>NC_031987.2:10768170-12115670 GCF_001858045.2 Oreochromis niloticus | reverse complement strand
TGTTGTTTTTCCTTCTTTATTCAGGTGAACCTTAAAGTATTAGTTCACCCTCATATGTTAGTTTGATAGAATAGCCTGGCAACCTCTAAGGGACAAGCAGTACATTTATAACAGGTAGGTGACAGATAGATTTAAAACTACACATTGTTATGTTATACTGAGAGTTTTTAAAAAAAATATAGAATCTAACAATCACTTCAATTAAATTCAATCAGATTGCCTCAAGGCGCTTTATATTGTAAGGTAAAGACCCTACAATAATACAAAGAAAACAGAGAAACACTCAACAATCATGTGACCCCCTGTGAGCAAGTGCACTGGCGACAGTGGGAACGAAAAACTCCCTTTTAACAGGAAGAAACCTCCAGCAGAACCAGGCCGAGGGAGGGGCAGCCGTCAGCAGTGACTAGATGGGGATGAGCAGATGAAGGTAGGACAAAGACATAGTGTGGAAGAGAACCAGAGATTAATAATAACTAATAATATGTCTTTTTTTAATATCCCCAAATCTCTTTTACACCTGCAATCACTTTTTTTAACCTTAGGGCAGTCATTAAGCATCTAAGGATATGACTGGCTTAGTCCAGTGTGTGGCTTAGTCAGAGTTGATCTCCACCAACTCTGAGAAAAATATCTGGCTATTAATTGCACCCTTATGATCACCACTGGCTGCTATCTTTGTCTGATATTTGGCTATGAGCAGGCAGCATACAGCTGATTTTTAAAGCTTTTTTTTTCATGCATAAGAACTAAATGCTGCTGTTGAAACCAAGCCTAGAGAGCAATTCATCTAAACCCACCAATAAATCTGAAAAGCTCTGTAGTACTGAGGAGAACATTAACAACACCGTGAACATCCAAAATATTTCAATTTCCACTAGAGCTCTGCTGTTGTAAGACTCTATGAATGAACAGAGATTAGGCTGGGAAAGTGAATTTCTGGAGGAAAAGAAGAGAACACAGAGTTGCTGGCAAGTTTGGGAATTAATCTGCCCAAGCTGCCACAAACAGAACTGATGCTTGTTGGCACAACAAATCCCAATCAGGGAACTTACTGACCGGTTTTGGCTGCAAGACACAGACTGGAAAAACACTCCAGAAACTGCAAGTTCACCACACTTTTTTTGTTCTTTTATATTATTCCACCTTGAAATAACACATTGTTTTAAAAGAAATCACTGCTATACACTTAGTGCGATGTGCTATTTTAAATGCAAACAATCATGCCATGATGCCGTCACCCTCTTTCTTTAAGAGCATTAATTCAAGATAACATTGTGTTATGATCCACAATGATCCAACTTCTTGTTGCGTTCAATACACGCCTAGACTAGGAACGTAACAATTGCATAGAGGTTGCATAGAGAAGCATACTGTGAACTAAAAGCCAAACGGGCTCTAAATTATGTAGGCACTGTAAAAACAAAATTAAAAAAAATAATAATAAAAGAAGCCTCACTTCTATTAATTCAATGACAAGATGGACAATTTGGCTAAGACCTCAAGGACATGAAGCTAGAGAGGGAAAAGTCACTTGAGCCAATGACCAGATTTAGAAACAAAGCGTGCCAGGTTTTGACTTAGGCTTGTACAATAATTATTTCTCCTGCAGAGCAGAAAAAACCCCAACCATCTCTCTCAGGAACTATTGTCTCATATCAGTACTGTGTGTTCCTCTGCCCATTATAACGTATCAGCAAAGATGCCCTCATTTTCCCATTCAGTGAGTTAGCCTATGCGAGTGTGTTTAATAGCAGCATGCATTGTCATTGCTGTTTATCAGATTGGACTGGTATTATCTGTATCTGCTTGTCTTTTTTAGCACTGCCTCAGTTGTCGCTAAGATGTGAGAGTGACTGCTTTTCTGAGAGTGGCACATCTTCCCTTGGCTAAATTAGCTGAACCAGACACATATTTTTGCTTGTGTTCAAGTGGGCTTGTGCGCACGTGTTTACATGTGTATGATCTTTTTAGTGTGTGCCAGCATCCTCTATTATCCTGTTTGTGAGCTCACCCTCAGATGGCACTTTCCATCACTTGCACTGTTCAGCTGGACCAAGGGAACACTGAGCGGAGGCCAAACCCACTGCAATCGTCGGTAATGTGTGGACTGGCACAGACCTTTACAGGGTTTGACTGGTAAGTGCTTTCAGATGCCTGATACCCATGTCAATTTTTAGACTGCGACTGCCAGACTTTTTGCGCTGACACACAATAAACTTGGATTGACTTTTTGTACTCCAAAAGCTCTCCTGAAATACAAGGATTCATGGCCAAGATGTGAAACAGCTTTTGGAGCATCACAGGACACTTAGACATGCCAGTAAAAGCCAGATTAATGAGACCAGACACTCATGTGGGTTCTGCAGCTCCATAAGGGAGAATGACACAGGTTTCAATAAAACCTCCCACATGGTTACTAGGAGTTAGCACCAATAGCCAAATGTTACTTAAAGAATACACTTTTGCTTATAGTGGTTAAGCTGCATTCAAAGACCAGTGTGACCCAGACAAATGCTGCACACACAGTTCCCTACATCCAGAGTGAGCTTTGGTACTGTTATGGGATAAAATGTTCAGAACAACCTTTCTCACAACTGGCAATGAGAAACTGGCTTAGCTTGGAGAATTTCCACTGTTTATGTTTGGAGCCCAGTCTTATGTATTAAAAAAATGTTTTCAGCTAAAGCAGCATGCCTCTAGGGATGACGGATGGCAGTGACAGTTGGTCCACTACTTTAGTCCAGACTGAGATATCTGGACCACGTTAGAGTTGGCAGTGCATTTTGTGTGAACATGATGTAAGAAATAATGACATTAAAATGTCTCAGAAAGCTGAAAGATGTAACAGATGCTACCTTGTTACTGGTGACAATAATGATGATGCTGAAGGACTAAAGTTTTCCTCCTCAGCCAACCACTCCGACCTGCAGACCCCCTTTGCTGGATCCCAGATGACTGCCAGGTTTGCCTGAGTACGTAGTTTATTAATTCAGTGGCAGCTGATGTTATTTATTTACCAGCTCGTGTTCCAAATATGGAGTAGTTGGAATATTTTCCACTAATTTCATTAAAATAGCATAGCAGTTGAGTCAAATTGAAAGCTAAGACAAGGCTCTGACGTATTCCTTTTCAGATTTAGAATATAATAGTTTGAGATGTCCTATTTCATTGATCTTAATGCTAGGTGTATGTTAGGTTGGTAGCATTAAGGTATGCTTGTAAAAGCTAATATAATCTACCAGCCATAAATCTAATCTTTATGAAGATTATATTTTGACTTTGGCCAGTATGCTTCAATATTATGTACAGTACAAAAGCATCAATTAATACTGTCAACAATAAAAGGAATGTACATTTTCCTAAATGTACAATTTAGGACTTACAATTGTTATTTTGGTGGTGTTATGTTGTTAATGGGAGGGTTTTAGCATGCTTCAAAGCACAACAGCTGATAGTGTTGACAACCCTGCTGTTACAGTGTTTGAACAACTTCCACTTCCTGTTTAAACTGGGGTATTTATGGATTAGTTTACTGCCTGGTGACTTAAAAAAATGCTTAGTCCATCCATGGATATGATTTAAAACGCTCACCAAACAATGGTTACAAGTCTGAGCAAAAGAATGCAAATAATGGTCAGTTCACCAAACACGTAAAAAACAATTAAAATACTCTCATCAGCCAAATACTGTACCAAATATCTAAACACAAAAATGTGATACCATCAAAATAAAATGCTTCATGAATCTTTTATTGTCACTGAGTTTTACTGAGATTGTGCCAGAGTGATGGTGATTCAGCTTGCTGGTCATTTTTAAAGCTTGTGGTGGTGGTGTTGATGTGTAAGGTGTTCCTGAGAATGAAGGCTGCTAGAGAAAAGAAATCTCCTGAACATTGCACATTATATTCAGAGCTAAAATCCTTGAGACACACACATATTTGTGATAATGACTAAAAGCTCTTTCAGCGGTTGAATGGGGCACTTTTGGCTAGAACCTGCCTCCACTTCTTCTTTACAAATTCTGTTGGATCTTGAGGCAAAAGTGTGGAACCTGTCAGTATATTTGGGAAGATTGTTGTCATTAAAAATTTAAAAAAGAATATGCTTCTATCAGATTTTCTCTATGTGTGTGTATGTCTATATGTCAATATTCCCACAGCTTAAGTATCGCTACTAAAAAAAGGGAGGTTAATAAACCAGTATCTGAAAGCAGTAACACAATGCAGAAACCAACCAAGGTGACTAAGCAGTGAAAACCTCCATTTTCCAACAAAGAGTGCAATTTAACTAACATAACTGAACTGCAGTTTTATATTTTTTTATGCTTATTATTTAAGGTCTTTTTAAGCAGTTGTAGCAACAGAAAGCAGAAGCTTATGAAGCAGAAAAGGTTGTTAGCCTGTAACTTATGTTCACCACAAATGTGTGTATAAAACATTGTACCAGGGAAATGCTTGTAGATACATCTCTTAAATTTCAATCTCTTTAATCCAGTTTTGCAATCACTTCGAAGCAGCATCTGCCATTTGAGAAAAAACAATCTTAAACATCTTCAGCATTACTGTGCTAAATAGGACAACATGTTTAAGGGCCTGTGATCAACTGATACAGGAACATTTTCCATCTGTTTCTACATCAACTTGTCGTGACACTTGTCTACTTCCTGTTGAGGCAAGGCACCAGCGATACTGCCATAGAGACTGGTTGGAGACCCCCTGGTAACCAGTGGTCACTAGAGAAAATTTTGTATTCCCCATTGGCAAACACTTGGCTGTAGCTGGGCTTATTTTGTGTAAACATACCCAGCTGTCAAAAACAGCTTGTTTGGCTCCAAGGTAGAAATGCCCTGTGAAGGCACAGTAGACATGTATTAACATGGGTACTCTGACTGATCCGTGGCTACGCAGCCTCATGCACAGCAGGGTACAATATACTTTGTGTTGTGACAGTTTACTCCCACAACTAGTTTAAATTTCCTTTGAATTGTGCTACAATGCCGCTTCTGTCAGAGCATGCAGGATGCCAGATGTAAGACTGAAACAACTTTGTTAGGCTATTTGTTGCAGCCTCTCCACAGTGATTAGAGGGCTTGGTGATTCGGAAGATGGAAAATATGAGAACATTTATTGTGAATTGGGTCGATTTTTCAAATTAAAAGGTGGTTTAGAATAACACCGCGCTTGTTATTGTTTAAGAATCTTGAAACATGAGTGTCAAAATCATTCCCATAATATTCTCAGGCAATAATATAATACGACTGTTCTTATTTATCGCTGCCCCTGCCAGCCCTAATTGTGCCTGTTTACTGTAAACTCGAGGGCAGGAAATCATTAGGTAATGATTGTGTCGTGATGACATTAAAGAAGCCGTGCCATCCATCTGTCTCTCTTAAATGACTAATAGCTGATGGTGGAGAATAGAGTATTGGCATGTTATACAAGTGTGACCCGAGGTTGTTTCGCACTGTCTACCTTCACTACAGTTCCCACGCTGCGCACAGAACATTTGGTTCAATTTATTTGTGTTGCTCTTGATATTCAATTGTGTAGGTGGTGAAATAGCTGATTTGTTTTGGAAATAATGGACTGCAGTTCAGTAAAGCAGGAAAAATTATATTTGAACGCTCTTTTACCAAGTGCTCCTTCATCCTTAAACCTCCAATTTATTGCTCTTGTAGTGGAAGAGCACTGCATCTCGTCGAAAGCAGGCAGTGGGAGTATTCAAGCGTGCATAAAGAAAAAGAAAAAAATAACTTTAAGTTCAGAGAACAGATGTTTCTCTGGCTGTTTTTTTTCTCTTTTTTTTTTTTAATCAAAAGATATGTTAGATAGGATACGCGACACACTCTGATGATTCAAATGAGCTGTAATCACCAGTGGATCTATGTTGTGACACAGCAAAGGTTTATATCTCTGCAGGGGTGCCATCAAATCTGGAGTATCTTCTACTGATCTTTGCCTGAAGTATCTCTGAAACCCAAGGAGCGAGTGTGATATCAACACTAAACTGAAAGCGACAGCAAACAACAATAACGTAAGCTTTTGCAAAGCCACTAAAAATTTGACTTGGTTACACTCAAAAACCAAAAAGTAACCTCACAACTGGTGATTTTAAAGAATCCTCTTTAGTTGAATTCCATGAATAAATTATTAGATTTTATTTTTTTATTGAGTCATTGGTGTTATTTCAACAAAAAACTGTGCACTAAAAAAAAGTTTTTTGAATTACTTTAAAAAGTTATATCAAGAGGTTTCAGGCGACTGTGTTACGTAACTCCTAAGAAACTGGTTGTGTTTTATTCAAATATGTTGAACTGACTCAATGCCATTGAGATACAGCCAAAACACTGTATTATGTTGAAATAATGAAAATTACTAAAATAAACTGTTTCTTGGGAGTTACTTAACACAGCTGTGTGAAACCACTTGGCATAACTTTTTTTAAGTAAATCAAAAAAGAGAAAACAACAACAAACAAAAAAAATTGGAGTGTATATCTGTTACAACAGTGCAAATTTGAAACCTTTGTCCCTACGCTGCAAACATTATGTTCTTATCATAAGCTTTTTTTTCCTTAATTTGAAGACATGAAAGTCTACTGGACTGATCATAGCACAGAAAATTGGAACAGGTGTTAAGCAAAGCCAGAGATGAGTCATGTATTTGAAGAACAAGTTGCATCTTATTCTAAGAAAGAAAGAATAAATGCACCATCCAATGCATGTGCTCTAATTTGGCTTTTTTTTTCTTTCAAACAAGGCCGCGTTTTACATGCAAACTTTTTCCCCATTCTAGTAATTTTACTACAAATGTGAGCAGATAAGATTGCAGGAATACAAGAATACACTAAATGTGGCCATTTGGATTTAAAAAAATCTTCCGCTTCTGTTTTTGTGATTCCTAATGACCAAAAATGTGCTATTGTACTAAATAGTTTGGCTACATGTGCCATTTGAGACAGTTTTTCAGTTTTTCCTACCTTCTTGCTTTAAATATGTGCAACAATATACAAACACGTTGCGTGGCCACAAAAACAACAATGAATAAAACATAAGTTTCCCAGTGAGAAGGCCATACTGATGTAACCTCCGCTTATTCTGAGCTTTAGATATCCCATCGTGACTAAATAAATGGCAGACAACATACCAGTTCTACAGTCCTTCAGGATACCTGCACAGTTTGTGTGTCAAATCTGTTGACCTTGTTACATAACCTTCATGATGACATAAAGAATAAGTAAAATAGGTTGTACAATAGTAGGCGTAGACAAGCAAGCACTGGGATGTTGTGGTGTTTTTAAAGTGTGGCAAGCTTGTAAAAATTGCCAGTGTTATTTTTTTTTAATGGATATCTGCTTTCCATAAAAAAAAGATAAAACACTAGACAATGCAGTAGATACTATATTAAATTCAGTGATGACTCAGTGAATAAAATGATTGAATAATCAACCACTCAAAATATTAATTATTCAGAAACGTTATTCTGTTTAACTTGCCGTGTATGATCGTTAACAAGCAAGACAGCATTAAAAGTGGCAGGTTTTGCAGTTCAAGACAGCAATAGGCAGACACACATGACTAAAGCATGATGAGGGTTCATTAAATTTCCAGTTAACCTTCACACTGATAAGATGGCAAAAAAGTCACTGCTAATTAAAAACAACAACTGTGATTGTAATTTCTCTATTGAGAGCTCCTTATAAAGTCTCTTTATAATGCGGAATAAAAATAGGAGCCTGAGCTGGTGTGAATATGAAGCTTTAGTTATTGAAAGCAGATAAAAAAAGATGATGGAAGATTAGGTTTTGAGATAGACAACAGCAAAAGACGCAAAATATGGACTTCCTGAGCCTCCGCTTGCAGGTACCTGAAACTGGACTCCTACATTTTCCCTAGAAATTGATTTAATTATAAAGCAGTTTATTGGTGTTTACCCTTAAGAGCAGCCTGCCCAAATGTAAATAGTTCATGCACTCTGCTTGCATATGAAAGCACAGAATTACCAGCTTATATCATTAAACCCTAATGAAATGGTCACATATGTGCATGTAGATGTAATGGTAAAGAAAATGTTGCCCATATGTTTTTTTATTTTTATTTTTTTTTACAAACCATGTATATGCACAAATCTGTGGTTTACTATCCAGGATTACTCAATATTTTCTTGTGTGAAATTTTTCACATTGTGTAATATGGACAAATACCGAATCCCCAAATAGTAAAACATATATTTTAAATAAATGCATATAAAGCATATTAAAACAATGACTAAAAGGGATTTGACTGAAAACAACATTTAATACCGTTAGTTCCCTTACTGCTTGTCTCATCTTTCAAATATGTTAAATAACCATAACATTTATTCAGTTTTCATCCTTGGATTTCATCGCTTTCACTCTCACTTCTTTGTAAGACCTAGGTTATGGAGGTTTGTCCAATTATTGCACCGAGTCTCTGATCTTGGTTTGACAGATCAGGCGGTTCTTGTCCTCAACCTGCTTCCTTCCTCGGCGACAGTTCTTGCCTTAGGGGACACAACATTCAACACCTTAATTATTGCAGCCTGAGCCTTTGATTGCAAAGGCTCAGGCTGCAATAACTGAAACTGGAATGGCTCATGAACACGTTTCGCTGATTGATAATTTTGTGTACGCACTTGTTTTAAGAATATTTGAGTGCACAAATTAGTGAATCAACCCTGCATTTTTGAACATCTAAGCTGAACACTTTGAAATGGATCGCTAAGTTAAGGTTTGGGGTTTTTTTTTAGTTCTCTACCTGGGACGAGATCCTCATTTTAGGTTTGACAGCATTTCTAGTAGATAATGGCAGATGTCTTGAGCATGAATTGAGGCTGCGGTTTTGAGAACGCCTCAGAGGGGAATGGCAGCAGCTCCCAGGCCAATAAATTCCAATAAATTATCTCCACTTAAGGTTGCATTAAAACAGCATAATATACACTCATTAGCATTTTAGCGGTACACCTTACCAGTATGAGTGTTGGACCCTCTTTTGGCCTCAGAATTGCCTTAATTCATTGCAGATTCATTGCAGGTTGCAGTACCTAAACATAACAACATAGATGGCTTCCCCTAAAGGTTCAACACTTTGATCAAATTAGTTTACTTTCCAGAGGGTTTATTAAAAGAAAGGACATTTCCACTTTAATAGGCTTTTGGTTTCCCAGAATTACTTAATTGCATTTCTCCTTTCCCACAGAACAAGGGCACTTGTTATACATACACTAGAGAAACCCAAGAGCCAACGTATCAAATAAAATGTCAGTTTCACAAATGAGTTTTTTTAAATAGATAAAGGAGGTTTGTTACATGTGGCCGGTGTTTGTTTTGAGGAGCATAGAATCACCTGATGTAGATATTGTAGAGCTTCAGGCTGTCCACAGATTTATCTCTAAGGAAATTGAACATTTGTCCAAAAGTCAACACTTACAAGAACCAAATTTTTCACTCTGTTTATATGTGATTTAGTGAAGGTTTTGTATCATTTGGCAACCAATACTTTATTCTCAGTGACTAACAGGAGCTTCAGCTTCTCACAAGTGTTGTTGTAGGCAGCAGCCATGATAATTCTTTATCACTGTGGCCAAGGAGAGTAAACTGCAATGCAGAAAATTTCCAGCTTTAAGACCAATTTATTTTCATTTTCCACTCTTATGTTTTCTTATTAAATCAAATGAAGCAAATGCAAGTCCTCAGTGCATGATCAGCCTACGCAATGCATCACAAAGTGGCCATATTTTATTTCCACACCCTGCCATAACAGCTATAAAGCCAATCTACATCCACCAGTCAATCATGAGAGACTAAACATCAACCAATGGTTTCTTACAGGAAACATAGTGACTACACATTTACATAACACCCGGCTAAATAAACAGCAGAGAGCTGCAGTGCTCAGAGGGAGGTGAGTTGAGAGATTGATAACACACACCTCCAGCTCTAGATCACAAGCCAGCTCATTTTATAATCAGTGTTTTCCAATTCCCTAGTAATGACCAACATCTCCACCACCAACACAACCAAAATTACATCTACTGCCTCTATTTCCATTAATTTTTTTTTTCTAGTGGCTTCATACTTGTTTGCATTCTTTAATGAAGGCTTTCATCACCTCCTCATGAAACCTGCACAGATTTCACACTTTCTCTGTAAAATAAGTGTGTTTCTGCAATACAGCGAGTTTGCTTGCTAATGTGACCAATGATGCATATTCTAGACACTGTGTACTGCTGCTACAAATTCCCCATGTTAATGTTAACTATTTATGTTCAGCACAAATGTTGGTGCAAAACTCAAGTTACAGAAGTTAAAACCATTCTGTAATCCACCTGATGCATGCATGTTCACGATTTGTGTGTGGCTCCAACACATTTAAGCAGCCAAATATCCTCGTTTTGTATCTACTATCCCGTTTCCATCGTATAAGATACCCAATTACGCTGCATTACACTAAGGTCAAAGCGAACCAGCAGCAGGCTAGGCGACGTTGTTGCGCATCTGGCAAAGTTATATACAAAATGTCACAATAACACTCGTCCCCTTATTTTCCTTCATTACTGGAGGGCTGTTATTACTCTTATCTTGTCTTCACACCTCCTCCTTACTGACGCATCTCTCAGAGCTCTGTCTATGCTGGCCAAGAGGCGCGCTCTCGCTTGCGCGTCCCCTTCCGTCGGCACACGGACGGGTGTCGGCGTCGTTGAGCTGTGAATGGACATTAATGGGGAATGTAATACACTTCTCTCAGTGACTGGTTTCTTCTGTCATTTAATCGCTGCAGCGGAAGAGTGGGTAAGTTTATTTTCTGCAGGTTGTGCATTTATTGAGAGACAGACTGTGTTCAGCTTTTGAATTCATGGACCGAAATTAGGAAGTACTTTCTAGACAGAGACAGATTTCTATGTGCCAAGTGCATATTAAGCTTAATTAATGTGGCATCAATATAGTCTTGGTACCCTAATTGCTTTTTGAAATGTCACTCAGATATTGCAACGCTGTCTTTGTACATGTATAAATCAAAGCAGAGCTCCCACTTTGCCTCCACCTCTGTGCAAAGCACAACTACTTCCACGCATATAATTCAATAAAGTCTGAACTGGATGTTCAAAAAGACTTAGGAACGATGCACCATCTTTACACCTGTACCTTTCTATTTTTGATAAAGTTACATTCCTTCGTTTTCTTTTCTTTTATTCAGTTTACCCCCTTCTCAGATCTAACACAGTGACTTCATAATGAGCGTGCAGTTTTAATTATATAAGAGATAGCAACAAATTAATGTACCTGCTCCTGGTACAGGCTGTTTTTGCATTGACTGAGTATTGCTTGGATCTTCGTGGCTTATCAAGAGTGAAAAAGGATGAGGAAAAAAAAATCATCTTCTCTTGAAATGTTCTTCTGAAAGGAAAGGCTCTCTTGTTGCTACATGTGTGTTTGTGAATATATAATACAGCCATATTCTCTGGCTGCTCATAATGTGCTTCACATCAGAAGGAAATTTTATAGCAGGCAATCAGGTTTCCAAATACCTGCTGGAATTCAGCTACAAGGCTTTTTTGCTGCAATGAAATAGTTCTTTGACCACCAGCAGCAGCAGCAGCAGGTTCACTGGTGTTCCTGGACCAACCCATGGAAGATCAAACCTACAACATTACATCAAGTGTGCTCAAGGAGGAGGATGATGTGTGGTAGAGACAGGCAGAGCCTTGTATGTGAAGGTAGTGTGGATGTGTTTGTGTGCGTATTACAGCATATGTGTAGGATCATGTGCTGGTATGATAAAGAGACAGTGAGGAACAGTGATGGCATCAAAGGAGTGAGAGGCTTTGCTTTTGCCTGTAGTTGTGAGAACCAAGCATGGTCACATATCTGACTGCGTGCATGTTCATGCACATCTGCAGATGTGAATGTCAATATCTTAATGGGACAATTTGGAAATATGCAACATTAACTTAAATGGCAACATTTATATCTACTAACAACATTTAAGAAAAGAGTATTTCTTCCCTGATATGTGCACATGACAGAGTTTTTTTTATGGAAAATATGGCAAGGTTAGTTTATGGTAAAGTTATACAATGACTTGGCTAATGGAGAAAGTCTGTGTTTTCAGGATATGGAAATATCAATGCTAATCGCAGGGCTTGTCTTGGCTACATGTCAGTTGGACACAGTAAATGTTCATCCACGCCTGACTTCCTGCCTCGTCATAAAGGACATAAATCTTGCTCCACTGACATTAATGTTGAGATAAGACATATGGATGTAACTCCCAGGATACTAGAGTGGTCCATGTGCACGCACAGCAAAGTGCCACGCCATCCTTCAGAAGCTTGAGGACATTATTAAGGACTCTTTCATTTAAATGCGGTGAAATATTTGAGAAGGTCTCCACACTGGGCTCTTTTTCTGGTCAAGGTGACACATTTACTTATGGAACTTAATTACAGCTGCGAAGTTATCTTGGAAAGAAAAATAGTGGACCTCAGTGATGAGTAGCAGAGTCAAACCAAGGACACATCCTGGCTCGTGATGGTCTGAGGGCCCCGGAGTAGCAAGTATTTAGTGTAGCTCATGCTAACTGATTCCTATAGATACAGTATCACATACCAGAGTGATGCTTTATCCATGTTATGCTTAACATGATACCCAGGTACCATTACTTAAAAATCCAAGTGATTGCAAAATCCATTCTAAAATTTATGTTGCAACATATACTGCAAGACAGAGTAGGATTTTTTTTTTTTTAAATATCAATAAGAGCAGTAGTACAGCAAAAGAATCAATTTTGCCTGAGGCTAGTTTTTATTGACAGTTTGTCCTACCTTATCCTTACTTGTGATCATACTTGACTCTGCAAGCACGTGTTTCCCTCATTAAATCATTAAAGCTTCATACATCTTTAGCTGACACATTTGATTTTGGTCAAAGGTAAATTTACAGATGGGAAATTTATGAGATCCCATTTTAATAGTCACAGTTTTAATAGCAATGGTACTACACTACTTCTGTGTTTCTTAACAAGGGTTTAGGGACCTTCAGGGGGGGAGGTGGGTGGGGTTGGAGAGACTTACAGAGACTTCAATAAAAAGAGAAACATTAAAAGCAAACAAAACATGGAAAATGAGCAGAATATATATATATATATAAACATTTAGCAACAGAAAAAGCAAAAAAAACACACAAAAGGGTTCAACAACAAAACAGACACCCATGTCAAACATTCTGCTAATTCACCCAGAGTGCATCACGGTATTCTGTGTGAGAAATGATAAAAGCATCCCTGCAACTTTATGTAAATCTGAATGTAACATTAATATTTCCCTTACGCTGAAAGGTAGCTGAAAAATATGCATCTGAGAAGTTCTGAGAGGCAATGTTGGTAAACTTTAGGCTGTAATCTTGGGCTGCAGGATTATTATTATAATTACTCCATAAAGGATGAGCAGTAGAGAGTAAAGCTCTATGGCAATACTGAATAACCCGTGCGTTGATGCATTGTGCTCTGAATATTTTACAGTTTGACTTTTTGCAGGCCCTCAAAGGAAACTAGCAAACAGCACGGAGTAGGTGAACTAAACTAAAAGGTGTAGCGGATGTGTTTGCTCACTACAAAAATGATATTTACCTTGTGTTCCCCTTCTGTTTATGTCATGCTCCGGTAAACTTGTTTTGTTTGCATCACAGTGGATTTCAGTGCTTAGCTGAGAGTTCTTCATCTAAAATAAGACTCTTTAAATATTTAAAAGTATGTAATATCTGTAGTTTTGTGATTGGTATACAGATAAGACCTGCTGTTTCTGTTTACACTTTGAATTATTTGATACTATCTGCAGTGCAAAAGACAGTATATCAGCAAAATAGAACATCTTATATTGTTTGTCCTGAAGGAGTATTTGTTTGCTGCCTTTTACTCTTAAATACACATGTTATCCTTTACCTGTGGCCAGTCTTTTACCTCAAAACATAATTTTATTAGGGCAATGAAGCTTTTAAGATTTCTCTTTCAGCCGATCCAAGTAAATCAGATGAGGGCTGGCACATTTTTCATAAATGTAATGGCTTAAATCGTTTTAAAGAAAGACTTCTGAGACAAGCATTATCTTGTCTTCTTTCCATTTCCCTCTGGCTCCTAACAAAGCCCAGCCACATAGCTGATGTACATCTTTTCACTGACACATGTCACAGAATCAAGAGCCTCAATCAAAACCTGTCTAGACACATCTGACCAATTGCTACCAGACAATGAAAATATATCTTGTTGAATTCTCTGTCTCGTAGCACTGCCTGTTCTAAAAAGATGTGCATTACTGCTTTCCAGCTACCTTAAAAAGTCCAAGGCCTCCCCGAATCAATGTTTAATTAATTGTCACCAGTACATGGCAGATGAAAATTCAAATTAAGGGTTCTTATGCCAACATTAGCCGCCAAAAGAAACCGAAATCTTGACAGCTCTTATTGTTTTTTTCATGGATTTTTGAAGGCGATGCTCAAAACCACGACAGCAGAGAACAAACATAGCAATATTGCACATTCTCATTTTTGTGTGTGAGGGAGAGATAGATAAGTGTGCAAAAGCAATAAAATAGCCACCTATTTACTTGATTTATTCTTAAAAATGAATTGAAGCGATTAAACATTAAATGACTTTGCAAAGGTGATGAATGCACACTCTAAAAGAAAAATACAAAATGAAAAGAAAAACAGGGGTTTGTTATTAGCCCTGAAGAGTCCATCATATGGTCAAATCTAACTCAGTGGACTCTGCCCTGGACCTTGAAAGATGGTCTCCCCCTATGGCATCTTATATGAAATTGACTCCTAATGGAACAGGGGAAAAAAACCCATAAAGACCGATTAGCGGCACCTAGAGGCTGCAATGTCCATTACACAGAGTGTTGCAAGGAATAAACAACTCATACTTATATGTTCATCTGGAAAGCTTATGTAACAATATGACTTGGTTAGGTTTGTTTTCTGAGAGCAATGCAGTAAAGAGCACAGGATCTCATATGTCCATCCATGTATTCAATTCTATTCTATGTCTCTTTCTATGCCTGCATATCCTCTGGGGGCTGCATCAAAGAGACAGCCCAAAAAGTCTTTTGGAGACCTGAAAGTCTCACAGAATCTTTGCATTCATCCCAAAGGGAATTGTGTAGCACAGTTTCCCTTTTTTCTGCCATTTCTTCCCTTTGAAAACTCAAAGCGTCACTAACTGTATCATTTATATAAATTATATAACATTCCTGTCAATAATATTATTGATAATGTTAAAAAAAAAACAGTTTTATGATGTGGACATGCTATGAAAAAGGTGAAGGCAAGCAAATGGCACTATTTGGTTCATTTTTTTAAACACATTTGATGATACACTATGAAACAGTGATGGTGATAGACGTGTTTTTATTAAAGCGGGGGTGATTGTTTGTTGGAAGTACCATATAATAAAGAAATTCACGCTGCATTTGCATTCTGCTGTTCCCTTTTCATCTGTTCTAATAGGTTTATTAAAAGTGGATCACCATTAGAAACAAAGTGCAAAGTGGCCTGTGGATAACTATTGATGCCTTTCAAAGCCTGAAAATTGCTTAAATTTGACTCTGACAGCTATCTGTGAAAACATTCCCTATCTATAAGCCTCCCGCAGGCTTTACACCTTAGTATCCGTTTGCAAAGGTCTTTGTCTATGTAAATGCAGATGTTCTTGCATGTAGTCTTCCAACTCAAATACAGCATGTAAGCCCACAGCGTTGATGCTTTATGTAGAATGTATAATGTAATGTAGAATGTAGGTAGAATGCTGTACTGTTGAAACGTTGTCTTGTACTGGAAAGGTAATGACAGCAAAATTAAAAGTGAAGAGGAAGAAACTCGGAAAAAATATTACAATATTACTTTGGATCTGAGTCAGGGACAAGTTTCTGCCCAAGTGGAGGAGTTTAAATACATCAGGATCTTACTCAGTAGCGAGGGGAGACTGAAGTGGGAGATTGATAGATGGATTGGTGCCATCTGTAGTGATGTGGATGCTGTAGTAGTCTGTTGAGGTGAAGAGGAGCTGAGTGTTAAAGTTTATGGTCAGTCTATTGGTCAGTTTATGGTCCCACCCTCATCTATGGGCATGAACTCTAGGTACTGATGGAAAGAATTAGATCACAGATTTGAGCGGCAGAAATTAGTTTCCTCCTAAGAGCGGATGGGCTTTCCCTTATCAATAGGATAAGGAGTTTGGTCATTTGGGAAGCTGGGGGAGGTGTTCTAGGAGAGATTTTAATAATTCTTGGCAGGCTTGCGTCAGTGTCCTCTGAGATGAGATGGAGGACATGGCCTGGTAGAAGGCGGTTTGGGCTTCTCTGCTTGGACTGCTGCCTTTGTGAGCCTGGATGGATGGATGGATGGATGGATGGATGGATTGATGGATTAAAAAGCAGCATGAGAAGCAATGAGATCTGCCTTCACCGTAGCAGGTGGTCAACTAAATAACAAAGAACATCCCAAACAAGAGCGCCGCACACTGTCCCCCCATGACAGTACACAGCTACAGCATGTAGACGATGCCATGCTAAGCTCTGCATAGCACCAACACACGACCATGCCGAGCACTTCACTAACAAGATGGAAAGACATAATGCTTGGCCAAACTTTTCAAGTATCTTTCTTTGGAAATCGTGAGTTCCGGTACACAGTGAAGGTGTTGTTCTAGTGGGTCAAGTGAGAAAAGAAACCATGGGAAGCGTCAAAGCACCGACAGTGCCACAGGTTTTTTGGATAACACCTAGATATAGTAGGGATGAGTGCGACTAATTAATACTAGTTGCTAACTGGCATGCTTCTGTAGTACTTTTATGTGGCTGCGTATAGTCTGTGTAAGAATAAACCAGAATATAACTAAGAAACCATTGTTTAACTCCAGTGATTAGACTGGGCTCAGTTTTATATGTTTTCTGTCTTTTTTTCTGTCTTATAGACTAGTCGACTAGTCTATTTATTTTCTTGTTTAAACTACAATAAATTAGTCTCCAGGAATTAATTTATTGTAGATATTAGTGTTGAACCTAAACAGAACTGTCATAACCAGCTTAACAAATACTGAAAGGCTTTATTGCTTTTACCCAAATGTAAAGAGCCATATTCAGCAGCGTTATCTTTACCTTACCTGTCTCTCAAGGCCTCCATTTCATGTGTCTACTCCGCTCTTGTGTTTGTGTCACACTGACACACGCAGGGAGGGAGAAGATGCAACACCAACACACAAGCATGTTATTTTGAAAAGCATATAATGCAAACATGTTTAAGGACCCAAAATACAGGGAATTTTATGACTTTATAGCTAAGCTCTAATAATTGTGATGATTTCATGTTCCATGAGCTGTCATTTTTTTTACATAGTTAAAATTACACAATAATGTAAAAATCTAGAAAGACAGATAAAAGTCAGAGAGATCCAATAAGAGCCATTACATCAAACCCAAAATTAAAAGCAATTCAAAGAATGAATAAAACTAGTGATGGAAGTAAATTAAAAGCTAAAACTTAAACATCCTTCCTAAATACATATCTGCTCAAACAGGCATTTGGGTAATGTTTGTGTACCAGTTCTGGTTTTATGTATTTATGAACTGTAAACCTTGGAGATGCAGCCAGCGCATTCCACTGTTCAGATGCCACAGCCTCAAAAGCTTCATTACCCAGGGTCCTTAGGCAAACTGTGTGACCACATACACAGGAGCTGATGCAGTATTTGCACATAAGGATGAGAATTTTAAACTTGCTCTTGAATGCGACAGGGACCAGTGAAGAGACAGGTGCTGTAAGACTGTCTGCTTGACCTAGTAGCAGCAAATGACATTGTCCCAAGAAATTGCACAATCATTGAAGTAGAATTTTCTGGCAAACCTCTGTCTTATCTGTTGTGAGCTCTAAGAAATTGTCTGGCACCTGTTTACTGACAGCATTGGAGAACTTGAGCATTTATGAACTCTAAGCTTTATAAGGTTTTCCCCTTAAGGAAAAGGTAAATATAATCAAAGTGGTATCTAATTTTAAAACTCTCTATAACATGTCTCAAGGACAGCAAACATAAAGACAATAACTGAGCTCCGCTGGACATTATAAGATAATTAGGAGGTCTCGAAGTTTAAAAAATGCATGGCAATCCCCAGATTTTTAAGATATGAAATAAACCAGTATATACCTTTGCCTGACATGCTAACCAGTCGCAAACTTCATAATCAAGAGTGAAATGCAGAACTGAGGTCAGGTAGCATTAACACAGAACAATCACGCGGATAAGAGGATATTAAAAGATAATTTAAATTCTCAGAAGAGCAGCTACAGTGCTCTCATGAGGAAAAGTACCTTTTTTCCAAAAGCCAGGCTGAATATCATCATAAATATTGTGCCTGTCTAATGCAGCAGTCTGTAGTTAGCTATAGTTCAAGGACACGGCAGGGTCTAAGCAAGGTTACTACTTAAGTAAAATAGGGGTAGGTAAATCCTGACAATGAGGGCTTAATTACTGCTACTCTAGCAGGGCCAACACTGACAAAACTTTTAACAGAGGATAGTATTAGTAGAAGAAGACTTCATTTTGCTAATCAATGGCTTCAGAGCTTGAAAGCTGATAAGTTGAAATGAGTTCTGAACAGTCATGAAGCTGAAACGTCACATGACGAATATTGCTCCTCATAACCATAACCTTATCAAGAAAAGAGTAAGGAACTTATTATAGCCATGGACAGAGAAGCATTGTAGAGAAGAGTGGGGTGATGAAACAATGTTATTGATAGGATCAAATTCAATCTAGAGATTTCTTTTATGATGCATTCAATAACTGTAAGTGGCCGGAAACGCTTCTGTCTAAGACAGCCGTCAGCATCTGTCCTCCATAGAAAAACATTGCAAAGACATTAGTCCTGGTTTTTAGTGGTTTTAGTCACACTGTCCTGCAGAATTGAACAATCTTCATTAAAAGGTTATTGCTTTGTGAATTGGGGACCCAGACAGGAGTCAAGGGGTACAGCATTTTAGTAGAGCCTTGAATGGTATGTACTGCAAGTTATGCAGCTTAAAGGGATTTTCAGTGCTGTTCATCCAGGCACCAGCAATCTGAATACAAATTTCTAATTGGCTTTTCCCTAGTGGTTTTCTTCAGTTCAGGTTGAAACATCCTCCACTTAAAAGGTCAAATAATTCCCTCTGCTTGTAGTTCAATTTCAGCTCATTTTCACCACTGGGAACACAAGTTGTGTGTCAGTTCAGGATTTCTTCATTAAGGACAAACCTGTTAAATAAATCACGAAGGTTTGATTTATTAAAAAAGAAAAAAGAAAAAAAGGAGTGTTTCCTGTGACATTACCAAAACAATGTGGCTTAATTTAGTATCCAGCTGAGTCACATTGGTGAGATTGTTTTAAAACTGAATTCATCCATCCATTCACTTAACTGCCCATTCAGTTTACATGGTCACAGAGCCTCTGGAGCATATCCCAGTTGTTATGTGGCGAGGGGGGGTACACCCTGGACAGATCACTGATGCAAGGGTGTTTTAAAATGATTGTGATTGTGATCCGATTGTGCAGCTTTTGTCCTTTACTCTTCCAGTGAGAATTGGCAGTGACCTCATCGATCCGTTCTAGCAACTTCCAGAGCTGGTAACTTTGTATGTGTGGGAGGGTTGTAGATGCAGAAATGTAAAATAATGTTGCATTATTATTTGTGTGTTTATGTGTTTGTGAGTTACACTGTAACCGTGAGTATTGTTGCTTATTGAAATGTGCATACTTCAGAGTAAGGATCAAAAAGCACAATGGATTTGTATGTTATCGGTGCGTCTCAGGCTCAAAACATGCATACTAAGATTTGTTATCTCTATCTAGTGATCCTATTTGCTAAGCTTTTATTTTGATTGCTCTGTACCGATGTACTCGAGCATCCTGATGTCAAAATCGGTCAGAGAATTTATCTTGGCAATTCATTTGTTATAACATGAAAGCTTAAACATAATGTATTGGTAGGACTGTAATGACAAGACACTTTTTTAAATACATGATGTTTCTGTTTTTGCAACTCTCTACTGCAAATTCTGCAGCCCACAGTGACCGATACAAAGTGACAATCTCAAAAAGTTTAATTTACATAAATGCCTGTTAAATCACTTTCTCCAAATAAGGTAACAAAATTGTAACTGCATCTAAAATTACCATATTTGTCTGTCGTGATGTTCCCATCAAAAGTTTCAGTCCACACACACATTAAAAGGTTTTACCACAGAGGTGTGGTAGATGAGATGGCTCTGCGTGGGTTCTCTCTGGGTATTCTGACTTCCTCCTACAGTTCAAAGAGAAGCATTTTAGGTAATTGGCTATTCTCATTTGGCTGCATGAATGGTTGTCTATGTCTCTGTGTTAGCCCTATGACAAATTTGGGACCTACCTAGTGTACCCTTCCTCTTGCCCCATGATAACTGGAAAAGGGCTCCAGCTCGCCCCGAAAGAAAATGTTTAAACTAGATGTGCAGAACAGGAGTGTAGTCCTTTTTTCATTTAAGAAGCAGTGACACTGAGCCATTAATGTTGAACTGCAGGTCACAGTTATTCAAAAACTGATGATACTGAAAACTGATATAATAAAATGACTTTTTGACCTTATCAAAGCTTCCTTTTTTTCCTGACCCCAGACATTTCGTTTTTACTAACAGCAACTATCAAATCAGTCATTTTCACTGAGAACTAAAATCTTTAAATTCAGTTTCCATTGAAATGGATAAAATACTGTAGATGTAAAACACTGTGATGACTTTTGACGTTAGCTTGAGTTTAAAATAGAAACGTATCCAACATCTTATGTTTGTTCCTGGTGTCTACTAGAGTGTAGCTGTTCAAGAAGTCCTGATTTATCTCATTCTGGGCCTTGGTACGGCCCCCTCAGTTCACCCACTGTATTAAAGAAGCTATTTTAGCTGCTATGTGTTTAAGGCCACCCTCCCTTTAAGCCAGTGTTCTTGTTTGAATAACAGGTGGGTGTGATCACAGACCCCCCCCGAAAAAATAAGTATATGAATAAAGTGAAATAAAAAGAGCATTTAGATCACTCTGGAGGGTAGGCTTTAGGCTTTACAAGGGACTGACTAATCTCTGTATTTGAATCCTTCATCTTTTTTAATATTCACATCCATCATTACACCGGTAAAAATCTGACAGAAATAAAACAGGATCCCTTTACCTTCTGATTGCTGTTACATTTAGTTCTCATATTTAAAAGGAGCATTCTTCATCTTTGTATCGTTAAAGGCAAAAGTAATCTAATCTTGTGTCACAAAAATTTAAGCTGTATCCAGAGTTGTTTTTTATATTACGTCTGAGTGTGGCGTGAAGCACAGTGTACTGTAGTACTGGTGTAAACTTCTTTTTTCAGTGTAGCTTTGAATGTAGAAGCCCAGAAACAATTACCAGTGATGTGCTCTCTGGTAAATCCAAACTAGACTTTAATAAGCAATAAAAGAAGTAATAAAAGACGGGGATATAAAATTTATTCTAACAAGCTTTGTTTTCTGTAACTTCAAAGTTTGCCTACGCATCATGAACTGATTAAATACAGCAGGAAGTGCATGTGTGTCTATAAACCAATTGATTGCTGCTGTGAGTAGACGTGAGATTCATCACATTCTTTTAAATATTTTAGCGTTTAGTTGAAAACAAAACAAATAAGCAAAAAGATTCTATTGCAGAAATATTGTTACTTACTCTTATTACTTTCCCACATTTGATATGACACCCTCCAGTCTGCAGGAAAGCCTTCTCCCACTGAAGCAGTTTAGAGCACAGTGATAGTCCAGCAATAGAACTTTGTCAGTATTTGGGGAAAAAAGTAAATCTCTTCCCTTGTTTATTCATGAATTACCAGTGATGAGACACATTTTTTTGAAAGCTGGGTTCAGTTTCTCTAGCTGCACCCAGGCCTGATTACTGCTAGACATGTGGAATACGAAATCACTTAAAAACAAGTTGTCTGACAAAGTGAAGTAGGCTAAAAGATCTCAAATAGCAACAATCAACACTCTAAAGAAACAACTGAGAAAACAAGGTTATTGGCTATCAGTCTGAGAAGGGTTACAAAGGGTTTCTAAGGCTTTGGTACACCAGCAAACAACTGTGAGAGCCATTTTCCACAAGTGGAGAAAACTTGAAACAGTGATTAATCTTCCCAGGATTGGCTAGACTACCAAGATTACTCCAAGAAAACATCAACGACTTTTCAAGAAGGTCTCAAAAGAACCACAGAAATGCAGGCCTCACTTCTCTAAGTTACGGTCAGTGTGGGTCACCAATAAAAAAGAGACTTGGCAAAAATGGCATCCATGGAGAGCTCAAAGGGGAAAGGCACTGCTAACCAAAAAGAGCAGAAAGGCTCATCTCACACTTGCCAAAAAACATCTTGATTATTCCCAAAACTTTTGTGAAAATATTCCATGGACTCTTGAGACAAAACTTTGTGAGTCCATCTGACATTAAACTAACACATCATTTTATAAAAAGAGCATCATACCAATAGTCAAACATGGAGGTAGTGTGATGGTATGGGGCAATTCTGAAATTCTAAAAAGAAAATCTCCATCACTTTGTGTCCTGAAGCTTGGGTTATGCAGCAGGACAATGATCCAGAACACACCAGTCCACCTCTGAATCACTCAAAAAAACAAAATAGAGCTTTTGGAGTGGCCTAGTCAAAAGTGGCATAAATGCTTGGCATAACTTACACAAGCCATTCATGTTTGAAAACCCTGCAGTATGGCTGAATTAAAACAATTCTGCAAAAGGAGAGTGGGCAAAAATTCCTCTACAGAGATATAAAACACTCATTGCCAACTACTGCAAACGCCTGATTTTACTTTTTGCTGCCAAGGTGGGCACAACCAGTTGTTAGGTTTAGGGGGCAAACTCTTTTTTTTCACATGTAAGTTTGGATAGATTTGATTAAATCAACATTTAGAAACTGCATTTTGTATTTGCCTGTGTTATCTTTGTATAATATTGAAATTAGATGATCAGAAACATGAGTGTGACATGTGCAACAAATAATAAAAAAAAAAATAGCAAAAAAAAGAGATAAGAAAAGGGTCAAATACCTTTAGACAGAGCCATATATGGAGTATTTTCACAAATTCACGTTGCAGCATGACAAAAATACAGCCAGAGCCACGGAGAACAAGCAGAGGAAGAATCAGGAGTCCTGTACCAGATGGTGTGACTCCCGCAGGGCCCTGATCTCCACATTACCTAGTCAGTATGGCATTAAATTAAAAGAAACTGAGACAGGATAAATCCACAGAAGAACTGTGTTAACTGTGTTGTCAACTATTGAGAGAAGCCATTGCTGTTTTAAAGGCAAAGCGGGGTCACAATAAATATTCATTTATTGAGGTTTTTAGCAATGTATGTAAATAGAATAGCCATTATACAATACATTTAAATTTTATTATATATTTTACATAAGTACATATCCACAATTGATTTCCCATATTGTAAATTAGCACTGTTTTTATACTAATACCAGTGCCATTTCCAGCAAGAGCAATACTTAAAACTCCAAAAGCAATCCAATGAAAAATTAGCCAAAGTCCCCTCAAATTTCACCCAAATTACTTAGTACTCTTCAGAAATTAACCCTAGTAATTCACCACTCAAAACTCTGTAGACTGCAAGAATATGTGATTAAATATTCTAGTTTTTTTCCTGACTTGCTTGAAAATGTGTTTTGAAAGCTTAACACCTTAGAGTTATATAATTAATCATAGTAATTTTAAACCCCCTACAGCTATGTCAACCTTTTGATACTGTATTCAGATTTTAAAGCTGCATGCAATATAATTCGAGGCTTTTTCACCTTACAGTCTCTAATCACTCGTCTGTTTTCAACAGCGAAGAACATGCAGCTTGAGTCAGCAGGATGGAAGTTTCAGTAATTTCATGTGTTTCTGACAGTATATTACTAATACACACATCAATCTCTCAAGAAATGTGTCTATAATAGTCATACATAAAGTGCACAAATAATTTTACATTTATTTATTTATTTATTTATTTATTCATCCACTTCTGGTACTTTAGTAATAGATTTTCATCATCTCCTTAATTAGGAGTTAATTCATGATCTATAGGAAAAACAAGAATCTTATTGAAATGATTGGTCAGTTTTCAAACCAATTCTCATGTTGTCAAAAATGTGGTTTCCATATTTTTAGTTGTGCTGTTGTAATAATGTACATTTGACCAAAAAATGTCAATGCCTTTAATTTAAAAAAAAAATGTAAAAAGTCAGTATGAAACAAGTCAAGACTGCCATTATTAGAAAAAGGACAACATATCTTTAAATAACTTACTTCCACATGAACACTTTTTTCACAAAGACTTCCCATCACTTTAGCCATTTGCTTCCAATCTCCCACCCGGTCCATTTAAACTGTGTCGTGTTAGAAGGTAACTCTTGCAGAAATAAATGAACACTGGCAGAGGATATTAGCTCCTGCTGGTTTGAGGAACTACGAATGAGTTACACTTGGATTCATTTCATTTGGCTGATTATGCAGTATTACAGCTACTTACCAATTATCTAAATATAGATATAGATTCAGTATGCAGATGTGGCAAAGTGTTCACAAATTCATAAGCACTCTTTAAAAGCACTATTCCCTTATTTCTCACCAGATTAGTTGTGCAGTGCAGAAAATAGCTTGAGAGATCTTAGAAAAGGCTCATCCCCACCAGGATTCAAAATAAAAGCCTTACATGGTGTTTTACTCAAGGGTATAGGCAGGAACTGATGTGGTGAAATTGTAGACTACCTCAAAACTTAAGGTGATAACTGTGGCTGTAAAGTTAAATACAAACAAAATGTGTTTAACCTCTTTAACCATTAGGGCTGTGCGACATTTATCGTCCTGACAACGATATATAATCACAAAAAAAATGACATTTTCTGTAAATTCGGTGAATCTCGGGCAACTCGACTTGCGTGAAGTGTTTTCAGCTGGGCGTCGTGTACCTGGAGTTTAGTGTTACATAAGTTGAAATGGCCGCAATTTTCTTTGTGAGTATTTATTACACGGCGTGCTGCGGGGAAAAGCCTGTTCTAAGGTTTTTTGGGGTTTTTTTAGCACCTGACGGCTCTTTTTAGCTTCTCATGCGTAAACACTCTACATACTACTTCACGTGATTCAGTTTATTTTGAAAAATCTCAACAGAATCTATTGTGAAAGGTTTATGTGGAAAATAATATAAGCTTAATATAAAACGATAGACGTTTTCATATCGTCATCCGATATATCGTTATATCAAACAGCCCTATTAACCATGCTGACTAACTTTAAATTTATCTGACCTTTCATTTAAAATATTTTTTTCAAGGCTTAAATGACTAAAAAAAAAGTAATTTAAGTCACATGAATTTTAAAATTTTGTACTGCAATAAAATATAATAATAATATATATTTTTTAAATGTACAAAGACGCCAAGTAATACTAAGTCTTCTGTAGTTTGTAAATATAATCAACACATATATCAAGTTTAGGATCCAGAGCTGATGGGACGAAAGTTATCACACTTCAGTCATCAGTTGGCAACACATTAACAATCACAATTGCAGTGCTGTACTTTCCTCTCTAAATGCAATTAAACCAGAAAAAGAAAATGTTTAACTGCTTGTATATTCTTTTAGAGTTTTCTAATCTTGCTTTTCTCCACAGTGTGATAAGTGAAATAAGAATAACGTTTTTTCCTTTTTTGTTGTAACTACTCACCAGTAATGTTTACTTTTTCAATCAATGCACTCATCAGCTCAAATAACATTTGGCTCTTCAGCTGTAAATTGATGAGAGATAAGCACTCTCGTTTCCTGGCAGTAGCTGTAGGCAAATCCACTCACTGGCCACTTCATTAGAACTTCACCAGCACTGTGCTGGATGTCTGTTTGTCTTCAGAAATGCCTTAATTCTTTGTGGCACTGATTCAACAAGGTGCTGGAAACTTTCCTCACAGATTTTGGTCCATATTGACATGATAGCATCACACGGTTGCTGCAAATTTACTGGCTCCACATCCACGATGCAAATCTGTTCCACCACATCCCAAAGTTGCTCTTTTGGATTTCTGATCTGTTGATGGTGGAACAAAAAAAACTTTGAGTTTATTTGAGTTTTGTGATATTGCACAAGTTTTCCTGCTGAGAGCAGCCATTGGAAGATGGATATGATGTGGAGAAGAAGGCATGCATATAGTTAGTCAGCAACAAAACTGTAGACTGTAGCATTTAACTGATACTCAGTTGGTATGAAGGAAGGGTGGCAATAAAATGTTCCCCACATTTTTCCACCACCTCAAACCTAAACCACTGATTCAAGGAAGGATGGATCCATGCTTTTGTGTTAAATTCTGACTCTAAGATTCAAATTTCACATGACACATTAGCACAGACAACATTTTTTCTGTCTTATATTCTAAAGTTTTAGTGAATCTATGTAAATTTTAGCCTCAGGCCTTTTGTTCTCAATAGTCAGGCGTGCCACCCAGTGTCGTCCTCTGCTGAATTAAATCTGCTTCAGGGGTGGATATATTGTATGTTCTGCATATTTTGGTTTTAACAAGTGATTATATGAGCTACAGTTGCCTTCCTGTCATCTTGGAGCAGACTGACCATCCTTCTCCGACCTCTGGTGTCAATTTTGGCCTGCAGCTCAAAGGACATTATCGCTTTTTTTGCACCATTCTCTCTGAATTGTAATGATGGTTGTGTGGAAAACCCCTAGTGGATCAGCACTTTCTGAAATGCTCATAGCAGCCCTACTGGCACCAACACCAACAACCATGCCATGTTCAAAGTCATTTAAATCCCCATTCTTCCTCATGTTGATTCTCAATTTGAACTTCTGCAGGTCGTCTTGAGCTTATCTACATACCAAGATGCATCAAGCTGATGCCATGTGATTAGTTGATCAATGAGCAGTTGAACAGGTGTACCTAACAAAGCCTCCATTAAGTTTAGATTTCTCTGAAGTAAATAGTAGTGTCAGTCTTCAGTTTCTGACATTAAATCTAGGAAAAGAAGTATTATCCCCCACATGTCCTCCTGTTTACTTCCTGTTGTTGTATTAATGAAGTGCTCAATTTAGGTATGTTATATTACACTGCATTCGCTTTACCTCACAAATTAATAACAGTGAAAGACTCACCAAAATGTTTCCTTCAGTAACCTTCTGATTTGGATAAGGACACCAAGGAGGAGGGTTGGGCAGACAGGGTTGTGTTGCCAGGATCTTCAGTGATGCTGACAGAAAATGCTGTAAATTGTCATGCAGCCTTGTGTCGCACAGACATTTAACCGTCTGTGTGCAGACCGAGTGGCCCCACATGGGCCCCACGCTGCAATGTTTACTTGATATGGATGCTCAACAAAGTATTTCAGGGTTATTCTAAAATGTATATATAAAAAGAAGTCCATAATTTACACTTTAACTTCCAAGCCAGCACTTCAGAAGTTGAACCTGCTATACACTGATGACATAATATATTTCACATATACACATATCACATATATATTCACACAAACACTTAGACGTGAGTGTGTGAATTATATTTGCAAGGCCACATGTTCATGAATTGTCCAATGAAGGAGTAGATATATGAGGTACTTTAAAGTGGTAATATACACAAATTATTGTACCTAGCAGTGTATTTTGTTTGTGTTTCTAAAAAAAATGTCTGGAGGTGATCTGTAACAGTGAACACCCAATAACCAATATTGCATTACCTGCCAAATGAAATGAAAACAACAGCAACAAATGCACTACAGCAGCTATATTTGCCTCTGGTGAGTGCTGAACCAGTTCCATCAAATTAAGTCCTCAGTGGGCATCTTGCCAGGTAATACATCTATCTCCATGAAGCAGGTAGGGAGAGCTGCCGGTGACATGGTGTGTATCCGCTTGTGTACAGAAACCCACGAGACACATGGAGGACACAGGTCAGTGAGTGAGAACACTGCTGTAAAATGGAGATGACAGTAATTTTGTGTACTCAAAAAAAAAATCAATGAATTAGATCACATTAGTAGCTGGCACAAAATGTCCTTTAGTCATTGTCATTTATATCCTGAATGTTACACTTTTTTTTTACTGGTATTCTTTTATCTAAATAAAATAGTCTGTCACTTGATTAAAAATAAGGCTAGCATATTAAGAGCTGTTTAGTTCAATGCTCTAAACTATACAGGCTGCGCCCAGCAATGCTGTCCAAAGTCTGCCGGGATAGCCCCGCCCCACACCTTAGTAAGTTACTTTATCATTATAATGTTGTAGTGGAAAGTATTTTTCTGTCGCAGAATGCTAGAATTAATCTTTTAATTTTACTTTTATTCGACTTAGAAACAAATAAACAAACAGCAATAAAAGCAGTAATTAATCTCCTTAGACAGTTTTCTTTGCAGCGTTATTTCTGGCTAACTCTGTCATTTACCTCAACCCCAAAATTAAACAGATACAGCACAAGAAAATAAATAAACAGACAGATACTGCTCTGCCCTCATAGTGATTTATTTAGCATCTTTCCAGAGCTGTCAGTCACACAATCTGGTTTTTCACAACTCTCATCCTTCACAACAACGCTTGGCAGCTTGATGTCCAGCCTGGGCCAAACTGTGTTTTAGAGATTGTAATCCACATGGTAAATGCAGCTTCCATAAACCTGTAAGAAGAAAACAGAGAGAGAGTGAGAAGAGAAGAGAAGGATTGAATGTCAGAGGAATGACACCTTTTTCACTGATTGCCATCCTTAAAAGTTGATGTTTGTGTGTATACATATAGTATACTGCCCTGACTGTTTTGGTTTGTAAATGCTTTTACTGTATGTCTTTAAGTATTACTGAAAGACTGTGGTTAAGATTGGATTATACTGATCTCTATGACATCATCTGTGAAAGTCGGAGAACGATTTTGGCGTGGTTCTGCTTTGTCAGCCTCGCGGTGATCAGCACATCCTGAATGTAGTAGACTGCAAGAGTACAATAATCTTGGAGCACAGTTTTATATAATAATTGAGTGCTGTGTAAATCGTCCAACGTTAGCAATTGTAGAGACCATTAAAAGTAACTTTGCAGTGCTTGGGTGTCTTCTATCATATCGCAACTTATCCATAATGTATAGACAGAAAGTAAATAATGAAAATAATGCAGCAACAGGGCAAAAAAATGTATTAAAAAGTTACTATATAATTTTGAAACAGTGTGGCTGTGATACAATAAATTAAGTTCTTTCTGCAGTTTGCTGTTTCTACAGTTTGCCAAATTCAAGCAAAGGGACTGGTATTTTTTTTTTTAACAAAGCAGATCAGACTAGATTCATGCTGGCTCACTGGAGCTTATCTTCAGATGGCCTCGGACTGAAAGCCTGTCTTATAGAACATTTAAAGGCAAAAGCAGATGTTTTCTTTGTTGCATATAATAACTGGCTGACACTGTTTTTGCATACGTCAACCGTTGTGCATGCACAAAGAGATGCTCATACTGTATGTCTAAATATACATTTGTGCACAGACACTGAAAAAAATAAACTATTTTCAGATGCACAGCTGAAAATACGGCAGTGCTGTAACACAGAGTGCGACAGAAGTGCAGCAGTAATTATCATTTATCTAACTGCACAGAGTAATCTGCATATTAAGTACTGTTAGGGTTTCTTGCAAACTCATCCATGGGTAAATGGGAAGGAGTATACAATTACATCATTAAGCAGAGGAAGGTAATTTCATTGCCATTAAAGACTGATATCAAAGGTGTGAAGGAAGTAGAGACCATCTTGTAATGGGATTATACCAGCTGCGATGCAAGTGAGTTTTCAGACCACAGTTTAAAAAAAATATACAGTCATGTGAAAAAGAATGTTTCCACAAGACCCTACGCAGTCCTGTGAAAAATTAAGTACGCTCTTATTGCTTCCATAGGAATTAAGAAGAGAAGTAGCAGCCAGGCTGACAATCAAATGATTAATTAATTAATTAAAAAAGGGGGGTTGAGCCAAAATTCTTCCACAATGATTGATTAAAAGATTACTTCACGTTAATGTTACTAAAGGTGGTATAACCTCTTGACTGCACAGATTCCTGTGAAAACGTTCTTTTTCTCATCACCGTATGTTGAATTTACTAGACAAATCTAGTTTATAGGGAACGTATCAAGAGGACAGAGGATAAATTAAGGTTCCTACTAGTGCCTGGGGACATTAGCTACTCTATATTAAGGAGTCAAATCGCCCACCCATCATTTTTTATATCAGCTACACACCTGTAAAGTTTCGTGACTGTGTCTTGCACAGTTGTGGCAGTTTCATTGGACAAAATCTGTCCATAGTTAATCAAGATTTACTTTCAGTCAGTGTGGCAAAATTGGTTTTCTCAAACTCTGTTTCAACAAAAATGAGGTGTACACAATTTGTCAGAAAATAACTATAGTTCATAAGGGGTTTGTGTCAGTGTGCTTTATCAATAGAAATCTGTGCTTATCTTATGCAGTAAAACAATTACACTAAGCAGCAGTGGCACAGTCTGACTAAGGGATGGCCAGTGCCCACACCTTGGAGGATGCTGCAGTTGAAGAATACTCATCGCACAAGCCTGCCTCTGCACTGTTCTTAGTGAATTTCACCTACATATTATATCTTTATGGGGATTTCACCTACATTACATTACAGTATGGCACCAGTAAGGGCTAACTATGGACATAGTAAAGACATATTTGAAAATATTTTGTGCTAAGTCAGTAAGACTGAGGTATTGTGAACTGAAATCTCTTATCTCATTTACTTGTTATATAGCCTTGCCACCCCACTCACCCACCCACAGAGCCCCGGACATACCGCCTGGGAATCGAACAGTCTCAATAGAGACCTGACAGTCAGAGTTTGGCTGCCTCTGCTGATTACCACATTAAGTGAAAGTACTGTACTTCTTGTGTTTCTATAGCAACAGTTTCCACTCTCGTCTTCAGGATACTGAGCAAGTGGTGAAGGAGAGCTGCAATGACAGCCAAATCTATGCTTTTTAATTTAATCACAGTGGCTGTTGCTAAATTAATGGCATACCGTTACACATTGGGTACATACCTGCAAATAGGGCTCCATTTGGACTGAAGTTGCTGATCTTGGTTACAACTCTCTGATTATGCTGCTGGTGCTTTTTTATGTTTTACAAAACTTTTTAATCACATTAATCTTAAAAAGCCTTGATAACAACATATACACTAAGAAGTCATAACTTGAAACATAAATTAATCATATTAACAACCAATGAACTGAACCAAATTACTGTAGTAATCATTGGTGGTACCATTTTTGCATGTTTGTACATGATTATGAGTGCTTGATAAGAATGCAACTTAACTTTTTTAGGTTCGTGAAGGTTCGCTTCTTATCAATGAGGCTTATTCAGTTTTAAAACAAATAGCCTAGAGTCTCAGGTAATTCACTGTATTTACATTAAAAAGTGCTGTGTCTTGAAATGTATCTCCACTTTTTTGGGGTCTTTTTTTTTCTCTCTTTCAATATTCACCTTTTTCACATTTCCATCTCCCTCTCCTTGTGTCCCAGGTGTTGATGAGTTGATAACTGACAGAAGTGATGTGATAGCAGGTCTGCCAGGCAAGACAGATCAGAGCAGACTGTCTGCTGCACAGTGAACCACCTGGATGCAACACGTTACAGCATAGACAGGTAGGACTGGAGTAATATATATATAATGAAGGATTTGGACAGACTTTTGTGGGCAAGGCAGCTGTTTCTCCGAGCTTTCTCAGCCAAATAATGTTTCAAGACCCTAACAGACTTTAATAGCATATTTTTAATTAAAAGAAAACTGACTTGATTCATTTTGACATCTTTAATTTATGAAGTCCAAAAAGCCAGAAAATTGACTGATAGTTCAAAAGAAAAAGAAGAGGTGGAATAATAGTGCAAGTCTTTAAACTCCGTCAGAGATTGTAGCCCTATCGCTTAATAACAATTAATATATGCAGGCAAAAAATAAATTTAGACTTGCGCAGCCTTTCTTGAAAAGGAATTTAATAAAATACAATTTCCCCTAAGCCCCTTTGATGTCTCACTCTCTTCATTTTCTCTTTGCTTGCAGAATGGATTTCCCCAATTACACTGAAGGGGTGTTTGCCACAAGCAACGTTAGCAGGAATGACTCACTGGAGACCACTGAACTTCCCCCTAGTGAAATCCTACTTACTATAACTCTGTCTGTGCTGGCCATCCTCACCACATTCTTCAACTGCCTGGTGATAACAGCTATTGCAGTCACTCGCAAGTTGCACCACCCAGCCAACTACCTCATCTGCTCATTAGCAGTGACTGACTTACTGGTGGCTGTGCTGGTCATGCCCTTCAGTATTATCTACATCCAGAAGAAGAGCTGGGTCATGGGTCAGGTGGTGTGTACCTTCTGGTTAAGTGTGGATGTCACCTGTTGCACATGCTCCATTCTGCATCTTGCTGCAATCGCCATTGACCGTTACCGGGCTATCACAGACGCGGTGGAGTACTCACGCAAACGTACAGGAGCCAGAGCTGGTGCAATGGTGGCAGTGGTGTGGCTCCTGTCCATCCTCATCTCACTCCCTCCTCTACTGTGGCAACACTACAGTGGCAATGATGACCATGAAAATGAGTGCATCATCATCCATCCTCACATGGCCTTCACCCTTTATTCAACACTCGGAGCATTTTATATTCCACTGCTGCTCATCCTCATCCTCTACTATAAAATCTACCTGGCCGCTCAGACCCTATATATGCGGAGGGAGGCTAGCCGGGCTAGCCGTCACTCATGCATGACCAATGGCAGCATGATCCCCTCTACCTATCCTGCTGGAGATGGTGATGTCGATGGCGGGCCTCGAAGTCCTGAGCCTGTAAGCCCACCGGAAAAGTCTTTCTCTGAACCCTCAACAGAGGAAACTCCACGTGAACGGGTCCGTGTGTCTGTAAAGGCCTTTAAGTGCAAGTCACGACGGCACGAGTCACGCAGTGAATCACGTCGTAGTCAGTTATACCAAGGACCTCGAATCTCGGGCTCACGAGAGCGCAAAGCGGCATCCACGTTGGGGTTGATAATAGGGGCCTTTGTCGTCTGTTGGTTGCCGTTTTTTGTCAAGGAATTGATTGTCAACACCTGCGGTTCTTGCAGTACTTCAGGGGAAATGGCCGACTTCCTGACATGGTTGGGCTACCTTAATTCTCTGATCAACCCCCTGATCTACACCATCTTCAATGAAGACTTCAAAAAAGCCTTCCAAAAACTTGTGAGGTGCAGTCATTACCTCTGATGATTATTTATGCATGATCAAACCTGCACATCATCTATATATGAGAGGAAACAAAATTAATGGCTTCAGGTCAAAAATACTGACTGAATAACTGAGTTATTATGTCTGAAAAACAATAATTTAAAAGAGCAAAAGGATTGATACTGGAAAAGAAACTTCATCGGCCACTTCAGCAGCCTAAATGGCACTGACTCAGCAATGAGATGGTGCGAGTTCCCAATTGAAAATCAAGTCCTGCTATTTATAGAAGAGCCTGAGACCTCATTGATGTTAATTGGAGTACGTAAAGGGACACTGAGAAAATGTGCCATCACTGACCTTTTTTGAGGCCTGAGTTCTGAGCATTAGTGATCAGCCCCATTTATAGGTCTTGAAATAGCTGACCATTATGTCTGTTCCATCTAATGACCTCCCTTCTGCCGAGTCCACGCTGCTGGCTTAAATATTGAACATGTGTAAAATACCACAGTATACCAAGTTGTTGCTTTTTGTGGCTGTGATGTTATGAAAGGTGACTTTTTTCTGACTGTTGCAATGATTGTTAGCAGAACTAGTATATATTTAGCCCTGCAAAACATTCCAAAATATTAAACCACCATTGATAGATGGTTTGACCTTCTTGTAAGTTAATGGTACTGGCACTGGCTTCATTTATTTGACAGTCTAAAAAGACATGGGAAGATATGGTCTAACTTTCGTAAGATTTCAATGCCTGAACTTAACATATAATATTTTAAATGTTTACAATTAACAGCTTAAAATGTAATTAAAATAAAGAAAATGTTTTAAGATCTAGGGCTAAGGCATACCATAAATAACACCAAAATACTGGGGGACCAACATAAACTTGACCCTAACACTTTTGAAAAGGTCTACTGTTACAGGTTATACAAAGCACTGCCACTTTTATTGATTTTTTAACATCATTTGATTATTTCCTATGGTATTTATGTATTATTTATCTAGTGGAACCAACACCCCATCTAGCTTCACTCCCACACCATAGCTAGCATTAGATTAATTGAAGGTGAGAGTCACTGGTGGAGAAATCCTCATTACACTACTCCCACTCAAATACTTGGAATAGAACTACTATTTCTTTATTGGTTTCAAGAGGGCACATGATATGTTGATGGATGTGGATGAGTCAAGTGTGAGGGTGTACTGTATACCAATGAGATAATATAAAGCATTCCATAAACTTATATAGATCTCTGACAGTATGACCAGTCTGCTGTTTCTTCCTTTGTTTTTCACTGACTAAATAATCGATAATAAATGGTCCACAGCTGAAATTTTGTTCCTGTTCTTCTCCGAGTTAAGTAATTGTTTAAGGAAAGTGTATCAGCATATTCCCTGTATGTATGGAGAAAATGGTAGCAGGAATACCAATGATAAGCTGTATGTGTAAATTAATGTTATTATGCTATATTACATCAGTCTGCTTACTGTTTAATGTGAATAGAGTGGATATTTTCCATATTTTGATTTGATGGTGCCCCCTTGTGGCAAGCAGAAAGACACTCTGGTTGGTTAGTACTGTCTTTCACTGCTACAGCAACGAGATTCATGAATCTGAAAATACTGCTCACTTAGTCTCATCGGTCAAACAAATAAAAGTAATTAGAAATAAGCATTGATGTGCAAGTTCTCTCTGTCTCAAATGTTTGTGGACAATGTATTTACTTCTATCATGAACACTGTTCATGTCATGATGAAGACCATGTTTAAATGTTGCCTAAGCATAGGAAAGAAGATGTTTAAATGGCATCTTTTCGCACTTGTTTCTTCAAAATTACATGCATTTATGTTCCGGTGCATATGTGTGTGTGTGTGTGTGTGTGTGTGTGTGTGTGTGTGTGTGTCAGTCAGTGAGGAGTTGCACTGTCTCACTGAGAGAGCTGATAAAGCTAGAATTCCTGCCAGATGGACTATGTTACACTGCAAGTGGGTGTCCCAGTAGAACATCAGGGCATTCCTATTGTCAGTCCTGCCAGTTGTATTCACTTACAAGCACTATAGCATTTTCCCCGAACAGAACCTGTCTCAACAGGTTTGCCCAATTTATTTCAACAGTTTCCACATAAGACTTGTAGACTTGTAGGCTGCAATAACGTGCCCCATGTTCATATAGACAAAGGCATTTGAAGTGCTTTTCACAAAAAGACAAAGGCCACATCTGTTGGTTATGAACAGAGCTTGCTACGTATCTTCTAACTATAGCTGCAGCATAACAGGTGCTTTATTATACAGGGAATACCAGTGCAGGAATAAGGCAGAGACAAGGTATAATATACTCTACTTTCATATCCTATACCTAAGCAAAAAAAAAAAAAAAAAAAGAACTATTTTCAGGGGCTTTGGATTAGTGAATTTGTCCACTAATGAGGATATGAACATACTGCGCCTGACCATCTATGGGCTTTTATGATGTTAATGTTATTAGCAGTATTTTATTGAACAGCAATACAAGAGACATTGCCTGCCTGTGTGTGTGTGAGCAACATTAATAGGGCTTTATGGAACACTAAGTTGTTAAAAGGTGTTAAGTAGGGACCATTTATCTTATACTACATAAAATATCTTTTTTGAGAGTTCTTTTAATTTCAAAACTACAAGTAAAGTTTGAGAGGCAAGGCTGCAATGATTTGGACATGTGCAGAAGAGGGATACTGGATATACTGGACAGAGAAAGGTGGTACGGAAAAGGGTGAAGGCAGATGATGCCCTGTGGCGACCCCTAAAGGGAACAGCTGCAAGAAGAAGAAGTAATATCTACCTATACGTGAATAACACCTGTGCAGTAGGACTAAGTCCCGTTCTGCATTCTTCCTATTGAAATAAGAGGTATTATTTTAATAAATGACATTTCTCACTTCTCTTTTAATTATGAATTTCTAACCTAATTCTAACCTGATTAAAGATTCACTTAATAAGCTGTAAAAATTTATTGTCTGATGATGCAGCATGCTAAGGATTAGATTAGGAATTCTAAAAAAAAAAGATTATTGTCATAAATGTGGGTAATTGTTATTATTTAAGCCACGTTTTACTCTTTTTATTTGGTTGAGTCTGACATATAATATATATTATATAAGAAATACTGATTTACGCAAAGTCCCCTATTACAAGTGAATAGCTATTCAATACTATTTTAAGTCATAGTGTGTACCGTCTTTCATACCGGATTTCCTATTGGCAACAGCCGCACAAGGAACGTAATTTATACGTTTATATGGATAATTGCGCGGTTGCCAAGTAGTTAGTATCCTGTCGTGAGGAATCGGAGGACGCTTTCTTACCAACCTGGCAACTTTGAGTATGCGCTGGATACAGCAGACAGTATGGCGGACAACGAAAGTGATTTGGAAACAGACGGGCTTGAATTAGCTCTGGACACGTTGTGTGCTAAACACTGCAGCGGCGAATCGTCACTGAAGAGCAAAGAGTATTGCTCTGAGTTTTGTGAGGTATGTCGAGTGAATTTATATCCTGTGATTTACGGAGTCGGCGTTTGTTTATCGCTAACGATGCTAGCTTTGAGAGCTAATGCTAGCCCCAGAGCAGCTCTTTTAATGCAGTTATGTGTTTAAGGCGGAGGCATAGCACATCAGAGACAGAGCAGAATTAGTTAGTCAGAGTTTACAGGTACGAACTGGACTTTTGGGTGTCTTATTTTTGTTTTAGTGTTTGTTTTTTTTGTTTGACGTTAGCTTTATAGCTAGATAGTAAAGCTAAGCTAATTAACGTTGTGGGCTTAACAAGGTTTGAAGAACGAGGGAAGTGCAGCAGTTTCTACCCTTGCTGCCTAGAGTTGACATCAGTTGATAAAAATGCAAAGAGACGTACGTACTGACAAATGGTAAGTTATTTTTTAGGGACAAGCAGGAGCGTGGTTTCCTTTCACAATGCAAGGTGCCCTCGATGTGAAGAAATACCATAGCTGACTGCCAAATCGCAACTGAATTGTTTCACTATCCAGAATAATAGTACTCTGTTTTCTATATACACACTTGGAGTGGGTTTACCTGGGAGGCAAACGTTTGGATAGCTAGTCGGATGAATTGGCTTTTAACTATCCTAGAGCATGGAGCTTGAATTGCGTAAATTAATCCATAAGTTCCACAAGTAGCTGTACTTAAAGTTTACAATTTAATAAAGTTGATTAACTTTACTGATATAGCACTTACACTTACAAACACGCAGTTGCGAAAATGCTTCACATTTAGGATAAAAGAAACACCTCTCAATAAAACGGCACACTGTAACTACCACATGGTACGCATACTCAAAGGTGTATGATGTATAACTGAAATTAATACACATAGTTAAAACAAAGAAAATAAATAAGGAATACAAGTTTATAGTGTCTGTGAAATGAGTAATCTAAAACTGTATTTTAAAGTGGACATGAAACACTACACGTATTAAGGTTAACTTACACCATGGAATCCCACTCTACAAAGGGTCAAAGATTTAATACTATTTTGAAGGCAGATTTAGAAAATAAGTGTTTAAAGTTTCAGTTTTTAGATCATCTGTAGAACCACATGTGCCTATATATTAGCTAACTAGAGACAGAATTAATAACCTTGTACAAAACAAGGAAACTAAAACTATAAAGCAGTGTATGAGGGTCACTGTTGCCTATGTCTGTAGCAGTGACTTTTATGTTAAAAAACAAAACAGGGACGTACTGTTCATTTTCACTCTCCATTTCCCACTTAGTGGTGCTTTGTTGTTGGCTAGCTGAACTGAAACAGGAAAATCCACCTGTTAGGCATACTGCTTGGGCTTGTACTTTATAAATGAGCATTGTGTGGAGGAGAGCCTGTTTGATTCAGGTGCACTAGTGGTTCACTGGACCAACAAGCTAAATTTGAAAATTCAAGGATAATAGTAATTATATTTTAACAATAAAAAACATCATTTCAATGAAAGAGCTTGGCCATACTTGTGGATTAACCATTAGAGAAACTTTTTTTTTTTTTTTTTGATAATTATGAATACTGTTAAGTTATGGGAGCTGTGGCACAAACCTTAGATTGGGTGATGGTCTAACAAATGTGTTAGACATTCATACAATTAATGTCTAATGGAGATGTCAAATAGAAATGTGCATTCTAATGAACATTTCTATTTGATTGTGTTACAGTGTGTCTTATTTACATTCTTATACTTTAGTTCTAAGATCCAATTTGTGTTCATATTCACACAGCACATCCACCAGCTGTCTTTATTATCCAAACAATTTCAGTTAAAATTCTTCTTGGTTTTGATCGTAGTGTATTAAAACTGTTAAAACATTAGTACTCTGATGTGCAGTGTGGTCTGATAACGAGTTCCACCATTTCATACCTAAATCACTGTTTTCTATAGATTACTTGTTTTTAACTTTTGGCAGTGTAAACCTTTCTGTTGCAAACTGTGTTAGATGTGGGATGAAAAACATACAGCTTTTAGTTGTTATGCATAAGATTCATTTAATTCTTTCTCATTTCTGTTTCATTCCTGGACAGCTTGTTGAGGAGTACACAGGGCAATGGCAAGTTCCTCTCCCTCAACTGAAGGTGCTGCGGACCGCACTCTACAATTTTACCAAAGCCACCACTGCCTTTCCAGATGACTGTCAGCACATCCAATATGTTCTCAGCAGTTTGGCCTTGTAAGTACATTGTTCACTGGAAGCTTTTTTAATGTGCTGTGTTGATTGTAAATAAATTTATTTGAATAGCTGAATCCACGTATTTGGTTTGAAAATTCTTAATTGCCTAGCAGAGATATGACATAAAATGTTATTTCTAAAACAAAACTGAGAGACAGTTACTGTGAAAAATCAGTGTTGAAAATAGTACAGAACATTTTCTGTAAATCAGTGTTTGTTGATGCTTTCAGACAAAATTTAAAGGCTGTAGCTTAAATAGAGGTGAACCATAAATTCATGGAACCCTTTTATATCTGTTGGGAAGAGCTGGAGCTCAGTGTCCAAAAGGAATAGCAGAATTGTTTTGCTGCCTGTCTTTGAAATAGAAAAAGACATATATTTTTTTAACTTGAATCATTTGGTAATGAGCAGCACATTATTGAGTTGATCACCTCTCCTTTAAAACTAGCACTTGTAAGGCATTCATGTTGTGGTGGTTGTCACCTTGGTGTGAGATATTTTTCTAATGTCCCTCTCATTGTCTTGCAGGAGCTTCTTTGAACTCATGCTGTTTTTCAGCAAGGAAGAATTTGTGGAAGAGCCTTTAAAAGACATCCTTGATTCTTTTCAGGTGATTAAAAACTGACCTGCTGTCAATTCACAGAACAATTTTGTAAAAGCCAGGTGTTTTTGCAGGTGCTGAGTTTTAAACTAAAAGTAACAATACTTGTCTCAAAACTGCTGCCAGTTTCTTCTTGCACCAATGTTTTATGATTGAAAATAGTGACTACCTCAGATTCCTTCTATAACATTAAGATTTTGAATGAATATCTTCTCTGCAGATTTGCCACACTCGCCTCATGAGGCACAGGAACATCTACCTTCAACATGTAAAGCAGATTATTAAAGTAGGAGGCCCATGGGAAAATCCTGTGTTACAGGGAATCCTGAAGGAGGATGATTTGCCACCAAATGAGGGTAGGCATATATGACATATAGGAAATAATACAATGCCTGTACAAAATAAGAAGTCATACACTCTGATATTTCATTGCATTGCCTTTAGATTTGATGAGGCACACATAAGTTGTGATATAGTTTCAAAAAAGCTTAGGCAGTGCCACCACATTTACAGAGTTGCATTAAGTTTTTTGCCCAGATCTTGTATTGATGGGAAAGTTGGACCACTGCATAAAATCTTCCAAAGATTACATCAGGGTTATTCTCTGGCTCTGTGATGACTACTCCATGTATAAAAATCATTTTTCATGCATGGAGTCATTTTTCATGCAATCACTTTTTAAGAAATTAAGCGGGATGAATCTTGGTATTGTCATCTTGGAATACGATAAGAAAATGGCATGTAATGTCACTGAAACTTGACCTGGCCTCTTGAAGAAACCCCATCTCCACCCCTTCTTACCCTGACACACCCATAACTCTGGGATAGGGTAAATCTGGCGTCACCAGACCACTTTAACCTTTTTCCATTGCTGCAGAGTCCAATGATTATACTTCCTAGGAAACTGATGGGTTTTTCTTTGTTTTGTTGTTTTGTTTTTAACTGATGGGCCCAATCTAGGCTCCCAATTAAATCCCAGTTTAGTCCCAATCCATTGAGTCGCTTCACATTGTTTGTGTGGAAATGCTCAGTTTCATTATTAAATGTACCAACTACCAAATGTTTCAGTCATCTTCTGTCATGATCATTCCACATTCCCCCCCCCCACCGCCTTTCCTCCTCAACACACCATTATCATCACGTTTTAATAATGCATTGTACTGTCATCGCCTAAATATATATATATATATATATATAAATATAGGCAATTACTTTATTTTTGGCAGGTAGTGTATATTAATACCCATCCCATGAGATTTACATTAACACATGCAATTTCCTTCTATGCAGTTGAGGACTACTTGAGCTCAGAATTGCCAGTGTTCTTGGAGCTGCGAGTGCGATATCTGCAGGCCTGTGAACGAATGCAGGAGGCAATGGCTCTTGCTAAAAGCTGCCTGGAAAATCGTGAGGCTGGAAAGCATCTGTACTTCCATCAGGCCTACTTAACCTGCCTCTGCAAAGCCTCGCTGCATGAAAACCTTTACAAGGAGGTGAGATTTGAAGAGCAGAACAAGCAAACTTGAAAGAATTGGTGATAGGCGTTTCTAAAAATGGACATGGATGAATAAGAAAGGGGGAAAAATGCATTCTTTAGTCTTATGTATTTGTTGATCTACTATGTATTTAAAAAGTCTATGTTCAAATCAACCCAAAACAGGAAAAGAGTTAAGGCTATAGTATATTATTAAATATGATATAAGTGTATCACATATAAGAGGCAACCATTTTCCAAATTAAAGGTTTGTGAATGCCATACATTGACTATAATACATGTTTTATAATAAATAAATGTATATGTGTATTTTCTTAACTTCTTCCTTAGATGGCAGACATAGATGGCCGTGATGCAGTGGAGATAATCTGCAACACAGAGAGTGTTGAAAAAGATGAGCTGTTGTTATCACTGTGTAAAGCTTTTCTGACACAGCAGCTGCACAATGGAGACATGTATTACATCTGGTAAGTATGACCTTATATAGTGGATTCAGAAAATATTCAGACCCTCTATAGGCTTATCAGGCCAGATTTCAGTAGTTTATCCCATTCCTTTTTGCAGATCCTTCCATGATCTGTCAGATTGGATGGGTACCATCCGTAAACTGCCATCTTTGGGTCTTTTAACATATGTTCTATGGGACCATGTCTCAGGTTTCTGTTACACTCGAGGACAATCAAATTTGTACTGAAATTAAAGCTTGCACTGTTGTCTTAACTGCATGCTTAAGGTCTTTTGTGCAGGTCTTTTTTTCCAGGCCCCTTTCTGAATTTAACTTTGTTTATTCTTTCCTTATTTATGACCTTGTATCTGGCACTAAAAAGCTCTGCAGTGCTTGTGAGGGGGAAAATCTTAAAGCTTTACATTTATTAAAAACTTTTTATTGACTGTCCCTCTCAACATCTCTGTTATAGAAGTCTTAGAGTTCTTAAGAGAGTTCATTTGAGAGAACTTTTTTTTAGTAAATGTAAGGCATTTGATCATACATTTTGGTGTGCCACAGCAAAAAGTAGAAATATTTTAAACATATTTTTACTTTTTGGGCAGGAAGTTATTGACTATATAGTGAAAGAAATAGCAATTTTACTACAATGGTGTGTCACTCTCCTGTCAGTTTCTTCAGCCAGATTATGCAGGGTTGGGTATAGGGCATATCTTTGAATATGGCAGTAATGGGAGTTGTTGAAGTGATAACCCCATCACAGTGCATGACTTTATTATTATTTTTTTTTAAATTGCTTTAGCATCTCTGTTTGTTGACTTAATATCATAGTTGTTGCCTGATTAAAATCATACGTGAACTAGATGTATATGCCTTTATTCCTTTAGGGACCTGGTGTTTATCTGGAGCAGACTGTATCTTAGGGCCCATCCCTCCAGACAAGGCTTCTTAGCTGAGTGCTTGCAGCTGGCCTCCTCTGCTACCAATGTCAGAGCCATCTTCCCCTTCATAAAATTGGTCACTACAGAGGTGAGATGTCATCACAACATAATCTTTTGTCGCCCTGTTAAATGGTAACAGTTTCTGTACACTGTCTAAAGCGTATATTTAAAGTTATGTTTTTAATACTGTTAAATATTAGTTAAATGCTTTGGTTAAACAGTTAAAAAAGTAAGTACTGCAGACATGTGCAGTTGGCCATTTAATTATTTTTTTCCTTTTGATTTGATTCTTATATCTGTTTTTATCAGATTTATTCATCTGTGTTTATTTCCTTTTGAATAGCTGGGTGGTGATGGAATTCAAGTTTGCGTGGAGCTTTGTGCCAGGGCCCTGCAGCTGTGTGACATGCAGGCTGACACTGTAACCCGGTCACTCGTTTGCAAGACAATTGCCTTCCTGCTGCCCCATGACCTGGAGATCTGTCGAGCGTGTGCCTTGCTTGTGTTTTGCCAGGAACGAAGCTTGGAGGCATACCGAACTGTCTCCCTGCTTTACATGCATCCTGATCAGGAGCCGCATCCCCACAACAACCCTGTCCGGACCTGTGTTCGCTTTCATATTCTTCAGGTTAGAGGGGGTGATGCGATATATGTTAAACTTTATCTGACATGGGGTATATTTCGATATTATAACTTTGTGATTTGTTTACAACTGTGTTTTGCATGATTGTTTTTTTTTTTTTCTTTTCCCAGATGCTAAAGGAGCGCCTATGTTTTGACCCTGAATTTTGGAACTTCCTGACCCTTAGGACGCATTGTTTAGAGTTAATGAATGATAAGGTTGTGAAGGCTGCTGTTCTTGACGAGATGGAAGAGGAGAAGGCATATAGTGAAGAACTACTAAAAAGTAACTGTGTAAATGACTCATGCACTCAAGACTCCATCTCATGCAACTGCACTGAAGCTGGATTTGTGAATCTTCCAGAAGAGCAAACTGTAGATGGAGAGGCCGGAAAAGGTGTTGCACTGTCAGATAATGATTCTCTGAAGAGGAGGAAATGGAGGAAAAGGCTACGACGGAGAAAACGGCCTCGGTCTGATGATGAGTTTGAAATAGGTGATGATCCAGAGATCAAATACAATGTCAAATCAACCTCTTTAGGTAATAACTCTGTGTACTCACTAAGGCGCAATCACACTAACAAGGAAAATTCTTCTGTAAGTCTCCCTCTGAACCGCAATAGGGAATACTTGTCTAGATGTGTTAAGAGCAAAATTTTGAAAAGAAAAGGTCAAAAGAAAAGATGGTTGCAAGGTCTTCCAAGACTGGAGCTGGTACAGGCAGTTACAGAGAAAAAGGTCAAAATTAGAGGGAGAAAACGGGGAAGGAAGCCATTATCAAAACTGGAACTCTCATATCCCGATAATGAAATATACCTTAACAAGGAGGAGTATGGATTTGAGAAAAAAATGGACACAGAAGACAAAGAGCAGGATATGCCTCAACTGAACTGTGAGCTTGAAATGAGTGACCAGAAAGAGAACCAACTTGGGCACTTGAACGGAGAAAATGGAGACAATAATGATTTGGTTTGTGAAATTAAGAATGATAGGCAGATGAAAGACCTGAAAGACAATGAATTTGAGCAGATGACAGACTTTAAGGAGAATGGAGAACATCCCGATTTGGCCTTTGAAATCAAAAGCGAACAGAGAGCGTATCAACTCGAGAAGATGATGGGCCCTAAGAAAGAAAATGGAGAACATAATGGCCATGATTGTCATAACACTTTAAGTGAACCATCCCAAGAGGAATCTCAAACACAGGTGGAATCCAAACTTTGTGAAGGTCCACACATTGAGAATCAAGCTGCTGTTGATATTGCTGAAGCTGATCCTGTGGACCTTGATGGTCCACTATTGGAGTTACTGGATTGTCCAGTAGAACTCTTTCACAGTTACTCCTTTAAATCCAAATCACCTGACAGTGAAAATCCTCAACCGCCAGAATCTACAGCATCTGAGGACCTTAATGGCAGCAATGAAGAGGAACCCCATCCCTCAGTTGAAACAGAAACAGCAAACACTGAGGTTAGTTATTTCTCCATATTTACATTTACGGTACTGTGCAAGTGTCTCAGGCCTCCCTTATTTCATTTTTTGCCGGGATGCAAAACGGGAAAGGGATGCAGTGATTTATTTAAACATGCACACACATGGAAATACAGGCAGAAACAAAGTTTGTACAATTCTAACAAGTCAATTAAAGTCAATATTTGGTATGAACACCTCTATTCTTGAACTCTCTTAGGCAAGTTTTCTTGTGATTTCTTTAAGTAGTGTTCAGGAATAGTTCTCCCAGGACAATCAAAGCTCCTCTTTGGATGGAGGCTGCCTTTTGTTCTATTCTTTGTCAAGATGATCTACACTTCATTCAATAATGTTGAGGTCCAGGTTCTGGGGAAGGCAATCCATGATTGATAGTGTTCCACTGAGTGTTTTTTCTAGTCAGGTACGCTTTTCTGCACTGACAGTGTGCTTGGGATCATTGTCATGCTGAAAATGAAGCCACTGCCAATCAGATACTTTCCACATGGTATTGTATGATGACTCAAACTATGACCAGACTTTTCTACATTTATAATAGGATCAGTTTTGACAGGTACCCCAGTATCACTGGGGACCACAGACTTTTGCACAGTACTTTAATTTAAGAAATGTTGTTATGAAAGTCAATTATTACGTGGATATATTTGAAGTATGCTCTCTTTTCTTCATGTTGGGTTGCATTTGATTGCGCACATACACTTCAGGAGAAGTACAGTTTTGCATGCAGTGACATGATGTGAATTGATGCTCTGCTGCTTCCAGCACTGATTTGACTTTTCTCTTTTTCAGGTAAAAGTTAAGAGAACGTGGAAGGACAGGGCTCTCCGTACTCAACAATATTCTCATTTGTCCCACTACTGCACATTCTGTGGCAAAGACTACAAAGGCTTGAATGTTATGAGACATGCTCTCTCGCACCTCAAAAGTAGGAAACTACGATGCATTCTCTGCGGAAAACGCTTCAAACAGCTTCCTTTTGCGAAAAAGCACATTCTTGAGCACATTGATACAATGTGCAAACAAAAATCTTCTAATAAGGAGCCATCCATTGAAAATGCTCAAGCTGCTAATGGAGTAATAGACAATGCAGGAAATAAGTGTAAGCCTTGGGATAAAAAACAGACTTCTATTTCTGAGGATGAAACTCTTGGACAGAGAACCGGAAGCAAAGCTAAAGTGTCACATCTCAAGAGGGAAGAACGAATCATCAGGAACCTCCGTACCCTCATCAAGAAGACGTCTGTGCTTCACAAAAAATGCAAAAAACCTAACACAAATATATTCAAACAGATCGACTTTAAGGATGAGCAGGTAATCATTAAAGAAGGCCTGGTAATTGTAAGTAATCCAACTGTGATTGAAGAAGAGGGGCAGGAGACGCCTGCGGGAGAAAATGCTTGTGGTGCAGACATCACATATCACTTGTGCCCATCTGCCTCCTGTGATAGAGTATTCTTGAGGATGACCAACACACTAACAAAGCATGCTATCAAATGCCATATTACTGAAGACAAGGTGCTAGAGAAGACTTTTGTTTGGGCCAAACACAAGTGCACCCTCTGCCTCAGGTAAGAGAACTTTAAATGACTGCAAAAAAAAAAAAAAAGGCCGTCTCTTAACTGATTGTAAAACACTAAAAGACTCCATACATGTACAGTTAAAGGGTTTGAATTTGGGAAGTTGACTCAGCACGTTACACACTGTTTTTTCTCTCAACAGGCAGATTCAGTTTCTTCAGCATTATAAGGACCACATGAAGAGCCACAGTGGTCCTCTTCCACACTTCTGCTACCATCTAGAGTGTAAGCAGCGCTTTGTGACACAGCAGGAATTAAAGGATCACATAAATACCCACCAGCCTTTCCGACCTCAGTGTCCTTTCACTGGCTGTGAGAAACTTTTCTCAAGTTATCAGGGTCTATATGACCACGAATGGAGGCACTATGTCCCAGTCCCGCAGAAAGACGAGCTAGAATTGGGGCCCAGCAAACTGATAAAGGAAAGCGCTGAAGCTCCATGGAAACAGAGAGTAAAGGTCGAGGAGATATGGCTGCAGAGTAGAAAGGGGCAGCAGGAGAGTCCCATTCCTGATGGTGAGGCCTCTCGTGTTGAGGATCTCACGCTAATAAACAAAACTGATGGTGAGACTTGTGAAATAAATGCGCAAAACAATAATCTTCTTAAAGCTGATAACTATTTAGAGAAACCTGTTGCAGATCAACACACAGATGATACCAAACCTACCATCAATGGATATGAAGATGTGAAAAGAAATGTTTCAGAGGGGGCTATGCCCACTTCTCACACTAACGCTGCTTCAACGACTCCCACCAAAAGGTGTCGAAAAAGACCAACCGTCGAAGTAGACCCTTTAAACGTCAGAGATCTTGAAGATATTTCTACTTTGGCTGAGGGAGTCCAACAGAATATAGCAGAGCCACACATTCCTGAGCACAAAACCTTCAAGCCCGAAGATCCCTCCTACGCAACTTTCGTCAAGGCCCCCTTCATCCGGCCACCTCCGTCCACCTACTTGGATGAATCCGTGCTTTCAATGCGCAAAAGGAGATCCATTGATGATGCTCCCAAAAAAATTATTTATTGGAGTCATAAGAAAAAGAAGGACCCTGATCCAGAAAAGGAGCAGCAGGTGGAGGATGTGGCCCCCGAGCATAAGATCAGACATCGCTGTGATAAATGTCTTTCCTCTTACAACAGTCTGGAGGAGTTGCAGAAACACAAAGCCCTCAACACATGCTCTTCCCTCTTTGGCTTTGATTCAGACGATGAAAGTAAGTTTGCTTCACTCCGTTTTCTAACCGTTTTTTTTTTTTTTTTTATTGCCTTGAACAACCAGTAACTGTTTTTTCCCCTTGCTGTTTTTTAGGTTAATATTTGCAGGAGTGTGAAGAGGAGTTGCAACTGGAATGGCTATTTCTGTTACTTGGCTCAGGAGGGGCCTTCATGACAACTAAACACTAAAATCCTTTCTTAACCTCCTAAGACCCGAACTCTTCCACGACATGCATTTTTAATTTCTCTTTGATATTTAGGCATATTGGGGCCCGATGAATGTAAAAACAAAGAATTTCCAGATTTTTTTTTTTTTACCTTATTTTTGTTTTTAAGAAAAATGAGAGCCACAAATGAGGATATTCATATAAAATTTTGATAGAACAGTAGCAGTATAATGTCCTCGTAAGTGGATATCAGGCCCATGTAGAGCAAAATTGAGTATTTTGTTCAAAATAACCAAAAATGTGATGTCCACATATGTGGACGGCAGGTCCTAGGAGGTTAATGATCAGTCATAGTGCTTAAAGCAAAGGAGATGTACACCAGAATATTTAATTGGATTTAAAAATTTGTTTTTAAAGCAATGATTGAGGCCTATAAATAAGTTTGAACATGTTGTTTTCCCTACAAACACTCATTAGGTTTTGCTTTGTCAAGTACCTCAAACAAAAACAAGTTTGGGTTAAAACTACACACAGTATTTAATTACCCTTTTAAAAAAACAAACATTTTTGTTTTGATTATAAAAACTTAAGTAAACAAATGTTAAAGTGAGTCTGAACAATGCCTCGGACCCGTGAAACCAAACATAGCTCAACTTAACTACTCTCCATCTACTTTGTTGTTAATGTTGTTTTATTTTTGTCTTTTTTTTTACTATTTGACCTGCTGACTTTGTCAAGTCCATGTAAATTTGGGAAATACACTAATTGTTAGGTAACGGGAATCTGAATAATGGACCCATTCCCTCTGCTGTGGTGTTCACGAGTCTTTAGAGACTGGATAAGAGAATTAATTCTACACACAGGTCATCATTGGAAGTGTGAATTGCAGTGTGTAAACAACATGTATGTTCTGTGGTCTTCCAAATGAGGCATGGGCCACTTAGTTTGTATTGTAGAGCACTCGAGAACTTACTAGACATGACTGCAAAGGTGGATATCAGATGGCTGCATCATCGTAACTTTTGTACACTGTAAAATCTATTTTCTAAATAAGTCCTTCAAACCCCCGTCACAAATGCATATTTTAAACTAAGAAAAGCATGTGGGTAGCAGTTAGGCAGGACTGGGGTTGCCTTTATTAAATTTCTCTTGTTGCGATACAACAATTATGTACTCATTAGGGCTGTGGCCAAAACGTTTGAAATAATGTAAATCTGCCTTCATTCTGTCAAACTTTCTGTACAGCGTATGCATTACTCACAATTCTGTTAGTGCCAAGACTGAATCAGTGTTCACACTGTAGGATGATAAACACAATGTAACTAATACAGTACCAGCTTGCTTTAAAGTTTTTATTCTTTTAAGTTGGTTTAAACAATGATTGTGCATTTCTTTATGTAGAGTATTTCACATTTATCATGTACGAACCTTTCAGGTGGTTGATCTGTTTAATACCTTTTTGATGTAATGTTTATATAAGACGGTGCACTTAAACCTGCTTATTTATATGTACAAATGTCAATAGATCGGATTTGTAAAGGTATTGATTCCCCATCTATTTTTCTTAAAGAAAAAAGTGATGAAATTTGTTTGAATAAACAAACTAAACCTCTGCCCTCCAGTGTGATCTGCTTTAAAGCTTAGGTTACTTGCCGTGGGGTAGTATAGTAAAGGAGAACACAAACTCAGGATATGCATATAGGTCAACATTGCATATTTATTTATTTAGAGATGTATTTTTTTGTCAACCCTAGGAAAGAGGAAAACTGATATCAGAATTGTTTATTTAAAAAGGTTTTTGCATCACATCTTCCTGATACATGAGGTATTTTTTTTATTATTATTTTTTGGAAAAAAACAGGGAACATCCATAAACATAAATAAAAATCTTGTGTTGCTTAATTTAGTCCACAAAGTGTCTCCCACTCTTAACACTAATATAGTAAAGCCAAAGATGCACTTTGTTGCTGAAGGCTGCATTCAAAGAAAACCTACAGTCTGTTAAATAGACTGGTGTCCTCAAGTCTTTATGCAGTAATCAGTGTATGACTGACTTTTATCAAATGTGGTTTTTCACTTTGTGTACTTTGATATCTGACACTTTAGGTCCAAGTACTTCTTATAGCCAAGCATACAGGCTGGGGGGGGGAACACTAGCCAGCAGAGGCAATCCTGTTATAGTTACTATTCAAGACTGAAGGGTATTTCTCTAACTCATGCAGCAAATGTGTTCCAGCTCTGAGACATGCTAATTTAACCATTTGCTTTGGTGCTGCTTGTAGCCTTAACAAAAACACACAGCAGTGTGCAGGAATCAAATGCTGACAATGATTTTGCAAACAAATACAAACTATACAGAAATGCTAAGACTAGAAAACAACATGCAGCATACAATGCACTGATGACATCAAACAACCTGGTGTCAGATTTTGCTTTGACCTGAGATAAGAAAATCTTAATTATGATGATGTGACACATTATAGAAACTTAATGGAACGTTATTGCACTGCTATGCGATGTACAATGAAGCATCATACTAAAAATTAATTTTAAAAAACCCCATCGAAGGCCAAGTTTAAAGAAAAGCTCAACTCCTAAATAAGAATGGTTTTTGTAAACTTGTTCAAGGGGAAACTAAATACACTAACATCCTATTGAATTAATGACCAACTGTTTGGTAATGTACACTTCTAAAGACTTTTTTGTCCAGTTTCTGTAGACATGCTGAAATAAAAAGCTGGATCAACAGCACATTATTCACATACAGACAAACAGAACAGTGACCTTGTCAAAAAGTACAAATATGTCTCAGTAGCATAAGTTGGCAAAAAACATGCAAAGTGTCAGAGTGCATCCCGAACGGGTTTGGTTTTGATAAATGTTTCATAATTTTCTTTTTAAAACAAATAACTGTGCTAAAAAACCCAAAACACAGTAATAGCACTTCTGCAATTTACAGTGGAATACCTGGATTAAAAAGAGGGTTGAAAAGCCACATAGGCTAACATGCATAGAAGAATAATAAGTTTACCTATGGTGGATAGGAAGACAAACTGATCCATACATTTTAAATAAAGTCTAAGCAGCGAGCACTGGATATGTCTGTGCGTTCTACACAGTGCACACAGAAGGTGCTCCTTTGCTGACGTAAATCAACTACTCACTGAGTGCATCCTATGCTGACCAACTAGGACGACAACAGCAGCACAACCAGATTTCATTTGTCCCCTTTAAAAAAGCTCAGGGGTTGTTAATCGCAAACAAACTCAAAAAGGATCATTATTTACAAAATCTTCACCTTGCATTTCAGATTCTACAGCCACAAGCTGAGTTGTGACTATATAATATCAACACCTATATTCGATTTCATTTAAAAGATAAAAGGTGCAGCAGCTAATCCTTCCTTTCCCTGTAGAATGGAAAATCAAACCATTTACATATGTAGGTTGGAAATGCTTAAATGAAGGACCAGAGAGAAGAAGGTGCAGTCTGCTGCACATGAATGAGTGTTTTTCTTTAAAGTTCAAAAGGTTTTCTTATGGCTTATAAAAGCAGTATGTTTGGATAAGCCAAGTTATCGTTTCCATCTGCTATAATTATACGCACCACATGAATAGTTCAACCAGTGTTGAACTGGACAGAGAGGAATGGGATCATCTATGACTCCTGAGTGGCTGATATGGAAAGGAGAGCCACAACTATGGTTACAGATAATAAAATATGTTTGGTGTGCATTTGATGCTATCAAGCAGCTGGAGTACACCATTCATGTGTAGAAAATACTGAGATGATCTTACCAAATTCTCTAGTATTTACACAGCATCAAAATATGGGGTGTAGGAGCTTACAATGGGAGCAGAAAACTGGAACTGACAGCAATAAAATACAGTGCAAATGTGCTCCTCATATCACAGGGACATACATTATGTTCTGTATAAAACATACGCACGGTTAAGAATCAGTGTTTTTCCATTTTGTATGGATTCAATCAGAAGACAATGGACATAAAACATGTAGATGTACATACAGGTAGGTGTGAATGCATTTGTGTGTGAGCTCAGTGGGTGCTGTTGGAGCTCCAGTCGTAAGGGAGAAAACTGACTTTGGTCTTTCCAGCAGAAAGGATGCCCTGCAGGCTGGTCTTCTTCGGTGAGTCACCCATGTGATCTAGCACCCATCCCAGCAGCTATGAGATAGAGGGGGATGCAAAAAAACAAAAAACAATTTATCAATTTTTCCTACCACAAGAAAAATTCAGGATCCATACATGTGCACATATACAGCTGTTAAACTTAAAAATACCTTCTCATCCGTGCCTCCAAAGTCAACTTTGTACCACTTAAATATCTGACTTAGGCGCACTTCTTTTTTCACTGAATCTATCACACAGGCGTCATCATTCTCCAGGAAGGCCTCGGCTGCTGTGCGGAGCTGGCTGTCGATGTCCTGAGAGGGGCGAGCACATTAGAATTAATTTCTGACCATTCAGGCTGCTGCGATTACGGGAGACATTATGAGGCAAGACTTGGGACTCTGACTTGGGAAACCTGATAGGAAATCTATGGGACAATTTCAGAACTGTAAAAACTGTGACAGAAGAGAGAGTTCTTCTCAGAATCAAAAAAGCTAAAGTGAAATCCACTTACTTGTGGTGTGTATGTTTTAATAGGTGGACAGCCCTTTGCACCACAGTTCAAGGCAAAGTGAATCAGTGGCTCAGCATCTGGAAGTGCCACCTGGTGGACAACAAGAGACATGACCTTTAGTTAACTCTAAAGAAAACTACCACCACATAAATTCAGCTATCAAAATGTGAATACTTGAAGTCGTGGGTCCGTTTTGGAGAAGGGTCTTCGAAGCTGTGCCACACCTTTTCTGTTCCCTCTAAGAATGCCATTCTCAATGTCCTGCAGCGTGAATACCTCTCCTCCAATCAGGTAGCTCACATAATTGAAGAACTACAAAACAGTTCAAAACATTCCTAATTTCAGCACATAAGTCTTATTGATATTACAAAGGAGTTCTGGGGGAGACATTGTAGCTGTGTAGTCCTACTCTGTATCTTTGCCACATGTTGGTGGGAGCCCCCAGGCGTAGGTACCCATGGATGACTAAGGCATTGTAGATATTGATGAAGAAGGCCAGCTTCTCCTCCCGGCTAAGCGACAGCAACTCCACCCTCTGCAGCTGAATGGCTAGCTCACAGTAACGCTCAAAAGCAGGATTCGCTGACATGCCTTTATAGTCCACAGACTGTGGGAGCATGGACACAAAGTACATGCATTTAATTTAACCGTTTTCTACAGGGATAAAGTAACAGAGAAGCATTATCCTGTCAAAATATCTTAACGAACAACCTTGAATGTAGGTCACAAAAAGACCTGCAGTGAAAAATACAGTAGAAATGTTTGCAGACAAGTTTTTTATGTTTGCCAAAGTGAAACTTCATATGAACACACAGCTTGCCCAGTGCAACAGTACACACTGTGTGGCACAGATCCAAATGCACTATTGCTTTTACAAAATAGCAACATGCACTCAGTGAGCATCAGGGACAGCATTACCTTGCCATCGGCAGAGAGATGCTCCGAGAACAATTTCAGAATCATCTCCCGTAAAAGCAAAGAGAGCTCAGCGGCTGGCAGGAAGACAAAGAGAGAAAAACATGAAATAAAAATCAACATAGTTCAGAGCCAAAATTCAAAATATTAAACAAGAGCTGGGAAAAAACAAAACAAAGAAAAAAACAAAAAGAAAACAAATACAGGAAAAAACCTTGTGCTTTTTATCAGGCGCTATAGAAAAAAAAGGAAGCTGGGTAAAATCCTGCTGGTATCATGGTGTGACTCTACAGGTTCTACAAGTGTGCAGCTTTCAGGTACCGTATAAACACACCAACACAGAGCCAGCCAATATGGCTCACCACCACCATTGCAGAAGTAAAGGAATATCTGACAGGAAATTACAACCAAGTATTAATTTGACACAAGCCCACAGCAAAGCAGGAAACTGTTCTGAAACAGCCAGCAGCTGACATTGAAATCCAGCTAGAGGTTCTTTGCAGTCCGATACACTTTATGCATAATATCATCATAAAGCATTATTTATGATCAAATTTAGTTTATTTACTTAGTCTAAATTTACTAAGTTATCTTAATTCACTGATGAAGACAGTGAGTTTAAGTATTTTTTAAATACTGCATAGATTTTCAAGACAGAGAATGCACAAAGTCACACAGGCGTTACAAGCTAATGAGCAAATGATGTTTTTATTGGATACACCATATTTCAGCTCTTAAAGCCACAAACCCAAGCAAACCCAAAAGGATCATATGCTAAGTTAACAGCAAAGAAAGGACATGGGTTAGTAGAGTGCTGAAAGACACTGCTCAGAGTGAACCTGAAATGCGATCCGTGCACACTCCAAGCCTGATCTGGTCCTGACCTACCCTGCATGGGACTGCAGGTTGCAGTCTGTCCTGCGTTGAGAGCTGAATGAGGGTCATCCTCCAGTAGCCTGTACAGTGCATCCATGGTGTCTTTTCCTTCGTCAAAATTGCCATCCTGCTGCTCACAGCCATGAACTCTGATCATGTACTTCTTCTTCAACAATGCCTGTCCAGTATTACAGGCTGCAGCCCTGGCTAGTGTACACATAGCCACAATCAAGTGCTGACAGAACTGAATTTGACTATGTGTTGTGAGAATAAGGGCGCTTGGAAAATTGCATGAGATTTTACCTATATCACTGACAGCCTTACTTACCCATGCCCTTCTCTGTTTGCAGCCAGTCAACCAGCTGACTTCCTGAGAAGCTCTTTTTGTATAAAGTCAGCCCCCTCCTATGACTGCCAATCATGCTGGCATGTTTGAGGTCTTCCACCAGGTCTGCCAACTCATCTCTCTCACACATAAATTCTACAAGCGTGGAATTTCCAGGTCACACATGTATAAACACACAGAAATATAATCATGTTCACACATGTATGAAAGAATTTGATAAACAATGTAGTGCTGCATCTGTGAAAAAATGTCTCGCTGGTGAGAAAAGGTATTGGCTGAGCTGGGTAAACTTCTGGCTTCTTTCATTTCAACACAGCAGCATTGCTTTTGTTTTGTAAATGAGATTTTTGGGATATACACTACTGAAGAGAAATTAAGTAAATGTGTAACTGTGTATATATGGCACATAAAACATTACTAAGTTTGTTTTAAGCATCAGACTTCAGTCCTGTTTATTATATAAAGTCTGACAGGCATCACAGAGACAAATCATGTTTCCAAAGAAATATTTACACACACAAATGGCAATTTCATTCTTTTTTCCCCCCATTATATTGTACACTTACCGGCCACTTAATTAGGTACACCAGTTCAACTGCTCATTAATGCAAATATGGAATCAGTGAATCTCATGGCAGCAACACAAGTCTTTTAGGCATTCTTCTGCAACATTTGGATGGTTAGAATCTGGTATAATGAACATATTGTATAATATGGTTGTGACTGTATATGTAAAGGGTGTCAATGTTAAAAAGGCAAAACTGTAAGTACTCAAATAGTCTATACATCTGTGCAAAAACTAAATAAAACTGCTCTATCAGAAGCAGCTCACCTACATTACACTGACTACGATCCGACGACTTGTTCTGCTCTTCAGTGCATTAACGTTAGGTGCCAGAGATGTATGTGTAGCACTACGTACTGCTTATTTTAATTAAACTTCACAAAAGCTAACACTAAATTTCAATATTTTTCTACAAACACTGTTTACAGTGTACATATGAGGTGCTGTGGGGCAGCCCAGCACTACTAGGCTTATCCAGAGTTTCAGGTTTCCTGTATCAACTGTCCGTGTTGGCATTTGGAGGAGTAGAGGAACATGGATGTAAGACACACTCATGCGCACACACACATCTAATGTTGCCTAAAAATACCTTTTTCACTACATCAGCCAATGCTATTTCATAACCACTCTTTGCTCTTGGCTCACCTTCAGCCAACAATGACTATGCATCGGACACGCTGACTTCAGCACATGCTTACCTTTGATGCTTGTCTATTTCTTGAAAGATAGGCAGTTAATATACTAAAATATCAGAAGGTATTTTACAAATATATTTAAGAACCGCATTAAAATGTGCCTTAAGAGCATTTTTGACTGTAAAGGAAAGGAAAGTAATGATCTTAAGCAGGCAAAAACTCTTAAGAATTAATTCCTTACCTCCTTCGTTCTCCAAAGCTGTATGCTCTGACTGACTCTGTTCTGGCAGAGGTGGTGCATCTGCTGGAAGGGGCTCTTCCTTCACCAGACTTACCAGCCTCTGAAGCTCTTCAGGTGACTACAAAAATGACAGTATCAGTTCAAATTAGTTTTTCTCCCCCCTTTTTTGGACATTGCTTGACCTCTTAGTTTACTGTTCATTGGGAAAGTGGTATCGTCAGAAATGTTTTCCTTTTCCTCACCAGTTTCTGCAGGTCGTCGTTACCCCCAACATGAACATTGTTAAAGAAGATCTGAGGGACTGTGCTGCGTCCTGTCAGCTCCTTCACCTTTGCTCTCAGCTCCGAATGACTACCGAGGTCTACGTCACATACAGGCATTCCCAAGCGCCCAAGGGTGGCCTTAGCCTGCGTGCAGTGTGGGCAACCCTGGATGGAATACACAGTTATCCGCCCAGGAGCACTGCTCTCATAGTCTCCCATGGGAAATACTAATGAAAAATCAAGAGAGAAAGATTTAGACAATTTGAAGAATGTATGCAAAAACAGTTCATCCCTAAGCAGAAAACATACCCAACACGAAGCACACTTTTGGCCTCCTCAATTTGTACAAAATGTAATAAACTCCTTGAAATAAAATTATCTAGTTTTAGGCTTTTTGCACATGTGCACACATATCCAGTGTATACTGTTTATATGTACTGCCCCTGTGACCCGGCCCCAGATAACCAGAAGAAAATGTATGGATTGTCTCTAATAACACAGAAAAGTATATATATTGAAAAGTATATATATAGATACACCACTGCTAATATTCAGTTAAGTTTCCCTTAGCAAGTTGCACCTCAACAAGACACTTTTGATATCCATTATGCTTATGGCATAACTGTGCCTAGATATTAGACCACTATTCTTGGGAGAACTGGTGGAGTTTAATTTGGTTTGTTGACACAGCTCAGGCTTTTAAGTGTAGTCCACACATTTTCAATAGGTTTGAGGTCAGGGCTTTAGGAAAGTCAGTCCAGAAGCTTAGTGTTTAATGCTCTATCCATTTCAAAACTAGTTTGAATGTTTGTTTGGGATCATGGTGATGTTGGGACATCCAGTTATATCCAAGTTTCAACTATCTAACTGTTGATTTGAGGTGAAGTTGAAGAATTTGAAGGCAACCTCGTTCATTATTTCCATCCCCAGAGCATGATACTACCACCACTAGACACTGGCAGTTTCTTCCTTCTGCTCATTTCTTAATATTTCCTTGTGTTGAAAGCCGGCCAGTGTGTTGTGCATGTCCTGCGAAATGATTTTTTTTTTTTTTTGCAATGACACAGTTCCTCATTCCCTCTGACAGCTTTAGCTTTGAAGTCTATCAATATTTGTCTATGCGACCCAGGTGCTAGATAAAAACCAGCAGGAACAGGTCCATGTCCAAGATAAGTTTCTGTGTCATTGAACGTACACATGTCAAATCCCCTGATTTGCTTTCGACAGGAACCTCCAGGTCTAATCGCGTTACCACAATCATACACTGATTTCAAGAAAAGTATCAAACTGTAAGATCTTTTAATTCAATATGACCAAAGACAAACAGTAAATACCAACGTGTGGTTGAATGTGAATCCCGACAGAAGGGAAAATAATATTACATACCCTAAAACATTACTGTAAGTGGACCAGCAGTTTAACTGAAAAAACTAACAAGAATGCCTAAATGTTTAAGTGACATGTAAATAAGGGGCACTGCACTAACAGCATACCAGCTAAGCTAAATGAATGGATAACTAGCTGAGGGTACTTTAGCAAATGATAACAGTACGTTACCTTTCGGGTTCCCTAGCTTCACAGTGCGATATTAAACTGAAGAACGGATCCTCTTAGCCTCGTTAAAGCATATTAATATGACAGCGTGACGCCAGCTAAACAGGCTGACCAGCTCTCCTGTCCGAGCATCGCTACTGCGCAGGCTACCTGCTAGCTTGGTTTATGATGCCTTCAGGGGCTCGCCGTACACTTCAAATTTCAACGATTGATATTTTGGTATTTATGCTAATGAGCCTCCAATAACTCAAAGAAAAATGGAGAAAACTGCCCTTTTTGTACGTAATAATTACCATAAAATGTGTCAGTACACAGCACCAGTTTCCCCTGAATGATACAGCAGAAGACATGGCACTCTCTAGCTCCTACTTATTAGTGAGAGCAAAAGGTAATGGAAAAGATGTTTTTTGTTTGTTTTGTTTTTTTAATAAATATCAAGATTCCCATATTTTTTACACCTCTAAAGGCAGCGAAAGCCCTTCTGTGCTACATTCGTGTTCCCTCTGTTATCGTAATTTCTACCTCTTACGGTGACAATTACGGTGTTGACAATACCTTAAGTTGTCTGCCCTCCGAGATATAGCGAACGCATCAATGTAACATAGCAACCAGTGTTTTGAACGGATCCCCTTCCCACTACTGCTTGTTTCCGTACGGAGAGATTTCTTGCAGGACTCCCATGGACGAAACCGCCCCAGTGTTTTCGTTTTGCCAAAATGTCAGGACTATCAGAAACAGAGCGTGCTGGATTTACGAAGATACTGAGCCTAATGACAAAAAGCGACTTACTGTCACTCAGTGATACGGTCACGAATAAGATGATAGTCGTGGAAAACATTACGGGTAAGACTTTTATTCAATTTCATATCGCAAAGAGGAAGTCAGCTTACCTTACCGGAGCCCAGTGAGTTACATAATGTCCTTAATCAAGAGATTTGTTGCATACCTACCAAGAAATAACAAATAAATTGCATGATAAATTTCAGTGTTTTCTCACCTCTGCTGGATAAATAAATGATTAGCTTATCTCACCCTTTCTGATCATTTTTCCATTGCAGAAGCTAAAGAAACCATTCTCACCTTCACTAAAAATGCCGAAGAGCTCCTGAAGAGGAAAAAGGTTCAGCGTGACCTGATATTCAAGTACCTGGCCACAGAAGGTGTGGCGATGCCCCCAAACAGCGAGAAACACATGCTTATAAAGAGGACCCTGGAGCTGTGGTCCTCTGTAAAGGTAACTTGACACACGAGAGAAACAGTTTTATTTGGGGATAAGCCAAAGGCGACCCATCTATTTTATAAAGGATGGAAAGTATTGTTTATTGAATAGTGAAGTCCAGTGAAGTGAAGACATGACTATGCATGGAAAGAAAGGACATAATTAGGGTTATTCACACACAGTGTCCTCACACACCTTTATAAGAGGTTATATATTGCTTTTAAAAAGTATTCACCGAACAACAGACTGTGCCACCCTTGGCAGCAAGAACTGCAATCAAGCAGTTTTGATATTGAATTGGCCATTCCAAAAACTTCATTTTATTTTTTTGAGCTATTTAGAGGTGGAGTTCCTTTTGTGTTTTGCATCCCTGCACTGGTGCATAACCCTAGTGCTCTTGAGCTTCAGGGTGCAAATTGATGGCTGGACATTCTCTGGATTTTCTGGTAGAGAGCAGAATTCATGGTTCAATCAGTCAGGGCAAGGCATCCAGATCCCAAAGCAGTCCCAAACGATCACACTACCACCACAGTGTTTGACTGCTGCTGTTCTTTTTATATAATGCTGTGTAGTAGTTCTACACCAGATGTAACAGGATGCAAAATTTCCAGAAAAGTTAATATTTTGTTTTGTCAGTCCACAGACTATTTTCCATTGTCTTGAGGATCATAAAGATATTTTGTTTTTGTTCTTTTTACTTAGGACCAGGTAGGGTTGGATAGCTTTTTACTCATAATAAATGCAAACATCATTTAAAGACAGCATTTTTGTATTTACTCTGGTTATCTTTGACCAATACTAAAATGTGTTTGATGATTTGAAGCATGTACTGTGACAAATATGCAAAAACATAAGAAATCAGGAAGAGGGCAAATACTTTTTTTTTTACAGCACTGTATATTGATACTAGAATTTTTACTTCAGAACCTGTTGCCATTCCATCAAAGAAGTGACCTTCTAGCTAATATGGGTGTAGTGCTCTGACTTGTAGAGACTGAAGATCATCTGTAACAACAACCTCTCATTTCTTTATGGAGGTGGTGGATGAAAACCCTCAAGGAGAGGCGGCTTCTAATTCCTCAGATGTGAACTGTGGGATAGGCTTTGATCCGCTGGTCCTCGGCCAGCAGTTCTGTCAGTGGTTCTTCCAGCTGTTGAACAGTCAAAACCTTTCACTTGGCCAACAGCCCCAAGACTGGGGACCACAACATTTCTGGCCTGATGTGAAGTTACGTCTCCTCTCCAAGTAAGAACCTCATTAGTAGTGAAAGCAAATGAGAATTTAAATAATACTGATGTTGTGGGTTTATAATCTTATTCAGAGTAGTCCTCTGTTTCAGGTAGATTATTCCTTCTGGTTTTCTTCTTACAAAGCATAGAGAGGAAGGTAAAACAACCCCAAAACACTAATAACAGAGTTATGTCTTTCTCAGAGCTGGCAGTGAGCAGATGGAGGAGTTTCTGGGTGCTGATCTGGTTAGTCTTCGATTCTTGGCACTGACCAGGGATGAGCGTCTCCTCTTCAGTCCCAATTTGGATCCCCGTGGCCTCAAAGCCTTGACCTCTCCTCATGGCTTGGTGTTGGTGGCTGTGGCTGGCACTATCCACAGAGATGCAGCCTGTCTGGGAATCTTTGAACAAATCTTTGGCCTTATCCGCTCTCCTCTGGAGAACAACAGCTGGAAGATAAAGTTTGTCAACCTGAAAATCAGAGGGCAGGATGCTCTTAGTGGGACAGATGTGGCAGCACCTGCTTTGACCTACAATTCCAGTGAACTGCAGCTTCTCTGTAGCTGACAGTCAAGATATATTAGTTTTAGATTTATTAGTTTTATTTCCTTTCACATTATTTATCCAAAGGTGGTTTGTATGTGGTTTGGCCTTTTGGTTATACTCTACACTCATCTGATTTGCATGAACACTTATTTTCTGGGCATTTGGGACCTCATATTGGATCTAATAACTTATCTGACACAATCCTATCTTCTAACTTATAGGCGGACATGCAAGAATATAAAGGTAGGCTCAAACTTTTGCATTTAAATGGAATATTTACATCATAACATGCAAAGCAGAATTCTCAAAGATTAGCCTAGAAGGTAAATGGATGGGCTGCTGTAAATATACTGTATCTTTTTGCAAAGCATGTAGTGCTTTGGAAGCCTGTGCCTTACGTAAAATATGTTCAATGTATACATTTGTGGTATAGTGACAGTTATGGTGTTGCTCAAAAGAGCAACACTATAACTGTCTTTTTTTTAGGAAAGAAAAGGACGTTTAATTTTATTTCAGCTGTAAAAATGAAAAGAGATGTTGTAAGTGACTGATTTTTAATTGAGTATGTTCATACTGAGCAGCCAGCATTTCAGTGTCACAGCAGGACATCGAGATGCCTAATGCAGGTTTATAATGCCAATAGGCTTTTTTTTCCCTAAGATGGCACAACTGAAAGCGGTTATACTTGTTCAAACAACAATAAGCAAGAATACGTATCAGCCTTTGTAGGTTTTATTGTCTGAACAAAAGCAACCAAATATCTTCTGAAACTCTTCAGGTTATTCTTGTTTAAACAGATTAATGTTTTTTTCATGCAGACAGTTGTTAAAATGCATCTTCCCTCACAGAACAGAGCAAACTAACACAGCAGTTTTATCTGTGCCAACATAACTGCAAAGGATTTAACATAAACTTGCATTAGGCAACATAATGTCCCAAAAGATGGTTGTAGAAAATGAGCACCTGTGTGATATGTAGGCATTTTATTCAAGTTGTTCACAGTTCCTTTAATCGGTGCCATTCACAACATTTCTCAATAATTTACTGTTGGATTAAATTTTAATTTTGAATGTGTGTGTTTTGTTTTTTTTTAAAGGAGTTTTATGAGTAACAAACTTTTGAGATGTAACGTAGCCCTTTATTAACAAATAAATATCTGTCTTTATGTGACACTACAAAGTCAAGCAATGTGCTTTCATGGGATGAATTGAAGCTATCCCACAATGTTTACAGATAAACAGTCTGTTAAAAATACCAACAGAGTAACATAGTTCAGTAAAAGCTCTGATTTGAGCATGTCTAATATTTAGACAAATGTGCTTATAAAAATATTATAATTTCAGCTAATTTGTTCCTGTTCAGTGCCAGGTGTTAAGTAGTTTAATTAAATGGCTGGAAGTTGAAGATTGGAAAAAATTGCTGTGAGACTGACTCTCCTTAATGAGCTGAATTACAATTCTTAACGGTGCTTTTTAATTTTGCTGTTTTAAGGATCTCCCAGAACAGACAGTTATATTTCTTTTCTCTGCTGCTTCCTTTAGGGGTCACCAGAGTAGCTCATCTGCGTTTATCTCACCCTATCCGTACCCTCCGTGTCTGTCGCATAAACCCTCTGCATGTCCTGCTTCCCTACATCCATTAATCTTCTCTGTGGTCATCCTCTTTTTCCTCCTCCCTACATCCCCATATTCAACATCCTTTGTCCAGCATATCCACTCTCTCTCCTCTGCACATGTCCAAACCCTCTCAATCTTGCTTCTCTAACTTTGTCTCCAATCCGCTTAACCTGAGCTCTCCCTCTGATGTACACATTTCTAATCTTGTCCCAATGAAAATCTTCAACTCTGCCACCTCTCAGTGTAATGCATATACCGCTGAATCACTTGCAGGTTGACTGGTTTTTTGGTACCAAACTCGTCACCCTACTATTCCCAGCACTTGTTTAGAAAAACTGGCTTTGTGGAATTTTTAAATTGTGACCAAACAGTGCAGCTGTGGGCAAAAAACAAACAAAAAAAAAAAAACACAACATACTCCCTTTTGTCTAGGAATTGTGTTAGCCTGATGAATCTAAGACACATTTAGCCCAGGTTAAACCACCACAGTGACAGTCAAGCAGATGATGTCCTTGAATATTAGAGAGATAACCTCAATGATTAGATGATCATCTATGAGCAAGCACTTGGCAGTGGCCTGTTAAAAGGAAGCGACCTCTGGCACAGGTCTTGGGGAGGTACAGTCATCGGTTTTGGAGAGAGTAGGAGAATGTAGAGAGACCCCGACCAAAACATAAAGCATTTGAAAGAGTACACAAAAGTTGATGACATGCAGTAGTACCATATGAATGCATCAGGAGTAAAAAGATGAGTTGAAAATTGATGCAGTCATGTAGGCTTACTCTGCCAGCTAGCCAGAGCCGGCTATCATAGCCTGCCATTTCTGCTGTTCGCTCTTAACTTTTAAAGCTCAAATCTCCACAGGGTTGATGTCTGAGATGTTGTGTCAGCGGTTAATGTCCATATATTTAGCCACTTTCATACTCTTTGAGTAGGTTTGATTGCACACAAGCTGCCACACCACCCTGGAAGGATTTTACTGGTTGGTCAGACGTTTCATATAAAAATATACATTTACTACCTTTGGTCAGGAAAAAAAAAAGAAAACTCAGTGCTATTGGGCTTGACTTTTTTATTGGACCAAATGGCACATGACATATGAATTCATCTAGACCGGCTTCAGACAGCTGAGGATTTTAAAGTTTGCTGGATGGGATGAAGAAAGCAGGTCGCTTTTCCACACAACGTGCCTAAGATCATTTTACACGTTCAGACTCACCTGTGCTGATATCATGTTATCAGGTGTATGTGCTATATGCTAAACATGTGACCCGTATCAATGCTTCTTTGCATTTGTCCCTGCAGCTTGTTCTAGTGTGACTTTTGAAAATAGTTTGGCAAAGCTTGTTAATACTCATGGTACAAACTGGGTCACATTTGAGCAACACCTGAGCAACATCCAGTTCTTGCTTTTTTCTCATAAATGGTTTTTTTTTTTTCAGCCATCTGTATATAAAAAATAAAAACAAACGTGACTCCTTATTAATGAAGTGGATCTCTTTTTCCATCGATTCTCCTGCGTCACTCTAGCGAGGGCATGTGGGGTCTAGTGGGGGCACAGAATATGCCAGTATGACTCTGTGGCTTTGGTGGGAAATGTTACATGTGGGAAATTATTCTTGGCAGCCTCTTTCAAAGGCCCCTGGAATACTTAATATCTGTGACTGTATGGGTCGGAGCCACACGGGTCTTTGTGCTTTATAGGGCCATAGTTGTGGTGAGGCAAAACCACTGCAGCCATTGATCTCAGCCTGTTCACCTCTCAGAAAGAATAATAACAAGCTGCTCGCCTTCTGTCTTTATGGCACTTGGCTTCTCTGCGTTTTAATAAGCGGTTTGGCCACGGGCGCAGCTCTGACGCACGGGTTCAAAAATACCGCTGCAGTGGCGTCTGGTTAGAGTTTTGACTCCAGAGAGTTTTTCCCCCCCCACACTTTTCGCTTTACCCTCCACTAATAGGGAAGTGTGTTTCTTATAAGGAAACATGCTAAAACTCAGACCCACAGTTATTTGAAAAAGCTTATTGGTGGTGAACCATAGAAACTGCTTCTTTAATTGTAATTACATTTTTTTCTTTTTTACAACTGATGAGGTATATGTTATGCTCCTAGAAGAGACCTCATTAGTTATTAGGGTGACTTTATTTATTGCTGATAGGCTGATAGATTTACAGATTTATTGATGCCTAGGTGTTTTCCCCTCCCTTCCTAAATAGCTTTAGCTGTAATAATTAAAGTTGAACCCAGGGACTCCCAGTGTCTTCTCAAACCATTTAACAAATCCTTGAATTGGTTCCAGGCATTTTATACATGCATAAAAAAAAAAAAAAATTATCTTGATATTTTACTTTACTGGAAGAGAGTACAATGTACTTGTAGTCTCATGAAAACATGAGGCCAGAAGGGGGCACTCAAACTCCACAAAAAAAGGTAAGACTGAGCCACAGGTCACAAAAAGCAGAGGAAAAAAAATAGGACTTTTAAGATAAAAAAAAACCTAATCAATTTATAAGAGCAATCTAAGCTAAGCTTATGTTACCGGGCAATTTCTATCTGGCTGCATCTGTGAGGAAAACTGTAAATATTTCAAGCTTGAATTGTCCTCCATTAAAGTAATGGGGTTCTAAAAGAGCGACGCGTTAAACTGTTGGCTTTCATAGGCAGTAATTTATCTGGACCGGTGAAGGTGTTAAGAGACAGCTTTGACACAATATTCTCTGTGGTCTGCATTCTCTGGACAACAAAGAGCAGGATTTATGAATTGAAAGCAAAAAGAAAAATCAACTAGTGGCCAATGATATTTCTCCTGCTGACAAAACACATTAGAGGAGAATTCAATCAAAGGTTGACAGTTATTTTATCATCTTGTTGGACTTGCCCTCCAACCCAGCAGTGTTTCATAAACCTGCACACACTAAAACTGCACAGAAACAGCTACATAACTTGAGGCTGAGGAAATGAGGTCAATATTGTTTGGTGTTAAAGTCTCACTCTGTCGTTCTGCAACGCCATATTTCATCCAGTTCTGTGGAAGGGTTACATTTTTTTTGCGGGGCTGACACACAGCTGTGCAATTTATGCTGATTATTCAGCACATTTTCTCCCACTGATAACTGCACTGAATCATCGAACGTCTTAAAGCAGGAACTGATGGATGCTCGGTCAATATGAATAATAGGATTTGGACACATTCAAATCAAAATCTGTGATTAGTGGGAGTGGACTATGGTTAGCCAGCAGCTGTATATCTGGTGATATAAAATACAAAGAAGTCAATAAGATCAAATGAATAGAAATTGCATACTGGGTTTCGTGGTCAGAGCATATTGACAACATCATTTAGAAAATTGCGAAAGGTATAACAGTGTTAATTGTTTTGCTCCTTTTGTTATAAGAATGCCATTAGCTCATCTGCAGTATTGCTGAGCGATATGGTCTGCCGCTCCTAAGAGAGACTCGGGCAGAATAAGGCTGTCAGGTTTAGTTTTCTTGTCCGCACAACAGCAGCATCACTGAAATCCACAGCAGACAGCCTTGGTTCTGTGTGGAAGTTAAACTTAGAGGAAAACAGGTACACCTCGCTCATTTTCAAGCAAACTAACTGCTGTGGCTAATGCAAATCCAAATAAATGAAGCTAATGAGAATGTCATTAAATCCCATTTTATCCACTTACTTCTTGCTACAGTGTAATTGTAATGCCCTGGAAACAGTTACATTTTAAGTACATTACATAAACGGGGAACAAGTTCAACAACATCGTCCCATCTGTAGAGTCGTGTTTGACCTCGTGGCCTTTTAGCCTTTCTTGGGAATGTGCATGAGCGATTAATTGCTCTCTGCGTGCATTATAGAACAACGCTGCAGGATCTGACTTTATTACATCCTGGTATGTTTGAACTGACATCACTGCTCCGTTTGAACACAAATTGCTTTGGACCTGACGAGGCAGCCGTCACAGTTCATAACAAACCCCTCACTTGGCCTGGCAGTGTATCCTTACACATGCATCATTATCTCATGTAAACAGTGGAAATGAGAGACCGCTGGGGGAACGAACGTCATTCAAGGCAACAAAGCGAGGGCTCAGTGAAAAGATCCTGGGCGGTGACACTCTCGTTTAGCGTCAATTAGAGGAAACAACAAGCAGACCTGTTCCTGAAGGCATCTGGATCTGATGTGTTTATTTATACTTAAGCAAATATGCATGCTTGAAGGAATGCATGCATTCAAGGATGTTTCAATCGGAAAAACATGGAGGCAGTGTGGGGGCAACAAAAATGTCCCTCAGATTGTACTTGATGTACTTGAGCTGAGCTTGCACACAATGCCCTCCCCACTTCTCTCTCACTTTATCTCTTTGTGTTCCTCTATCTCTCTCTTTCACACATAGTGGCTCCAGTGTGCTGCTTTGCAATGAGTCCCTTTCGTATGCAGTGCAGGGGCCCCCATGAGTTCCTTCCCTTGGCTCTCAAACTAAACAGAGAAGATGGTGTTATCTAAATGCTGCCAGGAGGTTGTCAGCTTGTATTGGGCCAGGCTGACCAAGTGGCCTGTTGGCGGATGCGTGTTGATGCCAGGCTCCCAGCGCCTTCCCTCTGTGGACATCTGCTGTGTGTGGGAAAGCTGTGGAGTTTGTCTGTGGTTGCATCTTAATCCTCCATCTCTTCAGCTCCAGCCATGCCTGGCCGAGCAAACCAGCAGCCCTGCTCGCTTTGCTTGTATTAATTGCCCTTGCCTGGCTCGCTGTTTGCTTCTGATTACACTCATTAATTTCAATTCCCCTGGACGCCCCTACTACAGTAGCTGCCTTCAGACAGGCTCACACACACATACACAGTTATGCACTTATTCACACTTACTTGTATTGTTGTGAAGCATGGCAAGGAAAGGGTCAGCTTTCACCTGCAAATGAAGGGACGAGGAGGAGACTGGAATAGGCCATTTTCAAAGCAGACGTGTCAGTGCAGCGTAAACACAGGTGTAATTAATGACATTAATTATGGCCTTGTTCCATTTAGATGGGCGAGGGCATGGGTAACTTACATGCTTTCTCATCGGAATGACTGTGACACACTAAATAGAATGAGACCGTAATTTATTTTATCAGTTACCCTTGTGTTTACCCTGGGATGACATGCCAAAATGGCTGCTTTGAAAAGCCCCGGAGGCATGGCTGATGAGCAGCATATGAAAGGGATTCACGTGTGGCCTGTTTTTCCCTGATCACCAGCAGCTTGATGCTTCAATGTCGATTGCTTCACTGTGTGTAAATATGAGCTCTTTTGTTCTCTGTGTTAATGTTCCATGCTTAAATGTTTTAAACATTTGTACAAGTGTATGTGGCTGATAATAGGTTTTCAGCACTCTGTGTAATATACTTAGAACTGTAGTGCCATATGTTTTTATCCCTTTGTTTAGAGAAAACAGTGAACTAACAGTCATCATCATCCTCACTGCTCAGCACTGCAATAAACCTGTCAATCTGATCTCTTCATCTTCTGTGTTCTTAATTTCAAAGCTCACGTAGTGTTTATCCTGCCCTGACTATTCAAACTAGTGCAAGCATGCCAACACTGCTTCATATTTCTGTATATGTGTATGGACAGCCAGCCCATATGGACAGTCAGCATATTCTGATGGACACAACCTTGTGTTTTAAGTGTGAATTTGTATTTAAGACCTGCATGTTCTCATTCTGCACACATACCTAATGCTGCAATTATAATGCAATACAAGGGGAAGGTCGTCATACTGTGACTGTAGTTGAGTGGGAGGAGAAGTGTGATTATGGAGCGCTCCAAACACCCACAATTAAAAGTGATAAAAGGGTTTTTTAGATCAGATGTGCATGTAGGTTTAAGTCTGCCAGCATCTATCCTTGGGGAGCACAGTGGTGTTTGGGTTAGCATTGTAGCCTTACAGGACAAAAGTCCTGGGTTCAAATCCACCAGTTTACTACGTCCGCCTGCTCTTCCCAGATACTCCAGCTTCTAGCTACAGTCCTGAGACATGCACATCTAAACTGGCCATAGATTTGATTGGTTATTTGTTTTTATGTTCACCCTGCAAAAGTGCAGTGACCTGTCCAGGGTGTACCTCACCACCTACCCCATGGTATACTCCAGCCCTGTCACGACCCTGAGTTGGATAAGTGGAAGAAAATGGATGGAGTGTTATCTTTATAATCAGATGATCAGATATTGGCACATGAAGAACCCGTAGATGAAGGAATATTGTTGATACTAAAGATTTCTGGTATTTGTAGTGCACGTAGTATTAAAAAAAGATAATCTCTTTGTCCAGATATCAGTTATCTGAATACCTAGATATTGGCTGGCTACACTAGAAGCTCCCACAGGTGAGATCTTGAGAGCACAGTTGATCGGTTCCCACATTAGTAAAAGCTAGGTATGGTTACTGCTGTTGCTTTCATCTACAAATATGCCCAATGGTCATATGGACAGATGCAAGCATCGCCCTTGTCATTTTTATGTCATTAGTAGCTTTGTTTTATACATCCCCTCACTTCTCCATGAGGCAGAGAACATAAAGAAAGTTACTGTGCTGCTGTTTATATGCTGAAGTCCCCATTCAAGCAGGTGGAGCACAGCTAGTAAAACCCAACATCTGGACTCATATGGTGGCCTTGTAAGTGGCACAGACTTGGATCAGACCAACTATGAAAATTTACCATTGGATTTTCAAGAACATACACAATCAGGTTCCATTACATAACTGTTGCATAATTAGGTTTACAGCACCTTTTAAAAATATGATCTAAATACATTCTATGGAGAAAAAAACCAGTTTTGCTAATAACCACAGAAGATCTCACATTCTAAAAAAAATAAAAGAACACAGCTATTTCCTGGATAAAATGTTATCAAAATCATTGTGGCCCCATTCAGGTGCTTCCTTCTGTGTACATTATCTTCAAACTGTATTTAATCCACAGTACTCAGCTTGTTTTTTTCCTCTGTAAAAGGAAACTAACATGCCATGCCACTCCTCAGCAGCCACTAATCTGTAAGGAGCAATAAACCTCTCTCATAATACCAAGCTGTGTGGCCTTTTGCCTTCTGTCACCCTATCACCTCAGAACTTGGGATTTTCTGGGAAAGTGGGGCTTCTGGACTGACTCATCAGACAGCTGTACCTTAAAGGGCCTCGTGGGGGCATCACAACTAGAGTCGCTGCACTGGGCTGTGATTTGGTGTCCAGGCACAAATAAAAACCTCTGAAGCTTGACAACATCCTTGCTGAGCCCACGTAACCCAATTAGTGAACCAGTCCTCAGTAGGAGAAAATGAAAACATTCCGGACTCAAACTCCCAAGATGGCTGTATTGGTTTATTAAATTTCTTGTTTCACCTGCTTCCTGAGATTTCCTAGGACTGGCTGTAATGGTTCACCAAGGAATGACTCAACAACTCAATATCATGGCAGTGGGCTGACAAATATACTATACTACTGACTTTTCAGAATCCTGCAGACAAGCCTGAGTACTTTACATCATTGTTAACGGGCTGCTATCTTTCTAAAGGGCACCAAGATAATGAGCACAGATTGCATCAGCTCTGTGGGTGCTGAAAAATCTACACTACCCAGTGGAAAGAGTATGCTATGGGGCTGAAGATGCTGAAGGGTGAGGCAAAAGAATCAGTGCGCTAGAAGGTCATATTGATTGATAAAGCACCCTGTGGATTGAGCTGTGGCTTGCTCAACCCCCATGGTGTGTTTGTTGTGGGATACCAGACAGCTGCCTGAAGGCCCTGAACAACACAGACAGGCAGAGAAAGACAGTGAAATCAATGGCTGTCTCACAAAGGGCTCTTATAAGTTCTTCCCAATCATCTAAAGTGGCTCCCTTGGCACATCTATTTGCACCTAGCTCCAGTGAAAAGAAGTGTGATTTGTTAAAGACATTTCAAGCTAGCACCCACTGCACTGAAGTAGCTATCTGCGACAAAGAAAAATGAATTCCTCTGAAAAAATAAACATTCTGGGTATGCGGTATGTGAGACATACCACAAGCTCCACCCCAAGAAATGCTTGGGAGGATGGTTACATTACCCTGTTGAGACCAGAAACCCTGGAGTATTCTCATTCCCTTGCGGACCCTTGACAGAGCCAGATAGGTCTCCTCAATGTACTGACAGCCAAGTGTCCTCATCCATTCTCATCCAAGAGACCCGCAGGCGTCATCAGACCCGTCGAAAATTTCCCCAGATGAAACCCCAAAGAAGAAATCTCCTGCCCCAAGCCCAGCAAGTGATAGAGTTGGGAGTATCTCTGTGGAGCCTCCGTCAATATGTCATCATCATCATAGCTGCCAGTTGGCAGCACAGTAACCCGCTGCAGATGTGTCAGCAAAAAAATCTCCATTTTATTATTGTTTCTTTCCAATGAATATCCATTGCGGGATACAGTCTTTTCTGTATTCACACTTTAAGCCATAACTCAAGCACACCATGATGTGTTTCCCAATTGTTGTGATGGAGAGGTACTTGCAATGATGTACAGACACTCAGGGAAGTGTTTGTTTTCTTTAAGAGGGGGAACTCTTAGGAGGGTGGAGCTCTACGAGCAGACCTAAGCATTTCCCGTCCAAACCTGGCTGTGCTGACAAAACAATTATAGCCAGTTTGGAGAACAAACCGACTGTTTCATAGGATTATACACCTTCGATATAAATGTAGTGTATGAATTATTTAGTTTTATCTTTGTGTGTGGAGCTTCAAGGGAAAAATGTGAGGCTTTGACTGTACAATAAAGAAATACTTTAAAAGTCTCCCCTTTGCTACAGAAAATATGAGGTTCATGAAAACCTTTGAGAAAAGCCTGTATAGTTGAACAGTTTCAAGTATGCAGCCCATGTGCTTACAAAGGGAAGCCAGTGTGTCTTTCAAATATGTGGTGGCTGTGCTTGCTGCTCAGTAACGGTTCTGTTAAGTGATGCTATCCAAGCCACTGTGGTTTGCAATAATATCCCACGGCGGTAACATTAATGCAGAAGTGAACAATATTTATTCATTTAGGCATTAAAGTGTACTGTAAACACAAAACACTTTACTAATAGCAGAAAATCACAGTAATGTCATGGCCATTTGGAAAACCAAACATTTCTGGGCCTCATATCATCAAGCTGGAGACATGAATTGTCTACACTGCAGCTGGGGATTAGTCAGGAAGGAAGAGAGAGGAAAACAGACAAATGAGGAAAGTGAAGAGGCAGAATCTGAATAAGTAGCAGGTAACTTCCATGCACAGTCCCTAGCAACGTGTAACTTCCCAGCATCTTGGAGAAAGGTGCGTCTCTTCATTCTGCATGACAAGGATGAGAGTAAAACAAGTTTACACATGTTGCCTTGACCTTTCCTAGAATGGAACTAATAGAGGACAAGATGAATCTGAGATTTCATTTCAAAAGCTGCAGCGGTAATAGCAGAGATGATGACCTTGACTGAATTACTCTACATGCAATTAGATTTGAAACATTTTAGATGTCTTTTGTTTACTTCCCACAAGATACAAATACAGAAAAGTTTACAGTGGCTTGGGTTAAAAGAGAAACCTCAACTGCACAAACACATGACATCATCTTTGACATTGCCTTTTTGTTTTCTACAGTCTTGTATTACTGGTTGAAACCCTTTAAATGTAACAAGGCACTACAGCGTCCACGCAGATAGAATTATATTCGTATTGCGCCTGTCAGAATGGATTGCGTCTTGGCGGAGGTGGAAACTCCTTGTTGGGTGTTCTGTGGCCTTTGACCATGAAATGTTTTTCATAGCTGACTCATCCGTCTTCATTTTCTCGTGGTGGTTGTTGTGCAGCACAGCATTAATTCAAACAGATTGAGGTGTTTGGATAACAACGCTCCATTCAAGTCAAAACACAGCTCAGAGCTTGGAAATGGCATCCATCAGTCAAACTTTGTTTCAATAAGGGATCAGGTTAACCTGTGTTTATCGCTTACTGTGATTGAAGCTTTAGTGATCACATTCTTTCGCTTTATAAAATGTAATTATTGCTTTTCCTTCACATACCTTTTCTTAGTATTCTTAGACTATCTGTGTACTTCTACAAAAACTGAATACTACAAAGGTTTCAAATCACTTTATCCCAGCACCAGTCGATGCCCTGCCTCTCAAGAATGCTGACACTTTATATAGTGGTATTGATGGCTTTATAGTTAACTGCATATTCTTTTATCGTGGATACTGGCAAATGGTTCATGCTTTTAAAGGGCTCTCATCTTAACAGTCAGATGCAGAGAAAGGGAAAGAGGCACAGAGAAGGTCAGAAATAAATGATGTGATATTTCTAAAACAATTTACTATCTTTTCACTGGGGACACAGGATTTGGACAGTGACACATTTATTATTTTTACCTCGGAAAATAAAGTCCTTCCTGCTACTTGTATTGTGAAATGGTTTTATCCAAATCCCATGGAGTTTATATTGCTGACATAATTGGAAGAAATTTTTATGATGGATTCTTCACAACATCTGCAGTGAATCCAGTCCCAGCTGAAGCCTACAACCAATAGACACTTTGACAGGTCTTCACATCTTTAATTTTGCTTTCAGTCTGGTGTTCAGCAGGTAAAAAAAAGTACATATTATAAAGATTTTTACTGATCAGTCATTTTTTTCTACATTTGATGTTTTGAGGGTTCAAAGCCCTTTAGCCAAAAATATTAAAAATCCTGAAAGGCAACTCTGTCCTCCTCTGACTCTCCAATCAGGTCTAGGGTGTGACATCTATTCCCAGCTATGTTTTATTAATCCATCTGCATTCCCCAAAACTAGGCCAGTTACACAAAGCTCAGACTATTCACTTGTCCTTTGTACGGATAGTATTACATGTTTATGATTTTGTCTGCTTTTCTACTTTTGTTAAATGGCCTTATTTGAGAACTGTCTATCCGGGGAACAAGAGGGAAGCGAAGAAAGGCCTTCAGATGGGCGCTGTGATGCTGAGTATCTGCCATTTGGATTCACATTCTATCAATATGAGTTTTCAACACAGTATTGCACAAACAAATTTACAGTGAGTTCCTGATACTTGTGTGAAAACAACAGTAAAAAGCTGCATTAATTCATAGGAATCTTTGCTGTCCTTGTGCAGCCATCCCCTTCATAAATGCCACAGGGCATGCACTACGTCTAGACATTCGACCACACAAGGCGACACTGGCTGCCCCCTAGTCCTAGACACTGCCATCTGTGTATGTGTGTCTGTGTGCTACTGAGTCTGTGTATATCAAGCTACTCGCACAAAAGGAAAAAGAGATTCATGTGGCACACATGTGCACCACGTGGCTCTGACAGAAAACGAGTGACTGTGAGACGCCCCTCTCCCCCCATGGGTACAAGGAATCTGTGGCAGACGTGTCACCCACCCTGGCTACTGCTTTAATTAAAGCCCTAATGATAGGTTTTCAACTGAGAAGCAAGTTATCATCACACATAATCGCTCCGCGCTAGTTAGCCCTAGCAGAATTGCAACCATCTGCTCTGCTAAAAATATAGAACAGATGTAGTGCACATACACTACTTATATTAAGAGACATCCAATATGTTAAATAACCAAAAATAGAGAAATAAACAAAAGGTCCTCTTTTGGAAATAATTAATAAACTTAATTACAGCATTTCCCCTTATACTGTGCATATACACTGATCAGAAATTTAAAACTCCTTAGAGGTAAAATATATAGAAAAAAAAGATTATACTATAGTAAAGACACCTTTCAAAGGGTTGGATACTTATGCAGCAATTTATTAGGTTCTTGAAGTTGTGTATTTTAATCAGGAAACAAACAAAAGATAATCAGTAAACAGAGTGATTTATGGTGCATGTGAACGGAAAAGGTTGCCCATGTGGTGCCACAGAAGAGTTACCGTAGCACAAACTGTTAAAAACTTTAATCTTGACAAAAAAAAAAAAGAGTACCACATAATGCATCATAGCTTGTATTGAGCTATGTAGCAGCTTACTGGTCAGAGTGCCCATGCTGACCTCTGATTGCTGCTGAATGTGCCTACAATGGGCATGCCAGTGCCAGAACTGGAGAGGAAGCAATAGAAAAGGGCTTGTCTCATGAATCGCATTTTCTTCTCCATTATGTCGATAGCTGGGTGAGTGTGGGAACAAGCTGGCATCCAGCAGGGATGGTGTAGAGCATCACCTTTCTTTTAGCTCATCCTGTAGTGTTGCTAGGATGACTTAGCATTTCTTGGAATGCGGAGCAAACTCCTTCAATATAATTTTTTTTTGAACAGGACTGATCATCTGATAGACCTCAAATCGAAATCTCTCAATGTCTGAAACTGTCTACATGAAACCGTAGCGAAATGTTCTTTGCTGATGTTATCCCCGTCACGGTTCTTCATACTAACAAAGAACATAGAGAAGGCAGTGTTGCAGATATTAAGATATGGTACATTTTAAGTGCATATTAAGTTTTCCTTAATATGTACCAAATGCTATGAAAGCGTGTAATTTCATTTAATTCCAAATCTTTTCTTTAAACCAAACAGTTCTGGTGCCTAAATCAAACCCTGACTCTTAATTCACTTTTTCATTCAGCAACATGCTATTCTAGAGCTCTACCTGTGCATCAACAATGAAGCTAAATGAGTACCCATAATGTTGCGACGTGAATAGAAGGGGTCCTGTTCATGTGTCATTATGTGACAAGTTGGAAGTGAAAATGCAGACCTGCACTAGTATCTTTGTTGTCTGATAAGACACTTTCAGAGGTCCTGTGGAGTGCTTTTTTTTTCCAAAAAAGAAAAAACAGACCTGTAAAACTTGATAGTTAAACAGTTTCCCAAGTGAACGGTAAGAAAATTAAAGTGGCTTTAAATTACGGCCACATAACATGCTGTGTAAAAGGGAAATACAACTCCTAGTTTAATAACTGGGGACTGCAAACATAAATAAAAAAATCACAAAGCCAGTTTTATTGTTTCTTGTTTCCATGTTTGATTTATATTTATGTTTCATTGATCATATGTTTTCATTTCTTGGCATAAACACACTTGCTAAGCTACAACAGACTGCTTTTGTGCATTATAATGTTTCAATTCTCAAGTGCACAGCAATGTGATTTATTTATTATAAATCAATCTGAGGTCAAATAAGGAGCAGTTAGGGCTTATTTACTAGCACTGAGAAACAGTCATAGTCTAGCTGACAGAAAAGCTGCACCCTAAGAGCTGATGTAATTCTCCTCCTTGTTGGGTGCCTCAAATGCTTTGCTGATAGAAAAAGCTTTGGCAGCAAAGTGCAAAGTGATGAAAGCAGCTTGCCTCCACTGATGTAAATCCTGCCCCTGTTTACTAAGGTTTCCTGATCAAAGGAAGGAGGGAGAGTTCGAGGGTCTCATGGAGAGACGTGAAATAAAGGGGAAGTAGCAGAGTAGAAAAGCTGAGTCACTGTAGGTGTCTGTTTAAGGATCCGCTGGGTTAATAGTGTAAGCACATGTGGGGGAGTTTATTGTGGGGGTCTAATGGCTCGCATTAGCTGAAAAGCTTATAATGGTTTGGTTTTTCATGCCATTCTGAACTCATATTAAAGGTCATTTGCCAAGGCCTTTTGAGTATACCACTATAAATAAGGACTTAGTTGGTCCAAACCTCCTACTTGGCACTTCCTAGTGAGAAAATTTTTTTTTTTATGTTGCCTCTTATTCTTTTAATTCATCTTGTTTTGCAAATTTGATTGCTATCCTTGAAGTTCACCCTGTGGCACCCTTCTTTTCTGTTTTTGTATTAGTATTTTCTGTGTATCTGATGCCCCCCAGCTGAAAGTGAAAGTGAACAGAGGATGACTCAAAAAAAAAAAGGTTTACTGTCTGCAGTGTTTGACAACCTCTCCCTGTGGGGCTCTTTAATCATTCATGCTTCATTAACTGCCTATCTGTTATCATTTTGCATCTTTCTTTTGAAGGGGATGAGAGAGGTGGAGGGCTATGTGGCAATAATCAATTTTCTGTACCACAGCAGTGGCATTTTTATCAAGCAAAGCAGAATGAGGTTCAATAAGGCAAACTTCTGGATTTCAAAGCAGGTCAGTGGGTCCCAGTACTTTAAAGGATGCCTGTCATTCACAGACACACAATCTTTAATAATAATAATGCTTCTAGAAAGTTCACATCATGCTTCACCTTAGAGATCTACTTTTGTTCTTTCCCATGATTCATGGATGCAGTGAAGGAGGACATGCAGAAAAATGTTGTGACAGAAGAAGATGCCAGCGATTGGCTGAGATGGAGGAAGATGTTGTGACAAACCCTATAAGGGAGCAGCCAAAAGAAAAAGAAAAGACTTTGGGTCTTTCCCATATGGTTTTGTTAAAATTGCAACAGTTAGCAGAGTCAAACAATGATGGCAAACACTGCTTAGTGCTTAGTGAAAAAACTAATAACAGACATGAATTAAAACAATACCAATGCAAATGATCTCTATCCTTATGTTGCCTTTTGTCTCGATCTTGCAGTTGATTGCTCTCTTATGAGTATCCCAGTTCCAATGAGAAATGCTGGAACTTGTCAAGCAGAGAGGGAAACTGTTTTTTCTTGGTTCTGCTGGCATGCACTTTGTGGATAATTCTGTGATATTTGATGGTGGACTAGCTGTGCCTGCTTGATGGAACACAGTTCATTCTACACATGCAAGTAAAGTTGACAAAGATAGGATCGGACAACGGTCCCTATTTTTGGATCCTTTAACTCAGGGGTAGGGAACGTTAGTCCTCGAGAGCCGGTGTCCTGCAGGTTTTAGATCTCACCCTGGGTCACCACACCTGAATCAAATGATTAGTTCATTACCAGGCCTCTGGAGAACTTCAAGACATGTTGAGGAGCTAATTTAGCCATTTAAATCAGCTGTGTTGGATCAAGGACACATCTAAAACCTGCAGGACACCGGCCCTCGAGGCCTGGAGTTCCCTACCCCTGTTTTAACTTATTTATTTTATGCTATGATGCACATCCATAAGGAGATAATTGGTAGTAACGTCAATAATTATATGGTCATTATTTTTGATTTCTATTAAGATTTTGAGGTTTGGCAGAAATAAGTAGCTCAGAAATGAGCAAGTTGAATAACATGTTTTTAGATTTTGATTACAGAATTCAAACTACACAGTAAAAATCATTTTGATGTTTCGCTTGAACCAAAGAGGCTTTCATTAGCGACAATGCCCACATGTCAGAACATAGCAATCCTTGAGCTGTTAATGAAGCTTTTCAAACATGTATTGTAGATTGTTTTAGATCTGATTAATTATTGTCATTGAAACCACCACTCTGATTTCACGCAGAGCTTCGTCCTTTGTAGGAGAAATGGCGTCACCTTTGCCATATCTGTTCATGGAGTTCATCGTTTTGCTTACATTCAGTTTAATTCTAACTGCTCACACTTCTACTTCAAGATCTCTTGAACTGATGTGAATTTGTAATATTGTGAGTGCAGTTATTAGATAAGTTTTGACTAGTCATTGTGATGTAGACAGATATCCTGGAGTTAATTATGACTAATCAAAGTTATCTGTTATAAAGTGTTACCGTTTAAGTGTACTCCTGCCTGGTCTAAATGTGATTACAGACATTATGATTTAGAGTTTAGATGAATGAAAATGACATAGCTGGAGCAAATGAGGAAAAGCTTTTAACAGAATGAGGTTCCCCCTCACAACATATTCCTTAATAATAGGCTCTTTGTATTTCATGGCATTTTCTAATGATCTTTCTTTGGCCCAGCTGCTTCTGTTAATAACACCACTGTTCAAATGACTTGTTGCTTTAGATTCAATTGAAAGCTTCACAAGAAGACCACCATACACAACAAATCAGACAAGTCATGATGAAGTTCGAAATATCTGCAGATATTATTATGAGTAGTAAAAATTAATAACACTAGTTGGTATGATGTGTATATATTATGAATAGAAATTCAAAAACTAAAAATTATGCAGTTTATATTTGTGGTCTTAATTCTTGAAAGTGAGCTACTAAATATGCAGAACAGCTTGCCATGTAACTACTGTATCTCGCTAATTAATTATAACATATAGTTTATTACATAAGCAGATTTTACTGATGTTACTTACAAAGAAATAATTTGGAAATGGCCCCACAGTCATAGTTGCAGTGAATGTAAAATAATTTCTGATTAGATGCTCAATTAGCAGCTGTAAAGCATCATACTGTAACAGAGTTCGTTTTGTCTGCAGTTGTTGCCTCTGTGTCCTCACTAGGGCTGGGAATGGAGAATGGGTTCTTGAACCAGTTCCCAGTAGTTGGAATTGTTAGTCTCCTTGCCTGTTCATCCAGCTTTTCAGTTCCATTTGCACTTGTGCTACAATCACATGATTTTAGTTTTATGTTCGGGAGGAAAATAGTGTGGCGAGCTCAGACAAGGAGGAGACAGAGGTATTGTTTGGTCTTGCTTCCCACGAGCTAGCCAGGGAGCACAGCCATTTATTTAAATCTGCGCAGGAGCACTGCCGCTAGCAAACTGCCCCGCGCGGCAACCACAACAACAACACAAAAATGGCGCTCTCTCACCCGGAAACACACAGTTGCAGAGAGAGCATCACCTGTAACCATGGCAACAGAACATAAATGTCAATAACAAAACCCTGAACAGCCCTGGCCCGCTACATAGCCCCCACCTAAGGGGTCAGTCGTCCCCGACAACCCCATTACCCAACACAAAGTCCTGCAAATGTCCATGTGTCTTCCTTCAGCGCGCAGGACGATCTCGACCAGCAGGGGAAGAGTCACTTGGATGAGAACCTGGGGTGCCACCAGCATCCCCTCTCTTGCGAACCGGGCAGTACATCCAAACCTTGTCGCCAGGCACGAAAGCTCCCCCTTGGCACCTGGTGTCACAGGCTCTTTTCTGTCGTACTCCGGCGCTGACCTGGGCCTGGCGGGTGTAGTCATGAACCACTCGCGGCCGCTCCCTCAGCCTCCTGTAGCAGTCCCTGGCCACCAACACGTGCCGGTTCCCTGCCTCGGGGACGGGGAAAGGCCCTAGGACGTCTCCTCCCACTCTCTCCATCGGGGCCCCCACCCGATGCTGCTGCAGGGGAGCAGTGGGGCGTTGAGTAGGGCCCTTCCGTGCCGTACAGGTGTCACAGCAGTGCACATGAAGTTCCACATCCCGTCGACAACCAGGCCAGTAGAACTGCCCCCTGAGACGGCGGAGAGTTTTAGCATTCCCATAGTGGCTGGCCCCCACTGAGCCGTGGACAAGCTCGAGCACCTGCGACCGCAGCGACCGAGGCACCAACAGCTGCGGGAGATCCTTGCCCTGTTCGGGGCCCGCCATCTCCGGTACAGGAGGCCGTCGTGGGTCTTCAGATTGTTGTACTGGGAGTAGTAGGCCTTCACTTCGGGCCCCTGTCCTGACACCCCTGTCCAGCCTGGGCGTCGTGCTGCCTCCAGCCAGGCCCCCACCTGAACCAACGTCGCATCAGCCTCCTGCTCCTGCTTCAACTGCTGCATGGTCAACGAGAGCCATCCCCCTCCGTCGGCTGTGGCCCGAGCAGTAGCCATGCCCCGTGCCTCCTGGGCCTGCTCTCCCTGCCATTTCGAGAGGGGCAGCTGGCGTGGGCGCAGACAGATGGGTTGAGCAGAGGCGTCAGAGCAGAGTGTCAATGGCGTGCTGAACCAGCCGCGTCTGCCTGCAGTCTCCGGTTCCCTGCTTTTGACCGCACTGGAGGGCCAGAGTCTCTGTACCAAGAGTGATAGCCAGCTTCGCGGTGTCAACGCAGGCCCCCCAGCGGGTCAGCAGATCAAGGCCGATGATGCACTGGTCTTTAATGTCAGCAAGCCAGAAGTCGTGCACCAGCTCCAGATCCTTCACTCGGATCCGCAACGGTTTCTTACCCCACATGTCAGTTCTCTCCCCCGTCACTGTCATCAGCTGGGTGTCGGTGGGCGACCAACCCATCACAAGCGGCCCGGATGTTCCAGGAAACACACCAGGTCATATTAGGGAAATGGTGGACCCCGTGTCCACCAGGGCCTGGCAGGGCTGGTCCTCAACACAGCAGCTCAGGTAGAGTCCCTTGAGGTGCCCGACTAGGCCCGCCACCGTGCATCGTTCTTGGAGGGGGGCAGGAAGCTGGAGCGGTGGTCCCCTCGCTGTACCGCTCCCCCTCTCATCCCCCTGAGGCCACATAGTTCTGGCCTTTGGGGCGGGCGCCAAGCAGTCGCGCGCCACGTGGCCAGGCTCATCGCACCGGTAGCAGCGGTCGGTCGGTCGACGGGACGCCTCCAGGGCACCGAGGGCTGGGGCTGGCATATCCCCGCGACCTCCCTCTCACTGTCGCAGTCTGCGGCTCTGATTTGAGAGTAGTTTGGGGGGCGCAACTGCTGGTCAGGTCGCGATGTGAGCACAAGCTCGGCCCTTTCAGCCTCAAGGAGCGCCTCACGGAGAGTCTGAGGCATGGCCAGGCGGACGTGTTGGCGTAGTCGCTCTGGGAAAAGTCCTCGCAGGAAAGCATGCAGGCTAAGCTCCTCACGGGCTGCTGCTGGGAACTCTGGGTAGCCACAACGAGCATACAGCAACACATCCGCTGCAAAGGTGCCCAGGCTCTCCCCTGGCCTACGGCTCCGGTTGGTCAGTTGCTCCCTGCTCTGATCAGTGGAGTGCCGCTGCCCAAATCGCCTCTCGAGTGCTATGGTGAGAGCCTGGAGCTCATGCTGCTCTGACGGGGCTAGGTCAAGGAGTACCTGCAGTGCAACTCCTTCCAATGCTAGCGCTAGGTGTGTAGCAGCCTCTTCGTCACTCCAGCCATTATGCCTCGCGGCTAGCCGTACTTGTGAGAGGTAGGGCTCTAGCGGGGTTAGCCCGTTGTATTTCGGTACCTTAGCTGCCGTTGCAGGCATCACTGCTCGCTGTCGGGGGCCCGGCGTGTCGGTCGACAGAGGCAGCCCATGAAGCATTGTCCTAGCGTCGGTCGCCACGGGCCGCTGCCGCGGTGCGCTCACGCCATCAGGACCCGTCGGGGGACTTACATGGCCGCTCGCTTGCTCCAGCCTCTGAGTGTCTCTCTCCATTCCGGCGAGGGTGAGCAAAACCCTGAACAGCCCTGGCCCGCTACAATAGTGTCACAGTCTACAGCGTGGATATGAAGATTACGTTTATTAATGTTGCATAAAGGAGAAGAGCGCAATAGTAAACTACAAACTGCGTCCAGAACAGAAGAAACGTCAACTGGCAAGCATGCTAACCCATGCTAACGCTAAGCTAGCCAAGAACCCAGTGTGATGTTAAAGCCGAGTGAATGTCGACCACAGCCCAGCGGCCAGACCCTGAACAACAGGTAACAAACTGATGAGCAGTCAGGCTTGCCGCCTCCTTTTGTACCTGTTTATGTTTCTAAAATAGAATCAGTGTGGCAATTACTTTGAAGTCTCTGTTTGTTAGTTTTCATCTTTGCTTTGTGCTGTTTGGTTTATGTTCATACCTAAAACTAAGGGAAAGATCATATATATGTCCTCATTAGGATAGGAATATGTATTGATGTATGGGACTGTAGCCTATAGGTTTATATTGTTAAATGGTTATTGTGAGACAAAGCGTTCAAGTCATTTTACACAAAAACGCAAAAGTAATGTTACCAGTAGTTTAACAGATTAATTCTTCCTTGGAGTAATTAAGTAACTTACTGCATTGCTTTTAAGAAAAGTGTTCTGTGTAATATTTGTAATACATTACTTCTTTTAAGTAACAACCCCAACACTGATGACAATAAAGAGGGGTAATACCTCCAACATGCACAAATGTTTGACCACACAGCATGCAGTTAATTTGCAGAATATAATGTTTTTGATATGCTGCTTTGCAATGATGGTAACTCTCAAATCGGATCCAATAAAAACCCAATAAGAATCGACAATGAATCAAATCAATAATTGATATAGATAATGCAATTGGAATTGCTACATTTTTATCATTTACCATCCCTATTCCTCATCGTTCTTTATTGTCAACAATCTTGGATGCTTTCTGGGATAGAAAATACATTTTTTTGACGGCAAGCCAAACAGATATCAATGCCTTATAAATAGTGTTTTCAAGAAGGCTTTGTTAGTTTTAAAAATAAAGATGATCAAAGGATGAGGGCTTAGAGCTTATTTAGGCAAATATATGTATCCACAGCAGAGCATAGCTTACTCTCCAAACTTTGTCTCAATCACAAAAGCCCAAGACAGCTAGGGGGTGTCAGACAGTGTTACCTTGTCACTCTGAACTGGATTAAAAGGCAAAGCACTACTAGACAGCAGAGAATACTATATAGATTATATCTGGTTTTAATCTCAGCTCAATGAGCTTTAAAGGGAAAACATCCATAACTGTTACTTTGAAAAAACAGTTTAAACAGTCAGTCAGTGAAATAGTAAATCCAGTAAATCCAACTTGACCTGCTCATTGCATTTATATTCCCTTAAACATCAGTTCTGATGTCCTATTCGCTGACCTCCAGCATTAGCTGATTCCAACATCTGGAGGTCTGGAAGTCTTGTATACCAGGGGTCCCCAATCCCAGTCCAAGAGGACCGGTGTCCCTGCAGGTTTTAGATGTGTCCTTGATCCATCACAGCTGATTTAAATGGATAAATTACCTTCAAACATGTCTTGAAGTTCTCCAGAGGCCTGGTAATGAACTAATCATGTCATTCAGGTGTGTTGATCCAGGGTGAGATCTAAAACCTGCAGGGACACCGGCCCTCGCGGACTGGGATGTGTAGCTTCTCCAGCAGACAATCATGGAGGTCAGATATTAAGTTTGACACCACTCATGATGTCAAGATAGTAGGCATGAACACTAGTTGCTCTGATGTGTATGTACAATCAAAACTTAAGAAAATGAAGAGGTGCTGCCCTCTAATTCTACGTATTATATATTTACTCACTGATGAATTTTTTGATAATAATGCGCTTATTGGTTAACCCGATAACCTCAGCTCATTTGTAAAATCTGTTTCCGTTTCTTCTTGGAAGCATATTTATGCCTTTCTTGCTCACTACTTTGATCTCCTCTGACCACTTACCACTGTGACGCTCTGATTCAGATGTGTGCTGCTTATGAGCCATGACATACATTAAACCATTGGTCTTCACAGCTGGCTCTTAACCAATGTATCATGACAGGCAATTGACTCTATGTGATCTCTCTGTTCCTCCTGCTGAACTCTGAAGATATGATCAGAGCTGGGGTGCAGATGTGAGGCTGGGAAATGGTGGCAGTTCACTTGAATTGAATTGTGCCCCGGAGAGAAGGAAGTGTAGTTTTTCTATCAGATGGAAAGATCAGAGGAGACGGATAATTCAGTTATCACATCTGCGGTGATTAGGGGGACAGGACGCAGTTTACTGATAAGGATCTGCTGGCTTCTTGGAGTCCGTTTTCTGTCATTAGGTAACTGAAAAGGCACTCAGAGCCATGTCCTCATTTTGGTGTCTCTCTCTTTTCATTTCACCTTGGTTAATCTTGTTTTATTTATTGTCATTGAGCCTGCAGGAGATTATATCCTCTTTTGCTCTTTCATCTGATCTCATTTCATCTTGTTCTGACTCTTCTTGATTTGTCGCCTCTCATCTAGTCTAATTCTGACTTCATTCCTTTTTTTGACTCCTCAATTTTGCATATGTGATTTACAAGTTGTCGAACTTAAAAAACAAAAATTAACAGGGCTGCAGCCTCCAGGTTTAATTTTGTCCCATCTCATTTTGCCTCATTAAATTTTATTTTGCAAATAGTAAGACACAGTAGGCACGTTATCCAACCAAGCCAAGTAAATTTCCTTTCTCATTTTAATCATCCCCTTTTAATTTCTACTCCTTTTTCTACATGACTTTTATCCTGTCACTGCGTACCTTGAAATATTTTAACCTAAATAGAAGGACAATAACATAAAGACAATTGATGTATCCAACACCAGAGCTTATCACAAACAACACGATGAAAGAGGCAAAAATATATGATTCATGCATCACTTTGCACTCAACGCAAGAGTTTCCAGAATGGCTTTTTTCCTGCATATGTCCATAAGTTGTGGTCGCAGTACTTGGGTATAGCTAGTGGTACAAAAAAGGAGCAAGCATAAAGGGAATAACGTACTTTAAGTGTCAGATAATTTCAAATGCAGCTTTTCAAACAACTCAAAAAATATCAGCAAGCAGGGGTTTTTTTGTGCACTTTGTCACAGAGTGAGTCTGCAAGCTAAAGGTACTGCTGCTGAATTTCCCAGGGAGAAATAAGAGACAGATAACTTCACTCAGTGATATAGAAAAATGTAAGAAAGTCAGTACAGGAGAAGAAGAAGAGAGATTATTGTTAAAGTTAAGGACTGCTCGGTGACATTTAATACTGGAAGTTAGATAAAGCTTACATATAATGCCCTCAATTACTTTAGAGTTATTTTGAACAGATATTGGAACTATACATGATGTGTTACTGAACTATGTTTTCTTTTGTGTGTTGCAAAACAAACTTAAGTATATTAACTTTGTGCTATTCAAGGATTGGATGAAACCAGGAAGTTCAATGCAGGTTATGCTGGTTAGTTTACAGTACTGTTGTAAAGTTTACAATAATGTGGTATGTTGGACTGGTGCTGATTGGATATGGTATTCTTTTGAATGTCGGGTTACGTGAAGGAAGGGTAGCAGACATCAAATTAAATTTAAGGTAATGATTCTGATTAGATTCACTCACCTTTATATTAGATTTATATGGTCTAGGGGAGAGAAAGCAGCCATGCTAGCTCATGTAATGCTCTTGTAATATCTGTTAAACCAGCTGACTAAATCCACAGCTTGCTTGATCATAGTAGAAATTAATGTGACCCAGAGGCTGTACCACTATAGCCAAATGTAGGGTTCCCACACCTGCTGAATCCCACTGTGAACCCTGACACCTAAACCATTTACAATGCAGGCAACAGGAAATAAAGCATTTTTTTTAAATTAACTTTACTTTTCTTTGCTTTTGTTCTACATAACAGATGTTTAAGTTGAGTACAATCAACAGAATTGGAATTTAAGTTGAAATGAAGTTTTTGGTAGTGTACTCTTTCACTTTTATTTACGTAAAGAAGTTAAATCAGTACTTGAGGTTTTCTAACACAAGGATCTGTACTTCTACTTAATGTAAGTGAAAAATGACTGTGCTTTTGCCACCTCTGCTCTCACTGGCTTTTCTTGGCATTTCAAAGTAATCTGTCAGCAATGCTATATTAGTGTGAAGTGCTTCATTTAGTTTGGGAAGTGGCAGTGATTGGGATCTGCACGGATGAGTAAGTTTCAGTGAAAAAGAACAGCTCAGAGTACCATTTTAAAAAATGTTTATTTTGCAAATGTAAACTTAGTTTAAAATTCAAAATTGCGAGCTTGGAGGATGCTCATTTTTATCTGTGTGAACTGAATTTTGTGTTATAGGTCTTCCAGAATGTGAGAGTAGTGTTCCCAATGCAATGTTGTTGTTAATGTCATTGTAACTTTTTTTATCATAGCAATCAAAAACCTGGCCACTTTGCACATGGAAACAGACACTAAAAGGAGTGTGTGTTTCTTTCATTTCCTTATATCTTAGTTCCTTTTCTTTTATCCATTTCTGGGTCTTGTACGGCTCATACTTGTCATTATCCTGACATTTTGACCATTTGATCTCATCACAGAGCAAGTAAAACAACATGCCTTGGTGCTTTTGTGTATTATTGCGCTGGCATGCATGGGACTTACATGGATTGTTATGGTAGTGCATTGTGTAGCAATCTGCTGAGAGCAGATTCAATTAAATTTGAATATGTAGCATTTCATCTCAAGCTCTGTTAAATCTAATAGCTGTATTATGTAAATGCTGATTAATTCCAATGTCTGCAGAAAGTTGGGCCCATTTGTTGCTCAAAGACAGATGTTTATAGTTTTGCCTCTGTACACCACCACAATGGATTTTAAGACCTGACAATCAATGTGTAACTGAAGTGCAGGCTTTCACCTTTAATTTTTATATTTTCAGACTCAAACTAAAATAATTGTAAATATAAGGATTGTTTGTAATACTTGGATGAGAATCATTGCAATCAATGGCTGCCTAAAGTTGTCATCAAATGCACTGCCAGACCTTTACTGTAGCCACCTTCAGTTGCTGCTTATTTGTGGGTGTTTATGCATTCAGTTTTTCATTATTTTTTTCTCTCTCTCTGTAAGGTTTATTTGTTTTAGCCTAATCACTTGCACTGCCATCTCTTTGAGTGTCTTTTTAAAAATTACAGCGGAAAACTATAAAATACAAATTCAAGACGTCAAGATATCAACTCCAGATGTTATATCTGCCTTATTGGTCATAATATATTGAGGCAACAGGCCTCCACTCAATTGTACAGTTAATTTTGTGGGGGACAGCAATCTGCTGTGGTGATGTACAGAAGGGAAACTACAAAACTGCAAAAGTTTGTCCAACAAATTATCGATGTAACGTATTAGCATAGAATTTTTCAGCTGTGTCTTTATCATGTATATATCCTTTTTTATTAAGTTTGCAAAGAAAAACAAACAAACAATTAAACAGCTTTTATTTGCACATTTATTCGACTACATTGTCCTAATTTACAGCAATAACACTTCTTCCAGTTGGGCCACTATGAAATAAGTACTCCCAAATTTCCGTCTCTTCAGTAACTCATGAATAGAGTTTTTGTCTTCAGTGCAATACATACTGAACACATGATTAATCTTCACAACCCAGTTTAAATGCCGTGTTTGTTTGCCAGTTTTCATCCCTTGCAAATCCCCAACCTCGAGTGCTTTGAAGCGTGTACCAGATATTGATTTTTCTATAGCACAAGAAAACGAGCGGGAGTTTGTCATTATTTTAATTATAAACATCCAAAGTATCCTTAATGATGCCACACCAAGAGTCACTGAATCTTCTTCCGACCCTCACTGTAGCAAACTTTTATGATACCACCAGATGCATACAGCCCTGCATGGGGGCACATCTTCAGATCTGGCACCAAAAACAAAAGTTTCTGTGGATTCTGGCAGCTATCACTGGCATTAAATGTACAATATACCAACAGACACACAGTCAGATATGTAGAAGAGAGATGATGAAAAAACAAAATGTATAGTTTGGGACTGGCTAAGCACTGCAGCTGATGGCAGATCCACAGTTGGTACACCCACCCACCACCAGGAGAGCAAAAAGTTGGCCGTGTTTGAATACAATGGATGATAGCAGCTGTAATGGGAATGAAAAAAAAAATATCCATGATAAAATCATAGACAAGTTTTCTATGTCATTCTATTGTTTTTCAAGTTAACACTTAAACATCACTCAGAACAATAATACAAGGTATCTACTTTTTAAATTTCATTCACTACAAGCAAGAAAAGTTTGAATGAGTCACCAGCTGAAGACCAAAGAGAGCTGCAGTATGAGGACTTTGATGAGACGTGCATTTACAGCAAAACACAATATATTCCATAGGTTTGGGCTTAATTGCCTTGAATAAAGGACAGACTGAAATAAAAGGTCTGATTTTTATGCAAATTCTATTCCCAAACTGGAAACAATTACTATACCTGAGCTTCACTGATGAGTTATGTCAGAAATTGGACCTGTAATCACACTTAGCACTACAGCAAAGGAAAAAGTTAATCTGGTCCAGGTTAGTAAAGAGTACTATTTATAGGGATTTATACAACCCATACTCATGTACATAAGACATTACTTCAAACTATTAAGCTTAAAGATGTTATGATGCCTAACTCGTCACGTATAAAATTCCCTGAAGTAAATCAGTTCTGCAGGACAGTCCAACTATTACGTCCCTTCATGTATTCAGTAGCTTTTTTACTCTTCAATATATAACAGTCAGAGCATATGCATGTTAACTGTCCCGTAAGCAGTAAGGAGTAAAAGAGATGGGTGTAAATTGTACCCGTAGATGACTGTACAAATTGTTTGTGTGCATTACGTAGCAATCCAAATTTGAGTCTGGTTTCCTACAGTATAAACTAATCTTTAACATACTAGAATTGCCACAACCAATTTATACAAAAAAACTATTCAAAAGCTTTGGCAGTGCAGATTTAGCTGGGTTTGATATACAGATGAACAACTTCATCCGGGCGTCTTTACATTTTTCTAAAAATGTGTTTTGCTAATTTAAATCAGCTGCATATGAGCATAATTTGAAAAAGATAAAGGTTGGCTTGCAACTCACACAGAGCTGCCAGCTTCCCCTTGGCTGTTTGTGCCTCTGTTCTTACTTGCTCTCCTCTGCCCTATCTGCTTGTATATTTGGGCACTTCAGTGTTTATTCGAGTGCTACCAGTTCCCAGCAACCGAAACATGAATTCATCCTCAGAATCACTACTCTCAGTGAAAGTAATAGAAGGTAATAAACTGTCAACACTCAAATGGGTGATTGTGACTGTTGGTGAGTTGGTGAGGCAGGGGAGTGATGGGACAAACTATGAAGAAGAGAGCTGTTGGGGCTGTGGTGTAATTAGAGAGCTGTAGTGCCGCTCACCTGCATGTCGGCCGTGCAGATTTGGGCCGTGTTGGCTCGCTAAGTAAGTATTTGCACGCAAACTGGTGTTATACGATCCACCCCAGTGTCAAGCGCTGCCATAACTTTAAAAATTGAAGAGGAGGCGGTTCTCTCGCGGGCCTCAGCTAGCAGTTTGATTCAGATTTTATTATCTGTGCTTGGTTCTATAATAAGCAGGAACTGTCCTGTCCGATTAGGCATGCTCGGCAGCGCTCTTCGCCACCCCCTGACTTGCTCCACCTCCACCACCCACATCCAACTCCTTGCTAAGGAAAAAGGAGGAGGAGGATGCCCCCCAAAAATCTTCATTTTCTTGCTCCCTCGCGCTCTTTTTGTCTGCTTGGGTAGGGAAGAGGAGGGGAGTTGCCCCTTCAAACTTAACCCGTTATTTGCTGTAATATTTCCCTATTTTTTCCTCACCCTTCCATTTTTATATGTCTCCATATTTGGTCTCTGCTGTGCTAATCAAGTCCAATCTTTACACCAGCAAGTTAGCCCCTTTCACGTTACCTTTATTACCAGCTTGTCATGAAAGTTGGAGATGGTCTCAAATAAAAATATAAACACAACTGGAACATTTAATAAAGAAAAAAAAAGAAAAAAAAAGTTTACATTACCTGAGCTCTGAGCTCATAAAAATCCAGAATAAGTCCAAACCTGCGCAACTAATTCTTGGTTTTTAAAATCTAAACATGTATGTTGTACAATCATTTCACCCAAGAAAAATAAGAGTTCAAAGAAATAATTAAAACTCCCAAAGGTCAACAGATATTGATAAACTGTTGACCACAACTGTAAATGGTCGTGTTTATTTGTCTGTCAGCGGTCACCCATTGATTAGTAATACATTTCATGATACATACATGTTACTTCTTACACTTGTAAAAAAAGAAAAATGTACATTTACATGTTTGTTTTAACTATACAAGCTACTGAAAAATGTATAAAAACGATACATCATGGGAAAAGCCTTCATCTTCCAGCTGATCATTATCATCAGTTTAATTTATTATAGATTGAAAAAGTATTTTTATTTACAACTCCCGCTGGAATATATATATATCATACAATCTGCTGCCCTCTGAGTTATGATCAAATCCCTAAGGTTTTTACATTGGTGTCTGTGTGCTTGTGCACAATGTGTCACTTTGTGAATGAACATCTTTTGTTGAACCTTGTAAAATGTAAACAGCCATTCAATATTCATCAACTTATGTTGCATTCAAAAATGCCTTATATGCACAAATTTAATTCTGCAAATTTTCATTCAGTTGAAAGATTTTTTTGGTGTGCGAAAGCTCATTTATAAGGTGTTATTCACAGATTTCAAATATGCTATTTCAGTATTCATTTTTATATTAATAAATCTGATTCCTGCTTTTCCCTGTAGAATAAAGTGTTGCTGCCTGGGCCTAGACTTGTGTTAGTCCTTGGCTAAAAGTGCTATATATATAAATGAATCTGATGAAATATCTGTGAGCCTCTTTCTTCAGCAGTCTGAGGCTGTATTGCCTGAGGCAACCAGGCAAGCTGCTGCTGATGAGCAGGATCTACACCAGGATTCACATCTTTATATTTGTAGGCTACACCAGTTCCTGGTCAGCATTTTATGAGGCCAAACGTAATGCCACAATAGATAAAATATGTCTCACAAAACTAAACGACAACAACGTGGCATTACCTTCCGCACATTTTGTTTATGTAATTTTTTTTCACAGAACCATAAAATCGACCCAGGACTCGTTTCCAGTAAATAGGACAAGTGTTGCATATGCTGTCTGCACATTTTGGGAGGGTGGGTTATGCAAGCCTCCTTTCACTGCTAATTCCATCAAAGCTTTGGGAACAGTTCTAATTGGGCGTCTCTATTTTTGGTTGTCTTCCAGCCCTGTTTTGCTGCCTTTGAGAAAAGGCAGCGCAGCGAATGTAAAGCTGTGTGATAACAGGGCCATTCGCCACAGTACTGAGTTTGACCCTACAACCAGCCTCCATGACGGATGTGAGATGATTCCTAGCCCTCGAGCTCAGCACGACACACTCAGCACAACTCAAATACACTCCCAATCTCTCATTTTCCTGTGTTCACTGTCTAATTCTCTCTCTCTTTCCCTTTCCCTCTCTCTGTCACTCTCTGTTACTTTACCAATTGACTCAGGGCTTTATGCTGTCTATTTAAAGCTGCTGCCATAACCACCTACTGCTGCTTTAAGAAGTGGTGACTCACCTAAACAGATCAACCCAGTTGTGTGTGTGTGTGTGTGTGTGTATACGTGTGTATATATGTGTGATGCGTGTGTGTGTATATGTGGGAGGGGATGTTTTATCATCTTAGCTTTACTTTTCTTGGGCCTTTTCTGTTTGGTGACAAGTACAGCTGTTGTATAATGATAGCGCTTGTCGGCAAAGCGGTATCTGCAGGATCCCCAGATTAATGCGGATGCCCACACGCGCGCACGCACAAGTGCACACACACACTTAAATGCAATTTGTGCACTTAGTGCTACTGAGTTATGTGTTATTCCTGGTGCATTCAGGGGACATCCAGTTTATGGGAAAAGCAAATGAGCAAATTTGCATTTTTTCTACTTTGCTTAGTAATGGGGCATGTGTAAGAGACTATTTAAGTGCAAAATGAAGTGTGAGTGAAAATTGCATGTCTGCAAAGAGTAGGTATTGCTGCCAATTAGAAAGAGATAGGGCAATACATATGGGCAATACATTTTGTATCTGTGGCAAGAGCTTACAGGCAGCCAGCCTGAGCAGTTTTTACTGCCATGGTTTTGAGTCTCCTCCTCACTTCTCTACATTATTAAATAATTCCTGAATAATTCACAGCCCTACGTATCAAACAAATATTTTTGCAACTTGCACCTTCAGAAAGGTGAGTGGAGAACTACTGCACAATGTTAAGTACCATAGGAGTGAAATCGTTATTGTTATTGTTTATGACCTTAGCCCTGTGTCCAGTTCCAAGCAACACTTTACTGTAAATGCCCTGTTTTTACTGTTAAATTTCCTAAATATCCTAATAAATGGATTGCATACACATTACATTAATTTATGTTCATAATGTCTATGAAATTCAGTTATATCCCTACAAAACATATGGGTTTTTTCTTCTTCTCTTATTTCAGGTGATCTTTATTTGTTAGATTGTTATGTAAGGATGAGACAAATAAAGTTAGATTTGGGTTGACCTACTGTTTTGATGAATATGATTTGATATGAATCTCATTGCCACAAGTAATAATGGTAAAGTGAGTTGCTACAATATGTTGCCATGCAAACATACGGTGAAGATTTTCAGACCCTGCCTGAGCGATGATAGGTGACATCTAAATCCCAGCGATGACGCCACAATGTCATGGCAGGCAAGGACCGACTTGTGTGCTGACTTGTTAGTCATGCTTTGATGCACAGTTTAAAGAGGACTCCAGGAAGCCTGTCCAATGCGCATGTGCACGTTACGCACACACGGACAAACCCACATTTTCTGCACGTTTGCACAAAATAACACACAGCCTCTGAGAGCATAAAGGGAAAGTGGCTGCATCATTTGCTAGTCTGACATGAAGCATTGGTTATGTGCTTTCATAAGGTGATTTCAGAACAGTTTTTTGTGTACTGATTCATAAACATGGTCATATTACAATATTTCAAAAAAAATGCACCAAAAACCAATGTCCCCGAAAAGAAAAGAAAAATTATGGGCTCTTAATAAAAGCTAATATAATAATAGTTATATATTTATTATACTGCAGTCCCCTTATTCATTTCTGTACAAATGAAATGGGTAAATGTAAGTCCCTGTGTAAGCTACAACATAGTGTGTGATGTAGTTAATGGCTTCCCCTAAAATGCTTTTCAAAATTGTTCATTTTTTAAAGATCACATTTCAGTTTTATGTACATTTAAGAATTCTTCATCTACGGTAAAATTACTAAAATAACTTGTCCAGTGCATGTAGTAAAAAAGGTTTACAGCAATCATAATTTCTTGGATAATTAGTTGTTGATCAGAACATTGATCAGTAACAGCAAAGGACCTTTTTACCATCAGAAAACGATATTTTAGTTAGAAATGTATTTTATAACAAAATGAATTTTAATTTGATTTAAACAAGCCTGGTCTCTTCTCTTCTAATATGAACCTCTGCAATGTAGAAGTCGACCGTCACTGCGAGAAACAGTTAAAAAGTCAAACAACTACTAACAACTACTCTAAAATACAGAAATAGATGTTATTTTCTTATAATGTCTTAAAAAGAAAATTAACATTAACAACAATTTTCTTATCGGCAGAGTTTTAGTAATCCTTCTCTTCAGGTCTAACATTATTTTTTTTTTATATTTCTTTCTTTTTTTTTTTAAAGAAAAACAGAGTTTAAAAAATAAAATACTTTATACATAACCTAAAAAAATTAGTAAGGCAGCGAATTACCAGCAAAATACTTAAAAGCACTTTTCTTTGATACACCACAATATAATGTTATATACTATTGTTAAAAACTCTAATATTAAAAGACTAAAATAGGAACCTTTTTATTTTTTGCTTAAAAGACATCCGAGCCCCACATATATATATTTACAACATTTGCTTTGATTTTTCTAATCGGTTTATATATATTTTTAATTTACTTTTCTTTTAGTTTAAAGCTTTAAAAAAATATTCCTTTTGGATTCATTTCTGTATGTAAAGTTATATTTATTAATACTATAAACAACATATTTTTATAAGTTTGCAGATAAAAAACCAAAAGTGAAACTACATTCAAAATTTCAACTTTTTCTCGCAGGCCAGTGTGTACATGAACTGTACTGGCTAAATGCCAACAATTTGCAAGCGGAGCTCTACACGGTCCATTTATTAGAAAGGTGCTGGCTCATTATTTAGCAAGACGGAGTGAAGGAACTGTAGCAAGCACTCCGCAGCTGTCGGTGCTCTGTCTTCACATGCAATAAAGTTTGTTGCCTCATGTGGGGGATCTCTCCCTCTTTTTGAAGCAGACTTTTTTGGTCCATAATTTATACATTTACCTTACTTGCTTCTGCGTGCGTTGGCCTCCTGCATTTTTTAAAGGCCGGGTATTGAGGGATTTTCTGTCATGCTCTCTTGCTTTGTTCTGATCACGCAAGCTGCAGTCATCCCACATACAGGAACACTGGCAAACACGGGCCTCGCTCGTGCCAGGAAGCTGAAAAGGAAACACACAGGCGCACACATGCATACATACAGAAGCAGCGTTATGCTAACAAATAGTCAACATACGTACAGAGAGGAAGGCCCACTCTCTCCTCTGACTCTGGGACAGACTGTCTCGTTCCATTGCGTGAGGGTTTTTCACACAAACTAAGCCATCCATGTGTGTCTCAGCAAGTGAAGGGGGTGTTGAATCTTCCTCTCACACCCATGCATGCGAAAGCAGTCTACCTCCTCTGCTCCCTGTGGAGAACACATGGCAGACAAAAATAGAGAAAGAGGGAGAGCCCGAGATGAACAGATTAAGAAAACACAGAGATAGTTCCTGGATAAAGTTCTGCTTCTGAATAATTCTCTTGCTTTGTACAACAGTACCTCACACAAGGTACGTCACTTAAAAACACACACTAACACACAAAAACTTGCACTGTACATAACATATACATATATCACACCTCATACATTTTAGGTGTTTTATTGTAAATACATTGTGGAATGACAGGACATATTTTCCAGTCTTATGGGATGGATGTTTAGGTGAACTTTCGCAATTTTTCTGTAAATAAGAATTGAATTAAATCATGTTATTCTAGCTTACACTAATGAGTACATAAATATGTATTTTCTTTTACTAAAAACTTTACTAAAAACTTTACTCAAAGATATTTACAACAGATCAACTCACATTTATGTGATTGAATCAACTGATATTTACCTGACTAATATTAAACATAATTATAGGCAGTGTTAAACTGCAGCAGGTTTGGCACAGACTTAGAAAAAACAAACAATTAAATTAACTATACGGGTTAAATTTTCTCTCCCTGAAAAATATCCTATAAATTTCTAAAACTTTCAGTTGCTCTTCTGCTATTTGGATTCAAAAGTGAAACTTAACCCGTACAGTCAAAATAAATGTTATAATAATAATGTTATATCTTAATAGTAATAAACTGCAAACTTTTTAATGTTATGTGTTGGTCACAATGTACACTGATAACAGTTATAACACTTAATCTAATAATAATTAATAATAATTAATCTACCCTACATCCCCCAGAAGAAAAAGTAAAATATTTACAGGTAAAAGATTATGAAAGTATAAAACCTAAAGCGATATCTTGTGTTTTTTTAAATTCTTTATGCACAGACAATTTTGGTTGTAAAGAGGTCGTCCTCCTTCAAAATTAAACTTAAGGGTCCTCATTCTTGTTTGATGTAACATTTCTTTTAATTGCTTCTCTCGTTTTTCACCTCCATGCCACAATTTAAATGTGTCAAATCAAAAGAAAAAAAACATTCTAATGAAAGTTCTAATTTAAGTTAAAACAACTACTCTGTGCAAATAAATACAGCCGCTTATGTGAAAATGCAGGCTGAAAATTATTCCGTTCACTTCAATTTAATGCATTTCAATTTTTTTTGTGTCAAATCAGAACATCAGTCGCTTTGAGGGGATTTATCTTGTAAGGTAAAAACCCTACAAGTAACAAAAAGTAATAATAAATATTATTGAGGGTTTTTATGGATTATTATTTTCTGATTCTTATTTACGAAAGGTAAATAAATGTAAGCCGTTTCTCACCTTTGATCCCAAACTTACTAAATACATATTTTAATAATAAAAAAATGATTCTAACTTAGGTTCCAGTATATTAATGCTATTTTAATTTAGTTAGACATGAAAAGTTAAAATAATACTACCCTATTTTTAAAATAATTTCTAATCATATTTCTTCTCCTACTACAATTAAAATGTGATACATTCATTAGGCTCAGTTAACGAGCTCATATTAAAATAGAACAACTGGCAGGTGTTATTTTGACTCATTATTTTGACATTTTGATTGAAGGTATTCAACAGAAGTATAAAACTTTTCTTACTGTCCAGAGAAAGTCCCTGACGGACAGAGACACCCACTCCTCATCTCTTGGTCTTTCTCTCTCTCCCTCCTTCATGTGCTGTCATCTAGATTCCCTCCCTTACATGTAAATTTAGGTCAGACCACAGTCTCCTCTCCAGGCTTCAGAGGAAAATGTGGAAATGGATCGTTTCACACCAGTTAATCTGATTGGAAGAGAGGGAGACGCGAAAACAACAGGGTCTAATGTGAAGAACAAAGGAGGGGAGAGGAGGACTAAGTAGTGGGTGTTAGCACAAAAAAGATAAGGGAAGATGTGAGTAAATGGAAATAGAGGGGGGGAAAAAACTGGGGATATGCACAAATGAAGAAAGTACATATGAGGTGATGAGAAGAATGATGAGAGTAGGCGCGAGACGAGATAGGGACAGAAAGATGGGTAGCAAACAACAGAAGGAAAGAGGAGGAGCACAGAGAGGAGAAGAAGAAGGGAGGGGAGGGTAAAGAAGAAGAGCAGGGATGGTAAAGAGAAGAAGACAGGAGTATGCCACTCACGTCTGATCTTAGCGCTTTTTGCCAGCATCTCAGCTCTGAGTGCTGGCAGCTCGCATGCTAACAGACAGGCCATATGGCTTCATTATGAGACACCCCCACCCCCCAAAAACATGCACAAACAAGGACATACCACTCTCAGCAAACTCATAACCATACACACACTCAACAACCAGGCACACGTACACAAACACTACATACACGCAGGTGCAAACACTTGCAGGGTGAAGAGGAGGTGTGTGACGAATTGAATGAAAGGAGCGAAGAGGAGGATGTAATGGAACGTTGAGTTTTTCTACCTTCGGGAGCTCCCCGGGAGAGCAGAGCCGGCCCAATTACTGAGACTAACTTGGACACACACTCGCACATGTTCAAGTTACACACTCGGTCACACACACCCGATTTCAATCTGAGGGAACTGGGAGAATATAATCATTATTATCAGATACAGGAAGAGCAAATATTTGGAATAAAGAAGTGCAAATCGCAGTCTTTATACAGATGTAGCAACTCGTCTATGTGCGCACGCACACACACACTCATACACAGACTTCAAGGGGATGCCAAAGAGAAAGAACCACTGTAAAGATGTTTGGAAACAAGGGGTTGCCTAGATAGGTTGCACTTACGGTTGTGTAAACCAGCTGACAGACATTAGCTTTATTAGTATCATGAACCAGGGACTGGTTGTTCCTGGTCAAGCGTTCCAAGAGGTCAGGCTTTGTGCTCGGTGTAGTCCCTCACTAGGGGTCCGTGTACGTGTTGTGGGAGTTTCTACTCTATGACAAGGATGTCTTATCATCCTCTCTAGGAAAGAAAACATGTATTCTTTGAAATGTTGCTAAGTAGGTTCTGGAGGTTGCTGCTAGGGACCAGTTGAAATTGATCGCAAAGAAAGTGCTGTGCCAAAAACCTCCTTGTGAATCCTTTTGTTGTTAATTCCGGGTGCCATAATTGCCCATCCTTTGGATGGAAGAAGCAGATTTGTCTGCAAACACTACTAACCGAACAATGCAAACTGCAACTGGAGACCTTCAAATTAAAAGCTGTGACTCACAGAACAAATTTAGAGAATGTGCATCTTTGGAAAAGGTTTAGTTTTGTTAATTTAACGGTAATAAGCTAAACTAGTCATAAGTGGATAACAACACACAGCAGGTGTTTTTTGGTGTGTTATACTGGTTATATAGAGTTCTCCTTGAAGTCCCATATTTCTCTCCCTCTGACTTTTACAGCCTTTTGCGTGGAAAGATCACTGAAACAAATGAATTTTATCCTTCTGTTTCTCATATTGTTGTCCAACCAGACAGACAGTGTTAATGATCTGTAGTTAATTGCATTTTTTAATAAATATTTGATTATTGCAAGATCATTTACGTCTGTTGTCTGTTATTGCTCTTTTGTATTCAGAATATTATTTTCGAATTAGCAGGAAAACCAAGGTATTTAATGGCTTTAACAGAATCCTGCAGAGCAGCAAGCAGACATTTTTATCAGATGATGCGGTAAGTATGGATTTTTCTGTGGTTTCCTATTACAGTACACACTGGCTTATTGAATTCAACTGAGCATGTAATCCTGGAATTGCTGACTCCTCTTCATTTCAAATCACTTTGTAATTCAGTTGACATTATTAGATAGCAAGACATATGTTATTCTAATATAATGACTTATTTGAGTAGCTTGAAAACACATCAGTGGGACATTTTGATGGCACTGCATTGACTTTACTTAGCGATTGTCTATAAGTGCACAGGCCAGTGATGCAATGGGGCTGCGTTTGGTTCGCTGAGATTTGAGTTACAATTCACGAAGCAGACACAAACAAAACACACATGTATGGTGGAACGATTTATTCTAGGTCAGGTTTATATTTCTTTGTGGAATAAGAAAACATGGCATCAAAGTATTCTGTACATTTTGTATAGAGTTTAAGCACAAGGCACCTGTACAACGGATTTTTTGGAGACAGTCATTGGTTGAAAAAAATGAATGTCAGTTTGATTTTGTTTCATTGTTCTGCACAGTACAACTACAAAGGGAAAGCATTAAAAGTGTTTTCACACAAAAACGGTACAAACTGAACATTCACTTTAATTGCGCTCTTTGACAATGTCCAACACTTTACTGACCCTCTGCCTCCATTGTTCAGGTTAATTCATCTGGGCCAAGTTATAGGAACAGATGAACTGAAGCTGATGAAAAGAGAATGGAGCCCTGCATTCTCAATCACCACGGGACGGGTACTCTCATGGTTCGGGGTGGGGAGGAGGTGCCTGTTGCCAGGATACTGGCCCATTCCAGTCCAGAGATCCCGCTGTTATATTGGACAACACGCTTGACCCTCTGGCGACCCCAAATTGGCCCCTGACCGGAGTAGTCACACCTAATCAATGCAGCCATGCACACGGTGACTCAGTTAAAGGTTGGTGCTGCCTACCTGCTGGTAGCACAGAGCAGGACTATAGATCAGTGTCATACAAAGTGACATCTGCAACTGTTTAAAATCACATTTACTATAATTGCTCTTTGATGTGTTGTCATGAACATGACATGTGGCATTTGAAAAATTTTAAGTGGTTCCAATTCCATTAAAGATTTTGAAAGTGGCAAAATAAATCACGGGGAAAGTGCGTTATATGTCTTTATTGTATACAACGCAGTGCGTGCTGTAGTTACTGTATATTTGCAGCCCTGCTTATTGTGTAGCCACTTATTTTTCCGTGTCATATTCTGTTGTCTAAAGGGTTAAACTGCATGCTGGTTTTGTTACATGTCACAGCACTATTTATGTGCCCTAAATAATACAAGACACAAACTATAAGTATGATCCCTTGTCAAGGCCAAAATGCCAAAAAATAATAATCTTAGAAAAGAAATGGATGAAAAAGAAAAAATAAATTGATGGGCAGTTGAAAAAAACATTTTTTTTCTTCGTCGGATGAACAACTGGCTCCTCATAACAGCCTATAGTCCCCATCTGACCATGAATAGCTCACAGTAACTGAGAATATTTGGGGATTTCCACTCACTTTTGGCAAGAAAATACAGTATATTCATTCAATATGGAATCATTCACCCTTCAAAGACCAAATATAGTGCAGTGTTGGGTGTGGTAGATTGAGTATAAAACCCTGCCTCTCGATCTGGCCTGTCGTTGGTCTGTCAACAAATACAAACCGCGCTAATCCCACGGATTCTTCGTTCTGGGGCCTGACATAAGGAGAATTATGACGACATGTCCAGTGATCGCTGAGATTGCTTTGGTGCGGCCAGCTGTCTCAGACAGTTCAAACTGGTCAGGCTCTGTAACACAACGCACATTTTTAGAAAAGCAAATCAGAGAAAAAAATCGTATTCCTATGCACATGAGTTCAGAGGAAAATTAACATGTAATTAATCTTAGACTCTTTCGGTGCTGATCAATAGAAAAACTCAAGAAAACTAAAGAACCTAAAATCAGTTGTATTTTAATGCAAAGTCTATGAATCCTGAGTCAAAACCTATTTGAAATATTTCAGCATAAAATAATTTGTCTCTTTAATGATTTACGCTATTACATCTTTGATTGTAGATTGATCTGTTAATAAATATGCCTTAATGGAATACAGAAGAAATTTACTGTCTTAGTTTTGCATATATATCTAAAATGTCAATTTTCATTTAAACTGTGCCATTACATATAACATGCAGATCACAACGATGCATAAACCATTTTTAATCCACGTCTACTGTTTGTGTAAGTCTGTGTGCCCATTTCTATTGATGTGATGCTATTTCTGAGTTTTGGGTTAACTCAGCAGCGTCAACATTATTTCACCCAATTATTGGGTTCTGCCCTGCTTAATCTACTTGAGTACAAAAACATAAATAGTGTTATAGATACTCCTTTTTAACAATTAATCAATGGGTTACCGAGTCATTATGGTTCCACAGGGAATATACACAGGGTTCACCACAATAACAAATCATGGAAAGGTTTGAAAGTATAATAAATATCCAACTTCAAAAAAGTTTCATTTCATGAATCTTTTAATCATAAAACACACTTAATTGGGACTATGGAGAAACATTAAAAGGTTTACTATAATTATTAACAGACTGAAATATTTGTTTAAAAAAAAAGGTTTTTGTTGTGGCTTTATGCTCATTATAGGACATTTCCTGGGTCTGCATAGGATAGTTTACTGCACAAAGAAGCTTTAACTTATTCTGACTGAAAAAACAAAGTACAGAATAAAAAGAGAGGAGCTGGCAGGGAAAATCTGGCAGAAATCAGATCTGTTTGGATAAACACAACATGCATAAGCGCTACTCCATATTGACTTCGTCCAAAATACCACAGCACTGTAAAGGCCTGGCAAGGATCCAGCTTGTTCACACTGGAAAAAGCACAGGAAAAAATTTTTTCACCTGGCAAAAAACCACCAAAAAACAAAACCCAGGCCTGGCTTGTTTTAAAGTCCTCTTTTGTTTTTGATATTTTCTTTCTCTTTTTTTAAAATGGAACTTTAGCACATTTCAATTACTTTTCTTCTTTTTGACATTTTTACTTTAAACTTAATACAGCTATCGTGACACAGTTCACTTTCCGTCATTTACAGTGTAATTCTGTTATGTGAATGAGGTACTCCAACACTAGATAGTTTAACATATTGCTTATTTGTTATTGCAGGTGCTCAGATATAGGGATAGTGGGGAAAAAGTAAAACTCGTAAGTAAATCGGTCACTGATTTTGTTTTTGTGACATACCATTTACCTACAGGATTTTACTGGGACCAGAACTGAAGGTTTGGTTAAAACAGGGTGTTACAGCTGAAGTGTACGAGTAAATCAACATTTGACTTTACAGCCTCTATACTTGATTACCAATTATCTAATTTTGTATCCAAGCATTTTCTGATACAGCCACAAAAATTCAGTGAAGAATATACAAAAACATAAAACTTAAACACCACCATTCTCATCTTTATGTTCCCAACATTAATATTTCTGTTAGCACTCACAAAGACACAGAGAGGGGGAAAAAAAGGAATCGCTGAATGTGGTAAAGTTAGCCGAGAGAGCTTTGCTTTAACTAAATTTCTGTTGGGAGAAGAGTAAACTGCTTCTTCCATTGGAACCACCATCCTCCCGCTTTTCATTGGAACCTTACTGTTGATCTCGCTTAGTTGTTCAGGACTCTTATTGCACCTGCATTTTATTCCCAGATATAATTTATCAGCATAAATCTGCCAGTCTATTGGAATGATTAGAAGGTTTGTCTTGGCCACTGAAGCTACTGAACCCACCCACTTTGCCAGCTAACCAATTTATTCACCTGACCACAGCACCTTTAGTCACATAAATCTGCTGGACTGTTTTGCTTATGCTTTGTGGCTCTTTTTACTACACGTGTGACTCTTTGTGTAGTTTTGTGCTAATGTTTATTTGCATGCATGCAAACATGTGCACTTCTTGTATGCATGACTCAGCCCACATGTCTGTTTTTAAGCATCTCTTCTTAGAGACAGATAAGAGGTTTCTTGATTTGGGGTGTGCCGTGCACATCCATCAGAGCGGCGGTCTTGTTTCCCAGTGATTTAAGACTTACCGAAGCGGCCCTGCTGGCCACTGTACTCTGATCAGGATCTTTCTATCACCTGCTGAAACTGTATTGCACAATGTCTGGTTACTCTTACGTGGTGCTCAAATGCTGCCAAATAAAAAACACTGAAAGTTTGATTTTTAAGGATATTTAAAATTCTTGCAAAATTATTTTGGTCATTTTAAACCTTAATTGCAGAAACATTTTAATAGCAGTACGAAATTATATCCAACCAAAAAATTAATTGAGTTCATGATTTAAAAAAAATAAATAATAATTTAAAGTTAATATACTCACACATAAGTTTTCAAATAGTATCTGTTTCAAGTAACGTCAGCATTACGCTATATTGAGAATATAGCCGAATTGTCCTCAACTCCTTCGGGCTTGGATTTTTTTTTTTTTCTTTTTGGAGTGCCGGCTGTCCATTTGCACAAAGCGGATTTTGCATCAGCCAGCTTAGAAGTGAGCATTGCTTTGAAGTGCTCTAATCCTTCCTCTACCTTCAGACAACCTTTCCTGATCCACAGCAGAGTCACAGTGCCAGCTAACTGCACTGGCAGGATTGTCCATAGCATTTACCCTCAGATATACGTGCATTCATAAAAGTAGGCATATTCTTTAAATGTACTTGTAATTCCTAAATACACAAGAAAAAATGCATGGAACAGCACATAGCCATGCAAACACAGATATTCGTCTTTTTTCCCCCCAATGTATGTATTTAAAATAAAAAGTACTTTGATAATGATTTGCCTATATTATATTCTGTTTCATTTGTATCTTAATAATACAATATAGTATTATTTTTTTAACCATGAAATGCAGTAAAAACATTTTCCCTTTTCCTTCCTGTTATTTTATTCATCTTAACATTTATCTTGTCACATTTTGATGTGTCCTAATTCAGACGTTACTATGTAGACTTTAAGGACTGCAGAGATTTGTATGAATTATTTTAAATTAGTTTTACCAACTTTTCCAGGAAGGCAACTACTTAATTTGGAGTTGCTTTGATTTGAATTTATTTTACAAGTCATCAAGACACCACCCTAAACAAAGAACCACTGAAGATGATGAATTTACATAAGCACACATTTCCATATGCATATGAATGTAAACAAGCACATGGTGTACACTTCAGTCTTCTTCATAAATATCCACAACCACGTGTATACACAAAAAGCATTCAGAAATCTTACATTTGATCCAGCCGAAGGCCTCAAATTCAGTCTCAGTGAAAGTCTGCTCTTAACTGAAGAGGCAGTGCTATCAGAGTGGGTGGCATAACCAAGCTGACAGCCCGATGTAGACTGCTGCTCTTTATTTGCCAGACAGAGATCAGCAGTTTTCAATTTCCTCTTTGCTCCACACTTGAGCCCACACACTACCAAGAAACCCCTTCAACAACAAAGGCAAACTTGTTTGAGTGAGGAAGATAACTAACAATCGGACAGAGGGGTGGATTATCCAATCGTAACTGTTGTTGTTGGTGGGTGGTCTATCTGTTTTTATACTCTGTTCTCTTTGGTTGAACGTTTGAACCAATCCTCTGCCAGATGGGGTCACTAAAGTCTCACCAACAGCACCCCTATTGGCCAGGGTTGTCTATGGAGTAATGGTGCTGAGAGGAGAACAATGACTTACATCAATAATACAGCAGACCAATGCAGTGTGTGTATGCGTTCTGGTTGATATATTTCAATCCAGCTGTTCAGTAATACTGTAGGACTTGTGAAATATCCACATTCCTTTCAGTTTGCGTGCCTGACATGTATGCGGGTTATTGTAGGTGTGTATGCATGTGTGTGTCATTGCCTACCCGGTGTTGGAACCAGACAGTGTATATTGGCTGGCTCGCTCTCCGTTCTCCGTGCGCCAGTTCTTCTTCTGAAAGGAATCTCAAGCTTTCAAGGCTTTTTTTTTGTGTGTGAACTGCTCATCAAAGACCCTGAAAATAATATGCTGCTGGTTTTGAAGTCAATATGCCATTTTCACCTTAGATGAGACCTTGGTTTGTTGAGGTTCTGTGGTTCTCCCTCCTCATTTTTTTTTTTGTTATATGTAAATTTGTCCATTGTTTTTCTAAGAAATATTGATTTAAATTGTTTATACAGAATTTAGCCTGATGTTTATACTCCCCCATCATCCAGTGTTTTTAAAATCTGCACATTACAAATCCGCACCACATTTAGTTACGCTAAAAACATTCTTGTAAAAATCAGCGTCATCTTCATGACCCATTAAAGATGGTTAGAAATTGTAACATAAAAGCTATAACTCGTAAAATCCAGAAATAGTTTCATAAAGTAAGACAAAATTCCAGTAAACATAAATGTTGGCTATATTTTTATACAGTGCATTGGTGACTGTGTAAATTAAGACATAACCGCAGACCCTCTACTACCACCCCATTCTTCCTCCAACAGAAACCCACCCCCCCAAATATGACTGTGTATACCCTTCGTTGGATCACAATCCCTGCCAGGAGAGGGTAGTCAATATGGTTGAGTTTTTCCTCCCATGCTGTGCTCTCTGAAGATTTGGCCAGACAGCCAGAGGAAAACTGGAAAGGGAAATTTTGGAAAGGGGGTGGGGTGAAAAGGAAAACACTGGCAAGACGATAGGGATGATGGAGCTAGCTTATCCCCAGAAAACATACAGAAGGTAAGATGACACATCTCCTCCCCCCTGAAACAATGAAGACTGCTTTGTCATTCCGCTAATTGGATGTGATTACAATATAACTGGGAGGGAATGATTCCACTCACTGGCAGGGGTGAATCTGGGTGCTTGTTCTACCACAAATTACCTCTTATTGAATTAATTTTCTTTGACTGAAAATTGGCAGAGAATCCATGTATCATCAAAGAGCATCACATCATTGTTTGGACACAACTGTGACAGTGGGTGGGATAATTCGTTGCTCACAAACAGAATACAACAAAAAAAAAAAGCGTAGCTGATACTTTAAATGAAGAAGCATCCCTCCGTACACAGTATTTGCCTCTCTGAGTCTATAGGCAGACTTGCTGTTTCTTCATATTTGTAAATGTACACCGACTACATACAGGATGTCATTGTGTTGTGATTCTGACCCATGAATACTCAGTGAATACTTGGACCATGACCATCTTTGAACCTGTCATATATTCTGATGTTTACTTGCACAGTTGTGACACTAGTGCTTTAACAATATCTCTCTACAGACATCTGAACATACAAACACCTGCTGTAACACTCAAAGTGACCTTTGTGGTATTTCCCACAACCGTACAAGTTTCCAGGACCACATTATGCTATGATCAAACACGCAATGACAGGCAGACCCACAAGGTGAAAATAATACCAGTTACTGCAGCGTGTTGTCCTGTCAGACTCCATAACAATAGAAACTGTCAAAAGTGTTTTGAAAAATGTCAAACACTAAAAAGACTGATACCATTACAAATGTCCAAGATGCAACTTTTCTTTTTTTTATCCTACTGTCCAATATTTTCCAAATATTTTTATACGGGCCTGTACAGAACCTGACAGATAATGAAAACAACAAACAAAAACATGTATTCTGAGATTAATGTAAAAATGACTGCTGTCATTAGTAATTCCTGAAAAACTGCAACATAAAATAACAGTCATTAAGAGGTAAAATAAGCTAATAAAGCTATAAACTATTGTGAAGCCTGATATTGTCAGACCTGATCGTTTTTTTTAAATACACACACACACACACACACACACACACACAAAAAGTAAGACTAGCTTATTTCTATAACACATATTGCATTAGTTGCTTCCAGATTTTGATTGTTCTTACCTTCATCTTAGACTTTAGCTTATGGTGATGAGTAAACTGCTGTTCATCTCAGCTGTCAAAAGGCCCAGTGTGAAGCACCTACATGTAAATACTCTTGAGGAGGTTGTAATCCTTTGTGTAAGGAGTCTGCCGATGGTGATGATTAGGGATGGGTATCGTTTAGGTTTTATCCGACTTTTGAAACGGTGCCGGTGCTTAAACGGTGCTCAAACCGGTGCTTAAAGAATGGGGAACACAAAATTGGTCCAAAAACCTCTCATGTTCAGCTGTTTTTTTGTAAAAAGATAACAATGTTAGCCTTTTCTGCAGCTATAGGGCATATATGGTATCACTCTTGGCTGGAAGCAGTGCTTAAACAATGGAAAAAACACAAACTTTGTCCAAAAACCTCTCATGTTTAACTGTTTTCCACTTTTTCTTTGGTCATTTTAGCCTTTTTGGCCAGGGTGAAGGGAGTATCTGCCATCAAACAAGAAGACAGCCGCATGTAACTACGATGGTGTTTGCTAGTTCACCTTACATGCATTAATGTAATAATGTGGTTAGCGTACTCAACGTTAATTACACACGAACAACATGAAGCTACTCACGCAGAGGAGAACGGCTGCTGCTGCCATCATCATCCGTCATCATTTCTGCTACGCTGACAGGGCTAGGGGCCAGGACTCTACTCTTCGGGTTTTTGGGGGATGTTGCTAACTCCGGGTCCGATAACAGGCACCACACCCGCAGTAGATGTGCACGGTGTGAGGTCTCGCAGCAAGCTATCAAACACGGCGCATTTCTCGGCTTAAAAAACCCCGCTATGCGTCGCCAGGTGTTTCATCAGATTTGAGGTGTTACCTCCTTTGACAGTATCACAGTATCAGCTTAAAGCACTTGTTGCAGGCTGCTGAGTTTGCATCTTTTGCTGTGAAGTACAGCCAGACTTTTGATCGCTTCGCCTTGGGCATTTTTAATCTGTAGCTCTGCTCTAAAATAACGTACGTACCTGGCCCCGCCTACTATCCTCGGAAATGTAAAATGATTGGCTAGAATTGGCTCAGGGAAAAAAAAGCACCGAAATAAAGCACCGAAATGTGCGCTGCTTTTCGGTCTGGTTACTACCGTTTATGTCAGAACCGGTACCCATCCCTAGTGATAATGGTGATACTGAGGTGAGTTGTTGAGGATATCCTGACCTTTATTGTAGCTAGCTTCTGTTGTTTTTGCTGGTTTTAGCCAGTGAGACTAAAGTTTTCATTTTCTGGTATTTAGCAAATAAACTATCATACAATGTGAGCATGTAATCTTTTTATCAGAGGGAAAGTGTGATTTTTAGGACACTTGAACCCAACATTACCTGATTATAGCTTCGTTTATAGCTTATACTACCTCATTGCCAGCTGACCATAGATGGGAGAGTCTTTTGAAGTTCTCAGTAACCTTCTAATAGAAATCTTTTGAGGAATTGAGGGTTCAAGCTGCATTATTAAGGGAATAGCCTATTTAAGTGACAGATGTGTGTTAAGTCATCATTTAGCACCGAGTATGATCATTCTGGCTTCTAAAAAAGATGATGGTGACAGCCAAGATGGCAGACCAGCAGCCGAATTTATTTAGTCTGAGCCAGTTTAGTGCATTATCAATGTTGTGACTGAAAGGCATGAACACAGCTATTTTTGCAGCCGTCCCTGTCGCATTGCAAGTTTAACTTCTAAAGCACAAAATTTTGGGGGAAGTGTATTTGAAATAATCACACAAACGTGATTTACAAAGGTTTGAGAGAGGTAATCTGTGCTATATTTAAGCTAACTTAACATTTTGTGCCTGATGTGGCTGTGATAGTTACTACCTGGAGTTTTGATTTATTTAGAAATCCAGTGGAAGGTGTTATTAGAACAATTGCGTAATTGGCAAGGCTGGATTGCTCAAAGCTAGGAGTCCTGTAGCTCCTCGGTGACTGCTCACACAAAATGTTTAGAGCCAAGCCTCACATATTTCTAGTCCCCAGTGGTATTGTGATGAAACAAAACACAACTTAACTGAATTTAATGTTGAACATAAAAGGGATTGGGAAACCCAACACAAGCCAGATACTGTATAAGGACGGCTTATATGCCATATAAAACTATCTGTCCAAAACAAACATATGGTGTGCTAGGTTAATCTCTGTTGCATTATGTACTTTTGACACTGTAACACTAAGCTCAATAACATGCAGCTGGGTCAAAATTTGTTACTTTTTTTTAGATAAGGTTCTTTTCCAGCAAATCATCCAGGCCAGCTGCAGATTTATAAGATAGTTTGTAATTAACAGCTTTGCTCTTGGAAAGTCTTCAGATTCACCCTTCCTGTGATATTTATCAAAAAATGGCCATCTCAACCTTGAAGACCTTCAAGACCTCTTACAGTCCTCTTACAGCAATACATAACACCTTCAAGACTTCAACCTCATATCAATAACATATCGACTCTCTTCAGTTCCCTCTCATTGATCTGGATTACCATGCTTTTTTCAAGGGAAACACATGTAAAACCTGCGCTTGCATGAAATTGTTTTGGTTAGTTCATTAGTACATTACTCACTTCCTCATCATGTTTCAGTGTTGTAATTTTACGCCGTTTGTGCCAAAAATGCATTGGTCATTATTAAAATGAACCAGCCAAAGCATTGTTTATAAATTAGTGCATTATCACTAAATCTTTGGCATAATGTTCCCCTTCGAGTGGCACATTTTTTTAGATTGCAGCCTCACACTAACGTCTCCTGTTTTGTAAATCAAGGTTATAAAACATCACAATTTATTTGTCCATGTTTTAACAATAATAAAGAGTCTTTGTCTTTCTTCAAGCTAGAATGAAACACACACATTGAAAAGAAGACAAAATTTGACCATTCTCAAATTGCAATATAGGCTATCCTCTTTGTTAGTTGCATTTTATCTTTTCTTCTCACCTAGTGCATCTTCCTGAATATGACATTCAATAGAGGGACTATATTTGTTTGTCATTTGCCACATATGATCCACCATATGCAAACAAAGCAACAGTGGAGCGGTCAGTTAAGAAAACCAACTAATATATGTAGTCAGAAAGTAAGTACTGGAGAAAATGCTATGATGGTCTCCACATGGACTGTGAGAATAAACTTTTTAGCTGATAAGGTCAAGTTAAAGATATTACGTGTTAATAAACGTAATATCTTTAATATTACATTTCAACAGCCCTACTCCGTTCACAACAATTGGTTGATTGCGCCACAGTAAACAAAGCCCTTAAAAGTATAAATAGTTGAAGGAGACCCTGTCAGTTTCTGTAATAGTTAAACCGTCACCATAAACTTTCAGCTCTTTTCTAACAAATAAAAGAGTGTCAGCTCCATCTGTTAGAGGCAATTTTCGAAGCTGTTGTAACAGATGAGAAAAGGATGATAAAGAGGAAGTGAAAGTATCAGGTAAGCAATTAAACTGAAGCGCCCTCTTGTCATCCTTTTCTCATCTTCTTCACTTCCTCTTTCCCCTTCTCCTCCTCCTCCTTTGTGCTGCTCAGCATTCATTAGACCCGACTTCCCCAAACACTATTTTATCTGCAGGAAACTTTACTGCGTTGAACTCCTGATCACCCTGATAAACCGCCAGGCTAATTAAACAGAGTCATACAATGTGTTCCTGCATGTGTATACGCATATTTATGTGTGTATTTGCGTGTGTAATCCACGGAGTGTGTCTCTTTATCTTTTTTTCCAGTCCCCCTCCCTCTCCTCTCGCCTTGTCTGTCGGGCTCAGGGAAATGATGCTCAATGCTGAATGCTGAAAATATGGCTCACGTTGAAAGCAGCATTTAAATCTTGACAGTGGCTGGGATTAGCTAGGTAACGAGGAGGACAGCTTGAGAAAAACAAGGCAGCGAGGTGAACTCGAGGACAGGGAGGCGGAGGAGAAATATTCTGGGTTTTAGGTGCGTGGAAAAATGGGACAAATTTGCGCTCTAAGTTTCGTAATTATCCATTAAACTAACTCAATTCTTTTAAAGTTTCACTTTGATCTTTTTTTTCACTTTTAACGATTGTCAAGCTTTTTCAACTTCCTCCCAACATAAACTTCATCTGAAATGGCCTGAAGTTTTAAACTCCTCTCATGGCCTTTTTGTCTGCCATCATTATCTGTGAAAAAGATACCAAAGTGACTTATATATAAAAAAAAACACTTGAAGGAAAGTGCAGCTGCCTTTAATGTCCTACTTTCCCCCCTACGTTATTAATCAGCTCACATGTGCTGTGCTAAAATCAAACACAGTCCTGATTGCGTCTTCAGCTGCCTGCCATCGCCTTCGGACTGTAGCCTGCTAAATCCTAATCCCCTCCCCTATGAGTCTTCTGCAAACCTCTGCTTGATGAACATGTGCTGAACTGACTCTGCGGGTTTTCTCTTTTGGTCTGACGAGAGGATGAGGTGAGGAGAGAAAATCTGAGGGGGGAAAAAGACTTAGCAAAGGAATGAGAGAGAGAGAAACTTTACAATTAAGCAGCAGCAGCTAAGAAGTCGGACATGTACATGTCCACATAAGGGCAAGAGTCCACAAACAGTACATACAAGCAGTTCCGCAATTAACTCATGCTTCCTTGGCTGGACAAAAATAAAGGGAATGGGGGTTACACCATATGCCTGCCTAGCTGTGTGTGCATTGCATATGCAAAGCTTAATGTTTTATGTATGAGGTGTTATGCAATCTCTATGTCAAGTCCTTACAGTTGGCCTGCATTTCTATTCAGACAGCACAGGCATTTTCCCCATTTCTTATTTCAGGCTTTGCACTGACATTCACATTGATATATTCCATCATGTCACTCACAGCAAAGAGGTAAGCTTAAGTGTACGAAAGAAGGGCGATCCAACCTATACTGAGACTTAACTGACACAGGTGTTTACCATTCAGAATCTGGGAAAACTCTAAATATTGTAAAAACTACTTAAAGCTAAGTGGAATTTTGAAAGTCTTAGTGGGTTTAAGAAGGCAATGTAAAGTTAGCAAAATCATGCCTTGCATGCCTTACTTTATTCATCCAATAAAGTAACCAAATTTGTATTTAAAAATAAAATAAGGCAAAGACAGTGGTGGCTGTTATATGAATGGTCCTGTACATGAAGCATCAAAATAAGAAAAAAAAGAGGGTGAGAGAAGAAAGAGAAGCTTGAGAGAGTAGTTGAAAATCTCACCTCTAAACACCTGGTCAGTCACTGCATGATGTACTGTAGGTGCAAATGTCAATCGAAATTGAAGAAAGTTAAAAAAAAAAAAAAGTTAGATATGTTCCGCCAAAAACCTGACACAGGAAAAATCTGTAAATAGGAGGTTTCAGAGGTTATACAACTTATCCATCAAGCAGCTCTGATATATCTGCACCTTCAGATAAAGTATTTGGTGGTATTAGATGTAGTTTGTGCAGCTACCGTTGATCTCTCTTCTTAAAGACTCTATGGGGATAGACCTAACCAAGGTTTGATCACCCTGTGATGTCCAGGGTTCAGCTTGCTCACTGATGTCCTGAATCCTGAGGTTTCATACAAAAAATCCTGCCCTGAAGCTGGCGATAGCTCTCTCTCTCTCTCTCTCTCTCCTTCTCTCTCTCTCTCCCTATATATATATGGTGGTTGCTACATAATGCAAATAAAGCCTTAAATTTCCAAAAGACTGGTGTATCATTCATAGAGTCTTTAATACAGCACAGCTGATGAAACTTCATTCAATACGTGTTATAATTGGAGAATGGCAGTGACAGGTATTTCCAATTTTAAAGCACAAGGCCACTTTTGACCTCATTTATCAGTCTAACCTTAGTTGTCAGTAATGTGTCTGTGCTTCGGTGCTGTCACTTCACTGTCTTGTCAGAGAGAAGCCCACAGAGAGAGCACAGACAAGCCCTCTGAACTCTACCACTCACTGGTTCAAACCCTGACACATCAAGCACACATACACACACTCACACACTTAACTAACAGAGCTGGCTGCTGGAATACTGACCAGTAGATGTCCATGAAAAAAATGATATACAAGGTCACTTACTTTTTTGTTATTTTCAGCAGATTTTTTGACACTGAAAGCTACAACTTTCTTTGTTTGTGAGAAATTCATAGAACATTGTTATTTCTTTTCAGATCTTGATTAACATAGGTGTCACAATGATCAACTGCTGCATGCTGTCATATAATTTCCATCATAAATCTATATCACTTTGGCGAGAAACAAAACTTTTGGCTCATTCTCAATAGCTCACCACTCAAGTAAATACTTTTTCTTCAGTTAAGCAACAGTTCTTGCAACACAATTTGTGATTTCTTCACTTTTCATGCTTTTATATGGCCACATGAGGCTTATGAAATTGGACATGATCTTCAAACTACCGGTTTAGAAGGAAAAATGCAAAATATGACACAGCAAGAGTCATATAATATTTCCAACTGGCAGCAACAATGGGGCCGCTGTAGAGAGATGAAAAAAAGTGCAACAATTACAGAACAGACAGGGGAATAAGGATGGTGTCGGCTTGTGTAAGGTACATTAGAAGACATAGATGCAGGGAGGCATTGCTGTGTGGTAACAACAACATAATCGACTCAGAAACATTGAACGCTCCCCTGTTACCGTGTCCTCTTATCCTTGTGGCTCAGCAGCAGCCTTTGTTATTTCTACAATAGTGGCGTTGTGCTGGCATGTCATCCTTTCACGGTCATTGTTTCTCACCTTAGCTCAGCGACGAGGGAGGATGTCTCAGTGGAAAAGACTCTGACCTCTGTCATTGAATCATTCTCTCTCATTCTTTTTCTTCCAATCCTTTTGTCTCTCCAAACTCCTCTCATATCACTGAGAATTTTAAACACTAACTGATATTGTAGAAATTTATAGCAGAAGATACACACATACTGTATAGTGCACATATATTTGTTTTCATTTAATCTTTTGTATTGCTTTGTATATATGTCACCCTCCATCTTCAATCTCCATTTCTCTTTCTTGGAACATCCTTTAGCATCCCTTTCTCGCTCGTTTCCTCTCACCCACATCACCCATGTGGTATTGGTGATATCTCTGAGTCAGGGGACCAGACACTTCCACTCACACACATACACACACACACACGGTCACACTCATTACAGAGCAGCAGCTGGAGTCTGAGGCAGTATTAATCCTATTTCTGCTTGTTAATGGGATTATGTCTTTTAATTAAAGGCAAGTGGAGAGCAATTATGAGCAGTGAGAGGATGTGACGCAGTTCAATGTCGTGTCATCCTGTCAGTTTTCAAGGTGCTCTCATGCAGGTGGACTTGAATATGAAGCTTCTGGATTATTTCACTTAATAGAAATATATCTCTGCTTCCTTTCAACCAGTATGTTTATTTGTATATCAATTTTCTCAGCAATCAAGCAGCTGCAAAATGCTTCAGTCTATTCAAGCCCTGGTATTTTACGTGTGTATTCCTTTGATATCTTGACTGACTGTAGCTGCGGGTTATGAAGACATCTGTGCTGGCAGCCCTATTCATTACTGTGTCTCACATGAGGAGTGCCATTCACTGAATTGAGAAGATATATAAGGAAAGTAAATTACCTCACAAGGGAAGCTCTAACACATGCCTTATTTTTCTTTCTCTGCTTTATGTTGGCAAACACAGAGAGAGACATTTAAAAAGAGACCTATTGGGCATTGAAGAGCAACTGTGAAAACAGTTGCATTGCTAAAGTGTTGTGCTGATAAGTGGTAGGCAGATGCCGGTTGTTGGGCTCATCTAGACATTCAGGAGAAGAACGTTTTCTTAAGCAGAATTTATGGTCCAGCATGTGTCTCCGTCCACGTACACTTCAAACGGTCGGACAGAAGGGCGAGAGATGCACACCTGTGCAGTCACCCAAGATTCTAACTGTGCAATGCTGGAAGCAGAAGTAGCCGAAAGCAACTGCAGAATGCTTATTGGTTGACAAGCAGGCTTGTACAGAGAAGGGAGTGATAGTAGAGTTCACCAGGAACTGAGAATGATTAAAAAAAACAAAGGATAAAAAAATAAAACACGAAAGGCACAGACACTGGTTTCATTTTTAACAACGAGTTTCACTTCAGCTTTTTTTATAAGTCCCCTTTGCCCCGTGGCTGTCTATGAGACCAACAACAAAAACAAGAGTGGCCCACAGACCGGTTGTAGCATATACTTTTTACACTGCCTCAATCTGACAGCAGAGCTCACTGTAGGCAGACGAGCAGTCCCTGGAGTGGAGCGGACAGCAAAAGCGCTACCTCAGCTCGACTTTAAATTCCCCATTAATCTGTTATGCAACCTAGGTCCCAGTCACATAGGTCTAGAGATGAAAAATGTGGATTCCCCGACAGGTTGGCAAGTGGTTGCAAAAGTCTATTGCTGGCCGAAGTTGGTCACAAAGAAGGTGCTGCACCAAAAACCTCCTTGTGATTCCTTTGGTACCTAGTAGATTGCAGCAGTTGTGCGTAGTTTGCCTGGGCGACACTGATGTGTCTACAAACACTCACCATTCGCTCAAACTGGAGAACTGGAGTTTGCTTTTCTCCTTCAAAGTAAAACTTGGACCATACTGCTGAACCCACACACTTCAAAAGGTGATTTGTTTTTCCGTCACACTTTCCCAGTTTTACTAACGGTGAGTACTTGGTGAGTGTTTGCTGACAAGTTGGTGTAAACTAGGGGTAATCCTGATGAACAAAGCAATTATAGAAACTTTTTTGGTATAGCACTGTATATCTCTTTGTGACTGACGTAGACTATTAAGGCCGACTAACTTTTCTGTGACTCTTTTGCTGTTGACATCCTTCTGTTCCTGATTAAAATCTGAATAACCAGAACACAGATGATTACCTCCTTGAGTGTTTGACCATTAGACCCTGTCATCTTTGTTTTACTTGTTTATACCTTACTATTTGGTCTTTGCAGCCCATTGTACTCTCCCAGACCCATGATGTTACACCTTTTGCATCAGTTTAACACTCACGTGTAAATCATACCCTGCATTGATGTCCCCTCACATCTTCTTGCGTATCATTATAAATGCCATCAGTTTATCTTCCCAGACCCACTTTATTCTGGTAAGTTCTCCGTATACCAGATACCACCACAGCAAACCCTAAGAAACAGGACTTGGAGTCATTTCTTTGACACAACCAATTTCACTTAACAACTGCCAGGAAACACTTGCCATCTGTTCGGGGAATAGACATACCTCATGATCAGTAGTTTCCAGGGGTCACCAACCAATCTCCAGGGCTGTAGACAGAAGTCTTTAGTCCCTTTTACCTACATATCATTAACTATCTCTTTCTTCAAAAACTGCATTCTTGTTTTGTGGGAGAAAGCTAAATTCAAGAGTTTGTAAATTTTCCAAGGTTAAATGGTTTTAAACTTCAACCTACAGCTTCATTGCCTATTTAAATGTTTAATTCTTTCCTAATTAGCCGAAAGTGGAACATGCCCTTAATTGTGGCCAGTCTCTTAATTTTAATTAAATTTCTATGGGGACCACAGCACATGAGAAAAAAAGAGCAGTGGAGGGAAATACAATTGCTACACATCAATTTAAATAAACAATCACTTCAGGGCAAATTCCGTGTTTCATTTTCTGTTAGGATAAAACTGAAGTGTTGCTTCACAGAAGCCTGTGTTGTTTAGATCTTTTGCCCTTTGGTGTGTTCAGCAGCACACTGATTCCATTAGCAAGGTGAGAACTGGCCTCTGTGTTCTTTCACTGAATCAAAATCCACTTATAGACTGCTTAAAAGACCAAGTGACAAGGAATGACATCAAGAGCTGTTGTTACTATGGGACAGATAGAATTGCACTTCATCAATTACATCTGCCAGCTGAGAGTTTGATAATGTGTGATGGTGTACTGCATGCCCAAGTATGCGTACAGAAATTACAAATACACCAAAATAAGTATATGAATATATAAACCAGCTTTGGCATATATAGAGAAGCTGAAAACTTTTTTTTTTGTCATGTTTACAGTGATATATACGCTTAAATGCATGTAAACACTCTTGCACACACACTGATGCACACTTAAACTCTTTTAGATCTCCTGTTACCACACGACTCTAATTACCCGCAGTTGCAGACATGATTCTGCTTTTAACCCGCTATTTCGCTCTGGTTTTTCTTTGAGAACAAGGGTTTTGTTCCAATTAGTCCCAGCAGACAAGAAGACAGCCACCCAGCCAGTCCTCAGGAAGATTAAACCAAACACACCTTCCACTCCTCCTTCAACAGATTAACATACAACCATGCTGGAGGCTGAGAGATACGAGGGATGCTAGAAAGGAAAAGGATGCATAAAAAAAACCCTGAGATGGCAAAAGAAGAGAGAGAATGATGAGAACAGAGGTAAAGGTGGCGAGACAATGAAAATGAAAGGAAGGCTCATCTGTTGTTTCTTCAGCATGTTTTCATTCTAATCTGCACTTCATTTCTTGAGCATTTTGGAGTAAATTTAAGATAAAAGACCTAAAATGGGTTAAGTGGTGCTTTTGCATAAAGAGAAAAAGCTCTTTAAAAAGACTTTAGTACGTGTTACATTAATGTGAACACAGTGACATTATCTAAACTGGGATCCTGTGGTTTTAATGGTTCATGGGTGAACATTGAGGAGTCGAGTCTTTGTGTTTTTTGTGTTTTTATAAGGTGGAATAAAACAGCTTTGTCATCTTTTCCAAGATGAAAAAGATCTTGATTACAGCGTGAGCCATGACCCATAATAAAGATATGTGGGAAGTAAGGCTTGCATTGGAAGACATGAACCAGTGTGAAGCTAGGATTTTTACCCAAGGAATCGCAACTTCAGATGCAAAAGTAACACAGGTTTGTCATAGTAAGAGGCAGAAAAAAAATGATTTTATTTGTTAGTAATTAATGAATTGATTAACAGTAACAAAATAATAATTAAAACCCCATAAATCAATACGCCAGATGAGGCTTAAAAAGGAAGAGATTTTTTGACACTGAGATTAAGGAAGGTCAGCCTTCAAGGAGTCACTTCAAAGCACACATCTACACAGATATCCACTGAAGAGTTAAACCAGGTGCAGGGAGACAAGGTGAAGACAGCACAAAGACAGCCCCTCGAAGAACCCACCCACTGCTTTTGGCACAGTGAACAATTTAATTAGTCGGTGCACATACCCAGCAAACAAACAAAACAGCTGTTGAAACTATACAAAACACCAGCAAATGTATGAAATAAATTAGCAAATCTGATTCAAGCAGAACAAAAGAATAAATACACATTAATATTGGTGGCATGACATGGGCACATAGGGAATTTACTCCAAAGAAACAACATAGATCAGTTTACACTACCTCTTTACACCACCTGATTTGAAGCTTCTAACACAGAACACACGTCAAGTATTATGAGAACTTATTCCAAGAGATTAATGCATTGCTTTTTTGAAAATCAACATAACACTGCTCATATTTGTGACATTTACAGAACATAAAACAAGGTGTTTACTACCTGACAGCAAGCAAAGCTAAGGGTTCCTACAGTATGCTTAGGTGGGTGATCGCCAGTTAATTAAAAAAAAAAAAGCATGGCAAAACAGACCTGAAATATGTAGGAATACGCTACATATCAATTCTGCTACACATAGTTAGTTCACAAGAATTCAATAACACTTTGTCCATTGTTATTTTCATCCTTCAGCTTGACAAGGTGTTGATTAATTTGACATATAATTCATTTAAACTTGGCATAACACTATGCCGCTATTAATATATTGCACTTTTACAGGCAGAGCTGTTTGTGTTGATCACACTTCACTGTAAATGTTTTAATATACTACTCTATTAACTTTTTATTACCACCACAGGGAGAGTGTGCTGTAGAGGAGAAACTGAATTATATAGATGGACGGGCTGCCACAGTTTCACAGCCTCAATACCAAATAAAGGGCCAGTACACTGTACATGGGCAATTAGAGAACCATAGTCCTTGAGGCAGCTTCTGTTTAGCAGATTTCAATTCTTGTATTTCCTCTTACAGCAATTATTTTATTGGTCTTCCTGTAAAGGTTAAATAGACTACTAGAGTATTCTGTCTTTTTTTGGGTGGCTGGGTGTGGGGATTATTCCTTAAACTGACATTATTTAATTAAAATGACATGATGCCAGCTGGCTTGAAACAGCACAATAAAGTAATGTTCATTAATGTCCTGCTCATGCTTTGCTGACAAAATCAAGATGCCTGCAGAATAAATTTTGAAATTGACTGAGCTCTCTGGTGAGCAGTAAGAATCATCCTATATTATTTGCCTTTGCATTCCAAGATTAACCTTCATGTTGATGCAAACTCATCCGCTTCTTCCAACTTGCTTTATCTTTTTCACCCGTTCCTCCTCAGCTGCTTTAATCTCATTACAGAACTCAATGGCCAATCTGCTTGGTCTACCCCGATAAACAGCACTATTACCCCACAGTGACCCACAGCACTGTTTACCTTGTTAACAACACACACGACCCCAAGCACACTTTAATTTCCTTAGCTGCAGGCCACATACATATATATATATATGTATATATGTGTGTGTTTTGGGGGTTGGGGGGGTATTGGCACTGACAGTGCTTATCCAGTTTATCCAGACATATGTTTGAAGCTAACTTAGATATGAAAATTGTTCCGTTGAGAGAGTGGGTGTGGGAACAGGGGGGAAATATTTTTGTTGGGCCTTCTCCCTTAAAGAGGGTGATATGGCTAGGTTAAACACAATAAAATATTTAAGACACTATAATGTGTAACATCATTATCCACGGGAAATATTTGGCTCTTTAGCTGCTAAATAGTTCACTACGTTCACCAGCAAATTCTTACATTTGTCAATCTGCTGTCTTACACTTTGCAAGTTTACTGTGACTTTTTAGAGCTTTTTTTAAAAATCAAAAGTAAGACTGAAACGTTTGATTTGATTGCTCGAAGCCTATTATTAGTGTCCATAAACAAAAAATGAACAGATGCAATTATGTGGATATTTTAGTTCGTAACTGCAAGTGAACCATTTACATTTTTGTATTTTGATACATTGTTATTATAAGGATATCATACACTTCTCATTCATCATAGTCAAACATAATTTTCAGTTCTTGCCCCTGTAAATGTTGTCACAATAGCAATCCATTAAGCAGGATTTAGTTCAATTCTGTCAAATTCCATGTGAACGCGACTTGTTTTCTCTAATATAAATAGATGTGACAGAGGTAATTAATTTTACGAATGAATGAAGTGCCACATCTACAATCTAAACTGCAAAGGAGTCTGCGAGGCTCCGTTTGGCCCGATGAAAAATGCTTGACTTTCACACCAGAGACTGAGGTTTGCAAGGAGATTCATGTCTGTGGTTGGGTCTATGCTATAAAGGACTATGAGTAAGGACAGGGAAGGATTTTGTTTTTCTTCAAAGATACACTGCAATGCAAAACAGAAATCTTTTCTGTAATAAAGTAGATAATGTACTGCAAGATCAGATTTTTGGATTGTCGGGAAACATTTTACTGATATGTTATCAACATATCTGCAGCTTGTCAAAAGAATGGGATTTCTACATATATGATGCTGCAATAAACACATACAAAATATCAGGGAAAGATTGTTTCAAGCAGAAATTCAATTACAAATAAAATACATTTAGTACATTTTAAAATATTTCTTCTGTTAACTATTAATACTCTTTCAGCTGCTTTTGTTTGCCTTTCCAGTCCCAGTGACTTTCTGGTAACACTGAAACGTCTTACCCCGAAATGTAACATTATCCTGATGCTGGAGCTTTTCAGCATGACGTCATGAAGTTTCACATTTTTTGAGGTCAGCTATGCCAGTTATAATGTAAGAATGTAAGATGATCTTGCTTCAGAGACATCATCCATAATGTTTTTTTAATTAATAGAGACTACCAGTGATGTGTATGATTAGTGTTGAAAGAATACTGATGTTTCTAACCAATGGAAAAACCAATCAACACAAATGTTTTAAGTTTTTTGATGAAGCTACCATCTGTGCAGTCCTGTCATTATTTTCACAATGCCCACACAAGTAGCAAGGATTTGGGAGAAGGGGTTATAAAATGCATTAGAAAGTCCTCAGCAGTTTGCCTGTGTATATGTGTGTATTCACGTGTATGTATGATGACTCACTTTTCAGCTGTGAGGATTACATGTGCTACCCAGAGCTCTATAGGGATCTATATGGATAAGAGCACCACATGTCATTACAGAGGTATGAGCTAATTAACTCACAACTCCTCTTTTAACCCATTCACACACTGCATGACCTTTTAGAAACTACTGAGCTGCACCAACGATGCCACCGGTCCAGAAAGCATGTGAGTGATATAAAAAGTGGGACTCTAGTAATTTCCCTAACTACCACTTAATCACCTGGAGGTATCGTTAAAAGCAGCAGCCTCTGTGCATAGCTGTATCATATAGTTAGTCGAGGCTCAGTCCACTGTCTTAACACCATACCTGTTTTCCTCTAACCTCACTTTGGTTTCTCCTTTCACCTTACAACTGCAGCTCTGTTAAAACCCTAACCTACAATCAGCCTCACCTGTCATTATTTTTGTTAAAGTCATTGCACTTTTAATAGGAGCTACTTGTTAAGCACATTTGAATAAAACATGACGAGCAGGATTTTAATACTCTGGAAAAAATCCCCCCAGTACATAGATTTGGTGTTCTGCTAAAATATTCTGTTCACCACTGATATACATGGTTTCTCATTCTGCCACAAGATGCTTTGAGCAGTGTTACAACCTGCAAGTCTCAATTACTGCATTAGTTATATGACTGTTACGTTACGTCAGTCTTCTCCACGATCAAATGTCGAAACTAGTAATTTTCTAAAGAACACTTTGAATTTGAGAATTTGAGTCTGCCCAGAGCTCATCAATGATGTGAATCTCGCATTGCACATCCCAAATGTGCTCTATTGATTGATTGAGATCTGGTGACTGTGAAGGCCATTTGAGTACAATGAACTCATTGCCATGTTCAAGAAACCAGTTTGAGAGGGTTTGAGCTTCATGACGTGTTGCGTTGTCCCGGTGGAAGCAGCCATCAGAAAATGAGTACACTGTGGTCATAAGGGGAAAGCCGAGGCATTTAAATGATGCTCTGTTAGTACTAAAGAGCCACAAAATTACACTACCACTAGCCTGAACCTTTGATATAAGTTAGGATGAGTCCATGCTTCCATGTTGTTTATGCCAGATTCAGTCAGCAGAAATCAAACTTATCATACAGCATTTTTCCAGTTGTTTTTTTAGCCCAAGTTTACTGTTCTTAGCTGACAGTAGTGGCACCCAGTGCACTGTAGCACATCTGCTTTAAGGTTTAAAATGTTGTGCATTCAGAAATGCTCTTCTGCATACCTTGATAGCGAGAAGTGGTTATTTGAGTTATTTTTGCCTTCCTATCAACTTGAAGCAGCCTGGCCTTTCTCCTCTGACCTCTGGCATCAACAACGCATTCTGGTCTGGAGAATTGCTGTTTACTGGATATTTTCTCTTTTTTTGGACTATTCTCTGTAAACCCTAGAGATGGTTTTGTTGGAAAATCCCAGTAGATCGGCAGTTTCTGAAATACTCAGGCCAGCCCATCTGGCACCAACAACCACGCCACGTTCAAAGCCAGCTAAATCCCTTTTCTTCCCCTTTCTGATGCTTGGTTTGAACCTCAGCAGGTTGTCTTGACCATGTCTACATGACTAAATGCATCGAGTTATACCTAGTGAAGTGGTGTGTATGAAGTGTATGTGAGTGTGTGAAATTATTTTATTCCCAGCTTCAAACCTTTGCCAGACATCAAACACAATTCCCATCTTGTATTCAGTTGTGCAATTAAATTTTCGGCACTTTGCTTTACAGTTCAGTCAACTGTCAGAAGATTCTCCATAACAAACATAACTTAGCACCATTGTGCTCAAAACACACATGTACCGCTTCCACGCTTAAAGTTTTTCTTCCACACAGCCTGGACTAAACTTATGTCTTTCTTGCACAAGTCGTCCTTCTCTGTCTTGTTTGATTAACTGTCACATTAAGCTTCTTTTTAAAATAATGAGATTATGCAAATGAATAAAGAGTATACAAATGACTGGCAGAAGTCAAATACACATTAAATATTGTATTGGGTTGAGTTGTAGCATGAACAAAGTTCATTAGTGTGCTGCTTGAAGTTTTATTAAGATTATGGTGGGTCTTACGATGTTGTAAGCGCTCTGTGACATTACTGAATGTGCAAAGGCATTGGGATTTGATGCTACAATCTATTATAATCAAAGGCAGAAGCATATTAGGACACAAAGTGCATAGTGGATCATTGTCTGCTAAGTGTGTTTTTTATGAAGACTTTAAGTTATTAGGACGACTGGTGAAAACTTTGGAGAAAGGGACAGGGACTTTAATTGACTCTCTTCATAATATTTATCCAGGCAGTAAGACCTTTAAAATATTTGTACTCCTTTACACATACACAAATGCACACATGGTCACACTGTAGAACACATGCTGTGGAAGGACCATTTTCTCAGCATCTATGAGAAGTCTGGTCCCTTGTTTTGCTTGCTGCCCAATCTGGCAACACAGTCACCATCAGCCCCGCCATCTGCTGGGTTCTCAGCAGCTTGTTTGGAGGTTAATAGCTTCATGATCCCTCTATCTGTCCTGCCCATCTTCAAATGGCTAATTCTTCCTCTCTGGCAGCGATAGCAAGGCCTGTGCCGCAGCCTTCCCTGTCCCTTTTCAGCATCATCGGGGCCACCATCAGGACAGCAATCCCAGCTTGTTACCGGATATACGATATCAGACCAGAATAGATTTTACAAAGTGTGCAGACACAACAAAATGACACATCTGGAGCCGTCGGAAATAGATCGATATCCCATTCTCAGAGGTATCAGGGTTCGTAACAGACCTCTCCCTCTTAACAGCCAACAGATCACACTCGGAAAGCTACTTTATTTCTCTTTGTTGACAGCTTGATAGTAAGACGAAATTTTATACAAGTGCAAATGGATCCATTTGAATTTCGGATTTATGTTGCCACTGACCAGAATGGTGTGGACCATCATTTGTTGGCTCTTATGTGGAGCTCTATGTAAATGCTTATAAAAGTACAAACCAGAGAGGAGAGATTTAGTGTCCTCAGATGAGTTGACATATGTGGATACTGCAGTCTGTCCTTGTGCACACTGCACATGTGTTTTCTTTCTGCAGGCCTCGCAGGTTCCACAATCTCATTTGTAGGACAAGCTATACACTACTGCACTAGATTCCTATGAGGAAATTGATGGAGATGCTCAGTGTTAATGTGGTAGACGTGAGGTTTAAAAAGTGCAGGCACAGTAAATCTGAAGAGATCAACTTGTGTCAGGGCTGCAGGGACCTCTCTGCTCCCTGGAGCAGTTTGTCAGTTTGACTTCTACTGAACCCTATCCATAACTGACTGGTTTTCTTAGAAAAATCTCCAACTGCCTCTCATATTAAGTTTAAGGGATTTTTTTTTTCAATTTGACTTCTGCATGACCCCAATGAATTTGCATATTACATAGCTGAGAACTGAATATTAAGAGCTTGAGCGAATTACTGTCTCACAGTTGATATTCCCCATGCAGCTTGAGGTAGTGAGCAAACGGGCGGGCGGGCATTTAAAACCCCTTTTGAAGATAATGTGATTTTTTCATTTGGCTGATAAGAACGTGTCATGGAATGTTTCATTATTTTGGACACTAAGCATTTTTTTTCTTCTCCTTCGGAGCTTACTGAGAGGAACAAAAATTAATCCAGCATCATATTATTGCTGGTTCAGATGAGGTAAGAGGGTGGGGGAGTTATTCGCTGTGATGGTTGTCGGATCGTCTTCGGGGATCTGCTCTGATTCTGACGATGCTGGCAGACGTCAAAGCTCTTAGGCTTGGGGCCGTGAGATGACATGCTTTCACACCAGTGGTACAGTATTTGCTCATCTTTCAGAAGATGAAGCACAGTTGTGTGAATTACCCTTATCCCATAATGCATCCTGCCATGACTCGATTTCCTATGATCTGGATCTCGGTGTTTTCTGGGAAGACGCATTGTTCATATTTTATAGATATTGCATGTCTCAAACCTAAAATGCTGACCACATGTTTGTTTCAAATCCCAGCCTTTACCTTTCAGTGCGAGGTCTTGTGTCCAAAAACGTATCGCTCAGTAAAGCCCCTTTTTCTGTTACACTTCATGGAATTGGGTATCTGGTTTCAGATGATTGCTCCAGCACATGCATATGCATTATATAAACATGAAAAGGCCTGATAGCTCTAAGGGAAACTATGATCTCTCAACACATTCTAATTAAAAATTCCTCTATCCACTCTGGCCAAAAAGGACTGCATTTCACTTCCTGACAATCTTATTCTCAATTTGCCGCCTAGCTGTCTGTTTTGGTGTTATTCCATCTTCCTAGCTAAACACTGATGTCACAGTGTCTGCTGCAAGAGAGGATATTCCATTTTTTTCATCTGCTCCTTCACATGGGGATTTTCTCTTTGGTGCTAATCAGCGAGCATTGCAGCATCTTTCTTCAGGCTGAGGGTAGTGGGTGCTGCTGGGCACCAGTGAATGGCTGAATAAGGACCCTCAGAGGGTTCCCAATCCCCCTGCCCACCCCCACCTTTTTGTCTGTGGATGGAACACTGAAATAGATTCTTGAGCTTTCCCTTCCAAAGGCTTGGCTGACATTGTGCCAGCACCTGGCACTATTCGAGGACTGTGATTGGCCGAGAGCAGACAGAAACCGATGAGAAATGTGAAAAGAGGGGGTGCAGACTAACACTGAGGACAAGTGCTATAGTAAACAGTGATGGGGGAGATCTGGTATTAGAACCAGTGTTTGTATACAGTTTGGCTGACTAACCATAGCCATAAGCTGATGATATCAAAAAACTTTCACATAATGTGCTTTCAGTGAACGTTAATAAAGACTTTAACAATGAGTTCAATTCAAATCAGTTATTATTCATAGAGTGCCAAATTACAACAGTTCCCTCAAAGCGCTTGATACTTGAAGGTAAAGATCCTAGCGAAAAAATCCAAAAATCAGGCAATCCCCTACGAGGAAGCACTAGGCAGTGGCGGGAAGGGAAAGACTACCTCTAGCAGAGGTTGGGGGTGAGGGGAAGAAGAGAAGGAACAGGATAAAATGCAAACTATGGGAAAGAAAAGAAAAGAAATTATGACATGCCAGCATTTAAACACCTAGGGAGTGAAAAGACGTCTGACGCTGCTACAGGGTCAGCATTCTGAGACTATAGACTATGGTTAAGGGATGCTTCAGGGTCAGCTGATCCAGCCCTAACTGTAAGCGTTATCAAAAGTTAAGTTTTTAAATCTAATCTTAAAAGTAGAGTGGGTGCTTGTCTCCCAAATCCAAACTGAGAGGGGGCTGATAGCTGAAGGCTTTGTCTCCCATTCTACTTTTCGAAATTTTATGAACCACAGGCAAGCCTGCAGTTTGAGACTAAAGCCATCTATTGGGATATTATGGAGGCAAGGTCTTTGAGATATGATATATTATGTGTTTTATGTTTTTCTACTTCACAAAAACTTTTCAGAAATGGTTACAGTGCATTCAGTTCACAGTAAGACTGTACTCATAAACTGCTGCATGGTTTTAATACAATAGATATGTAATCAGATCAAGTGTATCTTCTAAATAGTTAGCATTAAAATTTGATTTTTAGAATATTCTGCAATATTATATAAAAAAAATTATCTTATTTGGACACAATAACACATTGGTTTCCATGATGTGTTAACTCTAAAAATAATGAAAACCAGTCACTTTCCTATTAATTTTCCTCTTATCTTGGATAAAAAGATGAAGCGATCAGAATGTAATAACGAGTGTCTGTCATACCCCTAAAGATTTTGTCATTGTTAGCCTTTCCGTGATCTTTGGTCAATACTTTCTAAACAAAATACACACTCTCAAACTCATCCAATATGTTCATTGAGATCACCAGTTGTCTTAAAGCTCTCCTAAATATTTAGATAGCATGGGGTTGGGGATCGCTGCATGGCAAGTTAATACCTAACAAATGTGGGTTGAAGGTTTGTCATTCAGGGCACTTGTTTAAATGTCTTGGTGAACTGAGATCAGTGTGATTGTTAGAGTCCTGTCCAAACAGAGGGATAAGAGGAAAACAGTGACCTCTCCCAAGCTAATCATTCCTACCACATGGAGCATGTTTGCACAGACCTGCCATGGCTTCAATCCAGGAATGCATGTCTGATTCCTTTGCATCTCCACATCCTTTACGGCATCTTTACAGCACCCAGTGATGTGAAACAGATCCAAAAGGAAGAATGAGATTTTGTAGATTCCATCTGATTTGTTAGGAGACTGAAAGAAAGCAAATATGACACGCTGATAAATGATGCATTAATCATAATCAGTAAATGATGACGAATACCCTTATTAACATCAGATAATCAGCAAGATAGACTTAAAGTGTTGATATAATAAATCCAGGTTAAAGCAAATGACAGTGAATTGGCAGATGTTTTGAGTATTTTGTTGGTTTTTTTCACTTGTTTTCAAAAGTGGCTATTTCTATAAATCCCTGCGTGCACTTTCTAGATGCTAACATAACAGCGTTTAAGGTCTAGTTCCTCCTCCTTATTGAATTTGGAGACATGTCTCTGTTTTCTATTTGTTAGTTGTCTTTTTCATTTTCCTTTGTTCTCTAACTTGTTTTCTCTGCTCCTTATGTTATTCCATAAGCTTTCAATTTAGCTTATGAGGAAACAGCTAGCTCTGAATTGGTGCATACTATTCTAACATTCCTACATTATTCCTACATTACTGATTCATTTTCCCACCATTTATCGATAATTTAGCCTTCAGGTAAAAATTAAAACTGGAAAAATGAATTTTAAAAAATAACCCGTGTCTCAAATAATCGCTTAATAAGCTTCCTAACTGTAAAGCCGCTAAAATTAGCAACTGGTAACTGTCATTTGAAACACAAATGAATAACTATAGCTTGGCCTTAAATCTACCCTTTTCCAATGACTTCACATGTGAACGTGGGACATTCGTGAATGCTAAGACCTCAAAAAGCGATCAGACCCCTTCATGGGAAAGGCGACTAAGGTCAGGGGCTCTAACTCACCTTGAAATGTCCAAATAGAGACCTCCTGTTGCTCGGGTATCTGCGGCTCCCTACTTAATACTGTCCTCATGGAATGTGTCTGTTAATAATGAATACTATGAAGCCAATGTAAATGCCAACACAGGTGTTTAACAGATTTACAAGTAAGCACCAAGTACTGTTTAGTTTCTTTTTAAGTTAATGTAGCATGTTTTTGATCTATTATGCCGCTAACCTGCTTTCCTTTTAGTAATTATTAGGCTTTCAGATTATATTTCTCAGAAGTCTGTAATCATTCTCAATTGGTTATGGATCACAAAGGTTAGTCTGCAGGTCTCAGTGAAAGCCGGCTGCAAACTGTGTGTCTGCGCCACGTTTGTGTACATGTGTGTTACATGATATGGGTGAACAGTCCTCATAACCTAAATGCCTACAGGCATACTTTACAGGGGATACGGTTTCTTTATCTTTTCCTGTTTTAATTTTTATTTATTTTAATAAAATAATTGGTTTTCTGTTCCTATACCACACTATATTAGCCTTAAAGTTGAACTTTTTCATTTTTGAAAAAAGTAGCCTTTGTGATTCGTATTGGATTTAATTGGATTGTAATTAAATTCACAACTGTGAAACTGAAACTATATAACTTGTGCAGATGATCTTATTGTACTTCAGAGAAAACATATTAATGTCTTATCCATGTTATCCAATAAAAGAAAATTTTCCATTAACATATCTTTCTTGCATGATGACCCACGCCCCCTTTTATTATTATATTTTTCTCCTTTCCTGATTTTTTATTTTCTACCAACATGGTTCCATTCTGGGAAATCAAATATGCTGGTGTTGTGGCAAATGCTACTGGCCTCTCGCAGATATGGACATTTTTTTTTCTGTTGGTTGGTACCTCGGCACACAGGAAGCAATCACAGAGAGATAATGGTTCTCCCTTAAGAATGACAATGCATCTGTCCAGTGTATTTAGCAGTATGTTGTTGTATGTGGTTGTTTCCAACCAGGAGACCTGGTTTGTCATTTTGGTATCCGATCAGAAGTTTTAAATTTTAGATACATTTAATCACACTTCCGCCTCCTTTACTCTCTGTCATGGATATGCATTGACTGTGCTGGTCAGGTTAATGCCAAAAATGTTGGTCCCACATAAGTCAAACAGATGTATTTTAGTCTCATCTGATCAAACTGTAGTCTCTCATTATTCATTAGGCTTCTTTTCATGATTTGTAGTTTCATCTTGCAGTTGTGTAAGATGAAACATTGCTAACCCTTGTGCTGAGTTTGATTTACATGGCAGTTTGCTTTTCAGCGTTAGATTGTGCAAGTACTGCATTTTCCAGGGTGTTATTGTAGGAGGACAGCTACTGCTAAATGGTACTATGACTGCTTCTAGACTTCCTGGTTCTGAATCCAAAACTAAGAAAGTTTGGGTTTTTCCAGGTCATTTACATACATGTCCGTAATGTAAAGCTAATTAGAAACCATAGGTTATATCAGTATTGTAGTCTTTTAAAGGTATTCATGTCTGATTGTCCATAAGACAAAACACTTTACTTGAAACAATATTTCAAAGGTAAAAGCAATACAATTCAAATGATCAAATCACTTGCATTTAAGTGTATAGTGTACAGTTGGAAAAAAAAATGGTAAAACGGACTGGTTCTTATATAGCGCTTTTCTACTCTCCTGGTACTCAAAGCGCTCTATACAACACGCCGCATTCACCCCATACACACGAGCATTATTATTTATACGGTAAGTGCTTTCTAACTATCGTTCATACTCCGATGAATGCATCAGAGAGCAAGTCGGGGTTAGTATCTTGCCCAAGGATATTTGGCAAGCAAACTGGGTAAGCCAGTAATCGAACCACCAACCTTCCGATCAGCAGCTGACCTGCTCTACCTCCTGAGCTACAGCCACCCAGTTCAGTTGCGTACTGTAAATATAAATATTGTTGTGTAAACATACTTCATTAATTAACATGTAAAATCACTTGTTATGAACACTGTCTGAAAAATGCCGTTAACTTTGCTCTGAAATACAAGGAGGCACAGGTATGATGTATCGAAACATGAAATCTCTCATATGATGTTGAGAAGTGCTGATGTTTTACTAAAAACGATTACATGATTTCTTTATGAGGTGAGGGTTGCATTGATTATTCCTGAGTTAAGGTCACCTATTGTTTTCCTCTTAAGAATGACTATCATCAGACAAGACCTTCAATAAAGAGACCTCTGCTGTCCTTCGAGATCTGTTCCAATGCAATCAATAATCCAATCTCAGTCTCCTTGTGCCAGAAGATCACATAAGTGCATAAAACATGTGTCTATGTGTGTGTGTGTGTGTGTAACTGTACACCACTGATAGAGGCCACCAATAGGGGGAAATGCTCCTGTCTGACCTCTAACAGGCATCACTTTCTTACTCCTCTGTCTGCTAGCTTTGTCGGCCCAACAAACATGTCTCCACTTGGCTTCTGATCTTTTCCTCTTCCCCCTACTATCCTTTCATCTTTTCACCTGTCACCATGCATCAGTGTGTCCATCGGTCTATCACTCAGACACAGTCAGTAATAAATTGGTCCATACTCCAAAAAGTCTTTCTTCACATTCAGCGCTGATTACTGTCAGTGTATCTGTCATCTTCAGTGTATGTCATGCTGATCGATGGAGTGTGTGTTTTTCTCTGTGTGTGTGTGTGTGTGTAACAACAGTGGAACCACCTTGCTGATTTTCACTTGGTGGATATAAGAAGGTCAGGTCTGTTTGGGCCTAATCAATGACTGTAGAGTCTAATAGTCTATCCTTTTCTTACCCCAAGATACAAGCACATCACACATGAACACACACCCATCGCTGGCAGATAAATTGAAGTTCAGTGATGAGACACTAACAAAGGAGAGAAGAAATGGAAATGACAGATCCCTCCTGCTATATCTGCAAACCTTTGGGACTATGGTGTGAGTACGGTGGCTGGACATTGCTAGTTTTTCACATTATGATCAAAGACCTAATAAGGATCATGTGCAGACTAGCATAAAAATATATGTGTGGCTACTGCTGCTTTCTAATACCCTCCTTCATGGGGCAATATGAGCTGGAACACCTGTCTCTATTGTGAATGTGTGCTTAAAATGCACATAGAAAGCGAGAGTTTAATTCATGCGCCTCATCTGAATCGGAGGTCACCAATCTGATGTGTAATGGAAAGAGGAGAACACCAATAGACTGATCACCTGCTTCTGACAGCCTTAGACAATAGGTTTTATGTGTGGGTGCATCTGAGTGTGTGTGGCTGAGTTTGCAGCTGGTTTTGAAAAAGCTTTTAATTAATAGACTCATTACATTCCAATCTCCCAGTGCCCTTTCCTATCTGTTGTCTCAGGCTCCAGAGGGAAGCTTAGTGATCCTCATCTGTGGTAAAGAATCACATCCCTGGAAACAAGACCCTGCAGTGACCTCGCCTTTGCAAGCTGGGTGACCGACATGCAGCGAAAAGCGGACACAGTCTAGTTAAGCCTTAGAACAATTAAAGGGTTTTAAAGAGCTCGTTAGAGAGAAGACAGTATATGTAGCCTTAAGTAAAAAGGTCACAGAACCATTATGTTCATCAAGGACTAAGAAAGAAAAAAAAAAGAAAAGGGTTATTAACATATTTCATGAAGCAATAATAATTTACACTCAGCATCCTCCAGGAATAATATGCTATTCTATGATTTCAAACCACACTCGACCCAAATTTAATGGGTTCTCTCTTCACCTAAAATCTGTCAAATCAAACATGCAGAGCTTCCTGCTGTGGTGACCGCTTAAGAATAAGGGAGCAGATGAAAGTAGTTGCTTCATAGTCATGCTGACACAGATTGTTGTTATTGTATGACTTTATCTCGGGGTGGAAAAGAAATTACTGTTAAAAATTGTGTCATAGGGAGACGGAGCATTATGACTGAATGCATGTTTAAGATTTTCTTTTGTCTCCAAGTAACTGTTAAACTTTCACTACAATATCATTGACAGTCTTCATCGCATACCTCCTTCACACCTTTCGTTGTTTACTTGGCATCCAGAAGCCATTCTGACTACTTACCATGGACCATGTGGTGACTCTTTTAAGTTCTTCACATACTTTATATACTATATACTCTTATTTCATGATCTATTTCAGGTTGGGGATGAACACAAAGATAACAAACAATATGAGAAAGATAAGAATGATATATAGATCATTAAAATAAAATACAGTTCAGCCAGAAAACTCTTAATCTGATCAGGCATAAAAAATGCAACAAAGTAAATATACAGTAAGTATAGAGTGATATAAAAATATTAAGCAACAGTATATGGCAAGAAAAATATTTCAAAAATATAAAAAAAAGTGAGAAAAAACAGATAAAGCTCCATCATCTACAAATTTCAAATATAAGCTTCTAAGGATTCCAAAATGGAAAATCTCAAGTCCTTGGATTTCTCAAAAGTGATGGAAAAAAGGGAGTCTGAGGTCATGCTTCACAAGGACAAGACAGCTTGGAACAAAGGTCGTATCAAAATCCGAGATTCATGACCACTCCGGTGCTTCGGGGAGGATAAAACAGCTGGTTTTTAGTTCCACACCAAGGACAAATTCCATATTTATGCCCTGAATATTAAATTAAACAAATCAAGTTTCATTCAAAAGGATGAAGTGAAACTGTAAGCGTAGCGCTCACTCAAGCTTTCATTCTTTAAAGGGTAAAATACACTTGATGATCAATAAAACAAACAAATGTTCTGTTGCACAGACAGATACTTGGTTTTGTTTTCTGTTTTAAATTCTAACACGAAAATGAAGACGTGTTCAAAAATCCATGCTTAATAATCCAGGTTAGGAAATTCCCAGAAAGTCGATTCTGTTCATCTAAACGCAGCGTTTTGACAGCAGCGTGGAGACGTGTTTTTTGTCAGTCTTAGCGCCAAACATTTTGTCTCTGTATTAGATCCTTGGAGTATTTTAGTAAGTGCGCTGACAGATGAACACACGCAAACACAGAGAAAATGAGCTGGACTACTCTCAACACTTTCCACAAACAAAGTAAATGACAACAGCCATTCTGCCGGGACGTGTGTACACATGTAGATTTGTGCAAATTCATATGACAGTTTATAAATCATAAATTATGCATTATGCATAAATCCTGCAACCCTCAAGTGTTCCTTATTCTAATCACCGTGACCACAGAGAGTTTCATTAGTACTCAGTTAGTTGACCATCTTTTGCTGTTTGTTTCGCTCACTCCATCACCCAGGGTCATTTAGCTTTCATCTTGTGCTCGTGCTATTTGGCTGATTTTAATCAGACCATTGTGACCTTGAATACCAATTGTTCTTGTTTCTCATTTCAGAGGATTGGAGCTGTACGAATTAGGTTGGCTGCAACATTTTGTGCATAAGATAGATAGCTGCCAGTCAATTTATTATCTTTATTGACCGTCACTAAATGCATTTTTAAGCTTTCCCTTAGCAGTTGGAGTTTATTACACATTTGAGCTTATTTTTGCAGATCTATCCTGCATTCTTATTTACATTTCTGTGAAAAATGCTACGAGTGTCTGCAGTGAATTCTTAGATAACATTATTGGAGTGACATTTTCTTTACAGTTTTCTTTTTCTAATGAATGTGTGTTTAATATCTGTTGTAATAATATTATTTTCCTTATCAGTTTTCCGACTGCATCTATTCATTTGTCTCTCTTTGTGAGCAATATTTGTTTGCAAAAACTCCCAACACCATCTCATATTAAAATGTCTAATAGCTAAATTAGAAGATGGCATGCAAAGTATTAATATTACAAGAATTTTTTTTTGCCTGTTCATTTCTGTAGGATTGAATAAACATCATATGAAAATCAGTTTTCTTTCTTTTTAGAAAAAGAAAGACTAGTAAAAAATGTTCATGAGAAGGTGAGTGGTGTCGAAGTGGTGTATGGCTTTCTCATAGGATAAAGGACTTTGATCGTTTTCCATGTTCTATTAAGACTTTATTTTGTTTCATTTTAATTTATTGTGTATTATCCTACTTTTTTATAAGAAAGTACTGTCCAAAACTCTCGAACCACTCTTCATTTCTTTATATTTAGTTAGGAAAATGTGAAATCAGTGCAGTCATTTACTGAAATTGGTGCAAAAATACATGAAAATGCGATGTAGTGAGCTTGAAAGTAAATATTTCCTGTGACCACCTTTACTCTAGAAACACAGCCTGAACTCTCTTCAGCAAGCTTTCTGTTATTTCTTTAAGTAGTTTTCAGAAATAGTTCTCCAGTATCCTTGAAGGACATTCAAAGCACTCTTTGTGCCATCTTCTGTTGAGATAATCCCACCACGCTTCAGTTATGTTGAGGTCCAGGCTCTGAGGAGACCAATCCATGACTGATAGTGTCGGACATGGATGGAGGCCATTGTGTCTGGCAGTGTGTTTGGGATTATTGTCATGCTGAAAAATGAAGCCATTCCATATTTTGCATGGTGGATCAAACTCTGAGGGTACATTTCTCTATTCATAATTCAGTTTTTTCCATGATCTCTAACACCACTGGCTGAAATGCCGTCCAAAATGTTGACAGAGCCTCAACTGTGTTCTATAGACACTTCTCTCCTGACCTCCTCTGTACCTATGTATGGCATACATGTATAACATTTGATATAATATATTTAATATATAATATTTAAATGTCACTACATAAAACTTGTTATGACTAATTTTCAGTCCAATTCTTGTGTAATTTTGCATACAACAGCCTTTTCTTCCTGTTTTCCTTCTTTAAGAATGGATTCCTGACAGCCGTCCTTCCACTGAGATCATTTCTGGTGAAGCTTCAGTGAACAGTAGATGGATCAACTCAAGGGCCAGATGCATCTCTCAGGTCCTGTGTCAGGTCTTTGATGGATTTCTCCTATTTCTTTATGACATGAGTTTCAGAAACAGTTCAACTGCTGTAAGGATTTTTTTTATTTGTTTGTTTTAGACATACCACTTCTTTTGTCCACCACTTGTCCAGTTTACTCATATTTTTAAGCCCACTCTTCACAACTCTTCTCAACAAGCCAAGCTTTCAGCTCTTTGGGAATCACCTTCTTGGTGCAAAAATACTTTTTTTGCCTGTCAAACTGCCATTGATTTTTTTATAGATATAATTGAAGAAATGGGAAAAAATATATGTTTTTCTATGACAGGCTGCTATAGTAACAAACTATAGTGCTATAGTAATAATAAAAGTAATAATAGTAACTTTGACAGCCCTTAAGAAATCCCAGAGCGCTACTGCTCAAGACCACTTTAAATAAAAATTACAAAAACTTCTGTCTCGTTAGAAGCAAGATATAAAGAAATGAGGCTGGGTCAAGACTTTTGCACAATACACCATATTTAAGCCTTGTTGCATTAATACACTGCTAAAAATGCAGCCTTCTCACAAATCTAGTTTTTCCTTTAAAAACTATCTTAAAATTTTGTACAGTGGACTGGTTACTTGACATGCTGTTTTCTGATAGAAATTGAACTTGTTCTTTAATATGTATATATATTAAAGTATATAGTATATATTATCTAGATGTAAAAGTTGTGATAATTCTTTAAACCATGATAAATGATCAAATGGATCTAAGGTGGTATATTTTATAGATATTTTACTCACTTACACACATTTATTTTCTCCTCTTACTCATTATCAACTGGCCTCTGTTTTAAAGTAATATTTTGAGCTGTTTCTTGAAAGATACTTTTACCTTTACATGTGACTATATTTGAGTGGAACTAATTGTGCCACTTGTTTAGCCCACCCACACTTTAGCAGCGCTGTGAACTGGGTGGCTACAAATCCCACAAACTGGAGCTCTAATAGGGTGATGGATAGTTCCCACCTGTCAATGTGACATTTGTAATGGCCCCATCTTTTGTGAGAATTAGGGAAGGGAGGAATAAATGGAGGGTGAGAAATGGGGAAAGAGAAATGTTTTCTTTGGTTCTTTGTGTCTCCATCTCCATATACGGTGGAGGGAGCAAGGCAAGGACACAGCAGACATGATTCACTTTGAAGCACGAACAATAAAAGCAAATTGCAATCAACAGTTGTGCTCCCGTTGTAAGTTGTCGTTTTATTTCTCTGTGCTCCCCATCTTGTTTTGATGACATAGAGTACCTTCTTATTCGCACCACTATGCCTGACAGTCTCACTCTTTTTCAATAGATAGATAGATAGATAGATCTGTGTTTCATTTTATGTAATCATATATTTCAAGCTATCTGAAATATATATATATATATATATTTATCCAGTGCTCTCAGTATACTTTAATAAAACCCATGAAAGTTACTGTCACCCTAGCTCAGAGAATGAAAGCTCACTACTTTAAAGCTACTTAGTATCACTGTAGAATAATGCCACACTATTAAGCATTAGTAAGGTATAAAACCAAGTGTTTAGTTCATCATTCATATGTCATTACTCTTGCTCAGTTCTCTTTAAATAGAGATATGTTTATCGATCTGTTACTATTACACAGCGTACAGCTAATACTGCTCCTGTCACTGCTTGTAATAATCATAATCATAGTCATAATAACATATCTGTAACTGTATCTTTTCAGACATGTCAAAACTGAAGTTTTACATTTGGGTTGGAGTAATAAGTGTTCCTTCAACAACTAATGAGAAGATTACAAGACCCAAAGTTTACGCAAAGCTCTTGAGTATTCTCGATTCCCCTGTTTAAATAAACCTGAAAGTAATAAGATGAGACAGTGCGGTGTTTGACATTGACTGTTACCACCTGTGGTTTAGCAGCTTATTTTGCTGGGACAAAACCTCTGCATACTGGTTAAGTTTTAGTTGCATTTGCAAATAATTATTCAGGATGGTGGTGTATGGTTGTTTGGGAGAGCATTTTTATAGTTATAGCAAACTTTATACAAATATAATGATACGGTTATATGAAACACAGGAGCAACATAAATTTTACTTGCAGACTAAATTCACTTGAATCCCACTACAATGAGCACTTCCACCCGTGTAATTGCATCCTTACTGCTTATGTGTCATATGTTTAAACTTATGAAGAAAGAAAATAATACATTTCCGGCAGTAATAGAAGCTAACACATAGTAATCAATCAATTAGTAAATTAAATTTTTTAACTGACAGGTCATTTGGCACAGCGCTGGATTTAAAGGCAGTGGAGACAGTGGAGGTGTATGGAATGTGGAATACTAGTAAGCGGATGAAAGAAAAGGTTGCATGTCAAAGCAGTCACTATAAATACACCTTTCTCCTTTCACTTGTTCCTCCAGTGCAGCTTGACGTGAGAGAAATATTTCGCTGCTGACTAGAACAGGAAAGGGTGGAAAACAACTACTTTGTCCTTGTGCAGAAGTGTGTTTCTGCTTGCGTTGGCCAAAACCCTATGGCTGTGTGTGTGTGTGTGTGTATGTGTGTGTGTGTGTGTGTGTGTGTGTGAGAGAGAGAGGGAGCGAGAGGGATCGCACACTGCAAGGCAAGACAGTGAGCTAGGAAACAGAAGACTCAAGTGGTAATTGATGTCTGTTGTTTTGAGCTGCTCTTCTATAGAAGAGGAGATGTAAAGGAGCAGCGAGGAAACGCTTGAAAATTTTAAATTCAGCCATAAAAAAGAAGAAAAACAAAACATATGAGGGCCCCTCATAAAAACAACTAAAAAAAAGGCTTATTAGGAACTTTTTTTTTTTATTTTTTTTATTTTTTTGTCTGTCCCATTTGGTTCTTAAGCCGTCAGAATTGTTGTCTGAAGACCAACAAGGATACCAAATGGATTTATTTTGCCAAATGGATCATCATGGCATTGCCGTATTGGTCCATTTGATCAAACTTTGTTGTTATTATTTATTTTATTTTCAGTTGTTACAGATGGGACAGACATGACTGGGGGATAGGAAAGGGAGAAAGAAAGAGAGGAAGGAAAAGAAAAACAGAAGGGAAAAGGGACAGTGAGAAAGGGCACTTATAAAGACAAAGAGAAAAAAAAAAAAAAAAAAATTATTATTATTAGGAACTTTCTAATTGGGTGGATATGTGCCAGTCTAGCCAACTATGACATCACCTTAACAATAAAAATTAAAAATGCTTGGCTTCACAGTGTTACATCAGATAGATCGGAGAAACATAAGAATATCACAAAAGAAATCATCATATATCATTTATTGCAATGTATTACGGAACATAATTTGTGGTATATGTGTTCTTTTTGTGTGTGTATATGTGAAGGATATTATTATATGGGAATGGCAGATACAGGACTAAGGACTAAGCTTGGTTTTTTCAGGAGTTTTTAGGAGTGTAGTTGTGTGGGTCTAGGATACCATGTCCAGGCACAAAGCAAATGGGATTTTCAAGCATCTTTCTCTCAGTGTTTTTTTTTCTTTTCTCTCTCACTCTGTGTGTGTGTGTGTGTGCGTGCATAGAGAGGGACTCCACTCAATATTGTGAGGTTCAGTTTCCCACTGTGGTCATCCAGATTGCCAGTTACCACAGCCTTTTGTACGACATGCTAGATAAATCCTGTTTGCACGCACACACGCACTCACACGTGCACACACACGCACACATAGTCAGGGGCACGGTGTGAGCCAAGAGATGTGGGCTAGCGGGTTCAGCTTAACCATGGTGAACTCTGGTTCATCCAAAACAAATGAAGGCCAGGCAAGGATAAGGCTTTTAACAGGCTTGATCAGACTTACATATTCCATTGGTGTAAAATAAAGGATTATCGTTTACCCTTTTTTGACTGCTGAAGGGTGTTTTTTTCTTCTTCTTCTACCAACTAGCAAAAGAATTTATATTATCAGACTTGCACTGGTGAGAAATGAGAATATATTTTTCTTTTTTTTCCACACTATCCAAAATCATCTGCGTCTCACAGCTCCTTTGGCTTATTTAAGAAGTTGAATTGATTTATTTTGGAGTCGAAAGCTCCTCATATCAAAAAGGCAATTAGCAGATTCTTCTGTTGTTGCAGCAAACAAAGATCCTCGTCATTTTAATTTAATGAGCTAGGTCTGGCTCAGAATGAGGATCGCTGTTGGAATTTAATAATGGTTTCCCCCTCTGTCTCGCTCTGCAGAAAAATCTAAGGATCCAGACTAATGTTGTCATAGTGTTAGGTAGCATCCAGTCATATTGTGGGAAAACAGGCCTAGACAGACTCATTAGGAGATGTCCACACAGGCTGAGATATTAAATTCATGACAATGCTAATATGCTGGCTGTGTGGGTAAGATTTCACTTGAATAATGGATGCTCTGTATTGAAGGGAGCACATCACAGAAGTCTTTACATACAGTTTCAGGACACTGAATTGTTTTGACTGATTCAGTTGTTCCAGTAAAGAGTGGAAAGCTAGCCGTGCTCTGTCAAACAACACTGAATAGACAAGCATGATTCCCATTATCAGGACGAATAGTTCTATTCTCACCAGAGCAACAGAGCGATACACACAGTCAAGCACACAAAGTGAGCAAAAATATGTAGATGTATTTAGAATTTCAAAAAGTGATTTTCTAAACAGTCACTTCACCATCAAAACAAAACATATTATATCATGTAAAGGTTTGGTGGCTTTATGTTATCCTTTAAACTAGAAAATATGATAAGTACACTTATCTCTATACGACACACCTATAACTGTCTTGAATCTCCACTCTGGGCGAGCCTTAGTGGAACAATACGATTGGCTCAGGTTACTCCCAGTTCTTCTGTTGATTGTCTTTGAGTAAACCATTACTTCCATCACTGACATGATGGAATTCTCCTGTAGAGATTCAGGATTATTTGAGTGCCAGTAATCTCTATTATTATGTCTGAAGACTTCCTGTTCTTGGTAGTTCTTTCATCAGTTAGTACAGGTCGTTATCATGGAGCAAAACATATATTGGACTAATCAGACACTATCTAATGTGCAGGATAGGGCTCTGTGAGGAAAAATAAAGTTTTTCCATCAGGATCACATTGTTTATTCATTCATTTGCATAAAACTAGAATGTGAATGGTTACCATACTATTGTTCATTCTGGTCTCACAAAAATCCTTTCAAGCAAACACATGTTGAAAGCAAAAGGGTGGATTACACACAGCCGGTCTTCCCCCCCAAAAAAGCAGCCAGTTTCCATTCAAACTGAAAGGTATAGTACTGTGGGTCTAATGGAGCATTAGATTGGGGATAAACGCCTGAATGGGGAGTGGTCCACTTTCTCTGGCCTGGGGCTAGGCACACAGGGTCACTGATTAGTATTAGCATAATTGCTGGACACTGAAGCACAGCAGAAGTTACCGAGCATTTTCCATTCCAGCTCACCTAATTCACTCTGATTGAGCTGGGAGGACTGGTGCTGAACTCCATGAATTGCCCTGGGATGGGAGAAGAGGATGGATGGATCTCTTGATAGAGGGATTATAGAAGATAAAGTACTGCATGAAGTAATATGTAGTAGTTAAGCTGTAGTGCAGTTGCTGGAATTGTTGGTAAGTTGTGAGAAACCAAGGACATATCTACTACACACGTCTGCTTTACAGCAAGTCTGACTACATAAAGAAAGAGATCTTATTGTGGCTGACATCGACACTCTCACTTTTCTCTCTCATTCTCTCTCCATGTCTCAAAACACTCACGTGCATGCAATCCCCCTAGAGTGGGTCCTATTTTGAACTCAATAAAAACAATGAAAAACAGCATTGGAGAGGGCTTGATTTTTTAGATAATAAAAACAAACAAACAAAGAAAAACAAAAAGCAAGACAAAAAACAGATGTGTGCATTATGAAAAGCAGACAGATCAATCAATGAAAGTCTGGGAGTTGGCTTCATGAGCAAAAGGAACTTTAATTTAGGGGAATGTAGGCATATATACATATATATATATATATATATATATATATATATATAAATATACATTGTATATATGTTATTTATTTTATTTGTTTTATGTTATTTTTCTCTTATTAAGCATGTAAGACATATTACATAAATGAGAAAAGGTGTTCAGATTTGATATGGAGAGTGTTCACCTCTTTGCCAAGTTTGCCCTGAGGCTTTTATGATCAGGAGGCTCCTTTGATGATGAATAAATGAGAGGTTAGCTGTGAAGTAGGATTGGTTTAACACCTTGCATGGAGCCCCATTTTTGCAGAGCGCCAGCCTCAGTGGGTTCTATAATCAGGGCCAGTGCCCTCAACACAGCTCCTGTGAGGGCTCCCTGAACCCAGACAAGTGTTACCCCTCCCACCTAGCGCTACAGCTCCACTCCCTTTGCCTTGGATTCCTATTCAGCTTGTTTACCATGCCACCGGGGCTATTCAAACCCCAGTCAGCAGGTCTTCCAGAGCCTTACAGAGCCACTGAACTCTCCCTAACCTACTAATCAGACCTCTCCTCCCTTTCAGCCCTTAAACATAAAGCCCCATCTTGACCACCATTTTGTAGGTCAGCCACTGTGGGCTTTGTAAAGGCCTTAGCACCACCATAGAAAGATCCTCCTCCTATTGATGCATCTTGAGCGGCTCCCCAAACCACCTAGACGCCTCCCCCTACAGACGGAGGCATCCAAAGACATTCCGTTTATTAAGCTGTCACTGCACATCTAAATCTGTTCCCTATTGCAATAGTACAGGCCTTTTTGGAGAGAGAAAGAGAGAGAGAGCAAAAAAAAAAAAGCAAGCGAGTGTGAGAGAGAGAGAGAGAGTGAGGGAGAGAGAGAGAAAGAAGGGGGAAGCCTTTTTATGGCACCAAGGTATTCAGAGAGCTAAAAACACACACGCACACACACTAAAAGTAATACACACATAGAGAAATGAGATGCAAATCCGATGATTCACTTGGCAGTTATGGTGTGCTTTTCTCTTTGTGTGTATATGTGTGCATCTTGTGTGTGCGCATTGTGGCACTTGTTGTTATGTGTTTGTGTGCACCTAATTCCTGTAGCATGGTCTCAATCTGTGCTCCCATAGTAATGCGTGTACAGTTGAGCGGCCGTAACACAGTTGTTGGTAAGAGGGCATTGTGTAACGGTGGCAGAGAGAGAAATTACTTAAGGAGCCAGGACAATGTCTTCGGATAAACCGGGCTACGGCGAAGGGAGACATGCTCAAGCACATCCGCAGTGTAGGAGATGAGCAACACAGGGTGACGGAGAGGTGGAGGAAAAGACGGGTGAAGAAAGGATAAAGGCTGAAATGAATCTTGGTTAAAACTTTCAGATTCTTGCTCTCCATTAGATAATAAACACTTGCAGATGGGATTTGCATGGTTAATGGAGGTTTAGAGATGTTATTTATGTGAAGGGGGTTCAGATAGGGCTGACCCCTGTGTTCCTAATCCCTTGCACAAGTATGGGACTGTATTTTGTTCCATTTTGAGCAAATGTGCAGATTTTAATGACGAGAGAAGCTCTTGTCTTTAATGGTTTATTTAGTATGTTCATGCAACGTTTCCTTTTAAAGGCTTCTTCATGGTGGCACATGTTACTGACAGTTGTAAAGATGATTGTAAATATCTTCAGTGTTTATAAGAAGACTATCAATGGCATAAAAATAAAGAATAATTTAACATAGCAATTTGTACATACAGTTGTAGTCAGAGGTTTTTAGAAACTCATCATGGACATGAATTTCATGCTAATTCTGGGCTTTTAATGATTTCCTTGAACTAGTCTTTCTCCAGTGTGAAATGGTTCTCCAGCATACATCCTTAATGACTCTTTAAAAAGTATTGTGTGCACATGTTTGAAAGTACACACACAGGCTATGATATATAAATACACTCACTTAAACCTTTTAATAAGTGGTGCTCAGGGTGCTACAATGTCTTTCAACTTGACAGCGCCAAAGCTTATTACCTTCTTGACCGCAAGTTGCAGTTTCTCTTTGGCAGAAAAAAATATTGTCTGACAGCACTCGGTGGATCGACCAATACTCGGAACAATGGGAAAGTCCAAGGAACTCACTGAAGATCTAAGAAGAATTGCAGATTTACACAAGTTGGGAAGGTCTCTTGGACCCATTTCTAAACAACTGCAGATTCCAAGATCATCAGTTCAAGCTTCTGGAATAGGCTTCCCAAAGAACTGACCTCAACCCCAATTTGTGGAGTATGCTTAAAAATCAGGGCCATGCCAGGAAACCAACTAATTTACATGAGACTCTACCAATTCTGTCCAGAACAGTGGTTAAATATCCAGCCAGAAGTATGTCAGAAACTTGTTAATGGCTACTAAAGACATCTGGTCGAGGTGTAACTTACTCAGGGACATTTAACCAAATATTAATGGGGGTGTATAAAGATGTATGCTGTACAATCATTCCACCCTTGAAAAAGAACAGTTCTGATAAATCATTAAAAGCCCCAAATTACCATGACGTTCATTCCCATATTGAGTGTATGTAAACTTCTGATCACAACTGCTGCAGAATGTCTCACCATAGGGGTAAAGAGTGGGAGACTAACTACTGCGAGGTTACAGAAGTGTATGAAAACATACATCTACTAATAAGTCCATGAAAGAAACAAACAAAACAAAAGAAAAAAACAATGGTTATTCAAATAGTTTGTAATTTCTTTGTTTGTAATTACTAACTAATTTGTAATTTGTATTACTGACTATACGTATCTATCCATTTTCTGAATTGTGGAAATTTAGCAGCACTTGTGAACCTCTCTCTCTCTCTCTCTCTCTCTCGCTGTACTTCTGCCTAAGAACTGGAAATTAAAGGCTCAAGTGGTAAATGCTGGTATTAGGAGGGGAAATGACCACTGAGACATTCTGTAACAGCCTTTCATAGTTAATGATCGCCGCTCAGGCTCAGAGACATAGTCTGACACACATAGACACATACACCTGAGGAGTAGAAACAGGAAGAGGAAATGAGAAAAGTGATCCACTCCACCTTTTACTGTACATTCCCACAAAGATGTAAATACCTTTTCTAACTTCTCTGTGCACATGGGGCAGTCCCTACCTTTCCTAGGTATAAGAAAAACATTTCAGTCTTGTGTGTTTTGGTTTCATTAATAGACGGGTTTGTGTAAGTGTTGAAATATGACCCAATTAACAAGTGCTCCAGTTTTGTTATTATTTCTCCCTGAATTAATCTTATGGAAACTGGAGCTGAGAGTATAAGGCAGATTATTTCCCATGGTGTGGGTCTATGAAATGGCTTACACATGTATACTCTCAACCCACTGCTGCCCTCTCTTTTCGACAGCCCTTTTCTCTTTTAGCTCCCATTCTGTTCTCATGTGGCTGTACATGTCTGCACGTACAGTTGGCCACAGTAGGTTGCTTGCTAAACAAACAATATTGCCTTTCTTCCTTCAGTTGGTCAATTGGGTCTGTTAATAATTCAACGTGAGAAGACTGAGACTAAACAGTAAACCTATATGAATATTACACATGGTGTTATCACCTGAAAATTGGTATAATTGCACCACACTTATAGTGCTGGTAAAGTAAACCTAGAGCAGAGATCGGGTTGCAGTCTGCTGGCCTCCCATGTGCATCATTGAGTGGTTAGATGCTGTTTTAACTGAAATATAGAACACTGTATAATTTCTCATAATTACTTGGGTCACAATTTGTAATGCTTCTGTTTGACATGACCAGGCAACAGTTCAGAATATAGACTCTTAGCCATAGCTATGTTGGTTTTTGCTGAAGAATAACTAACTCTGTTGTTTTTAAAAGAAATATTGCTAACTCATTTAGTATACAGTCCCTATATATATATTCACTTTTTAGTGTTTAAGTTCATACCACAAGTAAAAAGCATTCAGGAAACCAATAACTGTAATTGCCAATCGTTTGGCCTTTTGAAAGATCTACTTCTTCTATAAATCACAACAAGATGGCTAATGTATTAGAAGTGCAAAAGAAAAAGGCAAAGAGCCATGGGCTGCAAATATCCGACACATTAAGCCTGGAAGATTTCCAGGGAAATCTTTCAATTACACAGAGTGAGTACCAGCGTGCTTCAAGGGAATGATGGATAACTTTTAGAATGAGCTGTCAATGAAGTAAACTACACTATAGATTTAATTAGAGTAACACATCTGGGAGCAGCTTGAAGAAAGCTGCGTCGTAACAGACAGTTGGACGGCAAATCAATGCGTTGGCCAGAGGATTCATATAAAAGCTCCAAGAGATAAAGTAAGATGGAGTTACAAGGAGAAATTTAGAGTCACATTTGTCAGTTTACTCAAAGGCCAGGTATTTAAGAGGCAGTGCACAATTACACATTTTTCTTAGTTGTGAAACTTTGTAGTCCACATGAACCAGTGTGGACGAATGTCAATGATATATGCTTTTTTATATCTGCGTTTTTACAGCTAAAACTAAACTGTAATGACTCACAGAGCACAGTGGTACATATTTAGCAGTGCTAGCACTAGAGAGTGCTAAGCAGTTTCAATACTATTCAGTTTTATTCATACAGTGCCAAATCACAAGAACAGTTGCCTCAAGGCGCTTGATATTGTAAGGTAGACCCAACAATAATACATACAGAGAAAAACCCGACAATCATATGACCCCCTACGAGCAAGCACTTTGGCGACAGTGGGAAGGAAAAACTCCCTTTTAACAGGAAGAAACCTCCTGCAGAACCAGGCTCAGGGAGGGACGGCCATCTGCCGCGACCAGCTGGGGTGAGAGAAGGAAGACAGGATAAAAGACATGTTGTGAAAGTTTAATAAAACAACTTCTGACGTCAGATTTCAAAGCATCCTTTGATATCTGTCTCTGATATCTCTTTAGCTAATAGTGAGACAGGTCTGTCACTCCCAACTTGTCACATATGGCAGTCTTCAGTTACATATCTCTCAGTCATGTTACCAGGTAGGCTTGCGTACTAAATGCATGCCCTGGCCAGGATTTAGATCCCCAACCTTCTACTGAGAGAGAAGTGGCAGGAAATGCCAGTAAACACATCCACTATCTCATGGATATTGACCATATAAGCGACCAGCTCCAGTGTGTGAGACTGGGTTGTCAAACTTGGTGATGTGCATTAAAAGACCTCCACATAGGCCTGGACTAGAGAGATAGTTATCTACTTCAAGCATGAGGACAGCTGCACAGTCCATGGCAATCCCCAGGCAGGGTCTTGATGTGCTGGAGTACCTTAATGTCAAAACTGACAAAAATCTAACCAACACTGAGGCTTTATAAATAAAAATGAAATAAATAAAAAATGGTTGAGCAGTCTGGTTTTCCCAAGGAAGCTGAGATTCTTCTACATGTGCAACAAAATGTTGGAGATCAGTCATGTGTGGCGAGCGCAGTGTTTGCTGTGGTCTGCTGGGGGACCAGAATCAGAGCTGGAGGTGCAGCACCAACAGACTGAATAAACTGATTAGGAAGTCTGGCTATGAGATTGGCTGCAAACTGCACACTTTTGAAGCTGTGGTGGAGAGGAGGTCACTGAACAATGTTATCCATTATAGATATTCATTACCACTCTTTGCACCACTTACTGGACAGGCAGCCGAGCACTTTCTCTAACAGACTGATTTAGCTCTGCTGCCAGAAGGTCAGATACAGGAAATCATTCATACCACATGCAATAAAGCTTTATAATACACTACATCTGTCTGACAGAGAGTCACCCACTCTTTAAGTCTAACATTTTATTGATATTTAAAGTTTTATTTTGCTTACACAATATACAGATACAGTGCAATAGCTGAGCACAACTAACAGCGGCAGTTTTTACTTTACATGTTTTTTTAAATAAATTGTTTATTTAGTTCTTAGCTTCATAAATCTTTTTATATACCTTTTTTTATTTGTCTCTATAAGCTTGTTTTTTATTTTTCATTTATTTTTTTATTGCGTTTTTCTTGTTTTTCTCTGTGCATTGACTGTATGACAATGAAGGAGTTTGAATCTTCATTGAGTCTGAGATATTTTATTTACTTATCTTATTGTTTTTCATGGTCTGGGTTGTCTGTTTTTCTTTTCCCCCCTTTTCTGACTCTCGCTCTCTTTCTCTTTTCAGGTGCAGTTGCGGGCGGCTGTTCTCCCCGGGCCCACCTGCTGGTGGAGCCTCTGTTTCCAGGCTTCAGCTGTCACACTTGTCTCTCATCTTCTCGTCAGTGAGCAGTACTGAAGGACCAACTTATGTCTTCATTCTCTGCTAGGTTTTTGCACATTGATGGAAGTGTTTTTGGCTCCCTCATACTCAGAGCTGATTTTTGCTTTGTGCCCTGTTTAACTGTGCTCTCTTGATTGTCTCCTGTGAAAGGATGGTTGATGTTTTCATTTGCTATTCCTGTATTGTTGTGGTCATTCAAGAGTCCAAAGCTGCTACCGCTTCAACCTGTTATTACAAGTCGGCTAGTAGCTACCTCAGGAATACTTGCAGTAATAGTTGGAATTATCTGCCTGCCCACCCTCCACTGCTCTCTCCCAGTCTACTCTGGAGTCCTCTGGCCATTTAATATGTTCTCCGCAGTCTGTTAATAAAGATAACCAAGTAACCCACCAACTCCACTTCCTCCTAAAATTAAGATCAATTCTGGAACTCTGGCTGAGTGTAACCTCTGTTTCCCTCTTACCAGCACAATTTCCTGCTGTTATTTCTAGTATTTTTAGGACCAGCTCTTGTGGTTGCTATTGTTGTTGTTGTTGTTTGTTATTGCTGTAGCAAAAGAATTTACCAAATCCAAATCTTATCTTCCTCTCTCACACTTTTACTGCTCCAGCTTCAGAAATTATTGGGCTGGAGTCAGTAACTCGACCTGGTAGAGCTCAGGGCATTCAGCATTTTAACAGCAGGGAAGTCGTCCTTCTCCAAACAGCCCTTTATGGTATAGGTGCTTACGGTCATCCTCCATTTTTCTCTGGCCTGTGGATGTCATTGAGGAACCCCTGACTAAAATGTTCACGTTCTGCTCCCCTCTCAGCACTTAAGCCACCTTTTGGCATTTTACAAATCAATGAAATAGGTGGATACAAGTATGACAGTATATCACAGAGAAAAACAGGTAGCTGTGTATTGAATATTATGAAGCTATTAGTTCTAACAGATCTGCAATGAAATCTATGAAGTTGGTGTCCCTCAATCAAGATTTCTCAGTGTGAGGCTTATTAAATAACTTTATCTAATCTTCTAAGATCTTGTAAGATCCTTCCAAGATTGCATGCCTCTGTCTTTCAGGCAGTCCGCTTGTGTCTCTGCCAGGTCCTACAGCATCCACCCTGTGAAAGACCAGTCTGTCATTGCTCTCTCAAGCACTTTGTGCCAGACATGTGGTTCCTATTTTGCAGCCAGCGCAGCAGATTAACATAAAAGAGGGTGTGTAACAGTTCTTGCATTGAAAACCCTGCCTGAGGCAAGAGGAGGAGAGGCCACAGCTGGATTACCTCATTTAGAATCCTTTAGAACACTGTTTACCTTGCAAAGTGTGCATCTCAATGAGGTATTGCAGTGGCAGCAAGCATAACAGGGTCAGTGGTATTAACAAACAATCTTCTTGAGCGAATGATTTTACTTGGCACCAGGAGACACGGATATAAGGCTGAGAGTCACTGGGTAACTCGTGAAATGATACTATGACAACATTTAGTCCACAATACAGGCCATACTGAAACAAACTATATTTCAAAACAATTATGGTATTGCACTGCAACTTTAAGTGGAAAGATACACAGAACCCTATAAAAAAAGTTGGCTTTAGCAATAAGTGAACTGGGCATTTCATTTTATTTGAGATTAGATCATTAATTAAAACATCCATCAATCCATTCATTTCTTATCAACTAATCCAATCCAGGATTGCTGGAGGGCTGGAGCCTGTCCCAGCTGTCATGGGGTGAGAGGTGGGTTACACCCTGGACAGGTCACCAGTCTATTGAAGGGCCAGCACACAAACAACCATTCATACATACAAGCAAAGTCAAACAAGCAAACGTTTCAATTATATCATTACACCAAGGTGTTAGGGATTAAGTTAGCATGTAGTTATAAGTGTTAGGTTATTATTAATATTGGGTATTTGTAACTTTCGTATTGTTTTTCACCCACATATTACAGACCAGAGCCTGGAGTTGATGGGAAAAGGAAAATAAAACAAGTTTTTTTTTAAAAGAAACAAATAATGACATCATATTAATAGAGGTATTGGTTAGTAATTATTAAATTAATAGTGTAAAAAAAATGATAATAAAGTCTTGTGTAATTAATCATGAAACTAAATTTTAGTTATTGTACAGAGCGACTAACTCTACTACCAAATGTGAACTATATTCACAGGTGAGTCCCATTTTCCTGCCATTTCCCTTTGTGTGGCCTGCTGACCTGTTCATGGAGCTACTGGGAAGCTAGGTTCATGTTGTTCATGCCTATACATATCTAATGTAAGTCTGTGCGGCTGATTTAAAACAAAGTAGACATTGCTTATTCGATTTTGGCTTACAGCCAGGAGAGCTTTGACCAGTACTGGATTTTGAAAGCACCAGTTGTGCCAGAAGGGTGAGAGGATCTTTCTTACATGCTTGTGTAAGTCAGATCAAAAAGAAAGTGAAAGATTTCATATGCAACAACTTATTTAATATTTTGACATTTATGTCTGTATGTAACAGTCAACAGATTTGAAGGGAAAGAAAACAAGGGTATAGAGACAAAAATTATAATGGCAACAAGGATCTCTGGGTCAGAAATCAAACTGCTGACGCGGCACTGTGGAATGTGGAGGGCTGGCTCTACACAACACAGGACCCAAGGCAAGTTTTTCTTTGAGGCTCTCATCACTTTTCCTGGAGCCGAGAACTATGATTATATCGAAAGATGGATTGAGAGCAGGAAACACACAAAGATACAAACTCCTGATCTCTTTCATTGTAAATTCTCAAAACAGTTCTCAGAATAGAGTGTTTTTCAACATTAATGTGACCACCTAAAGAGCAGAAAAAGACAGCTCTTTAAAAAAATGTTGTTTTTTTTCACCTAAAAATGAAAATGGATGTAATATTATAAATTTGGTGCTTGCATACAGCGATGTGCAAAATTCATGAACCACCCCTCATTTCTTTACATCCAAGTGTTCTTGTGAATAAAAATGGATTAGAAGTATCTGAAAGTCATGTCCTTAAGAAATAGAGAAAAAATGTATTTAAAACCTGATACAGGACCCGAGAGATCCATCTGGTCCTTCAGTTGATGCATTCACTGTTCACTGAATGGAATAGCTGTGTACACGTAAACATACAGAAAAGGGTGGAGAATCCAATCTGGGTCAGGGACAAATTTCTGCCCCAAGCAGAGGTGTTTAAGTATCTGGGAGTCTTAATCAGGCGTGAGGGTATAGGAGAACAGCAGATCAACGGACAGAGTGGGAGCTGAGCATAAAAGTGAAACTTTAGATTTACCGGTCAATCTATGTCTCTACCTTCACCTATGGTCACGAGCTCTGGGCAGTGACTGAAAGAATGAGATTGTGGAAATGAGCTCTCTCCGAAGAGTGGCTGGCTTCTCCCTTAGAGATAGGTTGAGGAGCTCGATCCAGGAGGGGCTCAGGGTAGAGCCACTACTCCTCCATGTCAAAAGGAGACAGTTGAGGTGGTTGGGGCATCTGACAAGGATGCCTCCTGGATGAGGTTTTCTGGCCATGTCGCACAGGGAGGATCCCAGGGGGTAGACCCAGGACATGCTAGAGAGATTATATCTCTCTGCTGGCCTGGAAATGCCTCGGTGTTCCCCTGGAAAAACTGGAGGTGGTGCCTAGGGAGAGGAAGGTGTGGGCTTCTGTGCTTAGGCTGCTGCCCCCACAACCTGGATACACATAGCAGAGGAAAATGGACTGAAAGATGCAGTGATGGATGAATGGAATGAAAAAAACCCCCAATTTTTTAGAAAAGGGAAACCAAGGGGATCCAAAAGATCTGGACTGGAAATCAGTGGAAACATTGTCAACAGCCATCTGTAAAATATGGTGTCAGCTTTGTTGTGGTTTGGGGCTACATTTCAGCCAAGGTGTTGGGGATCTAGTCAGAAAAATAGGTGGAATGGTTCAGATTTAGATCCACCATACAATACTGTCTGGAAATTTTTTAGCATTTACTCAAAGAATACCTGGATAGAAAATCACACCATGGAACACTGTCAGTCATGGATTCATGGACCTTAACATTATTGAAGCATTGTGGGATTATCTTGACAGAGAACAGAACAAAAGGGAACCAACATCCAAAAACGAGCTTGTTGCAAGCCTATAGAACTGTTCCTGAAGACTACTTAAAGAAATTACAAGAGAGTTCAGGCTGTGTTGAAGAGAATATCTGGTCATATATTATACTACATAAATATTGACTTTCAAGCCTCATAACATTGTGCAGACTCTGTTTTTCTGCATATACTGTATTACCATGTGTGTTTGCATAAGTTTCAATAAATTGCTGCACATGTTTCCCATTGTCCTATCAAAATATAAAGAAATAAGGGATGGCTCAAGACTTCTGCAAAGCGTTCGAATTTGTGTGACGGCAGTATAGTTTTTTTTGAGGTATGCTTAGTTAAGTTAGGAGGTATGCTTTGCAGATGTATCTGATATTACCATATTGAAGGTATTTGGAAAAAAAAACATGCACACACATTCTTAATGTTCCTGGAGAAACATTGCAATTAATGAGTCACAATTCTGGAAAAAAACCAACCATAGTCATGCAGGGAGTTTCCCTTTAGTGCATAATGGTAAATGGCCTTCCTTCCAGAAAGGCTGCCTATGGTGGGTCTTTACACACTTGCATATTCAGCCTACTGGTGATATATGCGTTTCAACTACACATTATTACAACACATTATTCAATTATTAATTAAATTCTGCAGATTCGGTTAATTAAAGGGAGCATTTAATATATAAAACAGCAAGTATCTTATCTGTAATGAAAATCTGGCAAAATTTTTAAAAAATTCAATCCTTTTATTTTCTTTACTGCTTGTGAAATTAAAAGATTTTTCTTCTTCTCTGCTGCAGACCTTAAGCTATAGGCCCAAGATTTCTCCTGTAAAACCACCTACCTAATGCATGCACATGGGGGAAAGGCCACATATGAAGGAGCCCTTTGTGAGAGAAAAATGAATATAATTCTATGCAGTTTGATTAAATCATAATGTGGCAGGTAATGAATCTTCACCTTTGCAGTTCCATTACTCACTGGAGTCATGTTATCAGGTCCTAAATATAACCTCATTACATATTCCATTTCTACCAGTTTGATTCAGAAAGTCAAAAAAAAAGACAAAAAAAAAAGCTCCTTTCTGAACGTCAGGTGTATATTTCACTTTACTGTTCACACTCCTTTCCTTTTCTCATTCCTTTCACTCCATCTCCTTGAGTTATGGCCAGCAATCGCATATACCAGCCAGATAAAGGCGACTTTTGCAACATGAATTGGAAATAGATGAGAGAACCAGGGTGAAGCACTTCAATGGAAGGTTCAATTATTTTGATGGTTGGTCTCAGGACATTTTTTATGATGACACTCATTTATTCCCAGTAGTGCTCTGTGGAGACTCACTTACATTTTCCTTACTCACTCAGCATAACATATTCAAAATCAGCACCTAATACTGGCCCATATAATCTAATTCCTAAATTTCCCATTATATGATAAAGTTCAACTCCAACTCTTAATCCATCTTCAAATGACCCTGTGTACCTCAGCCACAAACATCCAATTAAGCAAGGTAAATCTGTAATTAGGATGGTGCATAATGAACTTGACCCCTGAGGTGGGGCAGATGATGTCCTAACTAAAGATGATGAGCTAATCTGTTTCGACAGAAGAGTCAAAGGTCACCGATGAAGCTCAGATACGAGACAGGCCTAATGAATAACAATTGCTGGATTAACTGGAAGCCAATCCTTGATGGGGGGAGATTTGGCCAGTAATGACCCCTCAGATTTGCACATTGAAAATGGCGGTAATGATGTCATACAGACTGGAAGATGGCCTTATTTTTGAGTTTTTAACCAAACTGATTCTCTGGACTGATATCTCACACCTAAAAGTAGTTTTGCAAAATAAAAAGAAGTATTGTTGGGACAATGGAATACACACTTTCTTGCCCTGTAACATAGCCACACACACAAACGGTCACATATAGTAGGCTAAGTCCAAAATTACATCCTTTCACTACCACAAGTTTAATTAAAATTTAATGGAGTTATGCACATCTGAGAACTGTTCAGTTGTGGAAGACTGAGACTGCTCTATAATCTCTAACAAGGAAATCTCAAGTCTTATGTTTCACTGCTGAATAGAATGAACCATTAACTAGATGTCCAAGTAACCAAACAATAATAAACTGACTTATTTCTGAACATCAGCACATAACTTGGTGATGCACATAAGAAAATGATGCAGTTTGATCCTGTTCAAGAAGGGATGTGTTGGTTCAAAAATTACAGCTTGCAAGTGTCTCAGCATAAAAATATTTATTAGGCTTCTTTATTGTATTTTCTCTCTTCTTCTGTCCCAACTAGTCCATATGACAGGAACTTTACGACTGTGGTTATCCTGTTATATATTTTTTATATCTTTATTTCACAGTACGAAGCGTGTGTGAAGTGTGTGTGCGTCTGTGTGCACGTGTGCATGTGTCCTTGCTGCAGAGCATCCCTGGGGGTCTCCTCAGCAAATCTCAACAAAGGTCATTGATTGTGGGGGAGGACACACACCCCGCTTTGACCCCTGAGGTCACAGGAGGCCTGTATGATGGAGATACCCGAGAGGGTCAGATAATAGAATAACAATATATATTATGTCTTGTGTTTTATATGCCCTTGTGCACAGCCTGCACACATGCATGAATTCTCCCATTCACTATGTTTGCCCATTTAGAGCATGCATGCAAGTAATTAGTGTAAGCTTACGTTTGCTTTGTCTGTTAGCTTGCATGAATCTTGCATTTAAAACTGAGCAGTTCTCCTGCGGCTGGATGGATGTGTCGCAGATAATTGTGTTTGCATCCCTGATTCTGCACATAAGAGAGGAAATCCTTGTGTCCACAACCCAAATATTGCTTTCTGTTTATCCTATGGATTATAAGCTGCAGATAATTAGAGATAACAAGCTTGCTTATAGAGTCTGTCAGTGTTGCTTCTATCACCGGGCAATGGTGCCATTAACCTTTCCATTTCAAATGTGAATATTTGTTTTTGTCTTAGACAAAAATGGGAAACTCAAGAAAAATATTTTATATATATATATTTTTTACTTAAGTGCTTACACCAGTTCCATTCATTTTAAACAATATATTCTTTTGAATTCTCTTTGGTTTGCCTGCTCATTAAAAGTCTCAGCGGGTTCTCGAAAGAATAAAGAAAGACAAGTGGACACACATACTTACTCGCATGTGCAATCTCCTGTTAAAGAAGTAGTTAGACAGGCGTAAAGTAACAACAACAATAATAAAATATGAAATTAAGCTGCAATATTCAGCATGGATGTAAAAACTGTTTACATGAACTTTAAGGGTTTGCACAAAATGCTTTTAAAAGTTAGAAAAGTACTTGGAAACTGGAAAAAAAAAGCTAATTTATCTGTAATTTTCTCTCTAAAATGAGATTTATCGCTTAAATCAAGTTTAGGTTGTCTTTTGTTTAGATTTTAAAATAGCAAACAACATGTTATTTACCATATTCAGAAGTATATGTGTGAACTGTCAAAATACATGTAATTTCAACAGAATGCAGCTAACACAGGTTCTCATATTTGCAGCTGCATCAGACACAAGATGCTTTTATGTGTTAAACACTGAGCAGTGTTCTTCTCTCATGCTTCCCACTTGCCCCTCAGCAACAGATCCACATGCAGGCACGAAAGCTGGACTAATGTAGGTCTAATTGCAGCACTGGAGCCCTGAATCATCTCTTAGAATGTTTTTCAGAAAACCTAATCGTGTGGACAGGCAGAGTGAACTAATTATCTGCATGCTGTTTTCCCAGCCAAAGCTTGTAATTTAGCAGCAATTGACCTCCTGCAGTCTGCCAGCAAATGAAAACATGTAGGCCAGTCTGCTAACGAAGGGCCCGAAGACCCCAGGGTTTGTCCGGACCCTGCTCTGCACCGTGGACACAGAACCCCTCACTTCAGTTCCAATTTACTTCTTCACCACCTCCAGGGGAGACTTCATCGTCCTCACACTGTGTAATGACTTAACGTGTCTGGAGCAGAGGAAAGGCCTGTTGGGAGAACAACTCAATACTGTGATTGTCTGGAAAACAGGATGTACTCCTTTCCAAGGTGGTTCACTGATGGCATGTGGCCTTAATGACTTTAGCTGAAGCGAAGACTGGCCGGTTAGGATTTAAAGTTTTACAAATATTGATCCTTTTAGAGTAGCTTTGACTGGCTGTGTGAGAAGGTACAATTGTATAATACAACCTAAGGTCAAGAAATCACAGCACTGCTTTTGATTTTTTGAAAAGTCATCAAAGAAAAAGAAAGAAAACGAAATATAATCACCTCAGTCATTGTTTATCCACTACTTTATATCTGCAGAAATTATTGGTTTGGTGCATGTTTGTCCATATGATTCTTATTGTGATATTTATCGAGTCTAAGAGGTTTTAGCTTTTTCAGTTAATTATTTCTTGAAATAAGTACAAAGGCAATAACATAAAAATCTGCAATAATGAAGTTGCACCGGGCATATGCCTTTGATGCACACACCAAAGTCTGCTTAAAACATGGCCTAAGGCTGTTACTGGGTGACATGAGTCATTGTTTCTTTCCTCACACAGCATTGTTGCTGTGCTTTGGCCATCTTGTGCAGACAACGTTGCATGATTCCTGTACTAACAACTGCCAAATTACATAGAGTCAGCTAACTGGATACAGTACCAGCATTATAATATAGTGGGTGCTCTTCCAGCATAAAATCTAATGGGCTATTGAGAGGGGTAAGCAACAAGAATACTAATGAGCACAAACAGGACATCACAACACAAAAGTAAGAATGCGGCCTATGAAACTTGGCTTATACAAGCAAATACTCTCACTACTTATAATTTCACTTTAGAACTAAATTTAGAGGATAAAATATAGATTGGGATGAATTCTATAAGGCTGTAATATGTATAGTAGCTAATCTGATTCTTGTAATATATATAGGAACAGGAAACATTTTTCTCATTATCCTTTTTGGGTTGGGATCACATGATTTACTCAACCAGATTCCAGCTATTCAGTCTGAAAAGTACTTTGATTGCATTGCAGGTATTTTTACTGATATACAGTACTTAAGAAAGTTATAAGATCACCTGTCATAAAAACAAGAAGACACAAATTTTTCAAAACTTTAAATTATTGAATTCAATAAACAGAAATCACATTTTTCACAATTTGAGCCAGCACACTGGAAATGTCAGAAATTAATCAAGTGTTAATTTAAACTTGCAGCCCTTACATTGGGCGGTGGTCTAATACATTTTGTTAAGCACTGTATGCCTTTGAACTGCTGACTGGTGAAATGTCTACAGCACAAATACGTTTTGATGCATTTATCTGCATTTGAGCACATAGACTATTCATGTAAATAGCCATAAATGCCAGTTACAGTTCCACTGCCAGCAGTAAATGTCTAAGCCATAACAGAATCCAAACATGTTTGATAGATGAGGTTATGCTTTGGTTGAGTTGGTGATTTTTTTGGGGGGGGGTTTACTATTTCTTCAAACATGTACAGCTATGAGCCATGTGTTCCCATCTTGGGAATTGGAACAATTTGGGGTCAAACAAAATGCAATTTAAAGGTTTTACATTAAAGCTGGGGCTTTTCATGTTAATATTTTCATTAATTTAAAATAAATTTAATAATTTAATATTATTAATGCATGTTTTTTATGTATGTTTGGAAGTAGAGTATGCAGAACAAAACACTGTACTCTACTAATACAATATCAGCTTAATACCCTGCCAACTGATAACTCAGTTAGGTGAGTTATCATTTAAACTTACATGCGGCAGTAAGACGTGGCTTTCTTCCAAATTTTTTTCTCCTGAGGTCCAAGATAAAGCCATAATAATTGTAAACCCTCCCCAAAATAGCATCTTGTCGTACAAGGCATGTTTGTGTCTCCCTTGAAGTGATTTGTGCTTTTCCTTGCACTGTATGCCTTATATGTAGAGTTTAACTTCATTACTTTTAGCGGTTGCTTAAGTAAACAAGGGTTTTTTTTATTAAGAATGAATAACTGCACCACCGTTGTGTGCTAATGTGTTTATATATGTGTGTTTGCTGTGAGGGGTGAGTAAGTTCACCACAGACACGTGGTCAATGGTACAGTTACTGTTACTACATTTTATTACAGGCAGTTTGCAATGCCAGTAACTGGCTGACACGAGAGACATCTGTCATCAACATGCAGAACAATAATAACAATGAAAAAAGGATTCATGAATAACCTTCAGACTGGAAAAAGTCATTCAAAGTCAAAGTCATTAATATTGCTCTGATCCCCTGTTTCTAATTAAAATCAAAGGATTTCTGCAGTTTTGTGACTGTAATTCTGGCAACACTCAATTACTGTATTCTGTTCATTTCTTTGAAACCATTAAGAGATGCCCACCCTGTTTTAATGAAAATTTCTTTCTCGTCGTTTATCCATTATTTGTTGATTTCATACATTTCTGAGTGTTGAAGCCAATATACAGTCCCCCAGATGTTCCTTTTTGTGCACCAATAAAGTGGCTAAAACCCCTTTCTGATGAAAAAGTAGGGAATTCTTTCTTTTTTAGTGATGGAGTCATAAATACAATTTTAACCATCTGCCTATTATTTTATTATGCTGAATTAAAAGTAAGCAGGTTACAGATAAAGTAAGGGTCAAGCCTTGTGTCACTTTACATATTGGTGTAACATCACACAAAATATGTAATGCAATGCGATAACATGCAAAGTGATTTTCCGATGTATGAATGCTTTCCATATGTTATAGTGAAAAAAATACCAGGTATCTTTTAATACCTTTTACATTTTTGAAATTAATTTCATTAATCCCTATATCCCAACAGCATCAGTGAATGCATGAGTTATAAAACAAAATAGCTGGGTTTTTTTGTTGTTAAAAAAAAAAAGATTGTAAGCCACTTTAGGGATTGTTGTGAAATTGATTCAACATTTGCTTACAAAGCACCTGTGGAATAATGTTAGCATTTATGTTACATATGTTAGCATTTATGTTAGCATATGCTATGGTTTATGAGAGCAGTTTATTTTATTTTATTTTTCAACAGGCGCTTGTTTTATCCATAAATGACACTCTAAAGGAAGTGAAAAACCAAAAAGGTGAAGTTGTGCAGGACAGCATAACACTGAGTTAGAGAAGGCCTCAACACGATTCAGGTAACGATTCTAAATGTATTGTAAAAACAATGCTCATTACTCTAAGACTTTCAAGGATATTAACCTACACTGACAGTGCTGTACTGCAACGTTTATCATATTATTTCCATTTTGATTGCTTATCCCAAGGTCTTATCATAATAAACAATATGATGTACAGACCATCGTTCACATTTATAATTTAACAGTTTGGAGTTAAAAGCATCAAATGGCAGTTCACATTCTACAGTTTTAATCTGCCTGCCTATAGCTTTGCAATGTGAGGACGAATGTGGATCGGTCTGTTTACTTCTGCACCGTCTCTGGCCAAAACACCTCATGAATGTTGCAAGTAACTGTCAGTAAAACAATGTTTATTTGCGGCATTTCCCACGAAAGTCATTGTTCATCATCCGCTGCTCAAAGTAAACATTTGTACACTGAAGTGAGACTTACGGTGAAGCAGACTGTACAAAGTACGGCATGCTGGTATTGTAATCAGAGGATGTAGCTGCATCCTTGTCAACCTGCGGACATATTCCTTATGTTTGCTCAGCTTCCGCTGTATAGAGCTGCCAGTCCTGATTAGTTCTGATTGGTTTCATTTGTTCCTCTGTGTTTAGACATCAATCACAGCACTTCCTTTCCTGAGATTCAGTAATCTCGGCTACCTCCCGGCAGCAGAGATTCTGGTTATATTTCGTGTGTGAATCTGTTTGTGCTTGTCTGTGTATATGCTTGGTTTGTAACCGCGCTGGTGGTCTGGTGTAAATCTATAGGTGATCAGAGAGAAACAAACAGAACATAAATGGCTATGAGGGGTGAAGGTGGGAGTCTGCATGTTCCTAGTGGAAAGCTGTCTAAATTTTGGCCCACTGTTCTGGCAGGATGCCTGCATATGTTTTAGCCTGCAAGATTTCAGCCAGCATGTCAGTTTTTCCATATGTTAAGCTAAATACCAGCCAGCCATATCGAAGAGGTTGTCACTGATTGATATTACAGTGACTGTCATCTGATGAGCTAAACAGGAATTGATTACAAAAATGTGTCTATGAACTTGTTAGACAATTACTAATATAACTCTTACTATAGTGGTGATGTGGAGTTGTAAATTGAGTGTCAGATTTCTACTCTAACATCAATAAAAGCATTGAAAATTACTCCTGCTGAAACTAAGATATCAAACTAACATATTCAAGCATATTTTTTTGCAGAACTTCAAGTTTACTTGGATTGATCCAATATTTGTGTGAAACCCGTTGAAGATATCAGAGTAACTCTGTGGCTGTTTATCCTTGAACAGGCATTTTAACAATCTGACTGCCCTGATTGCTGTTATTTTGGAATGGGAAAAAATGGCAGTGCCCTTCCTTGGATGGCCCACAGTATGATTTATTACTTTGTTAAGAAGCAAAATAATCCTTCTTGAAGTTCTCGGCTCCCACTCAATACCTTGAAAGAAAGCGGGATGGGGTGTTAGGATGCAACTTTTGGCAAAACAAAGGGCGTGATTTTCCATGAAAGCCTGAGGAATGGTCAGGCGGGAGCCTGGTAGAAAAATAAAATAAAATGGAGCAGTAGTGTATTAAAGTGAGATCTCTGACATGCAGCTCAATTCTTCAACCTGGCAAGGCTTGGAATGGCCTTGACTTTGAAGGATAGGAGGCAGTGAGGGAAGGAAGTGAAGAAAGACAGGGCAAACCATGTGTGGAAAAAGGGGATGGTATTACCCTTCTTCGTTTAACCACACAGGTCAACTGAGGACTTTTTTTTTTTTCGCTCAGTGCAATTACAATGCTGTTCTCTGTGAAACTGCCCATGTGGTTCTGGCCCTGGCATACTCTCCAATGGATGGGAGGAAATAAAGGATGGGAGGACAGTGGAAGTATAACACTGGGTTGGCAAATTGAGCAGAATCTAAGTGGTGCCTGAGTACTCTGGCAGACAGCATGGCACCTCTAATCACATTGAATCAATCCTCTGTAGAAAGCCCAAGCCAACATCACTACCAAACTCCACCAGTCTCTCACCAGTGTTGTGCATGAGAGGGCTCGTTGAAGCTAAATTTGAAGATAGTTGTGCTCTGACCCAAGACTATTTAGCAGAAACATCTTGACTCAGAGTGATGCTGAAAACCTAGTTCAAATATTTGTTACTTTTAGGCTAGACAATTGTAATTCTGTATTATCACGCAATTCTAAAATCTTCCTGAAAGGCCTTCATTAGATTCATAAAGACACAGTGAAATTAGTAGAGGGGACTGGAAGGAGAAACTATATTTCTCCCATACTGGGTATTCTTCAATCACTCCTTGTTAATTCCAGAATTTAAATTTAAATTCTTCTTCTAACATTACAAATTCTGCTCCCACTTTGGACAGACATCCTCTCAACTTTTAAGCTTAGGTTTATAACAGCGCAAGGACTCAATCAGTTGACCTTGAACCATCCCTTGGTTCTGTTGCTATAGCTTCAGGCTGCTGTGGGACTTCCCATGACACAGTAAGGACTTCTCCATTTTTCACTCTCCATGCATTTATTTGCCACTATTGCATGCCATCACTGCATTTTCTTCTCTCTCCCATAGTGTGCATCTACTCTTTGTCTCTTTATGTCCTTCTTTTCTCTCTTCTCTTACTGCAGGTCCATCTAAAGTTGTGATCATCACAGCCTCCAAGGCTCAAAACTGATTACTAATATTTTGATTATGCTATAACAGTATTGAAATCTTTTCACTTTGTTAGAATAAGCACACTGTGTTCCATGTACAACAACGTTTTCAGTTGTTGTAGCGTTCACATTTTATAACAGATTTTTTATTTTGGTAAGTAACACATTTTTGAATAGCAGACCTACTTTTATGGTTTCCTTTTATTGTGTGAATCCTATTTCTTTTTGCCAAAAATCAAGGTGTTTGGATTGTAAACCTTTCAGTTATAAACAAACCCTGGTAAGTGTGTCTCACAACTGACATCTCCCTGTAAGAATGTATCTCATACACTATTAGCCTATTAGTCCAGCTGATAGCAATCAGAGGACTATCTTAAGTTTAAAACAAAATCTTGTCAGAGTAGTTGTAACTTTGTAAAACAACATCTTTGTTGGCGTGTCAACTCATTTGAAATTAGTGAAACATTGTTTTATGTGTTAATGCCATCCCTTGTTAGACACTCCACTGACCTGAGATAATGACTAAAGAAAGGCACCAATAGTCATGTGCATTGTTGCACAGATTGCGAAAGAAAAGAGCACATTTGGCTTAAGGCCAGCCCCAATTAATGACAGCAGGTCTGCTGAGAAGTTACAAGAAAATAGTCATTTGGAAGCAAGGTAATGGATGCCATGATGCTAAGCTTGTGTGTCAGAGAAATTGTGCCACTGGGCCTGTGTCACAACACTTAAGTCTGTCTAACATGCATTCGTGTGTATATTAGCTTGTGTATACACGCAAGCCAGAGACATCATGCAAATTCAGTGCACTGTGTCCTGACACTGACATGAGATGCTTTCTGCATGTTTTTGTTTTAGTGCTTGCCCTTCTCTGTTGTTACCCTCTGAACCAACAGTGATGCAATGTTGCACTTTGGGATTATAATAGGATTTTTACTGTATGTTCACTTAAGCAAACTAGATATGCTATATACAAGGAAGGTACTTGCACAATTTTCACATGGGAAAAGTATGCAAATAATTTGTGTGATGGGAATAGTGCTATGATTATTGGGCCAAGTCCATAAAGACTTGCTGCTTGTCAAGCAAAATTGGAAGCACAAGTTGGAAGTACAATTACTTTAATTACTTTGACAAAGTAGATTTATTTGTTTGTACTGGGCACATAAGACTTAAACAGAGGCCTTAATAAATCTTAATCTGAATCATTTTATGCTGAGGCTGAATTTTTATCCATATTTAAGTAAAGTTTGTTTACCCGCGAATGTTTATATAACCTCTTACCAAATCTAAGCATCTAACCCGTGCACTGATTTGGAGGTAAGCTAATTAACTGTAGCCACTGAATTTCAAGCCTGCAACAAGCCTAACAAATATTAGCTCACTAGTTCTGAATGTGTAAGCCTCAGTCACACAGGCCTAGTGACGTATCGGCAACCAACTGACAACCAGGAATGTCTGTGCACTTTTGAGAGGTTGCTGAAGGTTGCTGGCAGTCACTATGAAATCAACTGCTAAAGCCCCATTCACACAGGCATAGTGACCCATGGTAATCATTAGTACCTAGAGAAAAGCGTCTATCCCGTGAAAAGTTGGTGAGTGCTAGGAGTCATTAGCATGAAATTAGTCGCAAAGAGGTGTTTTGGTCACAAATAAAACAATCATAAGAAAGTTTTTGATGTAGCACCTCTTTGCAACTGATTCCACCATTCTTTATAAGGTGACAGCAACCTCCAGCAACCACACACAAATGGTCAGGGAATGCACATTTTCCCCTAGCAAACTGAGGTTGCCGATCATTCCTCTAAGGTATATCTGTAGCAGAGACACTGTACCACTGTAGCTCAGTTAATGTTAGATGTATATGAATCTGGACCTCACTGAAGATTGTGCTAGGTAGGAGTAAATAGCTAATCTACTTTGCAATGCAACCAATTTTTCCTGTATCCCATTTGAGTGGATAAGAGAAAATGAGTCTTAGAGGTCTAAGAAGCAAGCTTACTGAAAAATAAAGTTTTTTTTTATTAGATTAATATTAGTTCTGTCACGTTTTAATGACATAAATAGTTGTTTATATTATTTTTGTGTTGCATAAAAAAACATCAAGATTTTAGTCACCATATTAAAATCTGTGGAAAGCTGTCAGAGTGTTTTTTATATATTCATAATTGATTATTTTTTACTGGGCAAATACTGGGCAGTTGTGGCTCAGGAGGTTGCCGACTAAGGTTGGTGGATCGATCCCCAGTTCCTCTAGTCCACTTGCTAAAGTGTCCTTGGGCAAGATACTGAATCCAAAGTTGCCCCCAGTGCATCCATCAGAGTTTGAATGTGTGAGTATTGAGTTAAAAAATGGCCTGGGCATAGAAAGGTGGGTGTATGAATGTGTATGTGACTGAGGCTTGTGCTAAAAAAGTGCTTAGACCTCTTAAAGCGCTACATCAGCAGAAGTTTATTGGTCATAGGCGTATGCAGCAAAGATACAAATACCTTTTACACCTAAGTTGTTCTTAATTTTATTTAATGTAATTTAATCTACTGTGGACACCAGTAGTGCTTGGTTTTGACCATCACAAAAAGGGATCAAATTCTAAAATTTTGAGTCACTAAACAAATCACTTGTGATATTTTTCCAGAGAAGAAGAGGAGTGGAAAGCTGTCTTCCAATGGAAACCACCTTTAGTCATTGTGGGTTTCCTATCCCTGTGCATCTTCAGTAAGACATTTGGACAAGAGAAAACAAGTATGTTACAACACAGTTAACCCGTGTGCACAGAAAAGATAATCCTCACATTTCAATTAACAATTGAGTATAATTAACATGCCAAGAATACATCATGGTATAGCACAAGTCCCAAAATTCACAGCAAATTTTGGATCCTCACTTCTGACCTGACTATTCGCATTTCAGACACACTCCTTTCTAACTGCTTACCTGAAAAGGCATCTAATCATCCATAGAACCATAGAATGCAAAGCAAAAAATATCTCCTAATTGGGCACAATTGCTTCATTTTTCATGTTTGTTTGTGCCTTGCAATTAGGAGCATTTCAGCTGCCAGTTGGACTGTATACTGTGTTTTTGAGGATGAGTACATGCTTCATAATTTGAATCACAGTGTATTGCAATCATCCATATATTAGACTGGATCAAACACCCTCTCCTCCCTAGAAGTTCAGATATGCAAGAATAATTCATTTATGCATTCACTCGAATGAAATGAAAACTCAAAATACCCATGATAAGCAGCTAGCTCTCAAGAAAGAGAGAGAAAGTTGTATGATTATTCTTTTCACAGAAATATTTGTAGCACCATAGGAGGTTGGAGCCAGAAATATGCGTGTTGATAAATTCCTATGATGAGATTCAGAAACAGCTGGCTGCTCAGGGTAATTTTCTGGTTTGTTGTCTTCTCAATACTTTCCCCACACTCTCACACGAGGTGAACACGCACACATTCACTCTTACACACACATAGATATGACGCAGAAGAGAGGCGAGAGAGGAGAGTTGAAGTTCTCCAAAGTCCATACATGGATTCCTTCAGTGGTTTAGCTTACAGCTATCTTGAAGCAATGTCCAGCAAAATAGTCTAATCCAGGCAAATTGATGTAATCTCGGTTTTTTCTTTGTAGAGGAAAAGATGAGCCGGAGACACTTAGTCAGGGAAGTGGTGTAGGCTAAAGACAGTCAGGCCACACCTCAGGCCAGGCCAGAAACCAGACACTAAATCACAAAGACTTGCTCAAACTCATATTCAGCCACAGAGTGTGCTTGTTAGCAAAAGCTTGCGAATCCTTCCCCAGAATCATTTCAAAATGACTTAAACAAGACAGGAAGAGCATCAGACATGTTGTACATGAAAGAGTTGCTGTGATGACTGATGAAGGTTTTCCCACTCAGTGCTCTGGTTAAATGTGCTACAAATACATTGCGTTGTTTCGTGTGTGTCATAAAGCAAAGGAGCATAATGACACAGAGTCCATTACACACGGTATTTAGAGATTAGACTAACACTGTGGTTTTGTGGTTTGAGTTGTGCTGATGGTAACCATGTGTTTCCAGAGGATATACATACTTTGACTGTGCTGACAAATAATACACTAATGCTTGCCAGCATACCTGTTCCATGATGAAGTGCCATGTGGGTTTTACGGGAACAGGCTCGGTTATGATCAGCAAAGCTAAGAGCCTTCGCCTATACTTTACTGTAGCTTTCAATAATTCCTAAATGCTTTCATGTGTCAGAACTTTTGGCAGATCATTTATTTCTTCAAAACACAAATCTGGCAAACAAATTGGTTCAAATTTTGAGAAAAGAAAATACAGTGATTAGGCTTTGTTTTCAAGAGCTTAAGCTTAGAAAGACATAGCACAGGCACATTGAACTGGTTGTACTTAATATCATAGAAGTGTTATTGTATTCATTTGTATAGCTAGAAAAGCATGGATACATTCAACTCACTCGCTGTGGGAAAGATACAATGTGTTATTATTCATACATGGCTGTTTTTATCTGAGTGTGCAACTTAATTTGATGAGTAAGCATTTCGAGCGTCATCAGCAATGTGTAATCATGGATGTGACAACCTCTTATTATGAGTTGAGGTGATTATTTTCAACCGAACAAACACAATCACCCTCAGTCCGAGAAGCACACCAATTATTCACTTGCTCACATCAGCAGCTCAGCATCACTTTCCCTCGAAGGTTTTACTTTTGAGTTCTGCGGCAGAGTTTTGCTTGCTTACGCATGAACAACTGCAGTTTCTATAAAGCTTTTAATGATCCATAACTGCCCTGTAAATGTGTGTTTATTGCTGCATTCAAAGCCCCATCCAGTACCAAAAGGTGGAGGTTTTGCACTTTTTCGGTCAACAGCGTAGCCAAAGGCAGTATTAAATCTCATAGCTTGTTAAAGTTGTTAGATGATAAGAAAAGTTTATCTTTGCTTCTGTGAAATACCATACATACTGATTCACTGTTAAAGTAGTTGAAATATATTGTGGTTGAGAAGTTTGACTAATGAATAACTATATTGTACGAAATGTCTAGCTGGGTTTCCAGTGGGCTTGTAATTTGCATTTTATGCATAGTAGCACACTCAAGAGTGTTGCCACAAACAAAACAACATTCCCGTGAGACCTCGAGTAAGAACTTAGCCCGGACATTCATAATGTTTCAACACAGGGTCTTAGTAACGCAGTTGGGATTAAATTTGTAGCTGTGCACCACACCCATAGGCTTGGTTTTCACCAGGCGTGCCAAATTGTTACAGCTCCACAGGCAAGACTAGAAGCAGATGACAGAAACTAGGGTAGTTTAGGTCTGCAGTCTTGGAAAAAGATGTTATTATTAGGATTTTCACTTTACATTCTGTTCTGTTTTAGCTTTAGCTAGGACTTGTTTTGCATCATCTGTCAAAGGGCACATTAATTTTGATGCCATTCTGTATCTGCAGCACTTTCTTCTGTGTCAGACGCCTATTCATTTTCTTTAGACGGCTAAATCAACCTTCAGTGTAAATGTTCAGTCTGCAAGAGTGTAATTTGATGAATAAGTGCTGAAATGATCATATTAATGTGATGTAATTAGGACTCACGTGACACTGTTCAGTGTCACTCAGTGCTCCAGCTGTCTTGCTTTTTGGCTCAACAGCTTGAACTGTTGTTCAGGTAACCTTATAAGCAGCCATGATTAATTAGAAAGGAACACCTCATTTTGTAGCTTTGGCAGGATTCAAGCAACAAGTGTGTGTGTGTGCATGCGTGTATCTTCACAAGACTTAAACCCAATAGACTTGCACGATTCACCCATCTTTGTTTTTACTGATGTGAAATGTTTACTTTAACTGTGGATCACTGTGTCTTTTACATGTTTATGGTGTGCAAATATTCATAGACACTTTGTGCCTTTGCATTTATATATACATACAGGCACGTGTGAGTATCAAAAATAAAAAGTGCAGCAACAGTCTAGACAACAACAGCAACAAAGATGCACCAATGAAAGTGAGAAGTCTGTAGAGCCATTAGCCAATTAGCAGCTATTATGGAAGCTGTGCAATGCTGATACACACTCACGCACACAACTTCAGGGCCTGTACTCCATCATCTGTATAATTAAGGTGCTTTTCTCCTGAATATTTTAGTTAAGTGTCTCTGCAACAGTGCAGCAACAAGCCTTCTTTGAGCTGTCTTCCCACTGAAGTATGCTGCTCTCAGAGTGAAACCATTAGAAATCACACAGAGTACACAGGCGTGATTACAATTATTCATTCGATGACATTATGTTGGTTAGACCTTAACATTGAACATTTTTACACTGAGATTTAAAATGCAATCTAACTACACTGAAAGAATAATCAGTGGAAATACAGAGTTTTATTACTGATTCCTTCTACGTGGTTATTGTTTATTAAAACTAAATAACAGAGATGCAAAATGCTCATGAAAACTTTTCGAGTAAAGAATTTAAAAAAGAGTGGATTTGTTTTGGAAGTGGAGTGCACTGCCATCCAGGTCTCATTTGGCATCGTTATAAAACCTGCCTTGGGGGGGGGGCATGTGTGTTGGGGGTGTGCAGAAGTTTAATCCTAGCAGATGGAGGAGGATTGGTATCCAAGACAATACTGGCAGAAGGAACGCTATAGGGAGCGAGATGGGAGTAAGGACGCTGTCCTTCAAAGGTTGAAGAAAGCTGATTCTAATATGAACACACTGTTGTATCAGGACAGAGCCGTCTCCGCGTAGCCCACAAAACACAACCCTTTCATTCACTTGAGCTAATTATCTCAAGCAGTATTTGGCCTGGACTCTTATGTTGCAACACCATGAAATGAGTTTATTATTACAGTAAAATTAGTGATCAAGTGCTTCACAGGAGGTTTTTCTTTTCTATTTTTTCCCCCTGTGGAAACAATAGATTTTTCACATATGAAGTCAAAACAGCTTTTCAATTTGAGTTGAGTTGGAGATAACATGCACATGATCATTATTTTACATATTTATTTATTTTGCGTATTATAAAATCATAAAGGAGTGCAGAAGTAAATATAATTAGATTAGTTATGGATTCATATTCATTAAATTTCAAGAACATGAATCATCGGGGCAGTTTTAAACATTTACAGCCAACTCCTTGAATGTCTCCAAAACACAGTCGAGGCCGTGTGTGTGTGTGCATATGCATGTGTGTGTGTGAGCGAGAGAGCAGAGAGAAAAGTAAAAGGAGAGGGAGGAATCTTTCTTTCTGAGTTTCGGAAAGAAAGTTTCTGTCAGCATGTTTGGATTTTTGTGTCTCCTCGTGACAAAACCTCAATGCCATCAAGGAGACCACGTTGTTTCCTCGCTCTCTAATTACCGGCTCTTATGGTCTAGCCTTGTTTAGTTGTCCTACAGTAAATAAACCCTTATGTCAGACTGTTTAGTTTCGAGCAATTCTTTAGCTAAATATGCTGCCAGGTAGGACTGAGTTTTTGTGTACATTCTTTTAGAGGAAAAAAATATCCACATCTATGTCACTGTGTTCCTTGTTGCTAACGTATACGTAGACATACGTGAGTTAGGCTTTTAGCTGTAGCAAATTCATGACGGATTTGCTTTCCCAAGGGAGAATCCTCAGGCATGTGGGAAGTTATGTGTTTGTCATTTTGCTAGTTAATTAGTTTGAAATGGTCGGTACGCAACAGCAACACAAGCCGCTCTATGACAGTTTACGTCTGTATAAAACTTAATTGCATCAGCAAATTATTTTGAGGGAAGCCAGTTACTTTTTTAATGAATCTAATAACAAAATGCTTTTAACTAACATTTTCATAAAGCCACACATATGCATCAGTAATATATTCATTGACAATATCTCTTTTTACATTTGTAGCAACTTAAGAAAAATTATTTGATATTTAAGATTACATTTATTTTCTTAAACTTAAAGTGTTTTTGTCATGCAAACCTAACCACAGAGGGAACTCCCAGGTTTCCTTGTGTGGTGAGAGTTGTGCAACTTGTGCACACCTGACATCCACTCCTTATCACCCCCTGCTGACAACACAAACCATGCCAATTCATTCATTCACATAACAAGGTTAACCAGCCAGCAATTATGTTGCAACCAAATGTAATCATAAGTGAAAAAAAAAGAAAAGAAAAAGTAGGGAACAGGTTTGAATAACAATACCCACTTTGGCTAAGTAGTCAGAGAAAAGAGGCGAGAAAGAAGAGGAAAGACAGAGAGAAGCGGGGAATAAAAATAAACCATTTCCACACTGTTTCATTTACAAGTAACTGTTTTTTTAAATTAAAAAAGTTAAAAACTAGCAGAAATTCCTTGTCTCAATAAAAGTTAATTGAAATGTCATGTCTCAAAATACAGAAGGAAAGACAGAAAGGAAGGAAACTTTTGCACATGTTTACTTTATATGGGATTAAAAAATGCATAAGTGCTTCAGAGGGGGAAAGACACCAGTTCTTTCTGTCTTCTTTCTGTTTTTTTTTTTGGCATCATTCTGTAACTGATCTCAAACCAGGAACATCCCCTGGACAGTCCAAAGCATTCGCTTGCAGCAGTTTTACTAGATTGGGCTGGAAATTGTTTATATGTCTTAAGCAATACTTTGAATAGAGCAACATAGTGTTGCACTGCAGTATTGGTCCTCTGACTTTAGTTAAAGACTTTTTGTCCAACACTGGTTTTGCGCTACATGAGTGGACACAGATTTAACCGATACTTGTGCCATAGCAGAAACAAGCCAGTCAAGAGTCATGCAGGAAAACATAGGAAATTAATGATAAACTGAAGAGCATGCCGATTTCTGCAGCAGCTCCATATAGTTTGAGGTTTTGCTGATGGGAACCGTTTATTGACAGTGTTAACAGAGAACAATAGTCACATTTAACAACCAGTCTTTTTCCTATTTATATCAAAACAAACTCATAAAACAACTGAAAAATCTGCCCCAACATGATTTATAAATTTGGCTTTGTCACCCCCACCCACTAAAGTGTGACAGTATGAGAGGACATGATCATGAGTGGATGTGGAAAGACGCCTTGCTCTGCTTCACTCTGTCATGGCTGGTCATTCAGACTTATCAGAGCCATCTCTCTCTAAGGGTAAGCGTGGGGGGATTTACCACATGAACCATAACCCAATTATTCATTGGTGCAAATCCAGGAAATGGAGGGGCAGTTGGGTTTTTGTTTAGTTGTGTAGTTAGACACACTCAACTGAACACATTCTTCATACGATAAGAGTGAATGCTCCATGTGTGATGCTGTAATTAACGTCTTTTCCCAGCATAAAGATTTCCTTTCCTTGATCTTAGATCACAGACGTTCACGGGGAATTGGTTGCATCTGTGAAAAACACGAAGGCTTTTGTAATCAGATGCTTCGACTCCCTTTAATCAACTTTTAATCAATTTGACACCATCAGCGAATTCAAGAAGGGGAATATATAATCCTGTCTATACTACGTTGTTTTCAGTACATTCAAAGAAATATTGCACCTCCATTCAATTTCTGGTCGCAAGCTGACACATGGTACTGTCAAACAAATGTTACTTTAAAAAAAAAATTAGTATTTCTCTTTAATGGATGCATAAAAAAATGTTAGTTGTGTTCTTCTAGTCCGCATGAGTATAATATTGTAAATAATCCTTCTAAGAAAATAAAAGGATGGGGGGAAAGGGTGAAAAGTTGTGGTGCTGGCAATGGTAAGAAAGCCTCCGTGGTATGATGTTTGGTGTGGGGGGGATAGTGTTACATGCCAGCAGCCTGCTGGCTTCTCCTCCTGCTGTACGCTGTGCGTATGGAGGAATGTGCCGTCTGAGAACCACAGGGAGGAAGAGAGTACTGACAGCAAGCAATAATCACAGTCAGCTTTTCTGTTTGTTTGTTTGTTTGCATGTATGTTACTGCATAAGAAGGCCAAGTCTTGGAGGCTTCAAAGCTGCTTCTAAAAAACATCTGTTCTATGAGTTTGGAACGCTATAACAGCCTTGTCAGAACACATGATGACTTACAATTGCGGCTTTAAATCAATATTTTCCTCCATCTCATACTGGATTGTTCCACTGGCAAGAGTTCAAGATGGACAAGCGCTCATTGAGAAGAGGGGGGAAAAAATGCTGGAGTGGATAGATGGGAGGCACCCATTGCATTCTTCCAATTCACCACAATCAGAAACAGATTTCCAGCAATTAGTCTGAATTAACTTGCAGGTTTATTGACTAAAAACATAGTGACAGTGCCTCTCAGACGACCAAATGAAAACGATAACTACTAATTATGTTTGACTGTCAGAATGAAGATCCTTTAAATGCCAAGTTATAGTCACTTATATTGAGAATATTGAGAATTGAATTTGTTCACATTCTTTTCATTCTAATGGGAGTTTGCCATTTTTAATTGTGCTCTTTTGTGGCAGCAGTGACTTTGGTGTCTAAAAATGTTTAAAGTTAAGAAATAAAATCCTTTCCAGATTTGAGCGTAATTCTTCTAATATTCTACAAACATGCAGAATGAAAAAATAAAATGAGATTCTGCTGTGAAGCTCAAGCCTGTAAACTGTGAGCCCAGAATGACCATCCTTTGAATTGATTGCTAGCTGTGGGGCCTCTTGTATTAATCTCTTTCAGTGTGTAATAAGTGAATTAGTGGGATGTAGAAGATGATGTATGACAAAGGCTGGCATGTCTAAAACCTGCTGTAAATCCACATGCCACAGTCACTTAATAATGCAGTCAGAGACCTCCTGGCATCATTCTTCACTGTATCCATTGACAACCTGAAGCTCATAAATTTCTCTGGTGGTTTTTTAAGCTGACTGCTAAGGTATTATTTTTTTCTAACATTTAGGTTAAATATACTGCAAACTAACAACTGATTTACTGAAGGATGGTTTAACATCCTACAAGCTACATAACTCACTGAGCTCGACACATGGCGAAATTAAAACTGCTTTCCTTGATTTGCAGGATTGTTATATATGTGCAATAATTTAATGGAGTAAATTTTATTCTAAAGCTGTGAAATGTATAGGTTTGTTCACATCACATTTAGCTGTGTGTTCAGTGGTTAGTTTTAAAGTTTAGTTTAATTCAGTGACTGCATATTATTATCATTACTTAAACTGGGTGCTATATTCCTTAGCAGCCTTATTTATAAATTAAACCTTCAATACAGGCTAAAACAATATTTATTTTTATTTGATTTAAGATGGATGTATGACAGGATAAAAGATATTTCATGAGTAAACTGATAAAATGATTTATATTCAGGAGCAGATATTTCAAATCCAAGTGAAGCAGCATTGTTTCTCTGTGTGTGCTATGTCCTTTAACTTTTCCCATACATCACAAGCCTTCATCCCCCCACCACAACAGCTGGCGTCTCAGCAAGTGCCATGACGTTACACTGCCACCCCAGCCTTTCAGTATACGTCAAGTATTGTGGTGTCAGGGGCCCCTAATGGCCTTCAAAGTAAAATTCAGACAGTAGAACGAAATACACATACAACATATGTCCTTCAGCACAAAGATAAATAAAACTTCATCCTACTGTGGGTGAGTATTACAACATGGAAAACAGTATAAACAAATAGGTATTTTGGTTCTTCAGAATTAAATGTTTATATAGTATGAATAATAGGTTAAACATAGCTTTAAGCTTAAATATAACATAAATTTGTCAATGTTATATTACAAAACAGCCGCATAATATGACAAAACAATTGTTTTTGTACCCTTATTTAATAATCCTGTGTGACTCACTGTTCTTTTGCACTTTTGCAGTGCTTTACAGTTTTTGCCAAAGCAGGATCGACACCATAACATCATACTGTTGTCTGCCCCAGTTTCCAGTTTAAAAACAAGAGGGCACCAAAAGTCAAAGCTTAAACCAAAATGAATAAATAAATTAAAGTAGGGCCTTTAACCACAGACTTTATGTTATTTATTGATTTATTTAATAAATAAAGTTTCTCATGGTGCTTATGTGGCTTTGTTTAAACACGGGCTCACGCTGAATTTTCATTCACAATAGTAACTGAGCCAAATGTAATCCATTATGACCAGATATTTTGGGAGAGAATAAACACTCTTTAAGTGTAAGGAAAGATTTGGTAAAAGAAAACATAGTGCAGACTGTTGTTTCTAGATAAATCCACAAGGTTTATCTCAGCCCCTGCTCTCCATTCGAAGTGATTCATGTTACAGATTTCGGTGAAATAGACGATAAAATACGCTGAACAGCTGAATTTGTCATTCTTTTTTTTTTATTTTTAAGACGCCTGTGGTAGAAATTCTAAAATGACCTGTGATGAACTTGAACGCTGTTTTGATGTCTGTTAAGACTCTGTAGGACCCAGCGGAAAACTCCTCCAACCGGAGGGAGACGGAGCAAGAGAGAGTGAGAAAGCTGAGTGGGGAGAAGACGTTCCCAGATCAGTCAGTGGCTTCATGGAGTTATGTGTCTCTGATCCGCCGCCATGGATTGCAATCCGCGATCACTCCTTTTCGTTTTACTTCTTTTGTTGTCCTGCGTTATCCCCGCGTTTCCCGTCTTCTATCCCCCCAATGAAGGTAAGGGAACTCAGGCTGCGGACATGTGTGTTTGTGTGTATGTGAGCACTTGTGTTTATGTATGAATGGTGCGCTACGGCACGTATCGCGGTCAGTGCTGTGCGCTCGGCGAGGGCTTATTGTCTAAATTATAGTCTCAAAAATCAAAGGACGATCCAGAGCGCATTACGGTGACACCGGACATCACCGGCAAACTGGATCAGATCGCCAGCAGATAGTAATAATCAGAGAGTAAACTTGAATCCAGATCAGAACAAGCCAGACAAGGTAGCGCGATCTCCGATAATTTGGCTAAGAGGACTTAATAGTTTTCAAATAGAGATGAATAAACTAAGTAATGTCGAGACAGCTTCCAAAGAAGCGTGATTATGGGGCGAATGGATGTGAAGAAACTCCGATATTTGTGTTTATATGAGATGTGCGTGTCTGTCTGTTTTACCCAAGAATCCATTTGGGGTAGACGCCCCAGTTACTGGGTAACTGTGAGCTTAACTCAGTTTTAAGGCAATAAATAGCATATGAGAACATTCGTATAGTGCGTAAAAACGTGGCTGCTTTTTTAATGGTTTCGACTCGAATAAAGACTTAAAGTCTACCGTTGTGATCATGTAAATTTGCAGTTTTAAGAAGTCACGACTTTTTAAAAAAGTTGCATCTAAAGCCGATCTTATGATAAATGAGCGACAAAGACGTTGCACTTTATCTCTCTTTAGGTCTTGGTCGCTTTCTAGGTGAATATAAGCTTGTGGCAGTATTTTGAAGCCGGGGCAGAAACAGGCAACGGCAGGCACGTCCACTCTCAGCACAGTCATTTATTTAAACATATGAAACTAAACTACAAACAAAGAAAGGGGAAAAAACTTTACACAACAGAGGGAGGTTTGGTTTGAACTTTGTAAATTATTGGTTTACATCCTGACATCTTTAAAACTTTAACGTGATCGGGTCAAAGTGTGTGTATGTGTGTGTGTTAAGCAGGGGCAGTAAATGCAAATGCACGCTGAGGATGAGCTCCAACCCTTAGCACTCCACAAGAGACAGGAAAAAATGTAATTGAGTTTATTTGTAATGTCCAGTTCTCTGTGGTTTATGTCACATCAAGTAAGGGATAATCTTTAAAGTTATTCTGGGTAAAAGTCCGAAAGAAAAAATGAGTCTGTGAATGTGAATAGAACCTATTAACACCGATATCTAAATGGTGCTTTATGTGAATTATCAGCACACGCCGACTCAAAGGTCTCAGTTTAGGATACCCAACAGTTTAAACCTTAATGGCGATAAAGTAATGGAATCCGTCCGTATACTGTAGATGTTGCAGTTTACACCACAGTAATTGAATGTTCTGAGACAAACCCACCCCGTGTAAACTTCCAGATTAAGGCTGGTGTTGTTGGAGAAGTTTGGAAAGTTTTGGACGTTAGTTTCTAGGTCATGCCAAAGGATCTGTTTTATAATCCAACAATTATCAAACAAAAAGTTTCACTTGTCGCGCACTTAATAAATGAATTAATTAATCAGGCCAGTCACGTTTCAGTGGATTTTCTTCTGACCCTATAAGTTTTGTGATTTCTTTTAACCCATTAAGCCTAAAATCGATGTTTTCTTAACGAAAAATGTTTGTGGAATGTAAACCATTCATTTAATGCTAAAAAAAGAGTGTCCCCCTTTTTTTACGCACAGCATTTGGTGTCTGGGAAATATATCTCTTTAGCTGTTAACGCAATGCAAGAGAGCATACAATTTAATTTATGGTGTTTGACACGAAGGCATGGGTCGGGAAAATGTGCAGTTCTGTGGTGAAGCAAAATAAATAGAAAAGAGTCAAAGCCACCCAGGCCTAATGCAAATCCACATATAAGCATTTGATTGAAAAATAAGACTGGTGAAGTTTTAGTTTGGCTCACGATGGTAAAAAATAAGCAAATACACATTGACCCTAAAAAAATACACAAAATTCCACTGGTAGGAGTGTGTTAGTATTTTATTGTGCGTTTGGAGGGAAGGAAGAAAGTGAGAAGATACAGAACGGGGAGTGAGTGGGGCGGGGGGATAGTTTAAGAGTTTAGGATAAACGTGTAATTTATACGAGTGAATAGCAGAGAGAAAAGAAACGATGAGAAGACACACACACATACACAAACAGATGAACTGACTAAACAGTTTGCATGTTAGTTGGAACAGGGAAAGTGTCAATACAATGAAGAAATCAGGCAATTACGTTCGCCCTCCAGAGTCATAAATCAGCCAGAGAGTGTCAGTATCGAGCTGCCTCGTCTATACAGCACATTGTATAGAAATTCATATAGACTTGTACACCACAAATATGAAGAAGACAAAGACGTTTTGAATAAGTTGAGCGCTGTTTCTCCGGATCGAGTTAAAAGTTAAACAGATGGAAACACACGTCCGTTTTGGTCGACTTTGACAGTCCTCACGATGAAAGAGAACTCATATCGATCCTTCACCGGCATTAATTTCTGCAAGTAACAAAGTAAAAAAAAAAACACATAGTAATTTACTACAAACCTTAGAATGAGGTCCACACACATTTTTTTTCCGTGACACAAAAGAAAATCTGAGGTATCATCACAGAGTACTTAAATGGCTTTCTTGGATCTTTCTTAATCTTTATTTAGATCATAAACTTTTGCTTTAAAAATAAAGCAGACAATAAACACGCTAGAAAGCTGTACCAATTTTGAAAATACTGATTTTAATAAACATAATGTGACAAATTTAAAGACACTCTTTTTTCATGATCTTTTACGTTGAACTGTAGGTCACTGTTTACACGACCAAAACATAACGTCACTTTTACTGGCTTTATTTTTTATTTCACGCCAATAAGTTGAAGGTGATAAAATCTACCCTGGCGCAGAGATTATAAAACAGTCCACTTGACCGTGGGGGGGCTGTTTGTACATTTAAAACTCGATGGCCATAAAAAGATCTTCTGTGAGTTCGTTGACGTCTTACTGTAGTTTATATAAGCTATCAGTAAATTATCAAATGAATCAAGTGCTTTATAACAAGTAAAGAAAAAAAAACATCAGTAGAAAAGAAACCTCAAGTTTAAAAGGATTACGACAAACTTATGATGTTTTCCTCGCGTCTGTACTCTGTTGAATTTTCCATCTCCGCACCGCACCTCAGCAAGCATTTTTATTTAATTTTACTGTGTGGTTTTCATTAGGTCTTAATGATCCCGTAAAACTTTAGGGAAAAGTTTAAGGAAATACAGAGAAACGCCTCAGTAATAGATTTCAGCGGAGAGGATTCATTTTCACTTTAAGAAGCCTTTGAGGAGACTTTTTGCTGACATTAGCTATCGGATATCGTTTAAATTCGCCATAATTAGAAGAAAAAAAATATCTAAACTTTCGAAAGTCATTAGTTTCTATGCTGTGGTGCAGTATGTCCTTTTAGGTGGTGTAATGCTGGCTCGCTGCGGGACGTCCGGAGGCCTCTGGTATTTTTAGTCGGCGTTAGGGAGGCTTGGCCCGGAGAGCCCGGCTCAGCAGTCCCGCTGGGGCTGATGTGCGTCTCAGAGCGATGGTACTTTTCAGAGGTGATGGAAATGTGCGCAGACGCAAAATACCCCTCACTCCCGTCCCCATGTATTCTAAATGCCTATATTTATATGTGTATGCTGACCGAAGGGTGTCATCCTCATCTTAACGTTTCATCTTCAGAGTTACGCGAAAAAATTCTGTATTTAGGGAGGCTACATGTGTAGCGATACAGTACGTGGTCATTGTGTGCAGGAGTGCTCTATGCCTTTATGTGTGTGTAAATTATATGAGAAAGAAAGAAAGAAAGAATGTAACGAAAGAAAGAAAGAGAGAAATGGGAGCAGAGGGGCTGGGCAAGCAGCAGCAACATCAGACAGAGCGACTCTGCTCTTGAATAATTCATAATGGGAGGTGAACACTTCACCCTTTAACACAGACACAAGTCGCCTTGCTTTGCCTGCACTGCGGCCTGCCAACCTTCAGATGCATGGAACCAGGCTGCAAAGCATCATCCACTCTGTCAAATGGCAGATATTGATAGATAAGGACATGTGTTCTATTCTATTCTATTATGGAGGAAGCTGATTCTTTGGTCATGCCCCTCTCTTTAGTCTCTGACTGACTGACTCTTCTTTCTCCCCTCTAACATCAGCTGTGAAATATGTGGCTGAAGTGGAGGACTATTTCATGAGACTTTGTGTTGTACAGTTATTATTTTCATCTGCGCTGTTACTCATGGTAACACTGGCATCAGAAAAAGTACCCTTTCTTGCTTTCTTTGCTACAGTGTTCAACACATAATATGCCAAGCGATATAGGTCACCAGCAAGTGAAAAAAGGATGTCTTCCATTCCTCGGGGCCAGGGTTATGAGTGTGGGCGTTTGATGGTGACCTTAGTTTGCTTTATATATTGATTCACCTGTTTCTACCTCTGTGATGTTTTGCTCCCTCCCAGACAGGCTGGCTGAGTTTGCTATTAATACTCGTAGTTCCCGTTTAGAGGCACTCCCTGTTGGGGCAGGGGCTATATGCTTGGCTGACGCTAGCTTGCTAACCGACTGTGTGTGTGTGTGTGTGTGTGAGAGAGAGAGAGAGAGATTGAGCGAGAGAGTAAAAAGACTGTCAGCAAATGTTGGTGTGTGCACTTGTGTTTGCTTGAATGCGCATGTGTGAGAAAAACTGCACGTTTTGGTCAGGTTCTACAAAAAATGAATGCATACAGTATGTGCATGTCCATGTCCAACTACACCATGTGCCTGCAAATGCTTTCCTTTGGAGGATTTCATGTGTTGGCATCATTTGACTACCTCTCAGTATATAGCGTTTTTTGTGTTTCAGAGTATCTCAGTTCTACTTGCTTCTTAGTTGAGGATGCGTCCTTTGTGTTTGTTGTGCTTTGCATGCATTTGTGAGTGTACATGCATTTGTGCGCATGTGTGGGTGCTGATTTCTTCAGCCAAGTGCAGCTGGAGGGGGCTTTTTACTCCTGCGATATGAGAGCTGTCTAATTTTCTGCTCTCAAATTCCCTCACTCGGCTCAATTTGAGTGTTGGGCTCGGCTCGTTGAGAAATGTAAATTGGAAGCAATGGCCCTGGATGCTGAGCTGCTATTATCTGACATGAACAGATAGCTTCATTAGACTCTAATATGAATGTGTCCACTGCCACTCAACTGGCTCAGCGGTTTAGCATGACTGCAGCTCAGGTGAACATCTATTGTGTTTTGAGTCTAGAATAATAAATCTAGGTGTTTGTGTCTTCCTTTCTGTGCTTCATTTTTAAGGTCCTTTTATGCCACATGGGCTGATGTTTACCTGATAAGTCTGAAACAAAGAATCACTTCCTTCTCAAACTTTTTCTGTAGTACAAAACAATGACTCATTCACAGAGAAGTGAGATCGCTTCTTCTTGCAAATTTAGATCCCGGTGCTTGACAGGGGTAGATTGTGTTTGACTTAAAAGGCTTCCCTGTGAGCCAGCGGTCCATCATGACTTGATACATACTTGATATGTGGACATTCTTGCTTACTGAAGCCTTGCACAGGAGAATGAAGGGAGAATGCATTCTTCATATTCTCACAGTGAATAGAGTTACAGCTGCAGGGCCTCTACTGCACTGCTGCTTCACTTTGCTGTATGTGTCCACTTGCGTTGCTAAGTGTTTGCTACTTGTTTGAGTGTTCAGAGCTGTCGACTGCTTTGCTCTCAACGGGATAAGTAAAAAGAGGCTGAGTCAGTGTTGCTGGAACTGATGAAGTGTATTGCTCTTTTTTTCTTTATGCTAAATGGTTGTCTGTCCTTTACTTTTTTACCCAATTCACATAATTGTAACTTACATTTTCTATTGCGCAGTAACATATTAAAAGTATAATGTGCCCCAATTTAGCCCACTGTAGGTTTATGTGTTTTTATCTCCTTGTCATACACATTATATTTAAGCATCCTATTTTCATCAGTACTGTTTGAAAAACAGAACTAAAAGGGATTAACTGTAAATAATTATGTCATGAACACCACCAAAACCTTTTTGTGTAGTTTATTCTAACTATATAAATTGTTGCTTTAGGTGAGAGCACTCAAAAGCTTTATTAGCTATCGTCTGAGCTTTGTGTTGCTAGACAGAATCTATTGCCAAATTGCTCGTGACAGTTTGGTTGCTGAAGTGGGGCATCCTTTGAGCATAAAGCTGCCTTCACATTCCTCACTCCATGTGTCATGACCCATGCTGACAGTTGTATTCAATGACAATTATTCACTCCACAGCCAAGTGTATACACTAAGAATAGAAAATGCTTCAGCTCCTTTTAAGATACTCTGTGTCAGAGTCAATTTGGCCATCACATCTACTATTCGCAAGTGTACTTCTAATTATGGTCTGTGGAGGTAGGCAATGAAAGCGCTTTCACAAGTAATTTGTGACTTCAAAACTGCTGCACAACTGACATAGTTATTAGTTCGGTCCCTTAAATTCCATGATTTGAATCCTGTTTTGCTAAGCCAGAGCCTGCACTTGCATGATTAAACCACTGAAGCTCCTTGTCTTATTTGTCCTCAGTCATATTTCCTCTATTAGACATGGATCCCCTTCTGCTGCTTGATGTCTGTTTGAAAAGAACGAATTTCTGGCAGGAGACACACTTAAAACTGTTTTTTCCATTCATTCTGGACTGGATTTATATTTTGATTTCAGTGTGGCCAATTGAATTTCGGACCACCTCTGAAACCGGTGATTGCATTTGAATTTAGATCCAATAGAGTTTTGCTTCACCTGGTTACACTCTATTTTCCATGTATATGTGTGTGGGTCGGTAGAATGGGGGTCAGATGGGTCAAAAGAAAAGTCTTTAAAAAAAGAAAGAAAAAAAGGAAAGTGGGTTTTGAAAAACTGACTGTACTTTAGTTCAGTACCTTTTCAGGATATTTTCATTGTTTGCCCAGTGAAGTTTTGCTTTGATGCCATACAAAGCAAGGATACAAAGCCTACTTTATTCGCTTACCTTCAGAACAAGGATGTGTTGGAAAAGTGAGGACAGTTTGACCAGTCTTTACTTTCTCGCCACTCTTCCAAGAGCCCCTTAAGTGTTAAGACTTAGTTTTAGAACTAAATCGGTTTAGGGACGGGTAGGCTAAGGGTCTAGGGAATGGGTTATATCAATGAATGTCCTCACAAAGACATCAGTACAAGTGCTTGTGGTTGTGTGTATGTGCATATGTCTGTGTGTGCGTGGGGGGCAGCTGAGTAAATAGAGTCATGATCAGTGCTTGAGGTTGGTGAATCCTCCTGTGGGATTAGATAAAGGCTAATTGGGGCTAACAAGGGCTAGACACTCATATGTTTTCTTTGTTTTTCCTCTCTCTCTTCCTCACCACAGTCAACCTGTTAGACTCAAAAGCAAGCCAAGGGGAGTTAGGATGGATTTCCTACCCATCGCATGGGGTGAGTATCTTCCATCTCTATATTTACCCATATCATGCCTGAATATGTTTGCATTTAGGAAACAGATCCAATAACATGAATCGAACGTCAGCTTCAACCATGAAATCAGCTTTTTTTTTTTTTTTTGATTTTTGTGGTTCTCACTATGCCATGTTGAAACAATCATCCAATGAAGATTAACCCACTTTTTTAGGCATTTTGTTCATTTTTTATCTAGCAGGTTAAAGTATTCAGAGCTTACCATACGATCATACTGCTTGTATATGCGTTTGTGTTTTTGAATATATGTATGTATAAATAAAGATTAAACATAAAAAGCATACATTTTGGACTTTTGGTCCAAAAACGTTTCCATAAGAATTCCAGATTTACTTCCAGCCTCCCATTAACAACTCATATAGCATTTAACAGGAAATCCCATTGTCAAAAGTTGACTTGTTGCACAATGTGATATTGCCATGTTAGTATCGTTCCTACAGTATCTTAAATAATGGTGTTAAATGGCCATCACTGACTAGACACACTGTTCTCATGCCATACTTTTGCTGCCTTTGTTCCAGAAATCATTTATAACATTGGTTAACAAAGGGGTTTATATTAACCCAAATCGTGTTTTTTGTTTCCTTAACCTCAAGTAGTTTTGGTGATTAAACCAAACAAATTAAATCTCAGTTAGCAGGCCTAAACACTGGTCAGTGACCCTACGATAACTAGCGGTCACTTGGAAAAAATGTGCATTCCCTGAGTGACTGGTGAATGGTTGTGAGATGTTGCTTTGTGCTGTTATGTGAAATTGGTCATGAACAGTGATGCACTGAAAAGGTTCTTGTGATTGCTTTGATCGCTACCACATTGGCGCAGATGCCAGTAGTTTCTTTGGAAGATGATGAGTTGTCTGCAAAAATGCACCAATTGCTTGCTGAGAGGTTATGGAATTGTGAACAGTGCAACTTAATCGGGAGATGGTGTTCTCTGTTTCCAGTTTGTGTTGCACTTTTTTTTATGTTTCACTATCACTCTGTGGTTACTTAGTGAGTGTTTGTGGACAAGTTTCAAGTTTCATTGCAAACGATGGGCAGCTGTGTCAGTCTGCTAGTCACTAAAGCAATCGCAAGGAAGTTTTTAGAGCACCCTTTTTGAGACCGATTTCAACTAGCATCAGTCAGCAACTGCTTGCCATCCGGTCGGGGAATATATATTTATCCCCAGTGACCTGCAGGTTGACAAAGAGGTCACGTATCAACCTCTAGGGCTGTGTTGCTGAAGCCTGCACAAGTATTGTGTAAAATTAACAGAATGTGACTGAAACAAGCAAAAACATTAACTTCATCGACAAATATTAACTCAACTTTGACTTTCATAAACACATCTAGTGATAGTCCTGTGTTTTAATCTGTTTATTTCAACTCTATGTATTTTCTTCTATTGATAATACTTCTGCCCCACAGGGCTAATGGTGCTAGTGTTTTATGGCCTTATTCTCAGAGTAGCACAGCCAGGAAATCACAGCAATCTGATAGGTCAGTTCAATCAGGCGCCATGGGCCAACATTGATTTATAGTTGTATAAACAACACCCACCCACATGGCAATATCAAGTAAACCTTTGATTTGCTAATCCATAATATGCAACACCTAATTTTGTCTGTCTTTCATTATATTACAGAAACTACTGTAACCGTTTATCAAGCATTTTTTCAAGTTTGTTTGATCCATTAATGCAATTGAAATTAACAGGAGCACAAGGAGGAATCACATTAATATTGTTTTTAGTATAGTATTATTTCATTGGATGCACAAAAAAAGCTCATATATCAGTCTCTGCTTCTAAAATCCTCCAATGGGCTCTTGTTCAGTGTTTATTTCTCCAACTAGTTAGACTTCTGTGCCTCTGAGCAAGCCCACTGTCTCTCTCACACACACACACACACTCATTCACACACGCACACACACACTTCCTTCTTTCTCCTTTATTAAGTGTTAGAATTACTCCTTGGCAGTGGCTTAAGGTAATCCAGTCATTTGTTCCATTGAGCTGCCAAACCTTGTTTCTTTCGGCCATATACAGAGCTGGCACCAACAGAGCACTCGGTTTTTTCATGAGGTTCAACCACAATGAAAAAATTACCCAAAGGAAAAACTTCAGGTCCTTAAAATGTATTTAGTCGAAAGACAATTGCAACCTACACAACAACTGCATGACCAGCTGACAGGCCAGATTGATGTTGTGTTGATAGAAATTATTCACATGTGAGCAGCTAGGGAAATACTCATTGATACGGCTATTTGATCCAGCGCTGGACACCAGAATTTTTGACAGAGGTTAGGCAATTTGTGCAACCATGTCTGTTTTACTTCAAGCTTTTTGCTTTGACCAAGTTCAGATGAAGAGCATGTGGTTATATAATTCATAAAAATGCTGCAGGAATGTGAGTCAATGTCATTGTTAAATGCGAATAACTCCAGAGAGATAGAAAAGGGAATGGGGGGAGGATCAAAAAGAAGGAGACTGATAGAGGCAAAAGGGATGAAGAGAGAGGGGTGGGGAGAGGGAGACGGAAGCAGGGAGAGGAAAGGACAGGAAGGAATGAGGGAGAGAGAGTCACACACAGAGAGATATTGCTGATGATCAAGTCCTCAAGGTGAATCATCTGTAATTACTCACGTCATCCACTGACTGCGCTCCGATAAGCAGAGTGCCCTGAGAGACTCCTGCTCACAAATGATTTCTCATAATGTGGCAGTGGCACTGAGCCCTCACTCCCTCCCGTTCTCACGCACACACACATACACAGACAAACACTCATTCACATTGATGGAGAGGCCGTGGCTATTGGCCTACCGAGACACAACGTGCTCCGGTCAGAACAAATTAAGAGCTTAGCCTCCCCAGGATGTTCACTCCAGAGCCACCGACTGGACTGATGAGTGCATGAGTGTGTGCGCGTGTGATCCAGATATACAGTTATCTGTCTTGGAAGCTGGCTGATTGCTTAGCAGTGTCCAGGGGGCTTAGCCCATCACTAAAGAGTGTTAAAGATTACATTCTTGCATGCTTTGAAAGCATTCTTCAGCAACAAACCAACACCCTAGACACTGGCTGTGCATACAAAATAGAATTAATGGATAATTACAAAGTAAAGTCCATTCTTCATAAGAAGGGAGAATACAATGTCCTTTCTGGTTGTACTTGGAACTTAGATTGATTGTTTTTCAAATAAATAAAGTCACTGCAGCATTTAGACCAAGTTACAGCTTAACTCTAGTTTGATTTTTTTCTGATTAAATACCAAGTTTATGTCAGTTATTTGCTACATGTTACATTTTTTTTATCAATGTGATATGAAACTACTCAGCAAAAAAAACCAAAAACTTTTTATACAGTAAAACCGTTGCCTTGTAATTGTTCTTACATGGGTTCAACAGTCTACGTTACTGTGTCAGACTTTAGTAAAAGCGCAGTAACATTTGTATTGTTGATGATAAAGAAGCTTGACATCTGTAGAATAAAAAGTCGGTGCTCACAGTATGTGAACTTTGCTTATAGTGTCTGGACTCGCACAAAATTGAACCAAAACACATTCACACCTCACATTCCAATTCTCAGGTCTGGAATGAGAGGGTGAGGTGACAGGCAAATAATAGCAGGGCTAATTATGCTTTGGGATCAGGCCCACCAGTCAGCCTACTCTTTCTCTCTCTCTATCTATCTTCTTTCATTTTTGACAACTGCTGTTTCAGCTTCTTTAATCATCCAAGTGCTTAAAAGCCCCCGTGAACTGCGTCTACTTCATGTGCAAAATCAGCCTGACCAGATAAACTGCTTTAAAGAGAGAAAGAGAGCGAACCTATCCTTAAACAAGGATTAGTTTGGTAATGCAAGAGACCAGAGGTGAGGAGGAAGGGGAGGGTAAAATGAGTAATTGTTACTTTCGTGTTACTGCGATAAGTTGGCACAAATCCTGAGGAGTTTATGTTATTACATCCTATTAAATGTTGTATGCATTATACCCACTTGTAAAATAAGCGCAGTCAAATTTTGTACTAAAGCTCCCGAAATTATGAAAATCTTAGACCTCAGTGTTACGAAGAAGCATTAGTAACAAGTAAACATATATTTTACCAGTGCAATGAAGGTCATGACCTTTTTGAGACAAGCGTGTCTTAAAAAATGAAAAAAGTAAAGAAAAAGAACATTAAGAACTTTGAGAATTACAGTACTTGCATTTTTCTTTCTTGAGTACTGTTTAAATATAAATGAACAGCATTTGCGATTCTAGCATCCCCAAACAATTGCCATCAGCTAGTCTGTCCTTGAACAAAGCACAAACAATGATTAGTCAGGCAAAGCTCAGGGTTGCACATAAACAAGAGATGGGATGAATACAAGGAGGGATAACATAAACATTCAGGTTTTCCTTTGGCCGGACAGAGTGATGAAATATCCTCTATTTGATATGTTGCAGTTGTTGAGCCTGTAACCCCAAAGACCTCTGTGCTCTAAGCTTCTGGCCCAGCATTTGTTGCAGACACTCTGGCTTTTAGGATCACCCTCTCCAGCTGTAGAGATTTAACAGAACGTTGTAATTATACAGTGTATTGACTTTGCTTGTGTTGTCTTTTTCCGTTCAGTAATCCGATATCCCAAAATCACAAATAGCCAATTTTGGCAGATGAGTAAATAAAAAGCTTATTTTAAAAGTAAAAACCAAAACGTGAACCATTCTGGTTTTGATTTTAACAGCAAGTGTTTTTCTCTCCCAAATAAAGTTGAAACAATTATCTAAATTTTTAAATAAAAAAATATATTTTACATAACTTGATTAAACTGAATTCTGCACTATGTTGTAAATTATCTAAACTATGATATAATGAAACATTTGTTATGTTAAGCTCTTGTTGAGCAAGTTAGACTTGTGATAAGAGCATGATCGAACTTGTTTTCTTACTCTTAACAAGACTTGCTTTTAATGTATTGCTGCCCTTTACAAGTCCATATACTGGCCCATTAACTACCATTGACCTGAGTGTCTTTGAAGTGGATAAACTGGTGTGCTGACTCTGTGACTCAGAGATGTGCCTGTTGCTGTAGGTATGTCCAGAGCAGGTCAAGTTACCACACTTCATTTTACTGTCCCTTTAGCTACTTCACCTACAGCACAGATCAGAGAAACCAGGGGCAAGATTACACTGAACTTTGTCCCAGCTGTGACCATCAGGGGTCAGGGTCAAAGGTCACGTGGACTGCTGTAGGGTCCTAGTGTTGTTATATATCAATTAGAGGGCAGGGGGATGGGAGTTACACCCTCAACCCCTTGGAGAGAAACAAGGGAATAGCTGCTGACTTTAGATCTTTTTTTATCCTGGTTGACATACAGCGTTTCTTGTGTAGGTGGAAGAGCGTTCATGTATTGCAATGAGTAAGTAATAGCAATATTAGTGGAAATGTTGGGTCTAGAAAAAAATGTAAGTAAATAATCTCAAGTTCTGCTTATTCATCCAAGATTGGAGTCTTGAACTCTGATCATCTGTCTCTGGTTTGCAACTTCCTTCTGGTCACTGTTGAAACTCATGGGTACTGTGGTACACCTCCACTGAACCACACAGAATGTAACAATCAACTAAATACGGATAATGATGTTAACATATTCTCTATTTCTTCTTATTTCTTTTTACTTCTGGTCTAAAGGACAGAGAGTTGTAACTTAGAAATAAAGTGAAGTGATTCAAGGTTAGACAAGTTAACTCTTATGATGTAATGATTAGGGACAAAGATGGGGAGACAGTTTTATCCCTCTCATTTACTTTGGCAGAAACTTGCTGAAGCTGAGTCATATTCTCATATAGCCTACTTAATGCACACATGCGCAGGCACATACAGACATATACTGGATTTGATTTGAAAACCTTTCTGTGTTTGTGTTTGGCAAGCTTCTCAATAAGACAGCTTACAGACTGCCATCAGTCATAGTTGCTTTAGATTAAGCCCAGTTTGGAGCATACTGGTCGAGTATAAAAAGGAATGACACAAAGCCAGTAGCTCACACTGAGACTTGCACTATTGAGAATAAACAGGATTCACACAAAAGCTGTCTCACTCCAAACTCATTACACAAAGAACTGATGGTTGAACAGGGCAGTCTGTTACCTCATTATAAAGTACAGTAGGTAGTACCCCTACCTGAAGGGGTACTCTATGAGCCTAACTTGCAGAAGAAGTGCAGTGTCTCACTGGACTTGTCACCTTTTTTAAAAAAAAGGAAAATAGAACTGTTAAGTTCAGTTTTATTTATTGATGCCAAACCACAACAACAGTCACCCCAATGGACTTTATATTGTAGGGTAAAGACCCTCCATTAATAGAAAGGAAACCCCAACAATTAGACGATCCCCTATGAGCAAGACCTTGACGACAGTGGGAAGGCAAAACTCCCTTTTAACAGGCACAAACCTCTGGCAGAACCAGACTCAGGGAGGGACAGGCATCTGCTGCGACCTGTTAGGGGAGAGACAGAGGGAGACAGAGGAAGACAGAGGACAAAAGACACACTGTGAAAGAAATCCAGAGATAAATAGTAACCAATCTGGTATATTAAGTGGTGATAAAGACATAGTGAGTGAAAATAGGTGAGTAAAGAACAAACACTAGGCCTATAGCAGCGTAACATAGAACATTCAGGGTCACCTGATACAGCCTGAACTATAACCTTTATCCACAGTATCATCTTTTGTTAGTCCTAAAAATTTATTTAAGGTATAAAAATTGAATAAACAGCAACTAAAAAAATGTTGATGTTTTATGTGATAAAACTGTAGTTTTTCATCCAATTATTGGAAAATAACTGTTCTTCACTGACACAAGTCACCCAATTTCATGTATTTTTAGACAGAATGCAAAAATCTGTCACTTCTGTTTAAAGCAGGTCGCCACAAAAAAAAGTTAAATTACTGGTTGAACTCTCCAGGCAGAAACACATTGCTTTAACCATGACAAAAAGCACACATCTATATAAAGCACAAGCTTAATAGGATATATTATTATTCTTATGTTCACGGAAGTCTATTATCTTGTAAAATTTAATGTCAGCAAAATCATTAATCAAAGTGGCAGTCCTTGCCTTCACTTTACTTTTTGTTATGTCAAAGTCTGTCATCATAGCTTTTTGCATGTCATCACATCATTTTTATGCTTCTGTTTAAAGTCGTGCTCTTACACCTTTGAGTAAAGCAAGGTGAAATGTTAAGTTTAGCTTTACCTCTCTATATTTAGTCCCACTCACTCCTGCAGACATTTCCCTGTTATTGTTAGACCTCCAAAGAGCTAGGACTACTGGCTGATGAATGACGTGATACCAAAGACAGCGTGATGGGGGAGACTAAACACCAAAGGAGTATCAGCCCTCAGTTTTCATTTCACTTTATCTCCTGCTTTCTTCTTTTTCCCCTTTTTTTAGCGCTTTCCTTTATTTCCTCTTGTTTTCTCTCCCTGTCCTCCTCATTCTCTCGCTCTCTCAGGGGTGTTTCATTAACTTTGCCGTGAGATGAAAAGTGAGTGGCTATCCCTCAGCCTGAGAGCCTCTTGAACATCAGACATTCATACATATGCTTTACACCCGCACACCCCCACACACAGGCAGACAAAAACATGTAACAGAGAACCAACTCCTTCTTAGCTCGTCATTAATTTCTGAGTTCAGCTGAAGGCACCTGCTGTGTTTGCCTGCTATGAGACTTTAAACACTTCACATGAGCTTTATGTGAGTGCGTGTGTGGGTTTATGTTTCCATTAATGCTTGTGTGTGAAAGGAGCAATAATTTAGGTTCCAGTTACCACGAAATTCTTTCTCTGTATATCTCTCCGTCTCTGAAGAAAGTGCTGCTCATTTAGGCACACATGCATTCTGGATTTCACCATGAGAAAATATACACAAAAGCATCCATTTACGCATTTACGCCCATTTGTTCTAATGACTGCCATTTCAGCCACTATGAGCCCGCTATTTCAGGTGTTTGTCCATTCATCATCACTTCGATTCAGCGTTGATTTGCCGGGACAGCAAAGCCAAAGCACATGATCAATGAGTCTACCCGCTGTGTTGAATTCAAAAGGAATGACCCCACTTTCTTTTTCTCCTCTCCTCTCTCTTTGCTTTCTCCCAGTGGAGGGAAAATGTAAGATAGACACAAACGTTCCTGGTATACACTCTCATCTGTCTATACGTCGTAGCTCCTTTTGTTTCATAGTGGATTCAGCACGTTTCCTTTAGTAGAAGTAGTACTGTGATGCAAATAACCAAGACTGCAGCTTGAAAGTCCTCACTTTTAGAGAAAAACATTTTAGTATAAGGGTGAAAAAAGAAACACTATGAGATTTTGTTAATATTTAATATTAATTAAGCTGCCTCACACAAATTTAAAAAAGATTGAAGATCAAATTTTCTAGCTTTTTTTCTTGATGATATTTTCACAGCCTTCTAATGTAGAAAATTTGGCAAAGCCAGCAAGTTTGCTTTTAATTAATTTCAACAATTTACAAGAGATCTGGTAGTGTGATTTTTCACCCTTAAGTGTTTATTAGATGCTTAGTATTCAGCAAGAATGTTTCTGGATCTAAATAATTCATCCCTAAATGCTTACAGGGTGGAGATAACTTTATTTTTTCTCTGCTATCTTCCCCTCCTTTCCTCTTATTCCTCCTTCTTTGATTGCAAATTCTCACTTTCCTCATTTGTTCTGTCTTTAACTCACCCCATTCCCTTTGCTCCCTTTGCTTCTCTTTTGACACCAAACTTCCCAATCCCCTTGCTTTCCTTTTTATAATCTAATCTATTTTCACTTGATCCTTTTCATTACTCCTAAAATTACTCCTAAAAATCATTACTCCTAAAAATCTGTCTTTCCCATAACTACGCTTCTTCTACCTTTCCTTTGCATCCATTCCTCGTTACCTATCGCTCTCAATCTTTAAATCTACCTCCTCCCCTTTTTTCTGTATTTGGTCTCTCTTGTCTATTACTCTTCCTTGTCTTCCTCTGTTTCTCCCTTCGACCTTTCCTTGTCTCTATTTTTTCCAGTGGGAGGAGATCAGTGGGGTGGATGAGCACTACACTCCCATCAGGACCTTTCAGGTCTGCAATGTGATGGACTACAGCCAGAACAACTGGCTTCGGACCAACTGGATCCCTCGCCAATCTGCTCAGAAGATCTATGTGGAGCTGAAGTTCACACTGAGGGACTGCAACTCAATCCCGTTGGTCCTGGGCACCTGCAAGGAGACATTCAACCTCCTCTACCTAGAGGCAGATGATGACCAAGGCAGCCACTTCCAAGAGCATCAGTTCTCCAAGATTGATACCATTGCTGCTGATGAGAGTTTTACTCAAACTGACCTTGGAGATCGCATTCTCAAGCTCAATACTGAGGTACGCGAGGTGGGTCCCATGACCAAGAAGGGTTTCTACCTCGCGTTCCAGGACGTGGGCGCCTGTGTAGCTTTAGTTTCAGTAAGGGTTTACTTCAAGAAGTGCCCGCACACTGTGAGGAATCTTGCCTCTTTCCCTGATACTGTCCCCATGGACTCCCAGTCACTGGTGGAAGTCAAAGGCTCATGCGTCAATCACTCCAAAGAGGAAGAGCCTCCTCGAATGTACTGTAGCACAGAAGGGGAGTGGCTTGTTCCTATTGGGAAGTGTCTGTGTAACCCAGGATATGAGGAGAGAAGCAGCACCTGCCAAAGTAAGACACATATTTTTTTTGTCATGCAACTATTTCTCAACAGTACTCTCACACATGCCTTGCCATGCATTGATTCTGCATGTATGAATGCATGTGTCACTTCTCTTCTACACATTTGAACCTGTGGCCTAAACAAGCAGATTTTTTTAAGCTGTAAAAGTAAACAATGTGATATCAGGACTCTCACACTTCACATCTGTCAGTCCAGAAGGTTTAATGTCAAATACACTCTCTGTGTGCATGTGTGTATATGTTTGTGTGTGTATGCATTGTTTATGTGAGCTCTTCAAACTGACCCCAAATTCCCAGGGTGCTAGGTGATTGGTTGGTACTTATACGTGCATATTCCCATACATGTGAGTAGAGTGTTGTCCAGGTCCAGGGTGCAGCATATAGAGGTTGGACAGTAATTTTCTCTGTGACACATCATTAGCTATGGGGAAGATTTTAACCAGAGCAGAAAGATGGGACTGATAACACAGAAGAAAGGAGTGGGCTGGAGTGGATGGTGAATGATGGGATAGCTGCGGTGATGGTTGTGGGTGTTGGTGAAGGTAGCAATGAGTAGTCATTTGATGTGGTTTCAAAAGTATGCAAATCTGCATGCCTAAAATAGCCTTTCATGTCCTGACCAACAGGACTGGTCTTCCGTACTATCGTCACACATGTTATGCAGGGGACTATTTTTTGTTGCTGCTGGATGGTTTTTAAAGTGAGCTTGTCAGAATGATTGCAGTGATACTTTGGCTGCTAGAGTTAAAGAACTGTGCTTGGCCAGTGGGGTGACACCTTGCTCTGCAACGCATCTATACATGAGAGTTTAAAGTGTAGTAGACAACATGTAAAATGCCTCTGATTGTTGTTGTTCCTCCTCACATCATTTTGCCTAAACAACTTTGTCAAAAGAAGTAAAGTTATCCATTTTGGGATAAAAAGGGATTAGCATAGTCTTCAATATCCATGGTGTAATGCATCATAAACTCCCCAAACATATATATTTGGATCTGGGTTTTAAATCTTGTAGACATGTACACAGATAGGACATCATTACACCACTTTACACAAAATTAAATTTCCTCTGTTTTGCTTCTGTGGCTGCTATAACAGCTTTCATCAATTACAGTTACAGTACTTCATCGGTGTTTCCATGCATTAAAAAAAGAAGTAGAAAGTGGTCCCTGGTGTGAACAATACAATGCAGATGTGTTCAGTTCATATACATATAAATGCCACTATGGATATTGTTACATTATATTACATTTGTACATTTATGTTTGATCACACAAAATATAAAACTGTTCACAGTGGCAAACAAGACCAACGTTAGCTGAAGGTTTCCATGATGTTCTATATCTGTTCCTCTTTACTTATTTTCTGTGAGATCTTCTCTGCTTAAGAAGCCAGACACAGCATCCATCTGAAAGCAGCCACCCCTGCACTGCGGCTGTCCCAGAATGACTTTAAAGTTAAAACGGTGTTGAAGTTTCTGAAAAGGAAATCCGTCTTTAGCATTCTAGGTTATTATAGCGGGTCCCAAATGGTCCCTTGTTCATCAGTTCTCTCTTTTCCAGAGCCATGCCCAGTGTTAATTAAAGATCAAACATGGTCTCCCAGGTCAAGCCCCTGCCGTCAGGGCCAGGGGGAAGTGCTTTTTTTTTTTTTCATTTGCTGTGAACTCTAGGCCAACCTGTCTAACTGTACAGATAGGAGGGAAAACTTTTTCCACACTTGTCTGTATATTTTTCTGAATTTACTAATTAAAAGCCAATGGTATCTACTGCTTAACCCCTTTGTCCCGGGTGATTAACATCTTCAGAGTAATTAGAATTTCTCCCAAGTGTCACCTCTGATTTTCATTTTCGCATTGCATTTATTTTGGTTTTGTTTTTCCAACTGTCATTTTTAAATTAAATGAAAAAAGTGTAGTTTTTCATTTATATCTTGCTTATTTTTCTGCTTTTTGTGCCTATATTTGAAAGAGTACAATATGTCATTTCAAGAATGGGACATTGTACAGACAAATGGCTCACCCCTGTCCCCCCCCTGCTCCCCCCTCCTCTCACTTCCTGCCTCTGTGAATTGTGTGAATGTTTAGATGTATTTGACAATCTCTTATTAGTTTCAGAGTGGTCTAATGGACTCTAATAAGGTCTTATGTTACCATGGAGTGGGACAGCTGCACCAACAGGCCCCCACAATCCCTGCATGCAGCCGTTGGGGGCCCCATCATGGAGCTTGCTCTCCAGGCCTTCTGTGTTAACAGATAGATGGCTGAATGGGGTTAGGTCATCCCAAACTGATAGCAAAAAGAAAAAAAAACATATTTACAGTGCTACGAACAACAAGCCACAACATCTTTTGGGAAAAAGAAAATGGAGAAGTGGAGAATAAATAGCACTGTATATTGTGGAGAGATACTTCAGTGATATTAATTATACACAAAGAAAACTCTTCTGTTGGTAAACTCTTCAGAGGCACCCCGGTGTCCTGAGAAATTTCCGTTGCTATTTGACAAAAATAAACAAATATGGTATTAAGATGCTAAAAACACAGACAAACATTGAATTGATGAAACATTTATTCTTTCTGGCAGGAATAATAAGGTGGATTTAAAGACAAAAATGCTTGGACTAAGTATTGTTGACTTTGACAGTGAAGATTAAGCACCTTTACTGAATACTTTATGCTTTGTTTTCTTTGATGAGCTGCCTTGTTGCAGCACCTCCTCTCCTCCTTCTCTACTTTGTGAGTGTGTCTGTCTGTTTTTGATCGAGCGAAGGGGGAAGAGAAAGAGTTTGCAAGCAGTTGCTTTTGTTTACACAGACTCCAAAGTGTGTTTAAGGGCTTTAATAGAGTAGACTCTAGCATTAAACCATCATTATCTTTCTGGACTGTGTATGTGTTTATGTGCATGTTTGTGTCCATAGTCAGCAATGTTTGTCAAAGCAAGGATGTTGTTTCAGTGGCGCCTTCAAAGGAGCACGTGAATTCTGTCTGGCTTAAGCAAAGGGACACGGCAGTTATGCGAGCATGTATATGCTGTTTTGTGCATCTGACTCAGACTGTGTGTCAATCTAAACTTTACAATATTCCGCTATATATTTGGCTATGGTTTGAATCCATGTCAAAACAGCGACTTTCATCCTTTTTTTGTTACCATGAAACTCTGTGAAAAGATAAGATTAAGATTATAATACAGTACAATGCGAATGGACGTGTCGCTGATCGCCCGGATTACTGTATGTTTTGTGAGCAGCCTTCAGCCTTTCCACACAGAGAATGTGAGGCCAGATTTAATCTCGCTAAGTCAGTCTTTCATCTGTCATTAGAACAGACTGGAGCAGGTGAACCAACTCCTATCTACCATCAGTGTGAAATTCCTGCAACCCTAATTTGATCCTAAAAAAGCAAACGCATGCCAGTTTGTGTACGCGTGTGTGACTGTGTGTTTGCGCGTGCGCGTTGCAAATGCAAGCAGCTGTTCGCTCATACGTTGACGAGAGACCTAAGTTTACATTCTTGCTGGATTTATCAAGACACACAATCCTGAAACCTTCCAGTAACGTAAAGCTTATTACAATTACACAGACAAAGTGTCACACATAAGCCTCAGTTGTTACTCGCCGGCATTGCTTACCGTATACTTGCACAATAAGACGAGAAAGGCGAGCTGTTTTAAAAGTTGTTTTAACTTCTCATTTTAAAATCATTTGCCATTGGCGACTGGACCAACACCAAATAAAAGTTCATTTTCCCTTTCTGTTTCCTTCCTCTCCATTCATCCCAGCGCCCGATCGACTTGGCTGCCGGATCAAAGCCCGTCGTCCATCTCATGTCAAATGTTTTATTTCACTCTCCACTCTTTCACTTAAGTGATTTAACTGCTGCCCTCGTGCACTGAACTGCATGGCTTTCAAGCAGACATTCTGGACTCACATTATACATCTTTCACTGACACTGTCACGCAAACCTGCAACAGCTTGGTCAAAGAAATACTCAAGCTTAGCCTGAAGATATTCAACACTGACTTTAGCCTCTTATAAGATGATTATGTATAGAAAGACAAGAAATTAACTTCTTCCCTGAAACACTTATTTGTTGTTTATTCCCAATCTACTGACTCGCTATCATGCAGTTTGAATGGCCCATATATTATCACCATAACAGGAAAATATATGGCCAATCCAATTTGCATGAAGCTGGTTGTAAGAGTTAAATGCCAGCATGGATTCACTGTTGTTCTTTTTGTGACAAATGTGCATCTATTTTTGTTTTGGAGTCTCCCTGCCCCCTAGTGATCAGAAATCCTTTAATGCAACTTCATGTTTCATATAAAAACCCTGGATTTTTAAAAAATATTAAATTGTCAATAGCCCATGTATTTTATGCACACGCATAAGAAAGAAAAATACTCTTAATATCACTGCAGAGCTCCTACAGTTATGCTTAATATTTTTCATGTGTGTGTTTTTTTCCATGCTGTTGCTGTATTGTCTTTGTTGTATACTTTCTGTCAGACTGTTGAAGTTGAGTGCTGTGAATTCATGGAGCTGTTGGCTCTCCTCTGGTGCTTTGGAAGGACTCTGTTTGTTTGTGTTGGCCGTTATATAACTGCCCAGCTCTCACAAAACATGTCACTTGTACCCGCAAATTTACACAAACTCACAAACCGATTGAAATGCACATATACTCAGCACCGTATTCTAAACTGCATTTATTATTTCTAATCCAGGACAAAACTAAAATTTATCATGCCTTCTTTTCTGTATTCAGGTACGTTTTTACACATCTGTCTGTTGTAGCACTTATGTGTCCAGTTCACTGAGTGGTGTGGTGGGACATTATTCAGTTTTCCAGCAGCATCCTGCTGCACTTCATATACTGTCTTGCCCACATTCATAATGAAGAAAGCAGCCTAGCTCAGTATAGCAATAGCCTGTTACTATTCGGCATTCGGTTCTTTGATGAAGGGCACCTCTGCTCTTTGTGGTTGAGAATAGTCTTTTTTAGACTATTGCCACACACACATTTAAAAATCTACTCCAGGCAATCACATCAGTTAAATCTGTCCCATGTGTCACTGTGTGTGTTTGCGTGTGTGTGTTTGGATGGGTGAATTGAGCATTATACAGTACACGGCTCTGTTCTAACACTGGTGTTCCATTGCATCGGTCTCCTCATCTCTTGTCAGTTTAGCTTAGTGGGGATGCTTTTTCTGCCGCAGCCTTTTGGCTGTGTGCTGCCTGGCGTGTAGCCGCTTTGGAGCTGAAAAGGAGAAAAGAGGCTAGAAAAGAAAAGCAAGGGGTGGACTGAGTGCTTCGGAGAGAAAGGTTCAAGATCATGATGCTAATTCTACATTATATGTAGTTACACAAAATTTACACCCCACCCTGATGTAAATCAAAATTAATTTTACACAGTCTTTGTTAAAAATAGGTAAAAAAAAATATTGAGGGGATTCATATCAACCGCCCTGCCACCCTTATCCTAACTGTCATTTCACAGCAGCTAGAAGACTATACTGTATGTGTGAATTATGTGTGTTTGTGTGTTCATGCAGGTAAAAAGGACAAGAAGTGTCACAAAAACAGAGATATAATTGCAGATTTTATTGAGCTGTAGTGTAAGTGGGGGAAAAACCTCAGCAATGATCTTGAATATGCTTATTTACTGTAGGGTGTATACGGTGTAGATGAGACAAAGAGAGAGAGGGACCACATTCATCCATTGATCCATGTGCAGCCTGAAATATAGCATCAAAGTCTCAGTTCATCTTTAAATCACTCTGTACTTCCTTATCTCTTTGTGTAGTCTTATAGTATATTGATGCATCGTTTGTGTGTGTAGGTGTGTGAGTGTGTGTGTGTGTGTGTGTGTGTGTGCGTGTATGTGGCTGGCATTCAGGAAGCGGTAGCCAAGGAAGCAGGAAAGGTTTGCTCATTCTTGGTATTATTGCCTGTTTACTTTTCTCTTTATGGGCCTTCCAGTGCAGGCTGGGGGTAGCGGGTAAGCCTGTCAACCCAGAGCACTGGTGGTGTTGGGACTTCAAAGCTTTTGGTAACCACAGGCTCAGGAATTCAAGTTAACACACAGTCACAGACAAATATACACAAATGCACACACAAAACCGTGCCTGCAGCAGAAACAAGAGGGATAGATAGATGGGGTGTTTATTTGTTGGAGAGGCCCCTGCCAGTTGACCGAACCTCTTCACAGCGACCAGTCTTTGTGTATGTGTAATGCATGTGGGTGTTTGTGCCTGCTCTGTTCACAGAGATAGAGTGCACAGGCAGTATGTGTGTCCAGACAGAAAACAAACACACAAAAGAAAAGAACAGCATATGTATACATGGACATGCATAGCTGTGATTTTGGTGTTACAGCCATATCGACAGATGCAGCCCATGGGCGTAGCTTAATACTGATGGATGATAACTGTGGATTTAGCAATACGTTTTAATCTCAGGGCATCTAGTACTCCCATTTTGCCAAAAGCCGCTCTATCACAGACATATGCGCAAAGTGTCTGTTTGGCTTCAGTACCTTGATACAGCAGCCAAAGTTTATCACTTTATGAAAGTTTGGAAGTTTTGTGTTTTGTACTTTGCTTTGTTTGGTTTTCACCTGACAATAAATTTCATCTTCATTTGCTTTTAGTGCTTGTACAAGTACGTGGTTAGGTTTAGGAAAATAAGCTTTGAAAAAAAAAGTGTGCTCACAAAATCAGTCTTTTAGGCTACTTAAGCATAGACAAAACATTTAAATATGAAGTCGAGGGGGCCTGAACAAGAGTTATCTCTAATTAGGACCTCCCTTACCTCCCTTACCATTACCAAAAAAAAGCCCCCATCATAATATGGTCACCAAATCCGAGACTACAACATGTTTGTCATCAGTATTTGACCACTCCAAGAATCCATGTGAGCATATGTGTCATTGTTTCAGTGGAAAGTCAAGGACTGAAGGATGGACACCAGAGGAAACATCCTGTGTGACGGAGTAAATGTTTAGTATACATGTAATGTAACACAGGAGGGAAACGGTGCAGTACAACACGACAGTCACTCCATCATTTCTGATAGATGAGAAGCAAGTAGTTGGAAAGAGCTGGAGGAGGAGATGGGGAGGTGAAGGCAAGGAAGAAAGAAAGCAGCTGTCACTGGGATGTAGACCCCCGCTGATAACTCTTTGGCACTGAATGCCTGTTTTATGATTTGTGATGTCACCGGCATTAATTCAACATCTGCGTCATTCTTTCGGCTTTGCTCCACAAATTGTTTTCCCCTTGTGCTATTTTGAAATATTTCTGCATGTTAGCCCATGCAGTGATTGTCCACGATAGTTCAAAACAGGCAGGTGTGTCACAAGATGAAATGACTATGTGTGACATTTACAAAGGTCAGTGCATATTTAGTTTTTCTTTGGAACTGCTTAACTTATTGTAATTTAACCTATCACCTTAACATATTCTACTCAGTTGTATGTTCACTTTTTATTTAAAAAAAAAACGAATCAAAGCAAAACACAAGATTATTACAAAATCTTTCTTGATAAGGAATTCTAGAAACACCATTAGTAAGCAAGCCTTTTTTATATATTTATATAATTCTTTCTTTGGAAACTGGATGCAGCATAATCAGAAGCTCATTTGTATTTCAAATTATTTCTCCACTTTCTGCAATGACTTTTTTTTGTATATCTGTGCAACCATAACCAAGCCCCATTACCACTTTCAGTTGGTAATGGAGCTGACTGACTGCACAAAAGACATATTAGAGAACCATATAATGTCAGAAAATACTATAATCAAACATTCATTAGAATGCTACTACTACCAATAATATGGCTACTTATACTAGAAATGGATATTCAGCCTACGCTTATATCACATTCTTAATTAAAGTTATGAATAAAAGAGGCCTAATAATGTAAATCTATTTTGTGCGATCTCTGCTGTCCTTGGTGCTGAAGCTGCAACCTCAGACACTTCTAGAGGCTGCGACTGTCAAGTGTCTCACTTATCTAAGCCCACACTGCAGGCATGTATAGTGACACTGAGTAGTTGTCAGAAGCATCATCTTATTGTATAGATGAGATGCGTTCAGTGGAGAGAGGCCTCTCAGTGTCATTTCAGTTGAAAAACCCTAGCGTCACCACATAAATGTCTGTCTTCGAGCAGCTGTCTGATCTAGCTGTGCTGCTGCATCACAGATGTCAGCATAACAACCTTTCCGTTTTAACAAACGCTACATTCTTTAATGTCAGCCAAGCAAGAAGAAAAAAAAAGAAAAAAGAAAACAAAAGGCAGTGTCTGTTTTAAAACTTCTGAAGGTTAGGGCACAGCATGGAAGTCTGGTGGTAATTCTGCAGTGAGGCCTGAGTCAGTTAATGTAGAGACAGTTACCGTTGATGTGGTGGCACATTAGAACTGATGTACTTATTTGTCACATACCTCTGTTGCTACAGAAGCCTCCCAGACATTCAGATGTTTTATGATATCTGATATATTTTTCTTTTTTGCATTCATATTCTGCTCTAATGCTAAGTTATGTGACACATATCAATACATCATAATCAGTATTAACCTTGTCAGACTGACTTTGTTGTGGAAGGTTGTTGTGTAAGATAACAGTATTTTAGACTTGGCTGTAGCCAGTTTAAGTCAGTTATTTGTACTGCGCAATAAACAGGGAAACTCTATATGCTATATATGGTAAAGCAGGTAAACATCATAGAGGTAAGACTTAATTAGCATACTATAATGCAATTGAGGGCTAATTTGACACAGCAGCCTACAGTCTGCAAAAGCAACCACAAATGATCTGCAAGGGCAACAAGGACGGCACAATGTCCACCTAGCCCAATTCCTTGTTACACAAAGTCAAATCAAGTTTAATTGTTTTATTTAGCCCAGTTTTGATTTAACCCTGTGTATCCCATAGCACCTGAGGGCAGCTCTTCTAAATTCATACAATTCATTGTTTTTCTGTTGCGTAGTTTCTATGATTGTCTATGTATGAAAACATTGTTATACAGACTGTTTTTAATCTATGTGGATAATATCAATTCTCCTATGTCAATTACATATTTTCGCAATATTTTTCAGTTTTTCCTCCTGAGTCACCTCAAATGCCTTGATAGCATTCGTCTGTAGTAAGAATAGCCTGTCAGTGTGTCTTGTCTATTTACTCTTCAAGAAGCTGAAAATCTTTGTGAAAGGAGTCCAAGGAAAGGCAACGAGTCAATGGAGCATCAATTCTGTTCAGTGACAGTGATACTGAGGTGATACTTACTGCCTTAGGTGCTTTTTTTGTCACTGTTAGCTAATGACTGCCATTGGTGTTAGCAATTGTTAGCCTCTGTTAGGTGGTGTTACTGAAGTGTTATTTGAGGTAAAGCTAATCCTCTCAGCAGCTGGTTTGTATGAAATTAAACTGTTCAGTGCAGGGAAAGTATGCTCTTTTTTTAGGATACTTGAGTCTAAATTACGGTCCTGGTATAATTTTAGCTTATAAACTGCTGTTGTTGTTGTTGCTATAGTTGCTAATGGTCAGCTGTCCGGAGACGATTTACTTTTCTCTGCAGGAGAGTTTCACATCTCATCTGCTAACAATAAATTAGCTAAATGCAACAATGCTGTTTATGTATGGGGTTTTTTTTTATGCTAAAGTATTGATTGTAGTTCAGGACATGAGGCTTTAAGTAAGGAGGATGGAATGAGGTTGAGATGAGGGAGGAGAGTGCCTATATAGAGGAAGGAGGAGAAAATGACAGGGACATGACAGAGTGAGCAGGGACTATTCATCCTAGGGTCCAGTTGCCTAGGTAACCCTCTAATTTATTTACTACTCTGCCCTCAGTCAGTCACCAATAGCTGTGCTGGATACTTAAATCACTCACCTCGAAGTTGAGAAAAGTTTAGTGGGACAAGCTAACTTCACAGTGTTGACAGTTTTTTAAAATGATATATTATTTATTTTTTTCACATTTAGTCCTCGAATGTCTATGGTCTCTGGTCCCTGTATATTTAAGCGTGGGGCTTTCTTTTATTCCTTCTTTACCCTCTTTTGTATATTTGAATGCGCTCTTTTCCTTCTACCTTTGTTTGCTTGTGAGTCATTGACCTTATTGTGGTGACCTTGGTGCTAATATTGTTTGCGTCTTCCATCTTAATCACTTCTGAAAGACATGGGGCTTCACAGTTCCTCTGGGATCTATATGTGCTTATGTGTATAAGAGAGTGAGAATTAGCACGTGACATACAGTAAGTGTAAAGCTAGAGCCTTTTAGCATTACAGCGATCATTAGAAAGAGAGAAGGTGCTTACTATGACAGGAACCACTGACCCATGTCAACACACACATATATTCTGATACCAAATCTGGGTCTGTTTTTACTGGTGGAGTCTATTATTTATTTATTTATTGTGGCCATTAATTCTTTTATTACATCCTTTATTTTAATGGATGCCATAAATGACTGGCCGCTTTGTGTTTTAAATAAACCCCAGCTGAAGTTATTTGTTTTAATACAGCACTCCTAGGCTTTGAATAGATTTTGTTTTTGAGTTTTCAGGTCCAAGTTCTGTATTTCTATGCCTAAGGGGCAGTTCGTTGTATGTAATAATGTAATATGTTGCCTTTGAGAGCAGGGGTAAGGCTTTGATAAAGACGTGTCTTACTTTTCTGTATGTTGAGCTGTGCTTTTAGTTGAGGATGCCATGATCGGATCGTTTTCCATTTTGAGCCTGTACAGGAAATGGACTGAACCAGTGCCTGCTGCCCTGAATTTAGGTGTACTTTGATTTTGTTTACAAGTGTGGATGAAAAACATAATGGTAATACGTCTGTGGTTTTATATGTATATATATTGTGCATCTGTGGTTAAGAGAAAAAAATGACTTACATGTGTTTTTGTTTTGACCCACAATCTTAAGTTTGCTCCTGGAAAATTATAGAATTATGAAGACAAGCACTGTGGAGACAACAGTTGAACTTGAACTTTAGGCTCCTTTAGTTGGTGTAAGAGCTCAGTGAAGGTGGCAAACCTGGTAATAATATCAAATAGGCCGAAATGAGTGATACTTCAAGGTAGATCTGAAATTTACCTGGAAATGTTTATTTTATCTCTTCATTTTTGTTTTTTATTTAGTTTTTTTGACAGTCCATTTTGCTGAAAAAAATGAAAAATCAGCGAACGGCACAGAAAAATAAGTGTACTCTACTTACTCATTGCTCATTGCATTGCCTTCTTCTTTATGTGAATAACAACAAAATAAAGTAAGCAGAGGATAATATATATCTGTTTTGGTGCCCCTGCAGAAGTTACCGATGTCCCAGACAGTGCTGTCTTCCTGAAATGATCCATAGACTCAGACGCCACGCATCCTTGATTCTTCCTCCTCCAACAGTTGATAGAGATAAAGTAAAAGGTCTCTGCACTCATTTAATGCATACTCTAGCCATCCTCATCCATGCGCACGAAAGAAGAGTGGTGACATTTTACCTTCATCAGTGGCGGTTAACTTAAAAATGGTGTCAAATGGAACGACATGCCCCGCGGTGTAAATGTGCATGCATCTGTGTGTGTGGGAAAGTGTTCATCTGCGAGAGAGGAATGGGTCATTTGTGTGTGAGAAATATGCTGCTGCTGTGTATGCATGCGAGTGCATGCACAGTTTTTGGTGCTGATTAAAGGCAGTCAGGCCTCAGTGATCAGGCCTTCTGCTTGCACTTCGAATGCCAAATACAACCGAGGATTCCCAGTGCAGCCAAGCATTGAGTCTGCAATGCTAGACCACACTGGACAACCTTAAAGGACTGCAGCTGTGTGCGTGTTTTTCATCTTTTTATTCTCCTTTATGCTCTTCACAGACAACATAAAGCTATATAGATGGGGAAAAAAAAAGTTTTCAAAAAGCTACTTTTTCTCCATCTTCCAATTTTCGGCATCTAAACAAAGCACTACTGAGTGTGTGAGTCTTAGTCTTTATGTATTCCTTCCTAAGCTTTAACTCTGATTTGTCAAGCAAACTTTTAAGCCATTCATGCTGTAAGAGCAAAAGTTAGACTATGGGACTTTTGACGCCACAATTCATCACCCTGACATTTAAAGGAAACGTCTGTTCCAAGAACTTGGTCAATATTAATGTTTTTGTGTTGCAAGTTCTTGCAGACTTATTGAGCCATCACAATAATATCACGATAAGATGCATGATGCAACACCTATTTCAAAATCATTCATACAGACCTTTCTTTTTTCTTTTTTTTCAGCATAGCCCCATAATGCTGTCTTTTATTAATCCCAGATTTTTGTGCCAGGAAGTGTTTGCATTGCCAAAAATGTTAAACGCTACTTCCCTCAAAACAGAGGTGTCTCTGTGTGCCTTTCTCTCAGCCTCTCCACTTCTAGAGGCTTGAGTGAAGTGTCACTTATACCAGGACAAAGAATCCAACCTTTAAAGGTTGAGGGATATTGCAGAGATGACCTTTCTTACAATTACACACGCACACACACAAATATGCATCGAAGGTTGGGGGGGGCAGTGTGAAGATGAGCGAAGTAAAATGGCAGACAGCAATGTCCAACAAGATTACTGTACTCATCATCCACAGATTTCCCACCTCCACCAATTCATTTCCTTCCGCCTCTGTCTGTTCAAATGGATGGCACCAGACATTTGTCAAGGTGAAGGTAGAGCGCCCCATGCCTAGCAATACAACCAACCAATTTTTCCATTCTTCCGCTCTGCTAGTCTTTTGCTATTAAGTGTTCAATTTCAGCACCTGGAGGCGATGCCAAAGAGCAAAGCCTCCAGGAATGTTAGAGAAATCTCACTGATTAATGCAACACCCCTGCACTCACTCCTGCCTGTTTCTGGTGGCTTTGTACTGCTGTTGATGCAAACGCCCACAGTGATGTGCACTGTGCTGATACTTGTGTTGCACAAAGATCTGTTTTGTTTTGTCCTGTCCATCTGATACATTCATTTCATAAACACATAAACAGGAAAGCTGATTCCCTAAATTGAGTTAGAAATTAATTATGTAGTGTGACACTGCAATATTTTTCTTGTGTATGTGTGTGTGCATTTAGTGTTATCAGATGTCAATACAATTTGACAGAAAAGCTCTCCAGTGAGCATGTGACAAATATGAATTAGTAAATTAATAGCAGCATTCAGATAATGGACAATAATAGAACAGTAATGATAATAATAAGAAGAAGATATTAAAGAAATTTCCACTTTTCAGACTATTTATTTTCATTCTTGGTGAATTGCAATTTCCTGGTCAAAGAGCCTCACTCGTTGCTTTGCATGTGTGTGTGTGTGTGTGTGTGTGTGTCAGTGGGGGTGGGGTGAGGATGACAGCTCAGTGCCAGAGGTAATTTAGGTGTATTGTATTGATGAGACCTCAACTCTAATGAGCTTTAGCCAATTAATCCATCGATTTACATGTAAATGGCTCCTGAAAGGTTACTGGCTGTGGCTGCTATCTGCATGTACTTACCATGCTAATGTTGTGCTGAGTGACACTCAACACGAATGCAGAAATTTAGGGGCTGAGAGACTAAAAGTGTCACAGGGAGAGAGAGAGACATGACTGCTTGATCTTTGATAGATTGCGCCGCATCCCATTATCTGCAAAATAGGGTGTTAATTGCAATGCCATACATCACCTATGGGTGCACACACCTTTTAATTAAGAAACAAACATCTTTGATCTGTCAATCTCCCACTAGACCCCTGCACATGAGTCTGTAGGAGTTTTTTTTTATGTAGGTTCAATATTTTTTTAACTTCATTGATATTCATAATTTGAGTTTGAGCAATGTAATTCAAAAAAGAAAACAAATTAAAACTCTTTTCCTCTTGAGATTGATATATTTATAAGGAAAATGGTCAGTTATTTGTGTTTTTCTATTTCTCTACTGCCATTACAGTCTCAAAAGCTAGAAATAGTCATAAAATGTATTATGATAAGAAATAATCTTACCATTCTGTACTCTGTAATATCTGTGATCATGAAAGTGTCATTTGGGTGCAACATGATAAACAATTATTCTGCATTCCTCTCTTGCAAACCTATTCTAGTTTTACAGTAATTGATATTTCAAGTATCATTTTTAAGTTTCCTTCAAGTGTGAAGAATAGCTCATCCTAGCTGGCAGAAAATGCGATCTGGAAGTCTTTCACCTCAAATGCTGTGCTCTTTCCGAGTCTTGCTATCAGCTAGCTTACTGGCTGAGGTTCAGTGTTAATTACGAATGTGCTCAGCTTAACTGAGATACTCAGTAAATTGTCCCCAGGTGGGGAAAGAATAGGCTCTATCGTCATTTCTCATAACTGCAGTTGAGCTAATTATGATGGTGAGTGTGTGCAAGCGAGTTGTGCTGGCAAAGCCTTTTCTGTCATCTGTGTATGTTTAGGGCCACTTGAGAGTGGTAGCTTCTACATGCATTTGTATGTGAATGATGGTGTGCACTGTGTGTGTGTATGTCTGTGTATATGTTTATGTATATCTGTTTGGAGGGTGTGTGTGCGAGTGGATATGATGCTTTGAAGCACTTTGTCTTTCTGTATGTGTGTGTGTGTGTGTGTGTGTGTGTGTGGGTGGGTGGGTGTGTTTGTACATTCAAGCATGGCGAGACTGCAATTGGCACATGCTAAAACACGAAACTTCCAAAGCCAACAGTTCTGTTAAGTGAGATGTGCTGTGTTATAATGATGCCATCTATCATTCCTTTCATCTCTCCATTCCTTTATCCCCTCACTCCTCCATCACTGTCTCTGTGGCCTCATTAATTTAGCCCGGACTATTTATGGGCCTATAAAAACAATAAGGAAAGAGAGTAAGGGTTTTACTTGCAAAAAAAGATACTTCCAAAGCATGGGAAAGATGAGGAAGCCTGTCAAATTAGATGGAGCATACCACATAATTTTCAGTTAATTGCACTTGACCCTTAACATCTGGTTAACATTGGACAATGGTTACAAATACCCAGTATTCATTTGAAAAATTAAAAGTAGTTTAGTCAATATTTCATATAAAAACTAAAATAAATAAATGTGAATTTACTCTGGCTATGCAGCCAGATTTTTAGAAAACCAAACACAGGCTACAATGCAATAATTTGAGGTTAGAATGCATTAATATTGAAGGTAGCATTGTAGGACGATTATAGCACATTCTTAAACTTTGACAAACTGTTGAACTGCAAAACTTCATATCAATTTTAATATGAGCAGCCATGCCTCAGGTGGTAGAGCAGGTTATACTGACATTAGTAGTTTGATCCATGACACTCCACTCAAATGTCTTTGGTCAAAACCCTCAACCCCAAATAGCTCATGATGGCAGGAAAGCATTTTGCACGGAAGCTCAATCATCTTTAGCATGTCCGTGAAACAAAGTAATTGAGAAGCTATTTTTTACTGTTTGTAAAAAGCACATATTTAAATTGTGTTATTGTGGTCATTTGTGTATGTTTACCCTTACATAAACACGTTTGCACTGGGTGCACTTACTTCACCTCTGTCACAAGTATGATGTAAGTTTAACCTGCTATAATTTGTCTTTAGAAGCTGATGCCTCACTTTGTATATTTGCTGCACCCATAACCATATCTACCTAATAGGCCTCTATTGTTTCTTCATGTCTCAAGTTGAATAAACTTCTACATAAACATCTACAGCAGCCTTATCTCTGTTATCCAGCTGAAAAAATAAAGGATTGTTCCAAGAGAACTGTCAACAACAACAGATAGACAAAAGTCTGGCACTGTGCTTCTTGATGATGCCCATCTGGAATTGTGTGATCAAAATAAAAGACATTGGTGTGTGAGTAAGACAGTGTTTAAAATACATCTGGGTTTTTGATTACATGAGCATGACTATTTTTATTTGTAATCTGTCAGTGGAAAGCTGATTGACAGCTGAATTAAATTTGTATTATAACTCATTGTTAAAAACAGTATAATCAGAATTCGATTTGTGGGGACAAAAATAAGGTCATAGTTAGCCTGGCTGCAACTGTGCAGTTATTCCTCACCATACCCTGTAGTCCTGGGAATGTTCTCCCTGCCATTTGAGGTCCAGAGACTTTAAACTGCAAGACTTTCTGTCAGCCAGTGAACCTGGCTAACCTGTAGTGACTAACAATGAAGTGTAAAACGCACTAAAGATTAGTCTGTGAGGGGTTGTAACATGGTTGCTGGGTCTTTTGAAGCTTAAAAAAACGGGCTCACGTGAGAATACATAGAACTCAAGGTAACCCTAACATGAGGCCGTTCACATGTACTGTTGTCAGATACACTGGAAGGATGATTTTATGTTTGTTTATGCAGTAGAGTACTCTGAAGGTTTCAAAGAAGATCTGAGAATATCATCATAACTTAGAAAATCTCTCGTTGGTGCAACTAATCAGTTATCTAAAAAGAAATAAAGAGTGAGTGTGATGCGTTTAGGAGATAACGTGTAAAGATCCTGAAGTTGTTTTCGTGTTTCTATGCATTCTGCATCTGCCTGAGATGACAATCGTTCACCAAGTTTCTTTTTAATGATGGACTACCCTGAGTAGCTGTTATTGGGAAGAGTGGGGTTATCACCCTGCTTTAGAGTGAAATACCATGTGTTCGCCCAGCAGGATAACATTCCTGCTGGCCCCATGATTTCCTCAGGTCATTCATGCAGTTCTCATCCCCACTGTAATGGCATTGTACTGGGGCTCAGCTGCCCCACTAGGCCCCCCACGCTTCCCCCTTTGGCCTCCCTGACAGCACTGCCCTTCAGCTGCCTGTCAACCACACCAAGTCCACGATGGTTGATGGGAGATGATTGGGAAAATGGGGTCAAGGATGGGGTTAATATAGCTTTTAGTTAGCTTGATTTTTTTTTTTAAATGTTGTTTACCTGCATTTTTTTTTTTTTACCACAAGTATTACTTCCATAAGTTTCAGGAAAAATTTGAATTGCTTATCACAAGTGCATATTTTAGATTTCCTCATATGAGGCGTGAAGTACAATTCATAAAAAGTGAGGGAAAAAAGTTAGTGGCAAAGAAGAAAATCAATTGCCTTAAACTACATTTCGCTCTCGATTTGTCTCTTGATTTCATCTCTGTCTCAGCTTACCATGAAATATATGTATTAAAGTGGCAGGCACATAATAAAGGAAATCCAAACCGCCTAGTATTTTCTAAATGCTGTTTTATCTTTTTACATACAAAAGATACTTTCATGACGTTGCCCGAGCAAAGCAGAAGAATTCACAGCATCTGCTGCATTGACAAAGTGGATGTGTGGAGTGAAAGCAGAGCAAGAAGAACAACATCTGCCACTACTTATAAATTCAACAACGAGTATGCGTCACACATCTTTTCTCAAAGATTCTCCTTTTTTCCGGCATTGTGTGTGTGCAAAGACGGCTGTTCATCATTATTCAAGGACAGAGCTGATTAAAGGTGATTAAGCCCTTCCCATCCATCACTCTCGCCTTTCAGCCTGTCACTAGCCCCAGTATTAAGGGGGGACACCAGCGTATGTATACGTGATTGTCTCTGGGTGTGTGAAACGGGGGAAACAGACAATGTCCATCCAGCTATGTGTTTGCCTAAATATTCGCCATTACCCTAATTGCAGACCATTTCTCAAGTAGAAAGAAACAATATACATGGATCCTTAATAATGTTGCTTAATGCTAAAATAATACACAAAAGGATTCAAATTGTGGTTTCAGCTTAAATGGCCCATGGAAGCACATTCTTTACAAGACTCTTTAGCAACCCTATGATGAATGTCCTCTTTCTCGCTTGATGAATGATGCCAGTGAGAACCTTTCTGGCTCCTGCCATTCCTCATAATAACAACTTTAAGTAATGCTAACTAATATTTTCAAGAAGGGAAATTTTCGGGAGGAAGAATTAATTAATTGATTTACTGTTGTGGTTTCTGGTTCCTATGGAAAATACTAGAGAATTAGTAATGCCGTCAATTAAACGTTCCACAAACAGTATAGACTGTGGGAAAAGAGGAGCTTAACTAAATTGATGCTGTCCTTGGCAGATTGTCATTGTATTCATTAATTTCACATAAGGCACTCGGGATAAGAACTTAAAACTGGATTTCTTGGTGTCTGCAACATGTAACTGTTCCCATGGCAGGTAAAGCTTCTGAAACAGTTTTTAGACTATAAGTCTCGAGCTTTTTGAGATAGAGTGAGGGAAGTTTTACACAGTGTGAAGTTTAGTTTCACAGGCTGTGGATGTCAGAGACTGACTAGGATTAGATTTGTACTAAAAGGCCGTTATCATCTCAACACTGAGAACCTGATTTTGTTTCCAGTGCCCAAGAGAGTGCCTTTTTTGTTTGATTGTGCATATGCACTCATGTACAGTGTGTTTGTGTGGCTATATTGAATGTGTAGGGATGCAAAAATGATATAGGTGGTGTCTGGAAATGTTGTATTTCTTGTCTCAGTTTCCAGTTCCATCAGCGTGACTAACTGGTGACACAATATACATGATTGAGTTTATCAGTTAGTGTGCAAGGTTTGTATGAAGCCTGTAAGAATGTAGGGGTCCTACATTTTGAGCATATTTTGTTATTGTCATTTAACATTTGTGTCCCACTGCAATGTGCTGGAGCTTCACAATCTCCCACTAACATTAGCTCTGCAGGGCGCCACACTAGAAATACACTTTTGCTGAACCTGCACTTCTCCAAGTATCTCAGCCTCACTACCACCAAACATCATCTTCTCTGCATCCCAAGGGCACAGAAAGTCACACAAACAAAAGTTTAGGAAGGCATGATTGTGTCACTTCTGAATAAATGAAGGTGATTAGCATTTCAGATTTTTGATTTATTAGCATTGTTTAGGATAACTCTTTAGTCTTGGATACTTTCATACCCATATAAAGCATACATTAATTGCATTTAATATAATAATGCTCTATGATACAGCTTACAGTTTTTTCATTAAGCTTTATCTTCAGTAATCTATGGCTCCGCCTTGGTAATTAAGTCCACATTCCCCTTGAACCTGGCAGTTATTGCAGCTATTTGACAATGATATCATAGTTAAAATATGCTAGTGTAGCCCTTCTTTCGTATTTATAAACTGCATATATTGTTCCTCATCCTAAACAGTCTTTGCATATTTAATAATTAAGGTTTTGCCATTATTTCAATTTATCTTCATTTGTTTCCAGTGCATTGTTTCACAGGGCTTTTATTCATTCCCACAGCAACTGTGATTGTGTGTGGTTTTTCTGTATGCGTGTTCAAGGAGTTTGTTTTAAATGGACTCATGTGAATTCTATCTGAGTCAGTGCTGACTCATTACCCCAAACCCACTTTGCACACAACATCTTGTTTACACACTCAGCAGGATTTTGTGTCTGTCTTTGTATGTTTGGACATGTGCCTTTAATTTGATTAAAGCGGGTGCGCGCTCATCTGAATACACATGCGCTCATAGGGATTAAATGTCACACACAGTAACACATAGGATGCCGTGTAATCACACCTGAAAATAATTACAAATGTATAAAAATAAGTATTACTCACTGACATTAACTCACCTTGCGTATGTGTACGCTGCATCAGCAGAGGATGATGGGAGACTGAGAGTAGGGGCAGAGAGAAGAGCTGGGAAGAAGAGGGTAAGACGAGAGTCCTGATGTGTATTTTGATCGTGCCAGGATGTCTGGCCCTGTCTGTGGTTCACCTGCGCTGGTCTGTCACTCACACAAGCCCACACACGCACACATAACCTCACAACACTGATAGGAATAGGCAAAGCATAACATAAATACACACATCTCAATCAAAAGTTTCTGTTTCATAGGAAGGTTTTAGACAGTTTTCTCCTCATTCCCTCTCTCTGTCTTTCTCTCTGTGTGACCCAGTAACCATTGCCCATGAGTTTTTCTCTCTGCCTCCCTCCCGCCGTCTCTCCCTCTCTCTCCTCTTTCCTAGCAGCAACACATGGTGGGACACCCGTGGTGAGGTGTGTCATTTGAGGAGTGATTTAGTGCTGTTCTGCCCCAACCACTGCTGAGCCACCTGCCCCAGGAATCCTGCTGCATACACACACAGAGACACACATTTATACACAGATGCAAGCATATGATGGACACATACTAACAAAGTGGTTAAGCACTACCAAAACCTCTAAATGCTCTGGTCTTTACAGCCTGATTAGACCCCATTGTGCTATTTTCACAAATTCTTACATACCAGCTCTGAGTGGATCATGAACTGAGGCATTCTTCTGTGTATTTCCCATTTTTCACTGGCTAATTAATCTTTTACAAGGGGACCTGTAAGTGGCCACTGTCCAGTTTCAAAGATGTTGAAACACTGTTCACTAATTATATGGCAACAATTTATTCAAGCACCTCTAAAAGTAATGCAAATTATATAACAGCATTTGTATTTGACATTATTTCCTTCGGGAGATGTGTTTTTCCATTACAGCAGTATAATATTACAGTTACTGGTTGTAATAGATAACATTAAAAAAAGCTTGATATTGCACATTATAGGACAGCAGATGTGTTTCTGTTTAGTTACAGTATGAAATGGAATAAAGCATAAAACAACACTAATCTGAATGCTCAACACTGTAAGTAGAATGGGCTTCAACGTTGGTATAAAGCTGAGAATTTCCTTATTATTATGTTTATATGAAACCTTGATTAAATTGCCTGTTATATTCCCTGCTACATATGGGGGATTCTTATTGGCCCCCTCACGCCTGCACTGTACAAATACATTCTGACCTTCCTGTCTCTGTCAGAGATTTATGTTGTGTTGTTCACTTTCAAGGTGAGAACTAATGAGGTACGTGCAACATATCTGATTTAATGTGATTTTGTGAGATAACATTACAATGCACTAGGGTAATTAAGCCTTTAAAATCAGGTGCATTTTAGCTTTAGATGAGGAACCACTTTTTTACCATCTCTAAACACTTGAAAACAGCAGTTTTCTACTGAAATTTAAATTTCAGCACACATGGATGTTCATTTTCCTTCCAAAGTCCAAGACATGGCAAAACACACTCTTAGCAAGCATGATCTAAGAAGGCTCTCACTGAAGCCCAAGTAAAAAACCATTTTTAGCTTTACACAGTGGAAACTAAAAGTGGATAAAATTGCTTGAATTATATCCCTGTTTTTACAGTAGTTTATGTTGTTTCCCTTAGTAACGAATGAAAACCAGATGTTGGTGTGTCAGATTACAGAACGCCAGTGTTGTCGCTATTTGTTTTCAGAATGAAAGACTGCATAATTGACACATTATTAAAACAAGAAAGAGTGAATCGACACTAAGTGCTGATCAGTTTTTAAACTTATATGTGTTAACTCGGCAATAAAGCATATCAAAGCTGAGAAAGCAACCACCAGGATTTACCAGTTCCCAATAAATATTTCTCTCTTCTATTTAAATCTTTTCCCAACAACCCCTCATCAGCGCTGGCTACATAGATCCCATTGAGAGTAACACTGTGGGCTATATGAAAACCAGAGTGTCATATTGTCTGAAGTGAGAGGAGCCCGGGGGCTCTTTAGCATATGGCAGCAGCTACATTCTGAGGCTTGTGCCTGAGGTGCCTGTCAGCATAGTCATATGCGATGTGTGTTTATGTGCGTGTATTAGCGTGCATCTGTCTGCATGTTTCCTTCAGCTGTTCTCAGGTGTTCTAGCAGTAAAGTGGTCTTTACTCTAATTCCCCACACACGTACCTCAGCAGGCAGAGTAACATGTCCCCGACTGAGGCTCAGTGTCAGCAATCACATGGATGCCTATTAATCTGAATTATAGTACTGAGGGGACTTCAAACTGGAGTGAGAACGCATGCGCCATATTTATAAGACATCAAATAAATATAGATATTGATGTAATATTGGGGAAGCCTTTAAAATAAAAGTTAAACAAGGAGAAAATATTTGAATTACATTTGAACAGAATGCCTCTTTGTAATCACTTCCACTACACAGTGTAATAGTGTAATATACATCATTATTGTAGTATTTCAATATTGTAGTGTTGTTTGCAGGCAATCATCACATCAATTACTACTAGTTGTTAAAGTATTGCCGACTGAGTGCATTCGGTGAAGTGGGTCACTGTCATTGCACTTTCATTGTGTGTGTGAGTGTGTGTTTGTGTGTGTGTGTGTCCAGCAGCAGTGGAGCTGACCTATTTTCTTTTAAAGATGAGAGCATGTCCTCTGCGGCACTGGTCAATAAAACTGCCCTGTTGGAGCTTAACTCTAAAAACAGGGGGGGGCAAACAAGGATTTTTCCCTTATACACACACACACACACACACACACACGTGCGCACACACGCCCAAGCAGACATGCAAATATGAGCGCGTTTCCTCATTTTTCTGAAAACTACAACTTGAGTATGTTTTTCAGTTTTCCCATTATCCATTCTTTGTTATTGTCTTTATCTGTCTGCATCTTAAAAAATAAATTTTTCCTGTTAAGAACCCCTGATACGCATAAAAACTACGAAAAAAAATATCGTTCATTAAAAACAGTTTCCATTTCTCGTATTCGCTCTTACAGTAAACGATTTCAAATGATAAATATGTTTCCCTTTGAAGTATTTCTTCAGAGAATAACAGCGACACAGAATGCTTGACATGCACTTAAAGAGAGGATGTTGTGAGTTTCATCATCTCGAATAATGGATTGCTTATGCTCAGTACTGTTATTATGAAGTTTTTTTTCAATAGCGATATTAAAAAAAAACTTTCTGGAAAAATAAACTAGAAAATAAAGCAAGAGATGGGAATCTGTCAGCTACAGATCAGTTTCTCATAAACAAGCTTTTAAATAGTAATGCACTTGCCATTTGTTACTATTGCCATAAATGGGTTTAGGGTACTATAGCCTGGCCAGCTAAATCAACAAGATGACGACATGTGTACATGACTGGTTATCGCTAGTGTTAACAGAAGCACAATAGCCCTGTAAAGGATGAGGGCAGGCAAATGGGTTTAAATGCTGATTGGGTTGACTGCTGTGTTTCCAGGGACTGTAAAAGTGGAATGTCTATGTATGTGTGTGCACTTGCATTTGGGCAAGTTCGAGGGCAATTAGAGGCCAATGTCTTCTTCAAACACAGTGACTGCACACAAACAGATAAACACACATGTGTTGAATTTAAAAATAAGGACTGCTTTTTTTGTCTTGTCTGGTGGATAAAGGCAGAAAAGTTCATATGATGATGATTAATATGATATCTAGAAATGAGTTACTCACTTTTTATTGACAAGCAACATTTCTGCAGACATCAGGACAATAATAAAAAAGGGCTTATGTAAAGTGTAGAAATTTCTTTATGGGATCATTACAAATATAAGACCTAAAATCCATCTGTTAAATGTTCAGTAGATACACACTTTTATTATTTGCAACGAGCAAACTCAGTGATGTAGCATGTAGTTAAATAAATGGTGCACTGACTATAACCTGTATCATAAAAGCCCAACCTGTAAACAAGAATTGAATGCAGGTTTTGGGGGGACGCTCAGCACTTTAGCATAAGTCAACCCCTAAGAAATATTTCGAAAAGGTTTTCTAGAAACAAGCATTAACTATAAAGTAAATGGCCTATATTGTCTGGTAAATGCTCATAAAATGAGCTCAAAAGAGGTAAAAAAAAAATTAAAAGGGGGGGGGGTAATTTGCTAATAACATTGTTACCCTAAGTTGTTCAGCTGATATCTGTCCACTCATTTTCAATAATTAGGGAAGGTGAAATCATTCGTGTCTTTGGAATGAGGTTAACCATAATTCATTGTTTATTGATATATAACAAGCATTTCCTTCCTTTAATGCTAGAGATGGAAAATTAATCACCAGGGTCTATCTCTCTCACACTTTTCGGCACCGTTACATTAACACAGTAAAAATTAAAATCCTGAGCCAGTCGCAGAATAGAGACATCGCTAAATTTTCTCTTGGCAGAAAAACCAAAGTATATAGCAATGAAAAAAAGTGAGCAGAAAACTTGTTTCTTTCTTTCTATCTCTCCTCCTCTTTCTATTTTCTCCACTATCACTCCATCAAGTGCAAGGTTAAACTTCTGCCTCCTTACAGTCACATCACCCCTTTATTATTGAAATTAACATAACCTCACTGTGTGTGTGTGTGTGTGTGTGTGTGTGTGTGTGTGTGTGTGCCTGTGTGTGTCTGCGCGGGTGTGTGGAGGTATGTGTGTGTATGTTTCTGAAGTTTGTTCCGGCTGGTGTGCCGGTTGCCCTGGATTTTCTTACTGACCTGGCTAATCTCTGGAGTGTGGAGTGTGTAGGAAACAGTTATTGCATCCTTGATGGATACAGCAGGGAGTTGATCCATGCCTCTGCATGTGTGGGGTTAGTAGAGTCCTTGCCCTGTTTTGTCCCAGTTTATTGTCCTTCACAGCAGCTTTGCACACATACATACGCACACATGCTATTTTAATAAAAGTGCCCTTGTCAAATCAAATGCAATATGGAGTAATGTGACTTAGAGTAGCTTTCATTGTATTTGCTAATAACAGAATTTTAAAAAATTAGCAAGACATTTTAAATTCCTGATGATAGGGAGATTTTCTGGACCTATGTTGACCTGTGTAATTTGCGTAGATATAAACTGTGTTATGATTGTTTGCTAAAAAAGGATAAATTAAATATACTGTGCAAATGGATGAAAAGAGCAACAAAAATGCGAAATTTACTATAAATATGAGATTCAAAACATGTCATGTTTTCATCTCAGTGCTTTTCTGATTTAAAAATGCTACGCTGATTTCACCGTGTAGCATCTCAGTAAACAATATATTCTAATTGGCATCTGTTCTGTTGATTTTGATCATTTTCTCTCAAACTGAAGCTTTTGTGAATATGAAACGGAGAGGGGGGGAAAAGAAGGCTTGAGTTTCCTCTTTTTATTAAATCAAGAAGATGAGACTGATATATGAAGGCCGATACTTGCTCCAATTAAAATCTAATATAGAGCAGTTAGCACACTGTTTGTTTTATGATTACATTACACTAATTAACATGATTTTAATTTGCTGGAATTAATGAAGTTTAATTTCAAAGGCTACATCTGGTGAATCTGCTTTTAGAAAACGCAAAGAATGATCCGTTACTTCACATAAATCCTGTATCATATCATTCACTTTTATATATATTTAAAACAAACACATATATAGTATTTGGTTTGTTACTATGATAATGTGCCTTTGAGTATCTAACTTCAAAAATATATGCTTTTTTTGCTTGTATGTCAAAGTATAAGTAGTATAAACCGTCCCCTTCCTCTTCATCCTTTCTTCAACTCATCCTATCCTCCTCCTCCTCTTCCTCCTTTCATCCTCCTCTATTTCCTTTTGTCCTCCACTTACCCTCTCATCAGGCTGCTTTATTATGCAAATCAGTGTTGGACCGCATCACTTAATTAAGCTTTACTATGCCAGTTTGCGTGTGAAATCTAACACACATGTACAAAGCACACTCTCACACACAATAACACATACTCATCCTAACTTTTAAACAAACATTAAAGAAACTGGTGGTGGTTGGGAGGTTTAATGATTGGTATTCTGGACTCTGAAATCATGCTCACAAACACACAAGCGGTCCCTCTATGCAGCAGAAGCACCTCTTTGAGTGAGCGCAGATAAAAAGACTTGAATAGCAGGGTTTTCCCAAGTCATTAGCCTGCAGTTAGTATCTATACTCCAGTCTGGCCCTCCGCTGCTCACCTTGCAATGCCAACTGCTTCATTCCTATTGCTACTAAAAGTGCTACTTACGAGATTGTGGTGGTAAAACTAAATAGCAGGGTCAGAAACTGATGTACCATTTGTAGGTGCTCTTGACAGAGCTAGCTCATTAATTAATTTTAGTGAGGAATTTGAGCTTAGTCTTAATTAAATACAGCAATACCATAGTTTATAGATACAGAATGGTTTATTTACTGGTATTAAAAAGTAGCAAACAAAAAAAAATCTTTATGGTTTAAATCTACAAACTAGCAAAAAAAAAAAAAAAGAAAAAATAAGAAACTGTAATAAACTTGTTGTCACTGCTACATCCCCTCTTCTTCTTGCAAGCTATTCTGTGCAAACAAGTGACCCAAACAAAAACAGTAAAATTATCAAAAAATATGACCCTGAAAGTTTAGAGCCTAATAAAACCCTTCTTGTTATTTAATTAGCTTCAGTAGCTTTCATCCCATTTACAAAAAAAAAAAAAGTGAATTGGAAGCACTGTTAAAATGAATTCTTGCTCCTGACCTTCTGGAGCCTTGAAAATGTAGAGAATAACTTCTGCATTGGTCCACAATACTGACTACTGACATCTGAATATATTCTCATATGTCCCTGTAGTGATTAACAGGGTAAATGACATGATAATTGAACATAGAAAAGATAAAAATGTGTAGTAATTTGCTTTGAGACACAGCCTATCAATTCTGATGATTGTTTTCATTTATATTTCTGACAAAATGAATTTGTTTTACTGGGTTACAGACATATTAACTTCAGCAAAGTGATTGCAATTCAGCGTACTGGATATCCATGTTGCTCTGTATATCAGAAATCTGAGTTATATATTCATACATTAGTCTTTCTTACCTCAATAAGACTTTCTAGGTTATATTTTGCAGGTTTTTTTAAGGTAATAAAAATGGCAATATTAGTGTATTATAGCCGCTTATATCTAACATTTCATGCCAAACTGAAGTGCATTGAAAAAAGTTAAGAAGGGAGATTATAAAATAACTGCAAAACTGCACTTTGAATATTAAAAAAAGGCATGTGTATTTTTATGCGTTAGTCAACAGTTTGGTTAACATGTTTCTACATCAACACCATTATTAGGAAGACAAAAAAATCCCACCAAAATATGCCATGCTTTCATAAAAGACTTTGACCTTTCTGAGATTTCTGTAACTTGTTACTGGTTCTGCCTGAAGCAGGATTTCATGGCAGGGGGCAAGATGTTTACTGTTGCCATGTCTCCAGTAACATTACAAGTGGCTCCGGATAAGACCGCCAGCCAAATGCCTAAGCTGTCAAAGTAAATAACTTTTCCATTTCAAAGAGAGCTATTCCAATTAAGGAAAGAAAGTTGGAGCAAAAGAATGAGAAGGAAAAGCCGCAGAAAAGAACTCAAGGAGGGAGTGCAAGATGAAGGGGAGGCGGACATGGAGGGAAATGGAAGAGGAGGAGAGAAAGAGTGAAAGTCATTGCAATCTTATGGGAGTGAAAAAGAGAGGTGGTTTGGAAACAGGAAATCAATTGTTGGGCCTGCGTTTTGGTTTGGCTCTGTTTGCTGCTAGACTTAACCTTGAAGTGTGTGAATGGGAGAAAGCACTAGGCTGGGATCAAGACTGAAGCCTGATGAAATGATAGGGAGTCAAGGACAGAGCACTTTCTCACTTTCCCGCTGTAAATTGATTGGTGTAACACGAATCAATTTGCAAGTGATGTTCAGGGGTTAAGCACACACTGATCATGTGACAAGTAACATGCTGAATGTCATCACATTTTGATAAAATAATCACAAGGTAGTTTAATAAAATGAGCTTAATATCCTTTAATAGTTTAGTGATTTGGATTTTCCCAGTTCTTTACCGTGTTGCTGAGTTTTGGCAACCTTTCATAAAGAGACTGCAGGTTCCACTTGAAAGCTGTATATCACAGATTTTCTACTAAAAAAAGTGAAACAGTATCAGCGTAACACGATTTTTCTTCCCCTCGAGTGTCTTTTATGGAAGATGATAAAGACAAGGAAGGAAGCCCCTTCTTGTTTGCAGTGGTCATGGATATGTTGATAAATGAGGTCATGCAGGAGATTGGACTGTGATGTTCGCAGACAACACTATGACCTGTAGTGAGTGTGAAGCGCAGGTGAAAGAGAGCCTGAACAGGTGGAGGTATGCTCTGGAATGAAAGTCAGTAGAAGTAATGCAGAAATCGTGTGTGTGAATAAGATGGAGAGAGGTGTAACAGTGAAGTTCCAAGGAGTAGAGGTATTAAATGTACAGAAGATGAGATAAGATACCCAATGTCAACCAAATTTAAAGCAATGGACATTGCACAAGAAAGGTGAAGAAGAGAGTGCAGGCAGTGGAATGGCTGGAGGTGAGTGTCAGAGGACGTTTGTGTCAGAAGAACAGCTGCAAGAGTGAAAGGGAAGGTTTACAAGATAATAGTGAGACCTGCTGTGATGTATGGTTTGGAAATGATGGCTTTAACAAAAAGACAGGAGGCTGAATTGTAGTTAAAGATGTTAAGGTTTTCATTGGAAGAGACTGGGATGGAAAAAATTAGAAATGAACATGTCAGAGGCACAGCTCAGGTTGAGCATTTTGAGACAGAGTTAGAGAGGGAAGGCTGAGATGATATATTCAACAAAGGATGTTGAAGATGTAGGCAGGACAAAAAGAGGAAGACCACAGAGAAGATTCATGGATTTAGTGAAGGAGGACATGCAGAGGGTTTGTATTACAGACGAGGATGCTAGGGATAGAGTGAGATGGAGGCAGATGATCCGCTGTGGCCACCCCTAAAGGGACCAGCTGAAACAAGAAGAGGAGTATTGATTGAACAGAATGCATTCCCAGTTATTTTTCAACCACCGTGTCATGTGGCTTCTGCAGCTGTGTATGCGTACGTGTGTGTACTTCTGTGCGTGTATAACTGCTGTTTCAAAGTGTGTAAAAGGATTGTTCCATCTGCTGATATGTAGAAAATAACAAGACATCTTGTTATACCTTTATGTGTGTGTGAGTATTTGAGACCTTCAGTTAAATGGCTGTTTATATGGTTAAATAAACGAGTACTTGTAGGAATAGTGACAGACCCTTTGCATGCTATTGACTGCGAATAAATAAAAGATAATTAATGGTGGAAAACCTTCATATTTTTCTCTGAATGTCAGTGTAACACTTCCTGGTTGGATGAGGAGTTAATCCCCTGGGTAAAAATATGATTTTACCATCAGTCTCTTTTAGAGCGGCTTTTTTATTCTGGCAGACCTGTATTATTCGTTTCCAGCAGTTGTAAAAATATGGTTGTGGTCATGAAAAAATCTGTACACTGACACATGAAAAATCTCATACTGTAAGTAGAGCTTTAGTTCTCTAAGATTCTCTCTGTATCCAATAAGTTTCATAGACGTGTTAAAAAGTCTTCAGTGTTGACTGGCCAGAGTCATTTAGCATGCCCTGCAATGGAGTGGCCACCTTTACACGCTATGCCCCGCCTCTGGCCCTGTGACGAATGGGATAATGACACTGTAGCAGTTAAGAAAATGGATAAATGGATGGAAGATGTGAAGTTCATTTAGTAGGTGCAGAGGTTAATAAAGCTACTCAGTAATTTAATTTTAGTTCCACAAATTTATTAAATTTATAAATGAGCTCAAGTACTTAAGATGTGTATTAATCTATAGCTGGAAATAGTCCAAGCAAATTTGCAATGTCTTATTGTGCGAGCAAGCTTTGCTAAAAAAACATGTATGCATGCATGCCTTTTTTTTGTCTATTTCTAACATGTATGCAGGAGAAAAAAACAACTTGATTTACATTCTCTGGCAATATCCATGCAAAACTCTAAGCTATGATATAAATGACTTGGAAAAAAATCTGCCACATGTGAAAAATAACTTCTCCTATGAATATGCATGTGTCTGCATAAGTGATTTGTTCCTACCCTTAAGTGAAGTTGGTATAATACAGTACCTAAAAAGAAAACAGATCTACTTGGACTTGAGCCCAGTGACTTAGCTGGCCAGTATATATGGTAAATGCATCTTTGTTTGGTGTTATCCAGTGGTGAATTGTTAGTGGCATACATACTCTATCAAAGTCTGCTCATGGCTAGACTAATCAGTCTCTCCCGCTAGTATGAGACTAATGCGTTTTAACTTTTGCCTATTATCTATAATTCTCTTTTATATTCCACAATTCTGTTAACCCAGCAATTTCCTCTGCTTCTGTTATACGATTGGCTGTCAGGTGTAATTTCCTGGTGTGTCCTCCAATCAGGGTGGTCTGTTTTCTGTGTGTCAGCAACTGTTGGGGTTGCCCTTCCATCAGTAGGATCATACTGGGGTGTTTGAATCAGCTTCACATTATATTACTCTCTCACACAAGCATGCGTGTACCCTCTCTTACAGACTACCACATTGTGGAGGAGAGGTAGTATTTAGTGCAGCACAGGGACCTTGGTGTGGCAGTGTCAGTGATGGATATGGCAGTAGGACCAGCAGTGTTGGCTTTTGCAGAAGTGTGTTGTCCACCACTGGGATCTGTCAGATCTGTTCTGCTGAGCCCACACATTCTGCTGGCTGGCTGCTATTGCTGCTAGCTATTTCTTTAATCGCTTGTGTGTGTGTGTGTGTGTGTGTGTGTGTGTGTGTGTGTGTGTGTGTGTGTGTGTATGTGTGTGTGTGTGTGTGAGAGAGAGAGAGAGAGACAGAGCGCAAGCTTGTCTGAGTATGTGCACAACACTGAGTTTACAAGGAGCATATATTACAACTGCAATTGGTTATAAATCCAGCAGAAAATAAAAAAGGTCATCAAATACACCTTAATGGCCATAAAAAGACAAACACAGTAGCTGTTGGTTTAAACTTTTTCATAAAAAGTGAAAAATGCACAAAATAAACATTTAAACCTGATTACTTTCTTGCCTCGATCTTTCTGCACATGGACTCAGTCTTGGAATACATTATGCTCTTTTTTTCCTTCTAAACAAAGAAGACTGGCAAACTGAAATTGTCCTCTGAGACCTTGTTTTTTTATTTTTAATTTATAAGCTGTCAGAAATGAAGAATTAAAAGCAGTACTACGCTAAACAGACGATAAATATCTGTCTTCAAAGAGCTGGTGAAACACATGTCTAAGATCCATCCATAAAAGCATGCCATAAAGACACACCTATGAGCTGCCGTAAGTAAAAATCGTACTATATTAACATCATACTAGACACATCCCATCTAGACAGCTTATGCACACTTAGCTTAATTGATTTAATAATCACTTTGACTTTGACTTGGATATGTTTAAGAAAATGGATAGATGGATAGGACATTCATACAGTATTCCAATTCTAAGATATAAAAGTTCTGCCATTTTTGTGGCAGGAACTGGAGGAATGCTTATAGGAGCTTGAATTTCCAGTTACTGTGTCTCGGCAGTGGAGATACCGCTCATGCTTGGAAATACAGTACTGTTGATGGTGAACTCTAAATGCAGTTGACCATCATGGAAAGAGACAGTTTGTATGCCTAAATGCTTTTTATCTCACTATAACTCTGGATAAGTTAACAGAGGTTTCAACCTTTGGTGGTGGGAGACAAAGGGAGCACTGAATAAAGTAGAGTGGAACTAAATATGTAGAGAAAGGAAGAAGAACAGAAAAACACAAGGGAAAGTCTTTTTTTTTAATCTTCCCCCCTTGATCTTCCATCCTACACAGAAAAACAGACACACATACAGTCTACTTTCACATGCAATATACTTTACACAGGTAGAGTGTCACCCTACTTGCACAGATTGCAACAGATTAGTGGTGAGTAGGAGTTAAAAGAGCTGCTGAGTGCACATTTAATACCACAGATATTTAAAGAGAACATCCCTTTTATCTGAGGGGACAATCTGCATTATTCATATTGTGCCCTCTGAGAGTTGAAGGGAGGAGGAAATAGATGCAAAGACATTTCAGAGAATTATTGTTTTTACTAGCAGCCAATGGATTCCTGTTACATTAACAGCAGATATACATTCTGTCTCCTTCCCGCACTTTGTTGGTGTCAGTGTATCTGTGTGTTTGTGTGTGTGAGAGAGACAAAGAGAGTGCATTAAACATCTCCAATCTTTCATTTTTTGACTCGCAATTGTTGAAGGTGCTCTGAAGAAGAATGCAGCTATTACATAGCTGTCGATGTGCTGGTTCAGCACGATGCTCATGTATCTGTGTTGTTTTTGTTTTCAGCGTGCAGGGCAGGCTTCTACAAATCTACTCTCGGGAATATGGAGTGCTCAAAGTGTCCACCTCATAGTTTCGCTCACCATGAGGGGTCTCTGCACTGTGGCTGTGAGAAAAACTACTTCCGTGCTGAGGGAGACCCTGCTTCTATGGCCTGTACTCGTAAGTGTGCATTTTTTCCCCCAGTGTAAATAGCACTAATATTTCCTGGTGACCTATCACATAGTGAGTCAGTGAGTCTCATATGTTGCAGTTTGTATTTTGTGTCACTAATATAAAGGTTTCCAGACATTTTAAACAACTTATTGTTTTGCAGTCGTTTATATTTGCCCATGAAAATAAACACCTTCAGCACAACATTGGAATTCCACAGATAACACACTGGGAAAACAGTGAATAAATGGACACAGGAAGTTAAAAATCCCTCATTTTTTTAAAAGGTCACATTTTTTACCACCTTTTGCACTTCCTGTGTGAATCTCTTTTGCCTCCATCTCATGCAAATGGATTGCAGATGGAGACGGCTCCTGCAAGTATTCAAAAATGCATTCTCTCTAAACCAATAAATCACTGCATTCCCTGATGTCAGATTATTGATACATCCGTTACTAACGGGGCTAGGAAGAAAAAAAAACTGTGTGGGGAATGGTGGGAAATATAAATCAACGCCCGCAGCCACAGACAGAATGCTAATTAGAACGACAATCACAGCAGGTCCCTGTTGTGATTATCTCAACATCATCTTGTCAACTACGCAAATTTCATCTCATTGGGACAAACTGAGCAACGCTAGAGCTGAAAATGAATAGATAAGTTGTTAGGAGATAATGATCATGATTATCTCAGGAGAGGTCTTTTACTGTTAGCGGTGTGATAAAGGTTGTTTCAAGCTGACTTTGGAAATTTGTTGGCAAGAAAATTTCAAAGGTCAGAGGGAAAGTTGAAGAAAAGGAGAAAATGTTTTTATTTTGTTCTTCATTCAGTATGAAACATTGCATTATTGCTATTGTTAAAATGTAACAATGCAGTCCCTCCATGTCGCACAGTACCACTTACATATGACCTTAAAAAATTACAGTATGTTGCTGTTCATCTTGCTGGTTATTGCAGTTAACTTGACTTTTCCACAACTGTATTGTAATGTTGACCGACTAATAATTAGAGATTAGGGCCACTTTTTCCTGCTTCAGCTGACCACCTCACACATTAGAGTTGGGCGCTTTGCACATGATCATAACCCTGGCATTGCCAATGACCGATAGCATTGCTGCAGGGCAGCAGAGGAAGTTAAATTGCACAATTATGGTAGCACTGTTCATGACACACAAAGTGTGGCCCAAATGTAAAAGGCACAGAGGTGAGAGCTGACCATAATTAGACAGATATCAGCTGAACAGCTAAAACTGTATTAACTCATCACATTTTCTGACTTGTTACTTTTAAAAATTAGACCTATAGTATAGCTGTCCTACATTTCAGGATTTTTTTGTTTGTTTGTTTGTTTGTTTAGGTGTTAAATATTTCATCTGTCTTCCCTTCGGTTTTAACCATGCCCTGCATACACACAGTGGAGAGAAAAAAGTTAACACGATAAGCGAGCATCTGCAAATGACACATAATGGGGTTATTTAAAAATCTATCCAGCAGTCAAAAGTATCTTCCTTCTGTTTTCTCTCACTTGATGCTGATGATGGATTAGTGTAGCTGCTCCACGCTCATTAACTTCAAAGCATACAGAATTCTGGGTGTAAACTTGTGTTTGCACGCCTCTGCATGCCCAGACATGTCTTTTTTACAAATATTGCTTATATGTGGAGGTGCTATTTGAAGTTTATTATGAACCTTATAATAATGATATTGACTTCATGCACCAATGGGTAAATGAAATAAAATTCACCTTGAGTTATGAGCTATTGCGCTTACTTTGATCATTGTTGATCCATGACATCGTCGCTCATCAGCACAACCCTGTCACACAGCACAGTTGCAGACAGGCAGGTACGCAGCCCCTCCCCTCGCTAGCAGCTGAAGTAGCTGACCTTCAGAACGATGAACAACACTGTGAGGGATTTGGAGAGGTCACTGATGCTCCAGTTTATACATCACGGAAGCATTAAATAGCACATGGTAACATTTTTCGTTTAACTAAGGCGTTTACTGGCTAGCAGCTATATATTTAATAAAACAATAATGTTAATGGTGCAGTCCATAAACAGTGTTAGTTTAGTAGGATAACAAAATAATTTGTGTTCAAAAGCAGAGGCATCACTGTTACTGTATTTGTGCACAACTCTGAGTATTCATCTGAGTATCTAAGTATTGACTATTTTTCTGGGTGTTAATTCTGGATTTGAAGTTCTAAGTTGCAGTACATGCAATACAAAGCAAAAATGTACATTGCTGAAAGTAAAATGAGTTAACTTGGAGTAATTTAATTTTCAATTACAATTCCAAAATGTTAAAGTTAAAGAAAATATAAGTGACTGAAACTTTTCAACAGTAGTTTTACACCTTTAGCTTTAACACATTGTGTTTGATTTCACGTGCCAGTCAAGATGTGTTCAATTATTTTGACTTTTACTTTAGCTTCCCTGTATGCATGTGCATACAAGCAGTGCAGTGCATATACATGTATGCACATATGGGTAAAAGCTAAGCTGAAATGCAGACCCAAAACTCTGATGTGGTCAGTGGATGTTATGTTAGTTGTACATTTTTTTTTACTGATGTTTCAGACCTGTTTTTACCATTCAGATATTTAAATGACTGACTTTTAGAAACTTCTTGTGCAACTGTATTTGGAGTTAAAAAGTTTGAATCGTGTTTTTTTTGTAACATTTGACATGTCTTTCAAAGTTAGATTTATGAGACTTGCAGATATCCAAGTTATCAGAACTTCTTTGCAGTCAAATGGTGTGTGTATTTTTCTTTTGATTTCTCTGGCTCAAGCACATAAATATCAGCGATGCAGATAACTGAGACAGCCGCTGCGCATAGTTTGGGAGTGAAGTAAATTCAGCAAAACAAACTAAACAAAGCGTTTTATCTCAAGACACAATCCAGTAAGCCCATTTGAATCTTTTTTTTCCCCTTCCTCTGCCTTCTCAGTTTCCCCCACTGAGCTATTTGGCAGTTTTGCTATGTCCCCCATGTAATTAGTCATAGTTTTTCATATGAGTATCTGGAAATCTGTTTGTAATAAGACAGATTTTATGTTAGTCTGAGTGAGTCAGACTCACTTGCTCCGACTGTGCCATGCTCCTCTTGTTTCTTACGGATTTTGAAAGAGAGATGGAAACACATACATACTGTAGTAGATTCACTGATTTATATTAACATAACCCTAGTTTTATGACAACTCATTCATTGTACAGCACTCATAGTAAAAATCTTCTTCCATGAAGATGTCCAAGTAGGCAAATAATGCATTGTGAAAAATATATTTTTTGTCTTTTTGCCTTTTTGTGAATTGTCTTCCTTATGAAAGAAAAAAGAAAAACTTTGGGAAATTTAAGGAAGAATAAACACCAAATCCAGCTATAAATGGTTGATTTTTCACAACCCTGCTCAAATTCTCAAAGAGAAAGAGATAACAGTAAAGAAGTAAAATGACCATATAGTTGGATTTAAAGTTCATGTTACATGTTCTGTGTACTATACGTAGCATATGACTTTGCTGTTAAATGTAATTCCATTTAATGCGAGTCTACTGACTGATGTTAATATTGCTTTTCATCTATCATGCTGCTGCACTTGTCCTTTCTTTGTGTTCTTTCCTTTCAATCTGCCTTTTTATACTATACTAATCAGTTTTGGGTTTTTTTTATACTACTAAGCGTTCTCTCCTTCTGTGAATCCAGTAACCTCCCTCTCGATCTCACCTCATCTCCTTCTATCTACCAGGACCTCCTTCAGCTCCCCGGAACGTAATCTCTTCCATCAATGAGACTTCTGTTATCCTGGAATGGAGCTGGCCTGAGGACACCGGAGGGCGCAGGGATATCACCTTCACTGTCCTCTGCAAACGTTGCCGTGCTGTTGCTGCTAATGGCAGCAGCAGTGGGACCCAGCGCTGTGAACCTTGCCGGAGCAATGTTCGCTTTCTGCCAAGAGCCATGGGACTGCACAACACCACAGTGACGGTTGGCGACTTGTTAGCCCACACTAACTACACATTTGAGATTGAAGCACAGAACGGTGTGTCATCGCTGGCGCCAAAGATGAGACAGTACGCTGCCGTCACCATCACCACCAACCAAGCTGGTGAGATGTCATGATGTATGGGTGGTTAGCTAAAGATATGAGCTGAGATGATTGACTATACACAATAACAGCAATAATTTTGAATCATTTTGGATATTGATTGAAAGTTGTCTGCATATAATCAATAAAAAAAGATAGATCACTGGTGTAAAAACACAGGCTCATTCTCCAACGACAAAGAAAAAATAGCCTCTTGGTTTGGGAGGTTGGTCATCTCCTGCAGGTTGCAAGATTTTGCTCATCTCTATTTTTAGCTGGTCTGAGGACTGGGAACTATGGAGTGGCTGATTCATGCATGAAGAAAAGTGCATTTAATACAAGTGTATTATATATGTAATAACAAGTACTGTGTGTAAATTTAAAAAAAAGCTACCATACTGATAACATACATGAGCTTCTCACCCTCTTCCCCCTCTGCTTCTGAATATTCTCATAAAATAATACTCTAGCCTATGGTTTATATACCTCAAACATATGTACTACAACCATCAACCCTGGACATTTACAAGGTGATCCCAGGCCGCTATTCTCTTGTTTAACGACCAGGATCGAATGTCCTCCTCCTTTTCCAAAATATAACTCCTCCTTTTAACATACTCTCTTAACGTGAGGATGGGCTCCTAAAACTCCCATCAATCTTTTTATACAAATATCTCTCCACACATCCAGTTCTTACAAGAAAAAGACGGCAAAGGAAAGCAGTGCCGTGAAATTCCAAGGGTAAAATAAATCTAGCTGCAGCAGAAAGTGCCAAACCTCAGAAATCCATGACTCTAGCAAGGAATGTGCAAAGGTCCCAGTCTAGTTCATCAGCTTATTTTCTTCTTTTTGCCATTCCTTCAGTGTTCCCCTACACATCTTGCCTTTGTGTTTGGAAGCTCAGCATTTTTTTTCTCAAGCAGTGTGGTTCCCTACATCCCCCCCACCACCCTACCGACCTCCTTTACTTCTACCTGTCATGTCCCAAACCAACCCCACACCCAGTTTTTCTAATGTGTTCCTCTATTTTTCTGTATGACTCTTCTTCTAAACCTTGAAGGTTGATTTAGCACCTGGAAGGGTGTTTTTTTTTTTTACAGACCAAACAGATGTGAATTTCTCTCATAAGCTGTCATACAGCAAGGTCAGACTCCATCACATCGATGATGATAGGCAGATGGCAAGAGCTATGAATTTAAACAGAGTCAGAGTAGAGATGCCTTCAAGCAAAATGCAATGAAACCTTTAGTACTTCAAGCCTTTTGCTTGTTTTAAAAGTTATATGCAAATATCGAGTCTTGGTGCCTCTGCTTTATGAATGAAAGAGACGCTTTCTCTCGTAGGTTACAGGGTGTACTGATTATTTTTAGTATCAGTATCAGTAATGTAGTCCCCTTGGAATTCACATGCCTGTAAATCAGGAAAGCTGTGTGGAGAAAAATGAAAATGAAGTAATGTAAAATGTTAAATATTATAACAACAGATCCAAAATTGTAAAAACAGCATCACACCTGTGGGTACGCTCAACGGGAAATACCATGAGGGTTGGATGGTATTGGATAACTGATTCAGATCTTGCTACTTGGAGCAGTCTTTGTGAAATGTCGTGTTGGGCTGACTTGGTGACAGGCTGATTTTCTTGTGATAGAAAACATGCATGTACTATAGCATGTAGTTTAAGCTTCAGAGAGTTCCAGGAGGGAGACTCAAAAGAGGCACTGCATAGAGTAAACAGTGTACTTATGGAAACTTTTAAACTAGACACACAAATACAAATGCAGGAGCTTTGGTATATATAAATCACATACCATATAAAGAGTCTGCTGTGTGTGTGCGTTAAATGTAGATTTTAAGTGTCTTTCTGGGTGCTCGTATGTTTAAGTGCACATGCATCAAAAGTTCAGATTAAAGCAAAATTAAAAATACAAATTTGGACTAAAAAATAAAAAAATAAGCACATTTTTAGTAAGCATTATAATGTAAGTGTGTGGTTAATTAGTGGGATTCTCTCTGCAATCTGAATATATATTAGATTTGAAGAGGGCTTATCAACACTAAGAGGTCTGTGTGTGCACAGAATATCAAAAGCCATCTTAGTGCCCAAGTGATAATCAGATGAAATGAAACTCGTCTTTACTTACTATTTATCAGTGTGCTCACATAGTTGCAAGCAGATTTACACACCGAGAAGGACAACATACACACCTCAGTACTATACCCTCTGTCCTGGCTATACACACTTACAATCCCCCTCTCTCTTTAACAAATATCTCAGCCTGCAGCTGCACACTTTCCATCAGCCCTCAGAGTTTACAAGGATTAAGTATGTCAGTGCACTTGCCCCACCCGTCTATATACTTTCCCTCGAATAAACACACATACTTACACACCAGCACACACGTATAGATGCCAAAGCTGTTAAAAGCTGGATTAAGTGTTTCCCTGGAAGGAGCAGTGTGTCCTGGTTGTGCTGTCAAGGTGCTGTCAGACAGTTCTCCTCCTCTCGCCTCCTTTGCCCTCCACTTGTTTCATAACTATGCTAAGAACAGAGTAACTGTGATTCAGATGCAGAGTAATCTCTAGTTACATATCTCTAGTGATATGATAATATGGTTGGTGATTATAGCCTTTAAACAATGAGAAAGTAAAGGCAAAATTGTATATTTTCTCTCATTTGGGCAATGATTTTTGCCATTGAATAGCATCTTGTTTAATTTAATTTCCGATAATAATTACTCCTAACTGTGTGTGTAGAGGTCACTGTTTCAACATCTGCAGCATGGCCCTCAAATTACAAGTGAATGACAAAGAAGGACAGTTTTTAACACCAGTACAGGCCTGGTATACTGTATCAGTTATGCCTCAGACAAAAAACAGAGTGACAGCAAATTAAGTGCTTAGCAGTAGACATGCCGAGGAAGATAGAAAGGGAAGCAAGGCAAAGGAAACAGAGGAGTAGAGGAACTTGAAGCTGCCTCTAAGCGACCCAGACACAGTAAATCATTACCACCATAAACCACAGAGCCAATAAAAAGCACAGCCTCACCCCACTATCAGAACCAGAGGGAGAGGAGAAGAGGAGGAGCAGGGGGTATAGAAACAGATTCTCCCCATCTGGATTCATTACAGGAGAAAAAATAACTTCCCGCGGAAATACACACGAGTAAATGTACACACACACACACACTCAGACGCATTCTGCAGCCATATAATCACAATCAAGAAAGGCTTGAACATTTCAAAGACAAACATGTTTTTTCCTGTGGTCTAATAAAATTAAAAGTCGATGCCTCAGATGCCGAGCTGGCCCTGGAGCTGCCTGGCAATTAGAGAGCAGTAAAAAAGGGAAATGAGAAAGGGAGTGAAGAGAGAGACACAGAACGAGAGAGGGGTGCGAGTCTTGATAGAAGGAGAGATGCTGAATTACTAGATTGGGACCATGTGAACTCCCTGAGGCAAGGCGGTGCATGGGCGAAGGATTGGCGAGGAAGATTGGCGAGAGAGAAAGCGACTAACCAAAATGGATGAGGACAGCAGAGAGGAAATTGTTTATAGTGTTTTAAATATAAGTGATGGAGGACAAACTACTATACTTTGATCAGAAATAGCAGAAATTATCGTGCTTTTGCTTGTTTTTGGTAAACATGTAAATCTTACTGGTCCTAATCTTTACTTAAAATGACAAATATCGATACACATTTTGAAAATTCTGATATGTAAATCCAGTGCAGTTTCTTGTACATTACTTTACATTGTCTTGTTCCACTCACAACTCTGGGCCTTTGCCTTAGAATGCCACCCCACCAAGCAGCAAACTGAATTAGGCTAACAGGAACTATAGACAATTGCCAGGATTCAACACTGTGGACTGAACTTCCACTGAACCTTACACTAACGGAACTCACTCTCTGACTGTCTGTGTCTCCTGCCCAGCTCCCTCTCCAGTAGCAGTGATCAAAAAGGAGAAGACAACTCGAAGCAGTGTATCCCTGTCCTGGCAGGAACCAGAAAGACCCAACGGTATCATCCTTGACTATGAGATCAAATATTACGAAAAGGTTGGTACAGTATATATCACTGTTAAGTTTTCCTTGTGTGCATTTGCATCATAAAATGTGCCTATCTAAGGGAAAAAAATCTACCCTAACTCATTTGGGGAAGTACACCTTGATTATAAGCATTCTCTAAACGTCTGGTAAGAATGACGCTAAATTCAGAAGATAAAAGCATATGGCATGGTAATTTGTGAGCTGCTTGTGAATAGGTTCTAGTATTTTATTATTTCAATCCAGCTGTGTCTCCAATTTAGGCATCAAAGAGAAATAAATACTCTGAAAACTGGTAACTTGAATTTCCTGAAAATATTTCTCACTGGGGGTATCGACTGAAAAGGTTTACTTACATTTCCACCTTTTTAGGCCCATGTAGTATATCCATCAGTCTTTCTCTAACATTTGGAAGCACATCCAGGACTTACTCTTTCACCCAGTAGACTGAATTTCTGCAAAAATAATAAAATTTAACTCAACTCTAACCCTTATAGTCTTTGTAAATGTTATTTGAACTAAAGCAAGTTGTAGTGCTGATTGTGTCTGCTATGCCACGATATACTCACGGTCTGAATTTTCTTTGACCCCTTTTCTAATATTTGTGCTAACCTAAGCTAATTGCTAAGTCGATGCTATTTTCTGTGTGTTTTCATACGTGCACTATTCCAAAAAAAAACAAAACACGAAAAGTATATGTACTAAATATTTGAAGTTTTGGGTTTTCAGGTACAATTTAAGTTAATATAAATTGAAATGAAATGAAAATGTAGTTGTCGTTATGTTGTGCATAATGTTTTATTTTTATAATAAAAGAAATCTCTTCATCAGAAGACCTCCCTTTCCACCATGTTTTCTTCTTCACGTGACAATTTTTACATTCTTGCTTGTCTTCCTTTCTTTTTGCTCCTCATCTCCTCTTTCTATCTATCCTTCCATCTCTCATGCTGTCCTCCTCTCTAGTCCACTCCTTAATGGAGACAAGTTTTATGGCAGACAGTAAATGCATCTGTGGGGTCCCTCATTCTTCTGTGAGGGAAATTAGTGCAGAACGAATTACACTGGCTTTCAGCACCAATGCTGGGCTATGGCTGACATTTGATGGTGAAATTAGCCGTGGATGCAAGTTTAATCACTCTGGCAGATTCAGTGTGTGTGTGTGTGTGTGTTTGTGTGTGTATATGTGTGCGTGTGTGTGCCCCAGATCAGTTTGCTTGAATGCCAACAGTGGCCCCTAATCTCTTGATTAGTAGGCTGACAGAAGCTGTTTCCTCTCTAAACTCTGGTCCCTGCTCAGCCATCCCTACCTAAGATGTTAAAACAAGGCCGGAAAACAGTGAGAGGAAAAGTTAATGAGTGATGCTGGGTCAAAGCTCACTGCAGGTCTTATTCTCAGCTGTGGTTTTCCAATTGCACACACATGCTCACTTATCACCAATGCACGCTCGTTCAAAAAGGACAGGAAAAATATGAGGGTGGAGCTAAAGTAAAGCATTTTGTAATAAAGCCTTCTGGGTATTTTGCTTGGTAACCGCATTATCTTTCAGGAAGTGCTGGAGACACAAACACTCATACCCACAAAGCAAGTTCCCATAGGATTCTCCTCACTAGACATACATACCCAGGGATTTTAAACCCCTGACAAAAGGCTCTTCCATGCAGAAGAGCAAACTTGGAGAACCATGGTAGATCCCAAGACTAATGCCAGACAGAGGCCTCTTCTTGTTGTAGGCAAAGGGACACTGAGGGCAACTAGCATGCCAAGGATAAAGGCCACAGAAGGAGAAACACTGGATCACGAATTCCCCACACCAAGACCACACCATGACTCACTTATGAGACAGAAAGAGGCTTTTAGAGACACATGCACAGACACACAGATATAATTGCATATAGACATAAACAGGATGGTGAAACGGAACACAAAAACAGACTAAGATTAAAGAGATTAAAAGAGAGAGCTTTTACCAAGAAAGTGATGTTCAGATTTACATCAACAGCCAGACTTTTTTTTTTTTTTGCTGCGGTTTCCTGTCTGGATTTAAACAAGTTTAAAACAGACATTTGCAGTGAGGAGAGTCCAGTAATCCAGTAGACATTTACCGGTGACTCCAGCCTAGTATCTGCCACTGTAGAAACTGCAGTCATACCAAAATATGCCTAGCATATAGTGCATAGAGTAATCGATCCTCAGTGGACCAACATATTTCAACATATTTAGGGGTGGGGGGGTGAACCCACTGAAACCAAAAAGGAAAGTTATAAAATTACAGCCTTGTTGTTTTTGTTGGGTGATAAAATCAAATACTGTTTTATATAAACACTTCATAGTTTAATTTTGGACCATAACATATTTCACTGGTAAAATTTGGATAAACAGGAGTTCTCTACTGGGATGTTAATGTGAGGCAAAACAAAAATGTTATTTGTCACAAGTCATTTCATCTCATATTGTGGGCTACCGCTCTAAATCCTGTGATTATTGGCCTTCCTAATGCACCAAATTTCAACCTATTTTCTGCTAACTGATAAAAATGTGTATTTTCCAGACATCTGTGTAAACTTAATAGACCACGTCACTTCAGTTCTAGATGAAACCATGTGAAGCTAAGGCACTAAGTAAAGTGTTAGCTGCTTGTTTAAAAATAATCATATTCCTTTGATATCCAGTATTCAACAGATGTGAAATTTTACACAACGTAAGTGAAAAAAAGCACTGGATACGAAAAAAATGGCAGGAATAATAATAAAAAGAGAAATACTATTTTTTATCCCAAAAGTTGAGGTTTACTGTGCTACAGCAGCCAAAACCTAAAAAAAACCAAACAAAATAAAAACCTGGAGCTGTAAAAAATATCACAAATATTGTGTCAACATAGATCTGTTCTGAAAAGTAAAAAAAAAAAAAAATACATTAAAGAGAGGCCTCAATAAATCACTATACAATGAGGAGCTTAAATCTAAAATGAATACTACCTGGGAAGGGTTATACCAGACAAACAAGCCAACTCATTATAATTAGATGAACCACACCTAACCAGTTTTCTACCTCTGGCTTTACTCACTTTGCTCTCGCTTGCACACTTGTAAAACTGATGGGTCAGAGTGTCTGAATTGGAAGGGCTGCACATTTCATGTCCCATATTTGGGGATAGGGAAGGTTTCGTAATAATCTTGGGAATTCCCAACTAGAAGGCTTCCCAGAAGAAGAGGTGTTTCATCTTTTGGAAATCCCATGGTAGCTCCATGCTCTCCGTGTCCGTTAAACAAGCTAAAGGGCAGACCGATAAGACGATTCCTAGTGCACTTTGTGGAAATTGAATTTGTGCGAATACACTTTGCTAATTATTTTTGCGTGTTTTATCACTATAATCTAAAGAGCCGAGAGAGAAGTCCAGATCCAAATTAATTTAGGCTGTTTATTTGGTCTTAGACAAAAGGGATTTTTACTAAAACAATTCATGAGACTTCTGCTGTACATCACCCATTTTAGGATCTGTATGTTTTTGCCTCTGTGTCTTGTGTGTGTGTGTGTTTTAAGCTATAATTTGCTGCAGCTTTGTTTATGTTATCAAAGCACAACACAGCACTGAGACCATATTAAATCCTTACAGCGTTCTGGTGTTCAACACACAAACAAGTATTTGGAGGCTCATGCACAGAACAGAAAGTCCACACTCACACACATGCACACTCACACACACACACACACACACACACACACACACACACACACACACACACATATATGTATCTATCTATATATACATACACACACACACACACACAAAGATACTTGTGCCACACCTGTGTATGATTTTCAGGGGATGACATGCTGTCCTGAACAATGACAAGCTGTAAGAGATTTATAGCTGTGATGAAGGGTTGTTCCAGTGCAGGTCTGGTGTATCAGTTACTGCCTCACACACATGCCCGTTTAAAAAGCTTTGTGCACCATAAAACTCTGATCTAGTCCATTAATAAGCATTAAGTTTCTTTTGGGGACTGAATTTTTACATGCCAGGGTCTTTGAAAAAAGAGAATATGACAGTGTCAGGAATTTTATAACATTGGGTACATTGCAAAACATGTAGCTCATTTTTAGGATTGCTGAAGTCATCCCTAATAGGTTGTCATTAATATTAACAAGTGGCCTTGTGCGGTTTTCCTCTCAATCCAAAGTTTGTTTTATACCAGAACTGGGTCAGTAATAATGTGCCTGCAGTCCTCTGTGGGCATGGACAAGTCTAGCAAATTTTACCCGGGACAGTGGAAGGCTATAAAATACAGAACCGTGTGTGTGCGTGCATTCTGTTATACCATCAGATGTTATTTTGTACCTTCTGTAAGATGTACTCAGTGTTAATTAATTTCATAGAGTGCTACGTTCTACCTTCCCACTTTTTCTCTCCCCTTTCTTTTATTTCTGTTTGTTTTTTTCTCTCTTTTTTCTTTTCCTTCCACATCTGGAAACAATGTGCTGAATACAGACCTGGTGTGTAAATCCTCTTGTTGTTTTATCAGTGGAGATCAGTAGGAGAGAAGTCATAAAACGTAAAGGGCATAATTTATCAGATTTGCAAGAATGCTATCAAACTGTCTGGGATGTTTACGCATTTGCATCAGTACAAAAACAGACATACATGGTTCTACTATGCAAACTTCATATATATATATATATATATATATATATATATATATATATATATATATATATATATATATATAGTTCATACAACTGCATCTATAAATTACATAGTACTAAATCAGTATGTTAAATTAATATTTAATTCCTCAAAACGATTTGATTTCTCATCTGTCATCCTGTTTCTTTGTTCTCTTTTTTCTACAGGAGGAGCAGGAGACCAGCTACACAATCCTCCGTGCTCGAGGTTGTAATGTGACCCTGAATGGTCTGAAGCCCAACACTGCCTACTTGCTTCAAATCAGAGCCCGTACCGCAGCAGGATATGGAGCCAGCAGCCCCACTTTCCAGTTCGAGACCAGCCCTGACTGTAAGCTCAGTAGAGATTAAAATTAAATTAAATTATATGATAGTCCATTAGCCTTTTTCCTATCATTTTTTATTTTGAATTGTGAGGTTATGAAACCTCTCTGGCAGGATGTGTGCATGTTAATTTTTTTTTTGTTTGACGACCTTATGTCCAGTTGTGTAGCAGCTGTTTAAAACATGTTTGCTGACAAGAACAATTTTCTTTCCTTTCTTGCTGTTGGTGAAATTTAGATATTCATGCAGTAACTTTGGCAGAATTTCAGAAGTGAATTCAACCATCACATTTTTTATTGCAGCAAACATGCAAGTGCTTTGGAGAAAATTTGAAAATACTGCCCAAGATTTTTGCTTTACTTTGTCTCTGTTACACGCCTAAGTTGTTTCGTTTAGCTGTTACTGTACCAGGGGATAAAAGCTGTGAAAGCACATTATTGTTTATATCGATTTTGCTGCCAAATATGTGTAAGTGTCTCTAGAGTGAGCTGAATCACCTTTATCTGCTCATGTGGGAACTAAATAGAATATCTTATTGAATCAAAGGTATATTTATTCTTGATGCGCATGCGGTACGTTGGAATAGGACTAGCAGGTAATTGAAGTTTGTGTTGTGATGTGCTGTAATGTTAACAAAACAAAGTTAGCACTGCTTATTAGTTGTTTCTTTCTGTCTTTCAGCAGCCTTCTCTATCTCAAGTGAAAGCAGCCAGGTTGTTTTGATTGCCATTTCTTCTGCCGTAGCCATCATCCTGCTCACTGTGCTTCTCTACGTCCTGATTAGCAGGTCTGTCCACCAATCACTTGCCTGGATTCTCGCCTTGAGCATTGTCTCCATTAGTCACACCATCTGTACTCTCTCCTTTCAGCACTATGTGATGAGTTGATTCTGTGTGCACTTTTCAAAAATTTACTTTCAAAAGCTTAGAAGAAAAATTAAAAAACACCAATTAATAACCAAAGGAACTTTTACTGCTGTGGTTTACAAGGTGTTTTAACCTTGTTGATGATTCCTTGTAATTGTGATGCTGTCATTATTCATTAAATATTTGAGAACGTGTTCTAAATTTGTTCAAAGAAGTTCTTTTTAGAACAGCTTCGTCAGCTTTCTCAAGAAGTACACATTCTGATAGCCTGTATGGTCCTTTAAAGTCCAGATCTATACACACTTCAGCTGAAGTTGCTCTTGGCTTAGTTGCCACTCAATCAAAAAACATGAGCATCTTCAATAAATGGAATCTTTTCAGTGTGTTCATGCACAACACGGGTGTTTGAATGCCAATGTGTGTGCGACTGAAGTTGGTGGTCAGCAGGTTTCGGAAAGAGTATAAATCCACATCACATTATAAGACTTACTGATACTCTTTGGGGTTATAAGAGCCAGAAGTATATACACACAGACATAAGTATGCACACATGGATCTTGGTAGCGTTTGGGCTGGGCTTGTGGGCGAATTTTTATTGGAGATGTGGCACTACTTCTGGTCTTTCTCTGTTTGCATTGGCAGGTTTTGTTGCCGGAGCAAATCCAAACATCCTGATGAAAAAAGACTGCATTTTGGCAATGGACACTGTAAGTACTGGACTTTGTTTATCTGAGAATTGGCTCTGTCTCTCCTTGCCGTACTTTACTAGTCACTGAATACAGATAGAACTAGCTAGTTACATAACAGATAATTTGAGGGTGTCATTTGAATATGCATGTCCTTCTGAGAACCTTTTGACCAATAGCGGTTGTTTTAGAGTAGATCTGTCAAAGCTTGAAGTGGATTTCCCCTTTAAGTTAAGATATATCTTGGTTTTTTCATATGAGAAGACAATAATCAAACAAGACCATGTTATGAAGCAGGTTTTTTGGCCCATTTAGAAACGAGTACTTGAGGCTTCATTTAAAAGGAGAACAAAATAACACTGTTTTCCAAACCAGCCAAATGAAGTGGTTAAATCTGTGTTTTAGTTTCTACTTTCCAAATAAAAAAGTTTCTTGATATTATTTCTACTATCAGTGTCAGTACTAAATAAATAGTAATTTCATTTTCTTTTCATGCTACTTCCTCATCCCTTTATTCCTTGTTTCTTCTCTCTCTGTCTTTACAAGGTGTTATTTATCTGAAATAGTCCTACCTTTAAATTTGACCTAGGTCTCTAGAATTCCCCAGGTACTGCAGAGCATCTGTCCACTGCTTCATGAGTAGTTTGGATGGGTCAAACACAGAGCATAAATTTTAACACACAGGGACTACTAAAATACAGCTGTGTTACATATTTTCCCTTCGTTTTCAAGTTTATAATAAAATAAAACATATCTCTGAAACATTATGTTTCTTAAACTTGATGTGTTATGAAGGGTATAATTCCTCTTTGGGTTATTGTTCCTCCATCAAATCTCAATAAGAGAGACTCTCCGGGGAAAGAGAAAAGAGGGAATTGTAAAAAAAAAAAATACTCTTTCCATTAAAACAGCTAAAAGTGTCTTCATATCCATTTGATAAGTAGCTGTTGCTTTAATGCATAATATATTAAGTGAGAAAATCTCATCCTTGCCTGCTCCTTGAGGGAAATTCTTCCCTAAAATTCAATCAATGACATACTCAGGACTATATCGTCTTCATGGTTTTGGTTTCATTGTGCAGGGTTAGTTAGATCTTTTTGCCACCCTGTGTGTTTCCTAGACTCCTCTGAAAGTGCAATTTTACTGTAAGCTGTGCTATTTAGGAGTTTTTAACTATTTGGTAACCAATGCAACTTTCCTGTGCTGCTGCAGTGCGTCTGCCAGGGATCAGAACCTATGTGGACCCCCACACATATGAGGACCCGAGCCAGGCTGTGCACGAGTTTGCCAAGGAACTGGATGCCTCCTGCATTGCCATAGACAAAGTGGTGGGAGCAGGTGAGAATAGGCACAGGAAAATGTATGGCCAGATGCTGCTGCTTATTTAGATTCCATATAGGTTTGGCAATATTGCAAAAAATTCATGTCATTTTTAACATTTTCAAAACAATTATCAAAATGAGCTTGGTGGGATATGAAAAAAAAGCAAATCAAAAAAGATTTTTCCCACTTTCGTATCACATTTACTTCCTTTTACTTTTGCACTCTTTCATGCTCTGTTTAAATGACAAAGACAAACCAAGTGCACAACCACTCTAAGGAAAAATGAAGTGTATACAGAGCTCCTATACATCTATATTTTCATAGCAGTGAGCTAGTTATCTATGCGTCATGCTGCACAGCCGGGAATGAGAAAGCATTCTATGCCCCAGCTTGACGTCTCTTCTTTCCAGCCCTCACCTAGGATGGAGGGAAAGGTGGTGAAATGAGAAAACCTTCAGTTGGTTCATGTCTCGTTTAACCCTTTCTTTCCTTCCTTCCTTTATTTTTTCTTTCCATTTTCCGTAGCTTATGCTCCAGTTCGTAACTCCCGATGTACAGTAATTGCAATAGTAATTGAAGCCTTGTCTCCTCTTTTCCTCTCCACTCATGTACTCCCTGATAACTTGAGCAGGAGTGCAGACGGGAGGGTAATGCATTATGATTCATGTCGAGTGCAGTCAGAATAGATGGAGACTAAAGCACACAGCACATAACAGCAGACTGGTCTCCAGAGTCCCACCAGCCCTTCACACTGTAAAACTGTCAGGACAGCCTGAGAGTCTATTACCTGAGTATACACTGGACTCACTCTGCAGTGCTAACCACAATATATTTTTCATACATAGCAGACACAAAACACAATGATTTTCACAGGGCTGCAATGGTACATAGGAGATAACAGTTTATATATTAAAATCACATATAAAAAACAAAATCAGCTGTTCTCTTTTAATATAATAAAAAATGTGGTACACATTTTTGCACAGTTCATTGTGGCTGTCATTTTGATTTTACACAAGCATTAACTTCTTCAAATCTGCATGACCATTTGCAAGAAATGCACACAAACTAATGTCCATACTTCATTTAATATTATTAAATACATGCAATTTGATGTTTGAGGCATGAAAAGTGAAACAGCAGTGAAACATGATCTATCGAAAATGCAAATAGATGAAGAGTAGCTCCAATTTATCATCATTCTAAACCAGTATTAGCTGAGTAATACCTTAACCCATAGTCGATTTACAGCAGAAAAGTCTATACTGTACTATACATTTTTAATGTGTACAGTGCATAGCTGATTCAAAGTGTATTTATTTTAGTGTTCTTCCATAGTAACACAAAGAAGGGAGAGTGCAACTATGAGAACATGTTCTGGACAATATAAATAAAATGACAAGTTGACAGGGTGATTACTTTTGAAAAGCAACTTAGTAGTTCAGAGCAGTTTAATTTTAGAAAGATGGACAGAGAATCCCTGAAAGATTTTCAGATAAAAACCAGAAACCTTATATGAGAAAACCATAAATTTGCAGATCCAAATGTGAGATGAGAGGAGAAGAAAGGGGACTTTGGCCTGCTCTTGCTAATCTATTTTAACTTCATAAAATCTGAACCCAACACCAGAGGTGAACATTAAAGCTCCAGCCATGATGTAAACATTTTTGTCCGTCAGCTTCAATGCACCCTGCCACCCATCTGTGTGATTTTTATAAAGCCACATAAGCACTCTGAACAATATACAACATACCTTCGCTTTCTCCATTCCTGCCTCAACTCCATCTGTCTTCATTAAACACGTTAAAGGGACTTTGATCCTCTTGCCAATCGGTGATTGTGTGTTAAAAGACATGAAACACATGCTCCGCTCTGCTTACATGGGTTAGACTTTAACATCAAAGTGAGATACCTAGCTCTACTCATAACAGGAAAGGAAAGAGTGTCCCTAATCAAGCCTTATTAGACGAAGATCTTCTTTCTCTGAGTGACCACATAAAAAGGTGCCTTGGCTTGACTTGCCTGTCCACTGCTCAGGACCAGAAGTGCAAAGCAGAGAAGGAAAGAACAGACATGGTCTGGGTATTTAGACAGGTTATAATTATTCAGGCTTAAGTCCTTCCAGACCCCATTGCTTGACCCATGCTCTCTGAGCCAGAGCAGCTATGGGATATGATTGTACTGGATGAAGAGTGAGATCTGCATATCTTAGTTCTGACATCACCATTCTTGAGCACACTCAGCATGCATGTATGTTCAAACACCCACTCACATTCAGTACACACACACATATATATACACACATATACACACACCCCTCATCTTCTGCAGTCCAGCCAAAACTCTGTCTCCAGGACTACCTTTGAAGTGGCCAACATACCTACAAAACTTACAGTACCTTCTGGATAGCTCCCCATTGCATGCTCATACTTACAAGTAGTAACTGAAATTCATGCATCCCCTCACCAGTGAAGAATGCTAATTGAGCTCTCCCCGAGTGGATGTTAAGTCATTTTGTGTTTTAATTCGGCATATAAATGAAGCTGAAAAGTTGTGTTGCTGTCTATTCACTTTGTTATTTTGGCTATGGGTACACGCTATGCATTAATCAGGAAATGCTGTTTTTTGTCCAACATCAACAAAAGCATTTCCTGATTAATTGGAGTAAAGTTATTACAGATGGAAATTTTAAGATCCTTCATGATCTGCAGCTTTGTCTGAATGAATCACTGACAGGCAGCTGTAAAAATCATATGTTGTAACACCTTAAACAACATCTGAACCCCTGTTGTACATCAGAGCAGTCAGGATTTTCTGCCTCATGCTATGCTAGATGCTGGGCTCTCAGTGGTGAAACTGACCTAGCCGTAGGTTTAAGGAGTATCAGCATGCAGCCTGTCTTTGTGGTTTTACTGCTGATCATGTACTCTGGTACAAGAGAGCTATTTAAGTTAGCCATATTCACTCCACAATGCTTTTCACGGCAATGTCATAGACATCATATATAAAACTTGCCTTTATTTTATCTTTAGGTGAATTTGGAGAAGTCTGCAGTGGTCGCCTGAAGTTGCCCAGCAAAAAGGAGATCTGCGTGGCCATCAAAACTCTTAAAGGTGGATATACAGACAAACAGAGGCGGGACTTCCTTTCTGAGGCATCAATCATGGGACAGTTTGACCACCCTAACATCATCAGGCTGGAGGGGGTGGTAACACGCAGTAAGTTCCATGACAAACTGAAGAGAATTGAATTACCAGGTGCTATTTTGATAATTATATGTTATTCTGGTTCTTGGAGAGTATTAATCTATGAAGCACTTACTTTTTTAGTTTTTTCAGAAGCATGATGTTTCACAGAACACAACAATTTTTAGTCACATTCCATAAGAGAGCAGGCTTCTCCTGAGAGTCTTTTTACCGATTCCGGATTTGCAGTTGTCTTTGACAAATGGCTCTAAAGTGGCCGACACTTCTGTGAAAGAGCAAAGGAGTTTTATTGAGTTGCCGTGGTGTAAATCTCTGCAGATCAATGTGCTCTGATCAAAGCCTGTGTCCAAAGCAGGCATAAATCCATAAATCCATATCTCTGACTAGCTTCCCTCTGGGCCTCTTTATAAGACTATCATTAGCACACAGAAGGCCTCTTTAAAATGGAATGACTGCAGAAAAGGGAAATAATGAGTCTGAACTTTGTCGCAAAGAAACAGTCCTGGCCTCTATATTTCCCTGCGGCACTTGGCTTGTTAAGTAGTTCTGCCAGTATTGTTATTCTAAAGAGTAGAATAAAATACCAAGTGAACTTGCCTTCTCTTTATTATTCTGGATTTTAGGTTCTTCTGTTCCGTCTCATTTGTTCTTTGCTTCCTCGTCTCCACCTTTTCTTACATCAACTTGTTTTACCTGCTTCCCTAACTTATCTTCTTAGCAACTTACTGCCGTGACTTGTAATCAAAAACAGCCCAGTCTTACAATGTAATGTAATTTCCAAACAGCAATGAACTGGGCATGTAAACCATATTGTTCTGATTATGCTTCATCTCTACAAAGAAAGAAGGAAAAAAAGAAAAAAGAAAGGAGGGAAGGAAAGGAGGGAGGGAAGGAATGAAGGATGGAAGGAAAGTAGAAAAAAGAAAGGAGGGATGGAACGTCAAAAGAAACAAAGGATGCAAGGAAAGAATGATAGAAGGCAGGAAACAGGAGGGAAGGAGGGAAGGAAAGAAGCAAAAAAGAATTTAAGAAAGGAGCAACGAGAAGGAACAGAGGGAGAAAGAAAGTAATGACAGTAGAATGAAATAAATAAATAAACAAACAATAGAAAGATAGAAAGGATGGAAGGAAGGGAGGAAGGATGGAAAAATTGAATAACACAAAGAAATAACACAAAGGAAGCAGGAAGGAAGGAGGGATGAAGGACAAAACAATAGAAGGAAGACAGAACAACACCAATTAATATCGTATAACGTATCATTTTATCATTTGAGTCAACAGTGGCACAAATTATGCTACTAAACTGTCACTGATGCAGTTTTTGTAGGAGAAAACATGTAAACTTGTTAAACATGCTAATATGCATGTATTTGTAAAATAATGTCAGTAAATAAGGTCAAATAATAGAAAACAGTAACCAGAACAACAGAAGCTAATCATACTCCTTCATCCAGTTTGGTCTCTTTTAGCATAATTTTTCAGTTAGAACGTACGGCATGGTTCTGCACTGTACTGATGAATGAAATCAGTCCACTCTGAAAGTGAAAGTCTGTGTGTGTGTGTGCATGTGTGTGATCCCTCATCACACATTGTTTGCCTAATACATCTTAAACCACTCTTCCTGTTAATGTCCGACCTGTGAGAAATGCTGCAATAACACAAGACTGCGGTTTCATTTGCTGGTTTGAGACTAATAGGGGAGGCCCCAAATTCACTACTTCGCACATGACATTTGGAGAGATGCCCTGAGCACATGTGCATAAGTAGGAGCAGCATGAGTGCAGGGCATAGTTTTAGGAGGTCCATTTGATATGCTCCCACACACAGACACACACCTACACACACACAAACACACACACAAATGCACACTGCTGTCGGGTGATTTATTAAGCTGCTCCTGTTAATTCTTAATAATCCTGAGACTTTCACACCCCATTTACCTTGCTGCTGCTTTTGGCTGATCCACAGGCTGCATATTTGTAGGAGCACACACACACGCACACACACACACACACACCACACATGCACACTTCTTGCTCAAGCTCATACATCCACACTTGCACACATACAAGTACACTCACACTTGGGTCCGCAGAACAAAGGGGCTTGGGGGCCTTTATCTTTGTTGCCAATGTTGAAAGTAGAGAGAAAGAGGGGAAAGGAAGGGGCGGAGGACAGGAGGGAGGACCCGGTGCGTGCATTCCCGTCTGCAACTATAAAAGCAGTTCTCTGTTAAACTGAACAATCCATCACAGCCTTTTTGGGACAGGGTGTGGGTGGAGGGTATTGTACTGGTCCTGTGACGGTGTTTAAATGATGAGAGATTTTTGCTCTAATTGTAAGTGAAATTGTTGCAACTTTCCTGAGACATGCTGTTCTGTGAGTTTAATCTCCCTTTAAAAAAAAAAAAAAAAAAAGGCTTTGTCTTCCTGAGAAACTCCTTTTTTTCCAGGTAAAAAGTTGGAAGAAACACTTGCTAGCATAAATTATCCGCTTACTCTGGTAAGACGTAAATAAACAGAATCAGTTGAAATAGATTCAAAATCTTTCAGAGTCATTTCAAGCTGAAATTCACAACATCTGTTTTGTTTAGATGTGCTCTGATAAAGAAAATGAATTACCAGTACAATGCAGATTCATGAAAAGGCCCTTTTCTTAAAATTTCCATTGAGTTTAATAGATTTGCTTCTTTTCACAACTAATTCCGTCACCCTCTCCCTTCAGCCTGCGCGATTCCTGAAAAAAAAAGTCCCTTTCTTTCCAGATGTGGGGTTGGTTCACATTAATACATGCAAGAGGGACAGAGATGAGAGGGAGGGATGGGGTGATGGGGAAAGAGAGGCAGGTATGATAGAGAAAAGGTAGGTCAGGAATGAAAGAGGAGGGAGCAGGGCACATTAATCAGAATAAAAAATGGAAAAGAAGAATATGGCTGGTGGTAAGTCAAGAGTGAAGCTGAGAGAACAAAGCCATCTGGGGCACAAACAAGTCCTGACATGGATGCTGTTCATTTAACCATGGCTGATTTAAAGCTTTCTTAAAGAGTTTTTTCCCCCCTTTCCCCCCTCTGTAATAAACTTTGTGCTGGCCACAGTCTGATCAGGTACAGATGATAGCAGGCACCATGGATTTACAGCCAGATCTTCCACAGAAATAAAGATGTCACACTCTGACAGGTGACCTGCTGGGACCCTAAAACTATGACTAGGATCATTTCATTCTGGTGTGTGTGGGCGTGTGTGTATGTAGGCGTGCATGTGAGTGTAACTGAGAGAAAAGAGAGTAAGTTCAGCCTGGTCACTCTCAGGGTCTGTGTACATCTGTTTAATGTCGAGGTACAGCTCTTAATGTGGACTCATTATTATTTTGCTTGTTTCAGAGAATAAATCTAGAATCAATACAATACTGCCACAAAAGAGGGTTTTTTTCGTTGTTTGTTGTTTCTTATTCCGAATGTTATTTCACTAAATTATTTTAGTCCTATTGCTGGTATGATATGGGAATTTATTGAAATCTTCCTGTTGTAGGTAAACCTGTCATGATCGTCACCGAGTACATGGAAAATGGATCTCTTGACAGCTTCTTAAGAGTGAGTAATAATTAAAAACACACTTATTGAATTTTAATGCACTGAAGAGGTACAAACCCAAACCAGTTTTGCAACGAACGATTAATGGCTAGCTGAAAATTAAGAAACATTCAATGTCAGCTTTGTCATAGGTTCTTATTTTATAATTTATGTAAGTATTATTTATATTTTAATATATGAAATGAATTAGGACAGTCAGCTAATATAGTCAGTTTTAACACTACACTATAACACATTGTACTGTATACACTATAAGGTACCTGAGATATGCTGGTTTTAGCAGATTTCTTTCAGCTGTACTCTTCTTACACCTTGTCAGCGAACAAAATATTTTGAACTGCTCTTTCAGCCAGGACTGAATGTGATTCTTGCCATGCCTCTGTCTCTTACAGAGAAATTGACCTGCCTTACTGAAATTAGCCAAAGCACGGCAGCCAAGCCGCAACACTGGCATGAAAGCATGTGTACTAATGCCTGTTTTAGCCTTTTTCCACATGCGTCTGCAAAACACGTAGACAAATCCAGGACGTGTAGCTGTTGTCTGCCGACGTTTTTACAGAGGCCTGCACTTCATCATTGAAAATGTGTCATAAACACACACGCACGCACACGGAAATTCATAGCTTTGCGCTTTAGCTTATGTCTGTGTTATGAATCTACAAAGCTTTGAAGTGACTAAACCAGGTGTCCTGGCCACTAATGGTTCAAAATGAAGTGGAAGGTCTGGTTGGTTTTTAGAGAAAAACATACTTATCATACACTCAGAATAAGCCATTTCATGTGAAAATAAATCTTTATGAATGTATACAGACAAGCCATACTAGCTAAAAAGAGCCTAATGAAAGCCTATTGATAGATAGTTTTGAAAGAAAAATGTAAAAGTTACTGCAAAAACTGTGACCATGCAAAATGTACATAACTTGCAGTTACTTGGAAGAGATGATTGATTAAATTCAATTTAAAAACTTAGAGAAAAATGGATGATTGGATAATCATCCATTGGATAAAATACTCTTATCCATAGGATAAGAGTATTTATGCTCAAATTCTGAATGGAATGAATTTGACAATGCAGGGCAACAGAAGATACAAAGAGCAGCAAGAACAGACAAAATGAAAGCGGTATGGATACTGAGCACAAAAGGACAGATCTTCCTAAAAGGAAAAAAATCATATGGCTCTCCTCATGTTTCCTCAGTTTATATTTATCTCATATCCAGATAGTAGCAGCAGATCACAGAACATATATGCCTAGTTATGAACTCTTGCCAGTTTGAATCAGTGTAAACACTGCTGCTTGCCAATGCAAACAATAAAATGTGCTTTGTGTTTACATCTCACCCACTATATGTTTGACTGCTGCAACTCAACACCTGGCAAACATTTGGCTATAAAAATCCATTGGATAATGTGCCATGGAAATGCATTATATCCCTTTTTTCCACATTATATGATTTTGTGATGAATATACAGCATTCAAATATATATATATGTGGATGCCAGTTTTCATATTGTCTATGTGTGTCATCACATATGTAGCATATGAAAACTGCTGCACAATAGCAGCAGTGATTTGTTTAAAAAAGAAATTCATTTTTATGGTCTAATCCTTATTTCCATACATTACTCTGTATTTGGCTCTGGGATTTCATAGTTGAAACGAAAGATGAGGTACATAATGTCAAAGGTGATTTTTAAAGGTTAATGAAAATCCTGTGGACAGTAATGCAGAAAAGTTTCATTTTATGCAAATACCCTAAAAGGTCAGATTCCCTTTGTGTACTATATAATGTATGTTAACGTGTGACATAAAGGGAAAAGCATGCTTGTCTTTCTTTAATTATTTCTTTTATCTCTCTTTTTAGAAACATGATGCCCAGTTCACAGGAATCCAGTTGGTTGGCATGCTGCGCGGTATTGCTTCAGGCATGAAGTATCTGTCAGACATGGGTTACGTTCACAGAGACTTGGCCGCTCGAAACATTTTGGTCAACAGCAATCTGGTGTGTAAAGTGTCAGACTTTGGCTTGTCCCGGGTGCTGGAGGATGACCCGGAGGCTGCTTACACAACCAGGGTGAGTTGGAATGCAAATACAAATAAAACATTTAAAGACAACATTGTTTTATATAAATTCTATAAATATCCTCTCCAGCAAAAATAATCCCCCCACCAAAAAACACACACAGTCAGGTTTTAATTTTTTTGGGGGGGGATGTCAATACAAATGGACAACACACTCCATCCTCTTCTGGTCTTTGTCTTTGTCTTTGTCATCACACATACACAGACACAGATACTGTGCACCTGTTCCCCTCACATATCGCAGCAAGGGTGAACAAAAAAAAACAAGTTGTTAAAGGGCAGACATAAATCCACATATCCCAAACTGGAAGGTCATAGGGAAGACCATTAAAGCCCCATGTGCCATAAGACGATGCGTCTCATTGAGAAGAATATATGTGGACTTTGCCACTGTCATTTGCTTTCATAATGTAAATGACAGAGGTTTTTACTTCTTAGATTGAACTTTTTTCAGATAACTCTTTGAGGTATCCTGCATAATCTGTTGGTCTCTGTTTACAACAATGGCAGGAACTGCCTCTTGAGGCTGCTAGCTAGTAGAGAAGGCATCTACTGGCCAGATCTATTGGGCTGATTACAACTTATAAAAGCCATTTGACAGGCTAATAAATTCTGAATTTGTTGCTTTTTGGTGATACACAGAAGTTGATAAAGTTCATCCTTTAGGAGGAAAAGCACCGATACTTTCAAAAAGTATCATGTCTCGCTTTTAGAGGCATATTTAAAAGGGTAAGTGCCAAGAAGACAATTTGAGACATTTACAGTGCTTCTTACGATGATGGAAAATCTGTGTTTCAACTTACCTTGGAAATCCACTTAGGATACTTCCCATAACAATGTAATAATAGCACATAGGCAATGGAAAATTAGTATTATGAGAAAGATCATAAAAATGGAATCCTACAGATGGTCTCCCAGTAAGTTCGGGCAATTCAATTTTTCAGAAAGAAGTTTATGCATGTAATTAGATTTGCACACCTGTGGTGAGAGAAGCTCTAATTGCTGTGTTTGTGTCTTTGCATCTCTACATCCTGAAGAAGCATAACCCGGTATGCATTCATGTATTTGTAATGTCATTAGCCTTGTGAAATAAAGGCCTTTGATTGCTTTTTCAAACCTAACTTGAGTACCTGAACCTGGATGTTTTATGCCATTTATTGATTTATTGATTTATTTCCACTATTTCCATTATATTTAAAAAATAAATTCATCTTAAAAGCATTTCTGATTTGCCTTAACAGTAGATGCTCGAATTGAAACACAACCAGTAGGCATATTATGATCCAGACACTGATCTTAACCTTTGGAAGTGTGTGCGTGTGTGGCCATTCTCAACTGAGGAATCTGTGGTCTTAACCATGCGTGCAGCCTTTTAGACAGAGTATAATTTTCTGGCTGAGAATGGCTTGTCAAATAAACAGTCAGTGTGCCGTTTGCCTTTCTCCCAGAAATTCATAATCTGAAATAATGAGACAGAATAATAAACTCTGCCGCATTAAAGTAACTGACAATGCTAGCACATGTGGGCTTCAGTGGATTTTTTTTCTCTCCACTCCTTTAGTCATTGTTTTTTAGGAAAAAATCAAAAGTTTGTGGTCGTATGTGCATGTTTACATGCATGTGTGTCCCATGTTTAAGGGTATTTCTGCACATTTTAGACTTTAATATCTTTGTACAGCAGCTGGGTATAGTATAAGTGCAAGAGCAGTGTGTATTTTCTTGTTTGTATTTATAAAGTGTTTCTTTGTAAACTGCTTTATGTGTGCCGCCATTTGTTAGCTGTCTGCATTTCACTTTCACATACATTCCCCATCATTTCCATAACCTACAGTATGGAAATAGTAATAGAAGAATGTAAAGTTTAGAGTGCAGCATGTGTGACTGCACAGCATTAGGCAAAACCCAACTGATTGGGCCAAGGTTTCTGTTAACTTTGGCTACCATCAGCCTCCTACCCTATGATCCATTTTGTTCATCCGTCTTGATTTTTAGCTAAAATGACAAATACAGCTACACACTCTAGTATGGGGTTGTCCAGGGCACCTTGGATTACAATTTGATGAATGGGGTTTTCTTTCTGGCTTTAACTTTCTTTAAGACTGATGATAATCCATTTTGATTAAATCTTAATATAATGTGTTTTGTTACAATAAAGTTCAATGTCCCCTTATGTGACAATTTTAGTCTTTTTTAGAAGTCTTAGACTTTTTTTTTTGCCAGTCTGGGAAAACAAATTAATTAAAGACAATGAAATGAAAGTGAAAGGTAAAAAAAAAAACTTATGCATGGTTCACCTTTCTGTGAGGAAACATCAACTTTAGATTCTTCCAGACCACACTGGAAAAAATAATAAAAATATTATTTTTACAATTGTTACAGTTTTGAATCTGAAGCTGTGATCTCCACACTTAAATCCAAACCACAAAGCCCACCAGGATTTGGGGGTTTCAGAACAGCCTAAATAATATTCATAAGAAATATTCTTGCATCGGACACAAACCTGCACCTCAGATCCAAATTCTGGTTTTCAGAAATTTTTCTCAAGAATACATCCAGTTTTACGTATTTATATCCACCAAGCAGTACTAAGCTTTGAAATACTATTTTTTAAAACTTTTTAAAGATTTTAAGATGTAATATTAAAAGGTTTATCCAAAAAAAAAAAACATCATTTCAGGTAGAAAAATTAGTTATGCTCAAGAATTATTGATGTTTTTCAATGACAGATTGAATGACTGAAACACAAAGTGAGCTCAGTGAATGACCTCTCATTGTCTGTATTTCAGGGAGGTAAAATCCCTATTCGGTGGACCGCTCCAGAGGCTATCGCCTACAGGAAGTTTACATCTGCCAGTGATGCTTGGAGTTATGGCATTGTGCTATGGGAGGTGATGTCATATGGGGAACGACCATACTGGGAGATGTCCAATCAGGATGTAAGTTCTATTTATTTGCAAAGTTGCATTACTTTAATAGGTACACATCCATATCTGCAGGGCTACCACCTTTGCACATTTGACAAATTTCTGTATCTCAGATGAGATACAGAAAGAAGTATTCTAGTAAAGTATTCTCATAAAACTGAGAAAAAAAATCACTTACTATTACAATGTATTTTGTTCTGAATATTATCTGCCTCTTTTCAAATGCTGTTTGTCTGTTCCTACATAAAGGTAATAAAGGCTGTAGATGAAGGTTACCGACTGCCCCCACCCATGGACTGCCCTGCCACCCTCTACCAGCTCATGTTGGACTGCTGGCAAAAGGAGAGGAACAATCGGCCCAAGTTTGAGCAGATAGTTAGCATCCTGGATAAACTCATCCGCAACCCCGGTAGCCTCAAAATCACAGCGAACACCACATCCAGGTATCAAAGCCATCTTACGTGTATTTATTTTCATTATCATTTTTAGGTGCTTGTCACTTGTATATATAAAACTTAACACTTAAGAAAATACGAAAAGAAAAACCTAGAACTGCTGGTCAAGACCATGCAAGGCTGGTGAGTGTCTCTTAGTCTTGAATGGTTTCTAAGTTGTTCTTTTTTTCTCTTCTTCTTTTAATTTTATTGCCATGTACTAGACAATCCAGTACTCTATTTTAGGTCATATAAAGTTCTGGCTGGTGATCACTAGACATATTATCAGCATATTTATGAAAGTTCTACTTCTCAATAACATAATTTAACATTATTAATGTCATGAAAATTTGGGATGGGGAAGTTTCTTTCACTCGTCTTACCACCTGTACACAAAGGAGCTCAATATAAACACCGCCTATTTCTTCTGCTTGTACAATTTAAATGCAAATTAGCACCACTAGAAAATTTATCAGATATCTTTTCTGATATTTTCAAAAATGTTATCTTATTTGTTTCTCACATTACTTTCTTTTTTGCCCTTGTTAATGCTTTGCTCATTTCCTTTATTGAATCAGTCATTTTCTCCCAGGGGTGTGTGGCTAAGCAGGGCAACATACACTTGTCAGTCCTGGGCAAGAAGTGATACAGGCATTGGGTCTGCAGCAGACGGCCATGGTATTATGTAGACGTCAAAGCTAGTAACATTGACTAATGATTTCTTAAGAAAGTGAAAATAGGTCCCTTGGAGTTTGCATGTAATTTTCCCGATTGGCTTTTAACACTGGGCGAGCACAGGCTGGCCGACAGAGGCTGGTGCGTTGATTTATGAGAACTCTCTGTGCGTATGTGTGTTTGTGTGTGGTGGCGGCGGCAGTTGCACAGCGGGAGCAGCTGCACTCAGCTGCACTCAGCTCCACACACCTCGTTTGTCTCAGGGCTGTCCTGGCTGGCTAATGCAATACCCCCTCCTCCACAAAGCCCAGAACAAAGCCTGTGAACCAAGTAGAGCATCTGGAAACTTCGAGGGTGGGACCTGGTCAGTTTACTCTTCCTGCATATGGATGATGAGAGAGTCAGAAGGCCAAGGTTGACTGTCAGGGGCTAATTATGGGCCAACTGGAGTCCGGTAGAGGTTAGAAGCCATTGTGTATCTGACTTAACTTTCAGGATGTCTAAATTACGCGATTGCTGCAATCGCACTTTCTAAATCAAAGGTAGGTTTTTTTCTGCACAACAAAGCATGCTAATGGCTGCTTACAGTATTACCTTTAAATACATAACACTCAACATTTTATCAAATCTAAAATATTTATATAGAGAATATCTCAAATATCAACCTTTATCCAGAGCGGCCAGGAACATAGGTTGGATAAAAGGACTTGGGAAGCAACAGGGATTGGTGCCTGGACTACGCTTGACAATTGAAATGGGCAAACATTCAACTGTGAATGGAAACCACCTGATAGTACAAAAGAACACAGGCATTTATCACAAATATGTGTCTCCATCAATGCAGAGAGAGGCATTGTTTGATGAGAATATCTAAAAAGTCATAAGTATGAAAAACTGGATAGAAATTAAATAGAATAGTTGCCATTACATATGATGAACAATACTTCAATTCAGTTACCAAAAATTCTTAAACTGTTAGCTCAGACACTACCAAAACTCCACAGTGAAAATAAATTGAACAAAGAATTCGGAGCACAGTCACGTATTGTTGCTGAAATCAAATCAAAATGTCAGTTTAGCTTTCCTCAGCCCACCAGAGTACTGGTTAAAACTACATGATACCATCCAATCTGGCAGTGGCAGCAAAGGGCTCCAACTGAAAGAGCTAATATTACCCCTAAATATCAGTCTAAACTATCCTTGAATTGCCTAGGAGCTGTCACGGTGAAAGGTAATTTCATTCCTTTTTTGTGAGCTCAAAAATCAGAAGACAGCATAGTGCTGATTATTTGGAGATTAAAACAAGGAGAACTACAGAACAAAAAGGAAAGCTTAATGACAGCGAAAAAAGGGAATATATAACCCGACTCCCTTTCTCTCTGATGTAGTCATATTTTCGTCTATATTTTCAAGTGGGTGTTTTCTGCTTTGCTATATAGTATTAAGTAGACATTACCCCCGCCCCAAACCCCAAGTCTCAGACAGATGCTATCTTTTTTTATGATTTTCCAATTCATCACATCTCTCTGTTTCCTCACCAATCATTGTGTCTCTTGAGCTGCGACGAGATGTTGCTGAAAATGTAACAACAAAGGAAACATTGAAAATGATAAGGGAGACGAATCAAGGTCATCTGCAGTTTACCTCTCAGTGGAGACAGCAGAAGGGAAAAAATGAGACAAAAAGAGGAAAAAAGAGATCAAAGATAGAAAGAAAAAGGGGTGTAGGAGGGGAGGGAAGAAGATCAATAATCCTGAAAAAAGATTTTTTTTATAGCCCAAAACTTTAAATGGAAGATAGTTATCGTTTCTATATCTTAATTGATTTTTCCTGATTTGTTTTCCAGCAAATATCAGCAAAAATCTCTCTTGATTCCTCTTCCTCTTTTTTCAAAAAGAAGTAACACATATTTAAAATATTTTTTTTAAATGGGTTTCTACTGTCAGAAGATTCACATATTACTTTCTTTTTGTGCTCATGCAAACCACCCCCTCCATCTAGCCCTCAATTCCCTCCTTTGCAGACAAACCATCTTTTCAGGGGGTCCTGGGGGCCCTCAGCATTTTGACAACCCTGTGATCTGGCAGGAAAAGACTCAATCACTGTAACAGCACCCACTCCACCACCTCAAGTGCATCTTTTTTTCTCCTTCTTTTTCTTCTTTTCTCCTGTCACCACTTGGGATACCATCTCAATAATCTCAATGTGCCTAATATTTTGTTGGCTTAGTGTGCTGTTTCTGACACCATTGCTCAGTGGGAGCTATATGATTTTTGGTTCTGACATCATTTTGATTATAGCTTAATTATATTATATTGATTTAATTAAAGAAAATTAAATCAATAAAATACATTTTAATTAGAGCAGGTGAAGAAAGCACATAACATATCTTATGAAATGATACCTTTTTTTCTGTAGGTACACAAACCCTTGCACATTTAGAGTGGCTTTAAACTTCCTTGCCAATTTCCAAGTCATTTACGCTGAGGTGGACTTTCTGGTATTCTAATGAGTTTGTTTACAGTGCTATGAATAGTTTTCCCCAAGGGAACACTATCTATCTTTTTTTTGTTTTGTTTTGTCCTGCTTTGCTGTATTCCCTTGAGCGCCATACATATCTTGGCACAGGTGTATTTATCTGATCTTTGTGACAGATGCAGTATGTCCTTAGTTTTTGGAACCCAGTTTTAGATGATACTCAGAAAATCAGAATGAAAATGCACAGTGTGCTACTACTGGACTGATTATTGTGTTATGAGCCGTAGTTTGACCTGATATGGTTTGGCTTTGTTTCCCGTTCGCTGCACTAATGTGCTCAGGTTTCACAGTAGCTGAGGGAATCACATTTGTATAAACATGAGTTGCGGTATCTGAAAGTCGACATTAATAAAGCACATTGTTTCCTTGGGTCCTCTGCACTCTCCAGCTCTAATGTACCTTTCTTACTCTCTGTAAGTCTTTTTACCCGTCATTGTTCCTCAGCCCCCCTCCCTTTGGCAAACATCAATCAGAGCTAGTCACAACAGTGCCTGCAGTTTTTCCTTCACCCTCTACTGTTGACTGAGCATTTTAAAGCCCAACGCAGTGCATTTAATTTGATTTGATCCAATTGAAACCATCAAGTCTAATCAAATCTAATGTTACGTTCTGCTGCATGGTACATCTGCTACAGGAAATAATGACGGAATTAGCCAGAAACATTGCTAGCTCAAAATAATAAAAAAAGACAGTGAAGCAATGACTGCTGATGATAGCATGAACAATGAACAAAGGCTGATGTCTGTTGTGAAAATGCAGTTGCCAAACTGTTTCTGAGACGGCAAAGCATGCAGACCATTTTGCACACACACTCTGACATGTCTGACATGCTTCAGACTCTGTAAATGGTGCAATAGTGTATGCTTGAAAAGACAATATAAGAGCATACACACCAAAAAATCTACTTTATATACACTTTGTATATATGTTATATATACATAGTTGTAGGACTAGTTCACTGTGACATCAGCTGGCTGTAGATAAAACAGAAACTGTGATACCTGGTGGTGTTTATTCTCCTGTTTTCTTTAAACTACAGTATGAAAATCTTACAAGTGGTTCATCATCACTTATTGATATGTTTGCTTCTCCCTTGACCGCTTGTTTATTCTTCTCCTCTCTGTCAGGCCAGCCAACTTGCTGTTGGACAGAAGCAGTTCAGAGGTTCCCTCAGTGGGAACGATGGGCGACTGGATGGATGGAATGAGGACCTTGCCCTGCAAGGAGGCCTTCTCTGGGGTCAGCTACAGCTCCTGTGACACACTGGCCAAAACCTCCACAGAGTAAGGCAACAACACACAGACACACACATTAGGCTTCTTTGCCTATTCATGTCAGCAGTGTTTACAGGGCCCAAGTATCAGAGATAAGGCCCAGGAATTTGAAGAGACTCTTGGTGAAGAACAAGCACACACATTCTCTTGTTCTCACTAAGTAAAGAAAGCTATAGAGCCATTACTAAAGGTGTCCAGATGAGACTCATGGTAACTCATAAAGACAGGTCTTTAGCTATGCTTTCAATGCTGCAAGTATGACCAGAGGGGAAGGTGAGAGCATTGAAAGAAAGAGAAAAAGAAGAGAAAGCGAGAGAGAGAGAGGGTAGAAGAGTTGTGAGTTCCATGAGGGAAAGGGAATAAGAGAGAAGCTATTGAGAGAGAGAATGAGAGGGGAGATTTGACAAGATAAAAGAGCAGCGAGAGGGGCCTTTGAAAGAGAAAATGAAGGCATAGCTGTCAAGTAGGTGTGCAAAGACATGGCACTCTCTGTGCTGTAAAGCATTAAAATGCAAAGAATAGAGCAAGGATAGATTGCTAGAAAATTATTTGGCAGCCACATCTAGAGAAATCACAACTGGCGAGCACACAATATAGGACCTACAGTATGTTCACTTGATAAGAAAGTAGGTCCTACAGTGTGTTCACTTGGTATTGTTGTTCGGTCCCTTTCTTTCCCTCTCCCTGTCCTCCTTTTTCCTCGCTCTGTTGGCCTGCTGCTAGTTTAATTGATGTGGAATGTGACAGAGTAAATAATTGGACATTTCTAATCATTGTGATCAAAGCAGCCATTCTCTGCGTTGATAGCAGTTGTGGGGCCAATTGGGGACTGGTGGTCAGTACTACAAGCAGTTGTAACTCAATAACTGTACAAAGCAGGGAGTCATTAACTGTGTTGGGCTTAATATGCTGGAAAGAAGGATTGTGTATTGTGCATGAGTTTAAACTATGTTAAATTGGTTGGAGCTGATATTAAAAAAAGCTGTTGTTTAGCAGACCTCACAATGCCAACTGTAGCCTTCATTGACTTGTAACTGGAAGAGAATAGCTTTTCCTGGAAATATTATACGTAATGCTCTGTACTACCTTAAGACAAGCTCAAGTGTGTTTATTCTCCACACAGAGCGCTTAATTCTTGCTGTAGAGGAAATATATACTCCCAGCTTCCTGTAATTGTTATTATGGTTCTTTTCTTATGTAGGAGTACTACACAAAATGTTTTTTCTCTTCTCTTATAAGTCACTATCCAATGTGATAAATAAATGTGTTTAATCAATGAAAAAGTTATCTTAAAATGTTGTATTTAGTGCACAGACTAGGTGGAAATCCACAATCAGTTTTGACAAAATACATCAAAGACAAATTGCACTGAAGGAATCGTGCACTAAACATATTATATTGGTCTACAATGCCTTTTAAGTGGCTAGATGCTAAATTGGATCACTGCAGTATTAATCCACTGAAGGCTTCATCTAAGGCACCTAAGCTCAGCTACAAGGCAGAAGCCTTGGCTCAGACTATGAATTGCAGTGTATAGATTTCTGTATTGATCTGTACAGTCTTAATCTAGTCCTTGATATTCAGCACAAGGCCTGGCAATGCTCTGACCTCAGAGGAACAGTTATCATACTTGGCCGCAGTGTGCTGAGTCATCTGTTGGAGTAATTGATTAATCCTTTTTTAAGAAGAGAAGATGGACTGACATATAAATACTGCATCATTTGGAGTATTTTTTTCACCTGTACACTGTCGTGTCAAAATGTTTTCAAATCATTTTAGGATCTTTTTTCTTAATTTTTAATTTTTTTTAATCTATACACTTTATTTGTATTACCCATTAAAGAAAACATTCTCATTGCAGTGGCAGACAAGTCATCATTGATGTCTTGTCTGCCACAGAGGTGAGATACGCATTCTGTGTTTATTCTTAAAAAATGTGCTAATAGCCCCCATAACAATAATATCTAGTTTAATGTGCTAACATTGCTGGGCCTGGCTGTTTCTCAGTAGAGTGGTTCTGACGGAGGTCCACGTCACACAAGCCACTTGCCCAGAATGGGAGCCATCCATGGGGATCACCACTCTCTAACACCCAGCTCCTCTCCACCCTACTCAAGCTCTGGATGGTGGGTGGAGGACCAAGGCCTAGGTCTAAGATCAATAACCTCCAGAACCACTGATGGGCTTTCACTTGTCTGACCTTTGAAGGGATAGTTAGTTTTTATTGAGTGGTAACTTCATCCCACTTTAGGCTGTAATTATAAACAAGAGTAAAATGCAACATGCTCTAAAACAGGGCTAATGATTTGGTCCTCAAAATACTGATACAGTGTTAATGTTGATTAGTATTGCACACATAATCAGCAGTAGATGCTGGTTTCAGCCTCTTTTGCTAATGACCAGAAAACAATCCAAATGAAAAGCTTATAAATTACAGATTATTTATTTATCTTTTTTGTTGCAAAGGTAGATAGTTGTAAATCCAAGTATTGTGTCAACATGACAACTGAAAATAATTTGTATAATCAACACTGAAGCAACTATCCCTTTAAATCGTCACACAAAGTAAGGCAGAATCTGTAATTTGGATCACTGTCAGTTTCTGGGTTTTCAAATTGTATCTACATGTTTTTAACTCTATTTCAAACTAAACTTTCTGCTTGCATATGGAAAATAAAAACATTGTTTTGATTTTTTAAAAAGCACTAAATGGCTGAAAGAGTTTCTTGCAGTAATGCCATAATCCCACTGCTTCTACTAATACAATACAATATTTAGGAGAAAAGAGTCCTAACATGTGCTGTGATTGCTGTGTACTGTAAAATCTATACTCTGTGTGTACTGCTTTGTATGTATTTTACATTTTTGTTAGTGTATGTTTATTATTGAAGAAATGGTGCAATATCTAAATTAAGCTGACTAACTGCTTTGTCTATTTCAGGTTTACACTGTATAACACTCTTAACAACTGTATTCTAGATAACTCAAGTGGTCTTTTCTTTGAATGCATGTAAAGTAACCAATCTAAGAGCTTTTAAGAGTATTAACGCTTTAACAGAACCAGTTTATGAACCAGTGTCGTGTTCAACACATGTCCCTGTGCTGCTCCTCTCCACAAAATTATGTGTACCTGTCAAAGAAATCCAGCTTAATGCAATGCAGAAGAGTAGTTCTGTTCTGCCACTGTGGCCCTCGCATTTTATTGTTTTCTACACTGACAGGGTCATAATGGCAGCTGTCAGTGAAGCCTTCTGGGAAATGCAGTCCTTTCCAAATGACAGGCACACAGGGAAGCGAAGGGAGCAACACTGGGAGCATGCCACTATTGTCACACGGATGTCACATTTACTATCACTAACGCACACGTTTCCATTTTTTCCTTCCCATCTTTCTCTCTGTCTGATTTTGTCCCATTTTTTTTCAACCTCACTCTGCCCCTCTCTCCCCTTTTCTCGCTTTTCTTGCAAACCAGGGATCTAAAAAAGGTTGGAGTGACTATTGTAGGACCGCAGAAGAAGATAGTGAGCAGCTTGAAAGCCCTAGATTCTCACAACAAGAATGGCCCAGTACCTGTTTAAAAAAATGGACCCGACAAATGAAAACCACCAGAGACCTATCTGTTGGTCTGTGTTGACAGACTGTGTTTGCTAATCGCACTCTAACACAGTGGCTGCATATTCAGACTGAAAATGGCGGAAAAATATGGCATGATTCAAATGATGTCTTTCATTGTTTCATTTGAAAGATGTCCTGGCAGAGAAGTGGAGAAGAGCTCAGTTCAGTTCTACCTGCTAGGTAACTGGCTGACTCAACCCTCTGCCCCTCTGTGCCCATGTTGAGTTGCCTTACAGACTAAGAGGGGGGTAGAAAGCAGAGAAAAGAGAAGAAGGTCAGAGAGACCTGATCAGGAAGACAAAGGAGAACTGTACTGGGATGCAGGGCAAGGACTGCATTAACATATAGCCGGACGTCTCCATAATTATGGCTTAACCACAGCACGCCCGAGAATCAGCCTGTAGTCCAAGGTAGTGAAACGACTGAAACACCTTGCGAAAAAGAGTACGGCGGACAGCAGCAGCTGCCCCACTTGTGGAGCCTTCCTGAAGTGAGGAAGTCTGAAGCGTGAGATTTTGTTGCAACTACCTTCATTTACCATCTCTATCCATGCGAGATCTCAGCTGGAATGGACACACCGAGATGCTAACCGAGCCATTTTACTCTGTAGCTCTGATCTATAGCATTTGCATTCAGTAGACATGTCACTTAAAAGCAATAATGATATAATCAGTGGAATAATTTCATTGTATGGAAGCCATGAGTCTATCACATGTAAAATGTATTGAATGCTGTGCTTTAAAAATAACAGGGGCCATAAATCACTTCACCCACAGATTTTTCTTTATGGTGACATCTGTGTTCTTTGTGCTTATGAACAGATATTGTACAGTTTTAGTGCAGTTCTCTCTGTAACCCCTTTGTGTGAAATCTCAGGATGTATACTTCCTTATGTTTTCTCAAGCAAGGACAAACTGATGGGAAAAATGGAGCAAACTAGAACTGAGAATTCAGGTTAAGAAACATGTGCAAGAAAAGGGGAAACAGAGGGATGATGATGAGAGACAACAAGTAAAATCAATGTCAGCCCTCTGCTTCTGCTGTTGATGTATTGCAGAAGTGTGATATACTCAGAGCTCATGTTTCTTCTTTAAGGAAGACAAGTTAGCATCATCAAACTCCCACAACTCTGATTTACTTTCTAAAGAGTGGAATTTTTGCCTGTGTAAGATCAGTTTAGTAGGTTGAGATTAACACTGCCTATCTGAGGTTATAGTCCAGTAACTTAGGTTTGAATTCATAATTTATTAATAAAAGCCATTTAGGAGTTGTCATTTTGTTTGATTGGAAAAATTTGTGTAAAAAATAGTTTGTTATATTGTAAAATTAACTTTAACCAATTATTTTTGGTGTGTTTAATGCAAAAAAAAGTTGAGTGCCTCCTGTAGTTGGACTTGGTTTTGGTTTGACGTCAAGAAAGTCTTGGCCTTCTTTCTCTGTTCTCTTTGGGATATAGAGTTGGTTATTACCTAAACTAACTAGATTTTGCCCTGAAAGAGATGCAGCATACCTAATAGATGATTGCTTTCTGAGATAGTATCCAAGTACGTCATATCTCCAGTATGGGCTTTCCTAAAAGCACCTTAGAAGACCTTTGTACAGTGAAGTACTTTACGATGCTAGTCTCCTGCTTTGATGTCACCCAGTCAATCCCTCAGTGCAACATGTACCCAGACTTTTTGAACTGGCACTTTGTTACTTTGTGCTTTTGGTTGGGTAATATGTAACAAGAAGGATGCAATATTTAAGTTTCTTCAAGCACTTAGTACGCAGTATTGCAGCACTTTGAAATGAAATGTTATTGCCTTGGCGCTAGATTAAACTTGTCTAACAGACGGGGTGATTTTGGTGCTTTTGGGAAACCCAGCCTTGGTCAGTCTGTCAGTCCTGTCTTCTTTTCTTTGGTCTACCTGTGGATGCTACTGTTGCTGCTATGTGTTTTAATTAGCATGTACATAATGTAAACCATTGTTATTATGGCAACTAGCACTACAGATCCCACTATATGTACATGTCCATCCCTTTTTTGTACAAATGTTTGTATGTATAAAAGCCTGAATAAAAATTGTGCAACATTTTTAATTAAAAAAAACAGAGAAAAATCATTTGTATTTTATTTTATCTTGTTTTGAATTATATTTGTCAGCTTTGTTTTTTTTCTACAATAAAAAGGCAATTATGATTACGCTATTTATTTGTTAACATTATACAGTGCATTGTTCGTTTTTTGGGAGGGTGGGGGGAGGGGCGTAGAGTAAATACTGTGTCAATGCTGTCTGTGTTTTGGTTCTAGACTTACTTTATAAAAATGACACAGCTGAGAGAGCAATACTGTTATAAGCCCTATATCCAGATTCCTAAATTTATGTTTCAAGTCTGATTCGAGTGTCTGTGTGAGAGTTTATGTGTGGAAATGTAGATCGCCTTGTCTACTAATGTAAAATGATTTGTAGTGGAAACATTTATATTTTTATAATAAATATTCTCAAAATATTTTCCAAAAAACAGATGATGACAGACCTGCTCCTGTGTTTTTTTATTTGATCATGTCATAGTCATGCAGGCCGACAATTGATTTTTATTACGAGCCCATGATTCACATGTTAAATAGACCAAAAGTGGAAGTTGTTCTTTTTTAATCTAAAACATTATTAAATGTCTTTTTTTCTTTTTTATAATTTTACACCCAAGGGAATTTTTTAATCAGAACTCAAGCAATCCCAAAATTAACATTTGAAGTATACAATCCAAATGATCACTGATAGGCACCATCAAAAACCGCACTCATGGAACTGGTAATAACAATCTAGGGTACTTTACAATAAGAAAATAACTGAACCTTTATTTTAAACTCAGTAGGTTTGTGAAATATAAATAAAAATCAGGGCATTTATAATGTAATTAAAATACACAGAATCAAAATTCCAAATTAAAGAAATTATTAGAGCTTAGAGTTTAATTAGAGTTTGGGAAAATGTTATGGTTATTTAACTAACAAGCTAAAACAAGTTAAATATATTATAAGCATGATGTCCTATCTTCCTCCCCTCACCCCAACTGGTCATGGCCCATAGCTGCCTGTCTCTGACCCTGGCTGTGCTGGAGATTTCTTCCTGTTAAAAGGGAGTTTTTCCTTCCCACTGTCGTCAAAGCACTTTCTCAAAGGGCGTCATGATTGTTTGGGTTTTTTCTGTCCTTTGTTCTTTGTATTATTGTAGGATCTTTACCTTACAACATAAAACGCCTTGAGACAACTATTGTTGTGATTTGGTGCAACATAAATTAAACAGAATTAAAGAGAGTACACGTGTGTCACATTAATTTTCAAGAAATTTTCTTTAACAGCTGGAATGAGTTCAACATGATGTCATAAGTACATATTTTACCAGCATTAGGGGTATCAGGATGAATCATACCTTTATTGGAATGGTTAACGAAGAAATCAGTTTCAAAACTATGAATGATTGATTGCAATTGATTAAAAAAAAGATGCACAGATATATGTAAACATGCCTCTGCCACTTAAATAGGAATCTCAAATTGATAAAACAAGTAAGCAATTTTGTAATTATTCTTATTCTGTCTTTGATGTCTACCCATAAACACTTACCAGGATAAAAGAATAATTCCATGTGTGTATATTAAACAAAGTATTAAGATTCCAACATTTCCCAAACCAAACCAAATGATGTATTTTTCCCATTGTATCAATGCACACCAACTTTGTAAATAAACAACTTTTAAAAACCTTACATTTAACACTGAAACATTTTGTCATTAATTTGTAGTAATCTGTCTTTTACTAGCATCCTGTCTGTTACAGGTTTGTCACAAGACACATTCCAAACCACTTATTACTCTACTCGTCCATGCTGGACCCACCTCTTCCACCTCTTCCACATCCTCCACATCTGTTAACCAGCTTCCCACCTCTGCCTCTGTTTTTAATCTCTTCCACTCGCCTCCTTGTGTCCACAGCCACATCTAATAAAGCATTTTGCTTCCGATCATCCATGGTTAAAGTTGATTTGTTTCATGACTTTAATGCGGAAGATCTGTATTTTCTCTCTATTTTTTTGCTGACTGGGAGGAGATGAGATGTGTCAGAGAGGGGAAAGAGTGATGGTTGCTCTGCTCAGTGTTGAATGCTGACACTATCCAGATGGTCCCAGGCAGATGTGCACAGTGAAATAAGAGGACATTGCCCTCCTCAAGTCGGGAAACAATGAACACAGTATGCTTGACACCGCCACCAATTTTTCTCTTGTTTTTTATCTAGAAGACCTTTGTGGCACTGAAATCGCAAGGGTAATGAGAAAAAACAGAGGGAGAATGAAAGTGGGGGAGGTATAGAGAGTGAATGTTAACAGATGATGAAGCCACAGACCAGAGGATAGAAGGCAGGTGTGCTAAACATATGATGCCTGTGGTAGTTCTGTCTAAGCAGATAAGAACTTTTCAAACAATGGCATACTATAACGGAATAATGCAAGAGAAGATTAGCCAACAGCATTCATCACCCTGCTTGGCAGATACAGAAAGCATGGTTCCAGTTGGAGAGTAATGATAATGAGAAAACAGAGTCATGATGTGTAAAATGAATTTCTCACTTTGAGCAGGGGTAACATGCAATCATGAAAAATACAGCTTTGCAGTAACATACTGGTCCTCTTTCTAGGATCTGCCAAACACCACTGTTTCCATTTGGCCTCAGACATTTCAGAACAGTCAATGAAACTGTTATTGCTGTGGTTTTCAAATCATCTCCCCAATCCTGTGTGTTAGACACGAGGACAATGAAGAACAATAAAAAAAATTGTTTTATGTTGATTTGAGGCCAGTGTTTTTAATCTGGTGTCAGTCATTTTTCCATCATCTTCATGGGTCCATAGTTTGTGTTTACATTTTCTGCTGCAGTTGTGGTTAATTCTTGAAACTTTTTGGTGTACACATCCTGTGGAGCTTTTGTAGCCACATAAATACAGCTGATGGAAATTAACCTGATTCTTATGGAGAAAGAGTCCTGTCCTCCCCATGTAGAGATATCTCCTTCCTTTGAACCATGTTCTGTGGCCTACCCTCATCGCTCTATCTCCCCTATCTTCCCTTTTGGTCTTTGGTAAAAACAGGTCTCCAGCTGTGTGCAGCTGCTTTACAGAGCCTGACGACATGTTGCAAACTTCTGTTGCTCTGGTGAGCTAGTTCTCCGGCCTGCTGTGAGGATGACATCCTTGTAACTTTACTTCCCGGATTTAAACTTCACTGAAAAGGAACCAGGGTGTCATGTGTTAATTATCTTTGTTCCACACCAGGTTTATCTGTCTGCAGTAGCATATTATGGATAAATACAAGCTGTGTACCTCCAGTGTTCTTCAAAATGTGCAAGAGCACACACAGACCGGGGCAGTGCTGACACAACGAAAATCTTATATGAAAACATATACACTGCAGGGACCACTAAGCTGTCACACACGTACCGGTGCACACATTCAAAGATACTGTAGATGGATGTTTGTTGGTGGCTTCGTAATGTCTGTGTTCTCTATGGAACCTAAACACATCCTAACTCTTCAATCATTTTATTACCACATACTGCGTTATCATCACAGCACACACTAACACACAGGTCCCAGGACTACAGTGCTCAGACTGCTTCTGTCATTTTAACAAATGGCACCATCACAAAGGGAAGTGAAGCTATCATCACAGCCTCTACTCCACTACTGGATATTTGTCTTTTTAAGTGGAAACTACAAGTAGGTGTGCTTTTTGATCAACTTGGGCCCCAGGTGGAATCACTGTCACGGCGTCGTCTCAAATGAAATGACCTTGAAAAACTTTTTGTTGTGTTGTTTGGTTGAGTGCATTCACACCGCAAAACCTGTCTTATGATTTCTTTTTGGATTCACGTTAACATTTTAGTTTTTGTATATGGTTTTATTTTTTGATTTCAAATGTTAGAGTAGTTCTCCAAAAGGATTATGTATGTGGGTGAAAGCCAAGTCAAAAATGTGTTGTTTATAGACCTTAAAAGTGTATTTAAAATACTGTTTTTGTGAATAACTGCATGAATATGCTTACCAGTTACTTTGTTATGTATCGCTGTTCAGCTGCCCGTTAACACAGGTGTTTGATTAGCCACATGGCAGCAGCTCAATGCATGTTCAAAACAACCTCCTTGAAGTTTATATTATGCATCAGAATGGGCAAGTAAGATTATTTAAGTGACTTTGAATTGGGCATGGTTGTTGGTGTCAGGCAGGCTGGTATTTCAGAAACTACTGATCAGCTGGGATTTTCTCGCCCAACCATCTGTAGGGTTTAGAGAGAACAGTCTGAGAAAGACAAAATGTGTAGTGAGAGACAGTTCTCTGGGTGAAAATGCTCTGTTGAAAGTAAAAGTCAGAGGAGAATGGCCTGGCTGCTTTGAACACATAGGAAGGCAACAATACCTCAAATGACTCATTACAATAAAGGTATTCAGCAGAGCACCTGGCAACTTGTCAAACCTTGAAGAAGATGAGCTACAGAGAAGACCACACCTGGTGCCAGTCTTGTCAGCTAAGAACAGGAAGGCTATAATTTGCACAGGCTCACAAAAAATTTGGTCAAACTGGTTATTTGAACATGAGAATGAGTTCACTGCACATAAATGGCCTCCACAGTCATCAAATCTCAACCCAACAGCGCACCTTTGTTATGTGATGGAATGGGAGATATGCACATGAAGAAAAACAAAAACTTGCAGCAACTGCGTGATGCTATCATGTCAGTACGGGACAGCATTTCTTTCCAGCACCTTGTTAATTAACGGAGTTCTGAAGGAACTGTACTAGCAAGGCGTACCTAATGCCTATGCAGCCTGTCACCCTTAGCCTCTGTCGTATAGAGTGATGAACTTGCAGTACCATTGGTTGTTGCTTATAGAGATTATTTAGAATGAGGTGTTCCATGCCTACTAAATAATAGGATATGCTAGACTACACAGTTGTATCGCTTTTGCTTACAGGACCTCAATTGTCGCTAGAACCCTGCCATATTTACATTCATATTCACAATCTATTATGAAATAATCACACTATATAATTTTGATTACTGATTTGGGATATTTACCAAATCAGTATGGGGTTAACCTCTAGAGAAGGTGTTATTACCACTCTGTCTTTTAGTGTTAATGGCAGAACGAAGGCCACAGAGTGGCTGGTCTTGCCGCCTGCTGACACCATTGTCCATACCAGGGAGAATTGATTTTCCATGAAAGCTGAATGATGTGAAAGGACTGCTGGCCCTCTGATGTCAGCACTCTGTCATCTCTCTCTCACTCTGCATTTTCTTTGTCATTCACCATTCTCCTTTCAGTTTTTCTTCTCCCCCATCTTTCCACCCTCCCTCTCTTTTCCTCCCTCTTCCCCTCCCTGCCAGTTTTCCTCATGTTTTTTCTCTGCTTTTCTCTTTCCTGCTCTCTTGCCTTTGCTCAGCTTCTTGCTTTTCTCCCATCACTTAGTAAGTTCCATAGTCAATTTATATATGAACAGCTAATTAGTAATAATTTTATTATAAAGGAATCAGCTGTAGTAATGCCTTTCATGCCTTTTCCTTCTCTCTGTGATATTACAGAGGTGCATTTTGAATGCCATGAGATCCTGTGGTGTTAAATGGCACTCCAAATCTTTAAGGCTGGGCTAAGGGCCGAGTCTGAGTTGTCCTTAGTTGACTTAACACTGTGGAAACTGGCATGTAAAAGGGAAAAAGACACAATTTCATCACACCATGCTGGCCTCATCTCGTTTTCTTTCTATAGCAGCAGGAAGGGTGATTACATGATAAGATCATTATCCTAAAAAAAGAGACAGATTTCCACTGTTGTTGTATTTTTGCATCATTCGCTAAATTTCACACAGTTGAGTATGGTAGTCAGTTTGGAACAACATGGATTTTATCTAGTTCATATTCTCCTTCGACCTTCTCCTTTATTGTCCTAATTAAAAAAAACATTTGTTGATTTAACAGTAAGTAGTTTGCATTTTGCTGGACTAAAATGAAAGTATCTGTCAATAATGGCTGAAATATAGTGATTATACATAATGATTATATGAATAATGATTATACTGGTGTTTGCTATAAGTAGCTTAATAAATTGTTTCTTTAATAATCAAACTAAAATGTAATGACAAAGGAGGAACCCATTTTTTTAAATGCTATTAAGATTTCCTCTGATGTACGAGCACTTTTGAAAAAAAAACCAAATAAAACAATTAGTGTGCTCTCTCTCTCTCTCTTCCTGTCTACTTTTATTCTCTCCATTGCACCATGCTTCCATAATCATATTAAAGGCATATATCACCAGGATCAAAATCAGTGTGTGAGAGGCAGCAAAGGGCTGATTTACTGCTGGGTTTCCTCTGTGTCTGCTAGTTTTATGACTGGGGTCGAGGGCCATGGACACAGGGATACATTTCTGACAAGGTCTCTCTATGACTACTGGTATTCTCGCCACTTTTCATGCCTTCTCACTCTGTTTGACCTCAGTGAATTGCAAGGCCACATGTTAATGCTACTATTGACTTAAACAGCTGAGTTTCAGAAGATATTGGATCCAAGGATCACCAGCTGCTACTGTGGTTAAGGGATGGCCATATTTATTCTTTAGTGGGTTGCCATAATGTTGCAACATTATTTCCAAATGTACTTGAGAGAAAACATGTAATGTACCAAAGAGTATGGGTCAACATCATGGCAATTTCAAGATCTATCAAATTTGTATTTTTACAGTACTTTTTTTATGAGTGGTGACCTGTTTTCAGCTATTGACATCACTAAATTGTTTCTGCAATATTATGTTATTTTTAGTTTCACCATTTCTTATATTATCTAATTATTCTTTTTCTACTGCACAAAGATCAAAGGGCATGTTTTCATTTATATACAAAATCTGGAAATGATTTGTGAAAAAGCTGGAGGAATACAGTACATATACAGTACAAATACAATACATGCAGTATAAGAGGGATAGCACACTCGTGGCTAAATAATAAATAATGAACCTGATGATAACAATCCATTCTCTAACTTGTTTAAAAACACTTTATTTGTTGATGACACTGATTTATTTTAGTTCTCGGAAAAAAATTGAAAAGATTCTGAATGCAGTGGAAATTGAATTGAAAGTTTTAGTAAAAGTGTTTGACGTACACCAACTGCCAACACCAGTGTTTTTTAACCAGAACTTATCTTGGAAGGCTCAAATAAACCATGCAAAAACAAAAATGCCCATAAAAAAGATCTTGAATCAAAACATTATCCATACTCCATATATGTATGGGGAAACATACAAAGTAAGCAGTCCAGTTTATATCCTACAGAAGAAAGCTATGCATATTCTATATGGATCAGATTAATAACGAGCCAATCCACATATGAGTCATTAAACTACACATCTTAAAATGTAACGATTTACTTGATTTCACTGCACCAATAATGTAAAGCACAAAATAATTGCCTTCCAAATTGTATTGAGAGGTTTTTTGAAATTAGAACGATAAAGTTTGAACATCACCTTCGGCAGGAAAACTCGTGTTCAAAAAAGCGTTCAAAAGAAATATAAGAAATTTAAAATATAAAAAAGATGTGTATCTGTAAAAGGGTCAGACTTAGAGTAACTGTGATAGGGAATTAATACTCACAATGTAAATTTAGAAAACTGCTTAAAATCAGGTGGTAATGAAATGTACAGTGGAACTATATGATTATCACTGTTTATGTTTTTTTCTTTTTTGAATATTTATTTATTCTTTTTCTTTTTTGGTCTTTGTTTTTTTGTAAAATGTAATTAGAAAAGTGTTGACATTTATAATAAACTTTATGTAAAAAGGTAGCTGTAATAAGCTAAAACTTATTACAGCCATTTTTAACTGAAGTTTTCCCATCTAAATTAATTATTTGTTGTCATCATCATTATTATTTATTTTTTTAAGTTAATAATGACCCCAAATTTAAAAAATCCCCAAGTCCCTAAGCACAAACAGTTACAGGCTAATCATGACTACCCCATAAGGACTAATCCCTGAATCACGATCTAACCAGTGAACCGAACATTAGATCTGTGCTTGCACACACGATAGAAGCAGTGCGTAAAGAGCTTTCTATCACTGTGATTTATTGTCTTTTTTATTCTTTCTTTCCTTCATTCATTTTTTCCTCTAACATGTTTCCATGTTTGGTAAAACCATATGAAGTTCTCCCCTGTCTTTCCTCAAAGTAAGTCAGTTTAACACACTCCATCCGTCAACCCTCAGTTAGTCCTTTAAACATCAGTCATATCATTCACAGTGTGATCACAGTGAAAAAGAAATTGTGGAAACTTAGATATAAGTGTAATGGCATGCTAAATGTATTTTGTTGAAAAGCCATAAATGTTACACGGTTCACATGTGCGTAATCTGTTTATATAGTCAAAAAGTGTAATTGTGAGTAATTTATGTGTAATGTTTGTGAGTATGGATCATATTTCATTTACAATCCGAATTATACAGACTTGATGCTATGAAACTAGCTGATGACTGACTTGCAGAAAGCTGTGTCTTCTGGCTCTGCTATAATGTTTCTCCCTTGTCCCTGCTCACATATACATGTAAGGGAGGTTAAGCTATTTATTTTTGTGTTAATTCTGCCTGACATTTACAATTACCACTGTGTTTGGTTGCAGCCAGGCCTGCTTGAATAGGGCTGTTGACTGTCAAACTTGGTTAGGTCTCCTTAGATCTCAGCACTTCTTTCATGGGGACCTTATTGTTTGTGTGTGCGGAGGAGGGAAGTACGTGTGCGGAAATCCTTGCTCCTAAGTGTGCTCTTTATTCTATTCTATTTTAGTTCTAAACGAATGTGTAGGGGCAACTCTGGCCAAGCTAGAGCTGCTTGTCAGTACAACTATAGGGGTCATTGTATACGTAAATCTACCAGTGGGCAAAATTTAGTCACTATTCCCAAGATTTCAAGGTGCTTCATGCTAAAAGAAGTACAAATGAAAGATAAGTAGAAAAATAGAAATACTGAGGTAAAAAATAAAAGCTTAAATGTACCTTCTTCATGAAGGTCAGAATCAAGTTCGACTATAACTTGTGAGATGGATCTATCATTGACAGATAAACCCAAATAAAAGAGGTCAATTTTACCTGCCAAGAGTTATCAGTATAAATGGCCAAATGTTGTACTAAAACACATTTTTATACAATAACAACAAGAGCTGCAAAACAATTTTAATCAGTGGCATTTTATGTTTAGTGGGACATTTTTCAGTGGACCTTTTGTCAGTCATGTCAACATATGCACCTGTATGTTTGTAGTCCCAGTGAGGACCTGCAAAAGACCGGATGCTTCTCATGGCTTCAATGAGAAATGATAAAACCTTCCCTCTTCTGATGAATGTCATAAAAGGAAAACGACATTAACAAGCTAGGCAGTATCAGCTGGCTTGTCATGCTCTCTGATTCTGACTTCCTCTCCAGTTACAGCCGTTCGTGCAGTTCAGGGAAGTGGCTGCCATAATCCACTAATGACATGAACAGTTAGCTGAAGGACAGATAGACAGACAGACAGACTCTTGGGGACTGTCAGAAATGTCTGTATTGATTTGGTAACATGAAACTTTTTCCTAATGGAGGCATTATAATGTTATTATGTTATTATTGCAGGCCACTGGAAGAGCAAACCTGACATTTAGGGATAAAGAAAGACTCTTTTTGCCCCCATCTCTCTTTCTCTGTGTGTGTGTGTGTATATATAGACCTATATAGGTCATATAGCATTGACTCATTTTATTTTTGATTTCTATTTCAAATTCCCAAAAGATGGCTGACTTGGGATTGCCTTGGGGTTCCCATAGAAGAGCTGAAGACAGTGGCTAGGGAGAAGAAGTTCTGGACAAATTTGCTTTGACCTAGTCCCCCCATCAGTGGCACAAAATGACAAAATGAATGCATGGAATAGACATTGTGTTCTGCTTCATTTAAAGGTATTAATAAGTAATAAGGAGAACAGTGAAACAGAAGTGTTAAGAAGCACAAATGTCAGATAAAACTGTAAAAATTAAATACTGAAAGGGGCCAAACTGGCAGATGAGTCACAGACATACAGAGATGCACACACACTCGGGGCACTTTGCCTACTTTCCCCTATGCCAGCGCTATGGTTATCAAGGCTCTTGTAATGATGTGATGGTCTGCTAGCACCCCAGCCACTTTAGATGGAAAATATGAAGCGATCCTCCAAAAGGTCCAGCTTGATCAAACGCACACATAAACTCTACCTCCTAGTCTCTCCCTGCCTTCTATCCAAAATGAAAGGTGGCAACATCAGGAGGAATATTTTCATTGTATTAAGAGGATTCATTTGGATACCCTGGTCCTCATCAAGCTTGTAAGCTCTAGGAACAAAATATCTAAAGGGATGATCACTTCATCCCAATGGAAAGCCCTTCCTCCTTCCTCATAAGATGGAAGAATACTGTCAGTGGTGAGGAATGTGAATCAAGGTGGACAGTGTGAGCAAAGGTCATCAACATTTGGTTGTCATTAAGACTGCACCCAGCTCTCCATGACAACATAATAACCTTTTGTTGCAGAGAAGACACAGCATATACTGTAAGTAAGATGGATGCTTAGATCCACGCTATAGGTCACTATGTAAATGTGCTGCAACACTCTAAATGGGACAGGAAAAAATATTTGATGGTTTTATTTCTATGAGATTTAATTGTTTAAAGTCACAATATTTGGAAGGAATCTTTGAAACTAGTCATACTTTTACATAATTATAGACTTAAAGTTCTGTCTGTAGAAGGGTTGAAGTTAGACATTTTAATTTTTAGGTATTGAAAAAAAAAATGTCCTTAACAGGTTTCTTCTACACTAAAAAATACATATTAAATTGTATCAAAATGTATTCATATTTACATTCTTGTACTTTTAAAATTCTGCTTTAGGAGATTTCCACAGTGTTACAACCAATTATGAAGTTAGGTTTCATGCAGCAAGGGATTGCTGTAGGAAAAACAATTTGCTGTACAAAACCGTGAAGTCTACATTACAGCTTGTCACTCTTCACAGTACAATTGTGATAATCTAAATAAAGCTTCTCTCAGGAAATCGGACCTGGGCTTTTATTTAACGCCAAAAATTTCAAACTGTTTCAGTCATCTCACCTCTGCAGAAGTTGGAAATGTCATCTGACAGCCTCCATCCCTATCTGAGTGAGATCAGAAAGTAGTCATCACATCCCAGACCATCTGTTTACACCAAGACAAGCCGCAGAGCTCTGACTCAGGGATACCTAACACCGCCAGACAACGGAGCTGAGTCCCGGTGAAAAAAGCAGACGTTGTGGGGTGGCTGCCACAGCCTTTTAGAATTCTGATTGCACATAGTCTAAACAATACAAATGGAGAGGGGCGCTGTGGAGGCAATAGTTATGGATAGGCTGTTACAATGTTGTCTTACTGAGTCAGCTTTTCCCTTTTTTAAGGAGTATGTAATACAGTTTTATTATTATTATTATTATTATTATTATTATTATTATTATTATTATTATTGCCACCTTATCATGGTGGACAGGTATGTGTTTCTGCATGGCTGCAGGAGCTATGGTGTAATTAGCCCCAGTAGGGTCTCTCAAGGAAAATTGGTCCTTGGTGCCTCTGTGAAGGGCCAGACTAAGAGCCATTCAGAAAAAAACTCCCATGTTGAAGAAGAAATGAAGGGACATAGCTAAACTGTATGGGATAGAGTTACTGGGGCCCCACCCTAGAGCCAGGTCCAGGGGGGAAGTGTTTGTGGGAGAGTGCCTGCGGCCTGAATGGTTGGGCCTTAGCCTATGAAGCCTGGCTGGGCACAACCCGAAAGCAATACATACACTGCCTGAAGAGGCCAAAAGGGTTCAATGTTTAGTGGATTAGATACCAGGAGCATGCCTGTAGACCTCCTAGGTTTCAGGCATGTCCTATCAGGAGAAGGCCCTGGAGCAGACCCAGGACATGCTGGGGAAATTTTACCTCTCAGCTGACTTGAGCCTCTGTTTTACTGTGGATGAGCTAGAGGAGGTGGCTGGGGAGAGGGAGGTCTGGGCATATCTGCTCTGACTTAGACCCCTAACCCAGATGTGCAGCAGAAAATGCATGAGTGGATGAGTGGATTGTTCCTCTTCTTGTTTGCATTATTATTATCATTATTATCAATATTATTATTATTGTTGTTGTTAGTTACGACACAGGTCAGAATTTTGTGTGTTGTTTTCACTCCTCCACACCTGGGCGTGGTATCGTACATTATTCATGTTGCCTATGTAAGTTCCAGGTGGAGGCTAACCATTGGTTGAAGAATGAATGAGACCGGCTTGCCCCGCCTACATCCAGCTTGTGTGTTCAGTTGCGTACGGTGTGTGATTACGTTTCTGTATCTATAAGAGCTTGATGAGTATATATTGTAAATGTTGTAAATAGTCTCTTTTGTTGATTGATCTGGTAGCTGTAGGGTGTGTTTAGGTTAGGGAGACAGGTAAGAGGCCTGTATTTTCTTTTGGATCTTTATGATAGGTAAGTAAGTTCTGTTTCCTTTCTAGAATATTTTGTTTGTTATTTCGACTGTCCCCACCCTTGTGATTTCTACCTCAAAAATATTCTGAGTTTGAAAGTCCTGCTCTAGCAGTGGTCGTTCCTTGGGAGCAGAGGAGTAGTTTATGTGTTGCGCTCTGGTTTCCTCTAGGCCAGGGCGTAACATATCACAAACTTAAATAAAATTACAGCTTACTTGAGCATTCACAACATGTGCTGCAATCAATAATAGTGATAAAACAAGACAAGAATATTGTGCATAAAGTTGGGAAGAGGAATCAAAACTTCACAGAAGAATCATTTCAATCTGGTTTTTGTAAAGTAAAAAAAACAAAATAGAGATTGCAACTGAAACTTAGATGTATTTGAGACTGCTTAATATTTTAACCACCTTTACTATGGAACAGTGACTATAAGAGTTTTAGTTTTGGGGGGTTTTGTTTTTTTGTTTGTTTTTATTTTCGGTCTCAGTTTTTCCTGCTCTGTGCTTGCGAGTATCTCATGTGATATTGCTCAGGGAGTACCCAGTTTTGTATTATATTGTAGGTATTGCTGTAAAAGGGTGCGTAGAACACCCACAAGGACAGCTATGATGTTGTTAACTGTGTTCCATTCAGCTGGAAATATTGGCCAGCTGAGTGAGACTTTTATCTCTGGTAGAAAGACTCATTGCTCTTTTTATTGTAGAGTCTCACCCAATGGTGCTTAAGGAAACCCAGGAAATCAAGTTAAGTCGTGAGAATGTCACTTTCAAGAAAGATGTATGTTCCTGGACAGGATTTTCCAAGAACAATATTACTACAGCAAGGGATTTATTGTTTTTGTTTGTTTTTTTGTAGCGGTTTGTGTGTTTTCCCCTATTTTTCCACCACATCTCTCTTCCAGACACACTCCTCCATATTATCCAAATGGTGAGGTCATGTTCTCATTTTCTTGCTCAAATCAACAGCATGCTTTCACTCTGTACCGGCACATTGTCCACGTACAGTTTATGGTAATTTCCAGTAAATGTTTTACTTTGAAAAAAAGTCTTACATTAGTTGGGATATTTCTTGTTTATTGCATTTATTTCTAAATTTTCCGACACATTTATTTATTTTAATATAGCTGCTGTATGACTTCCTACAACTGGTTGCATCTGTGAATGTTTGTTGGCTCAATGAAAAATGTTTGTATCAACTCTCAACTGCATTGTCTCTACTAAAAACACTTAAAATCTGTCTTTAAATGAATGAAAAGAAATAACATATTTCATGATTGATCATCACATGACTTACTGCAGACATAGCTTGTCTGAATATAAAACCTTATAATAAACTAATTTCCACTGGGTCAGCCAACAAAAACAGACATTAGCAAGCTATTGTCTCATTCTTTAGCTACATTATTCCCATATACTGGGTAAATCCCCCTTTGGTGTAATTGCATGTAAAAGCCATTATCATCTGGGTCCATGCTAATCATATTTTGAGGCTGGGCTCTGGGGTAATTGTTGAACTTTCTGTCAATGTGTGGAGATAGAAATGCAATCCTGGCACTGGCATAGCTGCAGCTGCTTCCCTTTTCTGGTCTGAACCCCTAAACCACTACAGATTGCCTTTCATTCTGCCCTACAGCAGACAATGTAGAGTTAGGTTCTTCAGATCATTTGGCGTTTTATTCTTGTTACTGTACCTTGAGAGTTGGCACCTCATTCCTTGGGATGAAAGATTGACTCCATCATGTCTCAGCCGCAGTGGAAAGAGAAAGAAAGAAAGGCCAGCAAAAGGAGAATGAAGGGAGAGAGAACAAAGGGAGTGGAGAGCGAGATGGAGAGTTTCAAGTTAACGCTGTGTATGGAGACAGCTGTCTGGGAGCAACTCACTCTTTGGAAACACTTACAGACTCATCAGTCAAAAGAGCTGCACCTGCAGCTATGCTTGTCTTTGACTGTGTGAGAGAGATGTACTCATGCACATGTGTCACTGTTAAAGTGTGTGGAGCCAAATTTGTACGTAGGATAAATTACATTTTTGGAAACACTGACTAATCTGTATTTACATTTCTGCATGCACAGTTTACATCTGTTGCACAAGTACTATTGTATACTTTAGATTTCCTTTCACTCAGCCTCAACTGGCTGTTTCCAGAATGCTTTTACTGATCAAGTTATAGGCTGATATAGTAAAGGCCCATACAAACAATGAGATGTTTGACTGATAATGCCATTTCCTGACATTTGTTCAAATATTCTTTGGACTTAAATGTTAACCAGGAACTGAATGTTTTGTTCTCAGCATAATTCTTGGTAGGGTTACAAAAGCAGCAGCAACATTAATCATAAAATGCACTTAAGTGAATGTAAATGAAAACATTGTTATAAAAATTGTTTTATATTACTTTTTTTTTGTTTCGGTTAACATAAGAATACAGGTGTTACCACTGGCTGGACAGCAACTCAAATGTAAATGGTTACAAAGAATCCCTGTAGAACTTTCAATAATTTTAATATGTACATACAAAATGTGAACAAATATATTCATAACCACCAAGTCTCATGAAACATTCATCACAGGGAAAGGCGGTAATGATTCTGGCATCACATTGCTTGGGAAAATATATGGTTCCTAATTACTATGCCATCAAGCATATTTCGTCTCTCAATTTTTCATACATAATATGGGCTTGAATCACAATCAGAGGCAGGTTTGTGCTTTGTCACTTTCTCTGCTGATCCCAGAAAAATATTTAAACCAGACATTTAAGAGGAAAAAAAATCATTGGATATTCTGAGATTTATTGATATATGTCAGCACTATATTCACAGCTACAGAGGCTGATATTGTTTAATGATTTATAGGTATACTAACTCTTGCTAAATGTTTGCTTTAATGTATGTATCTAGTGACTAACCTTCCACACAGGCTCACAGTCATTATCTACATACATATATGGTCAAGTAGTAATTGGGCGATTAATCAAGACTGAAACATAAAGTAAACTTAGCACAAAAAGTAAGGAAATTTATGTTTGGTTGATTATTTTTATGCTTCTTGGCAATAAATCTTTTACTGCTGGAAGCCCTGTGTATTTCCACTTAAATGGTGCCATGTTTGTAGAAAAATGCATTTGTGGGTTGACCAGCGGAGTTGAGTATATGGGTTGCACCTAGAAAAACTTGCCAAATCTTCTCTGTCAATGCCAAACAGTTTATTCTGCTTTTTAGTCTTGTTTTGAGTTTCTTGGTGCTGACAGTCAGGTGCCTGATTAGCAGCACTACTCCAAGCATGCCACGTTTGATTGATCTGGATAGAGGCCGTGCATAAAGGGAATTTTGAGCTGGTGGTCCATAAAACCAAACTACAGCATTATTTGGAGTGAACCCTAGCCCAAATTCAATGCCAAGTTCATTGTCAGAGACAAAGTGGGGATCCCATGAAGATTCAACTTAAATTAAATTTTATTTATATAGCGCCAAATCACAACAGCAGTTGCCTCAAGGCACTTTATATTGTAAGATAAAGACCCTACAATAAGACAAGATGACACCACAAGAAAACTATTTCTACACCCTGCTAGCAGAGACTGCACACAGTTAATCTCTGGTCTCTTAGGGCTGCCAGGAATCTTGAAATGACTGCCCTTAGCAGCGCAAACAAAACTGAATGTAGAGAAATGTTATGTTGAACGATGAGTCCTGATTCTGCCTACGGTACTTGGTTCATAGGGTTAAATTGTGGAGAAATCGTGGAAAATGCTGCACCCATAGGGTAACAACTTTTGGCAGAAGGAGTATGATGGTGTGGAGTGGCATCTCCCTCACTGGAAAAACAAGGCTTGGCATTGGAGGCAATCTTAATGCAGAGATGAGATTTTGGAACCAGGGACTCTCCAAACCTTATCTTCAAAGATGAAACTCATTCCCACAGAGCGGGATTTTTCAGACACTACCTCCAGAATTTGGGAGTGGAAAGGATGGAATGGCCTACCAGCAGTTCCTGTAGAACTGTTTATGCCAGAGTGACCAACACAAGCCCAATGGCTGAAGGTAGGGATGCCATCTCACAGCAGAGTGTGACCAAGCTGATGACCAGCATGAGGAGGAGGTACTATGCTGTTGTAGCTATGCGTGGTTCTTCTACATGCTGGGACCTACTTTTGCTAAATGAATACATTTTTAAATTGCCAATATGTCTTATTTCCTCAGATTTCAATTATCCAATCCAATAAACAACACCAAACAAGAGTCAGTAGCAAAATAAGCTACTTGGCATTGGCTGAGAAGATCTGGCCAGTTCTTCGTGAGTGCAATCCGCAAATAGGAAATAAACAGGCTTTCTAAATGTATATGATTTTTTACCAAGAAGTTACTGCAAAGGAATAATGTAACAAATATGAATTTATTTACTTTTTGTGCTAAGTTTATTTTTTAAGATTTTAACTAAATTAAATCTATTTACATATCATAGCTTACACAAATAAAAGACAAGAATAAAATACAACTGTAAATTGTTTTACCAGTTTAACCCATGAAATTACACCAACTGTCAAATAAAACTGAAATTGGAACTTGGAATTATAATTTTTATGTATATATATATATATGTGTGTATATATATATATATATATATATATATATATATATATATATATATATATATATATATATATATATATATATATATATATATATACACACACACACACACACACACACACACACACATACATACATACATACATACATACATACATACATACATATATATATATACAATTTTGTACTGAAGTATTTGTGTTTATATTTAAACCCAAAGAAATGCCAACCACCTCATAAGGTTTGTTCCCTTCTGAGTTGGTTCCCTCTTTGACCTAGTGGAGGGAACATTGCACATACTGGCAGTGGTGTAATAAAGCATAAAAATAATATAGGGTGAATTTAAATTTCAATATAGATGCCTCAGTATTAATAATCAGAAGGCTTTAGAGTTTATGTCTTCCTACACACGCACAAAAATCCCCCCAACTTGAGGGCAAGAAAGAGAAAAATAAACTAAAACAAAATACATGGTATGAATATTTTCAGATTGGTTACATATGGTTAATGTCTGCTATATGAGTCCATTATGATTAGATGCACTGCATGCATTTATTTAGGCAGCCTCAGACATTATTTGACAGTTAAAAAATCAAACAACTGTAAGCTTTTCAATGTGCAGTAAGTCACTCAAAGAACTCCAAAGGAACTTCAATTTAAACTTCTATTTAAGTCCCCAGTGCACGGACACACACACACACACACACACACACACACAAAACCCTGAAAAACAAGGGGCAGTCACAAAAATCAAAACAATGTTGGGTACCTCTTTTTTTTACTTTGTCATGCAAAGGTCAATTTGGAACCCTATAAGGGAAAATCTACATCACATGAACTTTGCAATCTGCTTCTGATAATTCAAATTAGCCAGCTCTCAATTAATACCAGAGTTGAGCTACAAACTATTGAGCAGTGCAGTCTAATTCTTTACTTTTAAAAGGATGACGACTTGATGTATGTACTTATCTGTGTGTGTGTGTGTGTGTGTGTGTGTGTGTGTGTGTGTGTGTGTATGAATCTAAGTTTTGGTGAGGGCTCACTGGAAGTCTCTTTTTTTGACATGTTTAGATTCTGTCACCAGGGTGGGGTTGTATGAAAGTCATAATATGTTAAATCTAGTCTGCCATGGTCAGTATGCTCAACAGGATACACAAAGACCCACAAACGTACTCATACATTTAAATAATAGGCTGGTCATCAAGAGGCTCCAGGAAGCTTCCACAAAAGTTACACAGCGCTGAGAGACAAAGTCTAACCAGATGACTGGAAATGAGGCTGCATGAATAGCTCTGTTTTCTAAATACTGCATTCCCATACAACAAAACCTTTCTTTAACTAATCCTAACAAAACACTGACTGGAAAATTTATAATAAAACAATCCCAAATCCATTAGGGGAAAGTGTAGCATATGATATGAAGACTATTAGTGATGCTACATCAAAATGAAAAAAGTCATACTGCTGCTACATTTGTAGCTGAAATTGCACTAATTTGAAAAAAAGATTTTCATAGACTGTATGCACTCACCTCAAAAAATAGGGATACTTCATCATTTGCTAGCTTGTAGAACCACTTTTGGACTTTATCAGTCTCTCACATAAATTTTGGCCCACTCTTATTTACAATGTTGCTTCAGTTCATTGAGGTTTGTGGGCATTCATTTGTGCAGAGCTTGTTTAAGGACCTGTCACAGTATTTCAGCATTTCAGGGCCATTGCAACAGCTTGATTCTTTGTTTTTCAGCTGTACTGTTATAGATTTGCTCCTGTGCTTTGAATTATTGTCCTGCTCCTTTACCCAATTTCACCCAAGTTTAAGCTTATCCTCTATTGGCCCTTACATTTGACTCTAGAATATTTTGGTAGACAGAGGAGTTCAAGGTCCTTTTGGCTGCAAAACAAACCCAACTACGGAATTATGCTAGATAGTTGGTATGAGGTGTTTTTGCACTGGGGTCCACTGTGGTGCAGTGGCTAACACTGTTCCCTCACAGAAATATGGTCATGAATGCAAATCTAGTCTTGGACCATTCTGCATGGAATTTCCATATTCTCTCCTTGTTTGTATGGGTTCTCTTCAGGTACTCTGGCTTTTTTCCAAAATCTAAAAACATGCATGGGTGTCACCATCTGGGAGGCAGAGCGTCAGGAGAAGAAGGACTTGGACCCAAACGCAAGCACGGAAGATAGCGTAGCTGTGAGAAAGTTTATTAATAATGAAAAGCAAAATACAAACCAAAGCAGAGCATCGCTGGGAACTACGCTAACAAAAACCTAAACTGGGAACAGCTACAACATAATAATGAAAGGAACAAAAACCTGCAACAAGAAACCTGAGATGTGGAACTTGGAACATGGAAAAACACACAGCAGAAATACAAGGGAAGACAAACCAGCAACAAACAGAGGGAAACACAAGGCTTATATACACAGAGGGATAACGAGGGAATGAGACACAGAAGGAGAACACAGCTGGGAGTAATCAGACATGACAAGACCAAGGGGAAGCAAAGTCAATACATTGACATAGGACATAGACTTTCAAAGTAAAACAGGAAACATAACAAACGCTGACTTGACGAGGTGAGACAGCAACCATGGAACACAGAAACCAAAAGACTAGAAAAGATAAACAATGACAAAATCAAAGTTCAATAGTAATACAGAAACAAAACACTGGGTCACAGACCCAGGACTGTGACAGTGGGTTAGGTTAACTGTTGATTCTACACTTGTAAATTTAGGAGTGTCAGCCTTGCGACCAACTGATGGCCTATTTAGGGTGCACCCTGCCTATTGTCATGTGGATATGGCATAGTCACAAAATTACACATGACCTGTAATACACACTTTAAAAAAACATGGACTTTGTCAGTAACCATGCTACTGAAGCACTCCACAAAATTGTTTGGTGTTAACATTTACAAGAAGCTCTATAGGAAAGCAAGACATATGTTGCTGAACTTTCTGTTTCGAACTGTCCCCCTGGCTCGCTGAAGAAATATAGTGCTGGATTACAGGAGTGTACAGGCCCAGTGTTAATGTTTAATGTGTGCCTCAGGGCTCAGTATGCTTATTACAGAATGGTCAAAGCAACTGCTGCATTTCAAAAGGACTGGTGTGTGGATAGAGCTGTTTATACTGTACTGCAAAATCTAAACTGTATAGCCATTACAGAACGTTTGTGGCTGATGCAACTGGCATGATGTCTGCTTCTCTAATGTGTGAAGAGTTGGCTTGCTGGATTTTCTTCGGGTATTTTCTGATTCATTATCGATGTTTTAAGGTTGCTGGTTGCGCATATGAAGTTGCAGTTGTTGTGCACATGAAGAACTTGGTGGCAAATGCATGAAGTCACTGAGAAAGGGAACAGTGAACTGAGTTTACAATCATTTACACTTATTGTACAAAAAGATATTAGAGATATTTAAATATATTTATTACACCAAACAAAATGACATTATTAAAACATAAAAACGGTGTTAATGAATTAATGCAGCAAAGGTTTGTATGGAGAAAAGATAAATATAAAATATAGTTAAAGCACTGATTTTGACAGACAATAACAAATATCAACTTTGTTGCAAACAAAGTATAGTGAAAACAGCATTTAGCATCTGCTTTAGGCTTCCAACACTTTGACTGACAGACAGGGTCTTATTTTTACTGGGAGTGGGCCTGGGGGCATATCCCTCACACCTTTCAAAATCAAAAAAATCTAAATCACATCATCATCAATCATCAGTTCTTACCATCTGCACTTACTCACCATCATATAATGTTTATCGCTGTGATATACAGGCATCTGAATACTTTTACAGAAAGACAAGCAGGGAACATCTTTTTGCTGAATGAGTCATTTTACTCTGGATACTTTGAGGACAGTTTGTCAGTAATACAGCTTATGTGATGTGAGTTTTATTGGTAGTACTGCTAAATAAATGGTCCTAAAAATGCCTCCACCTGTTATTATGCTCATCATAGTAAATAGTAAATATTCAGAAGATTGTTAAGGTCAGCTACCATTTGTCCCCAGGGAAGTAACGTGACCGTTGATCCTGATTTTGTTGAAATGCAAACATTATCTAGTACAAAATAAGACAGTACTTTAAAACAGTAAAAGGGCTTACTACATATATATATAGTGGTGCATGCAGTGTATAACTAGTTTTAATTTTGGCCGAAATTGGGCTTGGTTTCATTTGTTAAAATTCGTGAATATTCATTTTTAAGAAACCTCATAGTAGAGAATTATGTGGTGTGTTAGGTATTCCCCTCATATGGAAAAGCAAAGCTTGAGTGGAACAATATTGATGATGTTTGTTTGAATAAAATTCTAAACATGAACAAAACTGAAAACATGTCATGCACTCAGTTGCCTGTTTAGTGTGAGCTGTCATTAGGTGATTTGACATTGTTTCTAAATATGTCAGGCTTGGCTCTTGTTTGTTATAGAGTAAATCCAACCGATTCTTACCCTGACCATATTAATGACTGCCATATGATTAATAGAGGCAATAAATGATGGACCACCATGACTGAGAGGCTGAAACTGGATAGAAGTTATATTAAACACTTTTATCAAGATTTTTTGATTATTTTTGTTAACAAGTAACAATGACAGTGGAGTTCTGAATTTTACCAGAAGTAAGAAGAAAGACCCATTTCTTTTCTTTTCTTTTGTATTAAATAATACTGTGGCATGCAGAGAAATCTTTACAAAGAAGATCACAGAGAGAGATTGAGCTTGTTATTCAACACAAACCTGGTAGGAGGAGCTTTTTATTAAAACACTTGCTGGTGCTACAATGTGCCTCAAGGTTCAACAACAGCACAACAGAAGTCACTCATGGTACAGCACTCTCTCTACAAAACAACAACTGTCAGTGACTCTACTCCACAGCGTAAACACAACATTAAAGATAACAGTTAAAAGTAACGTAACCATAAACAATAAAACAAGAACATCTAAACAGCAGCACATGTCCCAAGGCATGATGGGAGAGAACTAGCTGTTCCCCCAACACGCCACAATATAAACTGTGGCTTTTTGGAACACTTGAATTTAACATTGATTGTTGCCCATTACTAATGGCTGTATAGTATGGTAACGTACAAAAACTATCAACTGACGATGTTTTCTGAATATATCATGGCCATAAGCATTCATTAGTGTGAATTTTATCATACTATATATTTAGGTTTTCAAAGAGGATATATGTACTGTATGGTGTCAGATGTACACAAATTCATTTTTACATGAATCAGTATCTTCATATATTATGGGAATGTTGTTTAGGAATGTGTGTGTGTGTGTGTGTGTGTGTGTGTGTGTGTGCGTGTGTGTGTGATACACACACACACGTATGTGTTCTTTCAAGGCAAAAACTCAAGTCAAGTAACTGGCTTGTTTGACTTATGAAAGTTCAAAGACACTGTGGCAGGAACAAAATGAACCAGGGGAGCAGAAACACAGGTGAATAATTTGCTGATTGGACACAGGTGGAACACAAAACCAAGTCCAGATGTAAAAAAATAATACAAACAACACAAATAAAACACAAAGCTAAGCATAATTTTAGAACCATGACAGAGAGGTTGAATCAAAGTTGGAGGTAAGTCAACGCATCCATCAGTCTTTGTTTTAAGCGCACCTCTGGGAATAGCTTCATGAGTGGGTCTTTGTTTTGTTTTTCCCCTAGCTTGGTGAACAGAGTAATTTAGATGTAACTCAGGCACGCATTGAAAAGAAATGAAGTTTAGGGTGAGACACCCAAAATCTTCACCCATGATTATTAAAATCACTATTAAAAACATTTTAAACATCCCCCATATGTAAAGTTTGCTGTTTCCGTGCTCATGGGGAAGATAAACATAGGCAAAGAGAGTGAGTAACTGAGTGAGTGAGATGGCGTGTTCATAAGGTACTGGGCTTTGCATCTAAAAATATAATGGCAGATGGATGAAGCTAATTGGCTCCTTAAAAATCTAAGAGGAATGAAATGATGGAAAGGACACATGGTCCTGTCAGCACACAATGTGTTTAATCCCCTCTGCCAGATAAACAAACACGCACACAAGATTAAAACTGCACTCTGATAATGTACAGGAGGAATGGACGTCAAGCTAATCCATGAAGATTGGCTTTTATCTAAATCCACAACTTCCCCTATCTGTTCTCTGGAGTATTAATGTCTACAGGTTCTCTCTGTGTAAAAGTTCAGCCTGACAAAACACACGCACACAAAGTATCTACAACACAAAAATCTGTGTTGTAGATGCTTCTCTGAAATTTTTGAGTGTGTGCTTTTAATATCTGTACCCCAGATGTCTTTAAATAAATTGCAAGGTTCAGCATTTTCCTTTTTCAATTAAAAAAAAAAAACATATAATATAATTATACATTTTATGTTGATATACTTTGGAGGTACCAGTCATTTGACAGTATGTCCAATACTCATTATTTCTGACTTTAGAGTAACCGTACAATTTTATTCAGTTCAACCATGTCATAATATTCTGTAAGAAAAATAAATGGATGGATATTGACTGTATAGTTAGGATGGGCTCCTGACCCACCATGAACCTGAACTGAACAAGTGGAAAAAGATGGAGGGATGGATGGATGGCAGGTTGGCAACTTAATAGCCATTTCCAAAGATCAACAGCCACTGTGTTTGTTTTGTATCTGCCAAGTAAGACGAAACCGTCTCAGAACACCACACTGAGTATCCAAAATATCTCAGCATGAGATGAAGAGGGAGATATACATAAAATTTTAATACCCTCAGCTTATAAATTGGTTTCTTGGGGCACAGAAAGCTTTAACTAACTGCGCCAAATACCTCCTTCCTCCCATCCCCTGCATGTCTATGATGATAAAGCTGCAAACATAGACATAACTCTCTTGCAAAACACTTCTAGGATTTCTACATGTTTCCCACATGCCCTTTGACATCACTCTTCAGATCCAGAACACCCCTTCACTAAATCACCATTAACCTAGGGTGCAGGCCTGGTTCATGGGATTGTGAAGCAATGCATGGCCCTGCTGACCTTTCAATGCTCCACCGTCCTGTGTATCGGTAAATCAGTCTACTGATGCTTTCCCAAGGCTGCTCTGACTCTGAAGGTCAGGGACAAGGAGGATGTGACCTGAGGAGTCATAGGTCTTAGGAAATCTAGTTTAGGGACCTGGATCCCACTGAGAGAGAGCGACCAAGAGCCAGCAGGGAAAATGAATGATGGAGGTCTAATAGAAAAAAAATGTACAGCCAGGAGACGTTGTTTTTGCAAGTTCATTCCTCTATTCAGCACTCATCTCATTGTTGTTTTTTGGTATGAAAAGGAGATGCAGGCTCATATACTGGGTTAAAAGTATGGTTCAAAGAACTTTTTCACCCCAACTGTAAAACCGAAAAGCAATGTCATAATATCTGTTATGATTTATTTACATTTTGGTGCTCAGAAAATAATGATAATAATTTAAAAAAAAATACTTGCAACTTGTCTGAAACCAGTCCATTTCAAATCCCTCTAACATATGTGAATTATAGATATCTGGAGATATCCAAACTTTAATAAAAAGCTGACTACAGGAAACTTTTTTACATGTTCAGGATCTATTAATTTTACACACACCTGGTGTTATTCAGGCTGAGCTCTTCAACTAAAACTTTAATACCCTGTGATCGAATCTCCCGGCTTGCATGAATGGACTATTATTGGAAAATTCCTACTGACCTAAGATACTGCCCTCACAGATTGAATAGCTTACCAACAACTCAAGAAACATTGAAAGGAATCAAATGGGTCTTCAACATGCACAGTCATTTCTGCTAATGCAAAAGAAAAAAAAGTCCACACAGTAAACACCATTTAAAAACAAGTTGCTGCAATATTTTTAATGTAAAGATAGTAAAGGACTCCTGCTTTATTCAGTCATTCTGTGAGATTTGGAATAAGCCTTGAGTTAACTTAAGTCTTATCTGGGTTTCAGGCACTTTTAATACAGCCCTTAATACAAAGAAGAGTTGTTTAAGGCTGATATCACTGGTGCAGCTCTAGGTGATATTTTTAGTAAGCATATAGAAGCACATTTACATGGATTGCCAAAAAGTTTAGATGTCTGCTCCTAATCTGGCTTTTTTGAGTAGTCACAGTTTTACAATATCAGCATTCCCATTCGAGTGACCTAAAATGACAAATCAATCAATGAATAAACACTTTCTGATCAATCATTATAATATTTGCTATTAACATTTTTTACCATAACCTTCTGCATTAAGCATCACCATGCAAGGAACAGACTCACAGAGCTGCTGTTATAAAAATAGACGATAGTTTTGTTTCAAGTTTACTACTCAGTAGTAGTAAACATTTTATTCGGCTTATACGTGCAATGTTACACAACCTACAGCACTCCAGTAGCTCTATGGGAATCTGTGAAATTTTGGGTTGTATTGCAGATACAGAGTCAGTTCTTATGCTCCGTTCCATTCATCTATGCACATTTCTGTGTGATCATAGCAATAGAAATAGCAAAAAAGGGATTGCATTGCAGTAGATTTAAAAAAAGAATTTGATGGTACAGGTGTAGATGATAAACTAGTAACTTAGTAATTAGATAGCCTTGGTTGTATGAAAGCAATCTCGGACTGAAAATAGACTGAAAATAGAACAGAGACATGGACAGACATGCACATACACACACACACACAACACAACACAACACACAGCCCATAGCAAGCCACTTCTGGCCCAGAAGTGAGGTGAAAATAGTATTTTCTTCTCATCTGAGGCTTCATTGAAGGTTAGCCAAGTGAGAAAGAGCTTCCATCATAGCTCAGTCTCATAGCTATGTGTCTCTCAGAAAGGTTGAATATTGACTCCTCTACCTCTTTGTTTTACTGGGGAGTTTTTGATGGCGTGCAGTGGGAGATCCTTGTTGTTTGAACTACTGTTTATTCAGCTTGTGTGAGCAGTGTTAGTCTAGTGCGGTAATTAAATAAATTTCACAGAGTTGTACATTGCCTCGAGGCTGGCAGCTTCTGAAAAGAGAATGGTAGATCGCTTTCTTTGTATTTTTTCACAACTATACATTCTAAAAAATCATACTGTTCAGTAGAAATATAGATTTCAGTAAAGGAAGTAGTTAATGATTAATATTAGCACTCAAATAATGTGTCTGTATTATTTTAATTCTCCTACAAAAGCTATTTATATCCATAAATACTGAGCAGATAAGTTGTAAAAGAAGGCAAACAAACTGTTGGCCTATGAGCAATGTGGAATGTACTATACCTGAAAAGATAACTTCAGTGCACAACAAAGTAGAATAAATTAGATTCTTCAGTAAGTATTTCTTTTAACACAACATGTTTCTGAGACGCCTTTTGTCCTGAGCCTTTGTTCCATTTCTTCTTCATCACTGTATCAGTTCTACAGTCAGTAGAGCAATATCTCCAAACAGACAGCTCAAATGAGTGATCCCATCAATATCTGTGTTCCCTCATCAGCAGTTTTATAGTGGCTTTCCTTGGCAGTGTGTGGATGAATGTGTGTATCTCTGAGTGTCTGCACAACAGATGGCCTCTGTGGGGAGCAAGGTGTGTATGTGCCCATCTCCTGTCATCCCCCCAGGACCTATAAAGCATGTAGAACAAACAGGCTAATTAGTGCTCTACACACGCACATACACACACACACACACACACACACACACACACACACACACACACACACAAACAGTCATGCTCATTGATCCACTACATTCATAGTAATTACTGTAACATGTTCTAATATGTAAAAACTATATACGCTCACTGACCATTTCATTAGTTAAGCCTTGTCAGTACTGAGTTGGACACCTTTTGCCTTCAGAATTGCCGAAGTCTTCATGTTTTAGATACAGCAAGACTCGATCTACGATCAGAACTTCACTGCAGAAATCAGAGCAGTCAACATTTTTCCAATCTTAATATGTCCACTTTTGGTGAGCCTGTGTGAACTGAAGCCTCAGTTTCCTCTTCTGAGCTGACAGGAGTCACAAACCTTGTTTGTAATGAGTGGTTATTTGAGTTACTGGTGCCTTTCTATCGGCTCAAAGCAGTCTTGTCATTTTCCTTTGACCTCTGACATCAACAGGGCATTTTCACCCAGAGAACTGCTGCTCACTGAATATTTTCTCCTCTTCAGACCATTCTGTCTAAGCCCAAGAGATGGCTGTGTGGGGAAATCCCAGTAGATCAGCAGTTTCTGAAATACTCAGACCAGCCTGTCTGGCACCAACAACCATGACATGTTCACAGCCACAAATCACATTTCTTCCCAATTCTGATGCTTGGTTTGAACACACATATTCCTTTTGAGATTCCAAAAGTGTAGCTTTAGTGTAAGGCAAGAAGTGTCACCTAGCAAGCATGACCAACATTAAAGACATAATATGACCTATTATTTCAACAAAGGTAGTTTAATATTTTTGTTTATGCATACCCTAGATGTACTTTTGCAAAAATGTGACTGGGGTTGTAATTAAAACAAAACTAAACTGTCCAGTTAGTCAAATTACAGCAAACACAAACATCTTAGATAATTAGAGCAACAGAAGAGATTTCAGTATAGCTTTATAAACAAGTGAAAAAATAAAGATAGGATAACAATAAAGTGCAAACACACACATGCAGCACTCTTGTGTAACCACAATACATTTGCTATAAATAACAATGATCGGTGAGGCATTAGACATAATGTAAGATACCATAGTCATCGTGTCTGTTTTCTCCTTTTGTTGTGACAAATGCTTGGGCCAACAGCTATGATCCATCGGATATATGGGAGGCTCATAGGCGCTGTGCTTATTCAAGCACAACCTGAATTATTCAAACATGTCAGGGTGAGACACCAAGGCTGGGCTGCTGAAAAATAAGAGACGCTGGTCAATGTGTGTTTGTTGTTGATTGTATGTCAGCGCATATGTCAGCATTTGTGTGGCTGGCCTAAATTTAATCCCATCCACATCAACAGGACAAAACAAGCACATTTCTAGATTTCACTTTGGTGAAGGAAAGGGTAAGCATGGGGATATACACAGCTTTTAATGTATAAACTGTTAAAGAGTTATGAGGGTTATAGCCTCATGAAAGAAATGTTTTTGTGGATATGCAAGCTCAACAAAAGGCATGTTATATGTTTACATGTGCATGTGTGTGTGTTTAGCCATCCCTTAAACTCCCTTTTGTTAAGCCCCTATCATGGATCTCCAGTCGTCAGATAGGAGCTAATCTCTGCGGTGTTGGTCGCTACCTCTGTTTTTGTCTGACTTTTCTGTCGTGTAGTGACCATATGATTGTGAACATGTAAGGCTGCATGTGTGTGTTTTCCACAGGGCGAGGCTGAGATGAATGTGTTTGTCAGTGATGGATTTCTTAAATCTGAGAAACACTGGTGTCCTTGAACTTCAAGGTCTGCCATATGCTGCCCGGGACAGGGCCAGGGGAAATTGTGTGTAAAAATGAGTGTGTGTCTGTGTGTGTACATGTAGTAGCAGTAGTAGCAGTAAACTGGGTAATACCTTAGGCAGTTCTCACAGTATAGCATTATTTCTGGTAGGTGCCATGTGCTTTGGAGGCGTCATCAGGTCATACAGCAAAACATTTAATGTAGAACTAATGTAGGTATAAATTCAGGGATTTGTAATTGGCACATTTTTAAGTAGATTTTGCATTTAAATCATAAACCATCAATTCAAGCATTGCCTATTTTACTGTTCTATACTTTTATCTTCTGTCCTTTAGTTTAAGTGCTTTACAGTCTGGGACTGCTTCGAATCTGTTTTTAATAATAGCTTTCTTGTCAGCTGGACTAAACCAAAAATGAATGGACCTAACTAAGACATCGTTAGTGGCTCTTGTTTCTCCCTAGCATGCTCTGTCTGATGTGTTTACAGTTTCTACCTTCACACTAAGTAAAAAAAATGAGGAAACTGGCTCTTTCCTTGCAAAACCTCTCTCCAACCAAGTCTTTGATTATGACAAGGAAGAAAGGACCTTTAGAGAGGCACCCATATCCAGGGTCAGCACTTTCCTCAGGAGATGGATGATAATGTAACTTATCATCCAAACTCTATATAGGCTTGAAAAGAGCCATAAAGGCAGACACAGCATATACAAAGGTTTATGTATGTATTTAGAGTAGAGCACAAGTAGGGTTATTTTCATCAAACTTATCCTAGTAAAGGTTTATTCCTATGGAGAAGAAACTATTAAATCAGAAGATCATATATATATATATACATATTTATCTAAGTTTAACAGAATAGCTTTTCAGTGTGTGTCTTTGTGTGTGCGAGACTGTGTGTCTATGTGGATAACACACAGGCTACTTGCCAAGAGGTTGAGTGTAAGGCAGGGAGTATAGTAACAGCAGGCTTTTTTCTCCCAAGTTTGTTTATGTGGAACATAATTCAATTACTTGTCCTCTCCTCTTTCAAGTCTTGAGTAATTGCACTGAACATGTAAGCGAGTCTGTCTTTGTCTGTGTATGTCTACGGACATGAATTACTAACAGAATGTATGAGTTAATGGAGCGCGGCCAGTAAACACAGTGTTAAATATGTCCACAAGCTGCAAGCTGCTAAATAAAATGATGACATTGTCTCTTGAGCTTTCGCTTGCCTCTTTTACTTATTACTAATTCCCTAAACATGTATTTGTTTGATAATTATTCATTTCAAAATTTAAATCCAGTTTGTGAACATGGTTTCACATGTGTTTGTGATGCTATATTTTACCATTTTAAGAGGACGAATTATCTTAAAATTTTACTTGCTTACTGTATGATTATAATTTATCTACGTCATATTTACTGTTTTACTTTTTTTTAAAAATTTTTTCTTCCTTTATTTAAATATTCCACTCCCGAACCCTCTTAGTACTAAAGGGAGTTTTATGTAAAGTAAATATAGTCTGCTGTCACCACAGGCCTGGCCATATTCTTCTCTTCTTTAATCTTTTGGACGATCCCATTATCACAATTTCAAACTTATTATGAGCATTTCTCATTCAGCCTGAAATAATTGCTCGGAAGAGTTATGATTACAGTAATTCCAAAGGGTATTTGAATGCAAATGACAGCTATGAATTTAAAATCGCTGTATGTGCAAAGACACATTAGAAAATACAACAGAAATCTCTATCTTGTTAATGGTGATAGGAGTCAGAATCACTGATGGAAGAGATGAACTTGAATGGGGCTTTGCTAATTAAATAGCCGCATTATATTCCCTCTCTGTGGTGTTCTCTCTGCTTTTCTGTCGCCACCCATCTCTCTCGCTTTCTCAGAAACACACACACACACACACACACACTGGTACAAAGCCGTGTGTGCAGCAGAGCAGGAGGTCTCAGAGGCCTAATCTTGGAGCTAGCAAGGTACAGCCATAAAACTGACAGGCCAACTAATTACCCCAAAAATTACAACATCTTAATGTTTGCGCTCACAGCAATGTTCACTAGGACTGTGTAGGTGTGTGAGTGTGTGTTTGTGTGTGTGCATGCTTGACTATTTTCTTGTTTTTTGGTGTGTGTGTGTGTGTGTGTGTGCGTGTGTTAGAAAGTGTTTATTATGCAGACAGCTGGAGGTGGTCCCCTGCATGTAGAATAGAGAGGACAGATGTGTGGTGCAGCTCTTTGTTCTTGTACTGCAGTGCTTACCCTTCTCACACAATGAAAAGCAAGAGTTGAGTTCAGAACTCACCAAAGTTTTAAAAACAAATCTCTACTCAAATTTGCAGAATACCTATTTCAAAACCTTGAAAATATCATCATAAAAGGTCAAAAAGCTGCTCTGTATTCCTCTGAGTTTGCTTCCTACGCTTCCTCCCTTTCCTTTGGTGTCTGTTGCATGTTGCGATCCCTGTGTAATCCTTTGGTTCTGTCCTTGCCTGATGCCCTGTAATGTTCACATCTGTTCCTGATCTTGCTTTTCTGTGATCAGCTGAGTGAAATCCAAACCTTCTTCAATTGACTCTTCTGATGAGACAAACAGGCTATCTTTACACATTTAAACCAAACACAGAAACTTAACAAATATGTTCTGCGCCTCATATAGAAAGATAAAGGAAAGAAGAAAGAAAGAAAACAAATCACAGAAGCCACCCGCTGTTTCCATCACTGTCGGCTATAAGCCGGAGGTGAAAGTAATCCTTAGGTTTCTATGACAGTAGATAAGCAACGTGATAAGAACTGTGCAAATACCATCATCGATTCACATGTCGGCTATGGCTTTAATACCCTGTCGGAAAGCAGACACGGGATTACAAAAGGGACAAAAAAGGATTTACTCCGATCTCATTCTGCTCCTGACACAATACCACAATAACATGTCAAGCGACAATATTACCAGAGGTATGGTTGTAATGATTACAGCATTGACATATCTCTGCTGTAAAAGTCACCATTGTAACTTAGGACAGATTTACAGAAAGGTAGTGACAGCCTTACAAACAATCAAGCAAACACATACCAGCTTGGTACTCTGCTCCAACTCCAGATAGAAGTTCTCTTTTAACCTGTGTCTGCTTAACTGTGCCTTTAATCATTTTTAAAAAACATAGTGGGATGGAGGAAGAGCTTTCCATTCCACCTTCCTACACAATTGGACAAACTAATGGAGCACACACACATGCGCATAGAAAATAAGCGGCAGGTGTGAGTCACACTGTTTTGCTAATGCCTCAAGGTCATTAACTCTGTGCCTGATTAGTTAGGTGAAAAAAAGCAAAGCAAGGGATAGTTCATCCAGATATATGAATAGTGCATGAGAGTAATGGAACAAAAGGTTTCAGGGCAAGCTTATTTTGAAAGTCCAATTCATTTTCAAGTATTCATTTCTTCTTTAAAGTACTGCACACAAAGAAAAAACTTTTTTCTCACTGTCAAGAAAATCTGACTCTAGTCATTTTGGAAGAAGAGATGAGAGAAGAGAATGGAGATAGAACCACTGATGAATGGAGATTGGCAAGAGATAGGGAAGAAGATGGAGAGAGGGAAGAAGGGTGGACATCTGGGTCACAGTGATGGAATGGTAGATTGATTTGGAACGAGTTTGAGGAGTTGGTACAGGTCAAAGTCACCATCTATATTACTGTCCCAGACTATTCATCTCATCTACTGTTAGCCTGTCTGTTCATTGGAGAAAAGACGAGAAGAGAGGAGAAGGGAAGATAAAAGAAATGATTTACAATTACAAGTGGCGAGCAGAGAAGAGGGCTGACAGAGGTGAGGTCTGTAGAAAGCTGTAGGCAACTGATAGTTTGTTTTGTTTTCCTTTTTTTCCAATCCAGAAGACACTCTTTCCTCTTAAAATCAACCTTAAAGGGTAATTACTTTTATTTGATATTTATTAATTATATTTCATACTATCTGTCTTTAAAATGCTATTTTGCGGTTAGGATTTTAATGTGTTTTCCTGGAAAATGTTGAGAAATGGGTGTACACTAACTTTTACATTCAAAATGGTATGCCTGCTCCAACCTATGGAGCTATCAATACAGAGTACAATGGGCTTCTTGGGAGGGTAGCAGTGTCCAGATTGTCATTTAAACACATTAATTTATTAATATTAATATATGATCAGTAAAATATTATCCTTTATATTAACGATATCTATATCCATACTCCGAATATGGGCAAACTCCTTGCTTGAATCACATGTGACCATATGTATCTTCTCACCTTCCCTCGGCCACTGAAAGATGTTTGTATGAGTTAGTCTGGATTGTGGATGTGTGTAATAAGTTAGCGTGGGAGCAGATGGTCAGATGGCAAGCTGAAAATGAGAGAAAGCAGGTGTGTGACAGCATGTTTTTCCTGTCATCATCCTTCCCTGGTCATAAGAGGTGCCAAGAGAGGTTGAGGAATAAGAAAAAGATATATCACACTTTCTTTGTCAGTGGTAAAAGTCACAAGACTTTCACCAAGCAAACTTGGGTGTCTCCTGAGTGGCACCGTTACTTTCCCTCGTTTTTTAGCTATTGAACTTTTTTCTTTTTTACTTTTTTTCCAAAAAGTACTTGTGAGGTAAGGTTTAGAAAAATGGGAAACGCAGTCGTAAATGTAATCACATTAGTCTTTGTTCATTATTTGGATTGCTATAATAACCAGTCCTACATCACCTAATAAATGTTTCGTTGGCTGAAAAGGGGTGGCAATAGGAAAGCAAGAAAATCAATGGCAAGTACACCTCAAAATGTAATTGAAAGTGCACTTTACCTGAATGGGAATCAATTTTCCCAGACAAGAGCGACATTTAGTCCATACGGCCATAATTTACAGCAGATCTAATCAATACTTTCATCTTAACAGTGGATCATTTTTGATGTAACAAATGAACTTTTATTTCTTATCTTTCCTCAACATTTTTTTTGTGGTTGTTTCCCTAAAACAGATAAATGAGTAGAGACAGCCATCAGTTTAACAGTTCACGACTTCAATCCTACAGCTGGATCCTTCTTTAGTTGGTTAGTTGCTTTGTGACTATTTTCTAAGGACATAGGCAGACGTTTTCCTTGGTGCAGATAAAAGGTCAAAAGGTGTAAATGCTGGACTGTTACTCAAGCAGTCAACAGACAGCAACACTTTTAAGTGGATTCCAACAGAGTCCAGTGGATTCCTTACAACTATGTTATGTACTGTTTACGGCTTCTCAGATAGTTTTTAAAGTGCAGAAAAAATGTTAGCTGGTAGAAAAATATTAAAAACTACAATATTATTCCAAAATATAAGCCTCGTCATCTCTTTGTTTCAGAATAAAACATACCTTAAGTGACAGAAGTAAAAGTTTCAGGGTGTGGATTGAAATAAGTAGCATGAAAACAGTGTCAGCAGAAACAGCAGGGTATGTTGCTGGATACTTATTTCTAGGAAAGGTAAATTAATTGAATTAAACATGCTAAAGCGCAACATCATATTTCTCTGCATGGATTTTACATTACATTACAATTACATTACATTAATGTGTCATTATAATAACCACCTGACAGATGCTGGAAATCTTCACAGAACGATTTGACTCACTTCTGTAACACACTAATTTAAAGTGGGGAACAGGAGTGTTGATGGATTACAAAGCTGTGGCTTTTGTTTCCATTTGTGTTTAATGTTAAGAACAGAAGGTAATTAAATTATTCAATATGAACCCCTCTTAACATTATGAAAGCTTTTTTAGTTTTTGAAATTGTTTTTCTTTTTGGTTGTTCTGGTGCTTGATTAGGTTGCAGTTCTAAAAAGTTCTGAGTTTGGTTTAGGGAGAGATCGTGATTTGAGGTAGAGTGAGACCCACCAAAACAGTAACCTAGTGTAGCATGCAAAAATGAAAATGGGCTAAACTATCCCAGGAACCTCCTTCCTAATGACATGATGAAGGTTATTAAATAAATCCAGCTTCAGTATGCCTCGATGTGTACCAGCGCATAGATGAAACTTAATTTTGTAGTCATATTCAAAATCCACACTGATTGGATGAAAAAATAAAAATAAAAATATATATAAAAGAAACTAAAAAATATGTTTAATCAGTTTAATATATGTCTTCTCCTTGCTCACTTTGTACCACTTTGCAGGGGGGAAGGGAAATGTTTTTGTATTCATTTTAATTGTGTTCAGTGTTACTAGTGATTGTAGCCTTACACACCCCAAGCTCGTAGAATAAAAAGGAAAAACAAATGAATGTTTTATTCATTTAAAAAGCATATGTTGTGTTTACCTGAACGTCGGCTCTTTGTTGCCGTGATAGCCCTCTGAGGTGCATTTCCAGATGACAACTTGATAATTATTTTAGCATACACGGGGAATTGATTGCATACCAACACATCAGATGCACACAAACATGGGTCCATTTGGAACTTTTCCCAGTCACTCAGTGGATTAATGGCTTTTGGCTTACATTTGCTGTTGCATGTATGTGCGTTTCGTTAGTCCTGCCTATTTCCATATGGCTGTGTATGTGTGCAAAATACAACCTACTCTCTCTATGTGATGTATGGATTGAGGATGATAATCCCAGGTTATGAATGAAGAGCACAGAGTGTAATTTATTGTGTTTTCTTTGTGCACCCCAAGTACATTTTCTCTGCAGCACGATATAAACCAGACAGATGACAGAGTGTCCCCCTCAGTCTTGCTTCCTCTCTCCAGCTGAGATCCTTTTCCCTCTTACTTCTCACTCTAGTCTCTTCACGAAAGACTGTTTGTCATAGACATTTGGGATAATGCATCATGTTGTACTGGAACGACAGAGGATTTAACATTGGAGGTTTGAAATAGCTGACATACTGAAAGCATTATCTTTGCAGATATTTTTCATAAATGTCTCACACATGTCTTTTACAATAGATTGAACAGATATATCCAGTTTGTATGCAGGTCATAGAGTCATGTTGGTAACGACCTTTGGGAGTGTGATCACTGCATGCATTTGATTGAGAGGTAGACAGTGGAACTGAGCGTAGCTCACTTACAGATCAAACCTAAGCTTCTATTGTGTTGTTACTTTTCTATGTGACCTTTTCCACAAGATTCTCTAAAGGAAACAACTATGTCCTTATTGTAGATTGTAATATTATATATCCTTATAATATTGTAATATTATATAAGTGGTATCACTTATAATAATTGAGTGACTGACTATAAAGATATGTAGAATAGCAACATATAATAAAATACACCAAAAAAACATATTTTCCAAAAAAGAGAGAACTGAATATAACATAAAACATCGTTCACTATCGAGGGATAAATTGTGAAATAACTGCTGGATTTATGCAATGCCTAAGTAGTCCCACAATGACAGGCTGGTCATTCTCACCATAGTTTAAAAAACGGTCTTTTTGATAAATATGCACATTAAGATATTGTACACTTGTGTACAAGTACGTCACTTACAGTAGATTTGCTTGTTTTAACCTTAAATTCATTTTAACCTTCATTTAATTATCATTTGGAATTGCTCCTGAAAAAAAGGTCTACTCAAAAAAATAAAAAAGAAGGAAAAGAAGTTTTTTTAAAATATTTTTGTCTGGTAACTGCCATAAGTTAACCATCGGTAACCATAGCATTCAAAAACAGGTCTTCCTTTGACACACCCAAAATATGACAATCCAGTGTCTTTAGATGGCAATCCTTGTATGACTTTTAAGTGTTATACGTTTGGGGTAAAATAATATTGAAAAAATTGCAATTGTATCACAGGTGGCTGGCGGTCTATAGATTATATCCCATGCTTATTATAAGGCTGATATTTCAGATCAACGTCAAGTCTGTGCTTTTATTTTTCCACACGTGTTACTTGGCTACGTTGTTGAAAGCTGTGGAAAAGGCTGCACCTGCCGTGGGCTTGTGAGCCTCATGAACACATTTGGCTCTCTTTGACTTAAATTGATTTGGCGTGACATCTGGATGCAATATGAGCTTCCAAACATATGCTAGTCAATACGGTTGGATAGTCATGCTTGGGCAAGCACGCACAAACGCATATAATGGCACTATTAAAATTTGCACGGCTAACACGGTATCTGTCTGTATCTACGCATATATTGGTGTTACCTATGTTGTAGAAGACATTACAACTGCCACGCGCATGCCATTATTTCTTATTATTTATATTTGTGTTTTATTGTATTTATGAAATCGCGATTTCATGATATTTGATACAATTTTTGCCATCTTCTCTAACTCCGAGATGACGTCACTTTACCAGAAATCCACAGACTGGACTAAATCTAAAGTCAAACTGGTTCTCACAAAGAAAGAACAGCAATCACACACGCATACACACACTTGTGCCATTCAATCCTTGCTGTCCTGTTTTAATTTATGGTGAACGAGGCAGCTTCAGACATTGGTTCCAATTCACCGTCCCCCGCCTCACTATTCAACTCAGACCAGTGTCTCATCATCCATCAGTGGGGGCTGGAGCTGAAGACGACACCCAACTGGGGCATAGCATGACACCGCGGCTGTGTTTCCTATCAAGCACACCTCTGACGTCTTTTTGTATCACCACTACATTTCCGTGCCTCTTTGCTTTGCTCTTATGCTTGCGCTGTTGCGTCTCTTTGTCATTTGGTCCCACTTTATTTTGAGATTTCCCTTATGTTAACATATGTCTCATTCTTTCTTGTGCATGTAACCCCAGCCAGTCTGGTTAACATGACAAACATAACAGAGCACATTTTAGCACACAGGCATGTTGTAAAGATGTGAGGCAGTAATGCATTATGACTATTTTGGAAAACTGCTTTAAGTTAAACCTCAGCTGCTGGCATCTCCTTGATGGGGTATAATGATATCAGCAGGACATGCTCCAATCAGAAGACAACCACCATCTATGTTACCGACTCCAACGTCTACATGAAACAGCCCTCGCATGCTTTCATTTTTGTGGTAAAGGGATACTTTACACAAGTATCTGGTGCAAACCGCAGCAGATTTGCTGTAAAGCTGCTTGCAACTTAAGAATTTAGAGCACACATCAAACAATTTAGATTCCTAATTTAGACATTTCCACATAATCATGTGATGAATGGTAAATTTAACCAAGCAAACTATTCTTTTTTATATTTGGGGTTTCCACATTTTTCGTGGACGTATGTATGTTGAAGTCGTCGAAATTTTTACATTTATTGCTAGAACAAACTGTTCACAATGGTGACTGCTGCAGCCAGTTAAGCCTCCATTTAACTCCAACAGCATTTATACTCTACAGAGGCTCTCTCAAGTTGTCACTAACTAGAAGATCCCACAATTGCAATATTTACCCAAGTTTGATATAACTTGCTAGTAACAACATATGTATATAAGACACTTGCGATTGATATCTGTTTTTTTCTTTCTTTAAAAGTCTCATATTTTTCTCTCCGAGCTGAGACTCAACGTCCTGTGATGTGTGTGTGTGTGTGTGTGTGTGTGTGTGTGTGTGTGTGTGTGTGTATTGGTGTGAGCCTCTCGTCTGCATGATGATGATAATTATGTTCAATGCGAACTTTTCGGTTTTTCTTATGGCAGATGGTTGCACTGAACTTTCTCAGTTTTTGCTGCATTCTCAGCTGTCCACTATTCAAAAGCCAAATGTAAACTTTTTTTTTCTTATCCAAGACTAACTCGAACAGATGTGCCCATGCACACACACACACACACACACACACACACACACACACACACACACACACACAAACTACACATGAATATAATTCACCTTCTTCTAATTCCTTTGAATTTGGACCAAATGTTAAATGAAGTCTGTGATACAGTAAGAGTCGCGAGAGGATCTGTGATGTAGGTGAGTACAAATGTGTGCTAAAATGCCTCCAGCATTTTGTAATGCAAGGACAGAGGCACATCACCATTCATTTATTTTAATTGCTCTCCACCTGCTATGATAATCAGGATTTAAATAGAGAAATTTCCATTTTCAATTAAAAACTCTGCTGCATATGCTTAGGAACGAATCCCACCTTATTATGAAATGAGGAAAAGAAAGATATTACTCTTTCACTTCTCTATATTTTGTTCTCTGCTGAATAACCTAGAAAATCCAAACAACAATGAGTAATTCCTTGCATAATGAGAAAACTGCATGAAGCTGGTGTTCACATTATATGAGTCTGAAGTGAACTTGATTGTTATTATCATACAGATAATATTTTTCCAAACATTTTTAAACAAACAAACAAAAAAAGTTATATATTTTTTTTATCATTTTGTCACCATTTAATGTTTACTGAAGCTTGGAAAACACTTTTAATTGTTTTTAATGTACTGAGCTTTGCTTATTATGGATGCAGAAAGTTAGGGCGATAGCCAGAAAACAGTGTCCAGACTTCATAATAATAATAATAATAATAATAATAATAATAATAACCAAATGAAACAAAGCCTCTGTGTGCTCTTTGTTGTAGTCCATGTTTGGCATTGGCCCAACTTCAGCATTAACGGAGGGCTTTGTTTGATGTATGTAGTTCAGTTTTTGGGGAGTGCACAACAGCTCCTCTGAGAGCTGCTGAGAGCCTCTGTGAGCCGTTGTAACCCCTGGCCTGCTTTCCTAAATATAGTTGTTCACATGATTCTTTGCAGAGGCATGATACAGCCATGAAGGTAATATTTCTTCTGCAAGACAGTGAACCTACTCATACACTCCTGTATGTTTAATGTGTGATTGCAGAGTTTCCAAGTTCAGCCATAATCTTTGGCTACTTGAAAACTCCTCGGGTAGAAAGAGGAGTGTGTGTCTATCTATCTGTGTGTGTGTGTGAGAGAGAGTGTGTGTGTGTGTGGGCTCCTTCTCCCTTTAGAGATCATTAGCAGTGTAGTGCCTTTTGGTCAATACCACCTCTCAGTGGACTGCGTACTATGTCTCTCTCGCTGTCTGTATAAAAGAAAAGAAACTAATTTACAGGACTCACAGATGTGTTAGACAACAAATGTACCAGAATACCCAGGAAATTGTGAGATTACCTGAAGGCCTTGGGGGGGTGAATTGAGGCGGGTTTACACCTTCTGGTGTGGTATTAGTACTTGCGGTGGTGTGAAAGTTCAAATAAGCAGTTGGCTGTAGTGTTAGAGGCATGCAATCTACAGACACACATGGGCTGTGAATGAAATGTGAAGGATGCCAGCGCTTCAAGCTCTAATAATTCTATTTTATCTTAAAAACATGGAAAATATTTTCAAGTCAAACCCAGTTAATAACAGAAATCATTCTCTTGGCTAAAGAAAAACTGCATGTTTTATTAGAAGATGAGTTCAGTTTTAATCGAAAGGTTTTTGATTTTGACCTGATATCCAATGATCCATAAATGTAATATTCCAGTCCAATAATATATTATTATTGGATATAATAAATATACTTTGATTGGGCATTTGAGTATAGTGTATTTTATACTAGTGTCAAATCTGTATTAATCCACAACTGAAAAGAATAATCTGTTACTAAATACTGTTGGAGGAAATCTGGAGTGTCCATCTATTTGAGTTTATTTTTGATAAAACTATAAACTATTAAGTGTTTTTATATTGTAGTTCTTGATAAAAAAACAAACAAACAAAACATACAGACACATACATACTGTTACTGCATTTTTAAAAATCAAATTAAATGGCAAATTATGGTTCAATAACTCGTGTTAAACTTTTTATTCAAGAATGAACTTACACCACAAAATCAGAACTTAAAAATCTTTTATATACATGAATTCATATCAAATGCACGCATTTATATAAATTAATATATAATGATTCAATTCATAATACTTTTAAAAGTACATTTTACTACCAATAAAACATTTTAACTGATTTATATGAACAGCAACACACTCTAAATCTGTATTCAAAATAGTTCAAAGCTGTTGTAAGCACACACACACACACACACACACACACACACACACACACACAACCAAAATCTACCTTCATTCAAGTTTTCCTACACCGCCTGCCACATCACTTGCAACTTGTTTTCCAGCCTCCACGTCTCGAATATTTGTGACAAAGAGGAAGTTTTAAGGAATATGTGAAGTGAAGGCACAGCAAGCCACGGAGCAGAAGGACAGATACAGAGACAAGGAGGGCATGGTAATGACTATATCCATCACTGTGACACACACCAGCACTCTTCATGGATCAGAGGCCTTAAGTGCTGCGCTATGGTGGGTTTAACAATAATACACAAACCAATACCAACCAGGGAGCTGATTTATTATGGAGCTGATCTGCCCCCCCGCTTGTAAGAACATAACCTTGAATGTGTTTACAGTATGTGTGTGCGTGTGTGTGTTTGAGCTTCTTTGAATAACAGTAGTAAAGAAATGTAATGGCATTTCCTCACACAGTGACGATTCAGACAAATGAGACTATGCTGGGGTGTAAGTGCTTTCATTTTCTCTTAACCATACAGTTTGCAAACACGATTCCATGTGTAAAACAATCTATCTTGCAAACAGCTCAAAGTCATATTTAATGACTGCAAATGTTTTTATTTTTATTTGTTTCTGTTTGGGGCTTTTTTCAGTGTCTTACATGTGCCCACATCTCTTTTTGAAAAAATATAAAAAGAAAAGGGAATTTCCAAGATGCAGCATTTTTGTATGCCATTTAAATGTTCCATAATAAAAAGATCAAGGAAACCAGTGCCACCATATCAAAGGTTTTCTGTGTCATAACCTAGTCATAGAATGTTTTCCCAACTGCTCTGCCACAAAAAGCATCATTATCTGTGAGAAGTTAATTATTTCCATGGGAAAAATGTGCAATTGGGGTTTTGAAAAGAATTTACTGTAGTTACACTGATCCAAAAGGAACTTAAGATCTCTTTGGACAGCAAACTGACTCATTAAAATTTTTAAAAATTAAAATAGCTCTGCATGTTTCTCATCTTTTGTATTATTGTAAAATATATTATTGAGTATTTTGCAGATTTTATTTCTTAGCAATTCACTTTTATAATTCCACTTTTTCACTGTAGACTATAAATTGCATTAAAGTGTTTATTTGTTTTCTTTGTTGTACATTCTGGAGTTCAAGTGAAATTTAAACTGCGAACAATCATTTCTAATCCAGACGGCTCATGGTATTTAAATTTGTAGCTTGCATATTTTCATGGAGGAAATCACAATTCATTTTTTAACTACACTAATTGTGATTTGTTTTACTTTTGATTCCAAAAAAGCCAAAATATTTATAGCAGACTGCCAGAAATGCTAGTGCCCTAAACCATCAATAAGAAAAACAAGAATCTATCTCTTCAACAATTTAGTTAAGTTCAGATTAGTTTATTTATTTGCAGCAATAAAAAGTAAAGAAATAAAATAAAAGCAACTTACCAATAAGTACAAATGAGGAAAAACAGTAAAAATCCAACCAGCATAATTTGCTGTTTAGAAATAGCTTCATAAAAGAAATTTCACAAGCTTGAAGTCTAAATCCTACAGGTGTCCAGTGTTCATTGAGCAAAAAAATCAGCCTGCTCATTCATATTGTAGATCCCGGCGGATACACAATACAGTACCTGCACCCTTCTGTGAATTTATGTGAAAGGTTTGGCCCCAAAGGAATCGTTCCGTTATTTTTTTATATTTTTCATTTTATTTTCATTGACCCTCTACTAATCTGTTTTTCAGCATGAGCTGCCTATCTTCTTCTCTCTTTTCATTTCTGTTTGTCACTCGCTCTCTGTCAAAGTATGCCACAGTCTCCAGTTTTTCCTTACGTGACTGGAGCTCATATCAGGGAGAATAATTTATGGTGACCATGAATAAGAGATGCTGTGGAGTTTCCAATGATTCGGGTCTGATATGGAAACAGTCTGAAATATTTGGACAGAGGAGGATTGAGTGATCACTGTTCACCAGCCTGTTGTTAGCAAACACATGTCAGGGAAACCAGCTGTCAGGAAAACCCATGAGGCAGGAAGAGAGGAGAGGACAGAAAGCGTGTGAAAAGAACAGAAGAAAACTGCAATATTAAAAATTTGAAAGAATGAGGGGTGGCGTCTGATGTTAACTTCTCTATTTAAAACTTTCTTATTTTTTCTCTTTGATCACATTCTACGTTAAGTCAAGTCAAGTCAAACTCGGGTCAGTGGCATACACATGTCCCTGTCAAAAGCTTGCAATTGAACAGATAATAAAAGCATTAATGTCACAGTGTCAAAACCACATCTGCAATTAGAAGTCTGTACACTGAGGTTAGAGAAAGATTGTTATCCTTCATGGTTTAAAGAGTATCAATTATTTGTAAAGAAAAGGGATCCACATTCCATATCTAATTTAGCAACTTTGTATCAAATTAAGAATCCACAAAAGTCATTAGAAAATACTGTTGAAGTCAAAATCTAGGTCAAAATGAGTACAAACAGCAGCAGTTATGATAAATGTCCAATTTGAGTATTTGAGCAGGAATCCCATGGTGAGGGGCACCGTTGGACTCCTGACAAGATGGATTAGACCACTACCTAGTTCTTGATGTCAACTGTGAAGAAAAGCAACATTGACTCCAAAAGCCCTTAAAACTATTATCTGAAGAATGTTGCAGCATTAGAAAACCATCTGTCCAAAAGTCAAAATGTCCAAAGAGTATTTATGAGTGCTGTCCAGACAGGAAATTTTAGAAGCATGACTGTTGCAGCTGTGTCATTTTCATGTCTTGCGTTGATATCTCCATACATTTTCTTGTATGGAATGGAATCCATAGGTATTGGTTTCATCCGGAATCAGTGGAACCTGTGAGTAGGGACTTGGAGGAGTCTGAGCCAAAGAAACTGGAAAGGGAGAAAAATAAGTACATTGGGAATGACAGACTACTCCCAGATCAACTATAACTTACTTCATGAGAAAATACAAGATATTTAACAATATATTTGATTGTCAATGTAACCACTGTGGCAGTGGCACTTTATGTAGTCGATAAAATATATGTGGTGGGTGTGTGTGTGTGTGTGGGAGGGGGGGTGATTTTTTTTCTTCACCATGTAAAAATATACAACATTTAAATGAAAAAACATGCCAGACACAAATTATTCCTCAAAACAATAAAGTTAAAAAAAAAAGTGTTTTTAGCTTGTCAAAGTGCGTAGGATCCTTATGACAGATACATCTCTCCACAGCTGCTGATGTCCTTATCCTGAGGACAAGAAGAGATAACATAACTTAAATAATTAATGGTGCAATACAATATGCAATTGTAAATTGGTAAATTTGTGAATTTCTTCTTTAACCCCTTCATGCATGAATTAAGACAACCTCAATCGGGATTTTTTCGTAAGTATTTTTATTCATCTTTAGGCATAAAAAAAGATTTTTGAACTTCATTTTTTTAAACATATACTTTTCAAAGACTTTTTTTACATGTCCACTTAGGTGGACAACCACTTAGGTGGACAACTGATGTGTATGGAGTGACACATCAGTGTCCAATGTAGAGGTTTTTGTGCAAGTATACCATCAACACTGACACAAATACAAGAAAACAGCATTTGAATAGCTGTCCACTGTAGTAACCACTATGCGTGAAAGGTAATTTATTTATTTGAACAAAGTAATTTATTATCTAATAATTTAACTAAAAAACGCTTTGTATAAATCGATGTTTCAAAATGAATTATTAATCTATCAATAAAAAAAGTTTAAATAATTTGATTTTACAAAAAAGAATTCAACTCTCAATAAAAACCTCATTTCAAAAACAGATTTTCAAAATCTTTTTAAAATACAATTTCAAATAGAGAAATAAGTAAATGGATTCAAAATTCAAAGACTTATTTGTGACATTTAAAATGGTGATTCCACTTCTCATTTGAAAATCCATTTCCTCACTACATTTCTCTTTCCTGTTAGCTCACGGATTCGCTATTATATTAGTAAATGGAAAGAACTTTGGAATCAACTATTGGATTAGCTAGCTCATTTCCGAACTCTCCAAGCAAATTAGCCATTCAGTGTGATGTAAGGAGCTCTCTGATTGGTTAGACAGACACAGACTGGCCGCCTGGATTTTTCTACAGTGCTGTTTGTGCTGATAGCTTTGCACTGCTAAGAAATGTGTGTGCTTGAACAAAGGTCATTCAGCCTTGTTATTTGCACTGTGCCCATCACGGATGTATGAAGAATGAAGGGGCTCTGCAGTGAAATGCTGAGCTGAACCTCAGAGTGTGCGCCTGTGGCCAGCCTGAACACCTGTTGAAGGTAAAGTCCCAACATGGCTAATGCTAGGAAAATATTGCATCCCAACTGTACAAGCTAGCTACCATTTGTTTGTAAGCTAATGTGCGCTTAACAAATGGAGCTTGAAGCAGCTCAAACTGTAAGAACCAGCACTGAACCCTGATTTTTTTCTCAGAATTCTGAGAAAAAAGTCAGAATTCTGACTTTTTTCTCAGAATTCTGACTTTAATCTCAGAATTCTGACTTTTTCTCAGAATTCTGGAAAAGAAGAAAAAAAACATGTGCCCACTTTTTTTTTTTTTCCCAGTGGCCCTAATCCTCTTCCGTAGTAAACACATCAGTCCAGATGTTACCACATTACTTTCTGATACTTAAAGTCAAAAGAACTCATACAGGGTTACTAAAATAACAGCTGTCAGTTCTCTCATTCCTTATATTACTGCCCCCTGCTAAGACTGGAGATCACATTATTGATTAAAGTTAATTTGTTTTAATAAGCGGGTATACACATTTCTGGCCTCTTAAAAATCTGATTGCTCAGATATCTGAATCTAATGAATGACTGGATTTAAAGCAGGAACTGTGCCTCTAGCCATCAAAAGTGTGGTAAAGTAGCATGACTACTGTAAGGTTTTGTAGGATCCTGTTAAAAATCACAAAGGCACATCACACCACATCTAGCATAGATAGTTCCATTTTATAGATTACACTGCTGAAATTATAAACTATATATTCCAGTTATCCACCTATCAGTATTTTTTGAGTAAATGGATATCACTGATAAATCAGTGGTGAAATTCACCTGAAAGTGTTTTTAACTAACTGTTTCTTATTTTTGTAGAATTCATCAGCAGCTGTGGAGAGATGTATCTGAATATCTTCTGTTCCACTTTTCCTAACCTGGAGGCTGAGGATGGCGTAATCCAGACAAGGACACAAACCTCAGTGCTTATTATAGATGTTACATCCTCTGTGCAGCAATTCCAGAGAGAGAGAGAGCAACGACTGATTAATCTGCCTATTTCTGGCAGATTTGGCAACTTGTAATGAGAAAGTTTGCATTCTTTGAAAATGTCATGTATGATTTGTCTGATTTAGGCTTTTCTGCACCTTCATTCTGCTTTTTAAGTGTTTTAAAATTTGATAAAATATGGCAACTTTGTGTTGTGCTGCAAGATAAACCCATTGTCCTCATGAGCACACCTTTTTAAAAACACTTTCTGTTCAAAGGTGATTCTTACTTTTTATACTTACAAGGTCCAGCTAATAGGAGAAATTGAAAATGCAAATAACAAATGAGTTTGGGTGTTAGGAGGGTGATCTCTAATTGGTTATGGAACTAACACTCATGGTTATATATAACACCGCTTAAGCTGGATGATTGTGTTCTGCTGAATGTGTAACTAAACAAGTTCCATATTCTCTCTTTCTCTTTCCAAGTGTAGTATGACTGTAGTGATCAGTCGAAAAAAAAAACCCCCAACAACTTTATTTATGTGAATAACTTTACTCCTCTCAAATATAACTCATAAAACAGGGATGCAGGATGTAGAGTCAATCATTACTGAGGCAGTGTGTCCTGCAGTAAGTTTCCTGTTTTTCTTGTGTGGGTGTCAGATGCCACGAAAGTGACTCAGAGCCGTAACATCCTCCATGACACTGGTATGGAGCAGATGTGGGTGTGTCCTCATCTCCCAGAGGATTCCCAAGTTGTTGTCAACAAACAAACCTACACACACACACACACACAAATCATTTGGAAATGTAAATGTCAACCAAAATAGTGATTTAATAGGTTTATGACCTCTGTGAAACTTATTTTCACATCATTTAGTTTATGTATCACACATTACAAAGTGTGCTTGTTTTTAAAATGTCCAATTCAATTCAAGTCAGTTTTATTTAAAAAGCACCAACTCATGACAACAATTGTCTCAAGGCACTTTATATTGTAAGGTAAAGACCCTACTATAATACAAATACTAGTACAAAAAATACTAATTTGCATTTTGGATCAATTGAAAGCTTTTCATTGAGTTTTTAGGACATCCAGATAATAACGAATTACAGTTGTCTAGCCTAGAAGTTATCAATGCATGGTTTTTCAGCATCACTGTGAAACAGGATGTTTGTAATTCTGGAGATATTGCACAAATGGAAGAAAGCAGTCCTACATATTTGTTTGATATACCCATCGAATGACATATTCTGGTCAAAAAGGACTCCAAGATTCCTGACAGTGTTAATGGCGGCTAACGTAATCCCATCCAGATTGTGCATATGGCAAGAAACCACATTTTTAGGGCCAAATACAAGAACCTCAGTTTCATCTGAATTTATAAGCAGAAAATTTGAGTCTTTAAGACATTCTTGCATGTCTTCCTTTAAGATATTCCTGCAACTAACTAGTGTGGCTTCATGGATAGATAAAATTGGGTGTCATCTGCATAGCAGCTAAAATGTATGCCTTCTAATGATACTTGCCTAAAGGAAGCATGTATAATGTTAACAGAATTGGTCCTAACACGGAACCCTGTGGAACTCCATAATTAACCTCAGTGTGTGACGACAAAAATAAGCTGATGTAATTTTATGTGGCAGATAAATTAAAACACTCAGTTAGTACATCTCAACAACAGTTCTTCATTTGCTCTATTATCAACATCTTTTCACTTCTCTATTTATTTTCTTTCCCTCTCGACACCTTCACTAGATTAGAAGTCTCAAGCCCTCAAACAATCCTCACCAGTGCCTACCATTTATTGCTTTTCCTAGACCTGCTCTGTTCACCGAACGCAGCGGTCTGGTAATAGCTCTTCTGTCATCTGGCAGAATCCTTCCCCTTTCCAGTGCCTTGCTTCCAGACTGAATAGCAATTTAAATGCAGTTCACTTTACATTTATTTGAAATCTCATTAACTGGATATAAAGACCCAAAGAAATGGGTTGTAAATAGAATATCTTGGCTATGTGGATGAGGGAAAATTTATTCATTATTAGTCTTTTTTTTTTCCACTTCCATTCCCGGCATAGAGTTTAGTGAATGTCTGTAAAGTGTCAGCAGTCATTTTCAGGGTGAAGCCCAGTATCTCCTCTAAATACACTCCATTTAAACCGACACAAGAGGCTGTTCACAGACAGTGAAAAATGGAATGCCTTATGAAAAGTGAAAGTAAATGACATTGCTTCTTCACCAACGTTCGTTTTGACAAGCATGGAGGAGAAATAGTTTAGGCATGAATTCAAATAAATTGAGGAAATTAAAGGGATATGATATCAAAGTCTATAGAGATAAATTCATTTGGCATAAAATGCAGTAGTACTGTGCAATGTAACAGATCACAGTACTGTACTGTGGTATTTACTTTGCAGCGGTAAGTGATTCCGATTCACAAAATGCTTGAACAAAAACTCAAAAACTGGTTCAGATTTTTAGTTAAACGTTGGTCACAGATTTAAACCGTGCGGATTCATGAGATTAGATTTAATTGAAAATGAAAGAATAGCATGAAAAACTATTATAATCTACTTGTACTACAAAAGAAACATTTGCTGTAATTAGAAAATAGCTATAAAGCACATAGTCCTTTACTCTTACTGTCTCTTTTCACTGTATTGAACACGTCCTACGCTCTCTGGAGCGTCATTATCTTAACAGGAAGTGGTAATAAATAAATAATTTGCAGAATTTAAGGAGATTATGCATCCTAATTCTGATGTTTCAGAGAGAAGCTGTCCTCACTGCTGTAAATCATCTCACGCATAGGACTGTGTCTTAATGCGTGTGTTTATGTCCTCGTCACTGAGCTGTGATGTATATGGTTTGGCTTCCCAAATGTAGACATTTGACTCACTCCCATTTACTACAGCACTTGCCAAGTGCTGTCGGATAGAGGGCAAAGGGCTGTGTGGGCCTAATGAGAGTCTGGCCAAGAGTCAGGAGCTTTATGAAGTCCCGGAGGTGAGTTCTGAACTGAGGTGAAACCACTGTAATCCATAACCCAGAGACGCTTATGAGCGTTGGCTGCTCTACTTTCTTCCTGGAGCTGTAGTACTTATTTCACTGAAATACAAAAAAAAAAAAATGAGATATTATAATCATAGGAATCAATTTTTGCTTGGAGATTTTAAGCTGTTGCTAATGCATCTCTCTTAATTTAAGGTGCACATTTCAGATATATTTAAACTTCATTATCTTGTGGTGAACATTGAAAAGACTTCCCTGCATTCCTTCAGCAAAAATGCTTCTCACACTGCCGTGCCCATAATCACAAGCCTAAAAAAATTAATTAATTTAAAAAACTAAACTAAACTAAACTAAACTTCACATTCCCCAGTGTCAGGAAGACATCAATAATTAGAAGTTCAAAAAATCTAAACCAAATTTTAGTGGTAAAAAGTCAGTCATTGTCAGCTTATTTTATATTTATTTTGTCTCAGTGAATGGGTGTTCGCCATACACCCTCATCGTCTGAGTGCAAAACCACACCGTTCAAGACTATTTCAAGACTGTGTAAACTGTTCATTTATATGCTTATGTTTATCAGTTATGCTATAACAGTTATGCCAGATGCAGAAGCAGATATTGTCTGTTCCCAGTTCAAGAGAAGAAATCTCTGAAATCCCAAACTTTAGTTCCTGTGCTTTATCAGTCTTCCTTTTTTGGAGGAAATGTGTTTTGCATTTTTATCTAAGTGAGGAAAAAGTTTTTTTTAACAGTCTAAATAGGTTTTATTTATCTTGAGTAACTTAATGATAGATGGTAGAATTGAAACTTATCTTAAAATTCTACTGTAAGTAAGTTTAAACCATCTAAATGTTACAATGAAAAGAATAATTAGTTATTTTTCTTAAAAACATGTATATTTGGCATTGTTTGCAGTCTTTATATACACACATGGTCACAGTTTACAGTTTATCTTAATGTCAGCAGTGCACTTCAGTCTATCTTTGAGATTAGACTCAACTTTCCACTTTTGATTATGATAGCAGAAATTGTGCTGAATGCACTTACTGCTTCTGCAGTAGACCACACAACTATTTCCCCCACACTGTTATCCAATAGAGTAAATAACATTATGAAGCTCGGGGAGAAATCTAATCACTTTCTGCAGAGTTTGATGACAAGGTAGAATAAAGCATGGAGTCAAGATCGTATTACTTATTACATGGAATAGAGTGGACAACGACAGCATCATGTTAATAGGTCTTAATAGCTTGTCTGCATTTTTTTTTTTTTTTTACAAGGTCAGGTGAATGTCCTGTGTATTTAGCCCCTGAACCGATAGCACATTTTCACTGGCAATCATTTTGATTAATAAGAGGCAGTGCTGCAAAAGATAACGCTACTTTCAAAAAGTGAAGGTTAACAGCACTAAAAGGACAGCTGTACAACATATTGCGAGTGATGTGTCTCGGCCTGTGAATACGTTGCACGTACATGTCTAACACTGTGTGTGTGTGTTTGCCCAGGGGACTAAATGTATTTGCCCTCCTATTACAGAGAGGATTTACCATCAGGGAGGCTCACCGTTCTCTTGGAGCCCACAGAGGAGTGAAACAAGGCAAAGTCCTCAGAGACATGTTTTATTCACCCACGTCTCAGTTCATTTTCACCTCTCCTCCATCCTCATGTGTGTGTCAGCTGTGGCCTGACTGCCCCTGCCTCTGTTCACCTTTCATTGTTGAGGCCATGAATCAATATTCAACAGCATAGAATAAAAAGCGATGCTATAAAGGTTGGAGTTACAATACATCTAAATGCAGGTTTTATCTTGTTTAAGACCAGTAACAGATAATTTTTCACGACTGCAGTGCACACCAAAAGAGAATTGTTTTATTACTTTGTTGGGAAGTCACAGACACCAAAGCATTTGAAGTATGGTAATTCCTGGATCTCGGCTCCCTCTGCTGGTCAATTCCCATTTCATGAAGGGCCTAACAAGAAAGCGCATTCAATAATTCAGTCACTAGTAATAAACTGTTATCCAGAATATTTCCACTGAACATAAGACTGGAATACAAACTTCTGACCCAAGTCATCAAGTGACAAGCAATTAAAAATAAGTCATAAGTGCCACTTACCAATTAGAGTCTAAATTGAGAAATTTATCATATTTGCTAAATGTAAACATTTTATACCGAGGTGGATAGCTATATACAAGTCTGTTCTGTTGTTTGTTTAAGTTTAAGATGGCAGATATGACTAAAAGACGTATGGTTTTTATGACTTAGTCTGTTTTAAGCCTGTGAAGGCCTTTGAATCATTATATATGATACTGAGGTATACAAATAAAGACATAAAAAATTAAGATGTGTCAAAGTTTCAGTAGCTACCAACCACATGCTTGTATTGTTTTAAATGTATTTAAGAATTGTTTAGAGTCATGAAAAAAATGGCTTAGGACCATTTAAACATTTTACATGTTTTTGGATAAGTTTGTTATGTTATGATTTTTGTGTTATTGTCCACAATAGGTTTGTAAATGCTGTTTACACAGTTCTTGTGCTATGTGTTGATTACATGTATAAATACAGAAGGAATTTGAATATCTTACTTTTTATGTATTTGTATCTCAAAAAAAAGTTAAATTAAGTTATATGAATTTAAACTCTGTTTTTTATGTTATAATTATGAAATAATATAATAACAGCTGTGTTAGTAATACTTTTATTGACTGAATCTCCCTAGATCTGCTCATAAATGATGACTTTGTAGGTTTTAATTTTTTCATTATAAGTGCAGCGCAGATTGACAGTTTACTATATTCACTTGAATTGAATGACGGTGTGACATCAGGTTCTTTTCAGACTTGCAGCTGTGGCTTGGAACATGCGTCACCCCTGCTGAAAGCTTTCTCGCGTCTTCCCATATCACACACATCTGTCAATATCATAACGCCATATGTCAAGAGGAATAGGAAAATTCTGGAGGAAAAATCTTGATTGAACCCAAGCCAAAGGAATCTGAGTCTAGCGTGCTGAGTATCTCTGGAGGAGCAGAAAATACACAAAGATCAAACCAAGCATAAACATTCATACAACGGCCATTTCAAACATTATTACTCTTATTGGGGAGCTGATACAATGCCAGGATCCCAGTGTGGATTTACAGTTACAGTTTACTTTTCTCCCATCACTGCAAAGAACAGTGGCCATAACAGCGATACCATGTGACACGTACTATACTTGCTTCCCTTTGTTTTACACAAGTTTCACATGTGGCGATTCACCCACCTGTCAAAAAGATGAAAATATCTTTTAAGCCACTGCAGCAGATACACACAGATGTGGCTATCACCATTTGTTGTATCTGCATAGGATCGTCACAGATGGCTCACAGAAGGAAATCAAGTTCTGACCTTTTCAAAGCTCTTATTACTGAAGCTCATATATCACTTTGACAAAAGATTTAAGTTGGGACATTTATCTTTTGTTAGGTAATATATATAAGAGTAAACTTTTGACATTAGCTGGCTTATAAATCTTGGCCTACCATAGCTTACCTTTACATCTTAAAAAATTATTATAAGAGATTAGAATAAGTTGGAATGAAGAGCACAAACAACTTCTGAGAGGTGTAAAAGTGACAGAAATTATGCAAAGTTACAAAGTACATAGAGACTAATGTCTTATTGGCCTTCCAACATTCTCACTCTCAATTATATCTAATATTTACCAGAGCAATAGATTTAAGAAATAATGTTTTTTCTACTCAAAAGTCTTTAAAGTACAATGACAAATTATGTCATTGCATGAGCAGATGACTCACTTTATCCATTATATTACAGATTTGCTTATACTCTTTAGGAATGATAGCACGGTGTGAAAGTGTCTGAATACCTATTCATGCAACCACTGACTCTGTATGAATAGATATTATGTCAGTCAATATAAGGTCAATGTAAAATATCTAACATAAACAAAATGCATCTGGAAAGAACAGCCCTTTATTTTACTTAGACAAAAAACCTCATCCTTTTTATCATTATCATGCACAGAAGGTTTGATCTTCTATAAATTGCTATACATTCTCTCTAGATCTTGCTGATAAATAACTGTATTTACAGTAGCATGGCTAAAGCAATTACAGCTGAATCTCAATCCTGTAAAGTACTGTTCTTATCTTATTTAACTACTATCTGTATTAACAACACCATTGCTTGGATTTTATTACTTTGTACCTCACTACTATAATAACTACTCTGTCTGATACTTATTACAAATGGTTGTAATCTTTAAACCACCAATGGTTTTCTTTTCCTTTGGTTCAGTTAGGATATTTTCAGGTTTGTTTGGGTTTTTTTTTTATCATATTTCATGTGTATCAAAAGTTGATGGCCAGAACTAAAACTGAAATGTCACCTGTAAACCAGGAGCCCATCCTTAAACTTTAATTATATATTAGGATTTTGATCTTTCAAACAATTTCAATTTCATTTTTTTTTTAATGAAGACTGACCTACCCTAAAAATATCTCTGTGAGAACACTATGCTATTTCCCTCAACTCTTGTTATAAATATGATTGAGGAAAATCATGTTTAAAGACTATATTAGACTAAAGAAGACTGGAGCACCTCAGTGGCCAAACAAAGCATTGTTCATTTCCTGTTTCAAACCTAGGCTGGCAACAGCTTTGGGCAGAGCTATGGACAGGGGCTCATTGTGTGTCTTTCCCACTCAATCAAAAGTTTAAAAAAGAGAGAGAAAACAGGAAAGGAAACACCATTACCATTTAACTGATTGGGTATGAACCATACACTCTGTTTCCAAAGTTGCTCACTGCTCACTACTTCCCATTACGGTCAAGAAACATAAGATCCCTGAAGCCGAACCCATCTGCCGCACAGAATTAAATCTGATGCCTTCAGACTGCTCACACACTGCTTACGAAAAATCACACAATGAAATGCATGGAGGGAATTGGTGTTTAACTAGTGCATTTTTAGGGCATTGTGCAAAGTTGTACCTTGAGAAATGGGCTCTTTTCTCTGGGCTAAGGTAACACATACCTTCCGAGTTGCTCACCTATTATTTTTCCAAGTACATCGTGACAACTGGCTAAAAGCAGCCCTGTTTCAAACCAACAGTAATGCTGATTTCATTTTCATCACAGATAAAAGGTCTAAAATAGGGTCAAGAAATAGTTCAAATTTATCAGAAACTGGACATTGCCTTCTCATCAGAGACACCAAACAGCACTGCTATGAAATTATCAACCATACTCATTTCCAAAGGAGGTGCCGCTCTGACAGTACAGTTTCTTTGTGATTTATGTGTTTCTGAGGGCACTGATATCTCCGTGCTCAGATTTTGATGGGTGTGATAAAACCAGGCAGTAAAGTAATGTCAGCTCTCTATAACCACAGCTGGTGTTACTCACCGGAGGGCTGCTTTGATGTTCTACAGACATTTGGAGAAAGTCTTTGGGATCAATGTTGTGACTGACAGGGCAGACAGAAGAAATATGCACAGTACATAACCACATACAGACGTCACTGCAACCCTGTCAGCCGTCATCTGCATTGTAAATTCCCACGAACATTATTCACATTATTGTTAAATCAGACATGACTGATGGGCCGTTGGGCAATTGAGTAAAGGTATTCACAATGAATATGTGGTACTATAATGAATGGGTAGCGCGCAAATGTACCACACTGAGAATTGCATGAGCATGAAATTAGAAACCGTAAATATTACCTATCCTTCATCAGCATTTTCTGGTATTTGAAAATAACTTTAAAAAAACCCAAAAAAACAACCTTAAAAAAACAACCTTTATGAGGTACTAGTGAAAAATGCTGCTTCATATGTTATACTGTACTAGTGAAAAACATATCCTTCTTTGGACAAGTGGATAGGAAGGACATGTTGCTTTTAGGTCCAGACTTCTCATAACAGCTGTATGAGCAGGCCTGGTGGAGCAGGTCCAAACACACCGACTGTCTAAGAAAATCTGATTTGGCTAAAAGGAACAAACTTTACATTGGCTCCAGGCTAGAGGGTTTCAGATGAAATATTGGATAAGGGCTTGAGTGTTGGGGGTAAACAAGATAAATCCACAGTGTAACTTCTCAACATCTGAACATATTTGTTGTACAGAGCCGCTCCCACAGAGTGAAACCTTTTGAATGTGAAGCAAGTTATTGCTAGGAGGGAGAAAAAGCAACAGACTTTTGGGTAAAAGCTGGTGAGTCTGAATGGATGTCCATAGCTTTATGAACTGATAACTGCTCTCTAGCAGCCTGCTGTTGTCATGGGCTACTTAGAAAAACAAAACAAAACTAGGAGCTGTCTCTTAAATCTGTAAACATTGCTTAATCCCTGGTGCTGTGGTGTTAGTGAATTCCACCTTTTTGCTCTATCTGTGATCGATATTTCTATATAATGGCAGATCAATTATTCTTATGGCGCATTAGAGTAATAGAGTAGTATAAGATATAAGTTTCACAGTAGTAAAGTATAAGTTTCACAATCACTGATGCTGTGTGAATACATTCATTTAACTTAGAGTCAAAAGGGGGTTATTCCATCTGTCATGGCAAATATCTCACAGATATTTTACATCTGCATTTTAATTAAACAGTTTTTACTTAGACCACAAAAACACACTTCTTCTGCAGTTTGGTTATAGAACCAATGCAAGAAAAAAAGGTGTTTTATTCCTAGGCTTTGCTGACAACTGTTTGTATTTATCATGGTTTGACCTGAATCTTGATACTGCCTTGCACTGTTCATTTAATCTGAGTAATATTTGTGTTACTAGTCCCACACCAATATCTATAAAATAAATCTCTGCACTTTTAGGAGAAAACTGTCTGCTGTTTATTTTCTGTTCCAGCACTTTCATAACTACATAGTCATGTCATCATCATGCCCTGTCATATTAAGTGATAACTTTTTAAAAAACTGGTAATTATCTTAGTGAACACTGGATGGCATTGTTGCTGTTCAGTAACCCTGCAATTTGCAGCAGTGTCTCATTTTCCCTCACTATGTCAGTGTTAAAGGATAAACTATGCACTGTCGTGTATTGTTATTTGATATACACGATTAAATTTAAATATTTCATGCATTAATGTCTTGGTTTCAAGATGTCTTTTTAATATTGGAAAGACTGATGTACAACACACAAGATTAGATTAAGGAAAATACTTTTTCAATCAGATAGAAGAAGCCATCAAACATGTCGCACCCTGTTCTCCTTCTAAATCTAAGGGAACAGTATAATAAAAGTAAAGGCCATTTAAAGCTGTAAAAAAGATGTGTAATTTGCTAAACAATTTTTAAAGGTCATTTTTGTAACTTTTTAAGATTTTCTTGATCAAATTTTATTCTTCATTTAAAGCTAGAGTTAAAATTATAATATACTTGAAGTCTTTAACTATATATATATATATATATATATATATATATATATATATAGAGAGAGAGAGAGAGAGAGAGAGAGAGAGAGATAGATAGATATATAGATATATATATAGATAGATAGATATATAGATATATAGATATAGATATATAGTTAAGCAGAAGACTATTTGACCAAGGCATGTCATCTTACCATGCGTTTGAAGTGAACTGCTATGTGTACACACAGTGTTCCCTACAGGAATGCGGGATTGTTATGTGGAAACTATCCTGGGATAGTAGACAAACCAGATTATCCAGGCTAGCTCTGACACACCTAGTTCACCTGTATTTTGTCCCGGATACCCGAGAACACGGGTCAATGACTCACTGAGGAACATCACTGGCACTGTAGACAAATAGAGGAGTTTCAGCTGTCCCAGTGAGGAAGGTCAGCAGTTAATTAATGAATTAATGCAGCACTTATTTTTGTCTTTGTCATGAGCAGGGATTGTTAGTTAATATTATACAGTTAACTTAAGTAAGTGGGGGATAGAAGATCATTACTTATCATCATGTGTGAGTCTGCTGGTTCTATTTTTCAGTCAACATATTCCCAGTAATACTTTGGTTCCTTTTCTGAAACCAGTTCCCTTTTGTGTAGTGTATTAGTCTGGTTAATAATGATGCCAAATATTCATCTGAACAATGAAACGGTTCCAAAAGAATTGATAACACTCAAAATGCAAAACATACAAAGAATTTAATGAATTTCCTCAAATGCAATTTTCTCTCTTATTTTTACACAAATGGCTTCGATGATTTCCTGCAGTTTTGCGATTATGACAGAAATATTTTGATCAAGCCTCATTATTCAAAGTTTTATTTGAATACGTCTATGTGAAACTGCATAAATTAATTACTTTTTTTTCACTGAAAATGATCTTACTTTGAAATGCAAATGAGACTAATGACTAATTGTAAAACAACTTCTTTTTTCCATCAGCATGTGGACCAAGACTGGAATGAATATCTAATGGCTCAATACCACTCTTAAAGTAAATTTTAGTTTGTGCTCAAAAGAAAAGGAAAGACATTTTAAAGTGCAGATAATGTATTAAAAACAAGCCACAAGTCATTATCAAGAGTTCGTGTAGCAGGACAAAAGAAAAAAAAAAGAAAAGCGGTGAGATATCAGTCTTGCTGATGTAGCAAAGTCAGTGGCCTCCCCTTGTTTGTGACCTCTGTCAGATGACAGTGAAGGTCTCCAGTAAGCAACAGTGTTGGTGAGTAGCACTCACTGAACTGTCTCTTCTAATAGCAGCCACTTCACACCGTCTTGAATGAAATAGGTGCCTCCCATACCAATTCTGGCCCATTCCCCCTAATTGGTTTCTATGCTCTGTTGAATCTGTCTTCACTGTTGCTCTGTTCAACAGCCAAAAGTTCAGTACCTTTCCCGTCACTTTAGTGGTACTGAAATCCAGTGTTACTTACTTCCAACAGGTAAAATGAAGTAAAATCAGTTTTCCAATAAACTATGATTCAAATTATTCTATGTATTACAAGCAGCATCTCCATGGAGGGCAGCAGCAACAGCAAAGCTGTCGAATTGGGTTGTTCTTCTTATACCTGGCAGCTGCCTTAAACTTCTCATTAGATGCAACCACATAATCCTGTGTCATCTCTACATTGGTCTGGATGTGTTCAATAAAGACCCCCTGTTCCTCCACCAGCATAAAAATGTCCATGAAGAGGTCCCGAAGCTCCTTCATATTGTTCTCCAGGCTCATCAACTCCTGTTGGTGGAGAAGGATAGTGGGATTAATACTGCAGGTAAGAGAGACATTAGTCAGATGATGGGAGAAAGGACCAGAAGATTTAAGATGCAATGAAGAAGCAGGCTGAGGAAGAACATGACCTGAGCATGGGAAAATGCTCAACATTCTCATGACTTTTATATACTTAGTGATTAATGTCCTGTTTCACTAAGACATCTCTTTGTATTCAGCACTGGCTGTAAAGGTGTTTGTTAGGACAGAGAGCACTACTTCTTTCTATTCTCAAGGAGTCAATTTTATTCACCTGGTGTCCCAGGTCTACACGAACCTCTGATAAATGTCTAGAATAACAACCAGTACAAACCTTTTCTGCTCCTTTACCCGTTTGAGTCAGTTGATGTAGTGTATTTGTAAAACATACTAAAATTGCACTTTTTTATTACCTCCCTCAAAGAGGATATGTGAATGTTTAGGTTTGACCATTTGTTAGCAGGGCTAATCCAAAGGCAAATGGATTTGCATGAAAATTTCACCACAGGTTGGGTTTGGGCCAGCTTCAATTAGCTTTCACAGTTGATCCAGATCTAGATCCAAGAGCTTTTTAAAGGATTGTTTAGCATTGCTGAATATTAATATATTATCTCATATGCATTCTCAAACCAGTTTAAAAAAAATGTTATTAAAGATTCTTACATTCACAGTATGAATGGTCTGGATATCTAACTATAGCAAGGAGCAAATTTCTATCAAATGAAAAGCATTGAATTTGTTTATTTGCCATGAATGGCTGTTTTTTTTTTAGGTGCCTTCAAGAATCTATTGTTACCTTTGTCTTGGTCCAGTGAGTTGCTTGTGCTTGCCTTACCTTGTGTCGCTGTTCGATCTCAGATAATTGTGCCCGCGTGATTCTGACATCATTCAGCAGGTTCTCATTGAAGACCTCCCAATTTCCAGTGGCCACCATCTCATCCACCTCCTTCTCTGTTACAGGTTTTTCTGATACCTCCAGCTGCCGGATAATGAAGTGCTTACAGCGGTCTTGCTTGGTCAGCAGGCCTTCATTATACTCTCGCATTACCTGAAAATAATTACAGCCAAAAGAAACAAGAGGAAGACAGTGTATGAAGAATGAGAGGCGTTTTAGTCCCATGTTTTTTAGCATCAGTAGAATTGTTCACAGTGCATTTATTGCATTTCTTTTCATGTTATCAAATACAGATAAATGTATGTATGTATGTATATATATATATATATATATATATATATATATATATATATATATATATATATATGTGTGTGTGTGTGTGTGTGTGTGTGTGTGTGTGTGTGTGTGAAACTTTAACTCTTTTCAAACTAATCTACCGAAGAAAGAAAGAAAGAAAGAAAGAAAGAAAGAAAGAAAAGACCAAAAGAGTCAAATATCAAAAAGAAAAAAAAATAGTAAGAATATACTCCAGACCTGCTGGAATCGGCGGAGTAGTGCTGCATGTTGGGAGCTTTGTATTCTCGTTAAAGCAGCAGTAGGTCCCTGCTGCTCCATAGTTTTTTGGACCTGTTTTGAAAGGTTGTCTAAACGACGGTGAAGGCTTTCGGCCCTGAGCTTTATGTCTCGTGTTATGCTGCTCTCTTTTTTCATCACACTAAAACGACGCATGGTTGCCACCATGCTCTTTTGCTGTTGAGTGAACTTAAGGACCTGTTTGTAGGTAAGATTTGGAAAAACACATTAATAACATAGTAAGTAATATCCTGCAAATATCATGTAATAAATAAATAAACAAATGCTAAATGCAAGTCTAGTTAAGTCATTTTACCTCAGATTCCAGCACTGCAATGTCATCTTGTATATGCTCAACCTCTGACAGAAAGTCCTGAATGACTGGCTCCTCCTCAAACACCACAGCTTGTGGCTTTATGACCCCGAGTGCCACAGAGTCATCATCATCATCCTCCACTGAGAAAGGATTGGTATTCTCAGTTGCAACCGCAGATAACTCTCGAGCCTTCTGCTGCAACTCCACCAATCTGTCTCTCATTATGAAAAAGCACTCTTCTCACAGTTAAAAGTTATTACAGTATGTAAAGATCTTAGCCAGTCCTGATGAGAAAATCCTGAACAGAATAAATAAAAGAAAAATTATTCCTTTTGACACACTGTAGTAAATAATAACAAAAAATACAGTACAAAAGTATGAAATACTGATAGTAAAGCTAGAATGTCTCAATCAGTTGAAAAAAAATGACTATATCCCTATTCCTTGTTTTGATCAAAAGCACGCAATAACATTTTGTAGTTCTAATATGGATATTTTTTAGAGTTCATATTTGGATTGTTTCTAAATTTTAAGAATGACACTAAATCAAGAGGTTTGAGTATTCTATCAATTATTCTAAAGAGAAACAGCTGAGACAATAGGGTTACAGGAAATGAGCTCTTTTTACTACTCTCAGTACTATAAAAAATCCATAAGTGGTGCTCTGAACATTCAATGAGTATCCACTGTGAAGGGCTAGACAGCACTAGGCTCTGATTTGATCCAAGCCTACTGGCTGAAGACACTAAGACCACTCCATTTATATGTGGCAGCACAAATAAGGTTGCTGTAAGATGGCTGCGCTACCCCAGCTTTTGTTGTGTGTAACCTTCAACCAAGCTCATCACTAAAAGTGAATATGGACATAGATTCAAGGGTGGATTGACCCTCACTCACCTCCCATAAGATGACATCAAGCTGTATGCCAGGAGTGAACTAGCCGGTTAGCTTGCAGGATGTACTGCAAGGGCATTGGGGCGTCATTCAGATTGGAAAAGTGTGAGGCTTCTCAAAATGCATGGAATTCTACACCCAATGCCAATAGCCTGAAGCTCTAAGTGCAACGGGAAGAGAGAAGGCAAGAATTAGTGAGGTTCAGAGCCACAATGCAAGAGGAAACACAAAGTATCCACAGTTAATTCAGGAAGATGGTCCCCAAGATGAGCTACTCCAAGATGGCTACGGCAATGAGGAACAGGAGGAGGAACTATCATGAACAACCAAGCCCCTGCATAGGATATGCTATCAACAGAGAAAGTGGCTGACATCAAGAAATCCTACTAGTGGCTAGAAAAGGCCAGCCTAAAGGACAACCAAGACACTCTAATCATGGCAGCACAAGAACAAGCCCTAAGCACCAGATCCATAGAGGCAGGAGTCTACCACAGCTGACAGAACCCGAGTTGAAGACTATGCAACTGTCCAACACATAGTAGCAGGATGTAAGACGCAAGTTGGGACAGTGTACACTGAGAAGGACAATCAAGTGGTTGAGACAGTGTTTAGCAACATCTGTGCAGCATATGGACTAGAAGTCCACAACTCCCAATGGGAGACAGCACCAAAGGTGGTTGAGAACAACAGGGCTAAGATCCTCTGGGACTTGAAGTTCCAGACAAACAGCTGCTGACCAACCAACTAGACGTAGTGGTGGTTTAATCGATGCAGCAATCCCAGCGGATAACATCAGAAAGAAGACGAAGAACAAGAAAATAGAGAAGTACCAGGGACTTGAGGAACAACTGGAGCAATGGTAATAGGAGCATTAGGAGCTGCAACCCTAAAACGGGAAGACTGGCACTAGAAGAGTCCAGGTCTCTGTCCAGAAGAGGGAAGAACAGCTAAGATACCCTTAGATTCCTATGACAGAGCATATATATATATATATATATATATATATATATATATATATATATATATATATATATAGATAGATAGATAGATATATGGATGGCTACATATTATGTAAAGCCTCTCAAGGTTTAATACAAAGGCTGTCACTAACCACCTAGATCCCTCCCTTAGTTTATTTACAAAATACTTGTAGGTCAAGCTTGTAATCTTGCAGGTGACTCTGTATGTATGTAATAACTTTATTTGTTCTGATGAGCATAAATGATGAGTCATATTGGGATTCTGCTTAGGACAGAGCATTTTTAACTGTATATATAAAAAAACAAGAAAGAAAAACAGGAAGAAAGTTTATCTGTGGAATCAGTCAAACAGACTTGAGCTCATTTTCCCATGGGAACTGACTTGTTTGTGTTTAACTCTACACAAAACACAAACAGAAGACGGAGAAGGTTGTCGCCAGGTTGTCGCATTCTAAATAATTCAGAGAACTGATAACGTCACTTGGATAAACAGATTATTTAGTTGGAAGTTTATTAAAATGATTATCTCAAGAAACATTGCTAAAGAAAGCATTTAATTTGAAGTTTTTTGGTTTCCTGCATATTGATTGAAGTCATGAGATACGGAGTTAGATTTTCTACATGCTTTTGACCAGTGAAGTGCGCTCAACTGCACATTTCTGTCCATTAAAATGGTCATACCAACATTTTTAAAATGCTTTAGCCGACGCAGGGATTTGAGTTTTAGAGGCAGTAAAATAATCTTTTGCAAGCACATGATTGTGTGTGGGGGGGAAACGGAGCGTTTCAAATCACAGAGTATCCCACTTCTGGATAGATTTCAAACAGGAAACATCCTATGTGTGTGTGTGTGTGTGTGTGAGTGTGAGCGTGCATTGTAACTTATACAAACTTCACAGGAGTTCAAAGAATGTACCAGTATAGTTTGAGGTGAACTCTTTCCCTCTCTCTTTTTCTTTCTTGCTCTCCCTACCTGCTCCGCATGGAAGAGCCGATTAAAAAAATTGCTCAAAGGATTTGAGAGCACATTCTCCTGTGTTTAGCCTAAAATCCTGGAACAGAATAGAACTTAATTCAAGGAGTCCAGTCTCACTCTGTAAAAGCATTTTTGGTCTGTGAAAGAAGCAAATATTTTCCTTCCACCCATCCATCTCCTCCCTTTCCTGTGTTTCTGATGACATTCTCCCGTTTCAATGCAGGTAGAGAAGGAGGAGTTCTCAATTGTTGTAGCCTATTTTTCCTAGGTCAGACAATTGTATGTTGTAAGCTGGTCTTGAAAGAATTCATTTAAAATGTAGCAGATAAAGTAGTTGGTCCAACATTTTCTCTTTCTTTAGCTGGAGTTGTGCTTGCTATTAATAAATAAAAACACTGAACATACACAGACATTCAGTTTCTTTTTCTCTTAGTCTCGTTTTCTTGCCCTTCAAATACAAATCATAGTATGTTTCTAGAAACATTAAAGTTCTGAGGCTATAACAATCGTTTGATCTGAAATATGTATTTTACCTTAACGTTGTTAGTTTTCCATCATAGGCTGCCTGGTAGGATTACCATTCACACCAGGAATGTAGTCCAAGACAAACACAGTCTTTGACGATATCAGATCACCTTTAGATCTCCTTACATTTACCGGATGGTCATCAGAACTACACTGCAACAGTTATGCCACTAGCTGTTTATCAAGACAGTTACACTCGCAAACCTTCACAGGAAAGTTTTGAGGAAGTGTGGTTGAGTTGGCTTCAAGGACCTCCCCTTCTTTAGAGAAAGTCCTGGGTAAAGCCAATAGGAACGCAGACTGGAGGCTTATTTGCTTACATACAGAAACAAGTGAAGAGGGAGAGACAGGATGGTGAGTACAGAGAACACACAAACCCTACCCTCAGGCTTACTCCTGGGCAGGAAAATAGAGCAGAGCAAACAGAAGTGTATTGTGTACACTGCTAAAACCAAACAAAGGGGACTGTGGTTAGGGTGTCAACTAGGGCGTTGAGCTTTTGATTTGCTAAGTTAATTTCTTTGTGAAGTGTCCAGATTCCTGGGGTAAGCCCTTATGGTCTTTGGGTATTAGGCCAACAGACCCAGCTGAGTACTTTTGACAGATTTCTACTGACAAGCTCCCTGAAACCTAGGAGCCTTTTCAACACAAGAAGGGACACAGTCACTTTGTGCTATGCAGCATAACACGCTGTGCAAAGCTGTTTGATCTGTGCTGTCAGAGAAAGAGAGGGGAGAGAAGTTTTGAGGATGAGAGAAGACTTCAGTGGGGACAAGAGTTCACTCTTTTTGAGATGAAACTTTGGATGCTGGTTGCATAATTACTGTCTTTTTTCAAGAACTGTGGCAACTATTTTTCAGAATTCAGATTGGTAGTCAAGCAATGATGGGAAACCATATATGTGCGAGAAGGAACAGAAATAATGAGATACACTGACTCACCATATATTCCTGTTTTGTTTTGTCTATTTACTTCATCTGAGAGAGCTTTAAAATGTTGCCAAAGAACAAAAGAGACTAAAATACTAAAAGGGCAGAGGACTTATAATACAGTACTGTGTACTACAGTACTCATTTTTTTTCTTTTTTGTTTATTAGGAAAGAGCACTTGGATATTACAGACCTCTTCCATAATTTTTCCTACTTTTGTGATACAAAAACAAATACGTAAAAGAGGAAGAACAAGTACCAAAACTAGAGCTAATAAGCTCCACCTGATTTCTTTGTATTTTACTTCGAAAACACGTATATTGCTTGTAACTGGTCTGGTAAGTGGTCTTGAGCAATAGTTCTCCAGCCTTTCTGAAGGCTTTTCAAAAGTTTTCTTTGGACAGTGGCTGCTCATTTTTAGTCCAGTCCTTATATCTGACCATTTTCAGGGGAGTAATTTTTTGTTTGTTCGTGAAGTCATTTAATACTGACCTAGGAATCATATACATGACAACAACGTTTTACCAAAGATAACACAGTTTGACCATCATAATATAGCATTTTTGCACCAACAAAGTGATTCCAAAAGAGACAATAGCCAAAAACTTGATATATAACTTGGTATGGTGTGAAGTGTGTTCTTACAAAACTGATGAAACTGGGCAAATGGTAGACAAAAGTAGAAATGGCAGGCCTAAAGAATCTATTTAAAGTGGATGAACAGTATTTGAAAGGCATGTCCTCAAGAAATAGGAAAAAAAAATCAGCAGAGACCAATAAAGGATCTGAAAGACACATCTGGCCCTTCAGTTGAAGCCCCATCAGAAATGGTCTCTGTGGAAGGGTAGCTGTCAAGAACTTATTCTTAAGGAAGGAAAACAGGGAGAAAGGCCGAGGTATGCCAAATTACAGAAGAACTGGTCTGAAGAGGTTTGATGGAGTGATGATGCAAATTTGAAAAATTGCATTAATCATTGCTATGCACAGAGGATGTCAGGAGAGAGGTACAACAGTGAGTGTCTAAAGCCAACTGTAAAACACAGTGGAGGCTCTGTCGTGGTTTACGCTGCATTGATGAGATGTTGGAGATTTTGCCAAAACTGCTAAAACGATGAGCACAGAAAAGGAAAATCAGAATTTGAGCCACCGTGCAAGACCATCTGGAGAGCAGCTGATTACCACCAACTTCATTCTTCAGCATGATAATAATCCCAAACAAAATCCCAGTGCAGTAAAAATATAGACAGATAGAAAAATGCAGTGGAACACTATCAGTCATGGATTGGCCTCCCCAGAGCCTGGACATCAACGTTTTCATAGCAAAATTTTGAAATGAGGAATGATTCAAAGCTTTTACACAGTTCTGTACTTCAGTAGAGCGTCTGAGCTTTTCCATAGACAGCAAGAAAGAAAGAAAGAAAGAAAAAGAACATTAACCACATGATGACTACAAAAATGCTGTTATTAAAGTTTTATCACTTGTACCAGATGCTACACCATGTGTGTAATAACTCTCTGTGTTGCTATGGTGTGTCAACTGTGAGTCATCTATTCCTAATGGCGAGATTTTATGACAACAACACAAAACAAGATTTCTGAGTATTAGAACTTACCTTCATCAGCACCGCAGAGAACATGTTGCTGTATAAATCTGTTTCCTGTTCTTTTTTCCTGATTATTTTCTATTAAATATCTTCTTCGATCACTGATTTTGTTAGGGTTGATTCAGATTTGTGCTTGCTATTGTTCTCACACACACACACACACACATTCAAACCACATCTCATTATTTAATCCTTTCCATACCTTTGGGCAAAACAGATCTCATCTCAACCCTTAATTATGGCAGCTCTGTGTAAAATTGTCTAGAACCAAAACACTGAAAGAGAAATCCCAACTAAATCTGAGGAATACTTGTTTGCCAAGATCATTGGACTCACAATTATGCCTCATCACTGTCTAGGGAAATGCATGGAATCAACATAAGTTTTTATGCATCAGCACATAATTAGAAATGATCCAGTCCTTAGCAGGTCTTAAAATTAGGTACATGCACCGTCCTTTGAACAGCAACAATGAAATTTTTCACAGTGCCATTATTTATTTGACAAAAAAGTAAAGCTATGTGTGAAAACCCAAGTAGACCCATTCAACATTTTGCAAAACTACAATGATCAGCAATAAGTTGAAGTAACTGTTGTGTCTATAACTTTATCAGTTTTTCACATCTGTTCACACCTGTGTCCAGATCAGGAGGCATATAGGCATGTACCAATCAAGTTTGAATGGGCCAATAGGTGGAGGCCCTACACCAGGAAAACAAGAGACAGACAAACAACAGTGCCATCTATCCGTGCAAATAACAACATCCATTCTTTACAATGCTGCTGCAGTTCACTGAGACTCATGGTCATTCATTTATGCATAGCTCTCTTAAGGTTTTAGCATGGCATTCCAGTTGGGTTGGGTTAGGGTTAGCACTTTGACTGGACCACTGAAAGCCTTTGATTCAGTCTAATGTAGACTTTTTGGTGTGTGGTGTGGGATCATTGTACTGTTTAGCTTATAGACAGCTGGCCTCAATTTCAGTTCATAATCCTTCAGTATAAAGATGAGTTTGTCAATTCAATGGCTGCGAGGTCCCAGGGCTGCAAAACACAGCAAAATCATCGTTCATCCACCACCGTCCTTGATGGTTAGTATAGGGTTTTTGTGCTGGTGTGCTGTTTTTGTTCCAGATATCTTGTGTTTTCTTTATCTTGACGTTTGTTTTGAGTTTTTTTCAGTACTTTTTAAGTTCTTTTCTAACTGTACAGTTAAACATTTAAAATGCTAACTGAGGCCTGCAGTCTGACATTTCACTCTCTCTTGCTTTTTTTGTTTTTTGAGTATATAAAAATATAATAGTGTTTTTTTGAATAACGACTCCAAAACCTTTAAAATGTATGATATATGTGCATACTTCTCTTTATGTCTTGATGCATTCTCAATCATCCAGGACAGTAAATCTCCAAAAGTTGAATCTGTTCATCTGGACGTAGCGTTTTGTGGGAGAAACGTTTCGTCACTCATCCAAGTGACTTCTTCAGTCTCAGCTAACTGCAGGTTTCCCCAAACCTTATAAACAGTACATTTGCATAATGACTGAAACCAGCCCACTGAGGGAACAATGATTAAGGATGATTAAGGAACTGACCTCACAGCCCATTGTTCCTTCAGTGGGCTGGTTTCAGTCATTATGCAAATGTACTGTTTATAAGGTTTGGGGAAACCTGCAGTCAGCTGAGACTGAAGAAGTCACTTGGATGAGTGACGAAACGTTTCTCCCACAAAACGCTACGTCCAGATGAACAGATTCAACTTTTGGAGAGATACTTCTCTTTATTTTATTTGAAAAAGGCAATGAAATTGGCTACTTTAAAAAGTGATACAAAAATGTTGGCCTACAAAGGAAGATAACAGTTGTTAAAAAATGTGTAAATGTGCTCCTGTAAAAAAGGTTGCAGAACAGAGAAGATTCAAAAGAGAAGGAGCTGAACAGGATTGACTGGTTGTGGAGTATTAATACCAGACAGCATACAATCCGTCAACATAAACAGGAGTTTAAGAAAGATAGTGTAAAAGAAGTTATCTGGAAAACATTGAAATGCAATATGTCCTTGAAGCTTTATCTTAAATACTCTCAATATGAAAAAGCGTGTCAGGTTGCAATGTCACTGTATCAAGCAGAGCTCCCCTCACAATATAGCGGTATGAGAGCTCTCTGGGTATTTCTGTAATTGAAGGAATGTCACAAGAAGTGCTTTGATATTCTTCACTTTCAGGTCCACAGAGCCAGGAAGAGGAGAAGGAAAGACAACAACTCCCAAACAGCCTCTCAGTCACAGTCTTGACCAGTGTTGTGTCTCTAAGGAAAGCCTGAAGGAAGGATGACAAAGAACTGGTATGGCATTCAAGGGAAATACACTGATATAGCGATACTGTTAATTTCTTGTTAACTTAATAATATGTCCCATATGTGAGAAGTTAAGTATTATCATAAGAGAAAACCAAAATAGACAATCAAAAATAAATAAACTCCTGACCTTGGTGTGAGTGAGAAGCACTTAAACAAACAGATCCCAAAAGTTATCCACTGACAGGGAGGACAGTAATATTAACACACCTTGTATTGCAAAGACAATATTTAAGTCAGTGAGTTAAAATGGTAAACTTGTATCATCAAATGCACATTTTAGTCACTCATGACTTTGCTTTGCAAGCAAAACTGCAATTGGTCCATGGTGTAAACTTAAATTACCAGCAGCCACAAAGGTACCTCCATCACATCGTATGAGAATTACATGACAGGGCAATATCCGACTTTTAATAAAAGACCTGTATCACTCTGATATATGGGTTATAGACGCACAGAAAGAAGGAAAGAGAAGGGTGAGATAAATGAGTGAGTTGAGAGAGAGAGATGGTCAGAGGGGCAAGGATAATGAGGTCAAAATCATTGTCATTAAGCCAATCGGAAAGATTGATACTGGGGTCGGCGGCTTTCCCTTCTAAAATGAGGCAATCAGTGATCTGGATATTAAATGTTCCCTGTGGGAACTGTGCGGTATTGTGCCTTCGGTCGTTTGGGGTTTTAATTCACAGCTGAGCAGCTTAAACTTTAATTGCTAACTGTGCTAAAATTCTCTTTGCTACACAAGCATTATCAGTTTTTTAGTGTTCACTTGTTTTATTTTCAGTATAGCTACTTAATCTCAGTGGATCAACCATATACAGAGGATACAGAGAACAATAAAAAAGGACAGCTTTATCTTGTAATTGCCTGTTGACTTCATTAAAATGAACAAGAGCTTGTGTAAGTTTGATAGATGACAGAACAATACTGTAGAGATGTGTGGAAAGATAAACATGATGTGACTGCAGAGTGCAGGGTACTGGGCCACAATGTCTAAAGATCTTCTTTGTTTCTGGTAGAGGAGCTACAAATTTAAATTCCAAGAAATGCTGTTACTCGTTTTTTAATAAAGAAGAACTAACTGAACAAAAACATGAACTGTCTTCAATTGCTTTATCTAATTAGCTGTATCACCCTTAAATCAGCACCTACTTTGGTTAAATGGCTGAAAGCAGTCAGCTTCAGTCCACTCATGAGTGCCTGGACATTTTATGTCAGTGTAGCTTTGGACTCTCCCCCTCTGCTTAAGTTAGCACTTCAAACATGGGTCATTTCACCCCCTAGTGTCATGAAGCAGTTATATCATTCTCTGCTCTGTGTAGAAAAGGGCAGACTGTTAAAAGCACTGCATGAATTTGGACCAGAAGGACACATAACCTAGTTGTGCTTTCATTCTCTCTGCTTTACTGGTGCTGTGTTTTCTTTCAATCAAAACTATTAACTCTGGTGTTGTTTCTGGGTTTTTATTCTCTTAATACTTCTTACTGCCTAAATCAAGAGCCAATAAATACTTTATGTGATAGTACAGCAAAGTCCATAGTAAATTTATATATAACATATATTCTTATTGAGGCTTCAACAAGAACATGTAAAAATGTAAATAACAGCAAGAAAAACAAGTATTAGTAAATCTTTTGCTAGTGTTTTATACTGTAGTTTTCTAAAAAAAAAATAACAATGTCTCAGTATTTTTATTTTGGAATATACACCATAATCATGATAATCAATCATCAATCTTTGTCTGTTACTGAGCTTGTTAATTCAATTAATGATTGGATTTTGGTCAAGATGCTCTGAAGTTTTCTTTTGTTAATTAGAAACCATCTAAGAAGAAAAGAGAATGTGTATACTGAGGAAGCTTTTTCACAGTCTCATAATGCATACACTGTTTTTATTAACAGTGTAAAAGGGCTCTATGAAGCATTAGTAAATAAGCTATTAAGAAATGATTTATTTCAGCTTTTAAATCTTTTAGAAATGGTGCATTATTTGGAAGGTTTCTGTGTAATGGATGGATCTAATATTTAAAAAATAAATAAATAAAAGACTACATGCACAGCAACACCAGAACAGGAATAGTTGCTAGGTCCAAGTCAAGTCACTGACAAATTTTTAAAAAACCCAAATCAACAGCTTGCACATTACAGGGCTCCAGTTTAACCTTTATTCCATAAACCCTGTCATAGTCCGCAGCCCGGTGTCGGAGGAGCTGATGGGATGCCCACGCCCACGGGTGTGGCTGTCAACTCTACACCTGCATCCCATCCCAGGCAGTCTTCAGGTGGACTATGTAATCCAGCTCAACCAGCTGCTCCACGCCAGTCTGTTAGTTGCCTCTCAGCGGTGACAGCTCGGCGTGTTTGGAGCCCTCTCCTGCCTGTCTTCCTGCCCGCCTGGAGTTTTGGATAACTACCGGCACTCGTCTCCTCTATTTCACCTGGAGCTCCCCCGCGGACCCTTGCCCCTCCCTCCGGTTTCCACGGCCCCGTCTAGACCCCTCCCACAGTCCCGATTACGGCGTCCCCGAGTTATTTCCTGGTCCCTTGGTTTTCTAGTTACCCGGCGTGTTTTTCCCTTTGACCCTTCCGGGACACCCTTAGTTAAAATAAAGTTTATTCTGCGTGCACCTTGGCGTATTGCCTCTGCTTCTGGGTCCAGCTTGTGTGCTGAGCTACGGTTCTTGACAAACCCTGCACCTCTTCATGAATAAATAAAGTATCTTCAATTAATTTACAATTTCATGCAATGTTGCAAAGATCACAGAAAAACCATGTCAACATTTTATAACAATTACTGTAGTGGAGTCAGCGAGTTCTGAAGGACATCAATATGTCAGTACACTATTATGTAATTTATCCAGGATGGACTGGTGAGATTTGTGTTGACCTGATGAGATGAGCAAACATATTTAATCAGGACAAACAGAAAGTGGAGGTTAGTTCAGCGTGTGTGTGTGTGTGTGTGTGTGTGTGTGTGTGTGTGTGTGTGTGTGTGTGTGTGTGTGTCTGGGTCCCTGTATTACTCTGCCTCTCCATACTTTCCCCAACAGGGATTTAAACAAAAATAAAGCAAACAGCAGAAATGGAAAAAAGCACATTTCTGTAAATAAGGGTATGGTCCACGAGGATATGGTATAGCTAAACCGTAAACTAAAGCTTAAATAAACAGCGAAGATCTCTGAACACGTGTGTTTTATGCTGTGGTTTTCAAATCCGTGACCTCTAATCATTTGTAATGTGGTTAAATTCTCTAACCTTCCCCTTAACTTGAACTTCCCCTAGGTGGAGTTGTTGAAAAAAAAAAAAACTACCCTCCCCACTCCAACCAAATATACAAATGAGTCATACAATTTCATCAGTCATGAGAAATGCCAGATTTGAGATTGACTTTTGTTGGCTGACATCTCAAGGGAACAGTAAACTTCATTTTGGTGGTTAAAGTGGAAATGTTCTTCAGGTCCGCGTTATGACAATGATGGTGGCTTTGACAAGTGGCTGACCAGAAGAAGTGAGAGGCGGATATTGTGGTACAGGCTCAGTTACAGACCACATGCCCCTATTTCCACAGTGCGTGCACGCACATACACAGACACGTGTGAGCACACACAGAGCTATATAAACATGCACATACATATCCACAGGCTTGTCTCCCGGCTGCAGGACACCCCTAATCGAGATGGAAGAGTGCTGTGGCAGATCGAAATGCCTGCAGATGACAAGGTGGGAATGGATTGGCTCCTGTGCCCTTGTCATGTTGCTCCATCTGCACCAAACAGAGAGGAAGACAGATGGATTCCAAGGCTGAAAGCTGGGTGGCACAGGGAGACAGGTACGGGAAGACAGACAATGATTAATGAAAAATATATTGGGTAACAAAATAAACGCTGCTTTTGGTGAAGAAATGCATAATTCATAAATCCATTTGTTTAGTGAAAGTACAGTATATGTAGTAACAGCTTTTTTTTCTTGAAGAGAAAAAACTTGAAGTCACTTCAAAATTGACTTACTTTGAAGTCAATTTTGAAAAAACAAAAGGTAAGGACTAAAATGTTCCTGTTGGCACTCTAATAGAGTCCTTTAACACAGTCAGTTTATGGGAAATTTCAAATCTTATAGCACAACCCTTCAAGGATCCAATTCAGTCAGTCAGATTTCACTCTGAAGGATGAGCATGACTTCAGGACCAGTGAAAGTTAAATTTCAGGTGAATGTGACTATATATTCAGGCAAAACATTTATTGTTATATTGTCCTAATTCTAATTCTCTTTTGTGCTCTCTGACTTGCTTTTAGAGTATGTAAAAGCCTGAAAGTAAGACATTCTGGCTGAAGACACAAGATGATAGTCCTCAAACACGACAAGACATACAAACGCCACAACTGGTGGTTTGATGAATGAAGTAAAACTTGTAGGTATTTCAATCAAATCTAAAAAGGCTAAAAGCACAGTTTCCCATATTTTTGAAAGCTTTCTTTGAAAAGTGACATTCATTGACCATGAGGTTTTGGGTTAATAAAGAAAGCTTTACCTTTACACGTGATAAAGTTTTAAGGTCTAGGAGCAATTTGTTAGTAAGATGTACATGTATAATATAGTTAAACTATAGTTTAACTGGCTTTGGACATTTATTGGACATATGACTTTACCTTCTTTATACTTTTTTATTGCTCTTCCAGTTTTTTTCTTTGTTCAAGTTCTTTCTGTTAAAATACTGGCCTTAACATTCCTGCCAGTGGAACAAAAAAAAGCTCTGTTAACAGTGAACATATCACTGCAAAGGCCACTCCAATCTGCCACATAAGTGCTGCACGTGCTGGAAGGCATACTTACCGTAGAGGGTTTATTCTCTATCTTCCTGGGCAGACTGCTCTAGTGAAGCCTTTCTATCCCTGGCAGTCTTTTACAGGTCACTGATCTCCTATTACAGCTTAGACATCTGAACCATGTTTCCTAACAATCCTTTTCCTTATTTAGCTGTGCTCAAGCAGCAGATAAGATATTCCCCTAAGGGGAAAATACAGCACTTAATATTAGAAGAAATCATTCATAGTCACAAGGTGGCTTTTAGCTTAAACAATACATGACAAAAAATCTGGTATGCTGAAAGATGATAAAATCCAGTTCTCATATTTAGGAATTTTCTTATGTAAGTCATGCAGTGATTGAGCTTAAAGGATGAAAAATGTTTATCTCGAAAATTAAATCAATTTAACAGCTTACAAAAGTTTGGGGACTATCCGGGAGTCACTCACTCAGTCTTGGTAGTCTAATTGTCACAGGTACCCAATTGAAGAGCATTAGTTTGAATGTTTTAATTATTTCAAGGATTTCATGGAAAACCCAACCCTTACTGGAAAATACTGGACTGGTATGTGTTTTTTTCCAAGGTGATGTGGTGGCAAATGCAGAGAGGCAGGTTAATGTTGTTTCCCTCCCCTGGGGGATTAATCACCTGGTCTCATAACTACCTGCCAACATAATCATCCAAGAGAGATAGGGAGACTCAGCCAACAGTAAACCTGGAGACAGCAGGGAAAGACAGAGAACTGGGAGGGAAGACAAATAAGCCTATGCATTTTGCTTTACTCGGACTGCATATTTTGTAACACAATGCTAATAAAAAGACATGCTGGGGATACCGCGTCGTTATGCTTTCACTTTCTTAAATTAGATCAAAATGTCTAGAAATGTGTGTTTTGATTTTACTACATGACTGTCCAAAAAATTCTGAAGGGAAATGTCATTTATAGGCCCTTATATTTTGGATCTCTCTTGTTAGCTGTCACTGAAACAGACAAGTTGGCCTGCTCAGTAATATACACAGTGGATGGATGTCAGAGAGAAATGAATGAATGCAAAACAGAGTAAAAAGCTTTCTGAAAATGCCATGTCAAATTGAGATCGAAGCAAGCCTATTTATTTTTGTTAGCCCAGCATCTCTCATTGACATCTGTTGATGAGGGTTTGTCTTGGATGATGTCCTTCATTTCACCTCCCAAGGTCTCTACCACTACTCCTTCCTCTCCTCCCTCTACTACTCCTTTCCCTGCATTGAGACTATAAATTGCTGAATATAAAGCCTTGTTTCCAGTCCGTTAGACCCGCCAGCCAATGCCAAGGGCCTTCACATCCCCTTCTGCACCTCCAAAGGCACTTATGTGGAAAAATCTCTCTCTCTTCGTTTACCCTTGTCTGCAATATGTGCATGCATCATTCAAGCACCAACCAACACAACCGCTAGCACCACCTTCCCACCACAAGGCCAAGTTGTAGCTTTGCTATTTATTGCAAGGGAACACATGGTTGGAAACCCAGATAAAAATAAATAGCTTCTCCAAAAAACAATATATATCTTTTGTGACAATTTCTCCTCTAATGGCCCAATGTAGAGTTGTTTTTTTGGGGTTTTTTTAGTAATAAATTCGATTTGCTGATATTTCCTAATGAAACCTGATTGTTACTGATAACGGTAAAAAAACCCAAACTTGTAACTCTTGCACTTTGAAAGCCTCACTGGACATCAGAGGTGAACATCATTAAAGTTTATCAGAGTCATTTTACTCTTTTGCAAACTATTTAGTAGAGTTTTTAAATAGATGATAGTTTCAGAGTTCTTCGGTAAATTGCCTGTAGAAGGTGTGATCATAACGTTCTGGTATTTTAGTCTTTAAAGTCATTTATCATATGTGATTTGACATCTGTCAATATTTCCTCTTTTAGTTTGGTCTTTTTTATACTGTTACCCTACTTTTATTTCTGTGTTTGCTACTTTGCCACATTCTTAGTGTCACTCATGATTTGTCTGTCTCTTTCCTATTAGTTTCCTTAGTTTATACATCTCCTGATTTTCGCACCTACCTTAACAGTTTGTCTTAATTTGACACATGTCTGTGAAGGTTCTCAGTCATCCAGGTCATCGTAGTCAAAGGATGACCTTGACACAGTTTTCATGTTTTTTAGCTATATGGTTATATTTTAATTTCCAGTTTTTCTTGTTCTTTAATTTCTCCTTGCGCCTTGCCTACAAAGCTTGGCTTCTCTAACTGCCGTTCTGTGATTGACCACCATCTGGATTAAAGAGATTAAAGACTGAATTTTGGATTTTAAGCTGCCTCTGTCTGTTTGGGTCCTCTTCCTCTGTCATTGCTGTAAAGTTTTCTTCAAGATCATTTTGCTGTGAGTCTGTGAACCATGTTCAGCACCGCTATTTTTAGACTGTTGGAAGACCTGTTCAGATAAGTTATTTAGCACTGACTAGTAAATATAGTTGAATTCCCAACGTCTCGCTGGTCATGGTACAAAGTCAAAAATGGAACCGTAGATAGACAAATGTGAACATGATTTCAATGTAGAACAGAGGGCCGGGTTCGGGGGCAGCAGCCCAAGCAGAAAAGCCCCCGGCCACCTCCTCCAGCTTTTCTGGGGGAACACCAAGCTGTTCCCAGGTCAGCCGAGGGATATAATCTCTCCAGTGTGTCCTGGGTCTCTCCTAGAGCCTCCTTCAGATGCGATATGTCTGGAACACCTCACCCAGGAGGTATCCTTGTCAGATGCCCGAACTACCTCAACTGGCTCCTTTCGATATGGAGGAGTATCAGCTCTACCCCCGCCTGGATGGCCAAATTCCTCACCCTATCTGATGCCAGCCACCCTTTGAAGAAAGCTCATTTCCACTGCTTGTATCCACAATCTCGTTCTTTCGGTACTACCCAAAGCTCGGGACCATAAGTGAGGGTAGGGTCATAAATCGACCTGTAAACTTTGACTTTTATGCTCACTGCAGCCACAGCACCAATCTGTTTGTTAATCTCCTGCTCCCCTCTCCCCTCAGTCGTGAACAAGACCCCAAAATACTTAAACTCCTCCACTTGGGGCAAAAACCTTTCCCTGACCTGGAGTGGGCAGTCCACTCTTTTGTGGCTGAGGGCCATTGTTCCTCCTGCATCCAAGGTCCCCCCTAGAGATCTGATACGATTGCAAAATCAATCATCGACCTTTGGCCAAGGGTGTCCTGGTGCCACTTATGGACACCCTTATTTTCGAACATGGTGTTTGTTATGGACAAACTGTGGTTTGCACATTAGTCCAGTAACAGAACACCTCTCAGGTTCAGATGTGGAAGGCCATTCCTCTAAATCATGTCCCTCCAGGTCTCACTGTCATTGCCCACATGAGCATTGAAGTCTCCGGTGGAGCCTCAACAACAACCTTTTAAAACCTTTCACTTTTAGAAAAAAACTGTCTGTGTGACGAATTATTTTGCATATGTAGCACTCATGCAACAACTTTGCAAGCCACTTTGTTTTTTTGTGAAGCCATGGTACGTCACAATGCTACAGAGTAGTTGTAGTCTATCGTGATAACAAATTGTTATCATATCAATATAATTAGCTTTAAATGCTACAATTCCCACATTTCCTTTGTGATTTCCGCCAATCCACTGGTAGCTGGTATGCGCAGGCGGCTAAGAGGATCTAATGGAATTTGAAGTCAGTATTTCCACACTGAAAGAATGGAGCAATATTTTAAACCTTTAAAAGAAAATGGAAGAAAATTAACCCATCAGGGCGAAAGAAAGACACAACCCGCACCAACCAAAGGTATGTCTCACAAGAAAGGAAAAGTTTCTAAGTACAACAAAGAGTGGGAAAGGACTTTCTATGGCTGATCTACTATCCAAAAGCGCAACTTTCATTTTGCCAGTACTGCTCAGAAGCAGCGAAAAAGGGTAAACTTACAAACATAGTATGTATGTAGGGTTGCCAAATGTCCCGCTTTAGCTGGGACATTGCATGTAATGAGCACTGGTTTTTCCCTTATTCTACCTGTAAATTTCTCGTATATTGACTGTTAAATGCAATGTCACATTCTGACCAGGAGATAGCAGTCTTACAAATACCAAATTAGATTTGACCGCAGTTGTATCAGACGATTGCTTGTGTCTGTGATTCGTAAAAATAAGGTGTCATTTGGTCTGTGTAGCATAATAAACTGCGTAGTTGAAGCCCGTATTTACACTGTTTTATTTGAAAAAACATTTCTTTTGTGCCTACTTTTCAAAGGAAGTGCCGATGTAATTTTTGTTATCCTTGACTGTATTTTTCTTTAATGTTTTAGATGAGGTATTGATTAAACTGATTACCAACATTTCACTGCTTTTTTACTGTAATGTGAACATACAGTGCATATTTACACAATGCCCAGCTGGATGTGCACTGTACTTTGTCCCACTTGAAACTTTTATTTCAAGTGAGACACACTTGAGATGAAAGTTGCTTCAAGTAGGGGGCTTTGGGAGTACAATAGCTAAAAAGTTGGCAACCCTAAGTATGTTCAACATGTTGAACATTCTAACTTTACTAGGAAGTCAGAGTAGCTTGCTCTGTCTTTTACTATATTCTGTGTGCCAACACACAGTATATTGAAAATGTTCTTTGGTCACAATGGCGGTTTTCACAGCTGTTCACCACCAACTTGCCACAGATGCTTCTATGCAGCTTAACCCACTTCCTGGAAAAAAATTAAGTCAGACTATTTTTTTTTGATACAGCAGAGCAGTGGATTTTCAGGCAGAGGTCTGAAAATAATGGCAGTACTGAAATAGGTCCATGGGTGCACAAGAGTTTGACCTTCAAGAGGTAATAAAAAATGTAATTAATTAAAAAAAAGTATTAGTATTTATGCCAAGTATCAAAACTTTTTGGTTGTACTTTGCACCACTTATATTTATTTTTTCTTCAACCTATTTGCACATAGTGGTTGGATCAAACTAGCTTGTCAGATGTGCAGACTTTTATTTCTTTTTTAACAGATCATAATGCTGGGTCTCTCAGAGCTCAAAAGTACCCACAACAACATTCTTTTTATTAGTTTACATAAAAATAAGCTACTAATATTAGGAACTTTTCAGTAATATCTAATGAAACAACAAACTTAAGGGTTTCCTCCTTATTTCCTGAAAGCTGGGTTCTCATAATGCCTGTAATTCCTTTAATGCTGGTACAAACTCATGGTCCGTGCAGACAGATGTTTTTACTGTTGTATGAGTGAGTGCAGACTGTGCTCAAGTGAGCACCATTTATTCTTTTCCAGTCTTCATTCTTGAGTCCAATTTACTTCTGGTACAGACATACCTGATGTCAGGTCATTTAACTATCCACATTCCTATCCGTAGTCTGAGTTGACGGGTACAAACTTATTGCAGGCTGAGTTTACAACTCGTGTTTTTATGGATTTAATAGCTGTTAATGATTTACTGAAGAGACCATGTAGACCTTTTGCAAAAATAATTGTTCAATAGTTGAGATAGATGAGTATTATAAAACATAGACAGAGAATAAGGGCAAATTTGTGTGTTATCAGGGCATATTGATAACTACTACTGAAGCATTGTTTGCTAAGACAGTTTTCTTTGTATCATCCCCCTGGTAAGAATGCAGTTCACTTCTATACTATCACCATGTAGCTAAGTGCCCCTTGAGGGCTCCAAAGACTGCCAAACGGCCAGGTCATTGTACTCCCAAAGGCCCCACAAGAGCTGACCTTTTTTAAACCTTCCAGAATAGTGAAACTTCAAAAATCATGAACAACACTGAGACAGATTTTCATACTTAGAACTTTTTAATAACACTGCACAGAGAGATATAGACAATACTTAGAGAGACAATGAATATATTTACCTGGAACTGTCACAACATATTGATCCAAGCATAGCATGAATGTGGTTTGACCTCAATAAATAAATCATTGTGCATGCACACTATAAAATTGCCCTGTTTGAGTAAATATATACCAGTTCTCTTTCTGTAAAGGAAAAAGTTAGATTCTATCATTGTCTCTATTCACTTTCCTTATTCACCATTTCTGCTGTTTTGGAGGAATACTGGTTATTCTATTCTTCTGTAATTGCAGAATTATATAGTTAAAACAAAGCTCATAGGCAGCCAGTCTAAATGTCTTGGTGTCACTCACCTGTAACCACTGCAAATCAACATAGGTTGTAGCGACAACTACAAAAAACAAACAAACAAACAAACAATATATTTTTTTTTCTTTTCTTTTTTTTAACGTCCAGGTTAATGACAATGGGAAAAATACTCAGATTCTTGATTATTTTATTTCATCAGCACTTATTGAAAACCAAAAATAGTACCATCTCCACCCAAAGTATGCCTGTCTTTTATTTATTTATTAACACAGCAAATCTATAATGTACTTTATCAAAGTTTGGTTCCTTTTTTTGTATGTTTGTTTTTCCTTCCACCTGTAAAACTGCTTTTGAAGAAAAGACTAAAATCTTTCAGCACACCTATTTATCTTACAACCCCTATAGACATCTTTCTTCTTGCCATGACTCATGTCTGCAGATTCCCGAACAGAGCAGCAGGTGAAAAACAAATGTTGTGTAGCAGGCCTCGTTTAACCCAGGTAAAAAGGCTCATCAGCGGATGCCTTAAGGGTGTTTATAGCTCCTCTACAGTTGGCAGCAGAATGTCTTCTGTGTTGTTGCCAGGTATTGATAGCTTGATATGTTGTTGTTTATGTCTAGATAAGTTGTCATGCCCTTTACATGAACTCTTGGTAAAGTCAGCTAAAGAAGACAGCTTCTTTGAGCTTTAAGCCACCACAGGTGTGAAGGGATAAATATAAATCCCAAAATCATGACATCAGTGTCAAAAAGTATGAATTGATGCAGTGTCAGGGCAACTACGATCTTTTTTTTTTTTTTTCGAGGGGGGGGGGGTACACCTCAATCTGATTTCTGCTTAGTCATCACTTTTTCTCTTTTGTTCATTAAAGTATGTCATGCCGTGCCTGCTATACGACTTTAACCATTAAGGGTATTTCATTAGCAATCCCAGAGGAATAACTCATTTCCTATCAACGTTAGCCCCACTGCTGGCATAAACCCTCGCTCAGAGTCTATTAATGTCATGTAGGACACAGGTAATTTAATTCATAAGCCAAGATTACATCGGAGTTGTAATGGCCTAATGATGAAGCATGATGTTTGAGTTTCAGTTAATAGGATTATGTAACAGATGACAGAGACCAGGCTATTATCAGCAACTAAGGAGAACAATATACATCAAGTAACACATTTTGCCAAGAATCTTGCTTTCTCCAGCTGCTATGCGCAACCATGTGCACAATTTACTTTTTATCTCAAACAAACCTGACATTAAAAAATATATATACTCAACACCTGATCATCGTCTTTGAAACAATTCTGGACACAGCTCAAGAGCAGTGCATTGTGGGGGTGTTTAACAGGAAAGCAGTTTGCCTCACTGGCTACATTTCCCCAGGCTTGGGAATGAATTGCAGGATACAAGATCCTAAGGGGACTTTTGTTGGACATAATACTGAGTAGCTGAATCACTGAAATGAATCACAACCAGATTTTTCAAACAAAGGTAATGAATACAAATAATTTTTCTTAGGTAGATCCATGTTCAGCCACCGGAACTGTCTTTAAATTAAAAACATAAATAAATAAAATTAAAATAATTATTTATGGTGTGCATGTAGTAATCTAATTTTATATGCTTTTTTTCTTCTGTTATTGCCTCTCAGGCTTTAAACCCCTCGTTCTTCTATGAGACTGAACTTAGATTTCCACTCTTCCAGTGTTGGTAGCGAGGTGCTGACGTACAGATTGATAAATTATCTCTCTTTCTCATTCTCTCTTTCTCTGTTTTGGCTGGATGCATATCAGCAGCTTCCTTTCTATTTGTCAAACATATGAATAATAATCACACACCATGCTAATCCATTGTTTCTTTCTACCTGTATTCTTCGGAATTCATGCATACTTAAACTGCTATTATTCTGATATGGGTCATTTCGTGATAACAATAGAGGCTGCATTCCCAAGTCTGTGGTATCGCCTTTGTCTCCTCTGCAGTTTAATTGCCCACATGTACCATAGATCCTGTTCACTGTTTGATATCAGCATAGAGATTTTCAGAAAAATGAAAAAATATATAATTTTGTAGTTCAGACATGTCACTAAAACTAAACGTTGTCAAACTACAGTTGACCAGAAAAGTTATTTAGTATCATTTGTTGTGACCAAAAGCCGTGTTTCTTAAACTGCGAAAATAAAACAATGAAACAATATGAGAATTGCAAATTGATGATCATATTATCCTTAACCAACTGTTCTACCACAGCCAACATTGCAAAGGAATGGAGTATTTCCCCCTTGTATTGGTCCTGGTAATTGAACTTTGATTGCAGCAATTTTCATCCACTGGATAATTGGCTTTATGGCTGTACCACACCATATTGTTGGTATTTACAGTATGATAAACAAAATTTAGCACATGGAAATACAGGGATACATTCAGCGGGGATTTGCTTTAACAAGAATATTAACATGCAGAGATAATGAAAAACAGCAGTCCAGACAGGCAACAAAACAGACCAAGCGAAAAAAGAACAGAGAATGGTAGTAGATATGCAACAACCTTGAAAATGTGGAGGACAAGAAAGGCAGAAAAAAGTTGGTGTAGCATTAGGAAAACAGGGGAAAAAAACATTTAATTGATACGGCATTGTTGAATTTTATGAAGTACATTGTGATCCACTGAAAACATTCAGTTTATTGAGATTGACATTCATTCACAATAGGCTACCTGCAATCACAAATGCCATACTAAACACAGTATAAAGAAATGAACATAGATTTTCCATAGGTCATTGTAAAATCACAAATTTACAGCACTCTGTAACACCACCACTCTGTGGGCCCATGCAGGAGTCTCTTTTTCATGTCACTAAAGATACTATTATTATTTATTTAGTAAAATAAATCCAGGAATTATCGAGTGATGAGCCACTGTGGTCCAAATACAGACTATAAGCAGGCAGGGATCAAATGAGTACAACCTTTCACTGAAGGGTAGCTATAATTGTATATGTATATAACATTATGTTACATTATATAATAAAACACAAAATTACACAAAAAGAACAATAGTGTAATCGTGAAATGCAAAGTGAGTCCACGATAGCAGTGTGTTAGCACTCACACTGCTAACAAAACTTTGGGTCTTAGCAAACATCTACATAGACAGCATGCTAGCGCAAAACTAGCCAAGAAACCAGCATGATGGTAAAGCGGAACACATGTCAGAGGCTGATATTCAACAGGTAACAAAAGTAATGATGAGCGGTCAGGCTTTGAGAGCTGTAGCTTTCATTTCTACATGTAAATATTTCTACAGGAGGACTGTTGTGATTGCTCTAAAGTTCCTTTGAGCTGGTTTTCTTTGCTTTGTTTTTTCAGTTTTGTGTTCATATGTTAATACTTAGACCAGATATGTGTCCTCATTAGGATAGGAATTTATGTTGGCGTGTGACACTGTAGCCTAAGATATATGTTGTGAGATAGTAATTATGTGATAATGCCTTTCAGGTCATTTTGCAGAGTGTGTGAAAGTGAACGTCAAAGTAATGTAACAAGTAGTGTAACAAATTACTTTCTCAAGTGAAAATTGAAGTAACCTACAACATTAAATAATATGTAATACTTGTTTTGAACAACAACACCAACACTGGTGAAATATACTACTGTAGGGACAAAACTGCATTCAGTTAAATACAAAGAAAATCATTGTGATTAAACAACACAATTGAATTGGTAATTAGCTGTTAACTCCCAATATATATAGTGCATCTATAGTGCGATGGAAAGGAACAGGTACCTTAATAATAACAAGACACAGTGTTATTGTGGCATTGTGTATAAACATACCCCATTCCACACACTTTTGTCGTGTCTAGGCATTTTAAGCTTTTCATGTATCTTTTTGCTGTCAAGCAAAAAGGTTAAGGTCAGGTCTAAAGTCAAGGATAGTGTGTTTTCTATGGTGTGACATTACATGAAAAGCAAGACATTGTCTTGGCATACCATTTGTACCTGATTTCATCACATCACGCTGCATCAAAGGCTCTGTACTGTGAGTTGTTCCTCTGATTAGCACAGCCCACTTTTAGAAGCTTCATTTACATCATATGAAGTTTAACTTTTTCTCTGCGTCCTCCATCTGAACCCTGTGTTTATCTCTGCAGCAAACCATCCTCCTTCCTCATTCTGTACATTTCAAAGGAAACATGAGCCACTAATTTGCATAATCCAGAATGTACTGTGTCTGTATGTGTGTGTGCGGATGTGTATTGGAATGAGCACTGACTTATTCTCTGCATTCCCACATCTAATTATCCCAACTGGCCTGGGAACAGGGCCCACTCAATGAGCAAGAGAAAGAAGCTGGTCACACATGAAAATGGAACAGACAAAAACCAGTAGCGCTGCAGAGAAAGGCATAGAGTAAACGAAATATAAAGAACTCTATTCAGAACTGGGTCAATGTTTTCTATAGCTCCATCCATTTTTTTGGCAAGCCTGACAAAAATATATCCAAAACTGGCTGACCCAGGCAATTATGAAACCACAACTGCATAGTAGGTACCTTGCAGTTTTGTGAGAATTGAAAGCCTCACTTTTTTGGCTACACTTGATTAGTTGCACATGTAGTGGGTTTGCTGAACAATCAGTACATCATACATTTCACTCATTTTAAGTAAGGTGACCTGGAACATATGGACTAGATTCAGCTATACCTTAACGAAGTCTTAAAGAATTAATAATAGTATTTATAGTAAAAGGCACACTGGTAGCAATATTACACAATTACAAAATCCAAACCTTTTAAATTGTAATTTTTTTGAAATATTATGTCTAACATAAGCTCTGTCTTTCATATTCTCATAAATACAAAGTTTAGTAGTGGATTTTGATAAGGCTTTTTCAAACTGTAGCTGCAGTCTCAACTCTTCCTAGAAAGTTGAAGGAAAATGCAGTACAAGCAATTCACCATACAAGAACAGTAAGAGCCTTTTCTGGGATAATGATAAAAGAACATCAGAAGTTTTTTCCACCAAAAGTCTGTCAGTATCTTCATCTTTGGTTCAACTGAGTTACAATAGAGACTCCACAAACAGGGCAAACAGAAACTGGCAGAAGCAGACAGACAGGCTCTCAGACTACTGAGAGCCCAAGCTTGGCAGAGATCCGATCCACATGAGAGCCTCCTTAGATCAGAATCCTGCCTTCACTTAGGTATGCAGATCCACTACCACCTCCCCTCCTCAAAACCCCTCTCTCCATCTTCTCCATGCCTTCCTTCATCTTAGCCTCCCCCTCATTAAAACTCTTAATTGACTCATTCACACCTGCTCATGCACTGACTCATTTGGGACAAGCTTCCACCACCAGAGCAGATTTTCTCATCAACTACGAGTTCACTCCGGTGCACACTGTCCTTCACTCACCTACAGGGCAAGACAATGATTTGAGACTGTGTGTGGGAGTGGGTGAAGGTAAATGTGTTTAATGTGGTCGATATAAGAGACACATAAACAAACGCAAGACTTCTTATTAATTTAGGACGTATCTAAGGCATTCATTCAGATGCCAATCTAAGGTGAAAAATATAATTGTAAGTTACATCATGTGTTCTAGTTTCTGGACTTTTTAGACTGCTTCATGGCCAGACATACAGAATTTTGTCATGGCATCCTTGGACACCCAACATACAGTATGAAACAGTGGACATACCAACGCACAAAGATGATCTAGTTATAATATAAAACTGATTGCTTAAGGCAAAGCGGGGGGAGAAATGGAAAATATAATTTGAAAAAAATACTATATTATAAAGATCACAGTTTCACTTATGTAGCCCCAATTTTGGATGGGATAAACTTTCAAGTCTTTAATTTCTGTCATTTTCCTTCACTCCCAACCTTCCTTTTTCCTTTGGCCTGTCTGCACCATCACTAATAAATGCCTAATCAAAATCACATTTCCTAAATGTAGATGGTAACCTTTTAGAAGCAGCAGGAAATGAGATTTCCCAAAATACACCACAGAAGCAGGTCAGTGGAAGTAAATGGCCAGTTGTTAAGTGTCCAAACTGCCATCCGTCACACAAAGACATATCCTGTCCTGCCAAGGTCTGTGTCACAAGTACATCATTCTCTCTCGCTGGTAATGTTCTTTCTTTCTCTAGGCAGCCTGTAACTGTGTCTGTCCTCACTGCTGCATTTACCTTTTAAGTCTTCAACTTATTCAGTTCTACAAATTAGGTCCTGGAAACTGCACAGAACAGTCTCAATCATGCTGTAAGCTCACTTCTTAGCCTCAACTGTTGCTGCTTGCCATCTCTTTTGGCACGTTTAGCCTTCTTTTTTCCTTTTTAACCACAATGCCAATGCATTCTGTGGCTGTTGTAAGGCTTTAATATGCCATCTTTGTGTAAGAGTTCACAATGAAAAAGTATAGGCCGCAGCAGGGTAAATTTGATTTATTTTCATGGGCCACTATCAGACATAGCAAACCATTTTTAGGGACTGCAAACTGTACACCACATAACACTCTCTATATTTAGACTGTTGAAATATGTAATCCTCAAGGTCAATAACGTAGGAGGCCCCCTTCTAGAGTTGATAAAGTATAGAGAGATTTGTATGTGATGCCTCTAAAAACTACTTGCTGGATTGCCATGAAATACTGTACAAACATTTACTTGTTCTTTAGGTTGGAATGTTGTCTCCTGACTGTTCAACCAGCATCAGGTGAAATTTTATCTTTATCCAATCCTTTACTTTCTGAACAAACCTTCCAAACTAATAGAATTCTATCAGCTCAGTTTCAATGCCTCACAGAGGTGCAAGGACAACTGCAAACTCAGGTTTGTATCAGAAATGATTTAAATCACAAAAACATGAATTTGATTTGCAGATATATTTTATATGTATTTGAATTTTCATATTATATTTTGATATATTTGAAATGGTTAAACCATTGCAGGTGTTGTAACACCTGCAGAATTGAAGATAAACTTAATTATGTAAATACACTATGATACTACTTGTTTTACCTAAAAATGTTCAATCATGTGCAAAAGTGTGTGGTGTATAAAAAGATGATTCATGTGGCTGTTTTGTACATCGCTGACCTTCCTTTACTTAGTTTAACTATGATGAAACTGTTACCTTCATAGACATAACATTTATATCCTCATTTCAGGAACTCTGTCTACCATTCCTGCCCACCCATCAATTTCTATTTTGACAGTTTTTTAAGTAATTGGTCTTTAATAGTTAGACCTGTGTGTGACAATAATATATTGCAGTCAATATATTATTTGACAAAGTCGCATTGGGCTCAGACTGCTAAGATGGATTTGGTTTAAATTTAATAAAGGGAATCAAGATGCTTTAAAGCTCTTATTAATCATCAACAGACAAGTGGATTATTTCAGCGCATTAGTGAATCCAGTAAATGAGACTTGTTTGCCAATATGTCTATTGACAGGAAGCAAAAGGAAGCTTTTAATGTTTTTGACTTTTTAGGACATCAAGATAAACAGAAAGTTACGTGTTTTGTATGTCACTAATTTGACATTTTCATAAAATGGGAACATTTGGATTGTCTCAAATTGCAGGTCTCTATTGGATGAAAACTGCAGTCAGGAAGGTTAAATTCACCACCCCTCAACCTCAATACATTTAATATTGGTAGAAGTTATTAACTCTGAATTGCAATATTTCAGTAATTGTTAACACTACCTAGCTGTCATGCCATGACATCCAATAATGTCATAGCACAGGAAGCAATAAGTGTTACTTCCTGAAGGTTCCTATTCACAGTCCTTCTGTCATGGCCCTGGACCGGTGACCCAGTGTTTCTGAGTTTTGTACATTTTTTGTGTTTAGATTTCCACTGTAGTGTTTTTTTCTCACTGTGTCTTGCTCCCTAGCCCTTTAGTATTCCCTGAGTCCAATTATAGGTTTTGTCATGTGGCTTCCCTGTGTTCTGTATTTCCTGTTTTACTTTGATAGTCCCCGTCCTGTGTGTGGTGTGTCTGGTTTTGCGCCCCCTTGTCTCGTCAGCCCTGATTTGACCCAGCTGTGTTTCCCTCCTGTCTCTCATCCCCTTATTGCTCCCTCTGTATATTTAAGGCCTGTGTTTCTGTGTCAGTGTTGTGTTGTTAACGTCTGCTCCCCCTCATACTACGCTGTGTGTGCTGTTTGCCCGCCCGCCTGCACCCAGTATAGATAGTTTTCTGTCCAGTCCGCAACCCGCAAAGCTGTGTGTTTTGAGTTTGCCTTGCCTCCGTGAGTCCTGCATTTTGGGTCCTTTTCCCTGCCTGCCTGCACACAGCCATGACACCTTCAAGGTCTCAGTAAGACCCATTTGAGATTACCACAGTATTATTTTGTACTTGACCACATGGAAATATGTCAAGTTTCCTCACATGATTGCAGATTTAAAAAAATGATTTTGACAGCATAATCATTCTGTTTCATGTATCATCTGGAATTATAGTTTATTATTGCATTTCACAAGGCATGCCACAAAACGATGAAGCTCAGTTTAAACGGAAAAAAACAGACAGAAATCTTGAAAAAAAGGGAAACTAAACATTTCATCCTGCAAACTCTCGAATACTAAACACATGCATGCATCACACCTATACTATTAATGACAGCATTAGCATTTGGCTTAAAACTTTCAATATTTGATGTTATCTAAAATCCTTAGATCCTCCTGACGACACCGATACAAGAACTTGAAAACAAGTGGTCCCCCCTTCCCCTGAGTTCAGTGCTGTACTCTGCCCCCTCTGTAGCCCCTACTTCACACCACTCAAAGATTAGTTCTCCCTGAGTGGAGCTCGCTCCAAGAAAATGGACTCATTAACAGCCAACGAAGCCACGCTAAGGGCAATCTGACTCTGTCTGCGATTAGGCCACACAAGGCCCTTAATCTGCCTAGTGGATGATGGACACTAGTGGAGAAATTGAAACCGTCTATGCCAGGACAGCCCTGTGTTATTATAACATAAAGAACAGTTATTAAAATGTCTGCAGCATGGGGGAGTCAATCCTAATAAGCTCCACAGTGCTGCCTCTGCTCTCTCTGTACACTTTCTCATTTCCTTGTCATTTTATCTCTCTCTTTTTTTCACATACACTCTCTAAACTCTTATTTCAGTCCCTCCCCCGTGTATGTCCCATAAAAGTGCTGTGAAGAAGAATATTTATCCCTAGTGTGATGTTCTTCATTGACAATGAATACCAAATTCACCCTACTGCTGGACAGATGCCATACAATATAGTGTTCAAGCTGTTCGATGTGTTCAATATTGTACTGCAGTCATGATTCTTTTTTTTTGTGATATTAGGTCCAAAGGGCTTTTTTTTTTCTTTTTATAACAATAGGGACAAGTTAAACCTTACTACAGCATCATCTGTGTCAGCAGTGTTTTGGCCAGATTGCTGTGTTTTATAAAAGTGTCGGAGATATCTTTGGCGAAGATTGAAACCAAGTAGTAGTAGCAGTTCTTAGTGCTTTAAACACTAGCACAAAAGCATACATCAAAGGGTCCACCAGACTGCTTGATACTCGGGTTCAGTGTACACACGGCGCCCCGGAGTCTCAAACTCTTTTCAATATCTACAAGGACTTTAAGGTTAGGATTACGTGACATGAAGTGCAGAGGTTATATCCAGAAACAAGCTTGAAAAGCAAGTACTGCATTCCTAACGAGGTATTACCGAGGGAACTCTTGAAAAATGCTGGGAGAATAGAACAACTGAGCTTCTATACACAGACAACCATTTTTGCGTAGTATGTTGAGGAACTATGGACTGAAAATGTCATACACCAAAACAGAAATTCGTCCAATACCTAGATAGACTCCAGTGAGGACACACAGATGCTGTGGTCAAGAGGAAAATGGAACAAGCTCAAACATGTCCTTATGAATAAGTGTTTACACCTGTCTACCACAGTAAAGTTTCTCTGTGTGTGAGATCCCAACTTTTGTACAGTATACAGACTTGGCTACTGACAATGACAGATGCTGCAAAGATCAAGGCTGTGATTTCTGAAGATAGTGGAAGATGAAGAAGGGTGGATAAAGAAGGCATAAGGAAGGAAGAGTTAACAATAGAAATTCAAACTCTCAAATGTACACATACACCACATTTCTGAGACAAAACCAAGTCCTTATGCTTACACCACCAACTGAAATACCCAGTGCATGTCTGCAGGATGGATAATGGAGACATAAGGAAACAGATATTGTTTGATGAACAGATAAGATAAGAATATATCTTAGATAAGGAGAATGATGATGGATAAGACAAACTTTCAGTTTCTTTCAGCATCTATGATGATGGATAGACGAGCTCAAAGGAGTCAAATCTCCAGAAAAGGTAACATGACGACAATGATAATAATAACTACTTCCAAAGAACTCCAGCACAAACCAGTTACAGTTTCTGTATTACATCTACATTTTTTAAATAAACATTAACTTTTCCATTCATGTTTTAAACTATTTTTAATAAAAAAAATTTTTGGAGGGACATGCAGATTTTTTTTTTCATCCATAATGCTAAGGAAGTGACACTCAGCAGCTAACTAATGTTTCATTTTTCTTTTTATTCTTCATGCTCTTCACTAAAAGACCTAAGAAATATCAATCTCCAGCCCAACAAACAATCATGAACAATCATCATAAATAATTTTATATTGACACGCAAGGAACCTATAGGCTATACATTGCATGCTAAAGTCTAAGTTATCTGTTAATGGTTCATTTAAACCCTTTGCATTTTGTTGCCTCTTCAGATTGCTTAATTTGTCAACATGCCAGGCCGTTGCATACAATGCATAATTATCAAATGATTTATGTGTGGGGCGGCTAGACTAAAGAACTTTTCTCGCCGAGCACAGTATCATTGATGAAACTGCGAAAGGCATCAAGCTGTTAAAGATTTGTTTAAGGTTGTGTCACTAGGCATAGCAATGACTTATTTGCAGTAGATCACAGAGAGTCTTATACTCTCTTGATCAGAGTGCGTCACGATGGTCACACTCAGTGATCATAGATGAGTTATTGACCTCCCACAGAACAGAGGCTTTAGTGGAACTGCAGCAATTCATCACATGCCTCATGGCTAAGGATAAAAGGCTTTTCATAAGACACAAATTTATGAATTGAGGGAAACTCTGGCTTCCATTTTTCGTCCAGTGAAAATGCTGTTTGCACTTCCACATGTAGTACAGCAAATTGCATTTCAGAGCATGACCGTTTTACATGCATTGAAGCTGAGAATCTCAACCGCCAGATTGACATTTGATTGATGTTGCTGATGTGAGTGCAAAACCAGCTCTCCATTCACCTTCCCATAAACTTCTAGGATTTGCAAAGAGACATTTTAAAGCAAAAAGTTCAACAGCAGTGCACATTGCATGTTAGAGGTGAAGTGTGACAGACAGATCATCAATTGTGACAAGTTTGTGCTTGGGTACCCTTCAGACTTACAAACATCAGGTCTCTGCTACAGCAACAGCTCAGTTCAAAAGAGGTTGAACTTGAAGAACTAATTTATCAACTTAAACTTTCTTGGCTTCATTTGACAGAAGTGTTTTTATCTCACCAAATTTAGAGGCGAAGCTTTACCTGAAAACAGAGTCGACACTGTCAATCACAGTTTATTCCCAAAATGTATAGAGCTGAATGGGATGTGGCTTGAAGCACAATGCCTTGAAAGTTTTCTTTGAAATCTGCAGTTGTTATGTCATATCTACCTGTCTGTCTGTAAAAGTCCATAGGAAAATTGCTTTCTGTGTTGCCCTCTTGATGCACTTACCTTTGGATTAAATTGAATAAAAAATATATGTTAAATTCTATGTATTTTAATATATTTCGGGATGGAGGATTATCTCTGCCTCTTGTCATAGCCATTTCTTTGCAGCACAAATGACAATGGCAGCAGAAACACTCATCTTGAGGCTTTAAAACAGGACTTACAAACCAATGCGTGATATCACGTTAGCGACGCCCATCTTTTATACTATCTTTAGTCTTAACGATCCAATTTAGTATTAATGGATTTTTTTTTTCTTCATAGCCAGTTTACCACTCCAAACGTTCAACAAAAATGTAGTCACATCAGGAATCCATAGGTTTTATTATGTCTAGAATTTCCTCTGCATCTGTTTGCAGTTTTCACCACAGGAAGTTTATGCAGTCCATCTTAAGTGAAACAGTTGCATAGTCACCCACTAACAATTTAAGTACATCACCTGTTATATCAAGTAACAAATATATGTGCCAGTGATTGTGTTTTTGTGTACCTCGTTTGATTGTTGTGCAAAAGAAGAACTTATTCTGACTTGTAGCTACATCTGTACATGTAGGAGGACTACCCACAAGGTGAACCTGCTCAATTAGGTAGTACAAACAAAATGTGTGTATTCCTCACTGTTGGAGCAGGGACAGATCCTGATCAATAGCTGCCTTTCCAGCCAGAGCTATTAGCAAACAGTGCCATGCCTAATAACTGAGGGCTGACCTTTTGGTTTAATGCTTTCTCTGCTCGACTTCAAGCCCCAGCTACAATGCAATGGTGCAGCAAGGAGAAAAGGTGAGTGTTGTTTTAGTAGTTTGTAAATGTAATGCAGATTGATCACTGTCTTCCCAGTCTTGCAGCTGTTATTGCTATCGTCAAGGCTGCAGGGAATAAAAGGGACACGGCTGAAGTTCCATAGTGAAGTGATTCGTGGACCTGTCTGTCTTTATTTATATTCAGTCATGGTATGTGTCTATAGAAGACCTGGTATTTTTACACTTGAAGTCATTTTCATCTTTCACACATAAGAATTTGCTACAGATCTCTTACATTTTGCCGTGGACAGGAACAATGTTTTCCACAGGTGTATGTCTGCTACTGATTTGAACAAATATTACAGCAAATACTATTCCAAGAAGCTACATTTAAACCCAGGACAAAACAAAATATGAAGATCTCTTTTCTGAAACAAAAGTGACAATGACATAACATCAATCTGACAAACAAGATTCCAGCGCAACATCCAGTGACTGTCTTGAGCAGTAGTTTATCCGGTAATTCATACCCTGTCCTGCTGCTCTTTGAGGATGTACTTTACATAAAGCACCAGATGGACATCTCCATTAGGAACCCTTGGCTAGGCTACTTGATCAGACTGTCCATCAAACCCTTGTTTTCTCTCTGATCTCTGCTCTTCCACTGGCATGACCACTGACAGTGACTGCTTCAGCCCCCCTACAGTGAGCACTTCTGCTGTGAGAAAAGCTGATATTCAATAATGATATCACTTCCATGGACTCTGTCTTGTTGGGGTGACAGGATGACGATGACTTGGAAAACCCACATTCATCTTAATGATAAATTGGCACATGGTTGGGCGTATGACAGCTGGCAAACTGGAAGTGTGTGTATTTTTGTGTATTTGTGTCAAGTGAGCCAAGCAATGAGTATTGTGTTTCCCGTTTGGCAGCAGCTGCTCTTCTACAACACTGCGGGATTGTCAATAAACATCCATTTCTAGATTAGTCCTCTCTCCCACTTGGAACAACTAATTCCACACTATTTCCCGAGTGAAAAACCTGTTTCGTTATGACTGCTCGCAGAAATAATATAGCAAGAGGCACTGACTGTGAATTAAGTTGCAAATTATGTCACTTAGTCTACATTGGAGCAGTGTACATTCAACAGGATATTGAATCCAACCCTGCTATTAGTTTAGATAAATTATACTGTAGATTGAACATATGTCACCAAAAAAAAACACATCAAGTCTTGGTTAGGGCATCCGTAATTTGTGACTGGTTTGCTGCTCAAGAGACTGACAGCCTGCTAATTGAGAGTTAATCAAACAGTATCTTAGTATCACACCCACAAAAAAAGAAACTGTGTTTACTGCTTGTATGCTTATTGTTGGCTTCATTGCACTTAATTCTACATACAACGGTTCTATCTGCTTGAAGCAAAACTCATTTGTATTCAGTCAAATTGAAGCAGGAACACAAGAGGCGAGGCTCAAGCAGGATTAGGTTTGACAGTGCCCCTGAGACAATGGCAGGTAAACAGGCACTTCACAAGAGTGTACACAATCATTTACAGCTTTTTGCCATAGAAAGATCCTTTGAACTCGCTAATTCAGCATTCTTACTCAATGAATGCCTTTTGTTATTTTCTATTTTCTGCAATAAAACTCTAAAAAACTCTAGAACTAAGGCAGCGATTCAAAAGGAAAATACAAATACACCACCAGGGGCTTACACTAAAAGTTGAGAAGAAGTAAGGACACGGATATATAAGCATGAAAGAAAAGAAATAGATGAATTCAATGAACAAATAGATTTCTCATGAAACTAGGCTGTATTTTTATTCATACTTTATGGTTGGTCATACTTATGTTTTCCGTGAATGTGATGGTAATTTGCTCTCTATTTATTCCATGTATTTACCTTACTATCCTACTATGTATGGTACTATATTTTTTGGTATTTACAAAATAAATATCTGTTCCATATCAAGCACTTCACTATATATTAAAAGCTGATTGCACAGTGTAGATCGACTTATTTCAACTTTCAACTCAAATGCACTGTCACAGTATAAAAGGTGTTGAAGCCACATCAATCAGAAGTGATGTCCTAAAAATAAACAGTCCAAACACAGCTGTGATGTTTGTGTAAAACTCAGTGTGTGTGTGTGTGTGTGTGTGTGTGTGTGTGTGTCAGGAAGTAAGAGCCAGTGAAGTGGGAGTGTGTCAGCTCAGCTGTAGTGTCAGCAGATGGAGAGGGAAAAGCATAGATAACACAGCTGGTCTTGTGCTGCACCACTCATATTGATCACCAGGAAGTTTAACATAATTTCCTACCTCAAGGTTTCTTGTGTTTGTCAAGACTCTCAAAATAGATTTGTATGGCTTTGATTATAGAGATATTCCTTATTCTAAAAGAGAGGACTAGCTACTATAAGCCAGTTTAGTATGCATGAACCTTGCCAGCTAAGTTTGTTGTTACTATTCCTTTCCACAAGGAATGGGGAATGTATATTATACAGTTCATATAAATCCCAGTAATACAAAGCAACTCTCACCTTCAGCTCGTGAAATATGTTTTCATTCTTATAATCCATATCCTGATAGTGACGTTTTTATGAGGCATACAGTATTTAGTGCCGTCTGAATAGGCACTGAACAGGCATTCACAAAAAACACACTGTGTCCTGTTTTCTAGGTGGAATGATATTCTTGCTTTGTTGTTGTCCAGGACTTTTTCAAGTTTTCTAAAAGAGTGTCATAGCGTTGCTTACTGATTGAAGCTAATTTAATTCATTACCTATGCTTCACTGAAACACCACTGACACTGCTGTGAGCAAATGACTCACTCAGCTGCGTGATAGCTGAAAGTTTCAATGCGAGCAGAGCATAGACTTGCATCTGTTTCAGTTTCATAAGTCAACAACACCTCTTAAGTTGTCAGTATTGTGATAATTCTGTAGCTAACAATTGTCTAATTGTGTAGTCCCACTGTGCATGTTTGCCTCGTTTCGTGCTTGAGCATGATTGTCCTCCACTCCAAACTCACAGCTTGCACTTACATTTAGGATGAAAGCACAAGTTTGTCTCTCCATCTCAACTCCCCTCTCTTTCTTGTTCTGCTTCTCTTCTATGCACACACACACTTTTTAACATGCACTCTTTCAGAATGCAAGGTCCACTTACAATTTTATACATTTTGTGGTTTAATTATAGAAGTGGTGACACACTGTATACTCAAATATTTGTTACAACAAAGCAAGTTTTACAAAGGCATCTGTCTTTGAGGAAGTATTCTGGATCTGTGCTGAAGCTAGCGATCAAACATGCATACTGCGTCCAAGTCCAGCTGAATCACACCCGTGCCCAGGGCACAGCTCCCGGCAATCAGCTAGGCTGTGGGGTTCAAACATACTCTGGCTGATAATGTGAGCACACCATAAAACAGGTTCATGCAATTGTCCAAACACTGTAGCAGATATCCACTGACATTCTTTGAAGATTGCTGATATAATTACAATATGAAACATCATATGAAGCATTTTTTAAAGAGAGATACTGAGTGCTAAAGCAGCTTAGTAGCCCTAAACTGTGAATTGTAAGTCGTTGAATAATGAAACTAGTAGTCAAAAGTAAAAGTGCCAAAAAAGTAAGTAGATGATAAACAAGTAAAATACGGTTACCTAGAGCTGGGCGATATAAGATTTTTTCATATCACGATATTTTTTTTTCATTTCAGGCGATAACGATATATATCATGATATAAGCCAAATAACTATATTTGTAAGATTTAAATGTGCCGTTGCTCACAAGTAAAATGTGAAATAATCAGCAGCTTGTTTTGATTTAAATATTTATTTCCCATAATAAGTTCAACAGGGTAGATGTACTTGAGGAACATGAGACTTCAGTTTCAGATAAATAAAGGCAAATATTGCAAACTACACAAAAGGCAGCCGCTAAAGCATTTAAGTTTCAAAACAGAACAAACAAAACAGACCACTAAATTGTCAATTCCACTTAGAAACAAAATTTTAATTCTAAAAATAAATCTTAGTTTGTTTTACAGAAGAACAGACAAAATTGACTAACTTTTGTCAATATCAAATAAACTGAGAACTAAAAGTTAATTCTCAATCTCTCCTTGTTGTATAGCTTAGCTTTTCAAACAGTTTTAACAGTTACTTTAGTCTGAGAAAAGCTGAATGACGAATTAGCGCTTTCAGTCAGAGATTGAGCATGCACCGGTTTATTGTATTTCCAGACTTGCTTTCGGCACAATTTACAGTGCGCGCTACTCTGTTTTTTGTCAGACTTGAAATAGCTGAAATACCTTCACACTACGGAACTTCTATGGCCCTTCCGTTCGACAAGCTCTCCGGCATTGGAACCATCATCTGTTCTTTCTTCGGTAACCTTCGCTCACGCTCTCGGTTGATTTTTCTCTAGTCGGCGCACTCATTTCCTCCATTACCTGGGCAGCCCGGCTGGCTGCTCCCCAAACAAATACACATGTGCGCCTTGGCACTTGTGCTGTACGTAACAAGTCACGTGACGTGACGCTGCGGCTGTGATTGGTTCGGCTCTGCGCTACTTAATTTTGATTGGCTGTTCTTTTTTTTTTTTAAGAGGACAAGAGAGATGAGGCCTATTGCAATAGTTTAATTTTTCTATCGAGAAAAAGTTATTTCGCAATACATATCGTTATCGTTTTATCGCCCAGCTCTACTGTTACCTGAAATTTATTATCAGCATGATTTAAACTAAAAAAGTCAACAAGATTTCATGTAAAGTTTCTCCTTCACAGATGGTTTGGATGATGTGATGCACAACAGATGGTGCCTGAAACTAAACTTACAGTAAGTATTCTAAAATAATAGTAGGCATTTACCTATAGGCACCCAAATACCCAGAAACAGTCACTACAGCTAACTGTCAATCATATTTGCAAAATCTTAACATGACCAAAATATTTTCCATCTTCTTATAGCAAAATGACCTGAGAATCTTACATTCATCAATATGTGCAAAAGCTCATCAAATAATTTTGTGTTGGTCTCATGAAAATGTAGTTTCAAGAGTCCACCTGGACTCTTTAGAGACCACCTTTTGAAAGTCTGCTGCTGATTAGAAATTACACCCAAGCTCCTCCAGGAACCCTCCGCTATCCAATTACCTCTCAAGTTTCAGTCCACAGCATGCCATACACACCCAGGAGAACACTATATCAAAATCTGAGGAACTCTTAACTGGTCTGCATATATTTAAATGCTCCTCTCCAGAGAAATTACTTTACTGGGAGCGTATATTTTGATGATTCATTTTTGAAAGTTTTACACTGGTGAGGGTGACAGTGGTTGGCACTGTTGCCTCACAGCAAGAATATGATGGCTTTACAACTGCTGTTTTGAATCCTAAAACCTTTCTGTGCGGGCTCTACTCTGTATGTTTCCTCCCACAAAGTTTGCAAATGTATTCCAGGTGGAATGGATAAATTATTTTCTGTATGTTTAATTTTGTATTGTATGTATTAGTCTACATATCAGCCTTTCTTCTGACATCAATATGAAAATAATGCACTTTAAATATGCAGACATGTAACATGTATGTGTTTTGAGAGCAAGAAGAAAGGAATTGGCAGTAATCTTCCTATAATAATTCCCTATACAGTGTGCACCAGTCATTGAAGTGACAGATGGAACGCGGCTGTGCGTTAGAAGGTTTGTGTAGGTGCAGTGCATTAATATAAGTGAAATATGCAGATGAAAGCGATGTCAGCACACACACACACACGCACACACACTTAATATTAAAGCTTCAGTTGAAATATGTTCTCTTTTTTCAAATCATTGCCCTGCAAAAAGAAAGAAAGAAAAAGAAACGAATCGATGAATAAAAGTTCAGTGTCTTCTGTGGAGAGATATCAAACATGAATACAATTTAAAAATAAAACCCTAACAGGATGAATACTGATATAATACAAGGACTTTTCAGTTTTATGATTAAAATTGCTCCAGTTAAACAAAAGAAAGTTAAAAAAAAAAAAAAACTTAAAGTCTGATAAACACTATGCTTCACCTTTCCTACAGTTTGGAGAAGTGTCACTTTCACCTTCACTGACATCTGCTTGTCTGGGTTTATTTCCTAAAGCTGGTCCACTTGGTCCCTTTTTCACTTTCTTTTTTGCTGTTTTGTTTTATTGACCTGTGTTCTCACCCTTACCTGTGGTCATGATGTTGTACTAATGATGCAAAGAACAAGATTGTGGGTATAAAGAGCCAAAATGAGTTTCCTTTGTAGGACAGACTGGGCAAAGCCTTAGAGATAGTCAGATCACCTCAGTAATCTCGGGGGAAATCAAAACAGACCAACTGTACTGTTCCTTTCATATCTAAAAGAGACAAGGACCCAGGTAGAATGGTTCAGACATTTTATCAGAACTTTTCCAGGAGTTTTCTGGGAATCCCTGGCTGAAACTGTTGACAAGACCCAGAACCTACCCATCTGGTCTGGAAGTGTCTCAGAATCCTGCAGGAGAAACCAGGAAAAACTCCTGTGGAGAAAGATGTAAGGGGTGCCCTCCTTAGCCTGTTACCCTTCAACCCAACTGGGATTGTCTGGGGCTTTTCCTGTTTGTGAGAGGAGTTCCAGATTTCCATCCTCTGGGATGTAGATTCCAGCACCTCGCCTGGTCCTCATTTCAGGTCAATCAGCAGGAGGGTTTTTAAACCTGCCATTCTCTGTCAGTTCCTCCTGCTACCGTTGGTGGCAACTTGGCCTCCTTGTATTAAGGTGCTCGTCTGTTTTGCCTTTAATGTTGGTTTCATACTCACCCCGCTCACTTGCCTGCCCTCCTGCTTGTCTTGACTCTCCTGGATTCCCCCTCAGGACTTCCTGGAACCAGACCATCCCCCTCACCATGCTCATCCCCCACAGGACACTCTCACGGCCACCTCCTCCAGGACTAATCGGTCTCAACTTGCAAGTAAGCACACCTCACTGCAGTACATATTCACCTCCAGCTATTCTCTTGCCTTCCTACCCAGTAACCTCTTTGTCCTCTGTAACAGAGTTCCCTGTTCCATCCCTCTCCTTGTGTTCCCCATGTTCAAACATTTCTCTGACCTCAACCTTTCTCAGGCTCTGGGTCCCCTGTTTACATTTTCAGTTTCAAGTCGTGTTCTAGTTTGAGTTCACATTTTTGTAAATAAACCTTGTAAACAGTTTACATGTGTAGTGAGTCTGCTTTTGAGTCCAAAACTCGCACAAACCTCTAGTTCTTAACAGAAATGGACAAACGTGGATAAAAGGAGAAGCTCAGGAGCTTCTTTTTCTGCAACACAAGAGGTTTTGACACAAATGTGTGTATGCTGGCTACAGACATCAATTTCTGCATTTCCTTTTTAACCATTCACGTCATAATATTATTAACACCACATGATAAACATTTGAGCCACTCCACCCACCTCTACAAAGATGGTTATGTTTAAAACCAGCATATGTTGAAAGAGGTGCACAAAGATTGTCTGGCATGCAGAAAATGTGTACTGAAACTGTTTTTGAGCTACAAATGTCATTATTCCAGTATTACTCCTGGATGTCCAACACTAAATTGACGGTGCTTTATTTAAAAGTTGTAGTGGAAGTTTCACTATGACTTTTGTTCAGCTTTTCCATAACAATACCCACATATAAACAGTACAGTTTTTGAATCAGCCAACTTATGAATAAGAGTATGAATTTTGTTGAAGTTATAGCAATTCCCATGGCCTATTGATTCAGCAGCAGTTCTGCATGGGGAGGTGTATTGACTGTAGAGGGCTGTTGTGTGTTGCAACATTAAGGAGAAAAGATGAGTGTGTCTGTCCTGTTATGATGGATGGCCGTGGGCTGCAGAGGAGCTAATTGGCTCTTGATGAGGCTGGTGTTGCAGAGAGAAAGTGTACCAGGCTAGATTAGCACATTAGCAGGGTTAATCAATGAGGAAATTAAGGTGTGCTGTTACCCTCTGACTGTTTCTTTTTTCCCTACACTTCTTTTTCTCCATTCTTGCTCTTTAGCTGTTCCAAAGTAATGCTCATTTTGTTTTCTCTCCTTTCAGCCCAGTATTCATTCTCTTTGTAAAAATGCTCGGCATATATGCGTCTAAATATTATAAGTTAAGCATTATAGATACATGAATAGATACCAAGCTGCTTTTTCAAGATGGTAAAATGCTTTATTGTTTGTTTTGTTGTCTTTTTGGTCATTTTTCTTTCCTTTGGAGGATCTTTTTTATTCTCAGGGAATCCAGGAGTTAAGTTGACTATTGTGTAATAATAATAATAATGAATAAATAAATAAATAAATAAATAATAATGTATACTTTAATAATCCAGCCCCCACAGAGTAGTGTGTAGAGGCAGTAGCTTGCTCAAGGGTACCTCAGGGTAGCCATTCGGTGGATTTGAACCCCCGACCTTCCAATCATGGACCAATATCATTGATTAACTAGCGTTTTGTTTTTGGTTTTTTTGTTACTTTTTTTGGTTGTGGGGTTTACATAAATGATTTGCCAAAAAAAGCTTCAAAACAGGAAATCCAAATGTCCTTATCTTTGGACAGATCTTTCAAATTTTTCTTCTGTGTTTGGGTCCAAACTTCCTGACTTCCTCAGGAAGTGTTCTATAAACTTTCCCACAGAGTCTTTGCATCCAGTCACTAACAGGGTAACAGGCTATTCTCCACCCTGCCTCTGTATATTTAGTGGATAAGGTGGTTTACTTATTTTTTGCCTTCTCTACACTGTGTCCTTCGTCCCAGTGGAGCGTCTTTTAGCTATCACAGGACAAAAGGCAGCATACACCATAGACAGATCGCCAGTCTATTGCAGGGTTAACACAGAGACTGAGAACTATTCACACTCACACCAACAACCAATTTATAATCAACAGTTTACCTAACAAGCATGACTTTGGACTGTGGAAGGAAGTGAGAGAAGTCGGAATACCCTGAGGCAACCCATCCAAGTACAAGGATGCAAATTCCACACAGAGTAAGTAAAAGAAAAACTAAAATGCAACTGAAAACAAAACATTTTTCAAAATGCAATGCTCCCAAACAGAATAAAAAATGTTTCTTTGATTAACAAACTTCAGATTTTATTCCACTGCCATCCTTGCATCCTCCAAATATGGACTTTTTAAAGACTACAGTTAACTTGTAGTGTACAATATTGATGGGCCAGTGTGCCAAGGCACAAATGCCAAAAGACCTCTTGTCCATAATTTGTCAGCATGAGACAGGGTGGCAGCATTTGATGCTCTGGGATGAGAACGCACTGGTCTCCTTGCCTGCAGGATCAATACTACTTTGCTGAAAATTTGGTTATTCCTCCACCTGTGTTGGCCTTGAGTAAGTGGCATCTTAGGCAACTAAAAATTATATGCTGGAGGCTTGAATTTGCATTTGCGGTATTACACTGGGGACACAGAAGGGTTTGGGCTCCGGAGCTGGGAGGGTGTCAGATAATTGATCTGATTAGGAAATTGTTTGTGGCTTGTGGTATTGCCAGCAAATCACTTCACAATGCGTCTCTGTCTTCCCTGAGGATATCTTGCTGCCTTTTTACAATTGCCTGCTTCTTCAGTGCTGTTCATGTTAGTGATAACCACTTTCAAGCTGAGGACGAGAGTTTATGTAGAGTCCACATGATGTCTCAGTCTGCTGATTGGATGCTTGCCTGCTTCCTTTCCACTTACTTCCTATTCAAATGTGCTGGTAAGTGCTTTCAGTCTATTAAACATCTCAAAAAATATTTTTGTCCTGCTTCCTGATTTACCAACAGCTGTACATGCATGTTGTAGTCTTTGAGCATGGTTTGCATAGCGAGTAGAAATGTTTTTTAAATGTGATGACTGTGTTGGATTTGCAAAGGTACAGTGGGTCGCTAAGTCAGCCTGACTTTCAAGATGGACTTTCAAGCATTCAAGACTTGCATGCAACTGTTTGGTGTATGTGTTTAATACAGTCCATGTAGCTTTGTGCAGTGGCAAACTCTTTACAGACTGCAGTGTCCAAAGACATTTGGCTCTCACCAATCATAAGACATTTAGCTGCTGTAAATGGGAGAATCAAACAACCTGTTCCATTGCCCTTATCCAACAGCTGCCAGGGTGTTACCTGCTAGGTGGTATAGCAACTTACGAAGTCTTCAAAACACTTAATGATTAGAGGCTGTCATTAAACATTGAACATGTAAACATGTTTCTGACAAGCTGTCAGCTACTAGGTTTAAATCTTATTTAATAAAAGATTTCCACAGTTTAAATGATGGTGCTAATTTATTATTTAGTGTATGTCTGCCTTGTGGTTGACAAGTCTCGAGTTTCTCAGTCTCACATCTGTTTTTCAAAAAACAAAAACAAAAAACAAACAGTGACAGTGACACTCATAATACTTAACGAGATCCATATACGGCCTTTACAAACCAGTGGTCATAAGGGCGACGCCTGCCTTTTATAATCTACCCTAGTCGTGGTTGCCACTATTTACACACTGTTCAACTAAGACTAAGTGGTTGCAAAATTGTATACACCTCAGGAATAACCTTGAGTACAGGTATAGTGTGTACTTTTCCTATAGTACTTGCATATTTATTTACTGGAAATCACATTATCTGACTGCGTTTCCTCAGTACTCGTCCGTCAGAAGGCACCCATAATCATACTTCAGCTACAAATCTGTAACGTTTTTTTCTGACTACAGCAGGTGTTTCCACCACCTCATTTTGCCATGATGACACATACAAGCACACACACACACACACACCAGCCACACATTCATGGCTGGTAATACATATTCTCAGGTTTTAGAAAAACTAAAAGTAAACACAGTCTTTAGGGAATGACTAAAGAGATTATTGTTTCCTCACATTTCACCACTGCTGAGCAAAAAAAGGAGTGAAATGAGCAGCGGCACAGTATTCTAATTTCAACTCTGGTTGAACCCTGAATTTGAATTCTTTTGAAATGCTCTGCAGTCCTGTCATACAATTTTAAACACACCCATACAATGGCTGCGGTCTTTCATGTCTATCAGCGTAGCCTGTTTTTCCACATACTGTAGAATATCTCAGAAATAAATTTGCTGAATTTTTCATCAGGTTTCACCTCGATTTAGTGATTTTTTTTTTCCTTTATTTTATCTTGCATATTCGTCCATCCGTCTGTGGTCCACTACCCACATATATCGCTCATATTCTGTTTCAATCATCCACCCACATTTACAGTATCTATGACTCTATGCATATTTTTTTCTTCATGCCATTAAATTGTAAAGCTTTCCAGTCATCTAATTCATTAGTGCCAAATAAATGAACTGGATTTCTTTTATAGGATGTGGGGTTGCTTTGAAGACACAAACAGGCCATTAAAAACTAAACACATTCACACTTAGAAATTTCCTGGTTTATGAAACAAAATCAAATTTGCTTAAGGGACCAGCGAATCAGTCACAAGGGTAAATGGCAATTAATTAATAATTAATTAATAAGAATCCTAATACCGCACACTCTACCTATTTGGCTCTTAGTTTCTTTTGTACTAAGAAACTAACTAAGAAACCATTATTTTAAGTGAGGGTTTAACATACCCTCACTATTTTCTTCTAAAATGATTTTGAGTATAATTTAATTACAACAGAATGTGGTTATTTTAACTCCATTATCTGTGTGGTCTTTCTATTTTGACTGAACAGTGAGACACTTAATTTCTTATTTTAACTAAAGAAGCAATTCATTTGGCTTTCAGTTACAGTCAAGCAAACTGACACCTACAGTGACACAAGTCTGTAAGGCTGTGCTAAACTGCTAAACCAAGTCCTTGCAAAACTTCACAAGTAAAAGTCATTGGCAGTGCCTTGAGATGTTTTACAGAACATCATTTTATCAACAGTTCCCTAAGTTGTGTGTGTGTGTGTGTGTGTGTGTGTGTGTGTGTGTGTGTGTGTGTGTGTGTGTGTGTGTGTGTGTGTGTTTACACTGTATTTTAAACCATTCTTTACTGGAATGCTTGTTATTGCATGTTTGGGTTTTATTATCTTTCTTGTGCTCTATGATCGCTGTTAGTTTTGTTGATTCTTATATTTTTGTCTTTTAAAATGATTTTGTGTTGAGCACATTAATACAAGTACCCAAAAGTGAGAGTTGGTTGAAGTATTTGTATTATTTAAAGGCAGTATTCCATGCTAAGTTTATAATGCATCAGCTTTTTGTTTCTGACTTCCCTGGATACTTTAGGTTGGTGGTGAAGGGTTAGTAATTCATGCTCATGCTTATATAAAACTAAGACAATGGTTTTACTGTCAAGGCCTGCAGATTAACTCAGTGTGTACTGTTTTTTTTATGTTTGAGATAAGGTCAGGTTTACTTGGTAGATTTGCAAGATGGTAACAAGAATCTCTGAATATTCTTTTCAGCTTGTGTGTGTCTTATTTTCTGCACAGATTATGCAGAGAGAACATTCTTAGAGTTTACACCCATTAGCAGTACTGGAGACTACTGTACAGTGTGTGGGGGAAAGAGACAATCATTAATAAATATTACATGGTGACAGGTCTATTTAGCCCATGCCATGGCAGCTCAGCTTAAAGAATAGATAGCTTGTTGATACAATCATTTCTAATTATCATTAGGATATAATATGCAGTTGCCTCTCCTGTATTTACAAATTGATGATCATTGCCAGAGTGGAACCAAATGAGAACAGAATAGTTCTGAAGTGAAGGTCCAGATGAAGAAACACTGAAAAGTCAACCCAGTATCACTGCAAAAAGTGTAATAGACGATGTCCATTTTATGTTTTCCCCCTTAAAAAATCTGAAATGAACATTCACGCAGAAGTTGCATTACTGTATGCAGAAATTGCATTACCAGCAAGGCGGGGGGGTGTAATATATTTAAAGTGATGAAGTCGGCAGTGAGCAAAAAACATATTAAGTACATTTGAGGGTCCTTAATTGTCCGAATCGATTAAGCGAGGGGGCTAATATGTTTATGTAAATGTGTTAATAATGTCTGTTTAAAGACTTTTCAATGATTATTTTCATGTAGAAATGTAAAAATTGTAGATTTCCATCACTATGAAAAAAATAAAATAAAAGTTTTGCTATAATATGGTTTACTATGGGTAAAATGATATACTTAGTGCCACTACATTCAAATCACGTTCTAATATTATGAATTATGCTCAAGAGAGCTGATACATGCGTGTAAAATGTCAGTCTGTATTGAACCGTAGAGAAATACACACAAAAGCACATGAATTGGCCACAAATTCTACTGACTGGTGACATGAATAATATTATCAGGCTACAACAGTTCAGTTCACACTTATGTGCTAGAAGCAAAAAAAAATAATATATATATATATATATATATATATATATATATATATATATATATATATACATATATAGTTTAAGGACCTTAGCACATGGTCCGGTGCTGAAAGTGCCTGTAGTGAGCAGGTCACCATCAGAGATTGGACTATGGTGCAACAGAAGGTCGATCTTCAGCATCCTGGGGAAGGCATGCACATCCTTTTCCTGGAAAAAAGATGTCAGCAGAATATAGTCTTTGGTATTCTTCTGAATTTTACTTTTGACAGGTATACAACATGATATTATTGCTGATGATGAAATCAAGCAGCAACAGTATTTCATTATGACAGTAACCCCCTTTGGAAGAACAATATCCCCCTCAAAAGTGGTTTGAAGATGATAGCAAAGAGTTCAAGGTGTTTTGTTTGTGTGTGTGCGAGTATGTCCAAATTTAAAACCAAGGCAATCAAACATTCCTGGGTTGTACTGGAAAGATTACTTCTCCTTAGTATATAATTTATAAATACATGTATTATATTTTGGTTAAGAAGCTCATATATAATGTGTCCATTGTATCTTTTATAAAGTCTAAAAAAGTGATTAACAAAGTATATAAATGCACATTTATATATATGACGATTAAGATGTGAGCTCACTGTTTGTAAGCATGTTAATATAAATTTTATAAATACTTGTCTCATACTGCAATTCATGGTTAATTCAAACAGTTTCTTGCAAGTGTGTAGACCAAAGTTTTTAGTCAATACCTTTTGGGTGTAACTCATTAACATATGTGTTACAATAATAGTAAGTTATACAGAGCTCAAGCTAATTGTTTGCCTTTTCTACCTTTTCACTATCTTGATAAAGTGTATGTGTTTTCTGTTTTGTTTTATCTCTTTTTCCTACCTCCCATCACATTTTGAAAGGTTTTACAGTCTCCCAAGAGTCTTTGTTGATTGACAGATGGGAATTAGCCACATGTAAACATTTTATGCATCCATTTGCATACCATCATTCCTGGGATCCCAGATCTCAAACATCATACACCATCACTGATCCTTCTCACATTGCCTTTGCTGTTGTTTTCTGCATTTCTACCAGACAGATGCATGCTGTGGTGAGTACTGAACACAGTTAAGACCATTTTAGATATGAAGGAAATACGTCTTGGAAAAGGTGCAAAACAAGCATCGATACGGAACATATATACACAAAGTATATATGCTTGTTTTAGTATATATTTAAGGTCTCTAGACTTCTTTAGTGAAGTAATTCTAATGGGAATGTTGGGAAGTTACAGTTACCACATGGACCACATGGCTGTCAAAGAAAGGGAAGGAAATGTGAGCTGGTTTGGCTGGTAGCAAGAAGGTTCCAAAGTTTCAGAACCACACCAATTTATAAGCAGAACTTTGGTGTCCTGTAGTGCTGTATAAGGTCGAGTCAAATTAAGTTCATTTAATTTATTTATAGCTCAATATCACAAATCCTAAAATTTTAGATATAGATTATATACAACACTCCAAGTAGCTAGATTATTAACTTTTACAGAAAAAGAAAATATGTGATTGAAAGACCTAAGGAGGAAGATTAACTTGGTCATGCTGGCTTAATCCAGGCAACAATGTTATTGATGCACAGTCATTTTTCTCACAAAGAAGAGTAATCTACTCAACAATAAGAAACTTGAATTCTGGGGGCAAAAATACAGTAAGCAATATTTCCCACATAATTAGATTCTATTTGTGGCAGGAGCTGCCAGGAGGGGATTTTCTATTTCATCTGATATTTCAGCTTTTACTGGCTAAAGAAGTACTGTATGATGGCTTCAGTCTTCCTCTTCCTGTCCTACATAATCTTGTTTGTTTAACTACACTTATCTCTCCATAACCTTCACTTGCATAATTGCCACAGGAGTACTGATTTAAATCTTGACTTATTCAAAAGAAGTTACCTGTCAGATATTTACGCTGCACTGCTCAGCTTTCCTGTGTGTGTTTCTTGGTAATCTGTTCTGTTAATGTTAACTTTGGTCTACACTACTCCTGTGCCTTCTCTAGAAGTGGTTGGAAATATTCTTCTAATCTTGTCAGCGCAGTGTTATACTAGGTAATGCAGCCAAGTATAGTCTATACGTGTCTCTGAGTTAGACACATTAGTTACTCTCAGTTGCATACTTTGTGTTTATTAGGACAGTGTATCCCAACTGTTTAGAGCCACGGCACATATTTCACATTAGAAAAATCACACGGCACACCACCAAACAAAAATGTCACAAAAAGCATATTGATATTTTTCCCGTGTGCACCAGGCGTAGCAGAATTGGCTTGGTTTGTCCTTTATACCTGTTTTGCTTTCTTCTGACTAGTACTCATGCTAGGGCCTTCATCTGCGTCGAAATTCTCTCCAGGACCCAGGTCAGATTAATTACTTTTTCTTTTCAAATATTTATCTATTGCTATTACACGCTGCGTCTTCTCACAGCATGACTATTAAGTAATTTGTTCTTCATCTTCTTCTATTTTACTGGCAGTTGGCAACCCATTTCATTAGAGCAGGTAGTTGTACTGCCCTCTAGTGGAAGTGAATGTATTGTCCTGCCCGTTACTCATGCTGCTCGCTTTGAGCAGCAGTCCCCAACCCCCGGGCCACGGACCTCTCTGTGAGCCATGAGTTGAGGCTCAGCTGTGAAATTTATGGTTTTCAGGGTTTTTGGCGTTTTTTTGCGGTATTTTTAAAAAAAAATAATTTTTATCGTTAACTCCGTTTCCCCGGGTCTTTTCCCATGTGTTATGAATAAATCTTCTTTTTTGGTACCAGTACTGGTTTTATTTTGTTGTATTTATCCACGACACTTTAAAGGCCGGTCCGTGAAAATATCGTTGGAAATAAACCGGTCCGTGGCGCAAAAAAAGGTTGGGGACCGCTGGCTTAGAGTACTAATCAGGTGAAACCAGATAATCTTCCACGGCACACCTGATCATTTCTCACGGCACACCTGTGGGAAACACAATATTAGGACACATCTGGCAAACCTTTTGCTTATCCACAGGTTAGTTATGTAATATTATGTAATTTTAGTTATGTAACACTCCTACATTCCTCTCTTCACTCTTTTTTTCATTAAAAAAAACAAACTCTTGCAGATTATAATTCTCATGTGCTTTGGGTACGCTTAGTAGCTCTGTGGGATTATTCGGATTGATTTTGATTTTTCTTTAGGTATTCCTTGTTGTGTATCTACAAATATACTAAACAAACCCTGACTACCTTTTATTTATTAAAATAAACATAAAAACCACTTTCTAGTTCTTATTCTGTTATGTTTTTGTACTAGCATGCTATTCAGATGATGATATTTTACATTTTAAAGTTTTATTTCTATTATTCAGTTTATTGCCTGTTTTACTGGCAGTTTGTGTCCTTGAATTCGATTAGCGAAGCTTTTGAAAGAGCATTGAAGGGACAGTGTGTTTACACTAAGTATTTCTCATGGCTTACTCAACCTTTAACTCTCTTAGAAAACTACTTGCCTTTAAAAAAAATATACGCACATCTCACTCACAAAATTTAAACTTTAAGTAAGACACAGAAGGTCATTGCTGAAAAGGCAGTCTGTCTGCGGAGTGCCTGAACTGAACCATGCTAATGGAAAGATGAAACTGTGCACAAGCAACAGGGATGACTGTTACCTTGAGAGGATTGTGAAGAAAAGTTGACTCAAGAACTTGGGAGAGATTCACAAGTAGTGGACTGATTCTGGTGTCAGTGGACCATGCACAGATGTCTTCAGGAAAAGGACTACAACTGTTGCATTCTAATATCAAGCCATTCCTGAACTCTGTGGTTCAAAGGATTCAGATGAGGTTTTCAGATGAAAGGAAATTTGGAAATCAAGCACCTAGACTCTGGAGAATAGAGAGGCACAAAATCCAAGGTGTTTTAAGTCCATTGTGAAGTTTAAGCAGTCTGTGATTTGGAGTGCCATGTCATCTACTTGTCTTGGGGCTGGTTGGTCCACTGTATCTCAAGCCTAACATTAATGTAAATGTTAGAAGATGTCTTCCATCTGCTAATGAGGAGGATTTAGCACCAGTTTAGTGTCAAGACTACCACGAACTAGTTTGCTGTCTATGATAGCACTATACTCAGTACCCCAGCCAACTTGCCTGGCCAGATCCATATAGAGAATGAGATACTGTCAAGGGAAAGATGAAAAACACCCAACTTAAAAGTACAGATCAAGGCACCTGGGCTTCAGCAACACTTCAGGAGTGTTACATGAATATAGAATATGTGAAAGAAATTCTACCTTTTTCAATTAAAATACCACAAAAATGTGACTCCTTTTGAGATGCACCGGTAAATGGTGTATCCATTTCTTCGCTTGTGATATTTTGACAGACTGTAGCCATGCATATGATAAGAACAGTGAGCCTATACTTTTATAGTCCTATTATCCTCACTCCTATAATATGAACAAACTATTAGTCTCACCAGCCCTGACATTAATGCCCAAATGAGCAATAATTAACCCAGACATGAACCAGATGCATGAGTAGTTCATAGATGTATACTAGATGAATCGTGGTGGGTTGTGAATATAACATTTTACAGCCAGAAAAGGAAATGTGCACAGATAAATGTAAAGTGACGCATGAGTCATTCCATTGAGACTAAAGATGCCTGTATTATATGCCCAAATTAGCCTCTGAACTGTTGCATGAATGAACTTGTACACTGAGTATTTCTCATAAACAAGTGAAAATTAAAATATTCACTTGAGTGAGTTTTGTCGCTGTACAGGCAGTGGTGTCTTGTTTTCTCATGTATGATAAGGCTGTTCCAGCCTTATCGTGGTGCAATACAACCCTATGTATAAATCAAGCCATGGCATACAAGCTGCTCTCCTATTCTTTCTCTGTTACACAAGCTTGACTGTGCTTCCTTGTTGGGAGACTTCTTTAGCTGCCAGTACGCTGTGAGTTTGAGTGCGTCCTAATGACTGACAAGCCAGCAGCAGCTCATGCAAATCAGGCAATGGTACTAGAGTTGAACCTGTGCATCTGTCTTGCTGAGTTCACAGCTGCACTGCTTGCAGTCTCAATTATAAGAGTCCTTCTCGAATGCGTAAGTGTGTATACCTGTGTTTAAATGTACTAAACTATGGCCTATATGCATCATTGCTATTAATATTTACATGTATTTGAGGTTAACGCTATCTGTTATTATCTTGACAGTGTTTGTACTGTCTGTTAGGAAGCCATAAAAAAATCACATATATACACATATTCTGATATGTCAAAGTAAGATGACAGTGGTATGTTTATGTGTGGTTAAGCATGACAGTTGTCCTTTTTGACAGCTTGTCTCTGCAGCAGTTATCAGGGACACCTAGCAGGCATGGCAACATATGAACAAGAATGAAAACACAACACTATACCCCAGTGATCCTGCTTTATTAAATATATTGGTTTTGACTAACTGTTGTTTTATATATTTAATGATGGGGTTTTTTTCTGCTTGTCTTAACTTTGCGCTTCTTTTTTTTTCTAATTTAGTAATGTATATGTACCTACTTTGTACATTAAACCTAACTTTAGTGGCTCTAATGTTTACAGCAAAGCCAGGAAGCTGTGGCTTTAGCAAGATGATTGCTACCAGCAAGTAGCCCTCTCATCTATCCTCTGCAATCTGAAGGTGGCATCTTATTCTCAACAGATGGCACACAACACCAAGACTGACTGAATACCAATTTAGCTCCCCATCTGTTTTATCCTGCTTACTTTTGAGAGCAGACACTCAGCAGAGTGTTAGCATGTTCCTTTATCTTCACATACCTTTTTGTTGTGTCTGTGCATGTTAAGAGTGATGTCAATATGCTCTGTGTCATATATTTTAAGATATCGCTTTTTAGTTGATGATTCAGTTTTTCACTTATATGCCATTTGTCAAGAAAGAGAGTGGAAAAGTTGTGGTAGGCTCAAGGAAATGAAGAATAGAGAAAGGATCGGTAGGAGTGTCTCTCACTCCCAGAAGTGTCACTGCCATATCTAAACTCTTTCCACCCCCATTATTTACCTTCATTTGATCTTACTATGGAAATTATAATTTCATTGCCATCATTTACCATGAGTCCTTTGCCTGAATAACAATGACTTAATATGCTGAGAGTTGTACTGAATATAGCCTTGGGAGCAATAAGGTGTGTACTTGCTGACAGGCAAGCCAACAGCTGGGTCAGGGGGCAAACAAATGCTGCCGCAGTGGCTATTTTAATGGCAGACACACCCCTACACTTACAGTAGATAGACAGATACACACAGCAGCTGGGCAAATAAAAATAACAACACATTATATGGTAGACATTTGCATAAAAAACACAGTTATGATGTTTTGATATAAACACTAGCTCCCAAAACACACCTTTGCAACCTTGCTCACACAAACACATGCGCACAAGTGAACCTATTTGACGTGTGTGTCCCCACTGGGTGTTAATGAGGGGTTATAAACCCAGAAAAGCCTCCGTCTCCCAGAGTCCAGGGTCAGGAGGGCCAGAGTCTTAAACCGATGAATTAAACATCAGTCTATCTGTCTGGCAGGTATAAATATTTCTCTTCCATTCTGACTGGAGCATTATGACACAAGGCCAAAGTCTTTCCACACAGTCCCTGACACAATTTGACATAGAGGGGAAGATGATGATTGTCGGTGTAATGGGATACAGGGTGAAGCATAGCTGTAGAGTAGGTTTTATATTAAAATTATGTCCTACTCTGGAGGTGGACAGAAGGGGGATAGTATGTGTGTCTCTGTATATTTGGAGTTAGTTAACTCATAGCTGCTTCCCAACACGACACCTTTGCATGCTATAAAGTTCATAAATCATCATGCAGCATCTGCTTTTTTTATATATTGTTTTTAATTTGAACTAACTCTAGCCATTCCCAACAGAATGTTCTTTTCTTAGAGATGATCGTGCCTGTCATGTCAGTGCAGAGTAAAATCAGGTATGCAATTTTCTATTACTAAATGGAAAACATCAGTGTAGAACTTGTTACAATGGAGCTATCACACCAACATGCCACAGCAAACTCCGATCTTGTATTTCACAATTCAAACGTCTCTCATTGACTTCTATTTCAAAAACATGTGCATTACTGGAAGATAAGCTACAAAGAAAAAAGGCTTTAGCTTGGAAATCATGCCTGTTGTTTTTTGCTTGACATTCATTCATATTAAAATGGATATTCATTAGCAAATAAAAAGACATACAGTGTACATTCAGCTCCATCAGTACATGACAATATAAACGGCCCTAAATTAGTGCGCAGAAATCATTTTAGCAGAATGCTGTGAATTCATGCTTAAAAGATTAACTGTTAATCAGGTGGGCTGCAATTCTGCAAGGCATACTTCCAGCCTTATCTAGTCGCACACATATTTTTCTGCATTTCAGCAGAGTTGTTGAATATTTTCAGCTTCAGCTTCCTCGTTCCATCCCTGACATGATGTCTCATTTCGCCCGTAACTGAATTCTACCCATCTTTCCTCGTCTTCAAACTTTTGAGTTTGTACTCGCCTGGGTCCTTCCTGAGGTCTGAGAATGAGAACAAAGGCCTTTGTTTGAAAATCATGAGGTCGAATGGAGGTCAAGCCAATAGAGGATCAAAGCATGTGTTCCCAGGCACTGAGGAGGAACGGCTGCCTTTGATCTCCACCTTACTGTGGACAGGATGGTGAACTGCTGCTTGCTGCGTTGGATCTGTGTTTACTTTACCTCGAGGGTACTTTTCTGGATGAGAATTTTATATACTCTGTGTTAGCAAAGAGTACAAGCGCAGGGTTTTTTAAGCAGAGGGAAAAAAATGAGTCAGACTAATTTTAACTCTGTAATATGTTGTCACTTGCATATTCATAAAACATAGGATTACATCAAATTAAAAAAGCTCCTACAAAAATAGGTCATGGACTTGGATAATTAAGTGTTCACACTTGGTTGTACTGCCATATTTATTTTTCAGACTTTAATGAAAGCTTTGTTGACAAGGAGGAAAGTCAAAAAATGTGATGAACGGAAAGATTAGTAGTTATGATAAAGTAGAAAACAATGAGGGAAATAACATGTGCTGATTATTATTGCAAATTTGGATAATATAAGTAGAACAAGTTGGTGTAACATTCGTGAGTTGTCGGCTGAAAATATGGGTGACTGTGGCCTGAATAATAGTGTAGAGACACAACTGACATATTTACCCATAGACATGAATTTCATGGCGATGTGGAGGAAAATGTGACTTATATCTTGTTAAAACATCCTACCTATTAAAGTCCAAGGCTGGATGAATTAAAATAATTATCTGACATCTGGAACAAGACATACATGCAAGAGAAATGGAAGAATAAATCATTTGCTCTCTTCACTCTAGACTTAGAATTGATTTCAACAGAACAGAGCATGCTTTTCATTTACTCAAGACAGTCATTTAATTTTAGCGTAATTTTCTTTCTAGTGGCATGTTACGTTTTTCAACATATGGAATTTCTTTCCTTTGGGACAGGTATGTTCCATGTCTTGTTTTTCTCTAGAATTTAAGAAACTAATATCAGCTTTCAGACTCTAGAGAGCTAGAAAGCTAAGGTATGAGCAAACACGTACTGTTGGTTAAATAGAAATAAAGAGTTATAACAAAGAAGGCAAAGGAGGAATAAAAGTTTCAGATTCGTGACTCAAAAAGTGTGAATACCTGTTTCCTATGTTAATAAAATTTTATAGTACAAAGTCAGAGATTTGTAGTTTTCATATGAAGTACTATCAATAAACATCCTCCTTTTTTGCTTTTTTCTTTGAGACTTATAGCTTAGCAAACATGATGGCTTCTTTTTGCCACTGTGGAACTATTGTGTACAATGTTGACTAAATTCTAGCTCCTATATTTCCAGCTATGCTGATTGGAAAAGAAACTTGGGAATATACCAAAAGATTGTTTTTGCACTATCATCTGCTCAGTGATAGAGGTATTTTAGTTGTAAGTTTATTTAAACTCTCTTTGCTCTCTAGTCAAAGAAAGAATTTATTTAAGACAAGATGACAAATATTTCGGATTAAGAAAACCCTAATAATTTAATTTAGTAGTGTAGTGGCAAAATTAAAATAACTAAATGAGTGAAAACTAAATAGAGAAATGAAAACAAAGCAAGCAAGAAAATATTAACTGAATTTTGTGAACAATGAATTCAGTGCTTCAAACATCTGGCTTGAGGACATTTATCCACAACTTGCAGTCAAAAGAGCTGTCAGCACAAGTGAAACCATCCATCCATAGTGCAAGAAAACAAAAAACAACCCATCAGAGATATAACAGGAACATTTGGGACATTCTGAGAAAAGAAGAATGCACTGGTGAGCTCAGCAACATAAAAAGTCCTGGATGTCCATGGAAGACAACAGTGCTCGATGTTTACAAGATCCTTTCTGGGGTAAATAGAAAAAAATCCTTCAGAGCATCCATCCAAGGGAACAATACGCTCCGGGAGGTAAGCATATTATTATTAGCCAAGTATTCCATGAAGAAGACTGAAGATGATTGAAAATGACATGTCAATGCACTCAGCCTGGCCTTAGCAGTTGCTGTATGTTATTTCATCCTTCAAAATAAACAGGAGCCCTGGGAGTTCTTTCAGCTTATGAATAAGACCAAATCCTATCATTATTCAAGGGAAAGGAAAATGCATGAACAATATTAGTTAAGTGGGAGGAAAGCTACAGCTCTACTTTCTTCTAGAAATAACAGAGAGGATATTAAGAAATGGTTGGGTACAGATAGGTAGCACCTTTAGCTGTCCAATCATTACCCACATTTCTTCAAAGTGGCACTGCAGTTGCAGTTATAATTAGACTTACATTATTTATACCCTCACAATAATAAAAGCTTTATTTTATGTTTTGTTGTTTAGGAACAAGTAGCTTTATCTTGCTTCGTTTAGCATTGTTTTATGTCATTTTGATAAATATTCGAATGTATTTTGCCAATATTTTTCCAAAAAGTAGCAGTTTTAAATTAGGGAAAAGTGTACGGATATACTGTGATTTATTTTAACTGTAGTGATAAAAGTGCAAATGGTGCATTATATCACTTCCACTGAGAGATAATAAGAACAGCTGCACCAATACAAATGATCCAGATGTGTGCAAGATCATTTTGAACATGAGGTCTACCCAATTTAAATCAGGTAAGGATTTTAAATTCTGTATTCCATTTCTCCAAACTTATGTCTAGTTTTGTTTTGTTTTGTTTAATTGTGTTTTTTTGTTTGAACTTTTTAAAAATATTCAGCTGAGTCAGTAGAATTTGCAAAAACTTTCTAAACTTTGTCTTCAATAACAATCATATTGTTTTTTTGTTTGTTTTTTTGTTTCTAGATCTCACCTATATGACAAATATCCAAGTCACTCCATACATTTTGTCAACAATCAAGTGTAATATTTATTAATAACTTGATAATATTTGCTTGTAATAATAACATCAACAGAATCCTCTAATGTTTCATATTTAAATTAACAAATGAGTCTTTTTTTTTTTGCAGCAGTGCAGAAACACTGGGAGGAGTAATATAATGATTTTGTGACTGATGACTTAAAAACCAGAGGGGAATTTAGAATTTCCTCTGGCAGGACATTTGAAAATATTTTTAAGATGGTGTATTTTCTCTACAGATTTTTGAGGTGGACCAATTTAGAAATGATTTGGCAAGCGGAAGTGATTGGCAAGATCACAAACTCTTTTTCAAGCTTTATTCTTCTGTCACATTTTCTATAGTTTTGTCCAACTTTAAACTCCATGCTTTTCTCCAGTAACTTCTCTGCCTTGACAGTCAAGCTGAATAGATGATTGGGTTCTCTTTGTAATGACTTCACAGACAAGAGAACTCTCCAGCTCAGCCCAAAGTAATCCAAAGTTTCTTTCATGCTTTGACTATCTTGTAGTATCGCTCATTATCCAGTCACTTCTTTACTTCCACAACTTCCTCCTTAAATGTTTTCTTCCTTATCTGTTAAACCTTTAGCCAGCAGGTCTAGCCTTTTGAGTGTCTTTGACTTAATATACAACATACAGGGCCTCATAGTGTAATAACCATGCCTGTGAAATGCAATTTGGTGTTCAGAGGATGCATTTTAGATTTAATGTACTTTTTGTACTTGAACATTTAGCTATTACAAAAATTTCACCTTAGGAGTTTTCCCAAGGTAATAATGGTATGACCATAACATGTCATCTTATCAAAATAGCCAACAGAAGCCTGAAGTCTGCAGACAGCAGCAGAGGACGCTCTGTGTCTCTTTTTTCACAACCTGACCTGATCTCATAATAGAGTGATGTGTGTGATGGTGTGTATCGCTAAAAGCTCTTTCCATTTCCACCCCTCCTCCTCCCAGTCTGTAAGGGATTCACACCAAATTCATTTAACATTTGTTTTGCTTGCACCAGCAAACTCTGTCACCATCAAAAACTGTGACATTTGAGGCCAAAGCACTAACCCTCTCTTGAAGAGGAAAGAGTGCCTTGTTAAATCGCTTCTTGTCACGCAAGCCTCTACTTCTTTTTTAATTTATTTATGACTCAGTCACCGAAAAGTGAGCCGCTGTCATCACCACCACCACGATTGAGCATTTTTGTAAACTTAAAAAAAGAAACACGCGAGTATAATAATGGGCAAGCGTGGCTTATTTTAAATTCAGTGCAGAAATTGCTAGAGTCCCCATGTGTTCCAGTTTAAACGGGCAAAAGAAAAACCTTAACTATTCAATAATTTTTAATTTTAGCCTTACGTGAATACCACATCCCTGGATATCCACTGTTTCATGTTACAGTGATACAGTGGGGGTTACGTGTAATCAACAATGTGCCAACTAGACCACACCAGGAGTGTTTTAAGCTTTTGTTGTTAGATCTGTCTCCACATTATGATTAGATTTTGTATAGAGCAATACCATATATTTCTATGCATACAGTCTACCTTGCAAAAATGATCACTGTAAATAAATAACATTTAACTTAGAGTTTGAGGCTGTGTCATCAGTCTGTGGCATCACCCTTACATGGCTTACACTGTAAAAAAAGTCAGTAAAATATACAGCAAAACACCGTCAAATTCCAACGGTAATGGAGCGTAAAACCAAAAACTTCCTTTTACTGTATTAAATAGATTGAATAACCGTTAATTGTGAGACTGGATAAAACTTTGTTTTTTACTGTGATAAAATGTTGAAATTATAAATATTGTCTGTGAAAACAAATAAATATGCATACATTTTACAATTAAATATTGTAATGTTGAAAATGTCTGAAAAACTTAGATTTTACGGTATTATTTGAGTAAAACTACATCTTTTCGGGTTGTGCACATTGGAATTCACAGTATAAAGCTGTAGATTTTTAAGCAAACAAAAACATTCATTTTTACAGAAGCAAGATGTTAAACAATAGGGTCCACTGTAATAATACAACCAGTAAATACCATTTAAAAAAAAAGAAGCAAATATCAGCAGTGAAAGACAATAAAATTGATAGTATTTTTTTTTTTATTTTAAAATTCAGATACTGATATACAGATTAAAAGTTAGGCCTGCAGTATATCATTGTTAACCTTCTGATAAAAAAAAATCAACAGCAAAAGAAGATGTTAAAAATAAAGTTCATGGTTGTGAATAAAATTGATTTCAATAATCTTTTTTAATTATTATTTTTAAAACAACTTTATGTTGTTGTGTTTCACGCCATATTATCAGACCACCTTAAGTGGGTCCGCCTTAAATTTTGAGTTTGTGTGATCGCTGTTGATTGGTAGCTAAACTGCTGGTAAACTGTGTACAGACGTTTTACGTTCGAATTGCAGAGAAAAAAAAATTCTGGTTGCAACATTGTGCAGTATGAGCGAACCATTTCACCAAAAAAAGGGGAAGCAAGGCAAGACGTGGCTGCAGCGGTCTGCAGACGTGACTTCTGATCAAATTCGAACCTCCTAAAGAAACAAAGAGCGACATTATATTGCGGGATGACGTCACCTGAAAATGACCAATAGCGCGGCGCGCTGCTGAGCTGTGTGCCAACCGCTCTTTTTTTCATGCAGGAGACTCAAGTTGGCTTCGCTAACGGACACAGTTTTGAACTCGTATATTAGCGCCATTTATTGCTGCTTGGACCACAGCATCTTCGGAATTTGTAGACATCCTGGCAGCATACAATTAGTTCGAGGTGAGGTGAGTACATGCAACTTCAAGTTATCTCTGTTATAAAAATCCACCAGCCCAGCGTTTATAGATAATTTTAGCAGTTCGTTTTTTATGAGTGAGGTTGTGAATTTAGTTAGCATTTGTGAGTTGAGTTAGCATTACTGTCGCCAGGGAAGCATTGCTCTGGATTAGTTTCTGTGTTTGGCGTGCTTAATTTGCTAGGGAGGAATTACCAAAGTACATGGAGTTATGTTAACCTGTAATTTCTGTGGTAAGGTAGTTCAGTCATCAAGGGGCTACGTGCTTCATTGTAAACTGCATCGGAATGAGCCACGTTGTTTCTTTCGGTGTATTGAAGCAGGCTGCAAGCAGACATACACCAGGTATGGCGCGTTTAAGGCTCATTTTTACCGAAGACACTCTGCCCCCACCCATGTCACTGGTGTGGCGGTGGTTTCTTCGTTTACATGTGCAATGGCGATGTGTGAACATCAGTGTCAGAACTCTCTCTTTATGATTAAAAAGGTTTGTTTTGTTCCTGCCCTTTTCAGACACTGAATTTGAGCAGAAACCATAAGGATACTCAAAGGACCTGTGACTCTCAGGAAATGGTGAGATTTCAGGTCATAATCTTTTTTTCTTTTTTTTCCATTAAATTCATTTCCCTTTTTCCCTTTACAATATTGCTGTTTTGTTTTTGTAAACAGCATCAAATGAGAGGGACAGATGAAACAGTTTCAAGACAATGGCAGGAAAAACATGCTGAAGATTGAAACAAACCTTGGCTGGAAATATTTGGTATGTGTTTTACCGTAAATCAAATTGTTGAAAAACATTCAGCTACACTGCAACACAGGGAAACTTGATTTGCACTTATTTTGTTACTTTAATTTCTTGTCTCATTATTTTTGTCAGTTATTATTGTTTATGGTGTATGCCCTTCTTGTTTTCTTTCTGAATGCAGAAAGTATCTAGCCAGTCCACAATGAAAGCTTCGTTGCACCCCATGAGTCTTCTGGCAGAAATGATGGCGCCTGTATTCTTTGGTTTCCCTAAACATCACACCCTGCCTGTTTATACGAGGCTCTTCAATTAAGTCTGCACCCAAAGATTCAATAAGAGGTAAGCAGTGGTATTATTCAAGTTTTGCTAAAGAAAGATGGACAGGAGACACTAATCTTAATCAGCCGAGCTCAGGTTCATGTCCAGGTGAGCAGTTTCATACGCTATAAAATGTAGATTGAATGATAGGTCTCATCACCATGCATTCAGCCATTAACTTCAAGTTCTATGATAAATCAATAGGAAACTTAAATACGTTTTCCAACAAATTATGATTGTGATTAGGGCTGTGTTGTCTACAGGGAGTGCAGAATTATTAGGCAAGTTGTATTTTTGAGAAATAATTTTATTATTGAACAACAACCATGTTCTCAATGAACCCAAAAAACTCATTAATATCAAAGCTGAATGTTTTTGGAAGTAGTTTTTAGTTTGTTTTTAGTTTTAGCTATTTTAGGGGGATATCTGTGTGTCCACGTGATTATTACTGTGCATAATTATTAGGCAACTTAACAAAAACCAAATATATACCCATTTCAATTATTTATTTTTACCAGTGAAACCAATATAACATCTCCACATTCACAAATATACATTTCTGACATTCAAAAACAAAACAAAAACAAATCAGCGACCAATATAGCCACCTTTCTTTGCAAGGACACTCAAAAGCCTGCCATCCATGGATTCTGTCAGTGTTTTGATCTGTTCACCATCAACATTGCGTGCAGCAGCAACCACAGCCTCCCAGACACTGTTCAGAGAGGTGTACTGTTTTCCCTCCTTGTAAATCTCACATTTGATGATGGACCACAGGTTCTCAATGGGGTTCAGATCAGGTGAACAAGGAGGCCATGTCATTAGTTTTTCTTCTTTTATACCCTTTCTTGCCAGCCACGCTGTGGAGTACTTGGACGCGTGTGATGGAGCATTGTCCTGCATGAAAATCATGTTTTTCTTGAAGGATGCAGACTTCTTCCTGTACCACTGCTTGAAGAAGGTGTCTTCCAGAAACTGGGAGTTGAGCTCGACTCCATCCTCAACCCGAAAAGGCCCCACAAGCTCATCTTTGATGATACCAGCCCAAACCAGTACTCCACCTCCACCTTGCTGGCGTCTGAGTCGGACTGGAGCTCTCTGCCCTTTACCAATCCAGCCACGGGCCCATCAAGACTCACTCTCGTTTCATCAGACCATAAAACCTTAGAAAAATCAGTCTTGAGATATTTCTTGGCCCAGTCTTGACGTTTCAGCTTGTGTGTCTTGTTCAGTGGTGGTCGTCTTTCAGCCTTTCTTACCTTGGCCATGTCTCTGAGTATTGCACACCTTGTGCTTTTGGGCACTCCAGTGATGTTGCAGCTCTGAAATATGGCCAAACTGGTGGCAAGTGGCATCTTGGCAGCTGCACGCTTGACTTTTCTCAGTTCATGGGCAGTTATTTTGCGCCTTGGTTTTTCCACACGCTTCTTGCGACCCTGTTGACTATTTTGAATGAAACGCTTGATTGTTCGATGATCATGCTTCAGAAGCTTTGCAATTTTAAGACTGCTGCATCCCTCTGCAAGATATCTCACTATTTTTGACTTTTCTGAGCCTGTCAAGTCCTTCTTTTGACCCATTTTGCCAAAGGAAAGGAAGTTGCCTAATAATTATGCACACCTGATATAGGGTGTTGATGTCATTAGACCACACCCCTTCTCATTACAGAGATGCACATCACCTAATATGCTTAATTGGTAGTAGGCTTTCGAGCCTATACAGCTTGGAGTAAGACAACATGCATGAAGAGGATGATGTGGACAAAATACTCATTTGCCTAATAATTCTGCACTCCCTGTATGTATCACTTTTACATAAGTAGATTTAAAGGATAACTATTGCCAAAACGCAACCTGGGCTGTTTTTTTTTAATTTTTTTTACTGTATCGATTTTGATGCGCTCAAATTTATGCCCCGCCCCCCTAGTATTCCCATTCACTGGCTATTGACCACAAAACAAAATCACGGTCAATCTCAAAAACGGCTCGTTTGTCGTAATTATGCTTTTAGATATATGTTTGTCTCGTTTACAGTTAAAAAAAAAAAAAAAAAACAGCCCAGGTTGCATTTTGACAATAGCTATCCTTAAAGAACTGTATATTTTACACTTAAGAAATCATTTATCATTAGATCTGTTTTTGGCAGCACGTTTTGTTCATTTCTGTGCATTTTGCTCAAGCACTGATCAAACTTTGTCCATTTTTTGCTGCAGAGGGGATCCTGCCAGTCCAAAGTGAACTCCTGATGGACATTGAAGTACTCCTGCAGAGCTTGTATCTTCGACACCATGCGCATTAGAAACTCCACTGAGTCCTTTCCTTCACCAAGGCAGGACCCAGTGACTCATTACTGTTGATAGGTCAGGGGCAGGTAATATTTTGTTTTATGTTTATTCATTCCTCCATGGATTACCAGCCATATATATGGACACATGCTGTATTCTCAAGATCTATGCTGTTTTGTAGGAATAGAGAAAATGATATGTTTAGTCTGTTTTCAAATGGTATGTCAAATTTTCTCATTGTTTATCAGTAATATTCACTACCTTGGTTATATATGAGCATCTTTAGATTTTTCTATATTTAGCAGTTGCAAATGTAAAATGTACGGTAAACCATTTATGTTCCTCATACTGTACTGTATTTTTAGCGGTAAAATACCGGCAGCTGTGGTTGCCAGGAATTTACCGTAAAATGTATCTGGTCAAAATAAAATGCTGTAATTTGTTATACAATTTCACTGTGTTTTTTACTGTCAAAGGTTTTAATAAGGTTTAACATATTTCTGTTATTTTTACAGTTATTTACAATAATAGGGTCTATCCTATTACTGTTAAATTAACAACAAATTACTGTAAATATTATTATATTATAACTTTTTTTTTTACTGCAAATATCCGTAAAAAGCTATGGAAAGTTGCATTTTTTACATTAAATTGCTGTATAATTGACAAATATATTTGTTTTTTTCTATCATGATTTTGGTAAAATAATACGTTGTCTACCTTAAAATTTAGGGTTACAAAACCAGTATACCGTATTGTCTTTTACAGATCCCACATTTTTTTGACGGTATATTCCTGGCTACCACAGCTGCCGGTATTTTACCGTACATTTGACAGTTTTTTTTTTTACAGTGTATGATATAGATGACTCAGGCCCTTTTATTAAAAAAGAAGAAACTGAAACATAAGGAATTTTGCAGGAATATTGAAAGTTGCATTTTTAATTTTTAAAAAGAGATAAATAAAAGCTGCAGCTGCAACAGAGTTTTATTTTTTTCATCCACACTTAAAATTTTGAATATGCAGTGCATATCCAAAAATGTTGGTTTCTATAATTGACTTTTAATTCTCTCCAGTATGATGATATTAGTGCTTCACAATAATACTAATAATAGCAGAAAGTATATATATATATATATATATATACATATATATATATATATATATATAACTTTTTCTGCCCTTCTGCACACATCTGTGTCTCAGCCTGCATGTGAGACTGAGTTGGAAGTGCAAATTATCCTCTCAGCATGCCCTTGCCCTTGTAGCCCTGTTTTGATTCCTCTGTCCTCCCTCCTCTTTCATTTGTTCCCTCTACTTCTCCTTCCTCCTTTTAATTTCCTACTTCACAGTGTACTGGACACGTTTTGTCTTTATCATAAGCACCATTTAATCTGCTTTGGAAAACACATTGTACACAATTGGTGGGCCCTAATTGATTTATACAATGTAATTACTCCATTCTCGAACGTCTCATAAACGACAAACCTGGTCCCAGAGCCACTAATTAGAAGGGAACAGGATTTGCAGCTAATATAATTCATTATTTCCAAATTAGAGCCAGATAAGTTGTCTCAATATAATGATCAGGGAAATGCAAGCAGTTGTTTTCTGTTGTTTTGTCTATTCTTATTCTTTTTCCTAAAATAACTAACTCAATATACACCAGCCAGCCACCACATTAAAACCAGCTTACTGAAACTGTAAAGAGACCTCCCTTTTTGTTTGAATAAAAGATATTCTGTATTGGCACTGTCCTCAGATCCTTCAGGCTTTTGTGACTGTGAGGTGACTCACTTGAAGTGATGTTGTCATTCTGTTCAATCTGTGCGATCTTATAATCTGTCAGTTGCAGATCTGAATTTGTGGACTCAAAGACAAACCTACTCCCAGTCAAATACAGGTGGAAGACTATTGTATGACTTGAGCTGAAAAACATGATGACCAGCTGAAAGTCACTAGAGTAATAATAACAACCAGCTCCAGATTATTCAGAATCTGTTTTAGTTCAGGTTTGACCTGAGTAATTAACGACTCCCCATGATGATGAGTGCTTCCTGTGAATGGAATCTCCCATTCCCAGGAGAAACAGCAACATTGTTTTCATGCGATAAATAAGAAAAACAATTACCAACCACTTCTGGAGTTCATTGACTCCACTGGAGCAGAGTGAGTTAAAATGACTGTAGCCTTTAAGAAAGGTAAGCTGTATTTGAATTACTTAAATAAGGACAGCAAAATAAACCACTGGCTAAAGATCAGAGCTTTCCATGAACATTTAAAACATGCTGTTGCACTATGAAATGTTTTCTATTCCATACTTTTCACTGTCAATATTATACACTGATATAATGGATTTCTAATGATATATACATTTTATCACAATGGTGAAGAACTATAGCACTGACAGCTCAACACACTCCAAGTTAAAGAACACTTGCAAAATAACTGTTACATGTCCTTGTCGCGGGGTCCTCTCCTAAACTTCTCCCGAACAAATGCAGGCGTAGTCAGGAAGTGTTCAGTGTGTATAGTTTATTCTGCTGGTCTCCCAGGTACACAAAAGATAATTTACAATGAAAAAAAGACAAGTGACTTAATTCAAAACAAAACAAAAATCTATATACAAAACACAAGCGGCTGAGCCAGTCTACATGTTACCCTCACTGTAACGTCTCACAGAATGCCCAGGTAGGCCCTGACGGCCTCCTTTTATATCCCATTGCCCCTCCCACTAGGCATAATAGTCATCCCTTTATCATTTCTTTCCCCAAAACACTCTTTTTTCCTCAGCTTATTTCCAGCTGTATTCCTACAATACATATACATACATTTATGGCCACTTCCAGGCAGCCTACAGTGTTTCATAATAAAAAAAAAAATAAACTAAAATAATGAGTTCACGTGACCTTTCCAAGCGTGCGCGAACCCACTATTTGAACCCCGGAACACCGTACCATCGGCTTGCCCAACTACTCGGCGATCACGGGGAGTCTACGCGACCGGCTTTATGAAAGGTAAGTGGAAAAAATATGTTGGCCACCCTCTGTGCCGCTCAAAATATAGCTCTCACCCCTTCCCGTTTATCTGGCCGTTCGACTAAAAGACGCGCAGCCACGGTAACCCAGCGCCACAAGTGTCAAATCTAATCGTGGTTTTGCGTGTGTATGCGCTCAGGTCAGCTGTTTGCGGCCCGCGACGGTGTAACTCCGTCACAGTCCTAAATCCATGGTCAAAGGAACATAACATATGAGATCCCACAAGACTGCTGCAGATCAACAAACTCTTAATAATGTGAAGAGAGAGAAGAGAGCACGTTAACAAGGATGATAGAAAAAAAAATATGGTCTGTAGATGTGCAGGTGAATTGATGCGTGTAACAATAACAAAACAAACAAATTAAGAAAACCGTTTGACAAGCCATGTACAGCATTTTGAAGCAGCAGGAAATCATCAAGAACAGCCCCAGTGCATATGAATAGGTATTTAATCCAGGCGTCTTCCTAACATCCCAAAACGGGATTCGGGACCTTTACTTACTTTTTGAAGCAACTTCCAACTGGATTTGGGATTTTTTTTTTTTTTTAAAAAACAGTAAAGTAGTTAATAAAAAATGGGATGAAAATAATTAATTATAATCAGTCTTGTTGCAGCAGGTTGTTTGTTACTTTTACTTTTGTGTGTGTAAATCAATACTGGTATGTATTAGAGATGACACATTTTATAGAGAGTTTCCTGGCTTTACTTATTTTGAAAACTGTATCATTTTGGATCTTGGATTGTGTTTTAGTCTATCAAAAGTCATTTGAGCCTTGTGTTTCTTTGATTATTTTACATTTAATACTATTCCATACTGCTTAAAATTTACTGTTCTCTGTTGATTACTATAATCTCATTGGCGTTCCTTTTTTCATAGTCTTCTCCATACCATTCATAGTTTTTAGAATGAATTGGGCATTTGGCTCATCGTGAAACTCGTCATTTCACAAACATCCACACTTTTAACCTGTTATGACCGCTCTGACCCTAAGTGGCAAAGTCCTTGAATCTCTCAAACTTCTAAATATACTTAATGCTTAATTATTAGTGTCAAATTCAAAGTAAATGCACTAGTGGTTACAGCCCAACTCTAACCACCAGTGCATCAGTGGAAAACTTGTAATTGTGTAATTGTTTTTCTTCTTAGTAGTTATCTTTTCGGTTAGTTTCTATTTTATTTTAGTAGTTCGTTGTCTCTGGAGTTTTGATCCCCTCATGCAGCTGTCTTTTTTACACCTTTGTCTAATTCCCTCAGCTCTTTCCATTCCCTGATTACCCCGCCCCTCATTGTATCAGCAGTCTTGTCTTCCTCTCAGTCTTTGTCACAGGGGATATTGAGATTCCCTGTGTGATTTTCTTTGTATACTCCTCTGACTGTTGCTGTTTGCTTGCTGCTTGGACATTGTGTTTGGGTTCTGTATCAAGATCCTCATCAGGGATGCCATTTGGCTCCTGCACTCTACCGTGTTTTGACAATATGATAGAACTTCATTTTTTCCCTTATGTATGACCACCAAGTCTGCAATTTTTCTTCTACAAGTAGCACTTTATAAATAACTTACCATAGATGGTCGGGGCCTCTGACATTATAAACCCTTTAAAAGCATGCCAACCCTGCAATATTATGCCCTAGGGGTCAACTGCATTAGACTTTTTCTCCACCAACTATCTTTGTACTGAAAGAAAAATTTAAAATCTTTGTATTGTGCTTTTTTGTGTGCAGTTGGAAAGTGAAAAAATACAATTGTTAAAAAAACATTTCATCTTTAAAAGAGAGATTTCTACATGCATTCCAAATTGTATTTAAAATAACATTATGTTTATATTGAACAATGATATTTACAGACAATGTTACATTTCAAAAACCTAGCTCTGCCAGAGCAGTTGTAATTATTATTATCACATCAGTCTCTCTTATCTTCAGAATATAGTTGCAAGAGAGATGCTGCAAAGTCATAATTTGTGGGCCATGTCATTTCATTATATCTCAATTTATCTTCCTGCAGCTTACCTTATTCCTGGAAACCAAGTGCTTAAAAAAACATATTTCTGGACACAGTTGTTTATGAAAAGTTGTTGCTGTGCAAAATCCAAGGGTGAGGTTGGGACTGGTGTGGTCCTCCACATCCTGCTCATAGCAGGATCTGGGGCCAGGGCCAGCTCTGTTCTAGGATGCCCTCTGGACCCAGTGGAGGTGGTGAGTGACAGGAGAATGGTGGCTAAGCTGTCATCCCTGTTGGACAACATCTCCCACCCCATGCAGGAGACTCTGACAGCACTGAGCAGCTCCTTCAGTGGGAGACTGCGGCACCCACGGTGTGGGACGGAGAGATTTCGCAGGTCTTTCCTCCCCACTGCTGTCAGACTCCACAACAAAGACTTTAACTGATCAAACACACACATCCACAAATGTGCAATAACACTAATGTGCAATAATTCTTTCTGGCATCGTTGTATTTTTACTCAGTTGTATATAGCATTTGTATTCTATTTTTATCTTATTGTATATTTTATTCTATTTTATTCTACTGTATATAGTATTTTATTTTATTCTATTCTGTACAGTTGTGTACTGTATTTATTCTTATTTTATTTTATTCTAATTTTTCCTTCACAACTTTTGCACTGTCCACTTCCTGCTGTGACAAAACAAATTTCCCACGTGTGGGACTAATAAAGGTTATCTTATCTTATCTTATCTTATCTATAGCATTAAAACAACTGATAATGTTGGTGTAAGGAAATAATTTTTCTAGTTTGTTATTTTCATACATTCACAAGACAAAAATGCTAAACCATGTCAAAAGCTTCTTTCTCTTAAATATTTCTTCTAGAACACCACTGTGTTGACATGTTACCAGGTTAAAAACTTAATTTTCCTCAGAGGGAATTCTTAAAGATTTGAGCCTGCTTCTGATTTGCACGCGTGTCACTTACTCCCACCTCTGCAGAGAAATGTTACACTTGAGGTGTCCACAGCACAGCTGTTGTAACAAGATGCTCAGTGGGAACTCATTGCAGTTATAAAAACAACGTCAGGAATTCGATTTGATTAAAACATTTTATTCAACTTTTAATGAAATCTGTACGTTTGTGTGTGCACGCAGTATTATGAACATCGCCCATTAGTGCCATGGGCCAGTTTACATGTGTGTCACATTGTTTGTGTGTGAGTGCAGAAACTAATCAATTCTATCCCTGATGTTTAGGCTATTAGAACAAACAGCCATGAAGGTGTGGCTGTCAACACTCATTAGTGCTGCTGTCACCATCACCACTCCGGTAATTACTGCCACTGTAAACTCACCAGTGTCTCTACACTCAGCACACATCTACCTGAGTTGCCAGTTGCCCAGTGTAGTGCAGCCTCTTGAGCCTGTCAATTAGCATGTGTCTCACCAGGTTTACTTGCACATGAATGTCCCTTTTTTTTAACTGCTGGTGCTAGACAGGCAATTTTGCATAAATAAGGGTTCATCAAAGGTCTTTGATGGTGTTTCATTTTCCTGTCAACTTTAATGAATTGGCAATTTGGTCCATATATACTGTTTACTAATACTGTGTGTAAGGCAATTTTTTTCATTAATGATGATTATATGATTATATTGACGTTATGTATGGCTTTGCATTGTATTAAAGTTTTGTTTGCCTCATTTTGTTTTTTCATTTTATGCTGAAGACTCAACTATTCTGGTCCCTTAATAGCTGTGTGCACATTGCTCTATGCTCACAATCGCTTTAAATTATGGCATTCTTAGTGTTTTGCACATAGCCATCATATTATTGTATTACAAGATTTAATATCATACTAACATAAAGATAATGCGGTTTTTTTATTATTATTTAATCACGTTTTGTGAATTATTAGAAACTATGACTGAGACTCTTCAACTGGAAATTACTGAAAATTTCTTAGTGGTAGCAAAACATCACGCTTTCATCAGTTTGAAAGAGAAACTAATATTTCATGTTTTTTGGTACCCGAGTTTAAGGGCTGTTGGAAAATCACAGAAGCACAAATGCAAATTATCATAATGGTCCTTCCAGGGATCTAAAAATTGCAGCCACACTCAAAGCCTTAGAGTGAAAATCACCCAAATTAAAGTGAAGTAATGCTTTTGATTTTTATGATCTGATCTTCTGGCTTCAAGTTGTAATATTTGATTCTGGTTAGAATTTGCTACAAATATATGTATCCACGTGGTGTATGTTACTGAAGCTGGAGAAATCATTTGACTGTGGCAAAGCTGTGTGGTCTTGTTTATCCAGTTACTGTTCTGCAAGGAAAGCTCTGAGCACATTTAGTTTGTTTTCATTTGACATTTCTAATATGCATGTTCGCTATTGTTACAGAATAATTGGTTGGCTGTAATATGCTGGATGCTGGTGCTCCAACTACAGCACGCCATGAATACCAATGTGGCATCCCAGCATGAAAAGACATGCAGACATATTGTTGCTGTCAGGTGGAAAAACATGAGGTTTCCAGGAAGAATTAAAGGGAGAGTGGTAAAGTATTATTCTTTGACTAAGCAGCTGCCAAATTTGTGTTGCCAAATGTGAATACAATTACAAGGACATCTAACATAAAATAATATCATCATTAGGTAACATATGTTTAAGGAGACTATTTTGATTTAAATTTAAAATAAACTTCTTTGAGGAAAAAGCAAAGGCCATTTTTTATTTCTAAAGTTACATCCTGTAAGTTTTCTTTAAATCTGACTAGATCTGCCATGACATTGGGAGCATGAGAGAGTGAGAACTGAATGGAAAGAAAGTGAATGAAAGACACAGATAGTGAGAGAGCTCAAGGTAAAACAGACCAACAGGACTGAAAGAGGAGTACCAAGGAGAGGTCGATCCAGGGTCGGTGAAGGCCCGGCGGCCATGGATCCTTCTCTAGGAGGACAGACTCTGATAAGGCCCAGGCAGCTCATACAGTGCTGAGGTTTATGAGGGCACCAAGATAACAGCCTGCTGATAGGACCAAGCAACTCAGCTGGACTGCAGATAAGAGGCAAGGACTTGTTGCCCTCAACGGGAACAAGATTTCTAATTTCTACAGACCCTGCGCTACTGTGGCAGCAGCATCACTATTTCTGTTTGGTGCTACAAAATGAAAAAGGTTATTTCTTTGTTTTTTCTTTTGTTTTTTTGTATTTTCTTCATTAATTACTTACGTTTTGGCTTGCTTCAAGCAATTTCCATTTTGCTGTTTGTTTGTTTTTTATATGCACATTGCACAAAGAAAAACTGAAAATTGTATACTTTTCAAATGCAAACTGTATGTAATTACTTTACAGTTCAAGCTGTTATATCAACACCTGTATTTAACATTCAGGTGTTTATAGGTGTTCATAATTAATATTAAAATTTAGGATTGCAAAGTAATTATTTTATTCTCTTTATTCCCTGTATTCTAATGGAAATCAAGAGAAACCCAGAATGTTTCCAGAATTTTTTTTTTTTTTTTCATTCCAGAAAAAGGTAGTATTAGTTCTGGTCTCAGCAAACTCATTTTGGTCAGACATACTTTTGCTACTTAAATATTATATTGACATTCAGCTGTTTGTATTGTATACTTTGATCTATATTGTATAATGTGATGAAATCTGAACTGCCTTGTTTCACCTTTCATTTCTGTTGTGCATGTATTCAAATCTTTGTATTATGTTTAAAGGAAATTGGATAAGAATGTTTAATTTTGGAAGAAATGTGCTCATTCTGGGTTTTTTTTTTTTCACATTTAGCATTCGTCTCATGCTTCATGTGCCTCCTACGAGCTCTGCTCCGGTTGTTTGAAGTTAACCCACCATGCTCTGCACTGCCTTATTAGCTTAATAGTTCAAATTTGCAATTCAGGAGTGATTTATCACCAGTTATTGATGCAGCATCCCAAAGTATTTGTGAATTGCTTCTTTTTTTTCATTTAATGATAAATTGAAGCAAATGGTGAACATTCAGCTTGGTCAGGGATAACTAAGGATAGAAAATGTGTTGTTATGTGATGTAGGAAAAGACCCAGAAGCAGGATTCATAGACAAAACAAAGTAAATGAAAGATAACTTTTCAACAACAACAAACAACAACAACAATAATGATGATAAATAGGCACATAATTGACAAAATTCAAACTCTTGGTGGATACTAAATACAAGGCAAAAGCCACAAATGACTGTCAAAATAAAACAGGAAGCAACACTACATGGAAGCAGTAATCATAAAAGAAGGTACTTGGAGTACAACAATAAACTAAAAACAAACAATAGTATGTTATTAACCCCAAGAACACAATACCCAAACTATCAAAGCATAAAAGTCCCTCCAAAATATTATTCAACAAAACAAAAATCCTTAAACAGAAGTTAAACCAGACGGTATACACTAAGACTCAAACTGACAAAAAACACAGGTCACGACACATGTATGAGTCACTGGCTTTGTCTTTTAAATTACATTACATATTACATTACATATTACACAATTACATATACACTATATGTAATTTCTACTGAGAGATCTATTAGATCTCAATTCACTACTGGCTAAATTGCAAAAACATCAGATTTACACTAAAGATAGAAGAACAAGATGAAATGTTTCATCTTTTAATAATGCACATTTCACAACTGATAGCATATTAAATCAAAATGCTTTGTAAAGGACTCTGAGGGTTAAAATAATCTCATTAGCAATATTTGACAGGAAAAGGCAGTGGTTAGCCTGAGCAGCTCTCAGTCGTTCATGAAAAATACAAATACACTGTATTTACATGTGAGTATTTATATATGTGCATCAGGCATCTGCACATAAGCATAGCAATAAAATCTATTATGAACTTACAAGTGATGAATAATGCAAAACAAGGAATCGTTTTACAGGACTAGTTATACCTGTTTCATAATTTACTGTAAGTAAAGATGTTTGGGGAGACCTGTCACGCAATGAGCAAAATGTTCTGACTCAACACTATTCCATTTAGTTAACAAACTTCTGGTGTGACAAAAGTTAAATTTCCAGTTTGATTGTATTATTTCCTGTGCACTAGCGGAAATTTATTACCTTATTAAGCATTTGTAGGCAAGTTATCAGTACCCCTTTTTCTTGTTGTTGCTGGTTATGTTTACTTCATTTCTTTCCTCTCTCAACAAAAGTTCTCGTCTTTTTTACTTCCTCTTTCCTAATTATATATTCAGTGGGACAACTCTGCCCAGCCTTTCAGGTGCCATCTGTTAAATATAACATATATTAGTAACACTCCATCTGTCGTTTAATCTAATCTTTATTGAGAATGAGAAAAACAGAGAAAGATAGATGAAGATTTGCATTTCCTTTTTGTCTGCACCATATTCAATTCTGTACCTGCATGTGGCTGTTATTTATGTGTGTAATACTAGTCTCCTGCTACTGTAACTCATCTTCCTCTGTTGTCTTAGCTCCACCCCTGCTTTATCTGCACAGGGCACAACTGGGGAATGGGAAGGAAGTGGTATCAATTCTGCTACTAACCCCTGTGGGTATGTCCCATACACTCCCTTATTGGTGACTGTGCTCTCTTTCCAACATTATATCACAGCAAGGTCTCTGCGTATAAATTCAGGTGTCAAAAACTTTCCAAGCTCCATTTGTAGTCACGACGAAGAATTGGTTTTGCATACATGTGGCTGTGCACCATTCATTTGACAGCCTAAAGGTACAATTTTAGATGCAAAAAGTTTGTTACCAGATGTGCGTGCAACCAGCTCATTTCATGCACTCTTGGTTTATTATCTGGAGGTTGTTGATTTTGCAATGTGTAACTGAAATAAATTAAAACAAATATGAATGTACCAAATGTAAATTTTTGAGTGTCAAAATAAATAGTAAGAGCATATGAATAATTATGTGTGCCTCTTAAGTACAACATTTGATTACTGATGTTCTTTGTCAATATCAATGCAACGGATTATAGATAGATAAACAGACAGACACGTCTTTCTGTGTTATCTTGAAACAATTGGACAACACTTAAGCATTCCCAAAGTGAACCATTTGATTGAGTTGCTGAATGTGACTCCTGTCATTCTCCAGATCCTCAACCTTGTTTTCCCTTTTTCTCACATCTTTCATGCTGAGCTCCTTTTTATCCATGACTTTGTCCAGCTCTCGTACACTGTTTCATTCTCTCCTGAGTCACCTTCACTCCTCCTCTTCATCCTCCTCCTCCTGCTCCGATGTGTTTTATGGCTAAAAGCTGTTATTCCGCTCGGCTGCAGCCCGACTCCTCTCTGTAATATTTCATTCATCAGAACAATTAAAGCGGAACATTGGTTTCCAGGGTGATAATTAGGGTTTGATGAGTGAACCTGAACGCCACCAGGACAAGACAGCTTGATTACTCTCATTTGCTGGTCTCTGTGCTATTCCAGGGTTATTATCCATTGTCTTGTCAAGCAAATAGAGGAAGAAAACAGCCATGAAATGGAGAGAGGTGAGACCTAGAGAGACAGATAGAGATAGAAGTGTAGAGGTAGAAAGAGGCATGGGAGAGTTTGTTGGAGATGAGTGGCTTGTAATAGGAACAGGTCTTTCGGATAGTGATACACCACATTAACTCTGTCTCCTGCTGCTTTTCAGTAAAACACCCATGGCATTTCTAACCTTGTGCACTGCACCATGGAACTTTTTCCACACACCGTAAATGCAAACAACTTCCTTACTCAAATTATATAGTGCATTTACCTTAATTTATACCAGTATTTTAATTTCATTTGCTTTTGCTGACTTTTCAGTTGTATTAAAAAAATGTGCTCCTTTTTTTTTTTAAAGATGTGAAGTTTTGCAGTGACAAGGGCAACAACTTATTGAACTGTTAAATTCAGATTATTGTGTCAGCATTTGTGGCTAAGAACAGTGTTAAGAACAGCAGAACATCAAGACTGAGACAATAACTGACTTTTGTCCAGTGTTCATATGGTGAGTTAGATAACCTTTCTCATTCGTGTATGGGGGGCTGTAGCTCAGGAGGATCCCTGGCTCCTCCAGTCTGCATTTCAAGTATCCTTGGGCAAGATACTAACCCCACGTTGCTCTCCGATGCATCCATCGGAGTGTGAATGTGTGTGAATGTACTTAGAAAGCACTATGTATAGAGAAAGTGCTTGTGAGTATGGGTGTGATTGGGTGAATGTGGCATGTTGTATAGAGCGCTTTGAGTACTCCGGGAGAGTAGAAAAGCGCTATATAAGAATCATTCCATTTACCATTCAAAAAAAAATATGGTAAATGTTAAAATGATGTCAGTTTCAAGTACTTCTTAAAAGTTGCCTGGAAGCCCCTGTTGCCTGTTGTCCCTAAGCCATCCAAAGTATAGGGGTTAAGAAAACAAACCAAAAAAAGGTTTCTGTCAGATGTCTACTGTTACTTAATTAATACCGTGTACAAAGACTTTCTAAAACAACTAATAAGGCTGAGTTCAGTTATATTTACATTTACATGTGAAGGCAATTCATTTAGATCTCACATACCCATACCATATGGGTCAGCCTATGCTTCAAATCTAGGCCTTCACAACCCAGCAAACATGGTTAAAATGTCATCTCCTTGGTCAAAACTGGTGAAAAACGAACCACAAAGGGACAGATGTCAATATCAGCAACAACTAATATTGTTAATTCAAGGCTGTTCACATATGTTCTCATATCTTCTTTTTACTGAAAAAGCTTTTTTTTCCCATTCTAATCAGTTATGAGATAGCAAAAATCAGTTTTTAAAAACAACAAGCACTTCCAGGCAACTTTTAAGAAGTACTTAAATCGACATCATTTTAAGATTTACCATATTTTTTGAGTGAGAAATGTTATCTAACTCACCACATTAAGTTTGCTTAATTTCCCAAGATTTCCCAAAACATAAAAAAAAAAAATCAACTACGCTGATACTTCTATACTTTTATTTATAAATCTACTTTTAAAGACTTGTTTTTTCCACATTCAAGACTGAATTTTATTTGTATGACAAGCCAACTCGACTTCCTAAGTTATTAAGAGGCAGGCTAAACTGATTTTTTTCACCAGCCTAAATTCTTATGTAAGATATAATGCAGAGGGTTTTTTTGTTTTTGTTTTTGTTTTTCACACAAGAATGGACTCCTAGATAAAAGAAAGAAATCACTAAACAACACTAACTGTTTTGAACTCTTATTACATGCACTATTTTTTATGTAGGTGATAGTATATTTGTCCATAATTATTTTACATGCATCTGTGCATTCAATATAGTTACAACTACTGACTGATTTGAATCAAAAAAGCCCTTGTTGCAAATAGATTCTAATACTTATGGAGTGTTTATGAACTCCTGGGCTTCAGCATTGTTTGAAATGCTTAAACATGAATGTGTTGTTCTACATTTCACCATTTCAATTTTAGCCTTGTTTACAAATGTATTAAGACATGTTGGGACATGGTGAAACAAAAGTGTGAACTGAATTAGGTAAGGGTAATCAGTTGTGGCATAGATAGAAACACACATAATCACACTTCACTGCGCAGCTTTCTTTCACCACGTCCCTCAGAAGATTAACCTATCAATTGTTCTGATATTACCTATTCAGGTTTGCGACCTGGGAACACCAAACAATTAAAAAAGCCCTAATTCCAACCTTCTGAATCTTAAGGAGCACGGCATGTATTTTTGTTTGTATGCATATGTTTGCCTTTTACAACATGTTCATCTGTGTGTGTGTGCATGTATATGTGATGGTTAATGGGGAAGCTCTGCAGTGCGAGTGACCCAAATGCTTGAGAAATGTTTTTAAGCTTGATACCTAAGCAGCTGCCAGCTTTTTTTCTCTACATGTAAATGTTGTTGACCTTCTGGAGAAACGGTTTCTCACAGCATGCAGCACTAGAATAATAGCTGTGTGATGTTTGAAGGTAGAAGCGACCTCACTGTGTGCACACAAAACATCTTTCCCACCAAGTGGAAGTAAATTGCTTCCAGTCCTTCCTCCCTCTCCTTTTTTAGGGCAGCTGAGTGACATTTCATGAGGCCATGGCACATACATCTCAATAGTAATCACTTCAAACTTGTGACGCTCCATTTGCTTAACGATTAAGCACAGAGAGGAGGCTGAAAGAATTTTGCTGCTAATTCAATGCTTTAATGAGCCTGGTAATTAGAGCTAAATGTTAATGAACGGTAGGCACTGCAATTCAATGCCTGGGCAAGGGGTTCCAGCAAAACCCAAAGGGGACGGGGCATCTCTGAAGAGCTACTATGACATGAGATAAGTAAGGACAACACAGATCTTCAACAGTAGTGTTTACAGTAATACTATAAATACTATAAACTCTTATTATGCACAGGTAACTTCAGGTAACTTCACTGAATTGACATAAATGTAATCTAGATAGAGAAAGCAAGTTATTTTTTAATGTCTGGAACTGCAGAAGTTGAAAAAAAAATGACATTTAACAACTGGATCTGATTCACTGTGCCCAGATAATCTTTTTAAATTTATGAAACTGAAAAAAAACTAGCAATATTCAGATGTTTCTTCTTCTTTTTTTTACATAGGAAAATTTATATTTAATAAAAGTCAGTCTGAAAAAAGGGGCAAAGATTTAAAGTGTAGAAAGAGGACGGGAATGAATGGTAAAAAAGAAAGGAAGATGGGGGAAGGGAAGAAAAAAGCTGATGGGGAAAGAGGATGTGGCTTCTCTGTGTGTATGCGAGAGAGAAAGAGACGGATAAAGAAAGTGGTGTTCCCCCTGCAGCAGTCTGTCGGCTCGGCGTTCACGGTGGCTGAGCAGAGTGGAAGGCACAGCCGGCCCGCAGGGAGCACTTGGCACGCCATCAGCTCTGCACCGGGCACGCTCACCGCCCAGCCAGCACAGCCCAAACACACAAGCATAGGCGATCAAAACAACGCCAAACAAACACACACCAAACACACTGACAACATGTGAGAGGAGGGGCAGGGGGTGGCACAGACATAGAAGAACACTGGTGTACTGTGTCTGCCGCTGAACCTTCATACTGTTCTGCTATATTTAATAAAAGAAGTGAAAAGATAAATGGATGACAGAACGAGAAGTATTGAAAGGACATGAATGTATCTCCAAGTTTTTATTGATTCTGCTAAATAAATGTTTCTGCTTTTTTGGTTTTTTTGTTTGTTTTTCAAACCTGCAACATGTCACCATAAGTTGACGCAATAAGTGAGACTTTTTATTGTATAAAAATCTTGGATCATTTTGTTAAAAAAAATCAGTCAAATGTGAGGAAGATTCCCAGTTGACTCCTTTAGAATCAGCTGCTTTTTTCTTTTCTTTCTTTTTTTAAATTAACTTTAAGATATCTAAAGAAGCCATTCAAACTCTTTCCCTTCAATTCCACACAATACATTTTTTTTGATTGTTCAAGTTAATTTAAAAGTTGCAACACAACCACTAGTTCAACTTTCACAATCACATTTTTGCTCCACAGTTGTTGGTGGTGTTTTGTTTTTGTTTTTTTGAAACTTGGAACCGTAATTTGTTAATTTACAGTTTCTGTTCTGACAATGTTAAGGTTTTGTTCTCTCAGTTTGATCTCCAACTTACTTCTATCATAGGACTGAGGAGAGTGGTGATGTCATTTTGACATTCAACACTTATGTTTGTTCTCAAGAGCTAAAACTTTTGCAATATTGTTGTAGTTGGTGGGCACAAAATTTAATGTTATATCAGGGCAAAGTTAACTTGTAGCACAGCTAGTGTTGTCTTGGACTGTCTCATTGGATTCAAAATGTTATATCAACCATGCCCTGCTGCCATCAACATCACTGGCTAAATACAGAAACGACTGGTTCTGGGATGTGTTAAACCATTTGTGGGGTAAGGATGTGATCACTTTTGGTTTGCTGCAAACTGGCTTCGTCCTCCTATTCCATCCCAAAAGCATTTACCATTGCTGTTTTCTGCAATACATTCCACTGTGTCACTTTTATTTTGTGAAAATACCAGGTGCGCAGGTTTCTAGATCCATGATGTTTTGACTTGAGTGTTTTTTCTTCAAACCATCCGGACTGACTTTGTGGCACCAATGGAGCTTCACATGCTCCCAATGATTATTTGGGAAAAATCTATTAAAACATGCAAAAGTTGAAGCTGACCTTACAAACCACCTTCGTACATGCTGTGGACAATAAAGTGGTTTGTGGTTTCAATTATTTTAGTAAATAGAATTTCAATCCAGAAGATGAAAAGTTGACCAATGTAGATAACACTTGATAATAAATAAATCTTTTGGAGAAAATTGGTATTGGATTTGGTAAGAATTTTAGAATTTTTCAATGAGCTTAAGTGTGTTTTTCACCCCCTCAAATTGATATTTTTGTCTTCTAAGAAAATGGTTAGAAAATATAATTTTGAGGAGTGTAACTCGGGTGATTTTATAGTGTAAATGTAAAAACAAAAAATCAGCATAGTTTCATTAAATGTCCTAAAGTAATTACATTCATTGGTGAAGGGCACAACTGTGTTCTCTGTCCTGGCTTTTTCCTGCTCAGTGGCACTTGTCTATGTGCCAGTTAACAAAGAAAAAAAAAAGACAGAAAAAGATCATCAGTGAAGAGAGACAGAGGATTTTCAGCTGATTTCAAACAGCTCCTTTATGGCACTAAAACCACTCTGTAACCAGGCCCCAGGCAGCAGCTCTTGGAGTGCCTAAATATACCAGCACAAGTGCCAATGAGAATTAGGTCCCAGGTTTCATCTTCCCTCTGGAACATACCTATAATGGACAAAGCAGGTCTTTTTAGTGCCAGTGCTGCCATAGGTTCCCAAATTGAAAAGAGCAGCTATTTTTGAGACTTGTGTTCCACCTTATATGATGAGCAACTAGACTGTCAGAACGTGAAGACCAAAGTCAAAAGTTAATTCAGTAAAATAAATAATTACTTTGGGTTTTAAAATTCTGAAGGGACAGTTTATACTGCTTCTAATGCTGATTTTAGTACAGGTAATAACACTACTCTTACTCAGCAAGATGTTCACACTACTGTATACTCCACGGGTCACTTTAGCTTAAAGATCAAGTTCTAAATAATCTAGCTGTACATTATTGTTATGGCCAGGTTGTAGGATGTAAAATGAATATATCATCATTTTATAATGGCTTCCAAGTAATCTCTTCATAGTGCAACTTCATTGTAAAGGAGCCAGTCTAAGGACTTCATTTTTAGAAAGGAATGTACTTTTCTTTTTTCTCTCTTTATTTTTCTCACACACCATTCTTTTGCCAGGTTGCAGCAATGACTGTAGTCTATAACTCTAAAAGACATCCACTTTATCTAGTAAGAGTGAATAATGATACCTCATATTAACTTAAGCTAAATTTTAACAGACATTTTTGCAGGGAACAACGACTGCAGCTTTTGTCTCCCATTTTTAACAATGACTCTGCTTTAAAGACTCCACACTTCAACTATAACTACTTTCCTTTTACTTCAGTTTTTTATGCTTTACTTTACAAGAATGGGATTTTATACTGGCAGTAACAATGTCTGGTGAGAAGCACTTTGTGTCTTAGAAGTTTTTACACCACGGGTCTTCAAAGCACCTTTCAACTCTGTCCGTAAAGAATCCTACCAGCCAACCATGATACACTAATTAATTAACAACCCCCTACTTAATCTAATTAAACAGGTTGTCAGCACAGTCTAGCCTTGAGACTATCACTCACCTTTTCTTGGATCTAAGACCACACAGTTTGACTTCTATGTAATTAGACAGGTGTAGCCATTTTGATTGCTTTTTCTTCACATTAATTAGTGGAGGATAATTAGTTAAAATGAACAGTGCACTGAGCGCTTCACTCCTTTATCCTCCCAAAATGTGAGAAGCCACCTACTTTTGTTCAGTTGTTAGAAGTTCCGTTTTGTGAGTGAACCACGCGCTTTGTTCATTTCACACTTAAACTTAATGTAATTTGAAATGTCATTTTAAACTAAACCATTTATTTCTGATGTTGTCATCATTATTATTTCACAGAGACAAAAAATGGGGAATTTATGGGAAATTAATGGAAAAAACAGGAAATATATTGTTATATTTATTTTTTTCCAATGACAAGATGTATCATTTAGGTTGAGACGAGTCAAGATCAAATCAAATTTGCATTTTCAGATCAACCAATTAACCAACTTTGTTACATAAAAACACACAAAACACACAGAATTAGACATCATAACTTTTAATTGGAGACATTAGTACTAACAAACAATAATGACATCAATAAACTAGCTTTTCTACATCCTCTGGATAAAAGATTAAAGAATAAACAGAGCTTAATTTGGCAGGGAAGTATGGGAAAGTTTGGAGAAACTGGTCGGTTAGCAGGCAGAGAAGAACAATACAGGTAAATCTGTAAGGTACAGAAAAGTTGAAACAAAATGCCTATGAGAAAGAGATGACACAGAGGACTGGTAAGACAGAGGTTGGGTGGAGGACAAGAGAAATTGATGAAAAGAACAGAAGGCTCTCTGTGAAAGAGTCAATGAGAAGGATGGAAATATAATAAAGAAGAGAAAGAGGAAAATGAGTATCTGGATTCCTTCAGGTAACAAGATAAGTTTTCTTGAATCTTTTTGGGCAAGAATATATCTACATACCATTAACATCCATAGAGCTACAGTAATGCTGTAGAATCATCAAATCACTTATGATTCTACAGTAGCATCTCAATATGTATTTAATGTTATATTATATTATATTTTTACAGTGCTGCCAGTACCAGTACTGTAAAATTTACCGTGACAATGTGGTAATTTATTTCGTTTTAACTGGAATTTCTTGCAGTGTCCTACTGTAAGATAGATGTTATTGTTTTTACCGATAAGATCTATAATAATTACTATTCATACCAAAACCTTCAACACAGTACAAACTGTAAACCCTCAAAATTCATTGACGTAAAAAGCTCCCCACTTTACGGAGGCAGTGACTAAAAACACCAAGTTTTAAGCTTCTAAATCTGATAATGGAGTGATGATTTGAAATAATATTTAAATCAAATAAGTGACTGACCACCACTGGAAATGCCTCAGCTTGCTGCTGAAAATTAACATATTTCAAAAAATATTTTAGACATTCATATTTACAAGCATAGCATAGTTTATGAGCAGGCTTGAGAGTAGAACTAATGTGTAGCATCCATAATTATTATTATCTTTTAATTACGCTTCAGGTTAATCTTCAGATTAATCAGATTGTTTTATTGCCATCATCTGACATTTCAGTATCCTATTTTAGTTTACAGTTAGATTTAAAATCACTAAACAGAGGATTTATATAGTTACAGCTTTGGAAATATCACTGTTTAGTCACTAGCTGTATCAGCCTTCAAAGGCTACATCATGCAAATGGTATTCCCCAAAGCTGTGCAAAAAATACCAGCATAGGGGAGGTTATAATTAAATCAGTTCATTGCTGCTCTGTGGAGGGACACGTTTTTGCCAATTGGACTGTCACTGGTTACCAATACAACATCAGCTTAAATCCTTCTTCTCACCCAGCAGGAGCCAGTCTGTCTGCATGGCATAGAGCCTGGTCACAGTTCTGGTTGTGTGTGGCAGGGTTAAACATGAAAATGGAGGAGGGTGCAGAGATAGGCTGGACTGGGGTATTGGCTGACACTTGAAACACATGTGAGATCTGGCATGTGCTGTTTCAGTCTGCCATATTTGCTCCAACTCTGCTGTGCTGAAATTAGTTAAATGATCACAGGGGACACTTTATGACATGTACAGGTGGCTGTGTGTGTTTGTGTTTAAGTGCGTGTCCTTGGTTTGCATAAATGTATGTTATTATCTGCTTTGCATGAAAAAAGTATGATTCATCTAGTTATTAGTTATTTTAAAACTGCTCTAATATTTTGGGGATTTCCATTTAAAAAAAAAAAAAAAAAAGCTGAAATCTCTTTTCTTAACTGTCCATGTGGTAGGAATATGAAGGGTACCGTTGCCAGGCCCGCTGCAGTGATCATGCAGCTTTAGTGAGCCATCAGTCAAAATTAACAGCCTCATCGAGCATTCAGGACGGGCATCAATTAAAACCAGTGGAGCTCAATATTGTTTTATGGTATATTTACATTTTAAAGCTTGATTTAATTATCTTGGGAGCATAGAGCTTTCCCTGTGGCCCTCCCTTGTTCAATGCTCATACATCACTTCCTTCCATTAAAATATAGATGGGACATGAAGGAGAGATATGGACAAGACTCAATAGTCACAGAAACTGGTCGATGAAGGATGAAAAGCTAATATGAAAACTTTTAACAGCAAAGTATAGTATTATGCAAATTTGACTATGCAAATTTGACATGCATACACAGTGTTTTGTTTCAAAAAGATGATGTATACATTAATAAACCCTCTCATGCATTGAAAGGAAGGTATTGGTATTTAACTGTATTAATAAAGTTTCTTAAATCTACCCATCTACTATCCATCCATTCATCCATCCATGCAGTTCAGTTCAATTTGTAATGCCAGTTGATAACAATAGTCAGTCCATCTTAACAATATAAGTTAAAAAAAAAAAAAGCTTACAATATAACAGTGAGCAGTCCAGTGATCCCCTATGAGCAAACACTTGTCAACAGTGGGGAGGAAGAACTCCTTGTCAACATTAAAGGCCTTCAGTATCTCTTGCATCTCTGTGGGACAGACAACTATCTACTGTGACCAGCTGTGCAGTCGGGGAAAAAAGATGACAGAAAAGGGGAGCACAGAGACAAACAAAAAAACCGGACCAAAAAGTGATAAAGAAAATGTTAACTACATACAATAGTGCCATACAAATGCAATGAAAAGGGGCCTATCTAGCCCAGTCATTCAGGACAACACTACACCTGGATTTTAAATTGATGTCTAGATTTTACAGGTATTTAAAAAGATGCAAATATAAACACTGCTATAGATCTTTTATATGTGGTTAAAACATGTGGTCAAATATGAGTCTCCGGTTCTTCAACAGTAGTTCTGAAAAGTGAAGTAATTAAGTTTTTATGTAAGTTCGTTAAGGAAGATCTGTTCCCCAGTGCTCTTTCTGCAATCCTGTTGATAATATAGATTTTTATTTTTTATTTTTACTGCTCTATATGTCTTTGTCACTTTAATTTTCCCAAGCTTCACTTTAATGTCAACACTCTTGTCCAATAATCTTTCTGATTGAGCTCTCTGAACAAATCAGGCCCTAGTCCCTATTCTTTAATTTCACTGTGATCAGTCACTTTCCCTTTCAGACAATCTGTCACGCAGCCCTCTTCCTCTTTATCCTAACCTTATCTGGGTTGCCCACGGCAACTCATCAAGTGTCAATCAACCAATCTGCTTTTTCTTCTTTTCCCTCACCAATGTCTAGTCCACGGGGAGTCCAGTCACTATTTCCTTCCTGCTCCTGAGATATCACTTTATACTTTCTTATCAGTCTAGTCATCAAAAATAATAAATTTTACATGTTCATATTTGGTGATTAAAAAAAATCATAAACAGTCTCTCCATATCGAAATACTTTACCACTTTCCTTGAAATCAATGGTTTTTGCAGTGAAATGTTATGATCAACAGTATTGAATGCTGCACAGATATCTTGCAGGAAAAGCACAGATTCAAGTCTATTGTCTGATGCTATGAGCATATCATTAGTAACATGTTCCTGTGCTTTTCTGTGTACTCTCAACCCTGAATGAAACTCTACAAATAAACTATTCCTCTGCAAATAATCACAGATTTGCAAAAATTCTGTACTTGATGTTACGTCTATTTGAAGGACATGTTTTTTTTTTCTCTTTGATGGTGAACATTTCATTTGTAAAGAAGTTCATGAATTGCTCCTGAGAGCCAAAGAAATACAAAGCTCAAGACAGCTGTGACTTTTGTCAGCCTGGCTGCACTGCTGAAAAGAAACCTGCTATCATGCTTTTCACCATCAGTCATGAATAGTATGCAATTCAGGTCTTGTTTTTAATTCACGAATGCAAATGGTCTTTGTAACAATCCCCATCCCTGTTCCCGTTGTGGAGTCATATATTTTTAGTAGTTTCACATCAAGCAGCAGATAGCTTTAGAAAGCATACTGTAATGTAATATTTCTGTGTGTGTGTGTGTATGTGTGTGTTCCTTTGTATAATATTATAATGCAATGAGCAAATTTATTATATCAGACTTTGATTTAATGAAATTGACTGTGTTAGTTTATCTGTTCATTTGTGCTGTAAAAATTGCCTGATAGGCACAAATATAATGTAATAAAAAGTTTGTAAGTGGAGCCTTCTATGACTTCCCTAATAAGTACACTGGCCATTACAGTGTAGAAACTTGTCAGCCTAACTGGCTACATTCATAGCCTTATGATAATTACATTAGACTGATCCGATCTGTTAATTCTATAGGTAGTATTGACAATTTTTCAAGCATTAACAGTGCATTGACAGTGGGCTGTAGCTGTCCGTGGTGCTGAAACAGCACTATTGCATGTTTCCACAATGCAGCAGTTTTGTTCTCCACTCAGTTAAAGGTTAATCTTTGCTCATCTTTCTGTTTTTGAGTGGTGTATGCTTTAGAAACACAGCTCTTTTTTTTCAGCTTTATGTGTGTGTGTTACATTTTTACATTTTTCATGTTATTGTGCAAATTGTGTAATAAAACTGGTTAGTTCCACAGTTCCTCGGCAAGAAATGTACTATATCTCAGTGTCCGTGTAACTTTGTCGCTCTAGATCTGTGTAATTGTACGTCGTTTCCCCACTCCACACTTTATATCTGTGGGTTTGTGCAGCATGTTAACATTGATCTACGAGTGTTCCACGTAATAAAAAATGTGTTTGTATGGACTTGGTCTTTATGAGTTTGCCTCCCATGGTTTTGTTGTTTAATTTGTGCAAAATGGGCTATTAAAGTTTCTCTGTGATGTGGTGCAATTCAGAAGCAACATTCAGAGAACCTTTTATATTTGTGTTATAAATAGCAATTAAGACTTGGAAGTGAAAACACTGTCCTGGCACTGAAAAGCACAATACTGAGAGAAAAAAAGGCAAAGATCTTTTCTCAATTTGGGATTTGATTTTTGTGTTAGGACCATGTCTTTGGGGAGAAGTAGGGAGACGCTACAGACTAAAGTAAATGCAGAAGATAAAAGAACAAAAGTACAGGCATAGAATGACAAAGGAGGAGGATAATATAAAAGAAGAAGCACTCAAAGTGGAGATGGATGTAGTGCATTAAAAGTGTGAGAATCTTTAGGGAAGATGAAATGGCAGAAAACTGAGAGGAGGTAGATGGACAAAGTGATGGGGAGAGAGGATTAAGAAATGGAAAGCTAAGGGACCTACGTGGGAGGTATGAATTGTGGGTAAGCATAGGGGGATCTATGGGCAGATGTAAACTGAGGTAGATGGAGGAAAAAAAGAGAGAGAGCTAGTGGGTGCAAGAGAGACACGGGTGCTGATGGAAGAGGGAGGTAGAGTGAGATAGAGGGGAAACCATGTATTAAGTCAATGGGATAATGATGTGTCAAAGCGTGACCAAGCTGTGAAAATGGGAAAATGTCTTTCATCATCACTAAAGTGTCCTCTCCCTGACCCCTTCAGGTGAAAATTAAAATGGTGGGGACGCAATGGAAAAACAGTTTCAATTTACTTCTAAGTGGAGTAACATTGATTCTGGGTTGAAAGCAGGGCCCGGAGGCTTACAGACACAAGAGACCAGTCTTTCTCTTGGTCTTTCTCTCTCGCTTTCTCCCCTCTCTCTCCCTCCCTCCCCTCTCTCATCTATCTGTGTCTGCATATTGATTTCCTGTATTTAATCACAAGATTCTTAATTATTTAACCTGAAAAGCTGCTCCGATTTCAGGATTATTATTACATTTATATAGTAACACTGGTGTTGATTTAAAGTGAAACCATATAAATGGTGAAATGATGAAAAGAACATTAAAATTGAAGGGTTTTCTGTTGTTGATATGACAGTGGTTCTCAAAGTGGTATATAGAGTGGAAGGCACTGGGAAAAAATATGGAGTAAAACTTGAACTAATTAAACTAAAACTAAGTATCATTTGATTATGACTTAAATCTGAATATGAAAAATTATATTTGGGGGAAAAAAGTCTGAAAACCAAATCATTAGAAACATGAAAACAATGAATATGAAACAAGCTTACGATGAGCAAAGAGAAGAAATCATGGAGAGCAAATGATTATATGAAAGTGATGTTAACTGAAGAATTATATATCTGTATTGTCCAAAAAGATGATTTCAGAACATTTGTCTGTTGCGTTTCCAGTGAAACATTTAAGAAAATGTTCTCATTAATCTGGATTTCATGTTGATTAAAGAACCAGGGAAGATTTTAAACATTACCTCAAAAGTAAGTGTCTAGGTGTACATTGAAAATTTGAAAATTGAAAATTCTTATTCATTTGCTAGAAGTTGGATTTGGTGATGATGATGTTATTTTTTGAAGCTGATTAGCTGATATGTCAACTACTTTTTATGTCCATCAAGCTGGAACTGGCTTGATGGACATTATTGTTTTTTGTTTGTAAAGTCCAAACTGTTCAGGCTCAGGCAACACACACGCACACACACGCACACACACACACACACACACACAGATGTGCAACAAAGTACTAATCACTTTTAGTGATTTTATTTTTTTCTCTACTTCATCGAAAATATTTTTTAACATATTATTGATCTGTGTATTAGCTGAAAACAGTCAGATAAACATTTTCCAAATGTGCTGATTATTTTTTTTGTAAGATTTTGTATCTAGGGGTTTTTATGTGAAAATCTTAAATTAAAATTATGGATTTCACAATCATTGTAATGTTTAAGAAATCCACAGGAAGCTGTTAATTACTACTGATATAATGACAGCCTGCATTCATTCTAAACCTGCCACGAAAGACAAATTTATTTCGGGGTATTATATAGAGTTGAACAAGTAGTGTTATGGACATTCAAATTTCTTTCTTTATTATCTGAGCAGCTGCAACTGAAAACACAGGCAATAATAAATATCTTAATCCAGTCACCACATAACATACAAAGAAATAGCAAATAGTAACATCTTGATGCTGTAAATACTGCTTAATACAGTACTTAAAATACAGGGAGACTTTCAAGGAAAAAGTACACTAGTTCGAGACACGGTGTGGCCCCATAGCGTGTTGTGTGTGGTACAACACAGTATGAAGGCTTAGCCTGTAGCGTGACCAAGCTGTGCTTTCAGAGCAAAGGTGAGAAGGTAAAAGAGGACCTCAGGCATGAACTCACACAGAAATACAATATTACCTCAGCTATAAAATATGAACGAAGTTCAAAAGTACACATATGCACAAAAATACCTTCACAAAACTGAAGGCTGAACTCAAAACATACTTAAGTGAATGAGTCATAATGTACCAACTCAACACACTTTCAATATTTGTGAAACACTCAGGAATTACAGCTTAAAATAAAAAGCTATAATTTCAATTAATAGAGACTTTCTCAGCCATGTGAAAAGCATACTAGTGATGAAAATACTTCAATTCGTAATATATAATAAAGTTAAGATCTACTTCACAGGCAGTGAGAAGGCCACAGATCTCAGTTTGTATTCTTCTCTGTATGGTTCTTAAATTTCTAACTACAACAAATCTCAAACAAAATTTTGAAACTGGAGAGGGGTATTTGGAGAAAAGAAATAAAACGCTATATTGAGTATAAACGAGGATTTCCAGCAGCTGAGGCACCTGTTCAGTAATTGACACTGAGTGGGGGAAAAATGCAAATCCCCATTAATACATTATGATCAGTTAGTGCAATAGGCAGAAAATTATTACTTTCATAAGGTTTATCCATCCCAGAAGTGTGGTGACACATGACATATATATATATATATATATATATTTAAATCTAAAACAGAACTGTAAAATTTTACAGCATTAAACTTCAACCTTCTCAGTGAAATTGCCCCACGGTCGAGGATTCTTCCTCGATTTGTATCAAAAAAGGGGTTTAAAACTGGATTGGCCTCAGCATGCTGTGTGACTGCACTCAAACAGCCCCAGCTTTGCAACACATATGAATGCTTCAAGAGAAAAAGCACTGTGACACATATTGACTCATGCTGGTCTGGAGACAGTATTGATTTCCCAGTCAGAGATCCAGAGACAGCGGCATACAGCTGAGGAGAGAGGGGCATATTAACTCACCGACTGCTATCCAGGCCACATTACGGCTTTTGCAAACCGCATACAGAAGTGGTGAGAAACCAAATTTCTTACCCATAATAGAGATTTCAAACACGAAAGGAATTGAGCTGTTTATTTCATTTCAAAGTAAAGTGTCTAGTGTCTGTTTTCATGTATTGCTGCATTTCTTGTCAAGATTACATGTCAGCCCGTACTGGACATTTATTTTAGGCTCTATCTGAGAAAGGCACCTCACTGGTGCAGTTGTGCGCTTATGTGTTGATGGCATGTTTGATGTTCACCTTGGTCAAGCGCAGAGAGGTTAATGGTGGCCACATCAGCAGGTGACTTAAAAAGCGTTTAGCAGTTATTATTGATGATGCAATTACTGTCCAGACAAAGGCAAAGTATGCTTCCCCTCTAACATTATACCACAGGAGCTATGCATCTTGCTGCAGGCTGGACTCTCTTCCTCAGACCTCCATTCTGTAACCTCCTATTTTTGGAAAATCATGTTGTCACTTGATGGTTTATTTTTTTCATGATACAGAGAAAACATAATCTACACAATATACTAGCAGATTGTCTGATTGTTGGGGTTTCTCTGTAATTTTGTAGGGTCTTTACATTACAATATTAAGCACCTTCAGGTGACTGATTGATAGATCATTGAATTGATAGATCATTCATGACAGGCTTTAATGAAAATGGGAGAAGAACATCTTGAATGGGAAATCATATAACCAGGTAGAAATTGTCGATTACATGCATGGCACTGCTCAATTAATGAAAAATATACATTTCAAATGAAAGGATTGGTATTCCTGTGGCACCTGACTCTTCAACACTTCTATTTTTATTCAAGCCACATGAGAATAATTGACCCCCTGCACAGGTTCAACTTCCAGGTGAACAAGCTCATTGGTGGGTCAAAACAAAACTCTGTCAAGTCATCAGGTGTGCTGATTTGGGTTTTGGATAGCCCGCCCTTCACCTAATTAGAGCCTTGTGAGACCTCCTGGGTGGCTGCTCATGGTAACCTGCAATATAAACACAACCTGTCCACATGAGGAGTGTGTGTGAGTAGCACCGATTTCATTTTACACAGCAGGGGGAGATTTTTACTGTTATTACCTGAGGGCCGTTATGCAGACAGATGCCATCTCAGTTGGAGGCGCTCAAGTGAACAGCACGCTCTTACACATGCAAGGGTGCACACTTGCATACATATTTAGATGCATGTTTTGTTAGTCATAGTGTGGATCTACTTACAAACACATTCATTACTAATGTCTTGTGATACTAGACTTTTAGGAGTTCTGACAGAGAGGCCACATTTCTCCCATACTGGCTTTTTGTCATTGGTTCCCTGTTAAAATCTTTCTCCACACATATCAAGTCTTCAATAATCAGTCCCTGTCATATCTTAAAGATTTCACGGTATCCTATTTTCCCAATAGAGCAATTTGCTCTCACACTGCAGGCTTACTTGTGGTTCCTAGAATTTTACAAAGTAGAATGGGAGGCTGAATGTTCAGCTATCAGAAGATAGACTCCTTCTCTAAGTTTAAGATTAGACTCAAAACCTTCTTTTTTGATAAAGCTTACAGTTAGGGCTAGATCAGGTGACCTTGAGCCATCCCTTAGTTATATTACTATGGGCTGAGAGTGCCGTGGTAATGTAAGACAATGTGATACACTGAGTATTTCTTAACACAAACTCTTCAGATTCATTGAAACATCAAATGTCAATGAAAACAAGTTAGATGTTAGAGTCTTTACTCAATAAAGAGCAAGTCTACCAGTAAATACTAAGGACCTGCAGATCCATCCATGAATCTATCCATTGTGAGGGTCATTCAGGGTCATGTAAAGATCATACTAGCATGATCCTTACATTCTTTTTCTTCAAGGACACGCTAATCATCATAGCTAGCATAGCTTGGCGATGCTTTTAATATGGCAGTAATACACAGTGAGTTTTAAAGCTTTACACTGTAAGATTATTCAATTTAAATGTGCTGTAAATTAGAAGAGCTGCCACAAATTAGTTCTATAGCTATATCTATTTGCATAAATGGTCAACTGTTCCACTGATTCTTGAAGTTTGGGTCTTGTATTCATGGTTATTACCTATTAAGTAACACAGCAGAGATATGGCAATAAATGTCCAATTTACACTTTACTATGTACTGCTGGAAAACTAGCTTAAGTGTTTGCCAGCATCAAAATATAAATCTAATAAGCACCATGCCCTACAGCCACTAGTGACTCATTTATCTTGGGAAGACAGGAAATATGAAAACCCTGAGACGGGTGATAATAATTGTGTATGCGTTACTTGTCAGGTTGTTCAAGTGATCATACCTGTCACAACTGTATTACTATTTCACTTGACAGTTTCTCTATGCCTTCATGCTTTTGAGAAACATTATTGGTGGTAGGGTGAAAAAACGACAGGGGCTTGTGGCTTAGCACATTATTAACTGGTACACCCGTCAACCTGTGCTGCAGTGTCATTGACCTTGTCTTTGTTTTGGTATTTTTCTATGCAGAGAGATGCTACTATTGTGTTGTGGGATTCAATGGAAGCTTTTCACAGCAGGTTTGGGAATTTTTGTTGTGCAAAACAAGGTAGCCAAATGTGTATAGAGGAAATACAACACAGCACTAAATTGTATATTATAAGATGGATAACCATAAAGATTCTATCGCGTACTCCTTGTTTTACAAATTAAACTGCCTTTCTTTTATGTACTTTAAGATAAAAAAGCATGATACTATGTATTGTACAATGCACGCCATGAATTATGAAAAAAAACAGAAAATATGTGCTGCTATAAAAAAATAGATAAAAAACTCTTTGAGATAAAGATTGAATTATTTCCCTAAATCTTATTTTAAAGATGTATAGATGCAGAAAGAAAAAAGCTTTTTTCTCTCATATGACAGAAACAGATATGCAACACAAGCACCATGGGCAATTTCATTTGGTATATTCAAAATGATCTTATATTAACATAGTGGAGTAAACTATAGTGAAGCACAGCATGTTGTTGTCATGGCATGGTTAAGTATATTTTTCCAGGTTTAATGTTTTATTAAACATAAAAAAATAACAAAATGTGTTCATAATAAAAAAAAAAAAAGTAATATTTGCAGTTATATATTATCCAGCAGGAAACTGGGCTTTTTCCATATAAAACTTAGATTTAATGTTGAATTGTAATACTTCTCACATATATAAAAGCAGTTGTCCAGCTCTTTTCTAAGACCTAAAACATTAATATCTCTGATCAAAAGTAATGGTTGCAGAGTAGAGTTGATCAGAATCAAATGGTGCCCTCTAGCATTGACAGCAATAAACACGGAAATAACTCATCCCACTTTTTACGTCAGGAAATTAAACCCTGCTGCAAATGTGTATTTTCTGCTTACCACGTGGAAACAAAATCAAGACAAAACACCCAATTATTCACATTCTTCAGTTTTTCATTTTTCTGCCTCCTTCTCTCTTATTCTTTTCTTTCATCACTCTCTCATTACTCACATAATTCTGTTACCTAGCACCAAGATGAGACATCAATTCCTCCGCCGCTGAGAATTGCAAATTAGCTTTGAGTTAGCTCTTGAGGACATGGGAGGAGACAGGAGTGGGAGGAGGAGAAGAGATAAGCTAATGAGTATGTTTGAATTAGCCTTCACTCGCAGTGGGAGAGAAACAATGCTAGGAAATTTGAAAGAATTTCAGTGACAAATTGGGGAGTTTTAGTATCGTGAGTGACGACTTGCATTACAGCTGCATGCAGTGTTGGTTTCATTCCAGTGTGGTTTGGGTGTTACAGAGCAGGTTCCAGCCAGGGGGAAATTAGCATTCTACAAAGCTTCAAACTAGCCTTGCAAGGTCATTTGATTGAAAAAATAATGAACAATGAGGTAAACATAAGGGAAATTAGATCAACCAGTCAGTTAACCACACAACCTACCTTTAATAATTAAATGCAAAGTAAGTGCCAGACTTTTGGTTTCCTGAAGGACAACCAGTCTGTCAGTTACATATTTTAACCCATAAATTTGCAAAAAAAAAAAAAAAAAAATCAAAGCACTTTGTCACTCTGCTTTTTGTCAAACACCGCCTCCTTTTCATATTTGAGCATTTTCCTCATTCTCTTCCACAAAGGCCAGACCGGGACAGATTAAATTTCAAGCATAAATAAATATTGTGAAAAGGTCACCTTCCATCTGTTATTTGTGCAACCTCTAAAAGTAATTACATACAGAATGGTGTCGGCAAAGCTGTTTGTGTGCTTTCGTTGTCTAAACAGCATATCTCCCGGAGCTCATTTCATATACACCTGTGGACTATGCAATGGTAAACAGGTCCAGTAAACAGAGGTAAACACAAAATCAGATGGTTTGCGCTGATTCATTTAAGGGTATTAATTGTACATTGTAAAACAACAAAGTACCTATTACAGTTATCTTGTTTCCACTGTGAATCTACAGATAATGAGTTCGAAAAAGAGAATTGTTTTGCTTAAATTTGATTTCCCCAAAATCCGCTCTGTGCCATATTACTGAATATGAGATATTGTCCCTTTTTGGGTCCTACAGGAAGGACGAATGCATAAAGATGTTTATAACACATATCTCAGCGCTAAAGAGAGTTAGACCTTATAAACTCCTAGGTGATGCATGTATTATAAATGGAATAATATGCAGTGTCTTCTGAGCAGCACAGCATTGCGTGCTTGCCTCCTTTTAGGAGAGGCAACCGAAAGAGGTCAAACGTGACATCAGGGGAAGGCAAGTGAAGCACCACTCTGCACTTTGAAGGAAAAGAGAGAGGACTTTCTCTTGGGACTGATTTTAAAGGCCAGGTTTTTCTCTATGTGGTCTAACTCTACATTAAATTTAAACTGTATGTTCCAACTTAGGGGTGGTTTCTCTTTCTAGAATTGTATTTGGTTGTTTTTCTGAGTACAAAGCTGTGGTATGTCACTAGCAATTATGTGCCTGGTCTGTCTTTAAAGGTAACAAAGGCTCTGTGAATATATTTGGCTTGTCAGTTACATTTTTAAAAAAAAGAGTTTTCAAATAAGAAAAAATAAAAAGACAAGACCTCGAGGGAAATTAAAAGGAGAGAATTTAAAAACAAAGAAACAATTAAAAAATATTTTAAAAAGCACAAATTAAATTAAAATATTAATAGTGAAAACTGACAGAAATATTCACAGACTAAACTGGGTGGAACTAATCTGCAATCCGAGTGCTGCCAGGAGCAACACCATTAAAAAAGCGCCATGTAAGGTCACATTTAAAGCAGTATGGGGCTAACAAGCACTGTGCTTATAAACAATACATTAGGAGAAAAAGCTGCTTCTAGACAATATTATCGTCTGCGTTAGGGCAAAACACATTCACATAGAAAGTCTGAAGGGAGGACTGGTAGGATGCTGTGTGCCAAAATAATCTGCGAGACAATTTTCTGGCTCCAGACTGCTGCTATCAGTTTGAGAACAGTTTATGTTATCTTGGGGATTAGTAGTACATTCATATGCAGCTCTGTAATCTGGTCACTCCTAATAATGTCAAGATGGCTCATATATGTTGTGGTCTATGATTGATTTGTTCATTTTAGTCAGAAAAAATAACAACAAAACAAATCAATGCTAAAAATTCTGAATTATTTTTGATATATTAGGTTGTAATTGGTTATGGGCTAATAATAAAGGGTTGTTTACGAAGAATAAAAAAATCATTACATCAAAAAGTAGGTATGATTATAAAATTCTTTAGAGTAAATAGCAAATTTCATCAATATGTTTTTTTTTTTTTTTTTTGCCTGTTTTTCATGTAAGTATGATTATAAAATGGAATAGAATGCATGTGTCAACTGATGTCAAGCCAAAGGATATACCAGCACTGGATATTTAATGTAAAATAATGCATAAATTGAAAGTGAAATACAGCACTTTTGCTTTCTGGTTTGCATGATTTATAATGCATATTTTCTGTTGGCTATTTACATTTATTTGCAATTAACATGTATATGTATATTCTTTTCTTTGCAAAGGTTTTCACCTAATGATTAATGACTACTAAAACTAATGGAACTAAACTGCTGGACCTGTCAAAATAAAAGGAGGGGAAGCCGGAGAAGCTGTTGATCGTTGAGTGCAATCTAGTTACAATCCTTTGGGTCGATGCATCACTCAAGTGGGGAAGCTGCACACGGCTTCTAAAATCATAACTTGACAGAGAAAAAATGAGAGACTGGGAAACTGGAGGACAAGGAAATAGAAATCTGCAAGCTTTGAGCTGGAACACTAGGAGCAATGACCTGGAACTCTGGCAGCAGACAACAATCAAGATAAGATAAAGTTACACAAAAACCTCATTCAACTCTACTAAGTTCTCAACCTGCATGCTGAAATTAAACACGGCTGATCACGCTATCAAGGGAGCAACTCAAGATGGAGATAATGTTAATACAAAGATTACTGTCTCACTTAGACATTAGATTTGTCTGGGAAGGTCATACAAAAATTTCCCAGGGAACACTATCTAGCTATATCTTTTTCATCCACCTATGTTATTCATATAAACTTCTCATTTAAAATGGACGTGACCCTATGACATCCTGGGGGCTGTATGACATTGTTTGTTTAATCTGACTGACTTCAGACAATTAGGTTATTAATTTGCATGCTGTATTTATGTGAATTCACTTATATGCTTTTGGCATTTTGTAAGGTCATGAATTCTTTGAAACTGAGATTGCAAGGTTTTATTGCTATGGTGACAAGATGAAATTAAAAGGAATAATATATACCAACTGCATTAATTAACATTAACAGTTTCATTTGTTTCTTCTGCTACTTCTTTCTGCTCTCATTTCATACTATGGCAAGGATGACTGATGCGCCACATATGGCTTGATTTTATCCATTTGAGCTGGACCAGTAAAGCCACTTAACTTTTAAAAAACCAGCTCAAATAAAACTAACAGTTTGGACAACTAATCTCATGATGCCCCAGCCAAAAACATATATATACTTTCCTAACCATCATGAGTCTTGGATGCCATCTTCAAACCTCCAAATAACTTATTTGGGAAGTTATTTTGAAGAATTATCTGAATCGATTGGTCACTGGAACATAAAATGATTAAAACCTGCCCCCATATAATGTTTACTGTCCCCATAACTCATAGTTATGTGTTGTTGATGAATTCTTTGAGGATTCTTTGACTGCCACATCTCTCCATTAAAATATCTCTGACTAAGTTAAACAAAGCACTCAGTTCTGGATTTGGATTTCTTCAATGTTACACCCCAAATTGACTAACTGTCAGGTGGATTTGTAGTGTATGAAACAAAATAACAGCAACAAAATATATATTTAATTAATCTATGCCATACTCAAAAGCACAAGGAAATATTAATGTCAAATGCTGTATAATATATGTCAATTTCTGTGGGATTGTGTACGGCTGTTTAACACTCAAGTAGTTAGTTGCAGTTTTAAAACTCGGCCTTCTGCGCCAAGGTCTAATGTGAGGCAGCTTGTCGTAAACTCTTTGTTGGCCTCGCAGTCCAGGAACCATGAGGCTAATAACATCACTGTTGTTAAAATTTACTGTGTTTCTACTCGCTGGAGTCAGATCCCTCATTGATCAGAGTAAATCAACTCACCAAACTATAAAACATCATCTCAGAGTGATACCACTAATGATCTGCCCCAGCTGACGAGACCCACTGTCTGAAGGGTTGCTGAGGTATCAAAGTCTTGCTGTCTGTCTCCTTTCCCCCCATGGCATCCTCACACTTCATCTAATAATGGAAATTTACTGCAGGTCTTTTTTTCTTGCTCACTTGGCGAGATAAACAGCCTGATGAATCAGGCGTAATGCACAGGCTTACGGGCACAGACAGCACGCAGCCCACAGTAAATATGTGCAGACAGGATCGGATTTCAGCATTAGCAGTGAGGAGATGCATTTATTTGCCTCTCACCCAGACTCATAACAGCACTGAGCCTCAATTACCACGTCTGAGAAGTGCAGATAATACATGCAAACGGCACCACTCCCAACCATTACCAGCACATATATAGAGTTTGCTTTTCACACTGTCTGAACTGCACTTCATTGAACAACGTTGTAGCATTTATAGTCAAGTGATTATCCGCTAAAAGATGAACGGACGATATGTGTGTGTTTGTTTGCTGCTGCTGCACATGTTTGAGCATGTGCACAAATGTGTGCCAAGCAATAGTATAAATTAAAGGGATTATGTGGTTTATTCTCTTATGCTCAAAAATTTTGCATAATTTAAAATACTTTGGCGGGAGGTGAGAGTCCCTGTGATATAAAGTACCATTCTTGAGCTATATTTTTCATGTCACTTTTCCCTTTTACTTGTGGTGTGTTGGGCATTTATGAGAGCTAATAAGCTGCAGGCCAATGTATCATCTGAAAGGAAGCAGATATAAAAGTCAGAAAAAGCAATTTTTATATTATGTTAAAGATTGAGCATTGTTGTGTGAAACAACTTTATATCACATGCAAATGCTACTTTTGTTGTTTTTATAATGTGTAATTGACAAGGTAGCTGTTCAACAGACAATAGCAGCCAAACCGTGCCAGAAAAATAAGATGATTATGCTTATGTACTGAAGCAGTCTGGTTTCCGTTATGTAACAGCATGACCTTAAAGCTGTGAAAACTAAATTTAGACATGTATCGAATGCACTGAGACTTGGCTTGGACTTTTCTTGAATGTGCTTTATGAGACTTGGACCTTGACTTGATTTTCTCTTTGTTTGTTTTTTTAATTCAAAGCTTGAATGGGATGCATTTAGTGGCTGCAGACCAACAATGTGCAAAAAGAAGAAAATATTGTACAAAAGAGAAAGAAGGAGAAACAAAAACCAAAGAGTATTACAAAGGAAGCACGTGAGTAAAACAAAAATGGAACAAAGGGATAATGAGTGTGTGGTGATGGAGATTGAGGAGTTGCAAATGTTTTCTCACCACATCTCTCAATTCTCACTGTCTCTCTCTTTCCTGCTCTCTCTCTCTCACACACACATATTATTATTATAATCACCTGTTGTGTGTTGTTAAATCTGTATTGATATATGTCATAAAAAAGCAGCACAAAAAGGAAAAAAAAGGAGAAAATGATTTATAGCCACTTTGGATTTCTAATGTCTAATGTGCCACTGTGTTCAGATATGGCATCATAATAGAATCACTGATTAGTGATGCCCCAGTGTGAGAAGGTCCTCTTAAGCCAGCAGCTTAGCTGCAGTGCAGCCTGGGTGCAGTGTCAGCTCCCTCCCCCCTGCCCCTGCCCACTGGATGTCAGCCCTGAATTGTGTTTTGATGTTTCTTCAGACCCACAATTGAGCTCCATTCTCAGCAGCCAAAACAGACATTTGTCAATTCATATGCATCAGGGCACTTTTTCCCCCCTCCCTCTCATTTTCCTCAGCTTTCTTTCTCTGTTGTGTCTTCCTTTCGTTCTAGCTCTGCTGCACTCAGTAACATCAATCGAGCAAGAGGATATGAGTGGCCGCGAGCCCCCTACTGCTAGTGGTGTCACATGTGATTACCATTATTTATAAAACTCACTCAGGCTCGGTTGCGAAGTCGGCCTCTCCCGGCCTCCGTCCCTGCACACTACAGTCAATATTTGCACGCAATCCTGAACTGTTGAGAGTTTCCATGGTGGTGAGAGCCTCCATTACATGAAATATTCAGGGCGAACGGAGACTCCCGTGAGGCCAAGCGCAGGGTTTTTACTCCGATTTGATTATACGACATGATTTTTTCATGAGCTATGACAGTCCTGTTGAATTAGAGTCAGCTCTGAATCTTTGTGATAGTCACGGAAGCCAAAGAGGACGAGCAGGGTGTCCTCTTCCCTGACTCTGTCTTTAACTCGCTCTGTCTGTCTAACAGGGAGAATAAAATTTACCTGAATTAAAGAATCCCTTGTAAAGCACAAGATATGCATCATGTGTGCTATAATATCATGTTATGGTTAATGGATCATTTGTTTTCATATCTCCACCTACCTATCATAAAGAAGTTGCTGATATCAGGGTTGATAGACTGAATGCTATCTGTGGCCCTGAAATACATTTTGTTTTCAGTTTTTTCCAATATGTTACATTTTTGTTTCAATAGTAACAAAATATACAAATAAAAAAATTGATTAAAGCATTTACTTCTTGCACAATAGTAATGGGATATTGGGCATTCCAGTAAATTCTTGTTATAGCAGTTATGCTACAAAACTAAGTACATCACATCCATCATTTCAGAAGTGCATGGCAATGAAAGTCTCATATTCCACAAGGCAGACATCTGTCCTGGTAACTTCTCTGAAATAGGTAGGCAGTAATTTACTCCTTTTATGAAAGAAGAAATTTAAGCTGTGCATGATGTCAATTGTTTATTTAAATAATTGGCTTTAAAGCTATAAGTACACAAGCGCATGAGATTTTAGATAAAAGAAAAAGCAAGAGAGATAAAAGGAATCATGCATACTCGCATATTCAATGACAACAGTAGTGAAACTAGCAGTTACTATATTAAGAGTGTAAAACATTCATTAATGATTTCAGATTTAAAAATTAGACCTACTACCACATATAAATGAAACATACGTAAAGGGAATTTAATAATACTGTGTTGTGGCTGTTTGTTGATTTTATGGCTAAATTCCAATGAATGCTTAGCATAAATATTTACATATCTTGATGTAAAATGGCAAAGAAACTGCAGATTCCACCATCTACAGTTCATATTATTAAGACCTGTCTAAATCTCTGTAAAAATCTTTACAATATATATTTTTTTACATTTTCTCTATCCATATTGATGTGCTTATGATCTTTGTCTTGTTGCATGACCCAGTTTTGGCCACACTTTAGCTGTCAGACACATGCCTTTTACATGTCCCATTAGAATATGTTGGTATATTGAGATATTCATGGACAACTCAATTTGAGGCATGTACGACGAGGCAGAATTTGGAGTTATGACTCCAGGTTAACCCTGTGGTTTCTGTACTTCGAAGGTGGTTTACTTTTCAGTTAAATATACTGTCTGGGGGAAATCTATTCAACTTATATACATTACAGTGCACTTATTGACAGATCACATTATGCATGCATTACAGCTGTATTGCTCTGCAGTAAAGTATGGTTGGTAAACTGGCTTGCATGCGGACTAAAAATGAAAAGCATTTTTTGTTATAAAAAAACCCAAAGTGTTGAGCAGATGAAATTCTCTAACAGTCAAAAATAGAGAAACATTTCACTTTCAAAACCACAGCAACTGGACGCTTGAAATGTTTCACACAGCATTGTTAAAAGAAGAGGTGATGTAACACAGTGGTAAACAAGTTCATGTCCTTTTTTTGGGGAAAAGTTTTGGAGGCATCAAATTCAAAATGAATATATTGTTCTTCAAATAAATAAGACAGTATCTCACTTTTAAAACCCATAAGTTAAGTTATTGTTTGAATGATTTCATAATTGCTTTACCTACATTTTCATAGCGTTCCAACTTTTTTGGAAACAAGTTCGCATTTTTTCAATAAATTACAGCATATTGATTAAAAACAACAAATGAGTCTGATTTTGTACCTATAATTTCTTCATTAAAGGCAATAGTAATTACTGCATACGGTATACTTATTAAAATAATACACAAATAAGTATATATTTTAAGACAAATTTATTTATATGATATCTTTAGATGGCTCTGCATACATCAGAAAATGAGAGAAAAAAGTGTAAATGTGTAACTGCCTAATTAAAACCATTCAACTTATATAACAGGTATAAAAAACAATGGAAAAAGAAAAAACAAAGAAGTAAAAAATGAAGAAAAGAAAAATATGTTGTAGTCAAACTAATCAATAGTGTGCTCTTTTTTCTTTGGTTATGCTTATGTAAATGATGTCGCCTCTTCTTCCATTGTTCTTGAACGAATGAATAGTAGGAAAAGTGGAAAACTAACTTGCTGGTCGGATGCAATACTGTGGAATCTCTCAGTAAGTCCCCTTCACTGGGCTGCTATGCTCCAGCAGTTATATCATAAATGTAGATTCTTGCTCAGCAAAGCTTTGGCTGTACTCAACTAGTACAATTTCTAATTTGAGGTAAAGGCATAAGCGTTGGTCAGCTGACAAAAACACACCTGAGTCATTTCTCACTAAATACTCCCCATTCTGCCATTAATATGTTTTTTTTAATCAATTTTAATTTTTGGCCAATTTATGCTGGTTGGTAGTAATTTACTTTCTATCAGTGTAGCACATAATTTTCTTTATTTTTTATTTTTCAAAAATATGAACAAAATCACCTTGGATTAATTATTTCTTAGAAAGTTTTCCTATATTTACTCTTTTGCTCAATGATGAAGAGGCACCGAGACTCTCAGTACCTGACTGCTTCGTTACTAGGACAGTCAAGGTCATTCTTAACACCTGCCTTTGGTCCACTGAACCAGATGATTGTCAGCTGAATCCAGCATTGTCGATTTGGCCTTTTGATTCTCACATACACAAATACACACTCACACACATACACTACTACACATGCATGTACACAGACTGAGAGATTATTGGCTCCTGGCTCTAACAGGCTGAATCCTGGCTTCCCAAACACACACTTGTTTATAAGTGACCCAGCTTTAAGACATGATTGGTCAGAAGCCATGAAGGTGGACAGAATACATCAATAAGACAGCAATAAGAGAGAGAGAGTGTGTGTGTATGTGTGTGTGTGTGTGTTGACAAGCTAACTAACAAGCATTTCTATCTGTAAGAGGAACCTCAGTGACATTAACTTTAACAGAGTCAAAGAACATGTTTAAGGGCTTGTCCAACTGTCACCACTTGACAGAAAAGTACACACACACACACACACACAATGTAAGTCTGGGTTGAATACTGATGAAAGATTCAAGTTTAATACTTTCTTTATGTTATACAGCATACAATGCTTCTGTAATAATCACACATATTAGTGCAGGATTTGAGAGTTTGATTTTCCTTTTTGCATTATGAAAAAAGAACTTACCACTGAAGTTAACTTTGGATGAATGCCATTGGTTGTCATTGTCATTTATATTATAAGCTTGTCTTCTAATTAAGGTCATTTGTGCCAGTTAGTTTAAACTTTCTGAGTTTAAGTTTCAGCTTTACAAACTCAATGACTTATTGTATTTATCCTTTTTCCCCCTTTTGGATTGTCATATGCTGCAATTACTAAGCAGATTTAAAAGATTTATATTCATTCAATTTAATCTCCTGTCATTCTAAAACAGATTTCATCCAATTTGAGGACTTAATGCTGTAGCATGCAAGCTAGTGTGCGTCAAATGATAGCTTATGTCCATCTGATGAAAGAACAGGTCTTTTAATGTGTCTTTAGTGCTGTTATTTTTATTTGTTATAAACAAGGCTTAATATAGTATTAAAAAAAACCCCTGTATGTCTACCAGCCATAGCCAGCTATATGCTCTTTAAGTATGATGTCATTAGGTCTCAAAGTCAAACGAATACTGCGACATCACTGAGAGTTACAAACTGTCTAAATTCTTTCATCTTTAATAAAATGATCAGTGTGGCTGCTCTACCAGGTATAACAATTAAGTTTAAAATCCAGGCATCCATGAAAACAAAATTTATGAAATTTAACGGAATTAGAAGTTAGCAGGGAGTTAGCTCGGTAGTTTCCACCTAAACGTAATATACCATGTTCTAAGGGATTTCTGAAAAAATTAAAACGTACAGCTCTGCTATCACTTCCAACACAAATAGTGACATTTGTAGTGTTACTGAAGTTGTGCTAGCTGGTATATAATGATGTGCTACGTGGTGGCTAGCTACACAGCTATGGTTAACATAATATAAACACATTAGCACACTAAAGCTGAAGGATGAACGGTAACCTTTTTCCACTTGATAAAAGTTTACATGAGGGTTCCTGATGGTTAGGGACAAACAGTGTTGGGAAGGTTACTTTTAAAATGTGTTCCACTACAGATTACAGAATACATGCCCCAAAATGTGTTTTGTAACATGTTCCGTTACGTTACTCAATTAGAGTAACGTATTCTGAATACTTTGGATTACTTCATATATCATCAAGCTTTTTACAACTAGATGAATGTACTATTGCTGTGTGATTTATTACTCTTACTGAAGGTTACTCGCCATACCAATACCAACTAGATTTTTAAATCTTAATATAAAATGAGTAAGAGTAGGGTGGACATTAGGTAAGGCTGCACTTTTTGCAGCAATCTCGTATAGAAAACTATTCCGCGCGTATATAAAACAGGTCCGTGGCTCCGAACCGTAGTAAAGGGACCTCTGGCTAATACGTTGGGTTCCGTGTCGGGCTCGTAGCCAGCTTTACTTTGTTGTCTGGGTCAACTTTGCTAATGAGAGACAGAGAGGGGCATTGAAAGGCTGCTCCAACGGAACTTATTGTTTCGGAGGAAAACACGAACAAAGTGTACAGTCGAGTCTTAATAGCTTACTTACAACTGGACTACACTGCCCATGAGGCTACATTCTTTAGGGCTATGCCTGTAACACTCTGCCTATTGCCTTCATGTTAAATAATTTTTTGAACAATAATTTTTAAAAATATTTTGTCACGTCATTATGCTGCAAGTAGAGGTGACATGGGCCACGAGATTGAGAGCCAGGCATTTGAGCCTCTTAATGCATATTTTATTTGGGTTTCCACCGGCGTGGAATTACCAAAAATAGAGAGGGGACGGCCTAACATATGAAACAGGAAAAGACCACCGTGTAATCCATTTATTTCAACAAAGTAACTGTATTCTGAATACCATCTTTTTAAACCGTAACTGTAACAGAATACAGTTACTCATATTTTGTATTTTAAATACGTAATGCCGGTACAGAATTAAAACATGTTAAAAACACAACAGTCTCAATCAACAAAGAGTAGTTTGGACCCAGAAGCAGGGTTCATACACATCACTTAAAGACCGGATTAACCATTTATTTAATGATATACTACCCCTATCCTAATATTTATTTTTCCAATGTGGGGTTTAACTTTATGGTAAGATAATTGTAAAATTATAATAGTAATTTCCATAGTATAATTTTTATATCATAAATTAATTTTTATATAAACACAAACTTACAAAATGTAATTTCACTTTTTAAATATGTTAACATCTAGCTTATGCTGAGATATTTGATGGGTTACAACTTGAATTTTTTTATAATTTTTACATTTTGCTTTTTTTTTTTCTTAATTCCCACAAATTAAAAACAATAAGTGTGAAGCGCAGTATCACTCAAATACAGCAGCAACAACTAAACTGATGAGCCCAGTTCCACAGTTGCTTCAAACTTGATAGCTTTTTTCTGCTTGTGGAAAGTTCTTTTATTATTATTATTTTTTACATTTTTTATTATATTACTTTTGCTTTGGTTTCCAGGACCACAGAGCTGCAACTATCATTGATAAAAACAATTCACATGTAGAGCTCGTTTGTTGCTCGCCACATTAGTCATTATCCAACACCTGATGATGATTTACTGGGTCAAAATAAGGAAGACTTTCATATTAGAAATTATGCTCTTACTATATATTTACCAGCATCTGTAGCTTGCCATCACCAGTGTGTGAATGTGTGTGTGAATGGGTGGATGACTGGATGTGTAAAGCGCTTTGGGGTCCTTAAGGACTAGGAAAGTGCTATACAAATACAGGCCAGGCCATCTGATCTTTAAGAGCAAACTCTATGTCACTGGATTTTTAAAAAAAATAAATATTGGTAAAAATCCTTAGATTACCATCATTCACGGAAAAAAAAAAACTTCTCAAGGGCCTAAAACAAGCCCATGTCTAAAAAAAATGTTCTGGTTCAAAATCTAATAGTACACAATAGTCCTAAGTGATTAATGCCTGTCAGTGAATTATTTTATGAGAATAATTTATTTTTGAACAGTCATTAGTTGTCTTCTTGGTTCATTTTTATGCAGCATATTTAAGTAAATAACATAGCCAACTCAAATGTGGGACATTTTCTACACTGTGCTTATTACTATTTGGAAGTTGTTTTATTTCTTTTAAACAAAATGCCGGCCTTTACAAATCCATGATTCTTTTTGCGTACTCCAGAACTCCAATTAATCAATTTTGTCAGAAGAAAAGGTCAAGTTTGCATATTTGTCATTCTTAAGAAGCCATGCATACTGTTCCCCTCCCGCAAACTGTATATTGGTAGAGGAAGCCTGCTGCTCTGGAACAAATCAAACCCATTAGTTTGGAGCACTCCTCTTACTGATGACTACATAGATTGGACTGAGCGACTGTGTCTGATTGTTTGACAAAAATGTCAGACCAAGGCAGACTGCTGCACAAACGGTACAGCGACTTTGACATTATCCTACTTCTACCTAGATTTTGCATATCCTGGAGTAGATACAAAAATGCTATTTTATCTCCAAATTTATAGCTAACTGGCACTTCACCAGTAAGAAATCTGTGCAAAAACTACCAACAATTTCCTCATAAAACTGTTGCCCAGAATGCAGAATAGTAGTTCAAAAAGACTGCTGTGTGTTATCACTGATCTAATTGAAGTGATAACAGCTTCATCAACACAGCCGTAGGGTGTGGAGAAATGAAGAGTATGAATGTGGTTATCTATTATGACACTAATTATAGTTATATGCCTTAGGCTCAGCAACTGTCCCTACACTATCTGTAATCTATTCCAGAACTTGAGAGTGCTTTACTAGTTTAAAACGGGGATGGAATATACAGCATATTAAATATAGCTGATGCTGTATTATCCAGTGGAATTATCTTCAAACAAAAACAACCAAATTAGCTTTGAAATGAAAGAAAAGGTTTGATTGGAACTATTATTTTGTTGCATGTGCATGAATCTGTGTGTTTCGCCATGCATGACTCTATGTGCACAGATGTGTGAGCATGATGATAGCGTGGCAGCTGCTGACAGAGAGCCTAACTTGAGGCAAGTGAAGAGGTCTTAAATAAGGCAGTAGTTTTCTGAGTAGCTGCACTCCTCTCTGTACACTTTCCCCTTCTCTGAAAGGCTGCAATTACCGTGTCAGCTGCAATACTGCTAACATGAAGAAAATAGCTCAAGCTAATTATTCTCTTTCTAGCTCAGTCAGTAAGGAGGAGGACTGGGAAACAGAAACTGTGAAATGGACAAATCTGTGGTAATGACTAAAACTAACGACAGATTAAATATGCAATGTTGGTCCCCGTATGTTATCATTCTGACAGATCTGTCAAAATATTATTATATTAAAGAGAGACACTCATTGGTTTATAGGGGAAAGACTGGCTGCATCATATCTCACCACGTGGGGGACTCGATGAAGCCCACAAAGTTTTTGCGGACCTCACGGAGACTATTTAGCCTTGTTTTAAGCTTTTTGATATTTATTTTTCTGTTTATTTAGATCACAAAAAAGGCATTTCATACATATATGGTTGTGTTCTCTTCTATCAGCTAATCAAACAATGTAGGAAGAAAAGTATTACTTTTGTCACTGAAAGAGTGACAGTAAAAAAAATAAAAAAATAAATAAATCTGCTTGAAAATTATTATAACTTCTGCATATATTTGCCTTTTTGTAGGACATTATATATTGCCATTACCATTAAATCATATTCATGGCTCTCAGTACTGAACTTTGAAAAAGTCAGCTGCAGTTGATGAGTTTTAATATTGGGATTTTCAATCATTTTCAGTTGATGAGTTTTAATATTGGGATTTTCAATCATTTTCAATTCTTATTATTATATTTTTTTCCTGTAAATGTACATAATATTTGATAAAAGATCTTTTATTTTGGCCTCAGTGCTACTTATATCTAATCGAAAGCTTTCTTTGTTGTGATCTCTTTCTGGAAATGTTGTTTTTAGTGGAATGGCACTACGCATTTGAAGTGTAAATGCCCTATTTATAAGTTTAAAAAGTAGCTTGGCAGAGTGGGCCTGTCACGTTTTTTTCCTTTGCTTTTGTGGATGCTACTTCTGTTTACTTCTATGCTTGTGAAAAAGAAAAAAATATATAGGTGATATTCCTCACGCTGCTGCATAGATTTGTTTTTTTATACTTTCCATTGAAAAGATGAAGTGAACAGTTTATTTAAAGTTTCCTTTCATTCCTTTGACTTATACCTCCTAAAGATTTTATACTGTAACATTCTCTCATCAAAATCACCGCGGAATCAAAGGTCAGTCAGATATCCTTCCACCGCTTGCAATTTGTGCTCCCCTGCTGTGAGGTGCATTTAAAACTTTTTGTGGTCTGATGCTGATCTTGCTTCTCAGTGAAGTTACTTGCAAGCACTTTTGTTTTTCTCATGTATAAAACATTTGCCTAATGAGACAGTACTTCAAATAACCTACATCATTTTGACATCACTCATAAACCATATAATATTTTCTGTATCTCAATAATGGCTTTATAAAAGAAGGCAATCATTTAAAGTTAGATTTAGTTAAAACTGAAGCTAGACAGTCACAAACAGCTGCTACAGCTATAACTGCCTTTTCCTCAGATGTGTTTTTGTTATTTCAATTTAGAAATTCACTTCCTATTATTATCATACTGTGCTACTATGATTATGCTTTGGCCTATGCCTGTAACTGTCAAATAATGAGTGCAGAGTCAGGCAGAAGGCTGCAGCACATAAATATTAGTGAATATGCTTTTCACAATGGTTGTGCAAGTGTTAGAAGTGCTTGGACTATGCTTCACACAAGCTTGCACCTGTCCAGGAGTGACTGCAGACTTTGCCTTGTCATTGTTTATCTCACTCAAAACATTGATTTAACTGAATAGGAGAGGTCTATCTAATCCCTCGGGTTATTAGAATTTTGCTTTAAAAAAAAAAAGCAGGGAGATGGACAGGTATCTTAAAGGGACATGAAATTCTCAGAGAATCCATCAGCTCACTGTAGCAGTGCTGATGTACAGGTATTGGTACTTGCAAAGGCATAACTTTCGATGAAGCAGCTGGTGTGGTTCCCCCCATGCCCAGACTGGGCAGAGTTGACATGACTAGTTTTATGGCCTCACCTTCCACATTGCACAGAATGTATATAACTTAACTTTATTGAAGTTAAGTTAAAGGTCAGATTATAAGATTGAACTAAACCCAGTCTTTATATCCAGGATATGTTTTTCTTTTTCTTCATGAATTTTAATTTTACACTCCATTATTTAAAAACGGTGCTTTTTCCTAAAAGTTTTGTTTGCAGGGGATGTGCTTGGAAATATATTACTGGTACTTTGTGACCTTGTGGAAAATGTACATGAAGCTGTTGATGTCAGCAAGTCTCTTATAGAATAGTTTATTGGGACAGTAGCATTACAAATTATGTTTAGCAAGACAAAGCAAAAAAAGTGGTGCTCTAAAGAGAAACAGGAGAAGAAAGCAGGATGAATATACCTACAGGACATGAGTAGTGTTGTCAGTGATTCTGCTGAATGCAAGGCCCGTAATATGGGTCTCATGGGTGAATGGACTAAACAATTTTTACCATATATATGTTGAAAATATTCACTCACACTATAATATGTGTGTGCGTGATCTAGATGCTGGTCCATTGGGAATAATTGTTCAGTTGTATAAATGATTGTGCTTATTTTGTATGATGACCTCGTCCAGACAGCTCTGTGAGGACCTGTGGTTAAAGGGCTTCTCTGTCTTTTTTATTTTTCTCTCCATTCTTATAGATATTGAAGTCCTTTTTTTTCCCCATCTCATTAAACTAATTATTTAAACATTTATCTACATCTATATAACTTGTAGGTTAGAGACCCAAATTGACAAATAGGAAGTGATGGCTTTGTAGTCGTAAGAAACTAGATTGTGTCTTGTTTACTGCAGGGAGTGTATGATTGATCGTTTCATGTGGCGGTTATTTCTACAGAACTTAAAATGCGTTAATATTATGACAATGATAACAATAATTAACCATTATTTTTGTTGTTTTAACATAAAAATGATTGTTCCCTGCATGTGTTAAATGACTGTGAACTAACTGTGGAAAGAAAAAAAAAGTAAAGAGGTTCAAAAGGAAATAAGCTCCCAGGGAAACTGACAGTCGATTCAAGGCTGCAAATAGCTTTTTATTAAAAAAAAAAAAACATATTGTGAGCTGTGTTTTTCTTGCTTCATGTGACAAATAAAACACACACAACAGAAAACCCTCTCTATTACAATAACTGGAAACTCATTATGGATTCAACATCACACAACGTACATGCAGTACCAAATTATTTTAGAAGCCATTTTTTTAACAAAGAAAAGATCAGTGGTTTAGAAATAGCAATAACTTGTAAACTTGTCTCTTATCTAAAATCAGTTCCAGTATGTTTTTGCTTAGTGTGTAGTGTGATGGAGGACAACAGTATCATTTTTAGTAAAGATGAAGTTAGCTCACATATTCTGACAGTAGAGAAATGTGAGCTGAAATACTTCTTTCAGAGCAGGTGAAATAATAGCAGTGGCTGCTATAGTCAGCTACACAGAGGTCATAAGTGCCAGACTCTAAAAAGGCATGTCTGACAGAAGGGTGCACCCTCACCCCCATTTAGTCCCTATGATGGATGGGTCATTTTATACACCATTAATCCATTCGTTTGTCAATTACTAATGGAAATTCTGAGGTTGAGGATGGGGTGGTGTTCAGGTTTCAGGAGCTGGCAAGTCACTGAATGCCACCTTGCATCACTGCTGCCTGTAATTACAGAACCTGTCTGAAATGTAATGAAAACACTTATCCACACAGAGGTGTAGTGGGTGATACTTGTTATGATGTTTACTGTGATTATGATTATTATCAACACTGTCATTTCCATTTGGAATTCATTTTGTATTTGTGCTCTAAACATGACTGGTTGAATGCAGCACATTGCTTTCTTGGCTAATAAGCTAGACAAGTGACTTGCTGTTGAATAGCTGAGTGAAGAAATTATATTCAGTCTCAAGTGAACGATGGAAGACAGAGACAATTTTTATCCCTGACACCTTTTTAAACTTAAAGATTTAAACTTAAATCCTTTTCTCACCTTCAGTGAGAAAAAGAATCTGAAAATATGCAGATATTCAGTGTGCAATGAACTACTCAGACATTCTTCGATGCCTTTCATCTGAAGACATACGACTAGAGGATCACATTAAAAGTGTCTTCCTTTCTATCAAATTATCATTATATGAAATGATCAGGTACACATTAATGAACAACAGCATTTTTCTTAATGGTTTCATAGGATAAATATGGCGTAATTCTACTCTATGCCAATATTTCAGTAAAGGGGAAATACAACATTGTATAAAGAGGGGAAAGGGGTTTATGAGGATCGGCTGTCAGTCCCTGGAAATTACCCCAGCTTGTGAAGTCTCCCCATTTCCTTCTCTCATCTCTGAACGATGGGCGGATGTGTCTTTAACAGCTGGGGTTACCGACACACCGGCTCTCTGGGCTGATGAGCTGCTCTCTATTTGCTCTGCTCATTCTCCTGAGCACCGTGGCCATCCAGATTAGAGCCTATGGCCCATTAGGCAGCCAGGGAGGTGGGCAACCTCGATGGTGTAGCACAAGTGTGTGTAAGTGTGTGCATGCCTGTGTGTAGTAAGATGGGCACTTCAAGTCACTGGTAAAACGATTGTCTTTTTGGCTCTTCTGCTTCATTCTTTTTGATGACAGCCAATGAAAACACAAAACCTACAAAAATATGCTTGAAATATACACAAAAATACATATAGCCAAATAACCTGTCCACATGTTTTGTTTAATTTAAATGAAATTCTGGTTATGGAATAAATATAGATAGATTAAGCTATGTACCTGACAAATCAACTTAAAATATATTAACGTTTTCTATCTACAATGATCATTTGTAACTATTTTGAAACATCCCACAGGATGCCAAATATTAATGGCAGTCAACTTCAGATGCTGCCACGTTTCACAGACTTGACTGAAGCAGATAAAATTAGGTCTTTGAAAATGAAAACATTAGGTCAGCTCATCCAATTTGTCATATAACCATGACCAGAAAACCTGTAAAATATGGCAGACTGTGTGTTTATTTTACAAACTTAAACTCAGCCCCCCCTACCCATCCCTTGCCTCTTTTCAATTCACTCTCTGATATTCTTTTCCCAAAATGGGCAATTGTTTTCAAGAAAATGCTTTAACAAAAACATTTTGCACTAAAAGCGCAGTACAACAGCAGAACAAAGCTAGTAACTAGCACTTATCTGCTAAAGTGTCAGATATTTTCTCCAGGAAACGCTGAAGATGGAAAACAAGAATAGAGAGAGTAAATACCGGATATTTATCAGGTGGCTGCAAACCAATCATGAGATTGCTGAGTGAGTGGAAATAAGCTATTTCATGCTAAAATGTTTGCCATATCAACTTAAAATGTGTTGCTATGTCAGTTTCTGCTTTTACAGTTTGTTTCCATAACCAGATAGTTAATATTAGTGATGAATCTTTTCCTTCTTCAAAATGTCCTTGCAGAACCAAAATTTGAACTCCTTGCTTTGCCCAGCAGGCAAGAGGTTGACGGACATGTTGCAGCGGTGCACATCCTTATGTAGATCAATATCTGCATATGTATAGGTTCATGCCCTCCGGCAGCCTTTGTTTACAGGTCAGGCAAACTCTGTACACACACATCATGTAAATCAAAAGCTGAGCTTGATTGTGAAAAATAAATTGGGAGACAACACAGACTGTAAATTGCTGGAGGCAATTTAGAATCTAGGTGTAATCACAGTTTGGTTTTGAGCAATTGTTTTTCTTCTGTCACTATTTTGTGCAACGCTATTTGAAAATATTCAATGTCAGCCTTGCCCTGGGCAACAAAATGAAGCTTCACATATTATCGAGTGTTCCCTCAGGGCCAATGCAATAATAAAGAATAGGAAAATGGGCTTACCGTTGCAGGGTAAATCCTTTGAGCCTCATAAATTTATTGAGGATGAGAAGCAAATTTGCTCATACCATGGGAAAAATGCACCCAAAAGTCATTACAACATTGCTGAGTGAACTCAGTATAAATCACATATCTAGTCAACAAACTGACTAGATGGTGCTGTGTCTCTAACTGTTACATCAGGACAGTGGGTAATTAAGACAGAGATTTGGGGGGTCAAGCCTCATTGTCCCAACCCAGAACAACAGTTTTTAACTGGCCCTTGGACTCCACAGAGTCAAAACCTTCAGTAGGATGACCTTGACTAGATTACTATGTCTTTATTTAGTTTGAAATGGATGATAAACATCTTGTCTAGTATTTAAAAAAAGTAAAACCTGAAGAAAAGACTTCTGGAAGCTCAAACCTATCCACTGGTGAAACTGCTTTTAAATTTCTCTGTTTTCTCGTTTCATTTTCTTTATTTTATTATCTTTTTAATAATAAATGGGGCGATCGTGGCTCAAGAGTTGGGAGTTCGCCTTGTAATCGGAAGGTTACCGGTTCGAGCCCCGGCTCGGACAGTCTCGGTCGTTGTGTCCTTGGGCAAGACACTTCACCCGTTGCCTACTGGTGGTGGTCAGAGGGCCCGGTGGCGCCAGTGTCCGGCAGCCTCGCCTCTGTCAGTGCGCCCCAGGGTGGCTGTGGCTACAACGTAGCTTGCCATCACCAGTGTGTGAATGGGTGAATGACTGGATATGTAAAGCGCTTTGGGGTCCTTAGGGACCAGAAAAGCGCTATATAAATACAGGCCATTTACCATATTTATTGTTTATTTATTGAACTACAGCACTAAATTGGGTCAAACTTTAAAAATGTCTTTGTAAATTCAATTTGCTACAACCAATAGACTCCTGAAGTCTTTTTAGATCACAAGGATTTCTTAAGATATGTTAGATATATAATATGGTAAGTCTGGAATAAAATAGCAAGTATTTTCTTATTATTAAATATTACTGGAAATTATTTAAAAAAATAAATTACTCATTTTTTCTAGTAAATCTGTGGGAGGACATTTTTTGTAAACTTCCAGCTTTAATTTTCTGAATTCTGATTTATATAAGATTATTCCCCTCCCTCAACAGCGTGATTTTTTTTAACCAAGAATGACCTTAATAAGTATAAGTATAATTTTAATATGAAACATAAAAAGCACAAGGCATTGAAAGCCTATTGTCTTTTTCTCTTTTTAGTTATATAAACTATACTATCACCTGTAGAATAAAACTGTGTCTTCCTTGACATCTACATGGTCAGTGCTTTCGAGTTACTCTAGCCTGGAGTAAAAACAGATAAATAAACATTTCAGCTTCTTTTATGATGGATTCTTCTCAGATATGCTGAAGAAGGATTAAAGATATTTCTTGATGATTACCATGTACCAAACTTTATTTATTAAAACTGAACAGATTAAACAAGAGAATATTGCTGGCTGGATGGATGGATGGATTTAGTTTGCTCTGATTACTTTATAAAAAAACCCTTAAAAAGATGGATGGATGGAAAAAGATGAAGAAATATGTCCCCTCTTTTTTTTTATATTGTTTTGTTTGAAAACATAGAAAGATTCAAACATTTTGGTAGAGGTCAGACTGATATGTGAGGAGTTTAGTGAGGAGTTAGTAAAGCGAAGAAGAAGAACAGCAAGAAACAAGGTGTTTCATAGGATTGGTACAGTAGCCCTGAGAACGGACTGCAACTTAAGAAAACACCAGCAATAAGAAAAACGCTGCAAAAGCACGCAAAACACAACGGAAATAGGAAAAACGAAAACAGAAGGCAAGGCAAGGCAAATTTATTTATATAGCACAATTCAACAACAAGGTGATTCAAAGTGCTTTACAGAGACATTAAAAACAAAATAGATAAAAAGCATGATTTAAAATTGATTAAGACAAGCAAACAAACAAACAAACAAACAAACAAACAAACAAACAAACAAAACAGTAGATAAAATCAGTAGTTAAAATGTAAGTTTTGGAATTTAAGCTTAAAAGTGTGGATTTGGTGCTTTATTCAAAAGCAGCAGAGAACAGGTGAGTCTTCAACCTGGATTTAAATAAACTGAGTGTTTCAGCTGATCTGAGGCTTTCTGGGAGTTTGTTCCAGATATATGGAGCATAAAAGCTGAATGCAGCTTCTCCGTGTCTGGTTCTGACTCTGGGAACTGATAAAAGACCGGATCCAGATGACCTGAGAGATCTGGAAGGTTCATACTGGGTCAGGAGGTCACTGATGTATTTTGGTCCTAAACCATTCAGAGCTTTATAGACTAGCATCAGAACTTTAAAGTCTATCCTCTGACAGACAGGCAGCCAGTGTAAAGACCTCAGAGCTGGACTGATGTGGTCCACTTTTTTGGTCTTAGTGAGAACTCGAGCAGCAGAGTTCTGAATGAGCTGTAGTTGTCTGACTGATTTTTTAGGTAGACCTGTAAAGATGCTGTTACAGTAATCAAGCCTACTGAAGATGAATGCATGGACTAGTTTTTCCAGGTCCTGTTGAGACATCAGATCTTTTATCCTTGAAATATTCTTGAGGTGATAGTAAGCTGATTTTGTTATTGTCTTAATGTGTTTTTCTAAGTTTAGGTCTGCATCCATCACTACACCCAAATTTCTCGCCTGGTTTGTGGTTTTTAGGTGTATAGATTGAAGTTCTCTGGTGACCTGTAATCGTTTTTCTTTGGCACCAAAGACTATTACTTCAGTTTTGTTTTTGTTTAGCTGGAGAAAATTGTGGCACAGCCAGTCATTAATTTCCTCAATGCATTTACCAAGAGCCTGCACAGGGCCTCGGTCTGTACAAATAGGAGGAAACAGATTTCCAAAAGCACAAGGGAAGTGTTTGTGGGGAGACAATAAACCGACGGACCAGTGGCAGGAACCAAAATATGCTAAGAACTGCGCTGGGAGACACTTAAAAGAAGTGGAGGATCTGTCGGTTTTGTGAGGAAAGAAAAGATGAGAGGTAAGTCTGTTAGCCTAACTATTAAAATCCGTCATCAGTATTATATGAATCATGAGATTAAAACACACTTACCTAGCATGTTTTGGTTCCTGCAATTGGTCCGTCGGGTTATTGTCTCCCCACAAACACTTCCCTTGAGCTTTTGGAAATCTTTTTTTTTTCTATTTCTGTTTTCGTTTTTCCTATTGCCGTTGTGTTTTGTTTGCTTTTGCAGCGTTTTTCTTATTGCTGGTGTTTTCTTAAGTTGCAGTCCGTTTGGCCTCTCAGGGCCACTGTAGTTGGGGACCTTTCATGATCTATGGAGAAGTTGTGGCTCTAACAGAAGTTCAGAGTTTGTTTGGTTTCTTTTGTTTCTTTTCTTTTTTTTGAGAGGGGGGGGGCATTTGTTTTGAATAATTGTTTGTTTGTTTGCTTGTTTTTTTAAATAAAATATTCTTAAACAAAGTGAGGTAGATTGTTGCTGTTAACTGTACACAATGGATTTGAAATGGAACTTTCCTTGTAGGATAAGTTTGAAATAGTTTGGAATAAGTCCACAGAGTAGTTTGGTATAGCTTGGCACTTCATTGTGAACACAATAGAGTGGACATATTAATGTTATAAAGTCTCATTGTCTCTGTCAGTTGTGCTGATGTGGTCTCGTTCCAACTCCATGCTCGTGATGAGTACAGATGGACATAGCTTGTTCTCTCCAGACAGGGGGAATCATAGCTCACAGTTAGGCCCCCAATACACTACAGTCACACCTCATTGACCATTATTACAGCAAAGGAAACCAAATCATTGTGAGGGGTGGGGGCGAGGGGTGGCAGTAGAGGACCTTTTCTGAACAGTTTCCCCCTTTCATTCATTCTGTGTTATCCCTAGTTTAGCTCTGTTTGGGAATAAGAGATAATTGAAGTCATTAGCAATTTTTTTTCTCATTTTCTATTCAAGCAGTGTTAGTAGTAACAACACAAGGAGAGCAACAGTTGTAAATAATTTAGTAGCTCAGGTTACCTTTAAAGAAGAATTTGATGTACATGCCATTTCCACATCATAAGATAAAAATGTAAATTGTCTTTGCTATTTGGGCTGATTGGGGCCTGATGAATGTGAAAACAAAGAATTACCTGATTTATTTATTTATTTATTTATTTTACCTGATTTTTGTTTCTGAGAGAAAATGAGATCCATAAGCGGACATTCATTTTAAATTTCGATAGAGCAGTGGCAGCAGTATAATGTCCTCATAAGTGGATATCAGGCCCTTGTAGAGCAAAATTTAGTATTTTGGTCTAGACATCCCAAAATGTGATGTCCACATATGTGGACACCAGGTCCTAGGAGGTTAAATGGCTGGTTTTAGTGTGGTGGAATATTTATTTCTGTGCTCCAATTATTAACAGTCACACACTACAAATACTGATACCTCCAGTCTACAACTTCTATGACTATGATTTTTTTTCCCCCACAATATGAGTCCATCATTTTATAGTTGGACTACATCTGCAATATGGCATTAATTGCTTGATCCATTCCTGTAGAGGGTTAGACACAAAAAGGCTACAGTGGTCAATATATTCTACTCTACAGCCCTCTGTCCTCCAATCTGTTTGCACGTTGCGTTGCACAAAGTCAGTAGTCAGTTGGCAGCTTCTCTATATTGTTTGATGATTGGCTGGGAGCTAAGTGGTGGTGACGGATTGTGATGTTGATGTATTTACCTCCTCTGTGCTGACAGGAAGCTGTTCCCGTGTCCTGATTGACTGGGTCTCATCACAGCAGCCAGCATCCCTTTGTTTAACCGGGTCAGGTTGGGGAGGGTTTGCTTACTCACTCGATGAGACGTCCATGAAGATGAGAGGAAGACCTTCCTTAATCTTGGCTGACATTGGCGGCTTGGCAAGCACAGCAGCTCACTGTTTCACTTGAAATGGATAAAACTTAACTTCCTCTGGGATAAAGAGTGCTGTAGTGACATACTGAACGCAGGCTGACACTGCATGCTGCTTGGATGAAAGCTACCATCTATATATTTTTTCTTACACGTTCTATGATTTAATGGAATTTGAACAGAAGACCTACTGAAAAAACTATATTTCATATATAAAAGTCTTAAAAGTTTGCAGTAGACTATAGAGATTTTTATTGTTTTTGTTACTATTATTTTCATGAATAACTGTGTTTCTTTATAAAATAGTGTCAAATTCATTATATAAAACAAAGAAATAGGGTGTAAGATCAAAATACACCAGTCAGCTAAATCTGAATATCAGAGAACAGATACACTGACATTTAATTATAAGAATCAAAGCAAAGCTGAATTAATTTATTCACTTTTATGGGATTTAACTCGTTATTTTATTGTCCATTCAAAGTGTTTCCCACAAGTTGTGTATGTTCAAGGACTTTTAGAGCCGTGGTAACCTTATATTACATAATAACTGATACTCATATAATTGACCCAGGTGTCAGCTGTTAGGTCAAAAATTACATTATGCAGGTTCAAAAGTATAGTTCAGTATTTTCAAATTATTGCGTATAATTTTGGGGAGCCCGCACTGGAACGAGTCGACACACAAGCGCGCGCACACACACGCCATTGCCTTGTCAGCTAACCCCCTCTAGTGCCGAGCATCCTGCACAGATGCGCTCAGTCTCCTTGTAGCCCCCGCTTCAGCTGCTCTACCGCTGCATCCCAATCATTTCTCTATTCACCGTTCCCATCTCGCTGCAGCAGCGGATCGAGTTGGAGCTGGCAACCCTCGGCACACTGCCGTGCCAAAAGCAGGAGTGAAAGTCTGTCACGACTCCGTGCGCTATAGAAAGGCACCACATTGCGTTTTAATCTGTACTTGAGATTTTTTTTGTTAATATAAATCCATTAACCGCGAATGAAGCGCATGGGAAATCTCCAAAGTAGTTAGGTGGAAAGTGTTTCTCACCTTGTGTGAAAATTTGATTTCACTCTAGATATTTTGCCGACTTTATTCAAAATCTCTCCGTTCCGCGCCACAGCTGCCACTGCCACAAGGTAGAGAATGGACCATCTCCGGCTGTGTCACCCGGCAGCTCTCTACCATCGGGATCAAATGTAAAGACCAGGAGCAGCGGATCGGTGTTTCTGGACCTTCCAGTGACGTGTTTTTATCTGGCTACAGCTACCTCTCGGCTAGAAATACCCAGACATAGCCGGTGATAGATGTTGCAGACATGAGTTTTGGAAACAGATTTTTCTTCGTTTCACTCTTTCTTGGAACTGCCCTCACTCGTTTCTGCAACTGCAACCAAGGTAAGGCACATCCACAGAGCGCTGCGTTTCGCTCCTAACATTCCCGACTTTGTGTAGCGTAAATTCCAACAGTTGTATCATCTTTCAGTTCTTTCCCAATGGTTTTAAAAATTTTCACCATACTTACTGTCTTCGGACACATATTGCCGTTACACTACTGTAGGGCAGCAAATTAGCCCGATGGGACAATCGAGTTCAGCCACTAGAAAGGTATCCTTAGTTCGAGCAAATCACCACTCATAAGTCCCGCAAAAAGCCATTCGTGTGAGTTAAGAATGAGAAGTTTCATAGCGATATCACCTTTTAAAAAATTGAATATAGAAAGACACCGGAAACGGCGAAAAGAAAGGAATAAAGGGAGGGGGGGAAAGAAAAAAGAAACTTAGATATCTAATATAAACTCCACATTCTACATTTGTTTCCACGGATTACGCATTTCTACCTTTATTATTTTCCAGTTCTTCTACACAGACAAGAGCTGTGACATAATCCAGATTGTGACTTTAAGTTTATTATGTTGCTGTTAGAGTTCAAAGGATTTCCTGGGTTGAGCTTTTTTTCTAAATATGACAAGATTTTAAAAATGATGAAATTTGGCTGCTGAAATGACAACCGTCGGTCTGCTGTAATTACACATTATACATTACACGTACACATGCAAACAGACCGGCACAGACACAGCGGCAGAAGGATTTAATCATTAGGTGGGAGAATGTGTGTGCGTCTGGTGGAGAGTGTGTGCATGTCTGTTTTTGCGCGGTGGGTGTTGCAGTAGATTTTAGAAACGTTTCGAGTCTGAGCTGTCAAAGAGTGCGTGCATATGTAAATGCACTTGGATATAAATGTAGTGCTGAATGTAAGCGCGTGTGTATGTAAGAGTAATTGCGTCAGGCAAACACACCTGCATGCATGCTTCTTTTGCGCTTGCATAAGTTTTCTGCCCACCTGTCTTTCTTTGTGATAAGTGATCACGGTGGTCAGATGTGTGTGTCTGTGTGCGTGCGTTCCTCGGTGGCCCCACGTGCACCAGCACACACAACTACTGCATCCGTGAGGTTTAAAATAGTCTTATTGATTGGGCACGGAATACAGCGGGATCTGCCCCCCAGGTTATATTTTATTGTTCTCTCTGTTCAATAAGAGCGATGCTACTCCCTGTTCTCCTAGACAGCTGCTACATAACAGCCTCGCTGTGTGTTTTTCTCTGCCACAGATTGAATGATTGAACTGATGTCTGCCTTCCACTGTACTTTAGTCTCTCATATTGACTGGTCTGGGACCTCGGTGGCACAGTTGCAGTCGTTGTCTGCCACAGAGCGGTGCAGCTCAGCATGAGAAAACTGAAACTCTGATGACAAAGAAAAGTGTCTTGTAAGACGCCAAAGAATAAGGGTTTCTCAAATAATTGCTTCTGTATTTGTCAAATTAACACAGACTACCTGCTGTGCATGGTGTCTCTGTGATTTCACCTGCTTTTTACTGGGATGATAGAGTGTGGGCTATGCGTTCTTTCTGAACAGAGTATGAATCAATGTGGTAGGCACTACTGGATGGGCAACTTTCACACTCAGTTCTAAAATCTAGTCACTGCATAACAGCGAAGGAAAAAAATGAACAAATTTTTTGTTTTTTCCTTTTTGTTGGCAGGGGACAAAATCCAACCCAATTACATGGGGGGTTAGTGTAGATCGTGCTTTTGAACACCAACAAACAGAACTACAAAGATTTGGAATTTCATAGAAAAAAATGGTCAGACTTTATCTGTTAGAAAAACAATAAAAACAGTCACTTTTTGCCTCTGTTCACAGCAACATATTGTATTCCTTACATGAATCCAACCAGGACTGCAGAGAGTTACTAACAAATCCCTACTCACTCACTGCCAAGTCTGAACTAGCACTTTTTCCCCATCAATAAATCTCTGCCCATAATATTATTTTTGGTTTTTCTCCCACCGTTCCCTGCCTTGTCAATTCATCAGAACCAATATTTATTATACTAAACTTTTATTAATCTTATTTACTAACCACTTTCTTGAGCTCTTGTAGCATTTTCCTTTAGTCGAAAATCGGTTATAGTAGCTAAATTAGATGACGATGTCTTTGTTCCACACTTCTGAAATTGTTCAGATTGTTTTTTTTTCTTTCCAAAGAATCTCAGGCATGAAAATCAGGAAAGCAATCCTTTCTTGTAAAATGAAAGAACCACATGTGAATGCCTTTTTAAGCTCGTTAAATGCATCTCACACAAACACGAAGTGCTCAGCAAAGCATGGCGTAAAACTCTTGGCTTAGACTCTAATGGTTATTCATTGCAATACTCAAAAAGATCTAGCAAAAAAAAAACAAAACTTGAAAATTATGATTCAAGTCGTTGCATTGATTTGTGGTGATGCCTGATTAAAGCTTTTGCTCTCAATGGTGCTTCCTGCAGAGCACCAATATCACCATCATCAGAATAAGGAGATATTTATCAGCAGTGTTTTGTCAAGAAAATCAATCAGCCAGCACCCAAAAAAACATAACTCTGCACCTTTAACTAACAGGCTGGTGTGTGTGTTTTTGCACATATGATAAGCAGGGGCAAGACTGTGTATTTTCATATTAGTTTCAGTATATGCAGTTTTCTTCAATCAGTCAAAATATAATGACTGTTAGAGAGATTTACTAGGATTTTTCTTAATTTATCTTGAATATACAGGTACCATCATTGTTAAGTGGAACACAATTGCTGCTATGTATAATAAAAGGTCTTTCCACAAATTTCTCCTCCCTAGAGTGACTGAAATGGCTCCAGGCTGGAGACTGTTAATTTTCCCAGGGCGTGACCTCTTCAAAAGCATTCCTGTAGTCACATAATTATCATTGACTTGTACGAAATGACACATTTTTGTCCACCTGGTGAAGAAGATTCATTTCATACCCCTGATGAAAATGACTCTTCAAAGTCATGAATGAGCAAGAAAAAAACACCTCAATCCAAAATCTGTTTTGACCAGTCTTGCTTCTCAGACTGTTGTGGACATTAGGTCTTCCCTGTACAGAATGAATGAACTACTGTTTTCTAGTTTCTGCTGCAGGACCAAAGTGGGTACTTTTCTTTAAAAGTTGCAAAAGCAATCACGCTAGGTTGGACCTAATATGCATATCATATCATATCATATCATCTTTAACACAGCACAAGATTGTGTGCAGTCACATTGATGAATTGGTGTGCACAAGATGATGACCGTGAGCGCTTCTCATGCATCTTTGTTAGTGGCTCAGCTCACCAGAAAATGCAAACAGCAGTAAGATGTACGTAAGATTTTATCCAACCTACTTCATTTGTAATTTTACAGTTAGATTTAGACACTTCAATTCCCAATCCAGACGAGAGATCTCTGTCGAGTGCAGCAGGTTACAGCTCTCTTACACACTGCAGCGCGAAACAGCAAAGACATACAAGAGAGACTCAAACGCGTAAATGGAATACATTGAAAAGTATGTTTTTGTCCCTTTTTTTTTTATTCTTTCAAATGACAATTGCAAAATAGCTCTGCTCTCTTTGGCACTTTTGTGGGTGTATCTGAATGTAGCTGTGAATGCCATGCTAAAATGACCTATGTCTCAGTGAAGGGAATTTTATCACTTTATAGCAAATTGATGAAGTCAGCAAGATTAAATATTCCATGTGTGAAAATGGCTTATTTCCAGAATCATTCACTTTGTATTTCCAGAATGTGATGCTGAAACCTGAAGCCCGTATTGTGGAAGGTTGTTAAGAAATGTAGATGACAGCTTGTGTTATGTTTTCTGGAACAAACAAACAAACAAACAACAACAACTAAAAACACAGACTTTTTTTTCCAGTTCTTACCTTTGGCTCTTCCATTTCTAACATCAATTTTTTTCTAAAATTGTGTATTTACTTATTTTTGAATGTTTTTCAACTTGATTGAAGAGGATATAATGTATCATGCTGAACTCTTAGTTTTAGTGTTAAACTGACTTGCCCATTTAGCTGCAGCATGATGCACTGACCTTTGTTAGCATGTAATTTGGGATTATTATGCTACAAATCTTTAGGTTTTGGACTGATATTCTGCTTTTAATATATGCTGGGAATGCTGGGGAGTGGGCTAGAGTGTGAGTTTTATCTGTGTTCAGATAAAACTTGGATTGACCTTCTTTTCATGGCATAAAGGGTAATTAAAGATTAATTTATTCATAAAGCTCATCTTTTCAAATCTTTGGTCAGTACTACCTACACTCTGATCAGAGATGCCAGTGCAGGTGTTTTGCATTAAATAACTGATGGGAATCACTTGTTATGACATTACTGCTTTATGTCTATAACTACAATATGCTCAAGAGAGATCCTTCAGCATCCAACCTGTGTTGAATACTGGCACGTATTCCCTTCGCTAATCTCTCATTTAAATACACTTAGAGCCATTATCAGATCCAATGAACCACATTTCAAAGATTTGCTTTGCTGACATTTATGATGTTGTTGAATGTTTGGTCTTGTTGGAGTGTGAAAATGCACCGAAAAGTCTGTCATGCCTGTCAGGTTGCCTTTGTTATGGATAGTTTTCTATTTCACAGCATATCATCTCGTCATGTGTTTCAAGTGCAGCACTTTGTTTACACTACTAGAGGACAATATGCAATCCTGAGTGAAATCATCATCAAAATCAATTTTCTAGTGTCTGTTCATCAGTTGTTATTGTTTATGAGGCTTTGGGTTTACGAGAATGGGTTTCCATGAAGCTTGCAAAGTGAAAGGTTCTGATAATATTTGGAATTAAGGCTTATTTTCCTTTTTAAGCTAATTCAGTCTGTAGACTATGTCACTACTTTAATAATAAGAAAAGATGATGCTTTCATTATAATAGGAAACAGTGTTACTACAAAACATATGTGTCTCCTATCACACTTTACTTAAATATCACACTTTATTCAATACCCTAGTGTGCCAACTCAACCAAAGGATGGATGTTTGAAGACCTGCACAGTGTTTTGAATTCATATTACTCTTTTAGATTTTCACAAGACAGACACCTCTATAATCCAAAAGAGTCTAATGTAGGTCCTTTATTCTACCAAAAGTGCACTTAAAGACGCCTCCTTTTGTGTCTTTACATTCTATACTTTAAAGAGACAGTAGTGCACACAACTGCAGACCGCCTGGATCACTTTTGCCAGAACACTCATACTGCTTCCATATCTAATTTGCATAAAGTAGCACTTAAATAGACCACCTTTGGGTCTGTTGTTTGGGCTGCTGCTATTTTGGGGTATTTGTGTAGCCTGGAAGGGCTGTAGGCCAGACAAGAGATGTCATCATTCTAGTGAAGCTCCATATATTTATGAGTTGGCCAGCTCATGATCTATTTATATCTAACCAGTGGAAGTCCCAGAGGGCCTGCAGCTCCAGGCAGCATTTGTGGGTCCTTCTCAGAAAGACAACTCTATGAAGAGAGCTATAGAGGGGGAGAGAAGATGGGCTGGATTAGCACCCAAGATACATTGCTCCGTATATACAGTATATGCTAAAATATATGCACACCATCAATTACAAGTGCACACACACTACTCACACTACTTTCTAACTAAATTTCATAATATATTTTTTACTGTAAATCTTTAAATGAGTGAATATGTTCAAAAAAAGCATCAGAGAAAAGAAGGCACTTTTTTTTATTATGGTTTTTGAGCTTAGGTGCTATTGGCAGGTCGCACCTTTAACTCCTCTACTGTCAGCTGAACACCAGAGGTGTTTCATTTCTAAGTATCCTTTGTCTGGCTCACAAATCAAGAAGAAATTTCATGGTGCCACACTTTTCTTATAAAGGTGGGAACGCAAGGCTTGGACCGAACAGTGCGATGTTCTCACTCGAATAGATTCACACTGCCTCCTACTGTAATGTACATCAGCTGTTCTTTATATATGGTGAGGTGAGGTGTGAATCTCCTTACTGCGGTGAGTGACACAGCCAACTCTCAGTAATTAGGCTGTTCTCAAGGGAGTGTGCTGCTTACCTGCCCACAGTAGCCTAATGGTGTCCATTAACAGCATTGGCAGAGACACCTAGTCTCCAATCTGGCACTGGCACTGACATGGCACAGACCTGGCATTGGTGGGCAGAAATAAACACACAGAGATGCTGGAACTAATCCAATACCACCCAATAGCAGAAATATTAGGTAGTGTAGTGAAGATGGGATTTGAAGATGAAAGGCTCAGTATGGTGTCCTATCTTTTTGTACAGGGGGGGATGGTAAATCAATAGTTTTCAGCTATATTTTCTTATATATCAATGTACATTTTCTACTTTTACTCTTGGGCTATAACAGTATAAATATCATGTGGTACTCACTTTGTTTTCATTTTTCCTAATGAAGTTTACAAGAGGAGTGATGGCCACAGAAAAAGAGAGCACTATTTACTTAAACTCTCAATAAAAAATAGGATAAAACGTTTCATTATTTCATTGTAATGTTTTCATTACAGTAGATATAAATCTCACAGTAGACAATATAATGAGTTGAGTTCCCATAAATCTAATCAGAAACTAAGTGGGGGTTTGTGGTGTAACCTGTGGTATATTAGAGTCCAGTTTAAAGCAATATCATGGCCAGGTGAGGCATGTTCCCAGATAAAAGACCTGGAGTTGATTCCAATTGTCAAACAGTTGGTAGCTTTTCACTGGAACTCTCAATATAAGGTCCAAAGAGATGTTAGTGCCAAGCAAGGAAGGCCATCATTAAGCTGAAAAATAAATAATTAAATAATCCTATGAGAGAGCTAGCAAAAACTTTAGTAGTGCAATCTGGTACGTTCTTAAAAAGAATGAATGCACTGATCCGATCTGCAAAACCAAAAGGCCCACAAGACCACAGAAGACAACTTGAGTGGATGATTGCAGAACTCTTCTTCGGTTAAGAAAACCCTCCACAGCATCGAACCAAGTTGAGGGGTCCTTGAGGAGTGAGGCAAAATATGTAATCAAGCCACTCCTGACCAAGGGTTTACAGCAAGGTGCAAACCACTGGTTACACTCAGGAACAGGAAGGTCATATAAGATACGCGTTGCCTGCATGTGTTGCCTACTAGCAACACGTGTAGGACTGATTAGAACTAATAAGAGTTATTCAGTGGTCTGATAACAGTTGAGATGGACTGTTTTAGGGTTTTGCCGCCTTTAGCCTGACACTGAGGAAGTGAACGAAGCACTTAAATGAATGTTTCTTACTCCTCACTGTAAAAGGCTGATTGTCATCACCCTGTCGGGCGGGCAGTCGACAGGATTTTGAAATTTACACCATAGATGTATAGACTAAAAATCTCAGATAAATTTGAATCTCAGTGACCTCAGCCTCAAGGTCAGTAGGCAGAAGTGAAGTTTTTTGAAAATCTTTTAAATCAGTGACATACAATTTTGAAATGCATACAAAAGATGCAACTACCAGGCTGAGGGGTACCAGTGTCCACTGCCAGTATTTTTGTTGTTGTTGTGTTATTTGAATCTTTTTGCTGACAGGTCTTGGACTTTTGCATTTTGAATCCAACTATGGATGTGGATTTTAGGGTGACTAATCAGAGATTCTACTCTTAAAGTCCTCTCTTTATGGATGAGGAAACATGTGAGCCAATTTGCAGAGGGCTGTGCAGATATTCTGGTCATCACAAAGATTGTTTTAGTTTATTTATTTTTTATTCATTTAGATTTTTTCCTTCTGTTTTAAATCTATTCCTCTACTACTTACATAACTTCACTGTATTTGTTGCCTTTTTTTTGTATTTGTCAACTCTGTCAGTGCTAGAAAATATTGTCCTGAATGATTTGGGTCTTGGATGCTGTGAAACGTGCATTTCTTGATCCAAAAGTGGTTTTACATTATGTCAAAAGAGTATGTACCATTCCACCCCTCTGAGAATCCCAGTCAGCAGATATTTGGACAATCTCTGTCAGCCAGGCTCCATCAGAAGTGCACTGTGTGAAGACTGGGAAACAGATGCAAATGTCTCTTCTTCTTGTCTGTTTGCCCTGATGTTAACAGAGGACATTCACATAAGTATACATATCACATTTCTTTTGCCTTCACATTGTAATTCGCAAATGGTCGTAATCACAATATCACAGCACTGAAATGGCTTTCTTTGATGTACATTTGGTTGTAATAACTCGCTATTCTAGAGTAATGATGTTAATGGAGATTTATTCAGGGAATATTGTCACTGATAAAGATCTGTGTTGCTATAATGAGTCCCCCGAGGACCACTTACAGAGCTCTAAGTGGACAGTCATGACTGACTGACACTTAAAATTCAGTCTTTAACTTTAAGTCGAAATTACACTTTGGTTTGTCAGAAATCGTGTCGGTAGTGATATAGCGCTATTTAAAAAAGCAACATTTAAGATCTAAGTCAATGACTTCTGAAGGAAATATTTAAAGCTGAATTTTTGCTTCTTGTAATCATTTTTAACAGAGACAAGTGAACAGTTTTGAATAAGTCTATTGAGACTAGTGTTGTTGTTGTTGATGTTTTGGTCTGTTAGCATTGATTCTCTCCTTGAATACTAATTCTTCTCCTGTACCCACTTAATCATGCAGTGCATAGTCACCTAATAGGGACATACTGTAAGAGACTGTCACACATACTGTGTATTTGGCACTTTTGACAAGGTGACTGGATGGGCTCCATGTAATATTTATGGATTCTGAAAATGCATCAGGGTCTTTGTATAAAATCTGTTCCCTACTGTTGTCAAATGTGTGGGAAAACTTTTTTTTTTTTAATTTTTGTTATTATGCTGCTATCTCACCGAAGGCAAATTCAGGAATCCACAGTTTTTTCTTTTCAGTGTAAATCACTTGTCACTGGGAGAAGTGCTTTCCTCCTGAATTATTAAATCTGTTGTCCTTGAGAGCATGACAAAGTATTGACAAGGATGACAATATTTTCCCCTCTAAAACAGTATTTTTTAACACTACTTGGAAGTTTAAAGTCACCTGACAATGATGTTATTATGCTGTGGCATGATTTATATCATTGCATATCAAATCATAGCTTTAATTTATATGCAATAAAACATAGCAGGGTCTTGACTGATGTTTGGCACAATCTAACATACACTTTAATAGCACAGGAAGGATTGATACATCACTTATAGTATCTCATGAAAAGTCTTGATCATCGCCAGTAGAAGAGCATATTGTGGGTGAGATTGAAGTAAAGCTATGGATAGCAGAGGAGGGAATGGCCTGTTGACAGCAATTTGACTGCAATCCATCAGACTTTAAATTGTGTTGCAAGTGGCAAAAATGTTGCTCCTACTGTACACGCAACTGTGCTCATAAATATTCATCCAAGAAACTCATTTTCGTTAATATGAAAAATGTCTAGATGAACACGTTTTTGACTGATTTTTCAATTTACAGTGTGAAAGAGAACTTTTTATGTGTTCCCAGATGGCTAATGTATGTATTTTCTCCTCTTATTCTCATTTCAGTTGTGTTGCTGGATACAACGTCTGTGCTTGGGGAGCTTGGATGGAAGACATATCCAATAAATGGGGTAAGAGAGGAACCTCTGTTCCATGTTATTTCATGTCTTCTTACTGTCCAGAATGTCTTGTTAAAAAAGGAATAGCCATTGTTGCATCAGTGAGATCAATTATATTGATTTAAACAGGACAAAATTGGTAGAATGATCCCTTTGTGGATTCGTTTTGTATTCAGATTCCTCTGTCTTCACAGAAAATACAAAAATGAGGTGAGGTTTCTACAAAACCTCCTACTATGGTGTCAGTTTCGTACTCCTGATTAATTCCTATCTCGTTTCTGTCACGTTTGGGCCACATTATTCTTTAATTCACACATGCTTTTTTCCATATTAAATATACATTCTTGAAATGTTAAGGTCGCCATTCTTTCACGATTCATTTTGCCATCTTATTCATAGTCCAAGATTGTAGTTTTCAACTTTTCTTTTAAACTTAGGTTGCCTCTCAGCATAGAAACAATGACTGCTCTATACCCTATTTTGTGTTTTTGTCTGTCAGCTACACCAAAGGGATGTTCCAATTTTGTTCTGACAGTAAATGCTTGAAGCCCAACAGCAATTTCGTGTCCACCTGAAAATCAGAACTTTGGAAAAAGCAGCAAGTGTCAAACAATTCCTGTATATTGCCTTGATAAAATATAGATGCGCTGACAACAAACTGGAACATCTTCAGATCAAAACCTTCACACTGCATCAAAAGCTTTCTCTCACCGTGCTGACACAATACCTAAAAGACTGATTGAAAATGTCTTCAAGCAATAAGGAATAGCAGTGGAACTGCCTGACTTCCACTACTTTACTCATATCCCGGTCTTTCCTCCATGCCAATTATCTATGACACGACCCAATTCATGGTGGAACCTAAATACAGGAAAGAGGGAGAAGCTACACTAAAACTGTGAGGTCCATAAGTATTTGGACATTGATCTCTTTACAATGTCACAGTGTATTTAAAATAAGATAATCAATATTGATATATCAAAACTGCTAAGTAATTACTACCATTTTTATATGTACTAAATAAAAAGAACATCATTTTAAATGGAAATTGTTGTTCATACATGCATTCCGTGTCTGAAGTATAGAACCTGTGGACATCACCAAATGCTGCCAGGTCTTTCCTGCACCTTCAGTTGCTGCTTGTTTGTGGTCCCCTCAGTTTTGTTTCTGTAGTAGCTGAAAAACATGCTCTATTGGGCTGAAATAAGGTGAGAGACTTAGCCAATGTAAAAGATGCCACTTCTTTGCTTTGAGAAACTCCTGGGCTTTTTTTTTTTTTTTTTGCAGCATGTTTTGGGTCATTATCCATTTGCTCTGTGAAGCGCTGTTTGATTAGCTGTGCAGCATTTTTCTGAATCTGAGCAAAGAGTGTAGCCCTGTACACTTCAGAATTCATCCTGCTACTTTTATCTGCAGTCACACAATCAGTAAACACTATTGACCATGTTCACTGGCAGCCATACATGTACATACTGTAACATTCCCTCCACTATATTTGACAGATGATAGATGAAGTTAATTTTGTTTTTCATTTAGTCTTATTTAGTCTAATTTAATCGGTTCTTGAGTGTAACCAGTGGTTTGCACCTTGTTGTAAACCGTCTGTTTTTACATTCAAGAAATTGTCTCTTGATTGTAGACTTTGACAGTGAGGTCCCCACCTCCTTGAGAGTGTTTTTGACTTGACTGGATGTAATGAAGGGTTTTTTCTTTACCATGGAAATCCGTCATCTTGCACTTTAGTTGTCTCCTGTGGTCTTTCAGGCTTTTTAACATTGCAAAGTGCATTTCTTTCTAAGACTATACCAGATTGTTAATTTGACCACTCCTTGACCACAACATTTTATGGGGGTCTTTATATATGGGTGTATAAAAAAAAGTCTATATTTCAGAATTAAATACTGTACTTTTGTTAAATACCCCAAAATTGAATTTACAAGCCTACACTTCCATCACATCTTGACTGTTTGCACATCTTGACTGTTTGTATAGTCATGGTGTACAGAGGCAAATTTGCAAAATCTGTCATTAGTTTTACAGACTCAAGTGTAAGTTAACGCAACTTCTGTTTTTCCAGTTTATAAGCATTAGTTCATCACTTCTGTAAAACAAAATAATACTGAAAAGTCAATTATAAGCTAGTTTTAAAAATAATAATTAGTTCTTTTAAACTATGTATGACCATCTAAGATTTGTTCTGCCAGGGAGCTAATTATAAATTAATGTTATGCCACCAAACTTTAGACTTCAATATATCCTAAAGTTTGCTGTTTACTTTCCCTCTGGTAAACAGTTTGATTATATTCTCATGTCACATGAGAGTTTATTCTCTAATTGCCTGAGTCTGACGACCTTGGATCCACTTATAAGAAAGTTTCAGTAACACCAGCCAACAGTAGCAAAAGCAGCAGCACTTACCAACAGCAAAAGTTCAGGATATCCTCAACAACTCACCTCAATATCACCATCACTGGTCAGAAGTGAGTTTTATTGACTCACCGACCCGTATCGGACTCCTTACACAAAGTTTTACAGCCTCCTCCAGAATAAATAGGCATGGACACATTTGGAAGCTGAGGCAAACAATGGACTGACAGTCTGTACTTCCTACAGATGAAAGCCAGCTGGGGTGTTAGAGGAAACTTAGGAGAAAAACTGTTAAATATCACAAAACATCCCATTGATATATTATTTAAAATGTTCTTCCTGATTTATTGTTATTCAAATACATTAAAATGTAGCATGTACAGAGATGTTTTATATAGAGACAATAGATGTGGAAAACTGACAGCCATCTGTGGCCATTATGGTGAAATACAGAGAGTTGGCCATGGCCATTGAGTGTTAGGGCCCAATAATACCCGCTTTACGACAACATTGACATCAAATACATCCACTCTTACAAGCCTCTGTTTGCCTAGGCTGTGCACCTCTTGATTTTTGTAGTCTGCCTCATTTTGCAACTACCACTGTAGCTGGGTTGAAGACACAGGTGCAAGATTGAGTTTCTGTACTGATAGGTCATTAAAATGTAGAAAAAAATGAAACAAAGATTTAAAGATTACACAAAAGGAGATGTTGCAATAGTTTGACTTTGTGTAAAATCCATCCATGAGTGTAGGATCGCATCAGAATCACTTTGTGGAAAACACTTTGAAAAAGAGAAAAGTCAGCTCTGATGTGGAGCTATAATGTGAGTGTGGAAACAACTGCTGTATCGTTCAGAGGAATAGGTACTTATGCCATAAGAGCACTCATTAGCATCCTTAAGCTGAACAAGATGGATGGATGGATGGATGGATGGATGGATGGATGTTCACTTTGCTTCATTGTGGCTAAAACCATGTGATTGTATTACTAATGTAACTAATTGGCTTTGTGATTGTAGGAGATACATTATAAATGCAGAAAATAAACCAAAAAAAAGTCCTTGCCTGAAAATATATAGTTTCTCATAGAAATAAATAATTACATGTATTCTTTGAAAGTAATTGTGATCAAATGGTGTCACGACTTCACCCCCACCCGTCTCTTTCTGTCTCTCCCCACATGGCCCTTGGTGGCCCATATCAGGGTTATGGAGGTGATTACATCATGTAGGTTGTGGTGACAGCCGCCCAGAGCGTTAGGGAGGAGGGAGGGAGGCTACTGTCTTCATGATTGAGCTGTCAGTCCTCTCCCCTCCTCACTCATCCTCTGTCCTCCGATTTACCATTAATATTTAAGGCATGAGGTGAGAGGGCCTGAGGGAAGGTGTGAAGATCTGGGGAGGTAAAATAGTTTAAATCCCCCACACTAGCTGGAAGCAAGCAAGAGCAAGTCAATCTCCACCATATTAGACACAGCCTGGTATCAGGCCAATACAGCAGCGCATCATGTAGCTGCCTATCAGAGTTGCACACTAGTTCTAGTTTTGGGCATAAACTGCTGTCAGTCAGTCCTGCCCAGTACACCTTAAAATAATTTCATATGGAGTTTCTGTCCTAAAACGATTCCCCAATGATGGACTTGCCAGGAATATAGCTGTGTATATGATATGAAATTGAAGAGGAAGTGGAAATATATAGATATATATGTATGAATCTGTTTTTTTATCAATAGCCTCTAAATAACTCTTGTAACAAGAGGAAGATGAGTGGCTGTGTAGAGTACACTCTAGGGGCTTGCAAGCATTTTAATGCTGTGGCAATATAATTTTTTACATTTCGCATAACGTCAAAAATTCATGCTGAATTACTTGTCGACACTTTGCATTATATCCAAAAGTGTAAAGTTAACTGTTACTGGATTAAAATATTACTGGAAAAAGAAAAACTTTAAAATGTGATGATTCTCAAGCAAGTTTTGTTTTTATCTTTTTTTTCTTATTTCTTAATGGATATATGAGCATCCAGTCACAACATCTGGATGACATCCTAGCTATATGTAGCCCCTGTTATATATGGTGTACCTGTCAGTTGAACGAGAAGAGATTTAATGTACCTTTAATTGACTCACAGCCACTTCAGCTCCAAATGAGGATAACTACCTCCCTATCTACCCAGGTGCATCTCAGCATGTAACTGACCTCACTCCGTGTCTTAGCTTCACATCTCCTGCCTCGAGCTGTCCTGTTAAATCCTTTTTGCTGGGAGGTATGCTTTTATTTCAAACATACCTTAAAAAATGAAACCTAATTTTAATTCCATGTCTTACATCTTATATATGTAAGATATATGTTTTCCTAAAACAATCAAGCTTCAAATGAAAATTATTAGCTTGGAGTCAAATGCAAAATGTGCACTATAAATAGAAATGTTTACAGCACACATATACTTTTTAACACTTGTTGTTGTCATTAGGATACAGGTGCTGTAGGTTTCTCAGCAGTACTGGGGTACCAAATCCTTACTAAGGACAGATTTGTGTCTGATTATCACAGTTGTCTGGGAATACTTTTAATTAAACTGAAGATTACAGGGAAAGTGTGCAACACTTCAGTTAATTAATTGTGGTTGGTTCTTTCAGTCCCTAGCTGTCATTTCCCTACAGGGCCACATTCAAGGTGTCTACAACACTCTGGAAATCTATGAACAGATGTTTACCAACCGCAAACATGATCATACGTGTTGGTCAGGTGCAGTTTTCAGTGCCAAGGTGTCCTTTAATCATTTTATCCTTACTCTGCTTCAAAAGTTAATAGACCTGTTTCAGCTGGCCCATAATGGGAAACCATCTAAGGAGGACTGTTGTTATGTTTTTTAATGGCTTGAACGTGGAAATATCCTCAGAATTAAAAACACATTCACCCTTAAAGATTTCACTCAGAGTTGTGCATACTGAGCAGAAATTGATCTACGCCATGTCTTTCAAGGACTTTGACTCTGAATTTTGTTTTCTCCAGTTAAAGTTCATGCATAAACTTGTGTTTGAAGAAGTGACACACCGATTCATCACTACAAAATATGAGGTTTTAATACCGGGCATCAGAAGGGGAAAATGGAAGAGACAGAAGAAGGAAAGAGAATTGATTTGGCATCTGTCCATTCTGAATATTGTAGCTGTATGCAGACACAGTGCTGAAAATGAGTCATTTCCCAGCGTTGGGGGGTGGGTGACGGTGTTGGGGGGTGGGGTAGTCGTTGAAGCAGTTATTGCAGCAGCTAATTTATTCAATTACATAAAAGAGCTTTAAGGGATTAAGAATGCCTAATGTTACCTTTTGTTTTCACACGCTGACATTGTAATGCTAACTGAGAAAAGGCAGGTTTCAATACAAAGACTGATAGTTGTCCATTATGCAGGGAGAGCATAATCCTATTTTTATCTGTTGTCAGAGATCCCAAGCAGCCAATAACTCATATCTACTGGGGGCGTATAAACAGTGTTATGTAAGTGGGGAGTACAATGGCGGCACATTGGTTTACTGCTGCCGGAACACTGCTCAGTCAAATATTAGACTGTGCAACCTCAATACCTCACAGGCGTAAGGCTCAGAACAGCACATTTGTCTCGCGTGTCTGTGTGCACACTGTGTGTGTGTGTGCATGTAGATGTGTGTGTATTTGTAATGTTTCGGGCACATAAATCAGTTTACAAAGTCTCTTTTTGTAATAGGAACAAAAATCAGTTCCCAATATGATAAATCATTGGCTTTTACAGTAGGCTGACAGATTAGCCTAAGCTTAGGATACGTTTAGCCTTACTCAAGTAGTGGTTATAGTGTTGGCTAGATTAGTTTCCACGAAATTCATTTGTATCAGTGCAGAGTCCTCCAAAGTGATGGAAAGTCTGATGTCTATATTGTAGCAAAAGCATAATTTTAGAGTTGCATTTCTTTACATCTATTTGCTAGCCCTCATGATAGCATGCTGGACAGAAGCTCACATTACTGTTCTGAGATAGCATTGCTTTTTTCAATACATGTTGATTCTTAATATTGAAAACATTCAGCATTCACTTTCTGTAGGATACTGACTGTTACTTTTTACTGTTTGAGCTTTCTCATCACTCTGACATCACCTCGACACACCAACAAGGACCATAAGGGCTCTTTTCTTTTCATTCCTCTTTTTGTTTACTTGTCATATTTGTTGTATTTTTCTTTGAAAACTGTTCTTGCTACTGCGCGTTTAAAAACTTTTAATTGCACCCATCCACTGCCATATATGTGTCGTGACTGTTGCAATCAGTTTTGTGGGTGTTGCAAATGATTAGAAAATAGAAATAGAAATAGAAAGCTTTTTGGCCCTAGCAAGTCAACATGAGAAATTAGGAATAACAGCAGACATCTCCATCAAGGCTCAAATGAAATGTGCTTGTTGTTGGTCTCAGTTAGGTTCATTTGGTCTTCCAGTTTTGGTGAAAGTTTTGAAAAAACTAAATATGGGGCTTGCACGACAGGGTATCAGGAAGAAACAGAGCTGAAAAGAGAGTGAAATCACAGAGGCACAGAGGGTTAGTTGGCCATGTTGGATAGAATGAATAAAATGACTAACACATTAAACACATTAAAATGCTTACGCACTCATGAAAGCATTTGTACATCATATCAAGCCGCTTTACTTTCCCCCAGTCCTAATCTTTAATCTCTTTATCGCAATATTTAACCACAGTAATTGATTGCAACTACGTGACCTGAGGCTTATCTCAAAGCACTTTTTCCCTCCCTAATACTATTAGCCTTGAGAGTGAGACTGAATAACAGAGAGAAGAAGACAGAAGAAAATCTGTATGTCAGTGTCCTTCATAGCTCAGATAAACTTCTCTAAGGCGTGCTGCTGAGTGATGGCCGGCAGCTCTGCAAGGAAAAAAAGGAAATAATCCTGAACCACTCCACTTCTCCCCACGGAGGCTCTAATATAAAAAAGGTATGATGATTTAGCACACCAGTATTCATCTCAGGGACCTCTGCCATAACCGGGCTTAAGCAGTGCTGGGGGATTCCTTAATTGGCTTGTTTCTTGTCAGGGACACACTGAGGCCAATATCTAATGCGCTCCCACTCGGCATCTCGCTGACAGCGGAACATATCCTGACAGGTTTTTGGGCTAACCCTCACCGTGTGAGGAATACAGCGAAGCTGAGTTAGAGAAAGAGAAAGAGTAGGAGGTACAGGATAGATGCAAATAGAGAGAGGGGAAAATTGAGGGAGGGAAGAGTGAGGAGATTATTAGTGCCTGGCTGAATGCAGGAGCTGAATACATAAATACAGGAAATACTAGCAACCAAGGAGAGAAAATAGAATATCTGGTTTCTGTAAGACAGCCAGAGTTTAGACAGATAGACTTGTCTATCTGTGAAAAGCTCTGGAAATTTTCTCACATACAATAGGTCAATAGTTCAGTCTAAGTTAAGACTACGGTGAAGTTTCTATAAAAACAGCAGTCATACCATGAAGTAGAGATGGACCAATCCGATATTACGTATCGGTATCGGTCCGATACTGACCTAAATTACTGGATCGGATATCGGAGGGAAATAAAAAATGTAATCCGATCCATTAAATATCAAAATAACACCTCACAAAACTTGCGACACTGCGTAACTTTGCTCATAATCTTAGCATGTCAGAGTCACGTGATAGAGCAGCTGTGTGTATTTGTAGCCTCGCTACCAAACCAGCATTTCATCTCCGAGGAAGTTATCCCAGAGAGAAGTAAAGCAAGTGTGTAAGTTCATCTCTGAATGTTTGTAAAGCATTCCCATGTTAAGCTTAACAACCGATATATGGAGCGACTGCCTCTCTCTCTCCCTCTCCTGTTGCTACTTCAATCGTGAAACTGATCAATGATCAGCTGATTGGCTTTTCTGTGGCGAGTCCGTCTCTCTTCTTTGTTTTTGGCCCACTTTGCACCAGAAAGAGGAAACCAGCGGCTGAACAACAGCAGCACGTTTAACCTTGATAAGCTGTTGTTAGAATGTATTTAATATTACTTTCTACACCAGGATCTTTTTCTACGTAGCTGACGGCTGGTAACTGTGCAGGGGCGGATCTAGCAAAGTTTAGCCAGGGGGGCCGATAGGGCATTAACAGGGAAAAGGGGGGCACAAAGACATACTTTTCTTTCTTGATCTCATTTAAAATGTCTAGCTTTTAATAAATAATTATCTGAATCTTACACCCAAAGTTTTAATCTGATGTAAAATGTATAGAAGTCCATTACTGTATATAGTAACTATTAAGTCTAATATACCCTAGTAAGCTATAGTACTTTTTCCTTTGGGAAGATGCCATCTGTGAATTCTGCAATTCTGTTGAAGAAAGATGTTGAATCTATTTAATTATTCTTGAAAAATAATCTATTTCTGTGCATTTTTTTTCACACTGCATCAAATTAAAGTTGATTATGTCGATTAAGCATCATGAGGTGGAGGTGGTTCCCTATTTTTTTTTGCTGGGAGTTTGCAACCCTATTAGTTAGGTTGCTTAATATTTCTGCTAAGTACTCTTTAAAATACCAGAATAGGAAGGATGGAGTAGGTTTAAGTTTATTAGATTGATCAGTATTGCTGAACTATGAAATATTTTGGGTGCAGTGTATTTTTTACATACAGGTATAACAGAATAGCTTTAGTGTTGTTGTTGTTTATTTAAACTTGAGTATGAACTTATACAAAATGCAGCAAGATATTTTAAAAAAGGTTTTATTGATTAAAAAACACACTATATCGGATTCATATCGGTATCGGCAGATATCCAAATTTATGATATCGGTATCGGACATAAAAAAGTGGTATCGTGCCATCTCTACCATGAAGGCAACTGGGTCATTATTTGACATTGACACAACCATGTCTTTGAGGTCAAAGTCCATATTCCATAAAAATGTGTGTTCAGAAGGTAACGTGAGGCATCACGACCTAAGTTAACCAGACCTTCATTCTTTATTCATAAGTGTACGCTCAGTGTTGTATTCCTGTAATATGTAAGAAGTGTCCCTGTGTGTTGGTTGAGTAAATGTCAGTGCCCAAAACAAAGGAATTATTTACCTCCAATAGACAGTTTTCAGAAAAAACAAGTAAATCCAAATTCTGATATTGATTTTTTTGAATAATAGTCCTGATATGATTTGAGCACAGAAACCAGTTTTGATCTTACCAGAAACATGGGAATTAGTTGCAGCAATTTATTGGAACATATACACTTTGAAGCTTTATTTTTGCCTTTAATAGTGAAGTTCCAAGTATGTTTGCACATTTGGTATGACTGTCGGATTTGATTTTCAATCCACTTCTTGCATTAATTCATCACCGGAGTTATTCGTTTTTGCCTCAGTCTTTTTTCCATTTCCCTTCCCTGAGAATGGCTCCCTGGCAGCCATCCTTCCACTGAGACCATTTCTAGCTAGTTCAGCTGAAACACTAGATGCATCTTTCAGGTCTAAAGGACATGATTTTCTGTTACTGTTCACCTGCTGTAGATAGATTCTTTCAGATTTTTGTATATTTTTTAGGCATTCATGTCTTCATGACTTCTCCAGTTATCTTACATTTTTTTTGAAGACATACTACACACCATGCAAAGATCTGCTGATGTTCAGGTGTAAGGACTGCAAAAGAACGAAAAGTACCTTTAGAAATCCTGAAGAACAATTGCTCAAAAAAGTCTAGTTGTGTGGAAGCAAAATATAAAGAAATGTGGGTGTTTTTTTTGTTGTTGTTTTTTTTTACTCAGTATTGTACTTTGGCAGCGTTACTTAATTGAATTTAATTAATTTTATAAACCTAAAAGTAATAAAAACAACTTTTACTTCTTTGTTTCTCAGTGTGTTTTTCTCATATTATTCTTATTGTCTTCCTCTGTGGTTGTCTTCCACTCATCATTTTGTCCTGCCTTTCATAACTGCACTAATCCTATACCATTGTCTTTGCTGTATATTGATGGCAGTCTATTGAAAAGCCAGGTGTGCCAGCTAAATTTTAGTGTAAGGTGAGCTGGCAGAAAAAATTCCAGCTCTAAATGCAAAGCCAAATGCAGACACAGAGACAGAGAACTAGAAGAAGCTGGTGAGACAGGCAACAAGAGGTTAAGCTGGGAATCCATTAATGTTTCATAGCTAGATAGACAAGCAACAGCACTGTAAGACTGGCCGTTATAGCAGTATTCAAGCAGCCAATTGTATATTGACTTCTTGGTAAGATGCCTATAATGGGGGGGCCTGCTGACACACACATACTCAGGAATATGTATACCAAGAGTTGCATATTGACAGTTTTCTTTTTCATTATTCTTCCACGCACGCACACTGCAAACTTGCATGCACATAAAAATAGAAAAGACTACCTATCCAAGTTACTAACAGGTTACACACCTGCACACATACACACACACACACACACACGCACACACACACATATTTGCATACACAAATGGATAGATTCTTTATGTGTACACCAAAAGAACAGTGTGGTGGCCCAGTTAGACAAAACCTGCCCAAGGTCACGGTGCTTTATCTCTACTAGGCTGTTTATCCGTGTCTGTTTCACTTCACTTGCATCAGAAAATATATTACAGTGACAATGACGCATTTCTGCAGAATTCCAAACCTAAAACCTCAGCTCTGCTATTCTCTGGCACCGAGTATGCTGCACTCCCAGCTGGCTGATCAGAGCCTTAAAAAGACATTACAGTTTGGTCACACTATCTAAAAATTCTGCTAACATCGGCAAGAAGAGGTAATAAACCAGGATTTTTATTAGATTGGTTAATGTTTGTCAGATAATAGTGCTTGTTACAGTTTTGTGATTGAGGTTAAGGTGTCATGGATTTGCAGATGTTTTCATTTTATAATTTATGTTGTGCTAAAGTTATTACAACTTCAATTCCAAAAAAGTTTGAACAGCTGATCATCAGTTCTGGGTTACTTTGCCATATTTTCCATTGTATGATTTAATGATATAGACAGATCAAATGAATGAAGATATAGACAGGTTTAGGAGCAACAAGTGAGTTATATAGAGTTATATAGACATCATCGTTTAAGGGAAAGAATGGTTAATTTCACCAAGCCAATTTCAAACCATTATTTACATGTATAACAAAGTCTTGGCTCATGGTAAAATGCTATGGGTAATAAATGTTGCCTACTTGCAGTCCAAAATAGTCATCTATTGAAAACATTTGGCTCATTTTTAAACATTTTTCACATTTAATGTAGTTATTGGATTCTGATCAGAATTTCTTTTATCCCAGAGGAAATTACATGGTCACAGTTGCACAGTTACAGGCACACGCAAGCTAAAGTACCAATATTAGATAATACAATATCTTACAAAATAGCTCTTCCTCTAATATATAAATACCCCTGATATATTGCACAAATACAAACACAAATTGGACAAAGAGTATATACCTAAGTGTACTGCAAATGATTTTTTGCTAGCCTGATGAAAATTCAACTTTTTAAGATACTAACAGATTTAAAATGTCTTTCAGAAAGCGTTCTTACTTTAGGAAGAGAGCCTGACTCTCTCTATCAACTGTTGAACATCTTTCTTTGTCTCCCAGATTATGTGTGGTTGATTGAAACAGGATTTTTCTTTGGGGCTGTCTATATAGTCTTGTAATAGCTTTGTGCCTAGCAGAGCAATCGCAGTGCTCCATCAAGCCCTGACACATCCATTTGTCACACTCTCTGTGGTCAGATAGAAAACCAAGGGAAGAAGCACACATACACATTGATACGCACACACGCAAAATGAGATATAATGCCAAGCATTGTGTCCTAGTGTAAAGTACATATAGCATTATCATATTATGACACAAATGCTTCTTACCCTGTGTTGTTTGGACACAGGCATGCCATAAAGCACTGAATGAGTCATTGAAGAAAATCCAACCTGACACGTTCAAATGGAAAAGAAAATGTTACAAACCAAGACTGACCAACACAACGCTGACATTTTACACCCTGACCAAAGTAGCCACTCAAGTGACAAGCTAAACCAGCAGATGCATTATCTGTGGTAGAACAACAATATTGCTTTGCTGATTGGGTCATTTGTAGTTGTCACACATTTACACATAACACTCAATGAAAATGCTTCTTCCTCTTTAAATCACACTACTACTATTACTGCATAGTGATTCTTTTATAATTTGCGATCAAAAAGTTCCGAAAGTGTTCATAGATCATTGCACACAAATGGCATGTAGCATGTTTGTGGTTGTACAACAGGTCAAAGCACTGTTTGACCTTGAAGAATCAAGATTAGGACTTATGCTACTTTCGTGTGGCACATTTGCAATTTCACAGTAATTTAACACTGAGTCAGTGTCTGCAAGGACCTCCGTCAATTGGCTGTGGTAACCCAACCTTTGAGTTAACAGTGGGCACGGAGTCATCGCTTGCTATGACCTAGAGAACATATAGTAGTCTGTGAGGTATTAGACCTCACAGCGTTCAAGGTCAAAAAGACGTTAGAAAAGTATAACAAAAAGAATAAAAGGAGAAGATGATGAAAAACAGGAAAAAAGAAAAAGAGAAAGAAGCGGAATCGATGTCTTGCACTGTTTCCAAGGAGCCAGACTTTCTTGTATTTTTTCAAAGTGGTTTGAAGCAATAATTCTCCAGGCTTTTTGAAGGTCTGTCAGTGTTTTATTAACCAACCAAAGAAATGGTTCTGTTGTTTGTTAAGCCACTTAACATTCAAGCATGACTCATTCACACATCAAAAACCAATAACTCCGGTCATGAATTAATGTTGCGTCTAACCAGTCTTGTGTTGAAACACAATTTGAACATTCTTCTGGGTTCAAATCATGATCAGTATCTTAGGAGATGAGTTGAGAGAAAAGGTAAAACACTGTCTACAACCATCGGTAAAACATGGTTTAGGCTCTGTCATGATTTACGGCCGCATTTCAGACAGTTTTGTTGGAGATATTGTAAAATTGATCGAATTATGAATGTAGAAAAGTAATTTGAGATTTTGATCTTTGCAATAACATCTGAAAAGCTTCTGGTTGGCAACGGCTTCATTTTTCAACATGACAGTGATCTTAAACACGCTTTTACTCCCAATGCAGTAAAATCATAGCACTATAAGTCATGGACTGGCATCCTCAGAGGGCAGACTTCAACATCTTGACAGAGAACAGAGCAAAAGGCAGCCAACATCCAAAGAAAGTTCAGGATTGTCCTTCAGGAAGCCTGGGAAACTATGTAAATAAATTACAAGAAAGCTTGTCTAAGAGAGTTCAAGTTGTGTTGAAAAGTAAAGGTGACCATATCAAATATTGACTTCCAAGCTTGTTAAAATGAAATAACCTCTGTTTTTGCTCATGTTGTGAATTTTGATTTATGTTTGTAAATATTTCAATTTCACCTATTTCTCATTTTTTTAGCCAAATATACAGCTTTGAAAAGGGTTGCTCAAAATGTTTGTACTGTCTGCAGGATTGTGGACATAAGGAAAGCATACATAAATTGCTGAAAATGTGAACCAGAGAGACCTTATGGATGCTGATTTCACAGTAGGCAGCTCTGAGCCTTAACAGAAGCTACATCTGTAAATCTGTAATCGGTGACCATGAAAATGGTTGGGACATGTGTTTTTGCTACGTTTTGATTTGGTTGAAGTCTGTTGACAGGTTGTACAAAAGCGATTACCAATAAACAGCTTTATCCACATATGCAAAAGATGTTTTTGCATATTTTCCAGAATCACATATATACAGAGACCCCTCGTGACATAACTGGAGAAGTATTGGGTGTTTATGGTGATACTACTGCAAATACATGGGTCTGGAAATAAAGTCTACAAATGAATTTACTAAAAAGTTCTATTTTGAAAATATTGAAAGATGAGCTGTGACACTGTTTCACACACAAAAAACTTTGTTCACTTGTCTTGTAAAGTTTGTGTATTGGTAATTTGCAATAAACTGGTTGTGCTTGCCGACCTTCTAAGGTCAAAGGAAAAGCTCTGAATTGTTTTGTATTTACAACATACAGAGAAAGATAATACCTTCATAAACTGAGCTTCTTTAAATTTCTTTTTCTCTTAACATCATTTTTTATACTAATTATTTGGTATATATGTACACGAGTTCTTTTGCTTCTTTTGTTGGTAGAAGTCCTGGGGCACACAAGTGCAGAACAAAACCACTTCTCTTTCTCCATCTGTATCATTTTAAAGTAAATTTTCAATAATGGCACAATCCCTAAATCCAATACTTTTGTCTCCAAAACATCACACGCAAACATAAACTAAGCAAAGCATCTAAATAAAAAGTGAATCACTGTCAAAAACTGTATGTAATTGTTCTTTAGCATTATTGAACTGATGTTACCAAAGCTATTAGAATCAATAAAACAGCCTGAATGATCCTATAATGTAGAGTGTATACACATAACCAAACTGATATGGCTGTTACTCCTAAAAATTGCATGTATTTCTAACTTAATAAGTCAGCTCTCCAGGCAGTTTTGAAGCAGAAAACGTTATGCAATAATTCAAAAGTTTGCAGATTGTTCGGTTTTCTCTTTCATTAACTGAGTTAGAGCTGTAATGGAAGAAAGATGAGGTCACTTGGTAAAGATTCAACCCCTGGAGCTCCAGAGTGTGTCCATTCTTCTCTTTTAGAAACACAGAAAGATAAGTGAGAGCGAGAAACATCTTGTTTTCTTCTCATCTCTCTGGTCTAACTTCAATCTAGATGTTCGATTGTGCATGAGGAGGTTGATGGGGGTCGTTTGGGGTCAGAGGATGGTTCCTGTTAGAGGGATATGGTTTCATTGTAGATGGATGTTTAGGCTGGCAAGCGCTCTAAAATGCACTTAACATTTTATACAAATTCTAAAGGTTGCTGAAAGCCATACCCCACCACTTGCTTTCTCTGTGTCTCTCTGCTGCTCTCTCTGTCCTAATTGATCGAGCTGCCCAGACAATCCCGTATAGCCTGCACTTATTTCCAGTCAGGCTTGTTTAAGCCTTACAGACTGGAGTCAGATGGCTTTGCCAGGGAAAGATGTCTCTTACTGTTACCAGAAAGACAGGTAGACGTGGGAGAGAGATTGCATCATGCCAAACTGAAACCCAAGGCAAACGTAATAGTGTTCTGGAAATATCGGGTAATCCTTTAACATGTTGTCCATTTTATGCCCAAATGATATTCTAATAAGCTATTTTTTTACTTTTAATTTTATCTTACAAAAACTTTGACGACCATATATAGTCTCTAATTGTCTCACATATATATCTCATATTTAGTACCCAGCTTTAGAGCTATGGTTTCTTTAGATCAATGCATGCACACCAATTCAAGAGATGCTACAGAGAGCCTAACATTAGTTGCATGGAGCCAACAAAGGCCCAGTCTGCAGTAATTCCATATGTGTCAGCTCTGTGATCCACTGGTCTATTTCTCAGTGCTGCTGAGATACAGCTCTCAACAACCCACACCCTGCCCTTCAAGTTAATTTGACTGATTCATTATTCTGTATTCAAGTGGCACATAACATTGGCCAACAATTAATTTTTGGCCTTTAAACTAGAACTTGAAATAGCAGTCATGACTGCATGAGTATGTTTTGGTTTTTTTGGTTTTTTTGGCAATTGCCAAAGTTGGGTGCTGGTTGATTAAAATCAAGTGTTTTTTGAACTGCTGTAATTTGACACAGCCTTTTGCATAGGTACTGTATCACTACTATTTCCCACTCAAGTTCTTCTACTGGTCCTTCTGTTTAGTGTAACCCTAAAACTATAGTAGTGTCACATTTAATGCTTTTAAATAGTTTGAAGAATTATTTCCTACATTTCCATTATTTCCTAGACAGAAAACTTTTGCCTGGTGGGGAAATACTGCTTAAGATAATGTTTTTATTCATTTATCTTTTTTAATATTTTCATCTAAAAACACAAGAAATATGAACACAATTATCATAATCTACAGTCTCTGGAGAATTAATTTTATGTTTTGGACATATAAGTATGGGTTATTCGTTCTTACATACCACCCTAATTCTTAAGTAATCCTAGCTGCTTTCTCTTTCGTGCATTCACACCACATATACTGAGGAGTTTTGCAGTTTTATGCCCAGGCAAGGCCTGTTCACTTGTAATTAGATAACTAATTAATTAGATAAAATATGTGGAGTTGACTCCAAGTGTTGAACTTGCATAGCAAGTTCACGCTAGGTGTGATGTTGGTGTAAGTGAAGGAAGCTATTGGACTGAAAAATCAATCAGAGCAACAGTAACAATTTCTGGAATGGCCAAATCAACAATCTGGTACATTCACAGAAAGATTAAATGCACTGCTGAGCTATGCAACACCAAAATCCCTGAAACACCACAGAATAAAACTAAAGTGGATTATAATTTTAATTGTCTTAGACAAGTAAAGAATGCTTTCACGAATATAGTCTTCATCGAATAGGTCTTCACGTAATTAAAATAGAGAGGGTTTACAGCAAAGTGCAAACCCCAGGTTACACTCAAAAACATTAAGGCCGGATAAGAGATGGCAAAAAAACACAGAGCTTATGGTATTTACCAGAAAAATTCTGTAAGTGTCCTAATACTTATATAATTAACTGTATGACTCCAGCTGCCCCAAAATGCCTCAGTTAGTATTCAGTTCAGTTCATGCAGATGCGAATCTGCATCTTGTGCAAATTTTTGTAATTGTATGTTTGTATGTAAAACTTCTCTTTTTTTGTTTGGTGTAAATGCACCATTAAATTTAATCAAAACATCCCTCTGCTAATACTGTCAGCATTTTTTTTTTCTTATTAGGGACAACTTGGCTTTCAACTATTACAACACTTATTTAAATTAGTAGAGCATCCTCACACACTGGTGCGTGTAGCCCAGCATTCACTTCCCTCTTTTTCCCTACCCGTCTGCTCTGCCTTACTGTCCTGTGAATCTGCTACTGTTCATCTTCCCCCTACCCATTCTCTTGATATCTTTCTCTCCTTTCTTTATTCCCTCTCTACCTCTCTATACTCTCCCCGCTCTCTGTGTCTCTCTGACAGCCGCCTCTTAACAATGACCAGCAGACTGTGTAAACAGGAAAGAGACAATGTGTTGTGGGGGTGTTTGTCTGTGTTTCATCCAGTTTGTCTGCAGAGAGAGGATATTACAATTAACTAAATGAAACACTGTATTTCAATAAATATTTATTGTTTTAGTCTAGCAGTTGAGTTATTGCGTCTGTTTAATTATTTCTGGACATCTTATAAGAATGCTGCCTTTAGGTACACTCTGAGGTATTGATTTTTAGGAGTTACTAATAGCAGTATTAGTATTATCACAATGGCCTATAAAAAGCTGAGGCCTTAACCTTCACTGTAAACTGTTGCTATGTACAACGTCCATGCTTTGTGCTATAAGCATCACATTTTATTGACTTTGCTGTTTCATTTCATCTTACATCCATCATCAGTACATCATGTCAGCATAATATTACTATACCTCAATCAATACAATTCTGTTTCTGCATCACGCTGTTCTTGTGTCAAACCAATAAAGCAGATTTGAATTTAATTGAACTGAGACTGGGAGAAAGAGATAAGAAAGAAATGAGATAGTGGTGACCTTTTCTACAGATTGAAATGCCAAAGTTGTCTTTATCAGCCACTTCAGTGTTTGGCTGTTATTGACACCAGTTAGGCCCTTGCTTCTCACTCATTGGTCTGGATTGGTGGTCTGTAAATAGTCCTTAAAAAACTTTTTTTAAAGGTATATACATTTCATTAAGGCATGTGATCTAGGAAGTGCATCTTATTTTCTTATTTATTTTAGCCCTTTAAAGTTAGTACGTTTTTGTGAGGGTTATACTTTTTGTGTAGACTATAACAGAAGCATGAACTTGAATGTATGTTCTATGTCGACAATATTTGTGTATCTGTACAGCATGCTCTCCTCTATCTGGGTGACCCGCTCTTATCTAAGCTGTCTATGGTTGCACCCTGCTACCTCACCCACTGACAAAGTCTGTATGTGTGTGTTCGTTGTACCACTGTGTGCAGCCATCACTGTGATCTCACATCAGTCAGAGGCTGCTGAGCCGCACATTGACATTCCAGGCTGCTTGTCTGCCTCTCTGGCAAAAATAGATATGTAAAACGACAAGCTCTTTTCCCCCCCCGTTTTCCCACGCATAGTTTGTCTGAGCTGTTGAGGGAGAAAAAATAAAGGTCTCTGGTCTGTGTCAGCTGAGATGAGACACAATCAGCATGTGTGGAGGGGAGTGACATATCACCGCTTAGGCAAATGAGATAGAGAATAAGGGGCTGAAAGGAGGAATGGTTCATACCCTTAACCAGTGTTGATCCTGCAGTTAGGTAGGGTTTTACCGGGATGTGGGTTTTGATGACTAAACACACAGTGAAAATGTGCTATAATAGCTATGAACTCTCATAGTTTGTTAGATGTGGAAGCATCTGAAGATGGAAGCTGAGTGAAAGACATCATTTAATTATGAATAGGCTCCAGTACATTAGAAAATACTTTTGGCTGGTCCCTTATTTCCCACACAGCAAATGGATCAACATATTTAGATGCAGTGCAATTTATAGATGCTTTTCCAGGTGCAGCCTTCCATTTATCCAGCCTGTGGACTGGTACAAAGAGTACACTAACTTGTAACCCTCTGAGGCTGGGTTTGCATCTCCTCCCAGTCTCAAACCAGGGATCTTTAATGTGCAATGTGTTAACCACTGCAACATATAGCCATTAGGCTTCAGTATATTATGTAAACATAAATAATTTCATAGCACTCGTATCTACTTAAACATGAACTTGCATGTGCTGAATATACTTAATTTAAAAGCCATGTTTAAAACAAGATTTTTTTTTTTCCTGTTGCAGCAAAGGAGGAATTCCTTTTGATTATTTGCGTTTTAAAACTATTTAAAAGTAAATGTGAGTTTTTAAGAAAATATTACAGATCCTGCTAAAGACGTAACAAAATTTAAAAGCCAACATCTGCACATGACATCACTGTAGCTCTAAAGTGCTAGCACTACATGTCTCAAATGGGAGTTCAGAGGCCCCATTTAGCAGCACATCAAGACCTCAAACATGTTACCTTTCTCGAGGACACTTCAGCACAGTTTCTAATACAGTGTTTGATTCAGGGCTCTTCTTTCTTAAAGGACTGCGTTGACTCGCTTTGACTCTTGACTTGAAGAAATCCAGCATGGTAAAATACAAATATGTTTTTTTCTCATCAAATAAAAGAGTACAGATAGAGCTTTTCATCCTTAATATTTCTAATAAAACAGCTGAAAGAATAACTTAGAGCTGGCATGGCCACATGTTAGATTACGACCTTCAAGAGCCATAATAGGAGCTGTAATAGGTATTATAATAACAGTTAGAAATAAAGACATAAGGTGGTGGGAGAGTCATTTATATTGAACATATAAGCATGCAGCTTTGGCAACCGTCTCATCTTTTCAATTTCACATTAAATGACACAATTTCAATTATAAAAATGACAACCACAACCAGCCACTGCTTTCTAATGGCATACACATATGAATTTACAAGCCACGCTCATTTTTAGAGTTGTATTATGTGGAAATCAATTAAACCTTATAGTGAGTTTACTTATTGATCTGGTTTGTGATGTAGTTACCATATACAGTGTAACCGCTCTTTCTCTTCGGTCTTTCAGTTTCTCTCCCCCCTCTTGTCTTACCTTGTGTGCAATATTTCAGACACTGGCAGTTTTAATACACGTAGAAATTTGAAACTGCTCTCTCTTCTTTCTCTCGTGCCTGCAGTGCCCTAACATAGCATTGTGTTGTTTACCTCAAACCCCAAAGTGTGTATAAGCATACTGTGAAAAGATCGTCCACAGTGACACAAAGGGCAAAAAGTGTAATAACCCTGGTGGTGCAGTTTAAGAAGCGGGCGGTTTTGTTTGCCTTGGTCTGACTGTGTTGAGATGGTTTACTCAGTTTGCTGAAGCGTCTTCTTTTTTCTTTTTACTTTTTATTACTTGTCCAGAGAAGGTTGTTAAAGTGGAGCTGTTCCCATTTTTACAAGTGTAAATAGTCTAAGAGTTTATATTCACCAATACCAAAGCAATTGAAAAATGACCGATTTTTTGTTTGTTTTTTTCTTTGTAATTTTGCTGCTAAAACGCTGAGCTCAGAAAAAAACCCTGTATAACTGTACATGTTCAGAAACATGAGTCAATAGATCAGAGGTCGTGACTATTATACAAACTATGAATGCGAGACTGCATTGAACTACCGTACACTTAGGTGTAATCCATTGTCTTTAAAAAAATATCACAAGACAGAGTAACTAGACATGACTTTCATGCATTAGCCCAACATCAGCAGTCTCCCAGATGTTACACAGTTTGAACTCTGTCTTTATTTCCCTCAGCTATCTTCGACTTGGATGACTCAGGACATGACCAACACTATGCCTTTTTGTGAGAGCACAACAGGGATGACAGATTGCGGAGCACTGGCTCCACCCTTCTCACTACCCTTCCACTGTGATGGATGCAAGAATGAAAGGAGCATGGGGTCTTTGGATTTCATTTGCTCACCGCTGTTCTATTGCTCCTATTGATTTAGGTGCATGTGGCTGACAGGCAACGGGATACTGTGTTTGAGAGAGATTGTGTGGAAGAGTAATGTTGGCCTTTCTCGGTTTAACTGATTAATCACTCACTAAAAAACACTGTCAAACAGATATCTAAGAAGAACTTGATCAAAATACGTCCAACTTATGAATCAGTGGTTTCAATCATACAGAAGGCAGGGTACGTATCAGCAGATGGGGTCACTGCAGCAGGTGACTCATATTTTGGGGGCAGATTTCATTATATTTTGTGGGGGAACAGAACTATTGGTTACAATGTTAGGATCTGTTTGCAAACTGAGTTACTAAAAATAATTGAGCTAAACCACATTTGAAATTATTACAGTATATGCTTCTATATGACATATTATATTTCCTTATATGTATTTATTTATATTTATATTGATTTAAGAGATATTTATATTTACTTATATAAAAGAAGTAGAATCTCCATCCTTCTTTTGCTCCTTCCATGCGAGCAGTCTCCAGTAGCTCTGGCATGTCCTCTAGTTTTAGGTTCAGAGTTTAGCTCCCTACATATCAAATTGACATTTTAGGTGGTGATATCTATTATGTTGTGCTATATGACAAGAGACCAGCAGGCTGGTCTTCTCTCCTCTCATCCACACCTGCTTTGTTGGTGTTGTAATCAAGGATGATGGCTGGTTTTCTGCCTTTCTGAGCACTGGCCTCTACAACCCGCTGAAATGATCTCATGAAAATGGCAATCCCATTTGGTCTTTGTATGAGACAGCCATGATGCTTCGGGGTGAAAGCACCCTTCAAGGAAGAGAAAAAAAATAAAAGCCTCTTTCCTCTGTTGAAATTTGAAAACATGACAGCTCAGTCTTGTTAAAGGAGTCTTACATCATCAGGAGGGGGAGAAAATATAACAAATAAATACATATTGAAATGAATACAAGTGCTATGTAATACAAAAATATTCAGTAATACTGTGACAAAGAAAAAGTAAATTAGTTTATTCGAATTTGTGTCATCTCAGTTCAGCGTGAAAATCTCTGCCGTGTTTTGCTGTCATTTGTTTTTCTGAGAGTTCTCTTCCTCTTTTCCCTGGCGGTGCAGATTAGGCGAAGATAATACTAATTAAGTTTTCAGCAACTTGTTAACCTCCCGTAAAAGCTAACATAAAAGTTTATCAACAACTGCTGAGTCTAATATAACAAATGAAATAAAGAGAGAAAAGCTGACAAGCAGAGCGCCACAGAGATCGCTGTCAGTAAAGTCACAAAATGCTGCAAATAGAACAAAGAATAATGTGGAATTAAATAGACCGATCCTGTTGAGTCACACAAATGTCCCAGATAACCGGTCCAGCTGTTTAAGCCTGCATCCAACTGATATCTGATGCCCTCATCAGATTGTGCATCTCTATAGAAGATGTTTTATTGCCAAGGTGTTTGATAGGGTGGATGTTGAATTTCTTTCTTATACTCATTTATCCATTACTACAGCTGAGTTATGGGGAAAACACCTCACTTTATACAAATTCTTATCCGGAATCTGAACAGTGATTGTTCAGTTTATTGCCACTCACACAGTGAACCAGTCCAACTGAATGGTGCCTTATCGTAAAATGAAAAGAGGCTGTTGTCATTTTAGATGTGGCAACAACAAAATGACATGAGATACCTAAAAATATCTGTTAGTAAATAACAGTATTAGCACAATTCTGTGTTTTGGTTTTGTTTTTGATGTTTTATGTACATTGTACGGTCACAGGATTTATACTTTACCCAGAAAATCGGTTTTCTCACATGAACGTCAGAAGAATCAACATTCAACACTGTCGTAAGTTGTTCTCACACAGCACACAAAAGGAGTTAGTCCCCTTCAGATTGATTTTCATTACTGAAAATAGTCTGTTTAAGTGAGACAAAGGTATTACCTGGGTAAAGGATGCAGAAGGAAACCACAATATGTCCACTTGCTTATAGTGAATTTATCAATCAATTGCATATGGTGTTCTTATATGGGTACAACTGGACACCTCATGAACATCCTGTTGATGAGCTGAAAGGTTAAAGACCATTTAATTTTCTTGAGTGAGTTACATTCCTACACGCACATTTGCCGAGTAATGTCTTATAAGGTTTAAGCTCTCACTGAATGTCTGAAAATCATTGACAAGAAATTAACAGGGAAATGAGAACAGTCATGATGCACGCTTAACATTATTACTATTGACTATGTAGGTATGATAAATAGTTGCACCAGTAGGACGTCACATGGAAAATAGCACAGCTCCTTCATTTCCTCTACAGTGTCAATATAAAAGATTTTATGACATGTCCAGTGTTGTTAAGCAGTTTTTTGTTCAGTGGCAAGTATTGCCAGTATTCCTTGTTGGCACACCCTCAGTAATTTAATTGGAAGTTTTAAAGTACAGAGTGAAAATCAGTTTCCATAATTCTCCAATCAAAGTATTGATTTTCTTGTTGACACACAGTTGAGTACAATGGCCCACTGAGGTTGCCAGATATTGACGGAATCCCCCAAATTAAGCTTAGGCACTTGTCCATAATGAGCCCTCTATAGACTAACTCCTAATGCACACACACAGAGACACTATGTGAGCACATACACAAAAACACTTTTCTCCTCATACATACACACAGACAAAAGTGCAAAGATGTGGTCTGAATGTGGGGCAGTGCAGGCGCCCGGTTAGCTCTACTTCTACGCCATACACCAATTTTGTTTTTCTGTTTATGCAAGATAAATTTGGAAAGATGTTTAGATATTATGCAAGCATAATTTTGAGAGTAATTCACCTGCTGTTGGTTCTAATGAGGTGATTTCAATATAGAAAAATGCTAACAGTAGCTTCTGAGACTCAATGATGACTAAACTAGGAAGAGGGAGAAAAGTTTATTCACTTATCTTGCAGTCACAACGCTTTAGCCAGTAATTATTAATTTTCACATGTTAAAAATAGCCTGAAAATAATAATTTATACAGGTTTTTTTTTACTTTTTCCCTTTTTCAGTTGTTTTACTTTCTTCTTATTGTGCCTTTTTTCTTAACATCAAATATCTGCCATCATGTTCCCTAGTGAGTTAAGCTCTTCATCCATCTCTCTAATAACTTACTGCTGTGTGTGTGTGTGTGTGTGTGGGAGGTGGTGGTGGTGGTGGTGTTTTTTCATCCATTGCAGAGGGACGCTCTACAATTAAATATAAACCTCTCAATCCAAATGACAGTGGCAACACACGAACACACACATTCACAGGAAGTGAGTGCATAAGAAATAAAGAGCACAGGGACAACAGAAGACACCTCAGGTAGATTAATAAGACAGGCAGAGGAGAAACAAAACAACAGAAAGAGAAACAAAGTAATTTGTTAAGATGTAAGGCATTAAGAGAGGGAAGGAGAGGGAAGAGAAACATTATATGTTATTAAATTTCACAGCATTTGCAAATAAACACCGGCAAACCTCAAGAAACAGTGTGGTTCTTACAAAGCACCAAACAATCTGTTATAGAAATTTAATTTGATTTTTTCTGCCAAAACACCTGATCACTTTTTGTCCCTAAAGAAAAAAAATCAGTGGATACACTGTAAAATGACTGTTTATTTCTTAAGGAAGTAAACTAAAAAACTTCTTTATTAAAAGCCAGATTTAAAAGTTTCTTTCACAAGACAGAGAGAAACACGAGGGAGAGAGACAATTACTTAGTTTAATGCATGTGTCTTATAAAGCTTTGCATTGAGATGTTTGGGCAAGAAAAGAAATGAAAATGAAAATGTGTCGAAGAAATGATGTAACTAAATATAACTTCTTGTAGGTGTATATGTTGGCCAGTTTTCTCTTTCACTTCCATTTTTTGCCAATCTCTGCTGTAATTCAGAGGAGTCTTTGGAGACTAGAAACATCGGCTCCCAACTCCTTTGACACGGTGTGTGTGTTTTTGTACGTGTTTGTGTGTGTGGGCAGCATTCAACCAGCAAAATCAATGCTTTCTCTGTGTAGAAAGAGCAAGGCAACAGGACATTTAGTTATACATTTTGAATATTTATTCAGATACAGTCTCCTGTGGCCCAGGTGAACACCTGCGTATTCTCTCTAATGTCAGGGTCTTGTTTGGATCCCATATGACTTTTGTTATTTGTCCCTGAAATCTTTTAGATCCCCCTGCAACGTCCTAGCATGATAGATTGGACAGAATTTATGAATTCTTAATTATTTAATCACGGAAATGCTTCTTATGTTTCAAGAATATATTTAAGAATTCTTAAATTTGGTAAGTTCCATGTCGTTGGAGTTGAGGCTGTACATTTTTCTGTGTGACTGAATCTGAATCTGTGTCTATGTTAGCTAGGGAATTTCTACAATTCTACACATGCACAGACACCATCTCATGGTATTGGTGTAACAGCTGCTAGTTTTATCTCCAGTGGCCACTTAACTCCCACTACTTGGTTTGTTCACACTTACAAAATGTGCAGCACCTAAGTGCTCTGAATAAAATCTCCTTAGTGCCTTGCTGTTTTTCCACAGTATGTGTTATGCTTACGAGAGATAAAGAATATATGGAAAATAAATTGGAAGTATTTCTTAGATTCTACATATATTAAGTGTATTTTGGAAAACTCCACTATGTTTTTAACCAAATCTGAAAAAGAAGTTAATCTTCTCAATAAACCATTGCTCTTTAACCTGCCCCAATGTCAGTATTATAATTATTAAGCCTTTTATAGTTGGTCATAACATATCATTCACACAGTGGGGCTTTGGATTTTAAAATAGTCTTTAATTTATTTATTTTTTCTTTACAGGCTCAAATCCAACCGAGTAGTGGGAATGTTTAGGATCACTAAATATTTCATTTCAAGTGAAGATGAGCCGAGCTGGTTATGACACTGTAGTTAAAAGTGTAACTCTCAATAGGGCTCTGGATTTCACAGTGTTAATAAAAGGAGCTCACCCCCAGGCGAGTGGCCAGTAAAATGACTGGCGCGATTGCATGGGTGAGAGAGATGGGCTGTAAAGGCCTTGGTCCCAGGCTGCAATCAATCAACCACATTTTCTGGCCATTTTTCAATTATGCATGTTAGGGCTGGATGGCAAGGTAGTGAGGTGTCCAACCAAGACTTAAAGTTTGGCACTTTGAAAAAGAAGTCATCCAACAGTGAGATTACAAACCAGCAGCACACGCAGTAATAAAGTGGAGTGTGGATGGGGATTGCAGGTGGTGAGTGGACTACAGGCTTTGGCCCAAAGGGGCAATGCTGTCACTGGAATTTGAAATAATTAAGAGGAAATACATGTTATTGCTTTGCTTCCCAGCTTCACAATGCAAATCTCTAGCGACTTATTTTAAAGTGCTGCCACCACAAAGCTGCTTGACATTATCAGTTAGCTGACAAAATGTCAAAGTCTTGGAGGTCTTGTGGATCAGCTGTGAATGGTGTTTAGTTGGGGATTTCAACAGCTGTGCGTTTCTATCACAATGGATTGTTTTGCCCCTCTGAGATGAATCGCTCTGATATCGTTGCCTCAATCTTTCAGTCGCTGGACGCTTTGATTTATCTACATTGCCATTCAGGCTCATTTCATTGGCGACTAACTCTAGTAGTTTTCTTAAATCTCCTGAACACCACACATTTGTAACTCTTAACTGTTTGTCTCTCCTCTCTTTGCTGCTTTCTATTTTCTTCCTCGGTCCCATGTCTCTTATTCAATAATTCCCTATTAAAAATCCTGTCTGATAGAAAGGATTTTATATTTTATGAAATATTAGCTATTACCATGAGTCCAATCAGGAAAGAAGTGCCTTGGTGTGCTATAAAAATATCCTGCTCAGAGAGACTGAGGGCGATGTTTGACCTTGCTCTCTCTCTGTGTGCAAGCATACACGAAGAACTCCTTCAATTGTCATTTTTAGCAGTCACTAAAGCCATGTATTTACACATAATACATTAAGATTAAATGGGTCGCTGACTTGTTCAACACTTAACATGGGTCTTCACTTAACACCACTTCAAATGTCATCCTTATCCTTAACTTAAATGAGACTTTACAAAGCCTGAAGGTGTTTATTGGTTTTAATTTAGTAATTCTGACAAATCCATTATTGTGTCAAATTACCAAATAACAATTACATGTTTTTTCTTAGGTTTGAGCTAGAAGCCATTGATATAGTCACACAAAATCCTAAATGTGTAAACCCTTTAAACTAGGACACAGCGTTATCCTGTATAATTTGGGTTTCTCCAGTCGCTCCTCTAAGGTAAAGCACCTACCACTGTTCAACTGTGCTGATGCACCTCTGCAGGTCAACAGCTGACTAAGTGGTCAAATAAGATTGAAAGAGCCCGAAGGGATGATTGAATCAGCAACTTTAAATGCTGGAGCAAGAACCAGAGTAAGCTTGGAATCAGTCTTGAATATGAGTGACAGAAAGTTAAAAAAAAAAAAAAGTCATAAATGTTTGTTGATGATTCTTTATCATATTTAAATTATGCATAGGGTTTTAATCACACTGGATGATCTGTACCAACCTCAAACACTGTCAAAGTATAGTTTGTTTGATTAGTTTGATTTTTGTCTGTGGCATATATAGAGAAAGAATACTGATCAACATTTAGTGACACTTGTACATTGCAGGAAGAGGACTTTTATAGCATGGCTAGGCAGAGAGATTGAGCTGGAAAGGATGCACAGTGCATTAGGGTGAGGATAGAGATGGAAATGCACTAATCAGTTAGGAGAGTGCATTGAGAAGGTGGAAGGACTACTTTGAGGAGCTCGTGAATGAAGAAATTATCAGAGGCTACACATGGCTCTTGATGTCAGACATGCCAGGTTTTGTCTTGTTGTCTCGTCTGTGTCCTTTGTCTTTAAGAAAAGAAAACGCATGGATTGCTGTAGCAATGATATCACAATATGACATGATTTTTATTATGTTAAAATGTATATAATATGGCACAACCCCAGTATACATCTACTCAAACATGGAACTTCAGCACTTCCTTAGTGACAGATGGCTCCATGAAAATCACGGCTTTATGAGACATGATACAGGACAGTGTTTTACCGCTTTAAAAACAGGCCTAATTAAGCCACAGAATTAATAAAAACATATATTAGCCTTATTATGTTCTAAAAAAGGTGATTTTTAAAGGTGTGCATGAAAGAGAGGGCAGCATGAAAAACAGTTTAAATGTTGAGACAAACTGGAGCATACTCGCAGTTTGTCTCAGCAGTCTGATTCTTAAACACAGTGTTAGTGCATGCCAGCAGGTACAGGGCCAGCCGTGACTAGTGCAAGTATACCGTTAGCTGACACCCCAACAGAAGATTTCAGAAATTCCAACAGCCAGTGGTAAATGAGCAAACTCATCATGATCTTTAGTTGATTCAGTGGCAAAAAAATGTGATGCAGTCACCTATTAGGAAAGAACACATTTTCCATGTCCATTTCCTTTTGTGCTCACTTTGTTGTTTATCCCAAAGGAGTCATTAATAGGCTTTTCTCTGTCTGGAGCCATGGCATAGATTTTATCACAAAGGATGGTTCTGAAATCATATCTAAAAGCTTTGGAATCCCAGTGAATCCATATGGACTTAACAAAGAGTAAACTCCATATGTCTACTTACATTTTTTATATATGGAAGCTAATGATCCATGTTTTCTCTTTTTTATCTGTTAGTCTGTTTTCCAAGTCAGTTGTTATTATTTCTGCATTTTTCCATATTTTTCTTTCAAAGTTATTTCTTTCTGTTTTTATTTTGACTTTTTTTCTCATTTCAGCTTCTTCATGGAAATATTTTCATGCCAATATTTTAAGTATTTCATGTTCTGTTTTTTTGTTTATTTGTTTTTATCTTTATGCCTTGCCCCAACTGAAACACTTTGTCCGACTGGATTTAGTGTGTACTTTTGATGGCAACATCACATTTAATCAAACTCAATTTGTTTGACTGTAATGCTACGTTTACACCTTGAGCGAAGAGCAGATTAAAACCTGCTGTCTTTGGATGATTGAATTAGAACATGTTATTAAAAAGGATAATGAGTATGTGAGAGCAAACATTAGGCTTTGATTACTACTCTCATCAAGAGGTAATATTTAGCTAAGTGAAAAAACAGCTTATTAAATGTGCAAGCTTATCAGGCAAATAGTATTGGTAAATTAACCACCAGCGCTATCTCAACCCTCCGGATTTTGTTTGCCTATAAATGAGCTATTTTCCAGCCCTCGTTTAGAACAGGCATCTCTCCCCCCAGACCCAAGAAAGGGAACATGAAATGTGTGTATGTTTGATGTAGTCAAATTACTTATGTTAATGTGTTGGTAATTAAAAGCTTTATACATGGTCTTCCATACCTTCGAGCATATTTCTCACATCTCTGAAGACAGTGTTGATTTTAGTGTTTGACTCAAAGAAGTAGACAGCTGTGCATACTGCAATCCACGAGCAAGGTTCATTGGATAAGTCACAGTGACCGAATTGAGCTTTCGATGTCTGAAAATTATGTATGCATGCATAAGTGTTTCATCTAGGAAAATGTATGCAAAGTAATGGGAGTAGTAGCAGCAGCAGTGATGGGTAAAAATAGATCCCATATATCGTCATATACAGTAACACCTATGAGGTAAGTGGCGTAAATATGAGTCTAAATATAAACCTCATACACACAAACATACAAAAACACACACACAAGGGCAAACTCTGCAGCTCGTGGAGAGTCCGACGCTGCATTGTAAGCGAACTGATTTGAGAGCCCTTTTTTCCCAAGCAGGTAATTTGATTCTTTGAGGTCGATGTTGGGTGGTTTGGGGGTCGCCCATGTAGCCAGTCCCCACTCTAATAAAACCTGAGAGCGCTGCAGGACCAGGAGGCTAAAAACCCCCATTAACTTCTTTCCCATCAACATGGGGACAGGTAACCTAATGACCCTGCAAAGCTGCAATGCTCCCTAATCATGTGACCTGGGAGTTGCAGAGCTGATGACTAGGCAGCTGGAGCTCGATATCATACCAGGAGAAAACCTACCTCTAGGAATTTGAGGAAAATAGATTGTTAGTTTGTTAATGATTTTTTTTTTTTTTTTTTACTTGAATGTGGTATGGACTGAGATGGTCTTGCTGGCAGTCTCTTTTACCTTAGTCCAGAGAAGAATATCTGAACAACTAAATGTGTTATTGTCCAAATTTGGTTTGAATACAGTCTAATATAAACAAAGTGTCTCAGAAAGAAGCAGAAAGAAGCAGGAAGCTATTACAATTTCCACATTGCGTCTGTGCTCGGTAAAGCATCAATCTTGGGATTCGAAATGACCACACAGTTTTCCTTCAGTGCCACACTTGGGACTAAATTAATATTTCATTACCATATTGTTAATTTTGTCCATGTTTTGTATGGAATGCTATCACCTGTCAGGCCTGCTAGCAGATCTTGAATTAATACTAACTCTTTCTTTTTCTTCCCTCCCTTTTACCCCATTCTTCCCTCCTCTCTCCTCGACCCTCTACACTCCTATTATTTTTCCTTTAGTGGGATGCCATCACAGAGATGGATGAGCACAACCGACCCATCCATACTTTTCAGGTTTGCAATGTGATGGAGCCCAACCAAAACAACTGGCTTCGCTCCAACTGGATTTCACGACAGGCAGCCCAGAAGGTCTACGTGGAGCTTCGCTTCACCTTGCGCGACTGTAACTCAATCCCTTGGGTGTCTGGCACCTGCAAGGAGACCTTCAATCTATTCTATCATGAGACGGACGAGGCACACGGTGTCAAGTTCAGGCCTGCACAGTACACCAAGATTGACACCATTGCTGCTGATGAGAGCTTCACTCAGATGGATCTTGGAGATCGGATCCTCAAGCTCAATACGGAGGTGCGGGAGGTGGGACCCATAAACAGGAAAGGCTTTTATCTGGCTTTCCAGGACATTGGCGCTTGCATTGCATTAGTGTCTGTGAGGGTTTACTATAAGAAATGTCCATTTACGCTGAGGAACCTGGCCTCATTTCCAGACACAGTGCCTCGTGTGGACTCTTCTTCATTGGTGGAAGTGAGGGGGGCCTGTGTTGACCATGCTGAAGAAAGAGACACACCCAAACTGTTCTGTGGAGCTGATGGGGACTGGTTGGTTCCCCTGGGAAGATGTGTCTGTAGCGTTGGGTATGAGGAGATTGATGGTTCATGTGTTGGTAAGTTTTCCAAGTTTTGTATATTTTAACTTGCTTTTCATTCTTCTCAGTGTAGCATTTTTTGAACTCAAAGACGTTTTTAGTCAGTCTTTCCAAAGCTCTGAAAGAAAAAGAATTGTTGGTGAAGGTGACACTGCTGTAGGGTTATGAGAACCCTGCCAGTTGAATGCTTTGCCCATGGGTTATTGTTAGCAGCCTCTAATTGGAAAAAAGGCTTGTTTTGTTTTTTAGCCTTAATACTAATGTTTTGTTCGTGGTTCTTAATTAGCTTTTACTTAGATGTCCTTACCAAACCTTGACTTTAATTAAACCTACCTTTATTGAATAATTTCCTACATTTCTCTTTCTCAAGTGGTCAGAATGATAATAAATCTCAGACTTCACCTAAATGCAAATAGCAGTGGTAATTTCAATTCATTTTAACCACTTTACCATCGATGTTTATTTACAACATGAAATAATTTAATAGTAAAAAAGGACATATATATGTATTTATATATATATTGCAATTATACAGTCAGGAAATACGAATATTTACAAGTAGAATTGTGCACTATTCTAACTTTTGTGCCATTGTACTTGCCTCATTTCTACACCATTTGTTTATCAAGATGGTAAGACAGTCAGTGTGATACTAATTCATATTCCTGTTTGATGTATTTGACATAAGTATTGATGCATCCACCAGTCAGAAAGATAAGCAATGTGGACAGATGATGATATGAAACCTGCAGTGCTTCAATACCATTTACTTCCCATTGTACCATCACATGCAACAAATAGAGAACGCTTTATGGTCCCCACAGTCTATGTACATACTCACTCTTGCTGGTTCAAACGTCAAACAATTGCATAATGTTATATTGTTATTATTATTTTTATTTATTAACCTTCCTATTAACCTATTAACCTTTATTGACTTTCCCTATTCATTTCGACTCATTACCTATAATTTTTTGTCCTTTGTCTTACCATTTTTACTAGATGCTAATTTTCTCAGATAACAGATGAGGTAAAGTCACGTGAAAGGTTTTGAATGTTTATGAATGTTATTATGGTAGCAGTGAGAGGACCTGATGCTATCTAAGGCTGTGTTTGTATGTGTTTGTGTGTGTGTGTCTGTGAGAGAGAGAGAGAAAGAGAGTGTCTGTTTCAGCAGCTTAAAACTGCATATTTTTCTGTTAGTCTGTTGTTTTTCTATCAAATGCATTCTAATTTTAGGGCTTTTTTTAAAGCAATTTTTGCAAATTTCTGGTATTTTTTGCCCTTTGGCTAGTGTTTAAATTCATATGAAAACATTTTCACAAAACTAAACTCTGCAGTAACTTTGGTTTTGTTTTATGAAAGATTAGTGAGTAGGCTGTTTATTTTTACACAAATTTTAAACAAACAGAGGGTTATGAAACCAGAGGTGTTTTTCTGTGTGTTCTGGTGAAAAGCACATATTTTCCTTACTAGCTGCTAAAATCCAAACATGATAATCTTGTTGTGGTAATTTGTGTGCTTGTAAAATTTAGTATAATGAGTAAAGCTTTAGAAAGCAGTCATAAAGTGAAACATCATACTGTGTCCAGTGTTAAAGCTGGTCCGGGCACCAAAGCTTCACCACAGGATTTTAGGATTCTGTTTTGCATGTGTGTGTCATGGTGCTTTATACATACAGAGAAATGAACATGTGTCTATGTGTGTTGTGATGAGTCATGTGTGTAGGAATGTTGTTGTGTATATCTGTATTCTACCACCCGTTGTCTCAGTGGCTACCTTGGTGTGACAGATTACCTCAGCTGGCTTGGTAGCAGCTTGATCCTCAGCTCTCTGATATGAGCTTTGGGTTATCACTGACAGCACGGCTCACTGGGAATGCTACCTTCAAGAAGTTCCAATGCGACTTCTTTTCAAACCAAGTAAAGTCCTGATGTCAGGTCAACAGATACACACGTCTATAATCCAAAGGAGACAGATCGACAATCTAAAAGGTGTCCTAATGTACTTGTAAGTTGCAACTTATCAAAACCATAATATGGAATTTAACTTTATACAGTTAACAAATGACAGAATGAAAGCATCTACTAATATTTATCCTAAGAACTAACAATATACTACAATATCATGGATATGGAATACATTTTAAATTAGTAACTGATCTGAATTCACAATTTAGCACAACAAAAGACGCTGGCTCTTAAAAAGTAATCCAAGCTTGTGCAATTAGTTTTGTAAAGATCAAGAAAATATGTAAGTTTTACCAGAATGATCAAGATGCATAATCTATAGAAATATTGGCACAAATTAGATGCCATTGTAGATGTTTGTTTCCCTCCAAAAAAATAATCCATCCAACATCACCATAGGCTACAGCCTTTTAAAAAACACTTTTGAGACATTTCACTGGATTTCTCAAACCATTCAGAACCAGATGTCCTTGCACAGTTGATTACAATTCATCTTGTGACACAGGTCAGGGAGGCTTTCCAGCTGGACTTGCAGCTGCATCATAATCAACAGGCCAGGGGTGAAACTGCAGCTGTGATTAGAGTGTGTCGATCCTAAAATGATTTCTCCATTCTGTTCCTTTAATATTTCTTATGCGTTAATTGAGTGGCAAAAAAAGCTTAGTAGAGGCAGATAAACTTGCTGTTGAAAACTTTTGGGAAGCACATTGCAAAACAACAATTTGTAATGGATTTGTGAGCTTCTTCTTTATCTAGTCAAAGGAGTTTGCAAAGAAAAGCGTCTGGACTTCTTTAAGTTGCTTGAAGACGTTTCACCTCTCATCCGAGAAGCTTCTTCAGTTCTAAGGTCAAATGGCCGAGAGTCCCAGATTTAAACCCAGTGGGAGTGTCCCCCCAAGGAGGGACAAAGGACCCCCTGGTGATCCTCTAATCACATGCGCCAAGGTGTGAAAGTGGGTGTGGGACCTAATCAGCCAGGGTTTCGGGTGAGCTCATTGTGAAACCTGGCCCCACCCTATCATGTGATTTCCTGAGGTCAGATGGCCCAGGATGTGAGTGGGCGTTAAGGCGTCTGGGGAGGGAACTCAAAACTGGATTATAGATGGCAGACTTCTTTATCTCTTCTTTAAGAGGTAAAGGAGTGATGTGGTGCGTCCCTGCTGTTTGCCCTGTGACTTTCATCTTTGATATATAATATTGGGGAAAATACACATAATTACATTACATATCATTTAGTCTGATTTGAATATAATCTTTGGAAGAACTATATGTCACATAAAAATCACAAGAAGTGGTTAAGCACCTTAAGACAACTGAGGTGGCGGGCTAAATCAACCAGAAGAGACATTTTGGCTCAGTGCCATTTACAAACATAAGCAGACTCAACACTGCCACCTATCAATATCGATGCTGGCTCCTTAAAGCACAATAAATTAATGTAATTTCCTTCTTCCTCTCCTTATCCTCAACCCCTTGCTCTCAAAGGAGCATATTTCACAGTTGGGTTAAGTCTAGCCCTTTGGGCAATGTGATGGCATTTTACTGCAATGTCAGCCCTGTAATGCAGCTCCTGTTCATTGTTCCAGCATTCAAACAGGCTTAGTTATTAAAAAGCCCCCACACAACGTGCCACTAGAGCACCTTAGGCATTGAAGGAGAAGACTGAGGTAGCTGGCTAAAGTAATCTTTCAAGTCTTAGTTTACAACAAATTGGTAGTTTAAATGCTACAGCTGACTTCCTGTGTAGCAGATATCACCGGGTTGAACAATCTGTGGTTCCAGTAGCATCCCATTCATAAGTATTTGAAAAGCATAGGATTAATGTCTTTGCCATATCTAGTTGTTTGCTAGTTGTTGCTATAATGCAGAACTAACATTTCACATGCTAAAAGGAAGTCACTTTCATTGAAATCTAAATGTTATGCATAGAACATGAAGATGGAACAAAACTATTTAGTGGAAGAAAGTGTAGCTGTCTCTTTCCTGAAAATTGGAAGTTACATATATAAAAAAATATGGAATCTTTTAAATCTATCAGATCTCAGACTGAGATCAGTTGATCAGTAAAATCTTCTTCAAGTTTTGTACACCGCAGATTACTTTGTATTATTGTTTTCCTTTGATAACCCCTACAGCAATAGCATACACAGATATCAGGCAAACATCCATCCATCCATTTCTTTCTGCTTGGGCTTAAAGCACATCCCAGCTGCCTTAGGGTGGGAGGCAGGGCACACCTTGAACAGGTCACCAGTCTGTCGCACGACTAACTCACGGAAACAGAAAACCATTCATGCTCACATTCACACCTACATTCAGTTTAGATTTAGCCTAACCCCATGAATATCTTTGGACTGTGGGAGGAAGCTGGAGTATCTGACAACCATGTAAACCTTTAGTCATCTCAAAGAAGAGATAAACTGCTCAAGCCTGAATAAATGTTTTTCCTCCACTTAGGTAAGAATGAAGGACATGCTCTCCACCCAGCTTAAGTCAAATAATCTTTTTCTTTCATTCAGACTCAGTGGATTTGGTCACAGCAGTATTTTAATCTCCTGTCCATTACCTGGATGAAGTGCCAGTGTGCTGCAGTAAGACTGAGGCTAATAAACGCCTATAACCCATATTACTGCTTGCATGTTCTTCCACATATACACTGATAATAATGGTTTAAAAATGTTCTTTAAAATGGAGATTTTTAAATCTTAATATTATATGGGCCAAATGAGACGAGTCGTTAAATGAAGTATATAAAAAATGCGTACGCATAAGTCGCTTTTTTAAAATGTAAGTGAAATTTGCTGGGTGGTTGGGATCTTGTCAAAATTGATGTAATTATGATATATATCCATATCCATACATATATGTAGAAGTAAGCAATGGTCTTTATAGAGTAAACCATAACTTGAATTCATATAGTCACTCACTGTACTATTTTGGTTGTTGTGGCCTTTTCATGTTGGCTGTAGTTTGGGAGGTAGAGCCGGCCATCTACTCTCCAGAAGGTTGGTGATGCCATCTCTGTCTCCTCCAGTCATCGAGTATCCTTCGGTAAAATGCTGAATCGGAGGGCAAGTGTGTGTGAATGTTAAACAGAAACTTAATCATAGAAAAAAGTGCTTGTACGAATGGTGTTATCGAGTGAACGAGGCATGTGCTAAGTTAGAATATAAAAGCACTATATACTGTAAAAACCAGTCCATTTACTATTTGCATCTAAGCTGATCTATTTACAGGTTTTATTTATACCTTATTTTTTGTCTTGATGTAAATATTTAATATGTGTATGTGTGAGTGCATTCGGCATGTCCTTGTTGTGCATTACAAGAGGCTATTATTTAATGATGTATAACATATGTACCCACCTGCTCATTAGCAGTACTTTAGCCAACTAGACTGAATGCAAGAAGAGCACACATACATCTTCTTGGATGAAGAGCTTAGTCTCTCAGTGTCTCTCTTTATCTCTCTCTCACTCACTTTAGCTTTCATCATCTTTCCCTCTCAGTGTAAGACAATCTAGCTGATGCTGTTATCACTCAGTGTTGTACAGCAGGTCATCATGTGTTTTCGGACTCTGTGTAAGAGCACTCAGCAGTGCTATGAATAATGTAATCACAGGGTGTCTGTGTGGGTTTATTTATATGTTTGCCTGTGTTTTAGGTTGTCATACAGTGAATCTTCCCTCTGATGATTGGGCAAAAGCAAGCTAGGATACATTTAGAATTACTGAACAGCACATCACTCAAATAATAATGGACACCCTTTGAAATAAAAATACCACAACACACTGTGACAGTTTGTGACCTGACTTGTACTGCTTTATAATCTGTTAAATATGAACCAGCCAAGCTTCCTGTCTTTTTTAAGGTTAATCATCTTGAGACAGCGGCCAAGCTCTTTGAATATTGGAGGGTACACACCTCCAGTCTACATATGTTTTATGGACTTGGAAAATGCATGTCGCTGTATGTGTCTAACTGGTGCTTCTGGAGAATTGGTTACTGGGCCTATAATGTCATTTACTCCCTGTACAACCTCAAACTTCGGTTGCAGTGGCACATACTGTAGCTAGTTGAGTTAAGTGGTCTCAGGATCACATCTTTGCTTTCGTTGGCTACATCAAGCTGTGATGTCCAGCTTACACTGTTGAAAAAAAGATTTCCTGCTTAAGATTGGCGATGAATTTCGGCCTCAAGTGGACTTCAAGTACCTTGGTAAAGCTGATGATTAGCTTCAAAGTTATCATTACTACCCTCACAGATGACCACAAGCTGCAGGTAGATACCAAATGAATAGGATCATGAACAGGAAATGAGTTCCCTCCAAAGAAGATCTGCCCTTAGAGAAAAGGTAATCAGCTCAGTCACTGGGCGGTGGTTCAAAGTAGGGGTGCTGCTCTGCCGCAGTGAAAGCAGTCAGTAGAGATGGTTTAGATATCTGACTGTCAAGCTTTGTTTGCCTAAGAAAGGAAAGCAAGCCTTTATGTTGGCTGATACAAAGTCCAACAAAATAAGAGTTCACAAATCATGACAGAACACAAAGGGAAGGCAGCTTGGGAACATAGAGGGATGCTGGATACCATGGATACCATGGATGGATAGATGGATGGAGTTTGAGTTCACAAATCCATCGCCCTATTGTTTTAAGAACAAGCTGTTTATACCAAGCAATTGGTATGGTAATTTACCCAGTTCCAGAAAGGCACTGGCTCTACGTCAAGTGTCAGAGGTGGGCTACACTTAAGTAATTGCACAGGTAAAAGGAGCAGCTGTGTTAATGTTAAATGGCATGCTCGTATAAACATCTTGACAAAAGTTTCACCAATAAGACATTTTCAATTACAGCATGAAGACAGTCAGACAACAATTACAGCACATATCCTTCACTCTGTCAGCCCCCCCAAATGAGATGTCAAACACACACACACACGTACACACATACTCACACAAAAGACACAGGCACACACAAATGAGGGCGTGGGTGGAAGGCAAAGACTCACATAATGAATAACATAAAACATACATATAAAAATACAACCCATTGAGCACACCAAACAACAAAACAACAACAAGTCCAATATGCACTCAAGCATTCACAACAGAGTGTTAATGCAAGCGACAATTTTGCTCTCACAAAACACACACGAGGAGACACACCAGGGGGTTCAAGCTGGCATCAGCAACAGAGCTGTTTACAGACGGGCCACACGGCAGGGAGACACTGTGACATTTCAGAAAAGGATGGTTTTAGTTTAACAAGCATTGCACTTCAGGCTTAATTGGGAGTGTCTGGAATGGGAGAGAGAGAAACAGAGTGTGTATGTACCCCGGTAGCGGGTCAAAGTCTGTCTGATGAATTTAATCCCACCTCACTCAGCATCAGCGCTGACATGTCATGACCATAGGATGTCATGCCTTCCATTTTTTTAAGAGAGCACAGTTTGACAGTTGCATTGTAAGAAAATTGCTTGCAGCAGATATAAGAGCAACAGAGTCAAGATAAAGGCAGATGTGGATATATCAAAACCGGATTTCCTGTTTCTCATTTGTCACAATGAGTTGTCCTTCGTTAATAATTTTGACACACTAATCCACTGTCTCCAAAAATTACAAACAAGAGCATCTTTGATCACTCTGATTATTTCTGTTTGCTTTTTCAATTCACAGTTCTGTTAAATCTACATTTGTTTGAATAGACATCACACAGTATGGGTGAACTTAAATGCCCGGGGTTTTGTTTGTTGTCTACACAGTCATTGTATTAGGCTTTATTTATGCTGCTCCCACAAAGGATATAATTGAAATCTCCTTGATGCATTTGGTATGCTAATGTACATTTCCCCCTGAGTTGTCATTAAGCTCAATGCACCACTAAAAGGCACTGAGTTTCCCTGCTAAAGGCTTGGGGTGGTTTGAATTATGTCCAGTGTAAATTCTTTCTGCCAGGCCACGGCCTCATTGTGTGTCACTACCTGCTGTCACATAAGCAGAGAATAATCACTGAGAATATTAAAAATAAATCATCAAACATTATTCCAGATTAAGAAATCAGTGTGATACATTATGTTATATGTATGTATATATATATATATATATATATATATATGTGTGTGTGTGTGTGTGTGTGTTATAATAAAATCAATTAATCTGTTAACCTAACGGTGATTTGACTGAATTGCTCATTTTGACCATTCAATTGCACTGGAAAATACAATGGTGCTTTTGAATGAATGTTTTCACCTTGGAGGGCAAAAGAAAATTGCACTTACTAATTCAGTGATTGCTCACTAAAACTGTGTCTTACTTTAGACCTTCACTGTGCAGAATGATGTGGTTGAGGTTAATAAGTTACTGTCAAAGCAGACATACTTTTTTGTTAAGAAAATGGAAATTTGGGGCAAGGTTGCCATCTAAAAATTCTCACTAGAAGATTAAAAAAACCTGTAGTGAATAACCGCTTCATAGAAAATATTCCACAAGTCTGAGTAATCTGACTGGAGCTATCATACAGTACTTCATATTCTGTGTGATGCAATTACCTTTGAGGTTTATCTCTTTCAGGTGGTAAGGTCTATATATCCCTGTGAGGACCAACTTTTGATAGCCCATTGTTCTTGTAAGGATGTTTTTTTCCAAGAAATTGTAGGTGTTGAACTAATGGCTGAAGATAAATGTTATATAATAACATGGATCGGTTTAATATTAAGTATTAAGAAAAGTTAAGAGACTAGAAAAAGTTTGAAGTTTGTATGTGATCATAATTATTGTTATTGTGTTTTATAGAACGATGCATCTTATTTAATATTTAAATCCACTGTGCTAAGAGTTTTGGGGAAGAAAAACATGTTGATAAGTGTGTGTTTTGTATATATATATGTATATATATATGTATGACCATGACTGTTCTTTCTTTATTGTTCCTCCGCAGCTGCCTCTATTTGCTCATTTACAACACATATCAATTACATTTCCCCAGACTGGTGGTGCTTTACCTTCCTCTGTGTCTCTTTAAATCAGTCACTTGATGAGCATTAGAGGCTCTCGTGTTGTCGCTCTTCAATCTGTAATTGAGAACAAATGTGGAGAGGGAGAGTGTTTAATTGGGGTTGTCAAGCAGGGGGCGGGTTTGTTGGGCACCTAGAGATCTCCTCATCTCTTTCCATTTTAACTGTTTAAAGAATAAATTATGCAGATTGCAGTTTTTGCGAGTCCTAGTTGCGATGTGAACTTGCAGTGACTTCTGCCTCGCTTTTTTCCCCCCCTTCTTTGCCAAGAGTTACTTCAAAGCCTGAAAGTGATCAAAGACAGTTGAAAAAATAAATTCCCCAACGTACCGGCACCCTGCATACATACATACAGCTTCTGCATGTCTCAACACCACACACTCTCTCAGTCAGAAAACAAAAGGAAGCGACACCGTCTAATGTCTTCTTTTCTTTTTTTTTTCCTTTTTTTGTCTCCTCAAGCACAGTCCTGTCAAACATTGCAACATTTCAATTGATTTCTCTTTTCCCTTGTGCCTGTTCTATTTTAGTACATAAGCCAAGAGACTGAATTAGTCATTAAAGGGTATGTATAGTATGACATGGCCCAGATAACACATCACAGGCCTCCAATGAAGAACAGACTTGTCATAAATAAAAGTACGTTTTAGGAGCTGGAGACAGCTTCTCCCAAGGAAAAAAGAAAAAAATATGAAGAGGGGAAAAAAACAGGGGTTATTGAGGGTTCAGCTTCAGTGATGACTGTGTTTTATTTCAGTACCAGTTTGTTTACACAACAGACATAAAGTAAAAAAAACATAATACTCTGGTGTCCAATAACTAAAACATATACACGTTTCATCTGTAATGCCATAAATAACCATTTTGTTTAAATTGGGATTTTGAAAGTTAAACTAAACAAATCTCCGATCCAGCTTATCTTCTACATATAGATGGACTGTATGCATGAACTCCTTGACCATACAAGTGCTTATGTAATGTGCAACCTGACTCCATAACTGCACACGGATCACTACAATATTGCATAGCCCATCCATGCATTTGCTTTTTTGTTCCTCATTATTTTAATTCATGGCTATTAAAATAACAAATCACAGTATGGATAAAATAACAGCTGGAAGGCACCATAGAATTAAAATTCATAATAAAATTAAAGCCTCATCACCAATTTAGAAGAAAAATATAACCGTTTGGTGTTGAAATAATGTCACATTTGTACATCGTACAAACTCTGCTCAGACGTGTCAGATAGTGTTTTGTTGCACAAATTTAAACTAAGACACTTCAGTATACAGTCAGCTCTGCCACTAGTGAACAATAAAGTCAAACACCAGAGCTGGAGCTGTCCATATTTTCATGCACAAAGGATAATTCGTATTGTTTTTGGATAACAGTGAAGATCTTTGCCAAAGAAGTTGTAAGTCTCCCTTTAAATAACAAGGGCCAATTAACTGGGATTCTGGATATTTCTGTGCAGGATATTTGACAGGACAAAATTTTAAAAAATCCTAAAATTGCCTCTAGGTTAAAAAAATTCACCATGTTAAAGCATTTATTAAGACAAGTTGGTGGTTTTGCTACTTGCATACAATTTTGTCCAAAATATTTTGCAGTTATGAATTTATTCCGAGTATAAGCGTTTGCCCGCATACATGAAGTAAATCAAAATGTGATATTTATTCAGCAAAAGGGAGTCATTGAGAGTACATTTATTGCTGTTTGAACTGAATATTGCCATTTGGCAAAATGTGAGCATGTGTATCCAACTTGACAAAAATGTCAGCTCAGTGACAGTAGTTTCACCTCTTTTTTTATACTCTTCCTCACTCTATCCCTCTATCTTCTCATATATGACCAGTGCGGAAAGTGAGCCAATGACCTCAGGGTACGGAAGGCTTTAACTAGCACTAGGTGTCTCTCAATCTGCCAGACTGCAACAGCCAAGCTTGTTAGTCACACTGGTGGAACTACACACACACACACACATGCACAAGAGTACCATGGATAGACATAATCCAGCCACTGAATGAGGCAAGCAGTGATAGCAGAACTGGGTCAGTTCGAGAGAAGACTGTGGTGTGAAACCATTTCCCTTGGGGTGGATTGAGGTCTGAACTTTGGCTGACCCCCTGAACAAGTACAGCCACACAATGAAACCTCAGAATCTGAATCTGTTTGAATTAATGCTAACAACTTCACTGATCAGGCTAAAATGGAGGCTTAAGCCCCAGGAAGAGTATTTTGGACATGGATAAAGTAGTGTAGCTGTAATTGGGTTTTCTTCATGCTAAGATTAACTAGAGGAAAGGAAGTTAAAAGCAGAAGAGCTGGGAATGAAGGTAAGTCACTTCTCTTGTGGTTTATACTTCACTTTCACATTAAAGTAACTGCTCTTCTATTTGTGTATTTTTATTTCTGGGGAAAAAAGTTACATGACTTTAGACTGTTGCCAAAAATGACTTTAAAAGATGTGTAGATCCTAATTTGGGACCTTCATCATGATGGTTACAATAATAAGCACATTGTTAAAGTTTAGATGTTATCATGGGACTATCAGCCTCTTCTCCATTTGTATTTTTCAGCTTACTGCTTTGAATAGTCTGAAGTCATATTGCACATTTTTGTCATTTATTATTATGAAGTCTAAAGGGTATAGTTTGTGTTTTAGGAATACTACTCTGGTGCTATTAGTGATGCTAGAACCCATAAAAGAATAAAGACCTGAATCTACAATGTCAATAGAGGGACAGTGCAGGTGTCCATAATAAGCCATCAGCCATATCAAACATAATTCTACTTCCTTAACTGAGACCTGATCTAATTGTGGTCTGCAAAAGAGCAAGAATAATGGAAGAAAGTAATGGAGTAATGGAAGAAAATTAAGAGACGAATATGCAAAACCCTTACTGTATTTCTTCTGTCTTATTTTTGTTTCTGCGTTTTCACCAATGTGCTATTTAAGGTTGCAATTTAAGTGGTAGTGCTGGCCCACAAATCAGTACAATGTTAGAATATTGCCTTATACAGTCATTTCAACTGTCATTACTCTTTACAATGATAACATTTTGTGCCATTAGACTTCAGCAACCAGTCAAACAGATGGTCTATCTGAAATTCGTATAGCCCCCAAAAATGCAGTAAAATAAAAGTAAAGGCCAATAGTTACAGAGATAAAGGAGAACTGCAGTCTTACATTTAGATTTCTGTGTGTGTGTGTGTGTGTGTGTGTGTGTGTGTGTGTGTGTGTGTGAACTGAAGGATGAGGACGAGCAGTTGTACTATTACTTTGTTATTGTGCGCTTTTTGTTTTTCCTCCTTTTAATTACTTGTGTTTGGTTTGTCAGTAAGTGTCCTTTGTGTGAATACTTTATGCATTTATGTGTGCATGGAATTCAGTGCCTTTTTGGAAGCTATGAGCATTTGTTGTCTTGTTTACTTCGTGCATATTTGTTTTCATATGTGCTTTATTTGTCTGTGTGTGTTTGTGTGTGTGTACGTGTGTGCTTATGAGGTTGTGCGTCTTTATTATCTATTACCAGCTGCAGCTAGTTGGCAGCTCATCCCACTCCTTACATTAAAGCTGATGTATGCTTATTGAGCAGCCACAGGCAGAGACTGGAGGCCTGATTTATAAACCAATACAGCTTGTTTTATGGGGGATTGATCTGCCTGTGTCTCCATCAGTGAAGCATTCTCCTTGTCTTTATTCAGAGTGACAGCAGGTAATAAAGGTATGGCAGTCAAAGAGAACAATGAAAGTGTTTACAATTACACTTCTTAGTGGCATCACCTTTACTGACATTCATATATTACACTGTATTGTAGACGTGTTGAAAAGTTAGAAACTTTAGTGTTCTAGAAAAACACAACGAAGCGAACCAAATAGCTGCATTTTAAGATTATTGAAAATGTGTTTTCTTCTCAAAACAAAAGCATTCAGTGAAATTTTGAAAAAAAATTGTAAATTTATATCAAGAATCAGCAAAAATACATTATTCATTATACTATGGTATTGTGACACTATTACACAATATATAATATGTGAAATCCCCATATAAATGCCATATAAATCCTAAAATCTGTGCTTTAGAAACTATAGTAAGTGTGTGGCATAGGGCCTAAACTTTCTTCTACAGCAGTGAAACTGTATTATCATATTATTCTGACAACACTATAGCACTATCCTGTAAAGAACCAGAATCAGCTGAACATTTTTCTGTAATAATGATCATGGTGATCAGAAGGATATTGTTATTATGTTGTATTAGTTCAATATAGTTCAATATAATTTGCACAGATTTTTTATGAACAAAATAATATTAGAAAGTTACAGATTCCTGAGTACTGCAACTGTTGGGGAAATCTGCTGAATATTTTCAACATCTCTTTCTCCTTCTTTTCTTCATCTGCCTCCTCCACCACTACCATCTCCTAAACTCCTAAACACATCTGTCAGAAGTGAGTTCCATTGACTTATTGACCTGTATCAGACTTCTTTCACTTAGCTTTAAAGCCTTCTCACAAATAAATAATAACTTCTCAGATAGCATTTTGCAACCTGAGGTAAACACTGGACAGTGTACTACAGATGAACACCATTTCGAGCGACAAACCTGAAATGTCGCAAAATATTAGACACATATAGAGTCAAAGTACCATTGCCAGTGCCATACAGCAAGAGAATAATTAAAGTTATACCAAAGACATCATAAGAGAGTACCAAGAAACATGAAACCCTATGCTGATACAAGGTCCTAGTAGATGCTGGAAACAGTTTTAGCTGTCTTTTGGTGAGCATATCAACTAGCCGTAAGCAGGTAAGTGCTTGCTTTTCAGGACTTTAACTGAGTTGCACAGTGCTCATTCAGTTTGTTCATTAACTTTGTTCCTCTCTGTGGCTAAAACTGGATTTTATTGTAAATTTTTAGAATAAAGTATTGTGAAGGCGCTCTAAGATGCATCCTTCACTTCATAGATGATGAATTATATATTTTATATTTCCTAATTTGTTAAATGATGTTGCATTTAATAAGCAACTCTTGAGATATTTTGTAAATAAATTGTAAATATCTTTGTGAGTGATCGCCCAAAGTAATTGTTAGTTGTTTTGTTGTCCATCTACAGTAATGGTGAAGTGTAAAAAGCTGCAAACATTGAAAAAAAAAAAAAGCCAGAGCTCTGGAAATTGGAATCAAGTTATGTGGTTGCTGTCCCAGAAAAGGCTTGTTCCCCTCCTTAAACCTGCTAAACTAATAAAGTTCCCAAAGTCAGTCTTTTGTGTGCATACACACAACTGTTACATCTGGTCTTAGGGCCGTGTGTGGATGAGCACATGGATTGGAATAATTTTCTCCTGAGCATTAACAGCAGCTCAACCAGATCATGGATAGTAATTAACATTATGTGGGTGTCAGGGCACGCAAAGACCCCACAGTGTAAGACCCAAACCTTTCCAGGCAACTACCGTCTGTCTGCTGTCGTGCACGCACACTGATAACTCTTTCTCTTTGTCTCCCTCAGACACACACACACACACACACACACACACACAGACACCTGCATTCAGAATCAATGAAGAGGCCACTTACTGGCCACCTGGTTCTCTCTCTCGGTTTCTTTTTCTTTGTCATCTTTCAATCAATCCAAGTTAAAAAGAAATGGCACTGTTAGTGAAAAATACCTGCAGCAGCTGTGGTTTTCAAAGCCCCAGACACGAGAAAGGACACAAATACACACACACACACACAAACAGACACACAAACATGGTCTCAGGCTCTCAGTAAAGGGCTCAGGAGTAACAGCAGAGATACAGTTCAGGAGTATGAAAAAGAAACTTCTCGTTGTTTTGCATTTCATTAAGGTTTTAATGTTAATCTTTATATTTACACTTTAATTGTCACAGATTTGTAATTAGTGCTGACATGTGACACAAAGAAGGCCAGTGTTTCTCACAGTGCATTGTGGAACTAAAAAATAGTTTCATACAAAATACATTTAGAATTAAAAGACACAAGAAAAAGGCATAAAAGTGCTCCACTAAACACTCTCTGAAAGACACACCAGGCTTCTATGTGCTGTAGTCCCCACACCTTTCCTCCTTCTGCTTATCCTATTTTTGTTTAACCTGTTTCATGTGTCTCAGGTGTTATACTGAGATCATTATCAGTTCATTACATTAGTATATGTTCCACCCTAAACATCCAACACATGGTAGGATAATAATCTCATTTTCCTGAAGATGTGATGAGCCATTTGGAAATAGACTGAAATTCATGGAACAAACTAAGATCTTGTGTTTTTCAAAGATTTATATAGTTTTAAAGTCAAGGAGACCAATAAGTCCATCATAGGTCATGGTGGATAGAGACAGTATAACTGAAAGCAGCTACCCAATTCAAGTATCACAGTCACAAAAACACAAAGCACTTAAACCTTTATGTGCTTTATGGACTTAAAATTTAAAATTATGAAAACTGTAAGCATAACCATTAGGGTTTGTGCATTTGTCAGAAATCACTATTTAAATATGGTGTAATTTATCAGAGCAACTTACTTTAATATTATCTCCCAGCTTGCAAGTATATCTTTTATCTCTCATGTTGTTTTCTTTTTTTTTTTTTTTCATTCATTGCATTGGTTTCAGTCTGTTGTACATTTCAGCATCTGGTTTTCCTGGAAAAAGAAAAGAATTTGCTGTATGTCTCAAGGAGACAGAAAAAGAGACTTACTGGCACCTTACTCTGGTCTGTTTTATGTGGATAGTTTCCTAACATGTGCAGGTTACTCTGCAGGGAAGAGAAAAGGCTCTCTGTCATCAGGCTAAAAGGAGAGGAGGGAATGTACAGGGCTGTAGCCTTTTTGTGAGTTCCCCATAAGGATACTGCTTCAAAGTGCATTAGGGGCAAACCTCAGTCTGTTTGTGGAATTCTGCAGGTGAGAGAAAAGAAGAAAGGGAGAGAAAACAAAAGCTTTACTGAATTTGGTTGAAGGGCTTTTAGTCCTCTATTTGAGATGGCTTTCAGGTGTAAACTTTTCAGGAGGGTCACCTACAAGGAAAACAGGTGCTTATCAGAAGTCACAGCTGCCCCAGCTTTTAACAAAAGTAACTGCTGTATCTTAATGGCAATATCAGGTCCCCATACGTTAAACTAAGCTCCATAGCCAAACTCTGACAGAGTAATGTGTAGGCAGCAGGACCTTTTGGCAAGTCAACTATATCTTGAGTTGCCAAAAGTAGTGTTTTTTTGATATGATGATGCTATTGTGTATAACCTTGTTGTAATATTTGGATTCTAGTCCTCGTAAGACCACCAGTTATTTTTATAGCTGATTCGGGTTTCTCACTTTCCAACCAATATATCATTTTTTATAATGTATTGCCTATATTTTTAGCTCATCTACAACAAAACAGAGTATCAAGAAGTGCAGAGCCTCCCTCTGAGCTTCTCTTTCTTAAAGCAATCACACAGATATCTGGCTGCCCGGAGTCTGCCATGTTGAAGACTGAACGTCCAACACACACACGCCACACGTGCACCGAAACACAGGCAGTGTTCTGATTTGTCTGTCTGATAGTGTTGTCAGTGAGGCTGGATGTCAGAGAGAAGGAATCTATTACAGGATCGATTTGGCCATGCAATTAGGTGGCAATGGGAATTTCTCATTTCACTTTTCTCTCTGTGACAATCGTCTCTTGGGACCTTTGAAAGAGGGATAAAGTGATATACCGTGATGGCTGGTAGAGGAATAAAGAAGAGGCAGGATTATGGGAGGAGGAAAAGTGTCCATGTAGTTGTGGTCCTTTGAGAGAGTTCATGCAGCCTATGCACAGGAAGAAAGTAGTGGCCAGCAGTATCATGCTTATCCGAAAAGTGCATCCGTTTGAGCAAAAATGCACTCATATTACTTATTTCCGTTGTGATTTGGCTATACATATCTCCCTTCAGAATGCTCATCTTATTTTCATCTATTTCGCACCATTGAGTGGGCCCTCTAATTGGCCGAGATGAAACATGAGTTTAGAGTTTCAGTGGCATTCTCTCATTCTTGCTTTCACTTTGCATCACTGAAAAATAAATGAACGTTGTGAAAGAGATCCATGGAAAGGGGCCCTACACTGTTGCCAGTTTACATCACAGGATGTGTGATGTGCAAATGACTTCATGTGTTTCTACCTAAATGAAGGCTTCTCATATTACCCACTCTGAATGCACATTCATGTTGCTGTCAATCACACAAGCTCAACAGTGCTGTGCTTCCTCATTAGTGATAGAATATTAAAAACTAACACAACTTTTGCAGTGTTTTTACAAGGATTGTGGTGCTCATTGACAAGTTTTTTAGTTGTAATATTGATATTAACAATCCATACCGTATACTGTATAGGTGATTATTCTATAGAGATTTAAGTCTCATCCTACTGACTGGTATCTGTGCAGACTCTGGAGGTATATTTTTTGTCATATCTATCATTACACTTTTATGACGTTGTCTGTAATCATTGTTTTCTATTTCTACTTTGATTAGTTTTTGAAAATACAAATGTTTTGGGGGTCCCAGAGGACCCCAGTCAAAAGCACCTAATTCCACCTATGCAGTTTTAACGAATGGAACAATTTATTCAGTTTATATTTACCATTGATCCCAAATGAAAGTATCATACAGTATCATACAGTATCATGGGGGTAGGAATGCTCATTCACTCAGTCATTTTAAAGGAGAAAGACCCCATCAATGCATTCATCAGCTGAATGGGTAATTTCCCCGGAGGGAAGTTATCAGAATATTGGAGATGTTGCTGGATCGACCTGAGACAGGTGTGGCATGGCCTGGTCATGCCACAAGTGAAAAGAAGAAATGATTCTGCTACACTTCAAGCTCTAATCAAAGCAGCAATGACCCTCCTGGGAGTTAGAAGAACTCCATCTGTTGATGTGACTATCTAATACTTGGCCAGAAAAACTACTTGAAAAAGATGCTAGCTTTGCTCCTGGAACACAGACGGGAAGTTAGCAACTGTTTCCTCCTCCTGTCACATGCCAGCATGCCCCGAGCGTAGCATGTGGCAAACTGTTTGTTATAACTGCATTTTGTGTGTGTTTAGCTTTGGGGTTTTTGTTGTTGTTTCTTGTCCGTAGTAAGCTTGGCTTGCACAGCTCTTCTGTTCTGGTCTCCACCAGAGGTACCCTTTGTCCAAGATACTCCTCATGAAATTTATGGATTGAATTTTTAAGCACCGCCAAGGGGTGGAGGGTGTTGGACTCAGGGTCTCATCTCTGCTTTTTGCAGATGATGTTGTTCTAGCGGATTTATCAGGTGGTGACCTGCAGCTTGCAATGAATGTGAATGTGAAGTGCTGGGAATGCGAATTAGCACCTTTAAGTCTGAGGCCGTGGTTCTCAGCCAGGAAAGGGTGGAGTGCCCACTCCAGGTCAGGAACAAGATGCTGCCTCAGGTGGAAGAGTTTATTTATCTCTTGTTCACAAGTGAGGATAGAGGAGAGTAGAAGACTGAGAGACAGACTAGTGCAGCATCTGCTGTAATACGGATGTTGCACTGGTCCATTGCGGTGAAAAGAGAGCTGGGCCTGAAAATGAAGCTGCAAATTTACTGGTCAATCTTTCCTAATTTCACCTATGGTCATGAGCAGCAGATGACAAAAATAATGATTAATAATGATTTGATTATAAATTATTATAATAGTGTTTATTGAAGTACAATAAATATACTAAATGTCTGTCATAAATAAATATATTACTAGGACAAAGACCACAAATTCCATTGCAAGAAATCAACTGATGTTGGTTATGTCATTAGCATCGTAACAATTAAAACAATAGTTTGTACTTTCACACATGCATCACAGATACCCCAAATTATAATTAATGTATAAGTTCTATGAAGTTCAGTAGAGGTCTGAAACAACATTCAGGTCTATTTAAAAATAAAAGAAAGAAAGGGGGGGCTGTTGTTATGATTGCACAAAAGAAAAAAAATATACCAAGAAAAGTGTCTTTTATACTGGGAGCACTGACTGTCCAAAGATTCATGCTGCCATAAAATTGGCAAACCATCAGCAGTTTCAAGCTGAGTAAAAGATTCTTCTGATTTTCCCTTGTCACTATATAATCTTACCTAATAGCGGTGAGAGTTTTGCATCAGGACATCGCCTGGCAGGACAGAAGAGGCCAACGGAGAGATTTAATGAAGCCTCCTCTGCTAACTAATTAAAATCCTTCCTCTCCCCCGCTCTGCCATTAAGAAATGTTTTACCAGGAAGACGGGAGAGAAGATAGCCTGGGAGGGTTTTTTTTTTTTCTTTTAACTCTGCTGTAGTACCAGGTGTCTATGTGTGGGTGGTACATATAGGGTAGAAAGTATGTTCAGATTTTAAACTGTGACTGTGTACATCTGTATTTGCAAGTTTACCTGTTGTTCCCTCCATGCTGGGCTTTTTTCTGATTGCATCCAAACTGAGGGGGTAGTTCCTAAAAACATGCACACACATACACATACAGTACACAGAAACAAACACACACACAGAGACACAGTTACAGCCAAAATGCCCCTTGAAACAGAAATGAATTCCTACCCAGTATTCACTCTTCTCCCCTTATGTGCCTGTGGATAAGCTAATGGGTTCCAGCATCATCTTCTGACACACGGCATTTTTCTAATATGTTTGAACTGCTGGAGGACTCCACTGGGGTTTAATTGCAAGGGAAATGTACTTAATTAAATCTCTTTACTGAACCATGTTGTTGTATATTTGCATTTTATTTAGAGGTGTAGCTATGCCGATAATTACGCCGTGATTTAAAGAAGAGTTTCAGTTCTTTATCATGGAAGATTCAGGTTTTTCCTCTCTCACGCTTGCTGTTTATTTTTTATTATTTAGCAAAGACAGGAGATGACTCAAGGGAGCTTTTTGGCTCACTGAACTTGTTTGAGAGCTGCACATTCAACAATTTTTAAAATGATTTCAATATGCTTATTTTGATATAATGTACGTCTGCTTCAGAGAGTACCTAGCCCTAGAGCCTTATGGCTGTATTAAACTTTATTATGCAAGCTTTAAGCTGCATCACAGCTGCATTATGGCAAATATACTAAACTCAAAGTGCACAGAAAGCAGTGTACTGCAGTGTGAGGCTCGAGTTAAATATACTAAGAAATAATTTGATAGCCTCATATTTCATTCTTGGATCACTTCATTTATGTGCTTTGACCTGTAGTGTCAAAGTTATATAAATAAAGTGTTAAGCTTGTGATGGCTAAGATGGTCTAAAGCCACAATGATCTATTTTTTTCAAGGTCCTTTGCGATATCTAATCTCATATTTGTCTTGCACAGTTTTCTGCCTCTATTCTGTATGTTTTAGAGGAAATTTCCAAAGTGAGTTATTTAGGCTAAATAACCAATATTTGGACATGTCATTACATGGTCATTAAAAATATGGTACTGTTAATCTTCATGTGCCATCTATTATGGGATACCCTATGTCCTCTGTCCACTATGTTGACAGTCTTTGAAAAAGGGAATCATGACAAAGGGAGTATTCTCTTCTACATATGTAGGCGCTGAAGTTGCTTCACCAGTTCATAACAGTGGTTTTACATTGTATGGGGTTAGGCTTTTCATAGCCACTTGAAGGTAAGTGACTAATACCAGTGTCATAGTGTGAAGCCCTGTTTTATAGTACCTGTACTAAAACATGAACAACAATATTATGGCGGCGCACATTGCCCTAATGTACTGTAATGTGTTTTACGATAATATACTACTGACATTGCTGCCACCAAGATACTGTTGTGTGCTTGTGGTACACTGTGCTGGAGGAAAAGTGTGTGCACATTTTTAGGGACCAGATCAAGTATGTTGCAAATGTGCTTGGGCATAGAAAACTGAAATTTTCTCACAAATTGTGATTTGAAACATTTCATATTTTTTATGTTTTTTACATAATAGAATTGTATGTATATATATTTTTTTCTCATACACAACTTCACTAGCACTTTCAACTGGTTAGTATTTCTACACAAGAATACCTGCTCTATGACACATCTGGAGAGGATCATATAGATCATAATGTTGCCTTTGCAAGTATGAATGAAATATAAATGAATAATTTGAAAACAAATGGTGTGCAGACTTTTTCTATTTTAATTTGTAACATTTTGTTATGCTAGAGGGCCAATAAATGTAAAATCAAATAACTGATTACTAAAGCTATGTGTTGTGCCTTATCACACAATAATATTCTGCAATAAATTTACAGACAATATTTTGACTTCTTTGAGAATCTGGAAGTTCTCTGTATACTATGTTTAAATAGGTATAGTAGGCTAAGACAGAACACAATAACAAGCTGTACTTGTGCAGATTTTTACAACACTGTTTTTCAAAAACTGCTATGCTGCAAAAATGTGAATGAAAAAAAAAACATATTTGCGAAAAAACACCTTCCAGGGGTAGGGAGTGTAGAATGATTTGGGAATTATCATCTCTCAACTAATTAGTTTAATGAGTAACACAATTAGATATAAAAGCCACATCCTAGAGAGGTTGAGTTTTCTGTAGTGAATATGTGGAGAAGTTTACCGTGTGTGAAAGACTGCATGGGTAAAAGTCTTCAGCATCTCAATAAAAATTGCAAAGATTTAGGAGCTTTTGTTATCTGTGATACATAATATTACAAAAATGATTCAAAGGATCCAGAGAAGTAATTGCACTGCAATGAACAATTGACCATTAACCTCATGCCCTCTGGAATTGCTTAATAAAACCAGAAACACCTTTGACTTCTCTGGAGTCGAGCTCATTGAAGAACCATGGAAGCAAAGTGGAAACCTCTCCTGTGCATTGCCCTTTATTTATTTTTTTTGTACATTTGGTAAGATGATACTTGATTCTTACTGCCAGAACAGTTTATTTTCTCTCTGATATCACAAAACTGACTTGTGATATTATCCAAATTTATTCATTAAATTATTCATATTCTAGAGTATATTACTAGTCATGCTGCAGTACTTAACTATGCAAATTACCACAAAGCCCAACAAGAGAATTTTGTGTACCTCTCTGTTCATGAAAAAAAATCTCATAGTTTGAAGCTATTAATAGAGTCTGTTAACCCGCTAACAAGCAGTGAAATCACACTAACACAAATTTTATCACACATCTGTAACCAGATTTTACACCACTGCTTGATTAGAAGACAAAACAAGTCAATCCACCTAAAATTGAATTCACAAGGTCTTCACATGACAGCAATATCTGTGTAACAGAAAATGATAGGAAAGGCCCCTTGTGGTGGATCTATTTATCCACTGGAAGCCACATTGCTTAGACCAACAGCGTCCAGCAGCGGGAGTGACAGCTTTAATTTGGTAGCCAGCGGTCAACATGATTAGCGAACTGCAGGAGGCTTTTACAAAGTGGACCAACTGCCTTTGCTATCCACAGTGTCAGAGGAAAGAAGCATGGGACAAGCAATGAGAAGATTGTTAAGGCAGATAAACCTGAGGCTCTGAAGATCAGGTGCAATGCCGTATTAAACAAGTATTATTTTTATGACCTCTTATAAATGAAGGTCTCTGTATGACTGCGTGTGTGTGATGTTCTTTCTGTCAATTCTCTCAACAACTTGCACTTGGTGGGTCTATTGCTGGGAACCCAAGAGAGCTGTCCTCACATTTTGGCTGTAAGTTGTCTTCTCTTAGACTTTCTCAACAGTCAGACATGCAGCCTGTGAACAGGAAAGATAGGCAACTGCATGGGGCCCCAAGCCATTAGGGGACCCCTGAGAGCTGATAAACTTTCCTCCACAGCAGTTTCTCAAAATGTGGCAACCACAGTGACCACAGCCCCCTCCTTCTTAAACAACCAGTGCACTATTTGCAATGACATCTCCGAAGGAAACCTCCTTAAAGGGGCCCCCTACTAGCTACAGCCTGTTCAGTAAGCTGCAGGCTGAGCCCATCTGTGTGGCAGAGTGTTCAGCAGCTCATTCACTGACTCTAGCTCATCCTAAACTCAGACTGTATGTAAACTTATCACTACCGAAGGAGAAGTTGTTCTGGATTCTATCTGTTGTAACTACTCAGCTCCCGAATATGTATGACATTACAGCGATGGTAATATGATTTATAAATGACTTGTTATTTTATCAACGGCTATGCTCCCGGGGCTCATGTTTGGCATTTTTGTTTTGTTATAAGAGCAACACACACTCTATTCTGTGCATCTATTCTTTTCGCAGTACCAATTTGTTGTTTACTCCTCAGGTTTACTATTTATTATAGCACCATGCACACAGGACAAGCCTTGCAAAGTTAAATGTTAGCTGTCAATCAGGATAATGTCACATACCTGCAGTTCAAGCTCAATGTTATTCAGTTATTCATCAGAAACTGGATTAATCTGTGTATTTTACTGACAAACCCCATTCCTCCTGCCACAAATGACTTCAATTACTCACTTACGCTGCAAGTCGGTCCATTCAGAACAGGCACTGCATTGGTTTAAGTGAACTTAGTGGAGAAAGGTTTGGGGTTTTGATTTAAGGCATGTTTGTGCATGTACAGATTTACATGCACAAACATTATACAGAATTCATTTAACATGGTGTACGGTATGTCAAGTACAAATGTACACACACACACACACACACACACAAACCTCTTTTGTTTCATATGCAAGCAGAGGCTCAGCCGCTGCTTCATTTTCCAGTTGGCAGGGAGTTGATGTGTTCAGATATGATTTATTGATCATGTTGAGCACATTAGTTTACCCACTGTGTTCAGTTAAAAAGCAATAACACATTTTACACCCTCTGTTCCATGCGAATGCAATAACACTAAACTAATTACGCAAACTGGGGACAACAGTGTGATTTGTAAAAGCCCGCGCTGTGCGCTGACTCTTCAGCGAGATGCTGAGAGTATTGGAAGTAATACAGTAAGATGTGATTAATTCATACACACCTTATCTCTTTTCATTCGTTTTATATGGAAAAAGAGCCACAGAGATACTAACTGTGTCTGCAGGCCAGGGCAACCTTTGTAATAGCAAGAAGCGTGCCAATTTTAATTTTCTTGGCTAATTCAGATTTTTTTCCAATTTTGGTTTCCTTTCTAAGAGCTTTAACTGATAGCATATATTTAAAAAAAAAAAAAAAAAAAAAAGCTTTTCAATGCAAAAACGTTCACAATAAAGTAAATTATTAAACATCTGCCAAATTTCCTCAAAACTGCAGTAAGTTACAGAAGCAAAGTAGATGCAACAGGTTCATCTAATAAAACAAATGTCAGGCACACTCACGTCATTATCTGGTATGTTTATAATTTCACCAGATAACATGACATCAACTCTTTTCTCTTTTTCACTCCTCTCATGATTCCTTTGATCCTTTGCTTTGATCTAAGGGGGTTGGATCCATGGTTTGCTCTGAACTCTAGATAGCTTTACCTTTAGCTATTTTGCTTTTGTTAGCTTCATTAAACTGTCCACATTCAGCTGACTGAGGATGGTTTACCTGTCTAATACGTTTGTTGATATGAACATTTTCATAGTGCTCCCTCTGCAGTTTTTACCTACAGTGAGGAGCCTCCATGCTGACAACACGTAAGCGTGTGACTGGGAGTGTGCGCATGACAATTTGCCTGTGTCATTTTACTCCTGTTGTGCATGTAATACCAGCTGACTGACAGGTCACTGGTCCGAGCTAAGAACACTAGAAATCGGCTGGTTCTGGTCCCTGGGTGGCCTGGCCCTGATAATTTTTTACAGCTCACTGCATCTTTAGTGATCACTCTCACCTTGTTTTAATTTTTGTATTTAAAACTGTCTTTTAGAAGTTCTTGGAAATCAGATATAGCATTTTAAAGATGACTGTCAACAATGAGAAAAAGAGTAAGACTGACTAAGACACATTTGAGGCTATTTCAAATCAACTGTCTATTAGCCAATTTCTACATATACATCTGTATAGGCATTCTACACTTGTCTTTGTAGAGTTATACATCATAAGTGAATCCCTTGTGATAGGCAGGTCTGCATAGTAACTGAAAATCTGTGATGTGGCAGCGTATTGTTTAGTATTGCAGTATGCTAGACAGCACAATGTTAACTGTAAACAGTTAGCAGGGTTGGGTTTTCCTGCGACAGACTGGCAACCTGTCCAGGGTATACCCTGCCTCTTGCACCCCCCTGTTGACCTTGATAAGGATAAGTGGAAGAGAATGTATGGATTCATTCTTGAAAATAGTCACGATTATTACCTGGAAAAGTCCAGGTATCTTTTGCTTTTCCATGACCCTAGTTTGAGTCCACTGAATAAATAAACAAAATCAATGGTCTATAATTAAAAAAGGGATCAAATCTTTTCATGTTTTGTGTAAATACACAGGATGTGAAAATAAAATCGTTATTTTTCTTTTTCTTCCTTCTTTGCAGTAAGTATTTTGTAAAATGTTTATAGAACATTTTGTATTGTTAATGACAAATAATAAATATGAATGTATTTACCCAGTTCATTACACATTCTATGGCCTTTCTACAATTTAATAGGTCAGCACTTTTTATTGCGCCACTTTGAAGTGCTGGTATATTTATGACTTGTTTTCTTATTAAAAAAAATAGGAATTAGATGCAGGAAAGTAACAGCTCACCTAAGTTTAGTGAAACTTTGTTTTGTTGCTAATAATCTAACCTGATCTTACCTGTATGTGTTAGTCTGAGTATAACATTTTAAACACGCACACTCACACAGACATACAAGTCTATGCACTTTTGAAGGTGCTGCATTTTTGCCACCGCTATGCCTCATATTGGGACAGTCGGTATTAATTTTTCCTCATCATATGCTGTTATTGGTCTTTAATAAAAAAAACATATTAACTCAAATGAAAAGAATAGAACAGGATTTGAGGAAATGTAGCATCCATCAGCGTTTTTTCCGTCTACACCATCAGTGGTAATTGATATTTGAGGCCTGGTTTTCTGCCCCAGCCTTCTTTTCTAGAAATGAGCTTTTGGAGCGAAGAGAAAACAGCTGAGGCGGTGGAAATGGAATTGGGTATGTGTCGCTGCATGAGAGAGTGGGATTATCCCAGCATAATGTCAGCCTTATTAAACACTATTACACTCTATAGATCAGGAATATGGAACCTGAGGAATCTGAAAAGGATATACTCCCAGTTCATTTGTGTGTTGAAGTGTGTGTGTGTAGGAGCGTTTGCAGTTGGGATTGTATGTCCATAAATGAGAGTTTTTAATTATACTGAATTATTATCCAGTGACTGTGGGTGACCTCTGATACCATGTTACATGGTTTATTATTATCGGCATTAATGGCATTATTATCAACAAGACAGGATGCAGGATAGGCACAGGGTTTGATCTGTACTTTGCAACATACAGAAAACCGAGTACAACTGCATTTTTTTGTGATCTCCTTCCAGCACAGCGAATGCATGTTGTGTCTATCATGGTAACAAGCAAAATGATTTGCAAAACACAGAGAGACTATTCAACGTACCATAAGGCTGACCATTCTGGGCTGCATATCAGTTTTGCTTTGATTTTCTAATTTATGTATGGCAGTGATTTTACTAGACACAAACAGGCTTTGGTGTAAAAGTTGCTTTAGTTATGATGAGTTGCTGCCTGCCAGCACTACATGCCATCACACTGCGCCAGATCAAAGTAGTTAAAGGCATGCTTCTGCTGCTTTTTTGAGACTTTGCGTGACAGACCAGCTGCTATTCCGCTTGTATTGGATAGAGAGACGGTACTGGATGTTTATCAAAACATGACACATCCAAACAAGGAAGCTTGGGTTTTATTAAAGTTACAGTAAACTTTAGAGTTGCATTCCTTCAAGAGCTATATATTTACATGAGATAGATTAGGAAAGCATGCACAGCTTCAGAAAAAACCTAAGCAAAACAAAAACATTAAATAACAACTCAAATTCACAATTTTTTTATTATCTTTCTCTCCCATGTTGGCATTGCATTAGATAAACACAAAATGTAGGACTGACAACAAAGCCTTGCTGTAGTTTACATTAACATATAGACATGGGACACAGTGATAAGAAGCACTAGAACAAATAAATAACACAGCCGTGAAGCAGTGCAGACGACTGATGGGTTATCATTACACAATGGCACAAGTGCTGTGCTGCCCACAGGTAACTTTTTCTTTGCCACTTGCAGTAATCACAGGAATATTTATAGTGAATTATTGTCTAATAACATTTAAATGTTGGACTTGGTATTGTTGCAGTAATTAAGACACTCATACCAATGTTAGTTCAGAGGCTGTTCATCACAAGGGATAACATTTAAAAGGGATCTCCATGTGGAACACTAAAAGAAGTACATTATCTGTTTTTAATTGATTTTTATAGGGATTTGTGTATCTGAATTATATAATTTAAATTTTAATTAAAGGTTAAAAATTTTTTGAAAACATCCATAAAAATTAATTTTCATTTTACATTGACACAAACTGTATAAATTTATTACAATGTAGTGATATTCTTAAAAGGCAGATAACATGACAGAATTAACAACTATTAAGCAAAATTGAACATTTTGAGGTATCTTTTAAATATTCCAGTTATGTTATAGTAGCTGTTGGGGTCAAATGTACAACAACCTAGTTTATTTTAATCTGATCTAATCTCTAATCTAACCCTGCTCACCCTGCTCAGACTAATAGCTGTGCATGATCCCGGAAAGCTCAGCAGAAAGACACCAGGTAGTACATCATGTTGCATACTCTAACCAGAGTATGTAACACAGCCATCAGCACTCTCAGTCTCAGAAGTCTCACCAGTGTATGGTGTTATTCGTTTGAAAATTAAACTCAGCACAAGGGAGTTCAAGTTCAACAGCCATTTCATGTTTCATTGTATGAAAGTTAACTGAGCCTTAAAACATGTTCGGCTGTCAACATGAAGCATTTCTAAACGAAACATAAATTGACAAAGACAAGCACACACTCCAATCCTTTGTATTGACAGACCCTAGATTATACAAGCATGTGCCAGCTCACTCTGCAGCATTATGTAAGGTTATAAATCATATAATATTACTGTGGATAGTACACTATAACTTGTGTTGCCCATCCAAAAGAACTGTTTGAGTACAAATGAAAATGGTAGAAATATTCAGAAAATGGTTTTAAATTGATATTGATTTTTAGGCAGGTCTTTACTTCCAGGGCAAAAATATGAATCCACTGATGCTGTTAACAATAGGACAATTTGAAGGAACTCTGGTCTCCCTTATATAACCCTACTTCAAAGAAACAGGACTTTCTGGATAAATCGTGGATCAATTTTGCAAAAGGTCTACACAGGATACATTTGCTTTTTTATTCTGTCAGAAAACAAACCCTCACTACAAGCATGTGCCCAAAGCTGTTCAATCGCATATTTATTTCTGACTGTTTTTGTAATGCATGCAGGCCCCCTATTTTCTGAGCTTGCATTCCCTCATTTACTGCAGATGGGAGGCAGTTAGAGGAAAAGTGGAATGATCCCCAACTTTGCCATGTAGCATAAAAATTGAGACCAAGGCTGAAAGCCATAAACACCGCATCTTCTGAGCTAAGCACACATTTACATTTTAAGGTGATACTGGGGGAGTAACACATACTTCCTTAAAATGTTACTTAGTGAAACTGGTTCTTACTACCAGCTAAACTATCCAATCTGTGACAAACTAAAACAATTTTGGTGACATTAGTGAGTTTTAAAGTGTGTGTTTGTACATTTCAGCCAGTGTGTGGGGACAGTGTGTTGTCCTCAGATCATTAACAAAAGAAGCTGGTGCCCCAATTGTGCTCATTCTTCCCTAATTACTGGCAAATGCTTCCCGCTAGTCCCATGAAGGCACACTCTGTCATCCCAGATGACTGCACTTGGAGTGCTTTTTGTCCTCTGCCAACCGAGTCCTCTGAAGTTAAAAACTCCTACTGGACTAGAAAGGCTTAGAGTGTACCGAAGCATTTCAACCATGAAGCAAAGCAAGACCATAGTTGTTGTATTTTTTTTTTTTACTTCATTACATTACATTACTTATTTACTTTCTGAAAAAAGCAATTCATTATACTAATCATTACATTACTTTTGCGTTACTCTGCAACATCGCTTGAAATGTGTTGCCATATAATTACCAGTTAACAATACAAACCTTAGGCTTCAGATGCTTCTGTAGAGTTAGTCTTATGTTAGCAGCATCATTCAGCTGTTTCAAAACTGGACACAGTTGCACTTTATCAACTTGCTCTTGTCCATCCATCCGATAAAATAATAGGATTGTATCCTATCTCCTCAAAAATTGTAGAGTGTTCCAACATTTTCCTCCTCTTGGCAACTGAAATCAGCTGATTTTAGCACAAATGCTTAAACATTTTTATCTGCCCATGACCTACAAGAGCACAATCAGGATCTTGTGAATATCATAGTGATTAGTAAATGTGCTACATTACTGAGCTACCACAAAACGTAATTTGGTTACAATAATATGTTACTTTGTAGCACCAACACTACTTGCAAAGGCTACTGTACATTTTGGTTAAAGTAGTGTTTGCTACTGCTTTCCTGTAGCATCATTACAAACCTGTTGTGTACACTGAGTGGTTGGTCTTTTTTATGCTCTCTCACATTTAAATAGTTCCTTCTAAAGAAAAACAATTCTAATAGTTATCATGTGTTATATTTAATACACATAGCATAAAAGACATGATTATCTTGTACTTTAATCCAATCCAGTTGCTTCAGTGATTTTAACTGTTGAAAGCAGAGCTTCCAACAAACGAGAATGTTGTGGAATTGTATTCAGCAGTTGACTACAAGGCAAATATGTATCCTTATTTTTACCACATAAATTTGTTGAATTAAGCAAACATGTATTTGTATTCAAATCAGTTTCTTTTAGTTCAATTTTTCAGCTTGTAAATGCATGAACAATACAACTGAAGAAATGAAATTCCCAATTTGCAGTTCACCTTGCTTGTTAATTGACACTTCTTGTAGAGACTGAATATAAACTTCTTTAAGGTTCTTAAAGTAAAAAATGCTATATGTTCATTCCAGCCTGGTACATTAGCTAGTAATAGTTATTATTTGAACCATCTTTACAATGAGCTGAAGTACAAAAGAGAGAGCAAGAAAGAAAGAGAGAGAGACTAACGCTGAATAAACGGTGCCTTTTTTTTGTTTTTTAAATGGCGTTAGACACAACATTAAGACAGCTGTTAAACTGAAATGTATGCGTGTCAAAACACAGTTTAGTTAGTAACCAGGGTTTTTTAAGAGGAAAGCTTAGATCAAAACGTTTAACTGCACCTCAGATTTCAGCGGCTCTCATCAGTTAAACGGCATATGTTGTTTTTTGGATTAACACACGCTAAACTTCTTCTTCCTCACTGCCATCAGACTCTTGAACAGCTGACCTATTTATGAACAGTAATAATAATTTTTGTGCACATCAGGTCATCCTGCATATTAAGTCAGCATATTAAGCTATAGCTCTTTTGCACACATCTGTTTCACACTTCAATATTTTGTCTCCTTTTCTGTCTTCATTTATTTATTTGTACTATTTGTATTTATCTGTTCTGTTTCTATTGTATATATTAATCGGCATCTGTGGGTGGACAGCAAAGAAAGAATTTCATTGCTCAGAGAAATGTCTTTTTTTTCTTGCGACACATGGCAATAAACACTTTGAATCTTGAATCTTGAATATCCACAAAACCTTGTTGAACTGAGGCTCTTGGATTGATGCTCCGTATGACTTTCAGGGAGAAGTTCTAGTATAACGTCAGGTGTTTTATTGCCCCAGAGAAGTAATGAGTTTTATTTTCTTTTTTTTCAAGAGTTTCCAATAATCAGTTATCAAAAGTATTAATTGCTGTCTTTCTGCATTCTCAATATAGTCCAATGACTGTTTTTTTTTCCAATCAATGACTTTATTTGTTTGCAGGTTTGTGCATATTAGCATTGTATTTACCCTCTTTGAAGCCTGCTGCATACTAGCTAGAGAATTAGCGCACCACTGGGCTGTTCATTGGCCCTAACTCCTAACATAGTGTTACACGTTGCTGCTTATGCATGTCAGTCTAAAGTTGTACACTCAGCCAAAATATTAACTTTTGAAAATATGTCTCACAGTCTCATAGACACATTACCATAATTGTTATGAACAGTAACTGCGGCTTTGCATAAAACCCGAAATAATTCTCTGAGTTCTCAAACATTAATTTCCACGACTAAATCCAAGTCTTCCCACGCCAGGATGCCAAAGAAGAAAATTTCCTCTACCAGAGATAATTGTTAGACAGGCAATGCTTTTCCCCCACTTCTCTTTTTGTTTTGGCAATGCGAGTGTCATTTTGGAAAATGTAAATTTTGTTCATCAATACCATGCACCCATAGCAAGATTGCCTACTCTGCATGTGTCAACATCGGTGCAGCTGTTTTAGAATTATAAAACCTTCTGCCAACACCTGCTTTCTGTTATGTCACTATCGTTTAAGTTTCTGGACAAAAACTTAAAAGGATGTTTTGCTTGTTATATTTTTTTCTTAGTTTTTTAAGAAAAAAATTCTGTCAACAACAACTTCTCTTTAGGTGCCACATGTCCATAAAACAGCTCAAAAGCTCCATCACAGAGAGGAAAAAAGTGCAGGTGTGCATATGTTTATGTTATACAGTACATGTAAAATATCCTGTGCACACACAATGGCTGTGGCTACTAGAGTAAGATTTTTAAAGGAAAACTAAAAGCGATAGAGGGAGAGAGGGAGAGTAACCCCAAAGGCATTTAAATTGACTGATCCATTTTAATTTCACTCCAGCTCCATTATGTTGTTGTTGATGTTACTAAAGGACTGCCATGTCATTATCTCCCTCTTTTGTTTGTGCTGTTTTTGAGAAGACATTGCCGTTGTTTATTTTCCACAAGAAGGCCTTTATGCTAATGCGACCTCTGCTAAAGAGGATTTGCTGTCGATTTAACAGCGTGTTAAAGCCACAATCAGCATCAATCATGCGGAAGGAAGGGAGCGAGGGAAAAGTTTGGGGCTAAGTCATGCTAATCTTCATAACACCTTATAATAAATTCATTAGACTTCCACGCGTACTCACGTTGACACTCATTGTCTCTTTTTTATGAAATTAAAGTAATTAAGAGTGAAAACAGTGGTATTAAAATGAGGGCGTTAGAGGAAGTAACAAAGTGTTGTACCAGAAGGTAGCTGTAAATATTTCCAAAATACAAGACCGTTTCTTTGTTTTGTAGGCAAAAATAATCAACTTTTGTCGATCAAATATTAATGTTGTTCACTTGACTTTCAGTTAGAAAGACTTAACATAAACTGTTCGGCACATATTCCAGTCCCAGTCCCCACTTTTCAATGATAGACTCTGGATGCTATTATCTGCTGTCTGCTGGTTTTTTTCTCTAGGTCAGCATGGTTGTACTTTCTAATTCTTCCTGTGAATGATTTAATTGATTATGCGGCTCAAAAGTTTTATAATGCAAAACCTTCTCAATCATATGTGAATGTTAACTACAGTATTGTACAATTACAAGTCGTAAGGCACCCCTCATTTTTTTATATGTTGGTAAATAGATGCACCAGTTCATTGAAACACGCAGACATAAACGGGTTTATTATATAAGGTGAAAACAATTGCACAAGTTTAAAACGCCTGAAAGTCATTATCTGCTATGGCCACTTTAATTTTTTACTGGCTGCCTTTTGTTCCGTTCTTTGTCAAGATGATCCCACATTGCTTCAATAATGTTGAGGTCTGGGCTTTGGAGAGGCCAGTACATGACTGATGATGTTCCATTTTGTGTTTTTCTATCCAAGTATGCTTTTACTGCATTGGCAGTGTGTTTAGGATCATTGTCATGCTGAAAAATGAAGCCGCTGCCAATCACATACTTTCCAGATGGTATTAAGTCTGATGGTACTTTTCTGCTTTCACGATTCCATCAGTTTTGATAAAACCCCACTTCTGGCTGAAATGCAGCCCCAAAACCATGACAGAACCTCTACAGTGTTTTATGGGTTTGTGTGTACACCGTCACTGTTGTGCTTCTCTCCTGATTGCCTCTGTAGTTATTGACGATCATTTGAAACAAAAGTTTTTTACAACTGATTTTCAGTCTAGTGTCTTTCAGGTCCCGTGTTGGATTTTTTTCCTATTTCTTAAGGACATGACCTTCAGACATATTACACATTGCACAATAAATTGATTATTTGTTAAATCCCCTGTTATGTGTAGACAAAAGACTAAGTTGTCTGCATTTCTTACACTCAAATAATTTATTCAGTGTTAATTGACTTAACAAACAAGCAACAACAAAAAAAATCCTTCCTCTGAAATTGGATAGGTACAAAGACTGGACTGAAAACATGTGAAAAAGAGCTCATGTCCCAAGAAAGAGTTTGAAAGAACTTTAGAAAGAACTATTGATTAAGATCACTTTTAAATAATACTGGATACCTGAAAGCAGAATATAAAGAAATCAGAGTTTTGCACAGTACTGTATCATAATAAGGTTATTATATATTTTTACTGAAAAATAAGCAGGGACACAAATACAGGGTTGTTTTTTGGGGGGGGTTACTTTTTTTGTTTTTTATTTGTGTCCTCTAAATATCATAGTGCTGTAAGTCTGTTGGCCAGTAATAAAAGTTTACAGCTCTTCTGGGAATAATAATAACATGTCATATAAATCTGCTCAGAAACTCACATTTTATTCTTGTCAAAGAGAATTTCAGACCTGGTAATAGGACTGAATAATTGCCTTATATAACTATTCATTTTACAGAGAGCAAGAATATCGCAGACCCATCGAAAAAAATCCCATTGTAAACCTTAAACTTCTGATACTTGTTGAGGCACTTGTTGTGCCCTCAGTGGTGTAGACCCAGTGGGAGGACGAAAAGCCCAATAGAAGACTTACTGCTGTGATAACGCATTAGAGATATTCTAATACAAGTCACTGATGTGTCACTCCAAGTCACAGCAGTGTCTCGGTTGTCCAATTAATGTTGTAAAAACAAGGCCCTAACGGTTCACCCCGAAGCCTCTTCCAGTCAGTATTTTCCCTCTAAGATACGATTTAGAGAGAAACTCTGCTCTCACTCAGCGTTAACGGATGTCTTTTGAAAGCTTTACTGCTCTGTTAGTTCATTTGGCACAACACTCTGTCTGTGCTGCTATAAACATTGCTATAAAGGGATCAGTGAGGCTGACCTCTGTAAAGTTCATAAAAAGATCAGTGTCACTGATAACGTCACAGATATATAAGGAATAGGAACCCCAGAATGAGCCTATCCAGCACTGTCTGGCTGTTACTCCCTTGCCTTTTTCTGTTTGCTTCAACTCATTGTGGGGTTGATAATTAGCTTTTCTCCATCTCTGAGTGTTTCATTCTAGCCTTTATCTATCTTAGCAATGCACTTCAGCAATGCATTTTACTCTGCTGGATGTTGATAAAGGGTACATTATAACCTAATAAGATTTTAGCAGCACGGTGGCATGGCGGTTTAAGCTTCCTCTCACAGTCCAAAAACATGCAATTAGTGGGCTTCGATTAATTGGTGATTCTAAATTGCCCACAGTTGTGAATCTGAATGACTGCCTGTTTCTCAGTGTACCTGCCTCTTGCCTTTTGGTAGCTGGGATGCATTAGAAGCACTTGCAATGAAGTGTGGGGTAAAGAGTTTTATGAAAGTGAGAACCTTGTATGAAATAAGTCTTGCTGATTCAAATCGTTGATAGAGTTTCTAATATCTGCCAGTATATCTGTATCTACCTGTGTGCTGTCAGAGGAAGGAATAACTAGGTGTAATTATTCCTGCTAACTGTATTGCTTTTTTCCTGTCTTGTTACCTTTATTACCTGATCTGTCAAAAGGAATCTAATTTATTACAAAATATAGAGATAAAGCCCATATATGTACAAAATGTTACATTCACTCGTTATAGAGAATACATGAAAGAATACTGAATGATGCTTTTTTGTGTGGGTGGGTGGAGAATGACTGACAGCCGGCCTTTGCGTCATTGCAACAAAAAAAAAAACAAGAAGCAGTGACAGCAGCTGGCCTAAAAACAAGAATTGGCTGAAATGGCATTTTGCAAACAGGTCATCATAATTTGAGCACTACGTTGAAATGTCACATAAATAGATAGAAATATAAACTCAGATCACATGTACTCGACAAATGCATACTGTATCCTTACACATATTTTTAGTACCTGGTCTGAGTGTTGCAGCTGCCAACCTATTGATGACAATAATAACTAATGATCATGATTATCAAAGAAAGAAGGATTTTCAAATTTTACGTATTCAAAATACTTTTGGATTAAGAGGCTTGCTTTGTTTCTTTATTAAGGCCTTAGTCATCAGACAGTCCACACAGATGCTTAATATCTGCCATGGACACTTTACATTAAAATGCCTCAACATCCCAGTCATCAGATTTCAGAGAAGTTTAACATATTACTACTGGGCCATGGTGTCTCCAGCTGTCTGTGTCTGTGTCCGAAACAGAGTATAATCAAGCGCCGTGTTCTCAGCACTTAAACGGAGGTGTGTTTGAGAGGCCTGCTAGTCCTCAACTACAAATCATAACACTCACTGCTTCTGCTAATGAAGAGAGTGAGTAAGTCTGATGAATAAGAGAGACAGACTGAAACTGAGAAGAGGGCTTTTCATATTATAGTGTTTGAGAGTGTTGTTCTTGATTACATGTGAAACTATTAGACGTGGGTTTCAGAGTGCCACTGCTGCTGCTTTTTTAGGAGGTGTGACTTTTCATCATCTGTAGTGTTAGTAGGCAATACATATTGTGTTAAAACTAGAAGTACTGTGAGAACACAAGCTGGAGTATGCTCACCCACAGACATGAAGTCGGTGCATCGCACTTGTATCATGGTACTGTATCATCTCTATATAACTCAGTATTACTGGCAGGCATTTCTGTTTTGTTTGGAAGTGAGCATGACTATCATATTGCATGACTGTAATTTTCTCCCGATGGAGTGGAATATGATTTGGTATGAAGAAGGAAAATGGGAAGCAGGCACTACTGTTCCACTAGTGTAGATATGTGTGGACAAAATGCATACTCTGTCAGCGCAGAGAATAAGCAATATGGCTTTTTTATATTATTATTATTGTTCCATAGTTTTCGCAGAAGAAACACTGAGGAGAGTAATATTTTTTTATGGGATGAAACTGAAAATAGAGCTCTTCTTCCATTTTTTGCCCTCATATGCAATAAGTTATGAGCTGCATCTCACTTAACGCCATCATCTCCGCAATGATCTTTCATCCTTTGCATCGCCTCCTCACCACACTGCCTTTGATTTCAAGAGCTGAACTATTCTGCAACATTTGTTGATGTGGTTCTGCAAGTAAATGCTGCAGAATTGTGCTCCTCTTGGAATTGTTCTTCTTCGCTGACCATCGGGAGAGGAACCCACCACCATCGGCTGTACACTGCAAAGACTCACTGAGTTCATCTAAACCTGACACTCAAATTGTCCTAAGATCTTCAACTAAATATTACCGCATGCAGAATTTAAGTATAAATATTATTTTGACCTAAAATAATGTGAATTTTCATGAATTCAGCATAAGTGAAAGCTACATATAGCCTGCTAAAACAATATTCCATAGCCTATTTCTATCAACAAATAGATAAAATGATATGTACATTAAAACTTGTATAAATAGCATTTTTTTTTAGTATAGCAGTTGGGTGTAGTTAGATGCCAGGCTTCAGGTGAGCTTGGCATATAGCAGAATCTTTCCATTTAACTATAGCCCACTTTTACACGTATACAAGAAATTTTAACTACAATTATTGATAATAATAAAATAAGTACAGCAAATTTTCAGATCCTTGTGATTACAAAGCCACTCCATGTCCAAAAACTTACTTGATTACTTTTTTTGGTTCCTTTTATTAATTTAAGAAACACATGAGGAACTATATCAGCTGAGAACAGGTTTCACTACAAGGCTCGAGTACAGAAATCATAAATTAATGAATGATAGACTTTGACTTGGCATAAGAGTTGTTTCCTTTCCAAATAATTGAAATGCCCAAATGACTGTGTAACAGTTCCAAAATGAAGGTCTTTTTTTTAAGAATTCAGATCTTACTGTTCATTGAACAACTACTGCATTGTTTCCTTTTTTAAGTGAAATGAAGACAAGTGACTATGCAGGCAGTGTTCCATTTGTCCAGACAGCTATAGGGTTTATATTGATGTTTAATTAAAGGATAACAGTTCTGGACATAAGTATTAAACAAGTAGCAGTGTACAAATCTATACTCTGAATTTCAAGGTCTGATGAAATACATGGTTTTATTTACTTTTTATTTATTTGTTTGTAATTCACTGCCATTGTTTTTTTCTAAAAATCCTTTCTCTTCTAAAACTCTTTCTACAACATCTTAAGCTATCGAGTGTGCTATAAGGACAAGAAACGTTTGTGCCTATAGCAAGTGAATTATGTGAAAGGTATGTTTAGGATCACACAATAAAAACACTTGGGCAAGAGTAAATGGTCCAAAGCTTGGCCTTGGGACGGCCCTATATGTTTCACATGCACATGCTCACTCATTTAATTCAGGGCTGTTCTCATGTTAAATAAGCCATCTGTCAGAACTTGTCTTGTTCAGGAGTATTTCAGGTATCTCAATAAACAATAAATACATTTCCAACTACACTAAAAAATACAAACTACTTAGAAAATGTGCTTTTCTAACTAATGAAAGAAGCATGCTGAGCAGACATCCCAGCAGTAAAGAGAGACAGCCAGGCAGATGCAGACAGACAGGTCTCCTCTTCAAATATAATCTGCCTGCCAGTTGCTCTGGTGTTGCTGAGGTCCAGTGAACTTACCGAACAATCTACTGCCTCTGTGTCTCAGGGCCCAGATTTGGAGCTCTGAGCCTTGGGCATGAAGATGTTGTGGATGGCTTCCAGATCTCATTAACCTTGGGCTGAAGGTCTAGAATTAGTTTGGCGACCCAAAGGGCAGTCGGTCAGCAGCATCCTATTCTCGCACCCCCCTGCTCAGCTATCATTTACTTGCTTCTGAAGTGTACTGTTTGGTCAAATAGAAGAAAATCTTAACATGTTTGGTTTTTTTCTTCTGAAGTACTTTGGGTGCAGATTTCCTGCTTAAGCATTAGTTTAATAAGACATTAAGAGTAAAACATAATTCATAGATCTAAGGCATTACGCGTATAATTACATATTTTACAAGATCAGGAAATCCACTCCTCTGGGTCTGAAAGATGGACATGTATTGAGATGGGTAGGACATGGACTTACATTTTTATGACATAAAACAAAGTCAGCTCAACAGCAAGGATTTGTGTTAAGGTAGGAAAATAGTAAATTTGTGTAATGTCTGCTAAGTTTCTCATTTGCCAGATCTGAATGTGATTTCTCTGTGATTTCAAATATATAGTTTATATATCTAACATGGGCTTATATCATAGGACAGTATTTGCAATACACAACATTCAGATCCATACATACACTAGTATTGGGCATAACTGTTTTAGCAAATATCAATAGCTTATATGAAACTCCTATTTTACCGCAATGTAATGAGTGGATGTAAATTTTCATTATGGTCTCTCCTGAGACACTTTAGACAGGAGGTTGGGTTATTACGATCACAGGACACACCTTGATGGTCTAAATGTAACTTTATTCTTTAGAAATGAGTTTAGAAAATCTATGTTAATTTTTTTTGTACTGATTTTTAACTGTACTTTTAATACTTGAAATGGTAGCGACAACAATATTGCTATAAATCACCGGTACCATTATCAAAATCTATAATTGCATTCTTACCGTGTAATATACGCCTGTTATTCACAGATGTGCACATGCATTTGTTAGTACAGTCAGTTGTGCTTCCCAGAAAATAATACCCAGACTTTTATTCTTTTTTTTTTTTCTTTTTCAGTGTGAAATAGTGGAATTTATACAACCTTTGGGCCTATGAAACATTTGTAAAAGGGATTCATTGTAGTAACACACACAGAAACATTACACACATGCACACTCAGTCTTGCTCGGCTGTCTACTTCCCCTGCTGCTATTTTGTCTTAGTTCTCCTCCCTAGTTACCAGAAATTCAGCAGTCTAAAGTACTGACTATGTCAAAAGCCTTTTTTTAAAAATCTGTGTGTAGCATAAGTCATGAGGGCAATACGTGAGGTTTGCTGTTTACTGCACTGATGCTATCACACATACACTTTCAAGCTTTTATATAAAGTGGAAATGGGCGTCCTTGATGGATGGATCAGCAGTGGCACTGGACATACTGCAGCTTTTCTTTCTCCGGCCAAAATGTTCACATCTTTTTCACATTTGACCAGCTGTCCAGTTGACTTCGACATGCTGCTCCTGCCACTTCAGCTGTTGCATGTGTTTATGTGTGTTCATCCCAACACATGAGTGCTTACGTCCTGGCCACCGGGCATGTCCATCCTCGAGCGACACATGGTCAACCCCTGTACAGTGCCACTGTGGCCTTGGCAAAGAGCCTGGCTGGTCATACTGCAGGAGGAAACTGCGGGGTTCGAAAAGGAGCATCCCCTCAGTTCAGCGAAGGTCGTAGAGAGGCATCATTAGGTTGACAGAGACTAAAGCGGGGTCTTGCAGGGTGGGGGAGTTGACTGACGGTTTTTGACTCAAGGACATGTCAGTATCAGAGGTTAATGATAAAGGCAGCCTTGGTATGCCATAGGGGATGCCACTTATCATATTCATACAGATAGCTTCTGTGTGTTTATTTGCTGCATACGTGTGTGTGTGAGAGTCAACATTAAATAGAGTTTTGAAGACGAATAACAGTTTAAAGCTGTTTTAGTCGAGCTATTCAAACTAAATGTAAACCTTTTGTTTTTATTCTCTAAGAGGAATGATGATGAATAAAAAAAGGAAATGTTTCAAATGAAAGGAAGGATAAATTCGATTTAAAAAATACTCCTTCACTGAACAAAAACGAGACTACACTAAAAACATTACTGTTAGCCCAGGCAGTGTGCGCTGTGTTCCCTGTCTGCGTGTTAACCTCTTTGTCCCTGTCCTAATTGTCCCCATTTGATCAGCACAGTTGTGGTTTCAGGCATTTCCTTGCCCTCCCTACAGCTCCATTTATCACAAGCAGCAATGGAGAGACACAGAGGCTCTCAGTGCTTCAAGGTGAATCCCTTCAAATGGCTCACGTTATGTTACCTTGTTAAATCAATGTGAAAACTAGCAGCAATGGAAGTCTCTCCAGACAAGAGTTTGTGTGTTTCTTTGACATGGAAGTGCTTTGGAGATTGGAAAAACTACTATTAAAAGAAAGCTTTAGTGAATCCCTTAGGGCTCAGACTCTCATAAGCCTTTCTATTTCAGCTAGTTGCCTGTGATTTTAAATATTAAAGAAGGGAAGTAACTGTATTGTTTAATTTTTACTACTACATTTATTTAGACTTAAGGTCTTTACTATCAATCTAACCTGTGCTGGTGGTTTCAAATCCTTCAATTTATTTTAGAAAATGTATTTTAAAAATGAAAGATTCAGTTTTCTTGCTCCTGTAGCATGAAAATTAGAATTTTTTTTGAGCTTCTGGAATAAATCCAGCAGTTACTGCGGGATTATAACTAGAGCAGACTCGTTTTACAACAACAACTGTGTGTTTTAGGAAAAGGTACTGCAAATCACAGCTTTAAGCCATGTCTACACAGCACATGTCTGATCTAACAGATATGTTCCTTTGTATTAATCCATCCATACATACCAAACTACTCAGCCCCTAAATGTAAGCCATATATTATCTATATCCTTCAAGTCTTTCCCTGAATTTTACAAGCATAACTACAAAATTTCAGCAAGTAGCTTAATTAACTCTAAGTGCTTCCAGAATAGCTTAATATAATGCAAAACTATGTGATTTTACTTTGAAAAGCCCTCTGTTCGTTTCACTCCGATGAGTTTTCCTGACAGACTTTGGTTCATTTCCCACCCCTGTGATTACGTGCTCCGCTCCGATTATTCTCACCTGTGTTCAATCATCCAATCAATCATCACTGTGAGTATGTACACCCCCCCTGCTTCTCTTTGTTCCTTAACAGATTGGCTTTTTACTCACAGCAGTTAAGCTTTCAAGTCATTCCTGTTGTACCTCTTGTTTGGATGTTTTTTCATTAGTTTCCTCATGTGTCACTTCTTGCCTGTTTTTTGTATTTTTACCTCCCTCATACCTGAAATGTTTGGCACACTCACTGACCTCGTGTGAATGACTCCTTGGCTGATAATAAAGCTTAGTTTTGGGAGGAAAGTTTGTTTTGTTTTTTGTTTTTTTACATTTCTCTAGTGTGCAGTTCTGTGTTGCATTTCAAAAAGGTTTTACTTGTTGGTTAAAATAAATGGCTGATAAAATATTAACACATAATTTGTCTGCTCAGTTACTTTTAATGATATTCTAAATATTTCTTCTTCAGACATTTTGAATTGTCATGGTAGGATAAAACACTAATGTTACTGCCGACTTAGTTATGGCTCTTTTCTGTTGAAAGTTCTGAGTAAGCTCTGACAATGTCAAAGTGAGCCAGCATTAACAATAAGTGAAAAGGAAACAGCTAAATGGAATTCAGGTATTCAATAATAATAAACAGTGGCATGTCAAAATGTCTTCTGTCAAAAAAGACCTATTGGACATGATTTCTTATAATCATCATAATCTTTTGAAAATTGTTCAAGGCAACATTAAATGGAGTAAAAGATTTATCAGTAGATTTGCTGCATTGTACTTTGTACTGCTTAGTCTGCTGTGGTATAAGGAACAGTATTTATTTGGCAATGGAAAGAAAAATTCCTTATATCTTTCACAAAAGCCTTAGCAAGTCAGATGAATTAGAATAAAGAACAACAAAGCCCATATAGGAAGAAGACTGTGATGGATCAGTGAGTCAGGCACTGGACTTTGACCCAGTGGACTGAGCTTCTTGATCCACGTGAAACCAAAAGTCAGAGCTGACCTATTAATAGATGTACTTTGTTTATTTTCACTTGTATGTGTGTGTGCATTTATTCATGTTTTAACCGATGCACTTAAGTTTAAGAAGAGATTGTGGTTTGAATTAGAATAGGGCAATTTTGCAAGACCCTAATTCACAAAAGACACCAGATGTGAAAACTGCAGAGGTAAACTGCTCCCTTGTCTTGTGTCTTCACAAAAATATTAACAGTTATTGCATTCTGTTATGTCCATGTGTTTTTGGTGGCTAAATATTGAGAAAAAAGTTTTGCACAGCTATCACACATTTATTGGTTTTAGTACAACTGTGGTTCCTTTCTAGCTTCAAGACATTTCTGTGTTTTGATTGAAGCCATTGGAAATTCAAAACTAAACAGCCGTGAGTTATGTGACAGGTGGTACAACTGAATATTTTCCCCTCCAAGAGCTATTGTTTCATCACCTTTCCCTAAGCTTGAATTATTTATTGGGAATTAAATGCTGGCAATAAAACTAAAGTTGGTATTGTGTTTTGATAATCAATACCTTTGGTTTTAATCCATTTTTGTTATTCCGAAAAGGAAACAAAAACGTGGGAATTTTTGTATTGCAAGTGTTGTCAGAGTTAGAGATGATTTCAATGTTTCTTTGTGTCTTTGTTTTTGTGGAAAGTAAAAAATCATACTTTTTAATACTTTGAGTAAATATTCCTAAATCCAAAGCAGACGGATGTTTAAATAGAAAACATGAGTTTCATGAATCTATTTAAAGTCTGAATTTCTGATGGATTGCAGCATAAACTGTGTCCCTTCAGGGCCTCTTTCTTTGCATAATATTATCAGGCTATGTGATGTTTGCATGAAATATTTCTACCTGTACATCTATATGAAGGTCTGGCTTTGCACTTACAGACTGCCACATTGTGTGTCTGTCATCCTCAGCATGTCGTCCAGGCTTCTACAAGGCATATGCTGGAAACATTAAATGTTCAAAGTGCCCTCCGCATAGTTTCAGCTATGGAGACGCATCTGCTATTTGCCGCTGTGAGAAAGGCTTCTTCAGGGCTGAGAAAGATCCTCCAACTATGGCTTGTACACGTGAGTATGCCAGGAAAAAAAAAGAAGGTTTGAAGCACGATCTTCACACCATGTGCTTTGACAATTAGATTAACACCTTCCATCTTTAACTTCACAGGCAGATGGCACAAATGTTTATGAGTTCGAAATGAAAATATAAAATGCATTCCAGTGAATTTATTAATAGAACAATGATAACGTTAAAGACATGAGCTCACTTTACTGCACAACACATTTCAGTCATTCATCTAGAAAGGTGGGTGTGATGAAAATCAACCCACCATATAAAAGATGCAATCACAGAAATTTGGATGTGTGCAGGTACACAAACTACATCGTGTGACTGAAGTGCAGCCTGGTTTATAAAAAATCTGATAATGCCAGGGTAATGTTAGAATGACTAGTATATACACAATGCTACAGCATTGTTTAACATTCATACAGTATACTTAATCACATCGGAAAAACTGGTAAAAAGAGTTATTTTCTCCCATTGCTAGGTGGTTGCCAAGCACGCATGGTTCCGCTTTTATATAAAATTAAAATGATTGGTTGCTTTCATATTGTGTGGTAGGTGTATAAACGCTAGGTAGATAGGTACAGGTAATTTGAGCCTGTTGCTAGGTGATTATCAGGCAGTATGATGACATCATAATATATTATGTATGATCCAAGTTTTGTATAATTAATCCTTTCTGCATATAAATTAAGTATTAATTTTGTGAAATAAAAATAATATAACGCTTTTTTGTGCTGTAAGTTCATAAAGGTTCATTTTAGTCCATTGTCAGGTGGGTGTTAGGGAAAAGTTGATTGTGTTCATCTGGGCATAGCATTCCTTTCGTCACTCATCCAAGTGACTTCTTCAGTCAGCTGACTGCAGGTTTCCCCAATCTTATAAACAGTACATTTGCATAATGACTGAAACTAAGAACCTTTGGATGTACCTGTGTGCCAAGTTTAGTTGCTCGACTCCTGACGGTGTAGTGGGAGTTCTTGGACAAAGAAATAAACACACAGACAGAGCTTTTATAAATTTAAAATAAAGAAGAAAGAGGTATTTTAAGGTATTATGTTTGATTTGACATTGATGCCCTTTCTGATACAACCCTCCCAGACTTGTGGCTAACACTACTCCTTAAGCTGGGTTTGTAGCTTGTCCAGAATCAAACCCAGGATCTTTTGCATGTTGCTGGAATTGTGCTAACACTACAGCATGGATCCATTTCATGTAGTATAATGAGATGACAAAAAAAATAAACTTTTCACAATTGTGAGCTGCTGAAAACATCCTGAAGATGTGCAAAAGCAAACTGGCTAAAGGCATTACCTCCTACCTTGGACATGAGTCATTAGACATAATAGCTGCATGTATAACTGCAGTGATGTTAGTCAAGCTTTTTGATGTGATCAGACTTATGGGAGAACTGACAGCTGTAATCACCATCATCATAAATAGGGAGATAGGAATAGTCATGTTATAATTTGGTCTGATTAAACTTGAATCAATTCATTGTACATTCACATTAAATATTTCTATACTTGTGTTTGCCAGACAGTCTGGTAAGTTATTACTTTGTCTATAGAGCTGGTGGATTACTCCAGTGTTCTCAGAGAATTTGCTGTGGCCGTAAATCCAGTCTCGTCTTTAGGACTTATCTGGTGTGAAACGGAACATTAGAGAGTCTCTGGATGAATTACATGGCTTTTGTTCAGCTGCCTCGTCTTCATTGATGATTCACTGACTGTCATTACGACTTCATATTTGCATTAAATTACAGTTTAACCGGACTAATTCTCCTTTAATTAAAAAGCCATTTAGCTGTCACTGAGATAGACGGGGGCCACGTCTGAGAGCTCTCCAGGGTGGAAGAGTGTATTTGTCTTTTACAGAAAGACAAAGCCAAGTCATTGTGGAGATGCTGTTAGTTCAGATTGTCCTGCAGGATGCAATATTTGCAGGGGAAATCCTCAAAAAGGCTTCAGCTCTTCCTTTGATATTTTTATGTCAAAATTTAGGCCCAGATGATTCAATATATACATTTAAACCTGAAAGCATTTCAGTCTGGGGTCTTTTATTTGTCTGACAACTACTTGAAAACTTATCTTAGGAGTGAATGGTATTCTTACCTGCAGTTACACTTTCCACAAAGTGCTGAAAACATGAGCTAATCAAGCAATTGATGAGTTTTAGCTTCTTAAACTCTTTACCTCCAACATATGAACAGATGACTCCATTGGCCATATTTGTATTTACAGCATATATTGACTACATTGACAAGAGGTAAGTTTAATTTGCTTGAAAACAAAAAAAACATATTGTTAAATCTTTACTACTACACTTACTAAAGACAACTAGACATCTTCCTCGGTAAACAGCGTTGTAATTTAGTGCCTTGTTCAATGGTTTGTCAACAGTTGTTAATTTGTTTTTAACAGTATCTCCACTCCAAGTACAAACACAGCATAAAAGGGCCTTGTGTGGGAGTGACAAACTTGCAAACTAAGAGGAGTAGGCTGGTGTACCACATCTACTTTTACAATCTGTGAGCTGTGTTTACTCACATAATGCATTTTAATCAGGAGCGTGTAGGCCAAAACATAAACTGTTTGCTTGACGTTAAAGACAATAGAGATTAAAGACCAAGAGCCTTAGAGGAAGAAAATGTTAGAGAGGAAGAAAGAGAAGATAGAACAGGAGGGGAGATAAAGGAGAGGGAAAAGTGTAAAGGCTGGATGGAGTAGACAGTGAAGAGAGAAAGGAAGGAGGTGGTGATACCAATCTCCCCCTAGAATAGGAGTTGATTGATGGCAGTGGGGTTGCTCTGCAGGAGGGGAGGTGGGTGGATTCTCCTCGATGGAGAGAATAGAGAAGGTGAGATAATGGCCGATAGAGGCAGAGAGAGATAAAGGGAGAGAATGGACACACGCTGACAGAAGTGGAGGAGCAGTAGGAGGAGCTTTCCTGTCTGCTGAGATTTTAGCAACGGTGGGGAGAGAGGGATGGTGGAAGAGAGGGAAACATCCCATTGTCCTGGCAGACAGTGAGCTTGGCAGGACGGGAGTGTTCAAATCCCCCAGGCCTTTTAACTCCACCCTGTTGACAGCTGGCTGCCTGCTATTGCACAATGCTTACCCTGACACACAAACACGCGCATCCAGGGAGCACAAGACCTTAGCAAAGTGAAATGTGAGGGAGGTAGTTAGGCTGTTTACTGCACAGGTGAGGATTGCATTATAAGAGTCAGTACAGCAGGACTTTGAGATATGTGTATGAAATATTTATGAAATAGAAAAACATTTAGTGTTAAGGTTTTAGACAAAACACTAGTTGACGCAAATGCAAAATACTCAGTTTAATACTCAGGTTTGTTTTATCTGCAGAGGTGGATCCTAGATCAGGAGAGTGGATTGACTACAGGAGGCTGATGCTGGAGGAGACGGTGGATAGTGGCAGGCAGGGTGTGTAGCTGGAGGTGGTTGGTAGCTGATGCTGGAGTTTCAGATGGAGAGTGGCGGGCAGAGTCAAAGCCGAGGATAGATTGTAAAAGATCGGGGTTAACTGGTAGCTGGTTGGCACATACTGGAGGTTGGGAGAACAAAGACAACGTGTAATTAGTTCACTAGAATTTCAACAAGGAGCCCGAATGCCATCTACTGTAGTAATTTATTTGACAGTCTGGCAAGGGGTGGATGACAAGTATATATATATACTGTAGGTGGTTGATTGAATAATGACACACATATGTATCATCTGTCTCGATGGAAAGTCACGCCTCCAGGGATTCACAGGGAGACAAGACATACACAAACAGAGGGACAGAAAAAAAGGAAAGGGAGCGAGGGAAACACAAGGCAATAGAAAGCCAGTACTAAAAGCATGAGAGGACTATGACATTCAGAGCATTCTTTCACCTGCTTTTGACCTCAGATGGCAATTTTGGGTGATGTTTCTTATACAGGGATAGTAAGACATTCTAACGCTGGTGTGCACAACTTACATTTGGTTCTTACTATCCAAATAGTACAATGCACAGCTTGGCTACTTGGAATGACTGCATGATTGAATTAAGTATTTCCAAATTCAGACACATAATAAGATTTAGGTGATTGCACCTGCAGCATCATTGTTAAACATAGCACCATATCAGGACTGGTGATAGAATGCATTCTCTAGTGTCTAGACTGCAGCTGATGGAAACTCTGTTTGCCTGTATAACTTGGTAGGGGGGTGTGAAATTGTGTGACTATGGGTCTGAAACACAAAATGAAAGAGTTGCAGTTATAATAGCAACAGTTTGTCCAAAAAGTATAATTAAAAGAAAGCATGCTCAAAAATCATTTGGCAAAAACAGTGATATTAGTTTATGTCACTACACAATTCTAACTGCTGGGCAGTTAAGCCCTTTATTTAATAAATGTGATTATGCTGCTGTAGAATAACAATGAATTTTGTTATTTTATTTAATGTTGATATACTAAACTGTGAGATTTTGTAATTAAACACAGCAAATCAGCTAAACATATCTTGGTTGTGCTTTCTACCAATAATAATGTAGAAAAATGTGGTAACAGTCATGTACTAATGGTGGAAACAAGTTATTAATATGAAAATAGCAAGTTATTACCAGCTTAATATCAAAGTAATAACAAATTATTATCTTACATACATATGGTATAGGTCTAATAATGACGAACAAAAAGCATATGCCTATGAGGCAATACCAGTTATTAATGTTATAATATAGTATTAAAAGTCAAACAAACTGAATCAAATTTCTATTTCACAACAGAATCAATGTATATATAGTTCAATTCAATTCAATTTTATTTATATAGCGCCAAATCACAACAAAAGTCGCCTCAAGGCGCTTCATAGATACAGAGAAAAACCCAACAATCATATGACCCCCTATGAGCAAGCACTTTGGCGACAGTGGGAAGGAAAAACTCCCTTTTAACAGGAAGAAACCTCCGGCAGAACCAGGCTCAGGGAGGGGCGGGGCCATCTGCTGCGACCGGTTGGGGTGAGAGAAGGAAAACAGGATGAAAGACATGCTGTGGAAGAGAGACAGAGATTAATAACAGATATGATTCAATGCAGAGAGGTCTATTAACACATACTGAGTGAGAAAGGTGACTGGAAAGAGAATGGGAATGGGAATCCCCGGCAGCCTACGTCTGTTGCAGCATAACTAAGGGAGGATTCAGGGTCACCTGATCCAGCCCTAACTATATACTTTAGCAAAAAGGAAAGTTTTAAGCCTAATCTTGAAAGTAGAGATAGTGTCTGTCTCCCAAATCCAAACTGGAAGCTGGTTCCACAGAAGAGGGGCCTGAAAACTGAAGGCTCTCCCTCCTACTCTGCTTTTAAATACTCTAGGAACAACAAGTAGGCCTGCAGTGCGAGAGCGAAGTGCTCTAATGGGGTGATATGGTACTACAAGGTCATTAAGATAAGATGGGGCCTGATTATTTAAGACCTTGTATGTGAGGAGCAGGATTTTGAATTCAATTCTGGATTTAACAGGAAGCCAATGAAGGGAAGCCAAAACAGGAGAAATATGCTCTCTCTTTCTAGTCCCTGTCAGGACTCTTGCTGCAGCATTTTGGATTAACTGAAGGCTTTTCAGCAAGTTTTTAGGACATCCTGATAATAATGAATTACAGTAGTCCAGCCTGGAAGTAATAAATGCATGAACTAGTTTTTCAGCGTCACTCTGAGATAGGATATTTCTAATTTTAGAGATGTTGCACAAATGGAAGAAAGCAGTCTTACATATTTGTTTAATATGTGCGTTGAAGGACATGTCCTGGTCAAAAATGACTCCAAGGTTCCTCACAGCATTACTGGAGGCCAAGGTAATGCCATCCAGAGTAAGAATCTGGTCAGATACCATATTTCTAAGATTTGCAGGGCCGAGTACAATAACCTCAGTTTTATCTGAATTAAGGAGCAGAAAGTTAGCAGCCATCCAGGTCTTTATGTCTTTAAGACATTCCTGCAGTTTAACTAATTGGTGTGTGATACCTGGCTTCATGGATAGATAGAGCTGCGTGTCATCTGCATAGCAGTGAAAATTTATGCTATGTCTTCTAATGATGCTGCCTAAGGGAAGCTTGTATAATGTAAACAGAATTGGTCCTAGCACCGAACCCTGTGGAACACCATAATTGACCTTAGTGGGTGAAGAGGACTCTCCATTTACATGTACAAATTGGAGTCTATTAGATAGATATGATACAAACCACTGCAGTACAGTACCTGTAATACCTACAGCATGTTCTAATCGCTCTAATAGAATATTATGGTCGACGGTATCGAACGCAGCACTGAGGTCTAGCAGGACAAGCACAGAGATGAGTCCACTGTCAGAGGCCATAAGAAGATCATTTGTAACCTTCACTAAAGCTGTTTCTGTGCTGTGATGAGCTCTGAAACCTGACTGAAACTCTTCAAATAAGCCATTCCTCTGCAGATGATCTGTTAGCTGTTTGACAACTACTCTTTCAAGGATTTTTGATATGAAAGGAAGGTTGGAGATTGGCCTATAATTAGCTAAGACTGCTGGGTCTAGAGATGGCTTTTTGAGTAAAGGTTTAACTACAGCCACCTTGAAGGCCTGTGGTACATAGCCGATTATTAGAGATAGGTTGATCATATTTAAGATCGAAGAATTAATTAATGGCAGGACTTGGCAGATAAGTTATTCAGAAACACCACTGTGTTTGAGCAGGAAGAGGAAGTGATACTCTACCGCAGAGCGAGCGAACACCAAGGGTCTATGTCTATGTAATATTTTATAGAAAGTTTATATAAAGTATATATATAAAATATGTTGTTATCATGATTATAAACACCTAGTAATATAATAGGAATATTTGTGCATTTACATTTTTTATATACTGACTTGTGGTAGTAACCACTTGACAATAAGGTAATCTTAGCTGATGCTTTAACATGTTAGAATATAATTAATCCAACCCTATGCCTTCAGCATTCCTCTCTGTTTAACAGTAACAATATAAATCCTATATTTGATGCTGTGGATTATTAACTGTAAAAACCTGAAGAACTTTATTGTAGTCTAAGGAGTTTGGAAAGAAATCGACTAGACTTCTTTAAGTTGTCTTCTTTAAGAAGTCCAGTCACGTTTCTTTCCATGACCTGGATGACTAGGAACCTACACAGATAACTTTCTTTGTAATAACCAGGAATCAGCAAAATGCCCTCTAACTCTAATTCCAAACTTCAAGTTATCTGAGGATCACCAGGAAACATCTGTGGTTAATTCCCTGCTTGTTTCCATGTTATTATGCTACTTTTACAACAATACTACTGAGCTATAATAGAAAGAGCTACCCATATTTCTTTTGAAATATTCATTTTCAGTTCTTTTATCAGTTTAATTTTTGCTCTTTTGTAGGCCCTCCATCTCCTCCACGGAATCTGATATTTAACCTGAACGACACCTGCCTGCTGCTGGAGTGGTCTCCCCCCAGCGACACAGGAGGTCGCAGGGACCTAACTTACAACGTCCAGTGTAAACGATGCGGCCCAGAGCCCGACCACTGCCAGCTGTGTGAAGACGAGCTTCGCTTCTTGCCAGGACCGTTAGGCCTGACCAACGCCACTGTCACTGTCTTGGATTTTTCCGCACACGCCAACTACACCTTTGAGATCGAGTCGCTTAATGGTGTGTCAGACATGAGCTCGTTCCCTCGACAGGTGGCCATCATCACCGTCAGCACTGATCAGGGTGGTGAGTACTATTATTTTTGTTGAGTGTGTTACTTGTCATTTGCTCAAGCACAAGTTCTATAAAATGTAGGATTCTGCTTTGCTGGTTAAAAAAAAATGCAAAAAAATAACTAAAATAAAATTTAATCTTTCCTAATATACCTACTCATATCACCAGAAAAAGTTTATGATAACATGAAAACTTCTTGGTATTTTCACACTACCTTACACCTCGAGTTGTTCCCAAATACATTGTGCAGGACTCCGTGTATGTGTAAGATTATACATATAAATGAAATCTGCAGTGATAATCTAATTAGCTATAAATTAATCCCCTCCTCTGTGCGGCTTTATGTGGTTAGAAATGTATTGGTTCTCTCCAGTATCATGCTACATATGTTAACTCAATAACTCGAAAAGATTAACCTGATTTTTGTGAAATTTTTCAGTAGTTAGACTATGAGTAAGTGAAAAACTCATTAGTTTTTGGCAGAAGTATAATCGCCGTAAGACAAGAATATTTCATGTTTGTTTTCATAACTTGTGACGCCCAGAGGATTTGTTCATTTAAAAGGTATTTATGGAACTGTGAGGAGATCATCCCCTGTTTTTAAAGGCACTCTGTGACCTCTACCAGCATTATAGAGCAATACTTTTATCACTGGTTTGCTGTTCATAAATCCACATGACTCTGTGCTAGTGCCTGCCAATGGCTTCTTGCCATCTTATCCTACTTAACGGTAGAAGTAATGTACCAAACATGTATCGATATGCCAGCAAAGGCAGGAAAGAAGAAAATTAGCTTTGGAAATGTGTTCACGTTGTAATGTAAATAGCCTTTTGTTTGTTTACTCGTCATGGCTCTTTTCTTTCAACCCTTATGCAAATGTCACCAACAGTGCTTTTTTCCAGCAAAGGATTTTCATTATTTTAAGGTTATTCCTATTATTATTTGCAAATCTTCAATACTGAATACTGTATGTGATTGAACGTGAGTCATATTTCAGAGAAACCTCCACTCGCAATTTGATGGCATTTCATTTATAGAAGGTAAAAATAATTTAACATGGGGCAAAATCATTGGTTACGACTGTTCCTCACAGAGTTTCTCACTCCATCTATGAGCTTTGAGATTTTGTCACAGAACAAAATCTGAAAAATTATATATGCCAATCAGAATGATTATGTACTGTGGAGCTGTGATCAAGAAAGTTTTTTCTGAGTACACAGCTTTAGTACAGTCATTAGTTTATTGTGTTACTGGGGCCTTGTTAGAGATTTGTGAGAAATGGCCTTGTGAAAGTTAATACTTTGATCATTTGTTGCTTTTTGATGCAGTTAGTAAAGTAAGACAGACCTGGCGTTATGACAGTAAGGTAATTGTCCTTCTGATATTTGTAGGTTTGCACCCTCAAACACTGCTGTAAATGATGGCAGGGGTTCAAGTTGTTATTGTATTTACCTGTTTTCCCCAAATAAAGGGGCTGAAAGGCCCATTATACCTTTGGGACATCCTCTGGTGTATAGCATGCTTATGCTTTTAATTTTTGATTTGCAAACACTGTGTTTTCTGTTTTCCGCCTCCTCCCTTGACTATTTTCCTCACCCTGTTTTTTCTTGATGGTTGTTTCGTCCCCCTCCTTCTCTCCCTCCGGTTTCCTATATTCAAGCATGCTTGTTTTTTGCTTCTTTGTTCTCTCCTCTTTCTTTCTCTCCTTCCCTCCTTTCTGCCGCTGCTAAGGGAGGCTGGGAGAAATACATTTTCTCATAGAGCCAAAACACATTAAATGCATTATTCTGTGTCACTGGGGACAACTCTATCCTTTACCGGCACCTCAATGTTACATGCAGCCTTTTTATTTCATTAAGATGCCCAGTTTAGCACATAGTTGTGGCAGGTCCCTGGGCTGTGCACAAGACCTATTTCAACACTAACGTACACAGCTGCAGCTATTTAAAATGCTCAAGGGAAAAGGTAGATTTATGGCCCTCAGCCACTGATAAGCAGAGTGATGATGTATTTTACCACTATCTCCTTGACAGAAACTAGAGTTTGGTCAGCGAGTCAATAGTCTGTGTCATTTATTTTAATGGTAATCATGGTCAGTTATTGATTACATTGGTAGTAGTAGTTTTAATACCACAGTGTCCCATCCAACCCACGGATGCAGCAGGTATCATGTTATCAGTAACACCAAGTAATGAATGGACAAATCTTTCCAACTTTGTTTTTTGGATATAAGCTCATCTTTTAGCTCAGTACTACAGATGAAAGTAATAAACCTCAGGTTTACTTGAGGCATATGACCAGTGCTGGGGAATGGAGTAGTGTTTTCATAGTGTTGGTTCTCTCTCTGTGCTTGAGACTGTTGGACAAGCCTGTTTAGACCCACTGGAAAAAAGTGTGCTCAACATCGTATGTACATAAACTGTTTCCCCGCATGCCAAAGAATACAACAGACTGCTCTGGGATTCAACAGGTTTGTTCTTGTATTAGTGTCACATACAGTGTTTGATTGTCTGATTCCTGGTTACGTTTAGCCAAAATGATTGCTGCAATTTAATTTCCTTCCTTTAATTTCCATAGTTTTGTTTTGATTCGGTTTGTTTTTTTCTAATTGTTAAAGATGTAGGTTTTAATTTTATGACCTTTATTCTGTTTGTATGACTTTTAAGTGTCTAGAACTGTGAGTATAAGGAGAGTAGACATTTTCATCATTTTCATACTTGCATACCAGAAGGTGTAATATCTTCTTTTCACACCTCAGCAAGAATAGAAGTGATGCAAGATGATTCATGAGCACAATTGCACAAAGCAATAGCCCACACACTGCCTAAGATTATTCTTAGATTATTCTTTTATAATATTTTCAAATAGAAATTTTGAAATCTATATTTTACTGTAATGCTGAATAGGCTTTAAGGATGTTAAATACATTGTTTTTTTGTTTTTTAAACTAGCTTAGAAAAATTGAAACCACTCATGCAAACAATATGTTTGACTAAATATTCAGATATATCATTGGTTCCAATTGCAAAATAAATGCCCTGGCAAAGTTATCTAAAATGATTTGGCCTAATCCTCAATTTAGTTTCTCAAACTGAATCCAAAAAAATGTGCATTTGTAGATACTCACTGAAGCAAAGTAAGGGGATTTCTTACATTTAAAATACAATTTCCTTAAAGATAATGTGATGGTGGTGGAATAGTTGGTGGTTAGAATATTGAGAAGGGACCACATAATGTATCTGTTCTCATACTTCCACACTATTGCTTCAATTTAGTGAAAAGAGAAAGTAATACTTGCTCTTTTTGTCATGGTTACATGAAGGTCCTTTTCAAAATCTATCATCTAAATCATGTAAAACTGATGTCTCTGCACTTGTAGTACAAGAATACTCAGTAATTACAAGAAATTCCTCAACTAAGGCAAAGCACTGTGAAACCAAGTGTTACATTTGTGGAGCCTTTAAATAGAAGGGCCCTTAGTATTTGATATAAATCCTTCTGCACATAAGTTATGCTGCTTTTTTTGAACAAAAGAACATATGTCCAGTGTTTACAATGTGACAAACACAGAGAAGACCTACAATAGGACATCGGAAGAGAAATTGGGTTTATCTGCCAGACACGTTGATTAAGACTGGCAATTATCTCAAAGTCAGCAATAGAAAAACTGCAGAGGCTCTTGACAAAGTTGAAAGAGTGCACACGGTCAGCGTATGCTTTCAAGTTGAAAGATAACCATGCATACCTTCTTAAGAATATGAAAAGTTGCATGCGGCAGTGATATGCATACATGCTTTGGCACATATGCTTCCCCTGACTCATCCACCTAAACCTCAGTGTGATGGGCTTGTTTGGAAAGGTGCACAGAAAATTCCAACGCCATTTGCATAGAGTTGCCATCAGCAGAATTGAGCGAGCCATGTAAATTTCTGTGTGTTGTGGGGAATATCAAGAGTCCGCTGTAATAATTTACTCTGGCCATAAATAGATTAGACTTTGTCATTAAAATGCTGATGGCCGTTTTGGTAAATGCCTTGTGCCAGTGAAGTTAGTGTATGATTTGTTGTGCTTATGAGATGCTGCTTTGCGAAAACGCACACACAGACTCACTCATACACAAGCACACTGGCATAAATACATTTAAATACTGTACACATGTGGGAGGGAAATGGAGAAACTATATAGGCCTATGATAATTTCCTGTCAGGCTTAACCTTTTCAATATTTAGTAAATGATTCAGTGAAGCTAATCTGATATATGCACTCCCATAAGTCTTTGTAACTCACACACAGGCACTGGAGAATCTTGGAAAATTACAACCACCTTTCAAAAAAACTCGGGGAAAAGTATCAAATTTAAATAAAAGAAGAGCACAATGATTTGCAAATAATTTAAAGCTTTCATTTAAATACAAAAACATAATTTAAAGGTTATTTTTCATTGAAAATGTTATGAAAAATAACAAAAAAATATGGATTTGTTTTTAATAAATGCTTATTTTAAAATTGGAGAAACAATTTTGAAAAAGACTGGAAAGGTTTTCTGTCCCACAAGGTTTTCACTAGTAAATATGAGGCAGGAATTCTATAAAAGACTGCTTGAACAAGAAGCCTAGCCATTCACGGATAATGTTTCTCAATATAAAATTACCAAGAATTTGGAAATTTCATCATCTATAGTACATTTATTATATTATATATATTATAGTACATAAGAAATTTAAATGATTCACACACAAACTGATATTAAATTGCCATAATCTCAAATTAGTAGTTTTTGCAGTGCATACTACTATATGGGCTCAGGAACATTTCCATTGTCAGTACTCACAGCTCAGTACAAGTTAAAGCTCTTTGAGTCACACAAACACAGACACACAGAGAAGCAAATAATCTGCCTTCTCTGTGCTTCTTTAAAGCACGAGCTTGTTAAAGATTGACTGAGGCAAGATGGAAAAGACTGTCAAGTGGTCTGATAAATTAAAAATTGAAATTCTCCTTTGAAATCATGAATGCTGCATTTGTTAGGCTAAAAAAAGTAGGGGGAGACCAAAATAGAAATACATGCATCATAAGTATTGAACAATATGTATCAGTCTTTAAATGTTCTCCCATCGAGAGAAAGTCTTTGCTCAGCAAGACCAAAACCACATTCTGTCTGTGTTACAGTGACAAAACGTTTAAAAAGTCATGGTACTAAAGTCTGTGTCTGTCTAATTATCAAAAAATAAGACAAAGGAGTTGGAGCAGCTGAAAGAAACTGCATAAAAAAACTGCCATAAAACTGCATAGTTCCCAACACTGTGCAGCAAATTGGTAAATGTGCCCCTTAAAGTGAGTGCAAAGTTCAAATTAAGTATATTAAAATGCAATATCAGACTACAAACATTTGACATGTTGTACTACTTTCCTTTTCCTTCCATTTTTTAGGGAGAGGATGTAAAGTGCATAAGGATTAAGAGCAGGAGAAGGACAAGGCCTGTCCGGAAAATAACAATCTGAAGTCTGAAGAAATTATAGGAACATTTATGGTTCTTTATGTCCACATGAGGACAATATTACTACTGTGACCTGAGTGCCGTAATGGTTTATAGTCAGCATAATTACAGAAAAAAATCCCATCCAACAGTATCCATCAGTATACTTGGTCAACTCCCACATAAAGACCTCACAAAGTGGGTGACTGGGTCAAAAGGAAAAGTGAAAAGAGCAAGAAGGTAGAGGACATGTGAAGCTGGGAGAGGATGTAGAGGTTAAGTGAGAGTAGTGAAATCAGGCACTAAGTCTGTGAGGTAAGCCTGAGAGAAGGAAAAAGGTGTTATGAATGTGGAAAGCAGGAAAAGAGTGGTTTGAAGACAAATGAAGTGACACATAATAGGAAGAGGATGAAAGAAGATGAAAATGAAAAGCAGGGTGTGAGAAGATGATTGAGTGAGGAGAGGATCGAAAGAGCAAAGAAGGGGGTGGTAAAATGAAGAAGAGGGTAAATTAGCTGACGAGAAATGTGGCCAGAGGACAAAGAAAGTGCAAAGAAGAGACTGAGACACAGACACACTCTAAGTGCACTTGTGTTTCTAGGTGTGTGTTTTTTAAAAACCTATAAAAAAAAGAAAAGAACAGAAAAAACACTTGAGTGGCCATGGCAACCATTGCAATTTACTTGACAAGTTATTTCTGTGACAAATGCTTTCAAGAAGGAGTGTGGTAACTTCTATACGGCTTGGTCTGAAGCTCATTTGTGTAGATTTACTGAATACTGAGAATTTCTGTTTTAACTTGGACATAAAATCTAATTTGCCATAAAATCTAATGTGGCAGAAATAGGTGTTATGGGACATGCTGAAGATGGTTTTATTGAAGGAATCCAACTGTAGCTGATTTCTGACATTCAGTCATGTGGTTCATGAGTTACATTCACAAGCACACCAACTTGGACCCACTGGTAGCATTACAGTGTATTATGCTCTTCCTCTGTCTATGATTTCTCTCGACTTAAACACTCATAAAATCAGTTACAGTTACAAGATTCTGCTAATTTCATGGGGGTTTACATATTCCATTATGGAGTGGATTCTGCTTTTGCAGAAGCACCATCAATTCATCCGTTTCTACCACTTATCTGGGTCTGGGTCAGGGGGCAGCAGTCTAAGCAGAGAAGCACAGAGCTCTCTCTTATTCCCAAGCTACCCGAGACACATAATATATCCAGTGTGTCCTGGGTCAGGCTCCGGGTTCCCCTCCCAGTATGAAATGAATGAAATACCTCAGTGAGGTGGAGTACCTTGAGTCACCTCAACTCATTCTTTTTGATGCAAGGCACCTGTGTGTTACTCTTAGCACTTTCTTGGTGACTGAGTTCTTTTCCCAGCTCTAAGGCTAAGCTCAGACACCCTTCAGAGGAAGCTAATTGCCTCCACTCAATCCTTGATCTCATTCTTGTAGTCACTGGTAGGGTAGGAATGAAGATTGACCAGTAATTATAAATCTTTGCCTTCACACCCATGTCCCTCTTCATTACAGCAGGTCAGTACAGTGGCTTTATCACTACAGATGCTGGACCAATCTGTTTGCTAGTTCATCCCCTACACCCCTCACTCCACTCATTAGCAATATATTAGCATTAGCAGATACTTGAACTCCTCTGGCTGGAACAGTAACTCCTCCCATCCCCAAGCTGGAGAGACGATTCCATGCTTTCGGACTTGGAGGTGGAAATGCTGCATACATATCTAATGTGCATTATTTAGTGATACTGGAAGTTACTACCATACATAACAACCAAAATTAAAATAAAGACCAATTCAAACAGTGTGAAGGCCCCTTCAACCACTCAGTGTGAGCACTGATCCTGGTTTGAACATGACTGCTAAAAAGCAGCACTGCTGAGAGAGTTTTATTAAAAATTGGAAGCTTAGTTCTGTGAGCTTCAATATCACTTAGCAAGTCACCTTGAAAGTTTAGTTATATTTATTATAAATGTGAATAAAGATTCCATTAATTATGAGCAGTTGAGGTGTTCAACGTTGTTTAATTCCTGTTTCTGTGGAAATGTGGCTTTGCAAATATCATGGGTGTATTTGTAAACTATATTACTTTTGTCTGCACGGTAAATAGATGAGGGATTACAATCAATCAATCAAGGCTTTATTCGCCACGTGCAGGTTGCCCTGCAGTGAAATGGGACCCCCCCCCCCGACCTTACACACACAGCACAGACATCACATGGGGATACAGGTCGGAGATCGGTAACGTTACAGAAAAACACTGAAATATACACTACAATGGGAAAGTACAAGAGAAAAAAAAGAGACATCTACTCATGCTGGGCTCCTATGGGAGGACAGAATTCATAGCTGATTTTTGTGATTTAAACTAGGGAAGTGAGAGGGAGTGGACAGGTGGATTAATGCAAAAAAAAGCAAAGGATGAAGAAGAGGACAAGGAAATGGCCTAGAAACAGGAGAGTTTGTTTAATCACAGGAAGCAGCTGGGTAATTGTGTATGTCACCGAAAGTAATCAGAGACAGATCAGATTCTCAGTTGCGGTGACGCATCAGAGCTTTCTTACAGCAACTTGATAGAGTCTAATCAGACAATCTTTTGTAGATGAAAAGCTGGTGGGCACAGCTAACAATTTCAGATCTGCATGATGATATGCAATAATAGAAGAGCTTGGAAGAGGAGAGCTGTTCATTGACTTGGTACTGACTGAGTGTGTCCACATCATCGACATACTGTGCATCTGTGAAAACAAAGTTGACATGATGGTGTGTCTGACGGTGTAGAGATCCTAAATTGTCCATGACGTCAAGATTAATGTTCTGTTTTATTTAATGTGATTATCATTTCAGAACTGAATGAATGCTGGGTTGTCCATCACTTGCATGTCTAACTCAGTTTCTATAGTTGGCCTAGTTAATCACATGCTTATGCCAACACTGTGTACAATATGGGACGGAATTTATATTAAGACATGGTTAACATACAACTGTACTACATCATACACATATGAATTCAAGATTGAGAGATCTGAAAGAAGTGAACATGACTTATTGAGATAGAGAGATTAATATATTTGGCGATTAGATTCCGATGATTCAACATGGAAGAACAGAATCCCACTGGTGACGGGGTTTAGGCAGGAACACCCCAAAGTCTAGACACTGGTGGTGAAGATGAAGACTGAGGCTTGGATGTCGTTACGACTGAGGTGTCTGTGAGGTGGAGATTGGGATGAGTTGTTTTCCACCAATGAGAGTCTGTAAGGGAGAATGACGGAGAGCACAGATTTAAATTTTGCACTGTGGAGGCTGATTGGCCCAAAGAAAGCAGGCAAGAAGATGATTAGACTAAAATACTGATGACAGTATTGAAATTGACAGCGTGGGAAAGCAGTAGGAATGTAGAGAACAGAAAAGCAAAATAACATCCAGGAAAGCAGACAGATGACTGATTACAGATCTTCCTTATTTAACTTACACATAGGCTTCATTTAATGGTGTGCAGAATTGACTGTGGCAGTTAAATGTTAATAAAATTACGACTCCATAATCTATCTCTCATAAGTTATTTGAATCAGACACAATTTGCGTTCTAGCTGCTGCAGATTCTCAATGAGTCGGTGAGTGTGTGAGGATGGATGGTAAAACTGAATTACAGTAAGCCTCTTTGCTTTAGGCATGCAATACATTACCATTAAATACAGAAACTATGAAAACAGATGCAACTTTTTTTAAAAAGTACAACTTAATTCCACAGGACTAAACTAAACTCTAAAGAAGCTGGTCTGTCAGATTTGACTGTATACAGAGGTGATGCGATCTTTGAAAGTGTTAGAGCTTAAATTAAATGCGCTGCTCCAATGGTGAATGCTTGGAGATGGAGAAAGGCTCAACCCTCATTTTAGAAAGACTTCTTCAACTCTTGGGTTTTTATGATGTCATATGGAGGCAATATCTTTAGTATGGTCTTAGGTACACGATTTCGGCTTTGAGCACAGCAGTTTCACTCCCCTGCTGTTTAACCCTTCGGTTTGCACGGGGCAGCCAGTCTGAAGAAAATTGGTTTAAAGGGCGGGCGGCTTTTGAGTGAGAGGAGCTAAAATGGCTAGTTTCAGACAGAGGGGCTGAACCAAGGCCTTATAATTAATAAGTAAGGATTAGTTAAAAATGTGAATAATGCAAATGTAGTACAGCCCTGGAATAAAAATATAAACACTGGAAAGGAGCTTAATGTACTCCATTTAAAATGTAAAAGGCTGGCCCTAAACCAAATCTTTCTATAATGGGCCAAAACCTCAGAGGGCCATTAAATGTACAAAATAATTTTAAGATAAATTCTGACTGCAGTAGAGAGCGAGAATATGATGGATAACATTTGCTCTAATGAGTTTCAGGTTTGTTTCCCCTTACATTTGTTTCCTGCAGTTACATGGACGCCATTAGAGAACAGTACAAAACTGTTACACATACTAACTTTTGACAGAGTCATAGCTTGTATGCCAATAATGTAATTTCTGTTATTTTGAGGAAGAGTGTTTTCTGTTATAAAGTTACTTCATTAAAACCCTGTCCTTTTTGGGCGGGGGGATGAATAGTTTGCAATCATGGGGCAGCACCTGAATCCCTGCACTACAGAACCTTTATTACCGTCCCTATTAATTTGTCATGATTTCTTTTATAAGCAGTGGGACTATAAACGCGTTCAAATTAGATCTTTTTGCAGATATACAATACCTCTGAGGCAAAATGATTAACTCGGTTATATGAGTAGCACTTCTTTTTTCACCCTCTCTCTTTAGGCTTAATGTGTTTTTACTATAATGTCTGTAAACAGTGATTCAGCTGCATGTATAGCCTAATCTAAATACATTTCTCCATTGTGATTTGCCTTGCCAATTGTTTTCCACTTTTCTTCCTCCCCTTAGCCTTGAGACACAGTTTTGTACAGATATATACACAACCTTGTCTACACACAGACACATTTTAAGATGTGCTTAAAATAAAAAGTCAAACAAAACAGAAAACACTGAATCACATTGAAATTCTAAGCTTTTGCTCCCCAATACCCCCATAATCATAAAAATCTATTGTAATCATGTACACAGAAATGTCCACATCAGGGTCTGCATATGGAACCCCATGCCCTCTGTCATGCCCAGCCCAGCGTCAATGTTGTTATGCAGCTTTGGCTCTATATGAAAAGTCTGTGTTAAGCTCCTGGCCTTCTCAGCCACCGTACCCCTCCCAGGCAGCCCTCTCCTGGCATCGCGCCACGCTAACTAACTATGACAAATTAGCCCCACACTTAATTACTAGCCTGGGAAAATCACAATGATGTTTATTAGGCGCGGCATCATAAAGCGGTGTGTCCGTGCCCCTAGACCAAAGCGCTATACCAGAGAAACACTAATAATAACAACAGCCATACAAATTGGCTGAGTGGAATGACCGGGGCCCTCGAGGCGGCTGCTGGGGTGGGGTGAGGAAGAAGGTGACTTTTCGCTGGATGAATCAATACTGTCCTCTACTGTGCTGCCATACTGAGGTCTAGCTACCAATGAAGCCTGACATCGCTGACATCGACTCTGTATGTGTGCGTGTCAGAGGGGTAGATTTAGCTGAGATCCTTTCTCCATTATGATTTAATAGGAAAAAGCATGAACTGATGAAAAATGCTGAATATATTGCATTACAGGAGAAGCTTTATATTCTCCCTTGACATCCAGGGGCAGGGGTATGCTGGGGTCCTCTGCCTGAGGACTGTCTGAATGTGTGTGTAGGTGTGTGTGCATATGTGAATAGGGGTGTTTGTCAGCATGAGAGACCACATTTGGGCTAGTGACACTGGCCTTGTGGAGAAAGAGCAGTCGTAAATAGAAACTCTGCACTTGCCGGCTTATTAACAGTTGATTTATCTGCCTCTCTGCAAGAAATGCGCACCCTTGGCACCCGAGCCCAGGGGCCCCAATTACCTGATGTCGTGTGTATGTGATGGTGTTTCAAGGGAATGTTTAGTGGCGTCGTGTCGCGGATGTCGTGCGTGTGCGTGTGCCCCCGTGTTGCTATATACGTCAGTGCCAGGGTCATCTTCATCATCACTCTTTCTTGCGGAGGCACTCACACATTCACACACACTCTTTATGCCTCCTGTGGTGGGAGATACAAGAGGGAATAATGGGCTGGGATAAATTTATTCGACAGCTCTGTCTCCTCTGTGATTTATCAGAGTATTTACTCTGCTGATGTACCGTTATCATTCTCTTTTTGCTCTTCTTTTGCACTCCCCCACATCTTTCTCACCCTCCCATGGTATCACTTGTATATATTTAACTTGTGTGTTCATCACAATAAATACTGACATCACATGCTACTATAAGGCAGCTGTGTGGCAATGATTTAATGCATGAATGCTGAAGTTTATTGTCCTTTTCATTTACTCATAAAGTTTGTCTCTTTTGTTTCCTCTCAGAGATATGTTTCCTCTACAAACCTGTCAGACAAATGTCGTGTTGATCGAATTGGATTTTATTTTTATCTCCTTGTCTGGTTTTCTCTTTTTTTTCCTATAAGTTTAGGGAGTGTTTTTCATCATCCAGTCATCATTACAGTATCCATACAGTTTCCATGATAGGCTCCTGTGGCTCAGGAGGTAGAGCGGGTTGTCTGCTAATCAGAAGGGCAATGGGTCGCTCCCCAGCTCCTCGGCTCTGCTTGATGAAGTATCCTTGGGCAAGATGTTGAACCCTGAGTTGCCCCCAATACTTCCATGGGAGTGTGCATGCGAATGTTATAGGGGGCACTTAGGTATAGAAAAAGATGCCTGATTTAATGTGTGAGTCTTGTAGTAGAAAGCACTTTGCATGTTTTAAGGGTGTAGTCTGCGAACTTTAAATATCACAAAAATATTGGTTAAAATGCAGAAAAGAAGATGCTTGCAAAAATGCATTTCTGCATTTTTTTTTTCTATAGCTGTTCATATAACTAACTGGTTCTTTCACTACTGTTTAGTCCTTACAGCTCAGCATCAGCAGAACGTTTGGATGATAAATGCATCAGATGGATATATTTCAAAAAGAACTACAGTTGATCAGATTGCAGTGCACCATCGTGTTACACTTACAGATGTATTTGCATACACTCTGCGGTATAGTGCTTACCAGTCAAGTGCAAGATCAGAGAAATCACTTTAGCCATGAAAGTGTTTCTCGTGGGAAAATGCGTATATCAACACTTAACATGGTGAAGAACTATGGCAGTTTATTGCCATGTAACACCCACCGGGTGTTACATGAAGCTTTTGTTCTCATGAAATTCATCAAGCCTCTGTGAGTCTGGTTAACACTAAAACGTGAAATGGTGTTATTTTGTCTATAACATACAAAAGTGACAAACTTAGTTTAAAAAGAGGATTAAAAAGTATCAGCCAGCATGTTAAGGTTGGAGAGTCATATCTGTAATGGGATAATTGTAATTCATGCAGAGGATTGTAATTTGGGAGGGGGGTGTATAGTTGGTGAGATTACACCTCTGTGTTCGTGTTGCTCCTCAGAGACATAATTATCATACTGAAACCTGCCCTTCCAACCGGCAGCTCCTCACCTCCCACTCAGTCGAGCTCTGTTCACGCTCATTCTGCCAACACCATCTTTATTTAAAAATTTATGAAAATTAAAAAATAATCAGTGACATTTATTTGAATTCATTTCAATTCAGCTCATTTTAATTGGCTTAATTAAACTTTACAGTAAGGACAATTATTATTCAGACAGAGAAACAACCATTTCAACTCTTCAAACCTTGACTTTGTGCAAGCTCAGATTCAATTGTTTGTCTGTAACTTTATCCACGCTCTCTTTCCATAGATGGTGGGAATCTGGGCCCTTAACCATAGCAAAGAGATATGAAATATTCATATTAATATCACTATTCACTACATTTTATGTTGCCATTTTTTATTGCATTAACACGTTTTGTTAATACATCTTAGAAAGGTGTCAGTAATCTATATTGGGAGGAAATATCAGGGTGTTCATGCCTGTTTCTAAGACTCTGTAGCTTTCTATATGCTGAATGTTATTGTGAATTGATAGAACTATACAAGTATGACCACAGTAAAGTAGCTGGCCATTAGCTAATATTCAGAAACCAGTTTAGTGTCCAAACTTAATAAGTCTTTGTATTATTTTGATCATAGATGAACACAACAAGCTGAAAGAACTTTATATGTTCTGTGCAAGACATAACCGTTCAGTATAGTCTACAATTTATAATATATGATATGATATTTTATGATATCTCTGTGGTCTTTTCTAGCCCTTTTCGGCCGCGTTTGAATGACCTCAACACCCAGGGGTGACTGATCCCATCAGACACCCCCCAGCAGTTCCTTACACTGGCATCCTCACAATCTTCAGCTTTCTATCCAGACTTCTTTTTCTCTCTCTGTCTATGTCTAGCCCTAGTATTGAACACCAAACAGAGCAGGCAGTAGTTTCATTACTGCAAATTATGAGAATTTTTCTGTTGTTTGCTTTGTTCTCATCTTGAGACAAATAGGAGGAACGGGGAGGATTTATTTCACTGTTGCTGACCTTGTTTGTGTATAGTACTCTGTGTGCTGTTGATTGGTCTTCTTTTTGAAGCAATGATTAAAAGACTAATAACACTAGAAGCATGAGCTGTGTTTGATGTTTGAATGATGTGACTGGTTTGTTATAACGGTATACATGAGCAGCTTGGTGATTGTTTATGTATTTAAGTTTTGTGCATATGCTGTGTGCGTCTTGTAGCACAAACGATACTAGAGTTATACGTTGTTAGCTATACAGCTGCTTACATGTGACATGAGAGGTTTAAAGTAGCCCCTTTTAATACAAATGAAAAGAGATGAGCTTGCCAAACTTTAATTTCCTTTCATTTCCAAGGTCAAGACTGAACTTGACCTTGGAAATTAAAGTTTGACAAAATAATCCCATCTCACAGTTCACTAAGTAGATTTTGTGAGGCTTTTATGTAAAATCACAGGGTGTTAATCAGTGGACTGAGGGTGCTCACTTGTTTTTGCTATTTCAGTTGTTCTTTTAACTTCTGGAGCATGTTGGCATTTTAATCCCTAAATTTCATTCTTGACCTTGAATGTAAAGGAGATAGGCATAAAACACACTGAAATTACTATATAGAAAAGCTGTAGTTGGGGCCTATGTAAGTGACATGAGCTGCACTTAAACTGATTTGGGTTTTTCGGGGGGGGTTTCTTTTCTTTTTCATAAGGTAAAGGCAGGGTACACCCTGGACAGGTCACCTATCTATTGCAAGGCTCACAAAAAAATAATAATTAAAATCCGGTTATTAGCATTTTCAATATTGTGCGCACAAGTCTGACCTTGTTGCCGTGATGAATTTGTCTTGTCATAGTAATGTATGAGCCTGGTTTCATGCCAATTCAAGAAAATGTGTTACATTTTGTTAGTATTTTTACTCAGATCATATTATTTTCTTAAACCCAATCAATTGGTTTTGCCTAAAGCCAGCCTAACAAAACAAGGTAAAGACAAAGTATTAAAGCAAGTAAAAATAATTAATTAATGTTGTGACTATTTCATGAACTGCTTTATGTCTCCATGTAAAATGATTCATTTGGACATGTAGATTGATCATTATGTATCTTCATTCATGCTGAGCCATGTAGCGCTACTAGAGTGCTCCTTCTGCCTGTCCATTCAGTTTAGTTACTCCTTCCTGAAAAGTAAACCTGAGTATCTCCTTTTGTCCAACAGCATGCAGGAAAGTCTTTGCTAACCCCCCTCTTCCATTTCCTACAGAATATCAGCCCAAAATCACATCTTCACCAAAGGTTTCCCACACTTAAACTAACCTAAACGGCACTAAGTACTAAACGGATTCATCTCTGCACAAATATCTGCACAAGTAGCTTAGATGTCTTTACACACACAGTAGGTAATCACATCATCCATTCACCTCAAAACATCCCTATCTCCAAAATGTATTCATTATTCATATTTAAATACATCATTCTCATGACATGTACTGCATATAGTGCACGCACACGGGATGCCGCTATGAATTTACATACAGTATCCATCATCCTGTTGCACAGTTGACTTTTCCTGGATAACTTTCAGTGCTTCTTGATTTATATGTTATTAGAAACCAGGCTCATACATGTGACAGCCCAGCCACATATTGTACCCACTGGTCTTGTTTAAAGACAGAGAAAACAGGAATATATTTAATATAGTATTAAATATAGCAGCTGTAGGACAAAAGGTCAAATGTCAAGAAATTTAAATCTAGGGTAAAATAGGTTTCCATGTTGCTTATCCGTGCATGACAGTGTGATAGCAGCGTAGCTCCTGACTTCTCAACTTTAGATGCTAAGTGCAGCGACTAAAATGACTAAAATCATTTTCATCTCTTTGTAGATTTTCTGCACTTGGGGGTAAATGGACCAGCTGGTTCTAAAGCTAATTACTGAATGTACAGCATATTTTTAGCTTTACCTAATAATGCTGCTTGAATTACGAGCCATAGACTAAACTTCCATAAACTGGAACAGAAACACAGACGTGACTCATTGTCACTTACTACCTGCCAGCAACCCAAAGGAGTTTCATGCTTTTCTTTTCTTGAAAAAATATCCTTTGAATGTGTTCACAACCTATTCTCTGCTAGATGGTTGATATATAAAATCCCATATTACATTCTTTTCATGTTTTTGACGTCATTGCCCATTGTTTGCTAATTATTTTGTGCTGCAGTATGTGGCCATAGCAACAATAGTACTGTTAACTTTGGGGAACTTTTCTCCCTGCACATAATACACCAAATGTATTGCCAAAGCTGCTGTCTGCTGTTGCATTCAAGTGCTTGGTCTCCACAGGAAGACTGAATTCTAGTATAATTTCAATCTCTTTATAGTCATTCGGTGCTGTGAAGCTCCTCTCATCTTTATTGAGCAGATGAGATGGTCTCAGCGGTAAATATATGTTTTCTTTTACACAGTTTATAAAGCAGACCAACTTTCAAGTTCACCTATCACTTTGAGTGCTTTGGGGTAACAGGGGGTTCTTGTGTGTGTATGTGTGCGTGACAGAAAGTTCTTTGAGTGTGTGCATAATGCTGTTTGTTCTCTTCTGACACTCCTGACTTTTAATAGAGTGCAGTCCTCAAGGAAAGCAAGTCGACACACACACACACACACACACACACACATACAAAATGGATTCGCTTTCTTCACTTCTCTTCAAGTGGCATTATTAATCTCTGCATTTAAAAAAAAGGTCTGTCCATGAACTATTCTACTCAGTTTAAAGCCACACTGAGTTTTTATTTAATTTTGAATTTAAAGTTTTTTAAAAATATGGTCTGGCATCAATGAACTGTTGTGTTTCCCCCCAAAGTTTTAATAATAAACCAGGATTTTAAAAAGCTGAAGACAGACAAGAAAGCCAAAAGGTGAAACAGTAAATGGCGACAGTGGCGCTTGACCTTATAACCACACATTTTAATCCAACTTGCCATTTAAATCTTTCATAGCCTCTTTAATTTTCTTCTGATCTCTTTTTCTTTAAAGTTTTAATGCATTGCTGTGAATATATATTATTACAGTGTCTGCTCTGTGACAACAGCACCTCTCACCTTTTGTGAGTCTCACATTCTATAGCTGTTTCTGTACAAGTCTGTATTTGTACTTTTTATTTCCTTAATAATGTTTTAGTTACATAGTGCTGTTAGTTTATTATATTATTTGAGGTAATATAGAAATTAGATGTACGAGATGTACAACTGTGGCATAACTGTGATTATGGAGGAAAAAGCATATTAGAAATCTGTGCACGCTACAAACAAGGTCAGACTGGTTACATTGTTGCATATTGTTGTTCACAAGTTATATCAACCTGAAAGTTAACTTAACCTGAAATCCAGTTAGAAATGCTCTGGTAACTTCTTGTCCTTTCACAAAAGCTTATTGAGGTAAACTCCCAGTTTTGTCTGCAATGGTTGAATAATGCTGTATTTGTAAAAAATTAGCATGATTGAGTGCACTTGTCAGGAAAGACCGTCGTATGTATTCGAAGAGGAGAGTGCTGTGTTTGCAATTGTGCAAATAGTGTTGTACACACAAACACACACGTGCAGACACATGCATTACAACCGTGCAACAGAACGCAGGGTGTGTGAAAAAATCCTGCACCTGTAATGGAGAGATAATGCTGAGTAAGACAGACACACACACACGCAGGTGCGCACACATATATATGTTAACACACTTTCACACACACACACAAACACAAAGACATAATGACTATAGTGCCATTTAACTGGTGTTGCTGTAGAGTCATGACCTAAATGGGTTGGGATTGCGGCATCATTGGTGATTACCACAGAAAGCCCTGTGATCTATAGCGCCTATAAACACACGACAGGGAAACAAATTCACCCCAGCACATTGTCTGAGACAAATACTGATTATCTATCATTATTAGACACTTCTGCACACTGTGTACACAAATTAGTATATCTCTCAGATCTGTATCGGTTGAGTTGACCTCTCTATCTCAATTATAGGCTTTCTAAAAGCATTTAATTTTGCACATCTTGGTGACTTGGACAGATGATTTGGTATTTGGGAATAAAGTTAATTGTGCCATACTGCCTTATATACAGTGATGGGAATAACGGCGTTACTTTTTTCAGTAACGAGTAATCTAACTAATTACTATTCCTATCGTTACAACGCCGTTACAGTTACTAACAAGGAAACGCGGTCCGTTACTATTTTTCAACAAACAGACGGTTAAAGCTGTGTTCAGCTTACCGCATCTTATATCAGCTGCACGGAAGTAGCTGTAAGTAATCTGGACGCTACAGCTTTAAGCAGCTGCGCGCTCCCGCGGACGCTAATCACGATCACTGTCTAGCACAACACCTGGAGCTAAGGAGGCAAAACAATCGAGTGCTGCTGTTTGACTGAGGAAGAATAAAGTAGTCGTGGTAAGTCAATCACGTGACCACTTAAAGACAAAGCAACAAGGTGATATATACCAGTTTTTAAATTGTGGCGATAGGCCACGTAAAACCAGAGTCGTGATAAACAAGATATATGCGACGTTTTTTCCTCAATAGTTTCGCCACGTTAGCGCTAGCAAGCACTCTCTGCTTATGAGCAAAAAAACTAAACAAAACAGGGGAAGTTTTAGGAGTGACGTCGAGAGAGAGAGAGCAGAAAAAGAGAGCGAGTTTTGAGATGTGAGATTTGTGACGTTTAGCGTGTTTGGAGTGTGTAGTTAATGTGTTGTCTTGTGTAGTTAGTGTGTAGTGTTGTGGATAGTTTTGTGTTGTGTGTCAGAACAATGAGGCGACTGCTGTCTCCAGGTAGAAACAGCAGTGATACACCTGCTGCTGTCAGACCTGCAGGTATCAGGCTGTGATGTTCTCCTTTATAGTGGACAGAAATCATTTTTTTGGAGTGGCACAAATAATTTGTGTGGCATCTTATTGAAGAACAGCTGATTGTTCTGTAAATAGTTTGAAATGGTTATTTAAAAAATCAAGGTAAATGGATGCAAATAAATTTGTTGTTTGCAAAACTTGTGCATAGGATTTTAAAATTGACAATTAATATTTGCATTTAAAGTTATGAAATATGATTCATTAAAGATGTTTGTGGTTGTTACAGTAAAAATATAACTTTTTCTACTCTGATTTTATGGTTTTTGTCTGATTTTTAGATCAATTCTGGTTATACAGTATGACAAAATGAGAACATAACTGTAAATTCAGGCACGCAAGGTTGTGCTAAAAAGAATGATACCAAACAAGGCAAAGTGAATAGTTTTTAAAGGTAAAATGTGGAGGGAAAATCAAGAGTAGTAAAAAAATGGCCAATTATACCCTGGACCCCAGGGGGTTAAACGTTCTTTGTTTTTTTTTTAAAGTAACGCAATAGTTACTTTTCCAAGTAATTAATTACTTTTAGAATATTGTAACTCAGTTACTAACTCAGTTACTTTTTTGAAGAAGTAACTAGTAACTATAATTGAATTACTTTTTCAAAGTAACTTGCCCAACACTGCTTATATATTAAAAAATCATTGGCATGAGCATAATAATGAGCCTTGGACAACTCTACATGGGATTTCAGTTCTTTCTACAATTGCTGTAAGGAAACATTCCTATTACAAAACCCTGTAGAAAATATCCAGCCTATTATGTAAGGAATAATGCAAAGTAGGAGTTCTATACTTGATTTTTAGCTTAATTCCATAGCATATTATGTATAAGTATGACCTTCCCAGTATACAAATTAATCATTTGTGTGTCTGTTTCTCGTGATGGCCTCTTCACACCCTGCATCCTGTAAATAAAACTGTTAAAAATGTGTTCTAGACAAAAATGAGCTACAACACAACTCCCAGTGTAAGACAATCTGACCTTCAGAATGAAAGTGTATTATTTTAATAAGAAATTCCATTACAGGTTTTAGCTGTAACATTGATAGTAACATTGTAAAACTGTTCAGTCAGCAGTCGGATGCAATGGAGGCCAGTGCTGAAGGACTTTGAAAACTTAAGTAGAAAAAAGGAGAAAGAAAAAAATAAGTAAAAGAAAATTATTGGAGCAGCATTACAGCATGCTGGATCTATAATCATTTTCAGATTTATGTATGAAGTTTATGGTTTATGGGACATAAAATAGTTTAATTGATTAAAAAACACAAGTTGCTTTTTGTTTTGTTCTTGTCTTCATTTAAACTTCAGTAAATAGCAATAAAGCTACTTGATATAGTTGGTCATTTAAGAGCATCCCTTTTATTTGCGATATATGTAGCATAATTGCTTCAAAGAGGCCTTTGGGAAAGGTCTTGCATGTCCTACAAAACATGCCAAACACAATTTGAATATCTCAGTTTCTCAAATGTAATGTTTAAAGTACAAAAACATAATTGTTAAATATATATTTGGTTAAACCCCAATATGGTTCTGGTAATGCTTTCTTGCTTTTAACAAAAAAATAGAAAAAAATAAATTCTACAAATAAAAATCTCTGGTTGTCTGTCTTAGTTAATTGTTATAAAGTGACCTGTAGACATGTGAGGGGCTGCACAGATTTTTCCCCTGTGTGTCCGTGTCACCTTATGCATTATTGATTGAGTCTGCTGATGGCTGGTTGTCTGAATATATTTCTCTAAGTGTCACGAAAAAGTCACATCTATTAGTTCTTGTATTTGTGTGTGGACACGTCTTATTGCTTATTCACCATTGTGTGTGTGTGTGTGTCTGTGCGTGTGTTGGTGTGTTCGTACCACAGATGGATAACACACATAACTCACGCACACATTCTTCGCTGGCAGTAAATCCCCACAGACCACACAGTCCTGTTAACAGAAGGTTTTCCTGTCAAAGTGTCCTTGAGTAAGACAGTCAAGCCCTGCCTGGTCACTCATCATAAGTCAAATAAAAACCCCTGCAAGATGAATAAAATATTGCGTGAATGTTCTTCTCTCGAAGAAGCAGACAGAAAGATCCTCATCAAGTTTCAATGGGACAGACAGCAATTTTCTCCGTGTTTGAGCTGGTTATTCATCATTAAACCAAACAGACTGCAAGTCTAATTAGTCATCATATCACTCACAGAAATATTAATGGTTGTTTATTGCTCGCAATGCTCAGCCTTTTTTATTGATAGAGTATTAATAGTGTGTCTTTTTTTGTCATCACTTACCATCATCAAACAAAAAAATAATTTTTTAATATCCATGAATGGAGACTTTGATGTGCCAAATCTTGGCTCAGCAGTTTTCAGAAACACTCAGGACACTTTTTTGTTTTTTTACCAGAACCAAATAGACAGAGAAAAAAAAAGCTGACATTTGAGAGACAGAAGTGAGTAAAGGACACAGTGAGAATGACTGCCTCTTGTGTAATTAGAGCCCAGAGAGAAATGGATTTGAGACAGAGGAGAGTCGTTGACTACAGAGAACAAAACTGGCCTTCTAGCTACTTTTTAAGGTGCTCGTGTCCTTTCTTCCTTGTTGTTTTAAGTGTATACAGACCTTGTTGAAGAATTTGTCTTTAATCTTTATTCTACTGTATTCTCTATTCTTCTATTGCTATCAGCCACAGTTCTCATATTGTAAGGCTAAATTAATGAGGCTTAAATCTTAAACTAATGATAATCTTGAAGATCAGACAACGTACGGACGTAATAAGAAAAGTAATGATGACATCTGCTGTTTAACAAAATCAAAGCATTAGTCCAGGAAATTAGACCAATATGGACACAGGGCTAGGATGACAACAAGAATAAAGTGCTTTCTTGCTATGTTTATGACTGCATACATGACTTTTTAACAACTCAGTTTTCACAAGGAATTAAATAAAGTTTTATGCTACAACATTAAGATTTTGGGGGATGTTAGGAAGATAGTTTGGGGGGCACGAGAGAGAGCAAAGGATAGAGATAGTGATTTGGATCCAGTCGTGCAAAGCTGGGTGCAAACCCATGTTGTCACTGACAGGAAGTGAAGGGTACATGCCTTCCTCAAGCCACCCTTTATCCTTGTGACCTCATGGAGCGCGGGCAGTGTGCGTATGTCTGTGGATAGACTGTGGTTTTGTAGTCTTCCTGTGTTTTCCCTCTTGGCCAGAAAGAACGGGCTCTCCCAGTAGTTTGGTTTCACCCCAGTGAGCACACACACTGAGCTAAAGGCAAAGCTGTGGGATAGTTTCAATTTACAGCTACATACAGTACATGATGCTTTCCTTGAGCTTCCCATTTCTTATTTGTGCTCAAACAAGGGAACAAAGAAAATAAATGTTTTTGTTTGAGTGCTCATATTAGTTTAAATTAAAAAAGAAAAAAACTAATATTACCAGATGAAACATATCCATCAGAAAACTGGACAAAATTAGATGTTTAATAAAATGACAAAACTATTATTAGAAGTATTATTAACACCAGTGTGAGTGCAAAGAAATTCTTCAACTCATCTAAGCGTTACAAAGGGAAATAATCATGCAAACTAGAGTTGGATATATAAAAGTGTTCTTCTACTTGTGCAAAGGCACTTAACAAGTAAGCCTCCCAATGTGAGAACAGGACACGACAGAAGAAGGACCAGAGTGAAAAACTTAGGCTGTGCCAGGCCAAAAAAAACCCCAAAACAAAAACCTCAGCAGAAAGGTGGTAATGTGGTTGCCAGCAACAATCAGTTCTTGTGAGCTGGAATTGAATAGATGTGGAGCAATGTAGGTGTTCAGAATATGGTACAGATGCATTGAGTAGTGGGCACAAGGGAGCGTATGTTAATAAAGACCCATCAAAGTCAGTAATGCAGCTCATGGATTCATTGGGGAGGAAAAAACAGCACTGCAGTTTTGCTTTTTAACATGAAATTTCAAAGTAAAGCCAAGTAATAGTCATATTTTGACCAGAAAATCATGGTACTTAAAATGACTGCTAAATTGACCATCATTTAGTAATCCTTGTTGCTCTTGCTCGTCCCCCGTGCCATTATACAAGGAAGTGGGCAGAAGCTATCTGTCAAAGAGCAAAAGCACACCCACTTAAAGCTCTGTGTGTGCATATATTTTTACCACTGTGTGATTTTAAATACTAGCTTTTGCTCTCTTGTCACTTTCCCAGAAAACATTGAATCTGTCTAGTGGCATAGGCAATATATTACTAAAACCCAGAAGACTTTTTTTTACCTCTTTATTCTGTTTCAAATTGAAGAATGAGGTTCTTAAGCATTGTGCAGTATTTGCTGTTTTTGTCATTTTAACCATTCATAGAAAGCCTTTAGGATGAGACATCTAGCAGAATACCATAGCTGCGCTTATTTTTTATCTCTGCATGGTTTTTGAATTTTGCTACTCGTGGCTCACAGGGCAAAATCATCATTCAGAGCATCACTCTTTGTTATCTACTGAGAAACCAGGTGACATATAACAGGGTTACTTTTTTTTTAAAGACACTGTGGTTCTGACAAAAGTGGAGATGAACAGCATGAGCAGCCCATCATCTCCTTAAAACCGCGACATCCATGTTGTAGTTGGTGTCTGTATGCAATCCAATCAAAAGTATTGTCACATGCATACATCATATTTATAAGAGATAATATTTTTCTAATGTTTCTACTGGAGTCAGCATTATCTAATGTTCATGAAGAGGGTCTCCAGTTTATTTATAAAGCTGCCAAAATAAAATTGACTAATTTCATGAATTGTTAGTACTTGCTGATTATGAACATGTCAATTTCTTGGTGGACAAAAGTTTTGTCATCATAGCCTAAACATGAAAATTACATGGCTTCCTTTAGCCTGCAGAATAATCGCCATGCAGTTTGGAAAAGAGTAATATAGGTTGTTTATGAAGTTATTTGGTATGGAATAGATAGCTGCCTTGCAGGCATCCCATGCAGCTGCTTGGAGGCCTGGGGCTTTTTGGTTTCCTCCTCCTCCTTCATTTATCCCCAGACATGCTTCATAATATTTATATCGGGAGACTATGCTGGCCAGGCCTGGAGGACTTCAGTCTTCTTCACTTTTAGAAACTTCATAGTGGAACCTAATGTGTGGTTAGGAGCTCCATCTTTCTGAAGAATTTCAACATCCTCACAGTAGTGAATGTACTCTGAAGGAAGACCTCTTTAGCACTTGCAATGTTTCCATTCTCCTTACAGATTCCCTTGGCACCCCCTTACTGGGTTTAACCACATATATTACCCAAAAATGTGATGGTTCTCTAAGTAAGCCAAGAGTCAAGACTTGGGAGCATAGACAGAGCTTAATTGATGATTTTCCTGATAAAAATATCTCCAGTTTTCTCCTGTGAGAGCCATCTTTCTTTTTTACTGGTTTCTTGACAGCAATATTGCGATAGGGACCAGAAAACAGTTCTTTTTTAAATTAGGTTTTGCTTGCATTCAGTTTTCCTAGCCAGCATTTGACCAAAGTGTTGACTCATCCAGTTGTCCTCTCAAGCATTTGTCCTATGTGGCCTACCTGACCTGGGTTTGTCATGAACATCCCCAGTCTTTGGCAAGAGCTTTCAAATTCTCTCCATTTCCCTTTTAGATGCATTGAAGACGTCTGTAACTTGAGCAGGAGGCTTCAGATGATCACATCAGAGAACTTTGGTCTCTGGTCTGATCCCAGACATGTTTTTAGAACAGCTCTTGCACTTGAACTGAGACCTTGTAAATCTGATTTCTCTTTATAAATATTAAAAGCACCAGATTAAAGTTCATTTTGGCCTGGAAATACGAACTATTTCAATGCAAAATCTTTGTCCAGGCCAAATTGCTATGTTAAATTTTTCCAGATGTCTTTTAAAAACAGCTAATAATCTTTATTTCCTTGGGATTCATTTGCACTATTCCTGACTTTTTTTTTTTAATAATCATGAGTCAAAACATTAATTATATTTGATATAACATATCTGATCAGGACTGCAGACTCTACATCACTTGCTATACATGCTTAGTGCATAAACATGAAACATCACAGCACTGTGCAGCACTATGCTTGCACATTATGCTGTCTTTCAGTTGCCATCAAAAACCTAATGCCCCAAATCTCAATTTGTACCAGTTATCAACAAAAAACTTCCATCTTCATTTCGTTGTCATAAAGGTCAGTATGATAGAGTCAGAAAAAAACGAGACTTGTTTTTTGTATTGCTGCAAATATTACATCAATTCAATTTAGTTTCACTCCATATCTTCCCCTTGTCCACCACTCCCCCCTTCATTGACTTTATGGCTCACAAGTTGAGAAGCACTGAACTTCAACCAGCAAATATCTTATGTAAAAAAGATGCGTTGATAGTAGCTGAACAACAAAAGGGGAAAATTATACCTTCATTCAAAATGGTTTCATGGGTGCTGGATAACACTGGAAATATTTAAAAGAAAACTGAGACCTCACATGGTGTACATGTTTGCATTGCCCTGGTTCTGATGCATTTTTAGACTGCTTCTGTTATGCATACATCAAAGCAATACCTGTACAGTTCATTTTGATAGACACCAAGGAAAGCACAGACTTGTAGAAGTAATATTTATCCATATACAACTTCACATATATAGGACAAGGACACAGGAAATAGGACATACAGTGGGTTAGAGTCTGATGCAACATGCTGAACAATGCAGAAAGCAAAACCGAAGCATTGGAAACAGGATTTTGAAATTGGGATTTAAAATGCGAGTGGCCTACGCAGACTGGACTTAAATAATCATTATAAATATAGATGGCCAGTTGTGAGAATAGAGAACGTACTAAGTGTACACACAGATTTGGGTTCTGTCTTTTGTGTAGCTCGTGTACGTGTGTTTATGTATGAGTTATTGTATTTTTTATGAACAGCACCTGGCTGGGTGTGTTGAGTAATTACATTTTCTCTTCTCATATTGTTATCCATGCTAGAAGGCAAATCCAACCTCCACTGTTACCTGTGAGTGTATGGGGATTTAGCTATGATATTGTGCCTTGAAGATTAGCTTTTCTTCTGTGGATGTATAAATATGAGAATTAAAGCTGAGCTTATTGATCTGGGAGGTTGGGCTGGAGTGTTTATGGCTTTACTGCATGCATTCACTTGTACTTTCAGCTGTTGCAGGGCTCTGATGCAGCCTTGCATCATATCCTAAAATATATTGATGCAGGTGTTATTATCGTATATGCATGCACATATATAGCCAAAAGAATTCAGAGGCACATGCAAAATGAATGACACTTTATTTCATATAGACAGCTTGAAGGGAACAAATGCCCTCCTTTCCTCTTTGTTGTTCAATCATTGCAATCCTACCACACAAACACACACATGTAATAATGCTCTCACATTCCTAGAAAACTTTTGTGCCCAGAATAAAAGCAATGATGTGAATTCAGGAAAATAGGATACAGTTGTAGAGTTTAAGGAATAAAGTCTGTGTGTGTTTTGACGTGTGCATGTGTGCATCGGTATGACGGCCCTTAGAGCAGCACTTCTAAGCCAGCTGATTCTCTCCCTTCTGAGATCCTCAGTGAGGATTATAAAACCAATCAGCAGACGGTGATTGCTGCAGCCAGCCTGTGATTGGATCGCAACCGAGGTGCCGCCATCAGCTCTGCAAAGAGGAAGAATGAGAGAAGAGAAGAACGAGATGCCGGGAAAGAAAGAGACGAGAAAAGAGATAAATAAAGCGAGCCGTTACAGAGAGGGTGTTAGTGGGTGGAAGAGAAACAGAAGATGAGATCTAGAGAACGTAAGATCAAGATCTTCAGAGTTTCCCAACAGCTTAGGCTCTTCACATACTTACGGCCACTATCACAAAAATTTGCTCTAAGTGTTCCCTGAATTGGTTACCCATCATGTAAACCCATTCAGACCACTTCCAACCCCCCTGCTCTTTTCAGCTAGAAAAATTGTGTACTCTAGTAGTTTACTCTCCCACCTAACCCACCTCTTTGTGCATAGTTTCTACAACATATTTTCTTTTATGCAAGTTTAACATTCTCTTTTATAAATGTAGACATTTGTATACAGCAAATTTACAGAAGTTATTTCAAAACAGACACAACTATTAAATGTCAATAGAACAAGGAAGTTACCCTAAATGACAACATAATTTTTTCGAAAAACATAGGAAGCATATACTGGTCATAAAGAAAAGATGTAGCCGCAGTAACACCATCCAATGAGTCGTGATTGTACGCATGCAGTGTGAGATATAGATACCCTTTAAGCACTAAATAACATGGAAATAAAATGTAAAACATCAAGTCAAAAAGAAAATTCACAGTCATAACTGTTGGCACTTCAGTTTCCACTTGAGACTACCTCAAGTGGAAATTCATAGAACTTCATTTTTTAAACACAAAATAATCTGTAGTTGGTGTTTTGATTCTACTTGAACAGTCTGGTATCTTAAATATTGGATCATTTAAGCAACTAAACATTTTTTGTAGATTACTAAAACCTGACACAACACATGCCACATGCATGCGATATGTCTGCAACTCATCTGAGAAAAACAGAAGTGGGGGGAAAGAGGCAGTGACACACTGCCAGTCAAACTGACCGGAGTCTATGGGTGAGTCAAATTTCTCAGCACAGAACCACAGACAAAGCCTTAGGGAGTATGGCAGCTCTTTTGGAGACATATTCATCCCATCTTTTGCAACAATCCACATCACCAGCTGCTGCATGACAGCTATCATGGCTCCTGTTCCTTAAATGAACTGGGTAACATGTCTTAATGATTAAAGACCTAAAACACTGATTCTTCTGTGATGAAGTGCTTTGACAAACTGGCAGTGGACATCCAGGGAATTGTATCAATCACACTAACCAGCTAGTGGTTTGCTTATCAAGCCAACAGATCAACAAAGACGTGTTCTGACTGCGATCCAAATAGCTGTGTTTCACAGAGGGAAGGAAACAGATAATTTCATATACTATTTGTTGATGACAGTTCTCCATTTAATACAACCATCTTCTCCAAACACTTGGTCCCGCGCCCATTCTGCAGCTGTTTTAATGTAAGGGAATGTAAAGATGGCTGGCTTGCTTTAATCATGTTAATCAGTAAGCCTGGGAAGCACGTGCTCATTATTATTCACTCATGATACCTCTGTCATGTGCATTCACTGGTGAGAATGAGAGGGCCCACAGAGAGAAGGCGGCAGATGACTTGGCATGGTGTTAGCACAACAGCCTATTATTGAATATAATCAAGAAAGAACAGATGATAAATGTGGCACGTTATTCATTTGTCGCCACCTAAACATGGCTGAGAAAATGATTTGGTTGTACTGAAGCATAACTTCAGGAGGCAGGGATATCTAGTGATTTCATGAAAAGACTTACTTTTGGATTTAGTTTACTTTTTAGTTTTTCTTTGTTTCATTATATTTAGCTGTTTTCACTGCCTTTGGCATTGTAAACCTACACAGGTTTTTATGTTCTTCTGTGTTAAGCACAGTTTGCTTGTAATGAAATGTGCTACATAAATAAAATTGCCATGGTCATTATAGGAAAATTAAGGCTTAACTGACAAAGTGATTCTTTTTATTCATATCTGTTTTCCTGTTTAAAGCTGATTTGAATGAAGAGATGATATATTAGTTCAGTGCTTTGGGATTCTGCCTCTCAGCAACAAGGTATTAGGATTTAATCTCAGCCCTCACCTCTTCTGCTCTTTCTGTGTTTGTGTAGCTCTCTTCAGGGGGCCTAGTTTGCAGTAGCCCAAAAATAACAGATCAGGTGAAAAAAGCCCCCCTAGTGCGAATTTGCCCATGCTGGTGCATCTTTATTTGTATCTGTGTCAATCCTGAAATGGACTGTAGACCTGTTTGGTTTATTTTCCTGCTTTTCCCCCTGATTCATGCTGGGATGTGCCCTCGCACAGTGGAAGTAAATTAGGAAGGGATGACCCCATAGTGTTCTAGGAAAGAGAGCATAACGTACCAACATGGATGGCTTCATGTATCAGAAACTTGCTATATTATTGAGCTGTGACACTATAGCATTGTAATTTCAAACTCCAGAGAGAACAGTTAAGCTAACCTACAATATGAAGTGAACTAAAACATGTTTTATCCTATGTGGTGAAGGTGATATTTAGCTCAGGGGGTCAAGAGAGAGGTTCAACAGTGTTAACAATCTGCAAAGCACGGTGGAGGCTCTGTCATGGTTCGGGGCTGCGTTTCAGCCAGTGGTGATGGAGATCGTGTCCATCACCACTGACTGTGCTAGCAGATTTTGATCCATTATGTCACACTATGTAAAAAGCATCTGACTGAAAGCAGCTTCATTTCTTAGAATGACAATGATCTCAAACACACTGCCAATGCAGAAAAAGCATACCCCTATTGACAAACGCTGTCAGTCATGGATCAGCCTCCCCAGAGGCCGGACCTCAACACTTTTGAAGCAGTGTGGAATCACTTTGATAGAGAAGAGAACAAAAGCCAGCCTGCATCTAAAGAAGAGTTTTGAATGTCCTTGAAGAACCTGAGAACTATTCCTGAGGACTGCTTAAAGAAATGACAATGGTCTATAAGAGATGTGTTGAAGAATAAAGGTGGTCATGCCACGTATTAATTTTCAAGTTTGTTGTATAAACCTTTGCTTTATGTATTACATTTCCATGTATGTTGTACATTTTAATAAGTCACTGCAGCTCTTTACATTTTCCTAGCAACATATAAAGAAGTGGAGGGCTTTTCAGTCTTTGGTTTTCTGCTTTTTGCATTGATTGGCGTTCAACAAACATCTCAGCAAGAAGGTCCTGAGTTGGACTCTACCACATAGCTGCGACTTTCTGTGTGAAGTTTGCATGTTCTCCCCATGTTTGCGTGGGTTTTCTCTGGGTTCTCCTGCTTCCTCCCATAGACAGGCAGTTAGTGGGGTTTGGTTAACTCATAATTCTAAGTTGCCCATAGGCCCATAGGTTGTCTGTCTCTCTGTGTTAGCCCTGTGACAGACTGGCAGCCTGTCCAGGGTGGACCCCGCCTCTTGCCCTGATAGCTGGAATAGGCTCCAGCACCCCCCGTGACCCTGACAAGGATAAGTGGAAGACAATGGATAGATGGATGGAAATTGGATAGAAAGTGATATATTTCTTGTATCTTTGCAGGGCTTTTAATTTTTTTTTTTTTTTAGTTATACTTTCAAACATTTAGTTTATTATGGCATACTTTTCAGCAGCCATGTGTCGTTAAACAACAACATATACCAGGAAGCTAAACCATTAGCTCAAGGTATCACATCTTCAGGTGCAAAACTAAGATGAACCGAGCAGCTATGTTTATATTACGTGTGTGTGTGTGTGTGTGTGTGTGTGTGTGTGTGTAATGAATAACTTTGTGCATCTGTGATTCAATGTTAGCAGGTGTTCACCCAGTGAGTTTGTCGGCAGATTTATTTAGCCTGATTCCCACAGGGCTTCATGTGACCTGGGGCATCTGTTGCCCCCTGCCCATTTTCTGCCCTTCAGCACCCTCTTATGTCAATGCCTATGACCTGCTGCTACCACACACACACACACATACACACACACACATACACACACAGAAAAAAAAAACCTTGACTAGTTTAGTTGGAGCTGTGGAGAAAAACAACAGATGTTGAGCTAAACAATGAGAATGCTAGAGGTGATTGTCATGTTTTACCCATACCATAAACAATAAATGTCTGATCTTTGCCCTATCCTAATTGCACAGTTTGGGGGAAAAGAGAGCAGGAGATGGTGATACTATATTCGAGAATTAATACATCATACAACATTTGATTTTGTTATACTTTTGAGCAGGAAGACAAAGGCTAGAAAATGCAAAGAGCAGGTGAGAAAGGCCAAATTATCACAGCTGGGCTCAGTAGGGAGATCTGCACCAATAGAATGGCCTTGTATATGTTTATTGATATTCAGGTTACAGCATACAAATACTCACCTGCTTAATATGGGTAACAACAGATAGTTGGGCTAGAGACAAAGTCATAGAGTTAAGTCAAACTTTAGATGCATATATAAGGGAATAAACATTAATATTTGGGAGACCAGTATGATTTAAAATTAATTAATTTCCTTTTGTGTTATTTTAAAATAACCCCACAGCTCATCTTTTGACATAGTGGTTCTTCCACAGCGAAAACAAAAAAGAACCAGTGTTTTTTCACACTGGACAGGATTTCTTTGAGCTACAAAAACTGTTTGTTTTTCTTGAACAGTAAAGATTGTTTAATGAAAAAGAAGTTATATATCTTTAACAGTTTTTATTTCTTTTATAGAGGACTGCAAACTTCATAGTACATGCACATTTAGATGACTGAGGTGCACACACTCCATAATCACTACTTGTGTGTAGGTTGAATTGCAACAGATTGAAGTGTCAGCAACATCCTGGATGGTGTCCTGGGGGATCTCCTCCCAGATCTGGATCAGGGCATCAGTGACCTTTTAGGCAGTCTGTAGTGCCATTTGGCAGCACTGGATACACCAATACATAATACATAATGTCCCAGACATTTTCAATTGGATTCAGGTCTGGCAAACCTGGGGGTTAGTGGTTGGCATTGATGCCTTCATCATCAGGGAACTGCATCCACAGTCTTTCTGGTGTTCTCTACAAAATGCCAATCTTGCTCCATAGTTCTGGGCTCAAGTCCAACTTAAGGACATCAGTCATCCTCATGCTACTGGTCCTGCTGCTGGGTTGATGCCCTTTTAAGGCCCTATCCAGCTTTCCTAATATAACAGCGTGTCTACTGTTATTTTCTCCACCTTCTTCAGACAAACCGTCCTGTGGTGACACATGGTATGGGCTGGAGGAGCAGAACTACTTGCAACCGTACTAGGCTACAGATATTCTCTCATGCTACTAGCAGTAACAAGAACACTAGCAAAAAGCAAACCTGGAGAAAAGCCATCCTGGTGGGATGAGGGGAGAACAATGGCCTGTGGCCACCACCTGTAAAACGCTTTTTTGTAGTTGGTGAGTTGTTGCCTCTCTAGTGCACCTGTTGTCACTTTAATTTACACCAAAGCAGGTAAAATTGATTTATAATTTCTAACCGGACAGACTGATATTCCTGATGTTTAATTCACTTTGTGTAAACTGTGATGATCAAGTGTTCCCTTCATTTTTTTGAGCAGCTGCTGCTTCAATGAGCGTATGTAAACCAAAAAAATATGAAGCAACATCAGTCACTTCATTAATTATAATTATTACTCTTACTGGTAATTATGAGTCTTATCCTTTACTTACTGCAGCTGTCATGCACAGAGTCACAGTTTATTAACTGCTCTGTTTTAAATGTCATCTGAGTCCATCCATCGCAGCTGGCTGAACATGTATGCTTAATTGTTAATTTTTTTTTTTAAATCACATATAATTAATATACTAGGACCATTTTTGTGTCATAACAATATTTTTCTGTGCTGTAGTTAGTTAAAGTAACTATATTAACATATAAGCTTGTGGTGCAGTTGCAGTGCATTGTTTTTCTAAAGCATCTGTTGGGGCTTGGTGCATGTGCCAACTGGTGTACATAAGAGGGAGAGATGAAGGAAGAAAATAATGTATTATTTGAAGATTTGTATAGGCAGAAGAGGATTAGAAGCATGAAAAATATTTGAGTAACATGTCTTGAAAAATTTTTGACAACATTATAAAAACTACTGAAGCAATTTATGCTTAATATTTCTAAAGTTTCCTCATGAACTCACAAATCTAGTAGATAATCTTCAGGATCTGCCTGGAAAATACCTTAATGGCAAATTTGCTTTAAGTTGTTCAGACCATCACTGAGCTGACCACATGCTCTACAGTGTTGTGTGTGGCCATATAGAATACCCTCAGTCAGCTCCTATGGGCACTCCAGAAGAGCTGTAAGTCACCTATTCACAGCCACTGTTAAGAATAGCTATTCCCATGGATCGCTATTCAGCAGTGCTAAGAGCAGGTGGAGAATTTGAAGGAAAAGAGATTTGCTATTTCTCTTGCACAAAATGATTTATGCCCAGACTTTTATCAGGAAGCTTCTCCCCTCCTGCAAAGATCATTTCCCCTGACTTCACCTCACAACGGGAACTATTTTAAGCATTGGCTCATTAATACAGAGTGATTGGATTCATTGTTCTGCAATCCTGATGGATGTTCTCTGAAGTTTTCTCTCTCTGAACTCCCACCTCAATCCCCTCTTCAATCTTCGGGCTGAATTTCCTCCAAAGAATGCAGCGCCATTGTCTTCTGAAAGTTGGATAAATCAGTTGTCAATGCCTTTTGTCGGTTCAGTTCATTTAAATGAAATTATAGTAACCTCACTCCATCAAACCATTCATAATGACAGCAGTTCTAACTTAAATCTCCACGGACCTTTATACATTTTAACAACCACTGGAGACGTATTCAGCTGGAGGTCTTAAAGTTTGTACTACACTTTCACACTGTATTCAATTGTATTCACAGTGAGACATCAAATACACTGACAAGCCTTTTATTGTGATATACATGACATACACACTGTAATATCCCTTTGAACCACCACCTACTTTAATACCTAAACAGAAAATCAGTGGATTAACTAATAGAAACAGTTTGAACTACGTTTGCTCCCAGATATTTGGAAGTATTCACCAGTAAAAGTTGGCGTGTGTTCAGTCAGAGTAAAGCAGCACAATTGCAGAAGAAGATGATTAACAGAAAGTGGAAACATTCCCTCCAAAATGGCATTTTCTTTGTTCCACAGAAAACATCAAACTGTGACCTTTTGCACATTTATTTGAAGCACTGTGTGATCGCCAAGGACAAGGATTGCATTATTCTTTACCACATTTACCTTCACCTTGCACATTACGAGTGCTATCAAAGTGCATGCTTCTAGATTCAAACAATTCTTCATGGCCCATTCATGCAACACTGTATCAACTGTGTGCTCTATTTTAACTCCAGGATAGCTGACTTTGACAGCAGGCTTGTGTATAGATGGCTCTGCTGGAAATTTGCTCTATAGGAAACTGTGCTGCTGCAGTGAGTCTACTGTGGGTGCTACAGCAGGGTCGACTGCTATTTATACTGTACCTCCTCTGCAGTGGCACTTCACTGCTCTCCCTGTGTACTTCTGTTCAGCGAGAGGATGAGAGGGGATTTTGAAGCAACAAAAAGTTTAGATTCTGTTTGATTTTCACTGATGTTTATATTTACGTAACGAGCCACGATACTTTTTCCACCATGATTTTGATTCTTCTCTGAATTGGAAGCCACAGACAGCACTGAAATTATATATTGATTTCCCTTTAGAAAGTTTTGATGACTGTGATTATGGCTATCACTGTTGCTGCCATTATTATCATCATAAAATCTTAGTGAAATGTCCTGATAAACGCAAGTAAGGTGGAGGAGTAAGCAAGCAGTATGGTTGAACAATCTAACCCTTTAAACCCTAACGTAATTTACCCTTTAAACCAGGGGTGGGCAACTCCAGGCCTCAAGGGCCAGTGTCCTGCAGGGTTTAGATGTATCCTTGATTCAACACAGCTGATTTAAATGGCCAAATTACGTCCTCAATATATCTTGAAGTTCTCCGGAGGCCTGGTAATGAACTAATCATTTGATTCAGGTGTGTTGACCCAGGGTGAGATCTAAAACCTGCAGGACACCGAACCTTGAGGCCTGGAGTTGCCCACGCCTGCTTTAAACAATAACCCGGCGGCAGTTAGGCTAACGCAGGGGTGGGCAACTCCAGGCCTCGAGGGCCGGTGTCCCTGCAGGTTTTAGATGTGTCCTTGAACCAACACAGCTGATTTAAATGGCTAAATTAGCTCCTCAACATGACCTGAAGTTCTCCAGAGGCCTGGTAATGAACTAATCATGTGATTCAGGTGTGTTGACCCAAGGTGAGATCTAAAACCTGCAGGACACCGGCCCTCGAGGCCTGGAATTGCCCAGGCCTGGGCTAACGAAATGAAGTCTAGATGAAGCAGATTGATTTTTTGTGTTTGTTTATTTGTTTTTTTTTCTGAGCAATTAGATAAGTCTGTTCATATTACATGAGAAAAACATGTTGAAACATAAGAACAAGATATCCATCCATCCATTTTCTTCTGGTTCAGAATAAAAATGACTAGAATATAGTAAACACACAATGTACAACACAGAGTGAAAGCATGACTAAAAATACAAGACAATTAATAAATATGAGTAAAACAATAAAATCGGAACAAACCAAGCAGGATTAGGTGGGTCTTAAGAGCAGTAACAAACTCCACTATTTGGAAGACTCAACAGCAAAAAGCCCAAAAGCCAGCCAGGGGGACTCAAACCCAAGGTCTCCACAACACCACTTTAACTACTTGAACAAATTATATTAAATATATTAACTCAGTGATTTAAAATTCAAGATGTGAGCAGGCGAATACCTGTCCATTTGATCTAACTACCCGAAAGATATGTGTATGGCACCTCTCCTGTTACCTTTTTACTTTCTCACATGTTTGAACATGATGCACATTGACGTTTGTGTCGGCCTATATCTGTGTCACTTTCCAATGCTGAATGCTTGGTTTCAACCATAATGAAGCTTTTAAGTAGAAGCATGAGAAATGGACAGGGTGTTAAGGACAGGGACCGGCAGGGAAATCAACTGTCAGTGGCCAGATACTTCCGTTCTTCTCATTAATTACTTTTGGGGAAAGAGAGGTGGAGGCCAAATGAGTATTGATTGTGGTGGGCCAGTATAGGGCTGGTTTCACTGGCCTTTCCCACACGTCATTGCTTCTCCACATCCCCATTAAGTGGGAACAAGAGGGATCAGTGGCAAGCTGGGACCTTATTAAAGACGGGACCTCAGAGTGTCAGACAGGCTAGCTAGCACACAAACCTTCTCTATGTGACAGTGTGCAACGCTCCTTTTCACTTTGTATCTGTCTGTCTTTTCATCCCCCTTTCACTGCTTTAGCGCAGATTGTCAATAAGAGAACAAAGGTTTAAATGTTGTTCGTTGTTTGCAAGTTAGACGCCATCCAATGTCAAAGCTTATCACACGAGATTTCGTTGATTTATTTCTTTGTTTTCCTTTTTCCTTTTCCTCTCTTCCTTTTCTCTTACTATACCTCCAAACCACTGCAAGAACATAAAAATGTCTCAAAACTTACAGAAACGTCCCTTTCCTTCTTCCTTTTTTCATTGCCACCTTTTTAGTCCATTCTTTTGTTGCGTGACTGATGATTTTAATTACCTGTTAACTCCCTGTACTCAGCAGATACACATGATAAATTGTCCGGGTGGCCGTTATAGCCACCATCTGGATGGGGCAAAGGAGTCTAAGGAGCTTTTCTACGCTGTCATACTAAAGACAGCCACCACAGCGGGAGGGGGGGATTGCAGGTGTGCCGAGGGAGAACAAGAAACTGGCCCAGTTTAGATTCGGTTGACAGCTATTTAGTGTCGCAAGGGTCACTTCCATTTTTCCTTCCCGAGACTACAGGGAGTGACAGTATGCCTCTAGAAAAGGAAGCTGATATCGTCACAGTAGGAAGAGAGACTGTTTTAGGCGATTGGCTAGGAAATTGCAGGACTGAAATGCAGGAGATGGAGGTAGAAATTTGAAGTTTCAGTGGATTCAAATGAGGCATTATGTATTCATAAACAGGGCCTATGTAATCTTCAACATCAGCTTAAACACAAGTACTCAAATATCTGAAGCAATACAGCTAGAGAAAAAGTTGCTTGGTGAAATGGATAGAAACCCTGCACCCAACCAAGAAATGTACACTTGCTGATCAGAAAAGTTGTTTTTCACACTTAATGCAACAACTGCTAATGTTATCAAGGAAACTACAACAACTTTATCTTGCTGAGGGATAATGCCATCTGCTAAAGTTGTTTTTTTTTCTAATAACAGTGCCTTAAAGCGACTGTAGTTTGATTTGAATATTTCATGAACAACATTTTCTAGTTATATATTTTTCCTTTCTCTTTCCTCTCCTTTTTTGGGGGGGACAAGTGTATAAAAGTGCTTAGGGAAAGTGGAGGTAATGATGAATATGGTGAATCAATAGAGTGTTGAGCATGGAGTAGGGATTAATTATGTACATGCTTCTTCTTACTCAATTTTGGAGTTGATGATGATGTCTAAGTTTTCAAGCAAGCATGAATGTAGCGTCCTGAAACTTTGGCACATACTTCCACTTTTGCACATATGCGAACACTGGTTTATGGGATGTTGGACAGCTTTGAGTAAAGTTAATGTTGTGTCTTGTATACAGTTCTTCTAAATACATCCAAGGTACACCCTCAAAACACTAATTACCTCCTGTATTTATCCTCATGCATAAGACATAGGAGATAAGCTTCTTATCTCGTTTCAGTAAGAAAGTTGCAAAGGTAAACTTAAACATATACCACATACCGACAAATTGCGGGGAGATTGGATTCTCAGATGGAGTTCAGTGCCAATTAGGCAGCAATTTTGACATATCACGCTTGCCTAAGCTGTCACTTATTTGAGTTGGATTTTATAGCAACTCTCAATAATTAGGTTTAAGCCAGTTTATGTGGGTGTTGTCAGATCTGTGTGATTTCTGTGTTTATGCTTGGAGTTCAGAACGTTGTACAGATGACCCACAATGCATTGACAAGGACCCTCAGCATTAAAACAGCATAATAATGACACAAAACAAAATGCTACTTTAGTGTTTTCTCGTCATTTGTAAAAGCAGCACATATAAAACCACAGAACTTAGACATTCCCCAAATGTGACACTCCCTCTTTTGATTACTTAAAGTGGGAGGCAGCTTCAATCCTTTCATTCATTCAATCCCTGAGTTCTGGAAAGCGTATGTGGGGTGCTTCGGAAAGACTCAAAACATTTGACACTGGCAGCCAGTGTTGGGAATTTAGCTGGATGGTATTGAATTGAGCAAATTTAAATTCAAGTGGAATTCAGGCATATTGAATATTTGTTTTTCTAAAGTATGTGTACACATGAATGTGGTCCTGTAAATCTTTTCCCTCTATTTTGTCAGGAAGATGTGCAGTGAAAAACCAATTTGGATGCAGCATGAGACAAACACATTCAGACACCTAGAAAAGCGATGTATCAAAATAACGGCTGTAAACAACAGCACCCATATGTGTTTCTCTCGTGCAGTCTATCTCTCTATCAGGATTGAATCAGTGAAGTGTTAGGACATCGTTTAAGCTCTCGCTCAGCATCAATACTGGCACTATTGATTTTTTTTAAACAGTTAATGGAAGCCTTTAGGGCAGGAAAGCTAATTAAAATCATATGCAGGTCAAGCTCATTTAAAGACTCCCCATTAGTTTATGTTGAGCTTAACCACGCTTGACTGCAAAATCCATCCATCGGGCGTCGTAATTGACTGGTGTTTCTAATGGCTTTCCAGTGCTTCTTCATTTCAAAAAAGGATAGTGAGTTCCTCTGGCAGATTTCATGCCGCCGGTGTAATAATCCACATACAAAATCATTAAAGACAATTGATGTGTGCCCTGTGTCCTCAAAGTATCTTGTCAGCACCAGGAGACATTGTTGTGTTTCAAAGGCAGGAGGCCTTTAGAGCAACGCATCCGCTGTTTACAGAGAAGCAAATATAATGTGCTAGTGAGATCTGGTGGCTGTGGAGGCCAAATTTAGTACAGCGAACTCATTGTAATGTTGAAGAAAACCAGTTTCAGATTATTTGAACTTTGCAACATAAACAATGGGTACACTGTCGTCATAAAGGTATGGACATGGTCAGCAAAAACACTCTAATCCCGATTTGGTTGCAAGGCAGGATGGGTTTGTTCTTTCAAGTGTTCTTTCTGCCAAATATTGACCCTACTATTTCAATCTTGTAGCAGAAATCAAAGCTCATCAGACCAGGCAACATTTTTCCTACTGTCTGTTGGAACCCTGTGTGAACTGTAGCCTCATTTTCCTATTCTTAGCTGACAGGAGTGGAAACTGGTGTGATCTTCTGCCTCTGTAGCTCATCTAATTCAAGGTTCGACACCTTGTGCTCTTCTGTAAATCTTTGTTGTACTTGTTACAGCCAAGTAAAAGTAATTTATTGTTGCCTTCCTTTCAGCTTGAAGAAGTTTGGCCATTCTCCTCAGAAATCTGGCATCAACGAGGCATTTTCTCCCAGAAATCTCCTGGTCATTCAGTATTTTCTCTTTTTCAGATCAATCCCAGTAGATCAGCAGTTTCTAAAGCACTCAGACCAGCCTGTCTGGCACCTATGACCAAAGTCATTTAAATTACCTTTCTTCCCCGTTTTGGTTCTCGGTTTGAACCTCAGGATAAAAATACTGTTAACAGGCTAGATGGCTACTGCTGGTTTAATCAATTACCACTGCCTTTGTTAGAGCTCCATGCATGCCCACTGTAAAAAACTGAAAGGTTAACGTAGTTTTTAGGGCAGTCAGTCCTAAGGCTCCCTGTTTGATCTTCCAATTTTGTGGCTAATAAAAGGACTGCATCATGGTATTTTGTGAAAACTCAACAACTAACTCAAAAACTCAAAAAAACTTTATCATGAAATTTCTCTTTTTTTATTCAACTTTTTTTCAGAAAGAGCTGTAAGTTGTGGAACTTGTTTAAACAATGTGTTCCCACATCTTGGCAGATTAAAGAGTTCTTAGACATACAATCTCGACTACAGCAGCCTAGTACTGCATTGTTTTTTGTTTTTTTTACACAAACAAAGGAAAAATGGACTTAACAAGCTTAAAGTAGACAGTGTTTCACAAAGTTGATAAAGTTTGCTTAAAAACACTATACTCAGCAATACACTCTTAAGGTTGTCTAGTACTTTCATAATTCATTTCTGGTGGAATGATCCCCGGCTGTGGAATATAGCCAGTTTAAAAAAAAAAAAAAAGGACAGTCTCTCTCTGTCCCTGTCTTTTTCACTCACTATGGCTTTCTAGTATTTAATGAACATGTGTGCTTTTTGTATTATTCACTTTCCAGATTGTAAGAACATTTTTTGCCAAATTCTAATAGTAGCTTGCCACAAAAGATAGTTATGTTTTCCTAATAAAGCACATCATAGCTTTAACTATTCATTCTCTTAGCCATTTTTTCCAATTCATGGTCGCTGGCGGGCTGTGTGTGTGTGTGTGTGTGTGTGTGTGTGTGTGTCTTTTCTTTATTCACTAATCACACACTTTTTTAGTTTGCTTTAATAGGTAATTAGTCTGTTATTAAATAGAAACAGGCAGTTTTGCATTTTGCAGCTCTGTTTCCTGCTCATTAGACAGAAACTACCACAGGTAATTGAGGGGTAATAATTACCATATTATTATGTTCTGTTTCTTTCTTGTTACCCTACTATTACCATTTTATTACCGAGCTGTATTTCCTGTATTTTCCCTTATTATCCAATTACATAAATTTCAGCATAATATTACTCAACTGTAACCACTGTTGCTTCCATGATTTACTTGCATATTAAGTGGTTATTACTTTGGTAATTGCTGGTAATAACTTAAAAATTATCACATTATTACATTCTTGTTTCTGGCTTATTACCTTACTATTACTCCTTTATTACCAAGCTGTAATAGAAAGTTCTACCGAAAATCTGTGTGTGAATATATATGTGTTTGTGTGTGTATATATATATATATATATATATATATATATATATATATATATATATATATATATATATATATATATATATGAAATAATGCTCAGGGCCCTTGTTGTACAAATCCAAGCATAGCTAGAGGGAAAATCTGATGCAAGCAGACCTGTCATATTTATACTGGCAATTATTTTAAGCCAGATGGACAATGCCCTTGCTTCTGTGCTAAACATATTGTTCAGCTCTTCTGAGCACTTCATGTTCATGTGCTTCCATGAGTCAGAGGGGATTGTATTTACCCTGTGTTTATTGTTCCCTATCAGGGGCCAAAATGTTAACGTCAGATTCCCACAATCTCGTGTCTGAGTTTAATGCGTCTACAACATAGCTGTGGCTGCAAACCACATTGGCCTGCCACTACTGCTGTACCCGGCTGGCATGAGAAGCAGAAGAAACCCTGCAACGTCACAGCCTCAACAGAGTGGTTCATTACACAGAGTTAGATCAGATAAAGTCCTCCTGAGATGAATTTTCTCTGCCACCAAGGACAGACACGGAAAAGGATATGAGCACGCTCTGAGTAAAATGGTCATATGAGAGGTAATATAATAATAACACCTAATAAGATGTCAGCAGCTTCAGCTTATTGAAAAGCAAGGGTTTATTTTCTACTCCAGCTCCTTCGTGCTTTCTTTTTAAGATAAAATGTGCATGGACACACTCACATACACATTTATGCATATACACCCCTGCCCTTTGAGCTTTCTTGATTATGCTAATATTATTGGCTGTTTTCAGTCATGCATGACATTAGGTTGTTCTGGTTTGACTACCATTTCAAACTACCTACCAAATTTTACATGCCTATTAAATCTCTGGTTATTAAGAAGAAGCCAAGCATTAAAAAGCATTTAATGTAAAAGTGGCTGTTGCACGGCATTAAATGTTGTTCAGTATACATCACCCCTTATTTCATCATTCACCAAGTTTTGATTCTGTTAAAATTATTGATAGGAGTGTTTGGCTGTTTTGTGTTTTAATCATTCGCATGACATCATGTCAAGTCAACATCGGCTACTTTTTTTGTTTTGTGAGGCTGTTTGCATTTTATTCACCATTTACAAACAAATACAAGAATTGCTTGTATTTCAATATGCAGTACAATCACAATGCCACCTGTAATGAGTTAGATATCATTTTCAACAAGAGCCATAACACTTTATGAGAAGTCCTTCTATAAGCACTCATATAGTAATGTGCAAAAAGTCTAGAGCCACCTCTCATTTCTTTGTTTACTTATTAAGGATTCAGGCTTTTTTTTTTTTTTTGTAAAGCAGCATTGAGCAATAGTTCTCCAGGCTTTCTGAAACTCTTTCAGTTTTTCTTTAGGCATTGGCTGCCATCTTTACTCATTATCAGTCCAGTCCTTGTATCTGAGCATTTTCAGAAGAATGGTCTTGTTGTTTGTTAAAACACTTAACACTGATCTATGAGTCAACCATAAAAAGGCATATAACTAACACGAGACCCGACAAGTGTTGCGTCTACACATAACAGTTTAGGAAAGAACATGGAGCTTATCCCAGCTGCTATAGGGCGAAAGGCGAGGTGTACCCTGGACAGGTCGCTGCAAGCAATGGACAGATGAATGGACAGATGGTGAGACGGACTTTGTTGCTAGCATTGACAAAAACAAATAACTTATTTCTAGTTCTTCATTTGCATCTATAAAAAAATCTGGGAAAAAACAGATTGGTGATTCTTGGCTGAAAAATAGGCATAACTCAGCATGTTATTCCTCAAAAAATATATATACAAAAGAGGACAAAAGAAGAAGTGGCAGATCTAAAAAACTATCTATAACAGATGAAAAGTATCTGAAACTCATGTCCTTAGGAAATAGGAACAACGTACTGTTCTCTGAAGCCTCAGCAGAAAAGTTCTCAGTGGAAGGGTGTCTGTCAAGAAGACATTCTTATGGAAACAAGACAAGACAAGACTGAGGTATGACATATTACACAAGAACTGTACTGAATCTCAGTAGATACACAGGTATTGGTGACTTACAAATCAAGATGTGAAATTTCTGGATCAAATTCATGTACAGGAGGTCAGCAGAGTGAAAGCAGTGAGTGTCTACAGCCATCTGTAAAACCCAGTCATGGTTTGAGGTTGCATTTTAGTCAGTGGCTTGTCAAAATTGATTAAAATTATGAAGGCAGAAATGTAACCTCATGATTCACCATCCAATGCCATCTGAACCGCAATAAAGAGAAGCAATAATAGAGGGCATGTGCGGTCGTCAGAAAGCTTTGGATAAGATCTGAAAACAGTCGAGGTAGGACTGTGAGCTGCACTTAAAGAGTTACACTAAATTAGTCATTGTTTAAGTTACACATATGCACACACCTACATAAACACACATCACAGTATGGCAATAATAACTCAAGAAAGTCACAATGTTGCATTTCTCTCATACCACACTGTGTTTCTTTTATTCATTGATCCTTAGTACTAATAATTTTGCATTGCAGCATAAGATGGAGTATAATACATATAAAACAGACTTTTACTTACTCTATTTTTTCCTGTAGGATTACACAACTTTGTAAATATAAAAGTACTTCTTTCACGTTTGAAAACACTAAAGCAATCTGTTTCCCATTCACTTTCAAATAACTTTAGAAAATTTTCATCTGTGGGTTCCTGCTCTCTAATATACTAGTAATCAGTTCCTTCCCATGTTGAATAAAGAAGGAAATTTAAAGATGTGCTGAAAAGGTAGAATTGGTGGGCAAAGAGTAGTGGTGACAACAACAGAGGTGTTCGCTTTCATTTTCTTCTAATAAAACAGTAACAGTATGGTTTCCCAGCTCCTGGCTAACAAGCTCAAACCCCTACAGCCCAAAACTTTCATCTTATCTAACAGCCAACCCCTAACCCCAACATCCCCCTTCAGGATCTCTCGTCTGTTCCCTTAACCCAGTGCTTCCATCCGCTAATACCGGGCTTCTGTCAATGTGAGAACTGCAAACACCTTCCCCAGGCATAGTTTTGTAGAATAATTGATTTTAAAAAAACAAAAACATATTGGTGTCATCATTTCACTTTGAATGCACATTAGAAAACCAGGCCTACATTTTATATTCATATAATGAGTCAGCTCTGTAACATTAGATGATAATGTATAATAATGACTCTCAGGGCAGTTACATCTGCTGACCTCTCTTGGGAGCTCAGCACAATTATTTACCCAGCAGAAATTCATAGAGCAAAGCTAATGCAATTCAGTCTGAGAAAGGAAGATGTAGCTTATTCAACTTATTTCCAATTAAAACCTGTGGGAAGGAGAAACAGCTATGTGGGTTTGGTTTTTTTTTAACAACTTGAAAGAACTAGGACGTGTTTTGAAAAGTAACCACTGAATGTGTGAGTGTGGCAATTACAGTACAAGCGACAAGATGGGCAGGTGTGATCACTGTTAGCCAGTGAAGTGCCTGTAGTAATATATACAGTAAGATCCCCAAAGACTCCTCTTAGCTTAGCATTCTCGCCACAGATTGTATATTTAAAAAAAAGATGACTGCTTTTAAAAATGACTATTTAAAAGCTTTAAGATTGTGAGGTTTGTTTTTCTTCAAACAAGCACGGTCACATTTGGACAGCTTTATGATTTTATGGGCACATTGCACACACACACACACAGATGTTTATTAATTAATAACATTTCACTTATTTGACTTATTTAAAAAAATTAAGAACAGACAAATGTGGGGGAGGTCACTGAGGCAGTCCTTGGTGGCAGAGCCCCTGGGGTGGATGAGGTCTGCTCTGAGTTCGTGAAGGCTCTGGATGTTGTAGGGCTGTCCTGATTGATACGCCTCTACAATGTTGCATGGAGATCAGAGGGGGTTACCGCTGGACTGGCAGACCAGGGTGGTGGTCTGGAGCTGCACCGGCCTGTTAAGCTGGAGGAGGTGGCTGGGGAGAGGGAGGTCTGGGCTTCTCTGCCCCTGCGACGCGGCCCCGCATTACAGACTTGTCGGATGGTCATTTTGTATAATTAATCACACAGCAATATATTATTATTGTCAGATAACTTGATTTCAACATTCAGGAAAGCTGAAAAACCAAAAACAAACTCAAATGTCTGAATTCATTTTATTTGATTTAGCTGATGTTATCTGAGAGGACTGCGGGAACCAGGAATCACTTAACCATGCATCTTTCATGAATAACATTAAGCCTTACTACAATATAAAGGGAAAGTTATAGAATCTTTTACACCAGTAGGGGTTGTCACAAAGAAAAAAACTTACCTTTTTTTAATTTATTTTTGGTGCCAGCCCATAAACATTTCTTTCTGCTCTCTCAGTGCTATAAGATGGGAGCAGACCCTTGGAACCAGCCTTTGGTGGCCATTCAATGAACTGTAGTGTTTATCACCTCTGATGGTTGCTGAGCCTGTGGGTGTGTTTTGTTCTCGCCCTTGCCTTAGGTACTGCCCTATTCAGCTGACTCCATTCAGTAATTAGGCCTAGGAGTAGTTAAGGTCAGGATGGGAGCACCTGAGTGTCAGAGTGTTACTCTCTTTACAGTCTGAGCTGTGTGCTTGTGGTTGTTTACTGCTCAGTGGAGCAGAGAGTGTTTTGATCATTTAACATTTCTGACCTATTATTCTTTTGACCAACTTCTAGGTTTTTGTAGTATTTCTTCCTTTAAGGCAACTAAAGTGACTTATACACTTATTAATTAAAGAAATTAAACTCTTTTTCAGTTTTTGCCTTGTTGTTTACTTTTTCACTCCGGATGTGTTCACTGTTACTTCCCCAAGATTTTCTCGGGAATGTGACAGTTCTTTGAGGTTTCAGTGAGATTCTTGTTTACTGGAAAAAACTACAGCTGTTGCTGATGTGAATGTCAATACTTTTAAAAGTATGGGCTCCCGAAAAACAAAACTTTGCATTAATTCCTACTTACTCTGTGCATTACTTACTTATTTGTAGTGTAGTCCATTATGATATCAGTCATTAGTGCGGTGTATCAATAAACAATCCAGGTGAGTGCAAAAACACAGTAAAGACATCAAGAATACCTCAATCATCTGCTTAATTATATTGTTTGTTTAGCTGATTCTTTAATTCTTTAATGTGATTTTATGGCTATAGATACTACAGTCTATAAAATCTATAAAATCATATATAATTATGGCTAAATAGCTCTCAAATATACCACACAAAGGGACCACACAGAAAACAAAATTCTAGATTGGACTGTTAGAAATACAGATTTATTGGAGGGGAATGGTGCATTCATGTGAAAGAGTACGCTTGCTAATTAAATTATTTTCTGCTGCTGAGTCTTGGCACAGTGCAGTTCATAGTTACACACTCTTTGTGCACTTTGTGTACAATAGCATGTAGTGTCTTCAGCAGCAGTTTCTCAACAATGCCAAGAGGGTAAAGATACTGAAAATGATACCTGTCTGTGTGTGTTTGCAAACCAGGTCCATCTCTGGTCGGGACTTTAAAGAAGGACTGGGCTTCTCCAAACAGCATCGCGCTCTCCTGGCAGCAACCTGAACAGACAACACTCCCGATCATTGATTACGAGGTCAAATATTATGAGAAGGTACTGAAATACTCAGTATATGATTCAAAGGGCAGATATATCACTTCTCAAGAGGAATCTGTCATGTTTCTGGTGAATTATTAAGCTCACAACATTAATTTAACAAGAAAAGGCAACTTTGTAGAACATCTCAGCAGTACAAATGTGTCATAGGAATGATTTACTGCCTGTAATATTTGTTCCCAAAAGTGATCAAAAGAGCTTACAAGCTCTCCATCACTAGAATGTGGCTGGAAGGCAGTATTTGTCACTGCTTGAAAAAATATCAATGACAAATGTATCTACCTTTTAAAACTTGGTCAAAATATTCTCCGCAATGCTGAGACTTTTGATCATCCCTCTGTTCTGCCCCACAGGAACACGAGCTGCTGAGCTACTCATCGACACGCACCAAAGCCCCCAGTGTGATTGTCTCGGGTTTAAAACCAGCAACTTGGTACGTCTTCAGCGTGCGCACCCGAACAGCTGCCGGATACAGCTCCTACTCTCCTAAATATGAATACGAAACTACAGGAGACTGTAAGTACCTCAGACCATCTACAGTACTTATTTGTTGTACTGCAGTAAGGCCAAAAAATAGGGTTTTTTGCATGACATTAATAATTTGTCATTCAGTCTGAGAAAATGGGGTTTAATATTGAAAAATACATTTTCAACTCTAAATAATGTGTTGTTTTTGTTCATCTTCAAGACGGTAAGTCAGAGATCGAAGATGCTAGTTGCAACCAGCAACTCAGGTTCAAGTGCAGTTCATGTAGCCTCAAGCAGCACCTAAGGCAGCCTACATCAGAGGCGCCACAGCAAATAATAAACCTGGATGTGAGACCACCTTCAAGTTTCCACACATAACACCTCCACTTTAATATCTCACAGCTACTAATTAGAAGTCGCCTGGTTCCCAATTAGGCACAGTTATATATATCAGAAATGTTGGTGTCAGAAGTATAGCTTTTATTTGTCAGTTCATTACAACAACATAAGCATTTTTTGTGTTGTTGTTTTATAAATATATTATATTCTTTTCCCCTCCAATCAGCCTGTAGTTACAGTTATTATAGTTCCAGATCAAGTTTGAGTTTTGTGTTTGAACATGGAATAATAGCAGCAAAATCTCTTTACAATACTGGATCTTTAAATGCCTTCTTATTTCCTATGTATATACAGTGTGGTGCAAAAGTCTTGAGTCTTGAGAGGTGTTTCCCTAAGAGCTACTAGCTAAAAACTTGGCATATCTCAGCATGCTGTGCAACAGCTCCTTATAAATCTGCAGAAACTGGAAATGTGGAAGACAAAAGAAGTGGCAGGCCTAAAAAATATCAACAGCAGATAAATGGTATCTGAAAGTCATATCCTTAAGAGACAGGAAAACACACCTGATTTGAGAAACACACCTGAGATATTCATCGGCCATTTACTTGATCCATCTACTGATCACTAAAGCCTCATCAAAAACTGTCTCAGTAGAAGGCTCGCTCTCAAGAAAGAAACCGAGGAAAATAGCTAAGGTATGCTAACATACACAAGAGGGGGACTGAAAATCATCATCATTATGCACAGAGGAGGTCATAACAGTGAATGTCTACAGCCATCTAAAACACAGAGGAGGCCCTTTCTTGATTTTGTTAAATTGTTCAAATTGATGGAATAGGAAACACATAAAAATAAAGTAAATCAAATTTCGATCCACCGTGGAATACCATCTGGAAACCATCTGATTGGCAGTGGTTTCATTTTTCAAAATGACAGTGATCCTAAACACACTGCCACTTCACCTGGATAGAAAACACATGATGGAGTAGTCATGGATTGGCCTCCCCCAAGGCAAGATCATCTTGATAGCGACCTGAACCAAATATCCAATAAAGAGCTTTGCATATCTTTCAAGAATCCTGGAGAACTATTCCTCAAGACTTAAATATTCCCATAAAATAGAGAAATGAGGGATGGCTCAATACCTTTGCATTATGCTGTAGACTTAAATATATATATATAATTCCAGAATTAGTTTAATGAAACTGGTCATTTAAGACCATACTATGTTATAGTAACATTCATGAGGAATACATGTTTCTTAAGAAAGTGAGTTTGTTCCACTTAAAATGCACCAAGGATGTATTTGTTCACTGTATACAGCTAGAAATCCCCTAAGATTTAACTACAATGTGAACATTTGGCATCTCTGCAGTGTGAATTTCATATAGGTTGAAACCACAACCCCTGAACGCCTAAAAGGTCAGAATATCACTTGCAACTGCAATCGAAAAATTGAATACAATCAACAGGGGAGTCTGACAATACAGCCTTGATGTTTGGTGTATTCTGAATCAATGTTTTCTCCCTGTGTGTATGTGTGAGTAGGTGCTTTATTGCAAGTCTACTCATAAAATACAAAGGTCCAGATGCCCTTTTATGTTGGGTCAGGTATTGTTGAGGGGTGATTTGGCTTCATAGTGGCCCTCTCCCTTCCAAAGCTGCAGAGCTTTGCTTTATCTGTGGATCAGAGAGTGCTTGGCCAAGCCTTTGTACTGCCTGGCCTTTTATCTGAAAGAAAAAAAAAAGCAGTTTTGGCCCCTGTCGCTTTCTCCTTCTGTGTCAGACTGTCTGTCTGCCTGTCAGTTACTGTCACCGCAATAGGTTTTCCATCCGTCTGTGTATCTGTCTGTCACTTCTGTCATCCCTTTCCTCACCTTGCATTTTTCATCCCCTCCTCTGCCACCCCTCTCTCCCCGTGCACACCTCATTACAGCAGCATCAGTCCAACACATCTGTTTAGTTAGTGATGTGAACCTTAGGACTAGGAAAATTGCCTTGTGTCATGTGACCACCGCCACTTTCACTCTACCATCCCCTAAATAGACTGTAATTATTTTTATCAACCAAAACACACACATTCTCGACAACCTCCGTTCACATATGTGCTCTTGGCTCTATTCACACACCCACTTAATGTATTAACCCACATGAGGCTCACTCTTTGGGCTAGCGACCACGCACCCAGATCTCCAATTCATATTCATTAAGCATGAAATATTATAGAAATAAGTTTGGTAATAGCAATCATCTTTCAATTATCTGGGATTCGTTAGCCTTGTGACAAGACACAGAAAAGGGAAAATCATGAATATCAAATGGGTCCAATTTAACCAAATGTTCATGGACTAAATCACAATTTCATGAATGAATAATATTAATTAAACAGCAGCAGGCAAATGAATCATTCCCGTATGAAAGCTAACAGAGGGTTTTCTTGCATTATGCAGAGCAGATCAAACATGTCTCCTAATATCTACCTATCAAGAAAGCTTACATGGTCTATGCATACTACACTGATGATAAGAAATAATGAAGATGATGTTGAATGATTGTTTTGCTGAAGTCCTCTCACTTCCCTCTTATTTGTCCATGTTTGTTTTTATCTTTTTTAAGCGCTTTTACTCCCCTTTCCATGTTCCTAACATGATGATGTTATTTTACTTTTCCCCACATAATGTCTCTGCCCAGCACATATTTTCCTTCTCATCTCATTTTCTTTCCTGCTATTTCTTTTACCTTCAGCCTCCAACATGGCTTCTGATCAAGGCCAGGTGTTAGTGATCGTCACAGCAGCGGTTGGTGGCTTTACACTTCTTGTCATCCTCACTCTCTTCCTCCTCATCACTGGAAGGTAAGATGGATATACTTATCCTGGTTTTATTCAGAGTGAATATTTCACTGCATGGTTAGTTTCAACTGACATCCACTCTTGTCTGTGTATTAAGTGGAAATAACACTTTAAAAGTCAGTTGGCTGGTGTTGTCTGTGCTTCAAAGGTAGATATGGTAATCCCAGAATTCATTCTTCCTATTGGTTAGAGTATTTGGTTTCACTGTGCAGATATCAGTGCAGTGTAGAAGCCCCAAAAGACGTTCGTGTAAAGTTTTGCAGCCACAATGTCCACGGTGGCAAGTGGGAAGTTTTGATAAGTGTGCTGACCAAAGTCATGGTTTGTGCCCTATTTATCTGTCATATATATTTAATAGACTCCAATTTGTTCATGCAAACAGAGAGTCCTCTTCACACACTAAGGTTAATTATGGAGTTCCGCAGGGTTCTGTGCTAGGACCAGTTCTGTTTGTCTAATATTAAAATGTGTTTAATGATTTGAAACATTTAAGTGTGACAAACGTGCAAAAACAATTTCACATATTTCATATATTCAGCCCTCAGTGATCTGAACATTTACAAAATGTCATCTCAGGCTTCAGGCTGCAGGATTCAGCCTACAAATAGTTAAGGAGGAGGAATACTTCACTTGTTACCGTTAGTGAAGTATGTCGAAAGGTAACCAGGCGTCTTTAACAGCAGACAATTTGGCTTGTCATGACAGGAAAAGTACAAGTGCAGTTAATACTGTTAGGGACGTCTCTGATCCATTTAAGTATGACTGTAATGATTCATTTAAGTATGACTGTAATGATCCATTTAAGTATAACTGTAAGCTTCAAAATTCCTTACAGTAATGTATGTGCTCAATATTTCCGCAGGGCATTGGCACCGCCTTTCACTACATTTGCTTCAGCAATTACCTTTAGACACAGAATACCACTAAAACCAAGAGAAGGGAAAGACATATCAACGAATTATAGGGTTATATATCGTTTGTGTGCACTTATTTTAAGAACAAAAGTGTGAATTTGTGTAGAAGCCTTTGCTTTTATAGTGATTTAAATAATTAAGCAATTTTCAGTTTCAATTTTGTATTAAATTGATAATCATGAGTTTTTGAACAAACTAAATTTCTAATCAGTTTTGCCAGTGTATCACATTACATTAGGTACACTAATAATTCAGTCAAAGCACCAAATATATTAGAGGAAACAGATACACAGACAGACACATGCAAAGGAAGAAGGAAAAAAGGTAAATCAGTTGTCTGCCCTAACGTTAAAGATACACATTCAAGTATAGTATGTGGGCAGATGCACAGGTGTGTAACTCTGCATCAACAACACTTTCAAGACTATTTCTGAAGTGTGGAAAGCTAGATCTAGAAGCTAAATAATTTTCAGTTTCACTGTGAAGATACTGATCAAAAAAATAAATAGAATTGCTCACAAAAAGTGAAATATTTAACATCACAAATATATCTTCTGTTTGCAACTAACACACATCCATTTAATATTGATGTTGATCTCGCCAACATTTATGGAGACCATTTTTAAAAAGGAGTTTTGCATCTTTTGAGTAATCAAACAATACAAACCTGTGGTTCCATTCACATGTAAATGACAACAATATAATAGCTCCTGGTAGTAAAACAATGGATTGATCTCCATTGATACAAATTAATTAAATCAAATAAATAACAGATCAAGACAGCTAATATTTCTCTAAGAAATAATCTTTGGTAACACACAGAGTCTGGATAATTTACTACACCCACAGAGTTCTAAAGACAAATACCAAAATTTGAATTTGGATTTAAAACATCTACAACAGCGATGACCTGTTTTGTCTAAAATAAGAGGTGGAAATGAAGCAAGATAAGCAAGAGTGCATTATTAACATTCTGACACCTTGACAGCAAAATAACTGTTTAAAAATTGTATTTTTTGTATTTTAGTTATAAAGATGCTGAAGATTTTCTCAGTCACATTTGCTGGTAGCAGTGATATAGGCTCCCAGATTGAATTTTTGAGACACGCTGTCCGATCAGATTGGAAATCAAAAGTGTTTACAGTCAGACTGAATTGGAGTAAAAGGCGGACTGCCATAGAGGGAGGAAGATGAGATATCATTTAAAATATAGCGAACAACACACATCATCAGAATATCTCTGCAGAGAGACATTGATAGTGTTGCAGTGGGTTATCTACGTGAAAAATCCCAGAAATAACAAATGAAAAAATACAGGTATAAAGGGAAGTACAATGCTTCTCAGGCTGCAAATCTCATCTTTTGCACCTTGTTTTTTTTGTATTCGTCACCAATTGCCTGATAAACTGATTATCTTTCACACAATTGCACAGTTTTTAATATGTAAAGATCCATTAGACTGTTTTCTCTTAAGTAGACTGATACTTTTTATATAACACCTTTCTACTCTAGCTGAATACACAAAGTACTTCTAACTAAAAGCCTCATTTACAAGTGCTGTATTCAATGCCTTAAGCACTTCCCTACTATGACAGACACAGAGTGGACGCAATATCTTGGCCAACAATCCTTCATTACATAAACTGGGAGGACCCGAGGATCGAACCACCAACATTTCCATTTGTAGACAACCAACCGGCTTGGTGGGCTGTGGTTCACAACTCAGACGCTCCTGAGCCAAAGCACCCCAAGCCTACAGGGACTGGTATTAATGGGCACTTTTCCATTCAAGTAATATAACATGAGCCACGCGTACTTAGCTTTCTAGATCAGCAGAGATCTGGTGTGCGGAGGGTATGAGCCATAACACCCTGAGCATATGTAGTGTAAATGTACACTACAATATACCCCTAACATTACTGCAGCTGACTGGTGTCCCACCAAGAAGGCATTTGACAATAGGAATGCTGGATGGGATTTGGTTTCAGTGGACAAAAATGTCTGTTGTGTTTGATGTCTTTGGACACGAGCTCAATCAAAATACTCCAAGTTAATGATTTTCATCAAAGATTTCCCACAATTCCTTTTAATGGGGCTGACAATGAATTAGATACCTAGCGATATTGGTCTCCGGATATCTAAGTGATTTATTTATTTTTTTGCCCAGTGCTTGCCGTCATAAATAAAGAAGTGTAAGACAGACATGGGAACAGAGCGCAGCCTCACACTTTTATACACACTTCTCCCTGGTTTGTGTGCAACAAAACAATCTTTTAATGATCCAAATGAAAAACACGTGTGGGTATAGCGGTGGTGTGCAGGGCCTTTATGTTTGAGCTTAAGTAACCCCTCGGGACCCAATAGTAATGTTTATGAAGATTTAACAAAGTGCAAAGACAAAACAAAACACACACCATAATTGCTTAATTCACTCAGCACTGACTCAGAAGTCAATGTGAGCTGATTTAACATGCAGGTGGTGTTTTTAGTTTCCTTAACACTATTGTCCTTAGCTTCTACCCGGCTTTAGAAGCACATGCTTTAAATGCCTTTAAAGCGTCTGGATGGAATGTGTGGACCCGGGACGTTTTTATTATCTAAACCTGCTCCTTTGACCTGATATTTCCTAATGCATTTCTTAATCTCTTACACTCATAGTTTCATCAGAAAGCTTTAATTCAGATCCAAGACATGGACATGTTTCCGCTGTGCTTCAAATTCATTTTGACTGGGAAAAATTATTGGAACTTTTAGAGACTGCAACTTGTACTTGAACTCTTCATCCTGGTTGCCAGAGGACTGCAACCATGAACTTCATAGATATTAGTTTATATTTTCAGTTTTTTATGTTAGATGTGCAGTGAATACCTTTATTGTTGGTTTCATTTAAATGCAAAAGTCCACAAAGTCCAAGTTTAACAGCTGACATTTAAAGCATATTTTGTATTTTGGTAGTTGTGATCTCTGTTTGTAGGAGGATACTTTATTTAAGATGGCATGCACAAACTAGGTGCAAGAGTTAAAGCAAACCCTTTAAACTTTTTGAATTGTAGTACAAGAAGACCTTTTTTTACCTGAATTTGTCTAATAGCAGTCACAACAGCAGTTGGAGTGTTTTTTGACTCCATCACAAGCTATCATATCTGCGTCCCGCTGCCCTGTGTAGGAGGAACTTTCACTCTCTTTCAGTTTCAAAAAAGCTCCAAAAGTACTTGAGCTGCCTGGAAAAGATGGGAGCTTTCAGTCATACGCCTCTCATAGATGTAAGGTTGTAGAGGACTTGCTGTATGATGAGTGTTTAACACCTGGCTGGCCTAAAAGCTTCCTAAATTTACATCTATGTTTGCTTTCTGCTTATGCTAGATTTGAAGAGTGGGAGCTTCTATGAGAATGAAGGTGTCATGATTACACAGATGTAGCCTACCTGAAGAGTTTTGCACTACATCGCTGCAATGTTTTTTAATCATTTTCTTCATATTTCCTTTAATCCATCCTTCCTTTTGTACCCTTTGTAGCCTCTGCAGCAGAGGGGTGCACTGCGGTGAGGTGACTGTGAGGGATGTTAGGGTAAGAGAGGAGTGGTTTGAATTACACTGATGCTTTGATTAGGGCTCTGAGCAAGGTTGTTTTACTGAGGTGTGTGGGTGGGTAAAGTGCTTTTGAATATGCGTGTGTGAATATGTACTCTAACAATGTTCGACAGGGCAGAGAACAGTGGAAGAAGCCAAGGTCTTTGTGTGTGATAGCCGTTATTGTGTGTGTGTGTGTGTGTGGCCTCCTTACAACATGAAAGCCGGTGAGACAGAAGGATAGGCGGATAAAGGGGATCAGAGGACAGGACTGGAAAAGACTGATAAAGGCACATGCCACCATTTCTTTAATGAACAGCTTGACCTCATCAGCAGAGGTCAACAGTAGCTTTCCAAATCCCCTTCTTGTCCTCTCTGCCACTGTTACCCGCCATGTTATCTGGTCTGTCTATCAGTGTCCAGGATCCCACAGACTTCACTTAGCCGAAGCCCAGTCTGGCAACCTGTGGCTCACAGCCCTCTGACACCTGCTCTAATCTGGCAACCCGGATTATGTTAAGTCTTCAAAGAGAAGAAGGCTCATATGTGATCACATGAACCCACACACACTTGCGGGAGCAAGCGCCAACACTTTCTCCTCTACTGCACTGTCTGCATTTTCACCCCAAACTTATTCAGTCACAGCCTGCATTATCCTTTCAGTTAGCCTGGCCTCTCTGTCATTCTGGGGAGGTTGTTTTTGTTGATTAGAATAGTTACTGAGGCAGCACCTCTGCCTCACATCACATTTGAGACAGAGAAAATGTATTATTTAAAAAAAAAAATTGAAGTCTCCTGCATAATTCATGTGGCTGCTGATCCAGCTGAAGCTGTGGAGAAAAAAAAAGACAGCCATGAAGAAGACATCAACTTCTCCCGATTCTTAAAACTGCAATAATCAATAATCTGATTTGAACAATTTATCATGTCTATCTGCTACAAATAGGTGTCACGTGGAAGCAACATAGGCCTATAGAATATCTGACTGCAGCTCCTGTCTGCTAGCCGAATAAAGTTTTTTTTGTTCATGATGTTTCCTCAGTTCAATATGTAGCAGTGTGAACTTCATTTGTATTTCACATGGCTGTATATACATACAGTAATACAGGATAGGAGCAAGTGTAGGAGTAAGTGTGACCACCTCTGTAAAAGCAGTCAATTTGACAGTTTGCAGGTCTGGAGCATTCAGGTGTGTAGTAACACAATGCCACAGTCTTCCCAAGAGTTGACATCTCAGCACATTCAACCCAAGGTCAGATCAGACCATGTAATGCTTAAAGTAACTGCAAAAAAAGCTAAGAGCTACATCTGTCAGATTGCAGAAATTTATGACAGTACAATTAGAAAAAGACTGAATAAGTTTGACTTGTTTGGAAGTGTTGCTAGGAGAAAGCATATTTTCTTTAAACAGAGTGTTGGTGGCACTGCAGCTTAGGTTTACAAAGTTGCATCTGAACAAGTAGAACAAAAGTGAAAAAATGTTATTTGTACAGATGACACCAAAGTGGAGATGTCTGCCATCCAGTGCCACAATTGGTGGAAACACATCATGTAAGGACAAATATTTCATACCAGTTATTAAGCACGGCACTGGAGAGGTGATGATTTGGGCTTGTTTTGCAGCCACAGTATATGAGCACCTTGCAGTCAACCATGAACTTTCTCTCTGTACCAAATATTCTAGAGCCAAATGTGACATAATCTCTTCAACAGTTAAAGTAAATCTACAACAGATTTACAGTGTTGCAAAGTTGAAATGCTGTGGTGGCGCTGTGCATCCACAAATGGGCCCACAAACCTCAATGAACTGATGCAACTAAATAAGAGTGGGTCAAAATTCCACCACAATGATGTGTGAGACTGATAAAATCATACACAAAACCCTTATATAAGTTATTCCTGCTAAAGGTTGTTGGTTCTACAAGCTATTGAATCGTGGAGTGTACTTAGTTTTTTTGTTTTTGTGTAGCATAAAATCTCGTGAAAACATCAAAGACAGCTACCATATACTGTATATAATGTTTCTGGTCAGTTGAAAGATATCAGATATTATTTTTATTTATTTAGTTATTAATTTATTTTGTAGCTTTTACTGGCCCCTGCAAAAATGTATTGGTAGTTTGCAAAAATCTTGTGCTGTAGAATCATTCAATATGAATGTTATTCTTAAGGATTTATCAGGACAACAATGATAGTATATATGTGGCATTTAAAGTCAAACAAATGAGCCAAAAGAGGATTAAAGGTTCATAAAGCTGTAGAGACAGTAAAAAAAATCATTAGAGGTGATCTTTTAAAGAAGTTCATCTGATTTAATGTTGTAGGTTTAAATGTTAGAGTCATTTTTTACAGCCTTAATAGACTTTCGCAAATTTCTAGCGATAACTAATTTTTTTTTCCCCTGAGTTTCACCTCGGTATTTTTGGCAATTCTTTTTATTATTTATTATTATATATAAGTGTTTGTTTATTTGATCTGTGTCACTTAAAATTCCCAAAAGCAGGATTTGCTTTGTTCTCATTCCTGATGAATTTAAGTAGTCAGGAAGTATTGTATATTCGTAATTTATCACTAGTTAATTTAGACAAGAAATATAGTATACTGTTGAGGACTGGGGCATAAATATTCAATGTGGCTCACCTTGGAAGGCTAGAATATGTAAAGATATATTAAATATAGTAGCCTTTACTCAACACAGGCCTATATTTTAAATTCTTTGCTTTTATTTCAGTGCATTTTTACTCAGGGAAAATTACCCAGTACTCCTTCCATCTCTCCCTAGATGTCTGTGTGGAACTAAATGGTTGCAGCTGTTTCTAATTACTGTCTTTCTATGACTTATTTATCAAACTCTTTGGTATATTAAGATTTTTGCCGCCTTTTGTTGTCTTGGGCGTAATGGGGAAGTAATGACTATACCGCATAATAATAAGAGTAGTACACAAACTTGAAGGAAAGCCAGCTTATGAACTTGCACTGTAATCTGTTTATTATTGTTATGTTAATATTAGCATGTGATTTTAGTTGTGTTGTGTATATTTAAGCTCAAACAAGTCCCAGAGCAGCAGAAAAAAAACAAAAACATGCAGTTCCATCATGTCCTGCTGGAATTGGGACAAGCTGCAGACCTCTGTCACTCACCACCACCAACTCCATCTCCAGGAGGGAGATAGCATCTCCCTCCTGGACCACAGTGGTGTGGAGGCGCAGGGCTGAGAGAGGCAGACAAGTCTACGGCAGTGACAGTCAAGCGAGGACTCTCCTCCGAAGTGACAGTGTGACTGTGAGAGCTCTCTGTTCCTGCTTCTGTTCTGTCTCTGTTGGGGGTTTGGGTCAAGCCTCTGGGCTCTGCTCTTCTACTTTGTTGCTTCTCATTTAAAGGATAGCTGTGGTGAATTTTCTGCCTCGCTCCGCAGAGGTATTTTTGCAGCACTGTTTGTCTCTTTGTTTGCTTTTCAGCGAGATTTTGCAAAAGCTACCAGGATAAATTTACTGGAAGAAAAAAAAGGATGAAAGTTGCATTTTGATGGTGATTTGGATTAGTATTAAAAAGAAACAAAGAAAAAGGCAAAAAATAAGGCCTTGGTGGAAGAGGAGCTTTCACAGTAGCCTTTTAGATTTGTAGATTTTTCTTATTGTTAGCAAATCCTTTGAAAAGACCAAACCCAACAATGAACTGATCTAACTAGCAAATGTCTTTGTAACAAAAGCCTGATGAAGCTCATTAATCATTTTCTTCATTTCAAAAATATACAGGGAAATATAAAAAATAAACAAATTCAGCCTTTCGAACATGCTCTTTGGTAATAAATAAAACATTTGAATAAACAGCAACCTTTTAATAAGCATGAGACTCTAGTTTTGTCACTTTTACTCTTCTTGCATGCTGCGTGACTGTAAGAAACAGGCAATAGAGTTCTATATTCTAATAAATGATGAAATATGAGAAAATTTATTAGGGGATACACCAGCGGGACCAAGAGCCCCTCATGCACATGGCCATTAATTAAGCCCTCTACTGCAAGATGTGTTTTAAAATTCATCAGCGATACATCCTCTGAGAGAACTCCAAGCACCTTTTAATTTTTTATATAACTATTTTTTACCTCACTGCTCCTCTCACACTGTGCCACCTCCACCTCTCACGCAACCACGTGCTTCACGGGTAGCAGTGCCATGTTTAAATGAATCCATTACTCCGTTTTTAAATAACAGTGAGCCGTTTTAATGGCCGACGGTGCTTCGGCATAAGGTGCTTCAGAAAAGGGATGACTTTACCAAAATCATTATATTCTCCCTCGGATATTTTTAAATTATAACTTTATAGATAGTTTTATGTAACTATTTAATTGTTAAAAAGTCAGTACTTTAACAGTTTGGATGCTGTTTTAATGGCTGTTTTAATGCTTTACTGCAGCCAGCTTCAGTTGCTGCTTGTTTGTAGGTCTCTCTCCCTTCAGCTTTGTCTCGAGTAATTCAAAAGGATTCACTGTTTGACTGGGATGAAGTGACTGACTTGCCCGTTGAACGTGTTCTCCTCCATGCAATGCCTCCACTGTGAAATCCTGTCCAACCAGTTGGATCTGCCGTTAGTTGAATCTGAGCAGAGAGTATAGCCCTGTACCCTTCAGAATTCATCCTGCTATTTCTATAAGCACTCAAATTATCAGTAACCACTAGGGGCCTGGTTACACTGGTAGCCATGGACATGCCCATGCCATAGCATTGATGTTTTGATCTAATCTTGAGTGTAACCAGTTCTTTGTATCTTGTTCTAAACCCTCTGTATTTCCATTCATGAAGGTGCCTCTTGACTGTGGACTAGTCATCTTATGTGGTTTTTCAGGGCATTTGGTTTTCAGTGCATTCTTTCTGAGAAAGTTCCTGATTGTTCAGCACTTGGAGTAACTTCAGATCTTTTATCTGCCATGAAATATAAGTAAATGGGCTTCATCTAGCCATCAAACTGAGCTACTAATAATTGAGGGCTGCATATTAAAATTATTTCCTAAACAGTTAATGCAGTTGTTTTATTAACCCCCCTGAAAGTCTGCCCTGCAATCATCTCTTGATTGTATGATTTAGAATCTGCTTTGGTGGTGTAAAGAGGCAGAAATTATTAAAAATCATGTTATTTTTGCAAAGTCTTACAGAACTAACTCTAACCCTCAATGACATTTTCATGCATTACATTATTTTACTGGCAAGCCAAAGACATAACTCCCTCAGCAGCCATCTTTCAGTGCACTACAAAACTATTTTCTCTCAAGCATAACTTTATAGCAAACCTTTGTTGCCAATTCATCATTTCACACTCAGTACCTCAATACCATGCAATTTTTTCAGACCTGTCCATATTCAGCACTTTGCCATAAATATAACTCAGAAAAAGTTCCTTTGTGGTTTTTTTGGATTTTTGATTTCAGAGTAACATCCAAGTATCTATTTGGATAAAGTCTTCTGTGGTCTTTTGCAGATGCTGTCATCTAATCTCTCAGCTTTTCAGACTTTCTTGGCAGCAGCTCTTTATCTGTTGTTGGCTGTCTCTCAGTCTGTCAGTGCCCAGATAAACTCTCCCACAAACACACTCACACACACAGGAGGACGAGAGATTTTACGTAGTTTTTTATTTCCAACAGTAGAATGTAGAGAAAACTTTTAATTTTCTTTGTTTCTTTCGGTTAAGAGTCATCGCGTGTAGTTCTCACTGAACCAGATGTCACTTTTCTTTCCATTTTCTCACAAATTGTGAATTGCGTGTGTGTCTCTCACATTATATTTTTTAGCTGCAGAGCCAATCCCCAGAATGAGATGAAACCACCTCCGTCTTTATTTTATCAGCAGACAATCTAACCTAACTCAGAGCCAGACTACGTATGTCTCTGAACATTTATTTCAAATGATAAGCTGCAATGATGAAACAATCTGGTGCTGTGGGGTTATTTTAGTTGTTAGCTGTATAAGCTAGAATTTTGCCTCATTGTGCTGGTGTTTGACCCCGCTCACTGCAGTGTTTTTAAACAGAAAATGTTGAGGAGAGAGTCTAAAACTGATCATCTTTCAACCTGCGCATATGTTTGAGTATGTAAAAAAAGATGAGACAGGAACAATCATTTTAAGTTGTCAGTAATTGTTTGGGAATTTTTTTGTTGTTGCTTTTTGCTGCTTGAAAAAGTTGCACATAAGAACTCAAAACACCAACATTACGCACGGAGCTCCGTGACTTGTGTTGTTTATATCAAGCTGTTTTTGCAGACGCTTACCGGTAACTGTGAATAAGGGCCAGATTGTGCAGCACATAACTTGATGGTGATTGTGAGAAGTAGATGGGGATGTGTAATTCAGCATGATCCAGAGAGCACTATAAAATGATAACAATACCACAATCTATTTTGGGAGTAGCCTAAAGACATGAGAATTGGTTAGAGCAAGATTATGTAACCGCTGAAAGAAGCAAGCATCCCTTTCTTAAACAAATGAAAAGTAATTGTGTTAGAGTAGCATGATCCTTTATCATGCTCAGAGAAGCATTTTAATGGTTTTATCAAAAAAGTAACACAAAACACAAATCCACACTTTTGTGGTTTTCTACCTGTTGTCCAGTCAAAATTTGTCAGGAACCCCATCTGATTATATGTAATTTAATGCAAGGGGTATGCAAGGGATTTAAATCACACGATTGGTTAACGCGTTAAGCCCAAATCACGGTTTGGGTTCACAAACGAGCTTTCACGAGTAAGGCACGTTTAAAATGCAAACTTCTCTCTGTGGTTACCATGGTTACGGGTCACTGGTTATCAGGGTTACACGTCAACCAATAGGAATGAGACCAGCACTTTTGTCCGTGATTTCATCGCCTGTTTCAGACTTAAGAGAAAATTAAGGCAAAGAGGTACTCAAGCATTACAATGTAAATATTCCATTGGTATGTGATAACATGGGAGTGAGAGATGGTCACCAGTAGTTCCACTGACTAGTGTATTTACAAAGCACTCTGCAGCCATCTTGAAATGCATTCTGGGTATTTATCCAGGGTTTTTTTAAACTTTCATTTCAATGATCACCAGAACATGAAAACTGCATGTACAAAAAACACCCATAGGGTTCAATTCAGGATGTATTTAATGACATGCCTCAGATGTCTCTGTATTTAGTCCCAATACCCCCCACTATCTCAATAAAAGTCACATTATTGCTCATCTGATAAAGTTTTTACTCAATCAGTCATTCTCTGTGTTTTCCAGATGTCAGTGGTACTTCAAGGCCAAGATGACCTCGGAGGATAAAAGAAGGGCGAATTATCAGAATGGACACGGTAAATCAATCAAGCTGCCTCTCTCCTTTTCCTTTGTTTTCTATGGCAATTACCTGACTTTGCAATATCTGCTAAGTAAGGTCTAAGTAAGTTACAAACTCTTTTTGAAGCTTGTTTTACCACTACTTGTGTCTGAATGACCAAATATTTGTCTAGAAAGTGACATGTTTAATTTAACATGGTGCCAGTAAACAGGGAATAAATCTGAAGTGAGTCTGAGAGCCATAGTAGGGAGCTAACAGCCACCTCTCTTCACTTTGCATTCAACATGCACCATGTACTTCTGTATGGATCATTTCCCATTTGTTCTTGTTCCTTTGCATATTGAATTTTGCACCGACTTCACCATGAGCTTTTACAGAATACAAAAATGCCTCCCCGCTATTGTCACGTGTATTTATTTAATAGAGCCACTAGCCTGCTACTTCATCTGTCTGTTTCTTCTTCTTTCCTTCATCTTTTGTCTTCCTTCTTATGTCCACTTAAATTTCACTTAATATGAGCATGAGCTTTACATGAGCTTTTTTATAATTTCTTATTATTTTTTTCTTAATCTGGTTACACATGACAACTGCATCTCTGAGCTGTCAGCTTTTGCACTCCAGTACTTTTCTGTTGCTTTATATCTTTTATGCCCAACTTTTCATTCCTGACATGAAAATCACAAATTGAATTGAGAGCTGTGAAGTGAAAACTGGAGGGAGAGAGAGATATTTGAAAGGGAGTTGAGCAGTAAAATGAAGACGATGGTGACAAGGTGAGGGAAATTTGCTAGAGGATAAACAAAAAAAGGGAGATTCAAATGAAGATGAGGGTTGAAAGGTACAGAAAGAGAAGAGAAGACAAAGAGAAATGAGGACTGTTCAAAGAGGACGGTTGGATCGAGGCCACAGAGCTACAATCGGCTGTGAAATACAGTGCATATCTCCTGTGTCCTGTTTCAGCGGCACAGTGTGAGATGCTGAGCAGAAGCTGTGAAAAGGGAACCGGGTCCTTGGCATTTTGCTTGTGTCGATTCGTGCCTCTGAGACAACTCGTTGTTGTTTTTTTGTTTTGTGATACTCTATCGATCCCTGAAGGAGAAGCACAGCTTTTGTCTGGGACCTCTCCGCTGGGAGGCGAGGGTCAGCGCCAGACCAGCAGCAGCTTGTTAAAGACTCACTGACTTGCTCAAGGACACTTCGGCAGGGTGAAGGGTCGCTTTAAATAATGGCTAAAAGCTTGCCGCGGTTAACAGGATGGTTCAGTGCTCAGTGTGCTACCCTGTGGGGATTTAGCTAAAGATTTGTGCTCGTTGTCTCACAGCTCGTAATAAATGGAAGTGGGAGGATGTGTTTGAAGCCATTTGTCTCGAGAGAGTTGAATTTGTTTATATAACGTCCTGTGATCCAGTGCTGATGGAATAATATAAAAAATAAAAACAATTTAGAGCTTTCTCCTGTCGATTTATCTAAGATATGTAGCCTGTGTGAATGTGGGTTTGTCTTGCTTTTTTACTATGTTTTTGTCGGCAGCTGGATATTTCAATAATTTCTTTCATTTTCTCTTTAGCGTATCTGTGTGTTTGCAAACTGTTTTTCATGCTTTCTGTGATAACACAAGGATGTTGGGTCCTGTGCAGTCAGCTTACTATAGCGGTTGGTTATTGCCACACTCGTAAGAATGGGAGAGCACACCTCCTCCACCCTCATTCTGAATGTGGGTGTCCCACAGGGGTGTGTCCTCAGTCCCCTCTTATACTCACTTTTCACCCATGACTGTTCACCAATCCACACCAGTAACACCACTATAAAATTTGCTGATGACACCACTGTCATAGGACTGATCGACAACAACGATGATTCAGCCTACAGAGAGGAGGTTCAGCATCTGAAGCAATGGTGTGATGACAACAACTTGCATCTGAACACAGCCAAGACCAAGGAGATGGTAATCGACTTCAGAAGAACAAAGCGATCTGAGCACTCTACCCTCTACATTGATGGGGAGGAGGTAGAAAGGGTAGAAAGCTTTAAGTTCCTCGGAGTCCACATCTCGGCCGACCTTACCTGGTCCACAAACATCTCCCACCAGGTAGGGAAAGCACAACAAAGGCTGTACTTCCTCAGGAAACTACGTCAGGCCCAATTACCCCAAAGACTGCTAGTAAACTTCTACCGCTCCACCATTGAGAGCCTTCTGACTTACTGCTGCACACTCTGGTTCAACTGCTGCACCGCGGAGGACAAGAGGAAACTGCAGCGGGTGGTGAGGGCAGCAGAGCGGGCAATCGGCACTTCACTAACCCCCCTCAGAGACATCTATACTGGCAGACTTCAGCAGAAAGCCAGCATCATCATCAAAGACCCCTCGCACCCTGGACACTCACTTTTTTCCCCCCTTCCCTCTGGTAAACGCTACAGGTCCATCAGGTCGAAGACAAACAGACTCAACAGAAGTTTTTACCCACAGGCTGTCAAACATGCCCTGCCTCCACCCTGATTGGAGGATAACTGCACTGCCAACACCCTCCCCCCCTCAATGTGCAATATCACCTCCCCCCCCCCCCACAATGTGCAATATCACTGATCACACTGCACCTCTCAATGCACCTGCTAGTTAGATGGCATATATGTGTATGTATATAGATGTAAGCGTGTATGTGGAAATATGTATGTACGGATGTATATATGTATATATACATATATGTATGTATGTGCGTGTATGTTTGCAGGTGTATGTATAACTATTCTACTTAACTAAAGATCAGTAATCCCATGAGTGTGTTTATTTTCATCCTTTCCACATTCCCTCAGTGAATATAAAACTACCTTGTGGGGTACAAGTACCACTGATTGTGTAGTATTTGAAGCATGCATAATGAAGTTGCAGCAGTACCGTCAGTAAACTCCATTAAAAAAAACTCCATGTACGCCACTTTGCCGTATTGATTATTCGCCGTGTTTGTCCACAGTCCCTTTCCCAGGAATAAAGACTTACGTGGATCCTGATACATACGAAGATCCCACACAGGCTGTCCACGAATTCACCAAGGAGATCGACCCCTCCAGGATCCGCATTGAGAGGGTGATCGGAGCCGGTATGCTCACGCAGACGTGCACACACTCTTATACGCTTGCTCACTGACACAATGTTCTCCTGTGATCACAAGAGTATCATTTCATGTTGTTTTGGATAACAACAGTTTTAAATGTGCATATGAGATTATCTGTTTTTACCACTCTAAACGCCTCTCTCTTTCTCCTTTGTATACACTAAAGAGGATGCCTTTTTCATCTGCCAGCTTCTCCCTGTCATTTTCTTGACACACGCTGTTGGAATATTAAAACTTTAACAGGTTTAGAGAACAAAAGGAAATGTAAGAATAGACTTGAGGCTTTTTTTTAGAAGGTGAAAGAGAGAATGTTATGAAGTTAACCTAATCAGAGAAAAGCTAATAAGGCTGGAGTTTAAATGAGAACTCCAACACTGCCCCCAGGTGGTATGCTGCATTACCTGCTGATGCCGCGACGCTTGCTGATATACATCGTATGGTGTTTATGTGTGTGTCTGTGCGTATTTATATACTCATGTGGCATTAAAAAAAGTAAGTCTGCATTGCATAAATCATTAAATCTGGGTAGACTTGATTTAAGGTTAGGCTTAGGCAAGTAGTCAGGAAGTGAAGAAGGAAGTGAGTTTGTTGAGCTCCGTGTCTGTGTGTGTTCTCCAGGTGAATTTGGAGAAGTGTGCAGCGGTCGTCTGAGAACACCAGGGAAGAAGGAGATTGCCGTGGCGATAAAGACACTAAAGGGAGGCTATGTGGAGCGCCAGAGGCGGGACTTCCTGCGTGAGGCATCTATCATGGGCCAGTTTGACCACCCTAACATCATCAGGCTGGAGGGCGTGGTCACAAAAAGTAAGGAGGATTGTGAGAGAGTTTCCTTACTTGAGGCGAATTCAAATCGTTCCAATGTACATGCAGTGTCACCTCTTCAGTACGTTCTTCTAATATAGTCTGAAACATAGGTGGCAGTGATTTATGGAGGAGCCTGTACACAACTGATGCCGCTGATGAAAAACTGTATTTTTAAGCTACGAGATAAATCTTTTCTTCATAACTCGGTTCGCTCCCCCATACTGCTGCTGCTTTGCTGTATTCACTGCCAACACACAAACTCAAACCCAGTCTACTGCTTCTTCTGCACATTCTAGCCTAATGAGTTTGGCATTTTTCCATGTAGAATTAAAGAAAAGAACATTGCGTCATATAAACATTTGAAACTCTGTTGCTATATTTTTATCAAAAAGAAAGAAGACCTCCCCCAACAGTTTCGCTGTCTGTTATAGTCTGAGCTAAGTCCTGAATTAACATTAAGCATTTTGCTTATAAAGCAAGCTTAAATGCAGGAACAAGAGCATTTGAAGTGCTACCTCATTATCCATCTCGATGCTTCGTCTTCACAGTCTGATGGATAAAGTTCCACCTTTGGGCTTTTGGTTGTTTTTTTTCTTTGTTTGTTTGTTTTTTTTATGGTTGCTCTAAAAAGATCTTTAAGGCTGGAGCAGACTATTTTTTCATACTGAGTAATTAGTCACCATGTGAAATGACTTTGCTCTGTATATATGTGGCTCAATGTCGCTATTTCTGCTTACTTATTGTGTAAATTTGTGTATATGTGTGCATTTTGTTTGCAAGTGGCTGGGGCTACATGGCTGTGTAAGTCTCCTGTTTTTGTGCAGAAACACATTTTATCTACAAAACTCGTGTCTTGTGTGCGTGAGTGTTTGAGTGTGGACTTGTTAACGAGCTCTGTTTTACGGGGCTCACCCTGTGCAACATATGGTTGTTTTTACAGGGGGTGTATAAACTGAGACATCGCTGTGAATATAAATGTGTCCCCTGAAGACTTTCAACCCCTCTGTGAATGCAAATAGAGGACACTCCTCAGCTCTGACCCCCAAGTGATAAAAACCCAGGCGATAAGGGTTTTTTGTTTGTTTTTTTCTAAGCCAATACTGTCATTATTACATTTAAGGCAATGATGGCTGGTTTTTGCAGCGACGTATTTAAGTGTTTTTCTGCACTAACATCTCTAAAGCGAGTGAGTGGAAAAAAGTCCTCCCAACAGCACAGAGCTGACTTGTGCGGTAAGACTCTAAAAACAAATTTTAGTGACTGTGACTGAGAAGGACTTTTATCACATCAGAGGTCAACAACTGTGGCTGCCTGCGCTGAATAGACATCTTTTATCAATAGCACCTCTTTCAAAGCCATTGAGATCACTCTCTAGTCATAATATTGCATCTGGTCCCTTTGTACGTTTTTTCATATGTTCTTAAGGTTTTAAATAATGTCAACTTTTAAATTTGATATATAAGTATATATCTTATATATGAATTAACCTGTTTCCATGACTGCCAATTCAAAAGTGAACATATGCATACAGCACCCTATACATATTAAAAGTCATTTGCGTTTGCAGTGGGGCATCAGACTGTATGTAGAGGCTATATGTATCCTATCTGTGTTCACCTGTCTGTCTTTGTCTTTTCTCTCACTCTCTCCATCTTTCACTCCTTCCATCTGTTGTTGTTCTTCGGAGACTAATTATGGAGAGTATTGTGCTGTGACTGACTGCTATACCTGCTCTGAAATAACAGGTGACACATTAGATTCTGGCAAGCAGGTGCGTTTGTTTTTGTTCAGGCGCTGCACTGCATAACTATATATTGTTTCCAGACCTTGCTAATTAGCTCAGGAAAGCCAAGCTTGATCAAATAATTTCTTGTCTATCCCTGCTGGATTTGTGTAAGGAGGGATGATATTTAAAAGTGATAGGCTTTTACAGATTTAAACAAAAACATGTGCTCATTTGGTCTCAGGCAAGTGATAGAGTTCAGCAAAGAACAAGGCTTTATTTATCTAGCCATATGCATGTATATATATACACACCGTGTCGTCCATTTTTGTGACTGGATTATACATTATGAAGCTGAACACATATTATCCCTGAATGTGTGTTTATTTTAAGTTGTTTGGCTTGCCCATTTGAATACCACAGTAGACTTTCAGAGATTATTTCATCACTCAACGCCATTGACAACAGGTGCTCGGTCTTTCCAGTGGAAATGCTCCAAGCACATTCTGTTTAACAGAAATGTTTTAAGCCTGCGGCGCTTTACAATTTCTGTTTCAACCAAAGTGGAAGATGCTTCATTAGTAATCCATAGGAACAATGAAATGTTGGTGCTCAAGTGACCATAACTCGCACCATCTGTTATTTTTATAATTATCTTGTACTTCAGACAGTTTTGCATACTTCTTTTGGAAAAGTTGTTACACACTTGGACAAATGACACTTCCAGGCGTGCATGAGTTCAGAATCGTTCTCTTTACTTGCTCATTCGCAACTGCAAATACAAAACACAGGCACTTCAGTTCAGCGTAGCTGCACTCTGCAGGCTATCTGTGCAGTAGAACACACAGGACAACTTTTCACATAACTACTGAACCTGTGTTAACAAAGTACTCATTTACTCAGTATTTTCCTACCAATGTTCATCTTACAATATTCTGCACACTCGCATGCTCATCCAAATAGTATTGTAGCACCTGGAGACTACCAGACTATACAAAACACAAGCACTTCAGTTCAGCATAGCTGCACTCTGCAGGCTATCTGTGCAGTAGAACACATAGGACCCCAAAGCTGCCCGATTCAGTGCCTGCGTGAGCGCCACCCGTGGGAATCATCATTGACCAGAATATTCTAGCTGGATTGCCAGTGAGCACAGTATGTGTCAGAAATAGTAATAAAGAACTGAATGCATAACATAACAATGATAAGAATGCATGAAATTATGGAGAGGGGGGGGGGCAATATCTATTACAATACTTCCATCTGTGTCCATCCATTACATGAGTCCCATGTAATGTTGCTTTAAGCTGTTCAAAGCTGTTAGAAAACTTAACCTAGCATTCATTCACCAAATCAACCTCTCATTTAGCATCTTTAACCCTTTCTTTTGTAAAAAGTGCAAAAACAATTTACCTTTACAGTCACGTCAAGAACCTGTCCACAGGAGTCTATGCATTCCTGTGGAAAACTAAGTACACCCTTACAGCTCCCGTGGGAATTAGGAGGATAAGTAGATAAGTAGTAGCCAGATACTGCTAATCAAATATTGACTATCATCAAATTTGACTAGATCTATAAAAGCAGATGTTTGGGCAGTTTGCTGGTCTGGAGCATTCAGGTGCACATTAATACAACAGCATCTTCCCAGTCCTTGAGAGATTACCCCAAGGTCGGATCATGCAATGCTCAGACAAACTTCAAAAAACTCAAGAGCTACATCTCAGAATCTGCGGGCCTGAGTTAGCATTTTAAATGTTAAAGTTCATGATAGTTCAATAAGAAAAAGATTAAAAGTTGAGAAGCTCGCAAAAGAAAACATGCATAGTTGAAGCTTACAAAGCTGCATCTGAGCAAACCACTGCTGGAACAGTATCTTTTAGCTCGACTAGAGCAAAGTGGAGATGTTTGGCCATAATGCACACCATCCACTTTAGCCAAAGTCAAACAGAGCACATCAGCATGAATACCTTATACCAACTGTCAAGCACAGTAGTGGAGGAGTGATGGTTTGGACTGGTTTTGGAGCCACATGACCTTGGCCTCTTGCAGTCAATGAGTTGATCATGAACTCTTCAACCAAAGCAACCGAGACTCATATGTACCATATGCCCGACTGCTAAAGATTGACTGAAATTGTGTCATGCAACAGGATAATGATCGCAAGTACATGAGAAAATCTACAACATAATGGCCGAAAAAGAAAAGAATCAAGTTGTTGCCAAGTCAAAGTCCAGGACTCAACTTAACTGAGGTGCTAAGGGGAAACCTTAAAAGAGCTATCCATGAATTCATGTTTGCAAACCGCAGTGAACTGACTCAGTTTTGTAAAAAAAAGAGTGGGCCAGGCCAAAATTCCTCCACAATGATGTGAGAGACTGTTAAAGCAATAAAGAAAATTATTACAAGCTATTGAATCATGCGGACTAGTTTTTTCAAAGGACTGCAGAGTCCTGTGAAAACTTTCTGTTTTGACTGAATGATTTTTTCATTTGAAGGAATGATGGTCTAATTACTCCTCTAAACTTTTCAGTTTCAGCAGCTGCACATGATACAATACAAGAAACGTGTCTTGGCTCAGTATGCCTTACTAATAATATGTTGTAGTCACTCAAACAATAACAAATATTGTCATTGAGATTATAGCGCAAAGCTGGCAGACTTCCTTATGCTGCCTGTCTTTTTTTTTTTTAACAATTTAGCTTTTTTTCTGTCAAAATCCTGGAGTTGCACTATCCAGATGCACAAAAACTCAATTATGTCAGTGCCTGTAAACACGCTGCTATATTGTCCAAATTATTGTCCAACTTGTAAATGAGAAGTCATTTAAATTCGAATTAGACTTGACATTTAAATAGGTTTAAGTCACATTATTGTGTCAACCTAATCGACTTACTGTCTCTACTGAGCTAAAACACTGACCCCAAAACTGAAGTTTTAGGTTTGTCCTTCAGCTTCAAAACAGCACTATTATTCATCAGTTAATACATGACAATGTGCATCATTTTATAAGCATTTCAAATATTATATGCATATATCAGAAGTGTCCAAACCTTGTGGTTTGTTCATATGTTGCTGTCTCCCTTCTCGTAAAAAATGATCTATAAATATCCTTGAAACAGAAAAAATTGTGGAAAACTAGGAATATTGGATCGAAATTAAAAGTAAGACGACAGTTGTCTGTTGAATTATGAAACGGCAAATACTCACCTGAAGCTGTGGTGAGAGACCCCATTTTATAAATGTCTGTAAAATATTCCATCTTCCGTCATGTCATTTCCATATTCCTGTGTGAGTTTTAAAAATTACATGAACTGAAAGTGTAATAACACAGTGTCTCTTCACCAATCAAATACTTGTCTTTCTCTTCCCAGCAGTTCAGGAGGGTTTACAGCTCACCAGAAAACAGGCCTTAGACAGTTGGTTTCTAGCTGTAAACCAGTCAATCAGTAACTCTGTAGGGATCCTCGGTGGGGAAACAAAAACGGAAAAGAAACTGGGCTTACATTTTTTCTAACTAATGTTTCGTGTCATACATGGACTGAATACTGAATATGGGTCCCAACTGACCGGCTGGGTATTTTAAAACGGAGAGGTTTTATCAATTGAGCAGCTTGACTTGATGCATCAATAAACTGCTCATGTTCTATGAGGTTGTTTTTTAAGTCGCTTTTCCTCCTGGATTTCCTGAAATAATAACTAAAAATAAAATAATTGAAATGCTTTGTAATTTTGTCAGCCGCTCTTTATAAGAGCATAATGCGTTTTCTACATTAATTCAATTATAATGTTTTAGATGATCAGTGGATCATGTAGGATGGCATGAGAGATAGCATGCAATATTCTTCTTTTAGCAGAAAATTCATAATGAATCTGTTTAATCAAATTCTTTAACTGCTTTAGAGTACTAGCTGTCTTCTCGATAAATAAAAGATCATTCTCATTGTATGTTTAATGCACGCTTCACTTTGAAGTCTGCTTTACAGTCTGGCCGAGTTTACTTGGTTGTTTCAGAACCAAAAATAATCAAATTTTATTTCGAAAACATGCAAACTGCATTAATACTACAGACTGAATATACAATTAGTATCTACTGCAAAGAAAAAGAGATGATAAAGCTTGCTTTTAGGCCGTGTCTACTTTATGAATACCAAGTAGCTATGGTAGGAGCATGCAGCATACTCAGTTTCTCAGGCAGGACTCCTTTACTTCACTTCTCTGACATCCAGCTTCTTAACAAGATAGGGACAGTCAAAATGCTGAAGTTAGGGTTCAGAACAAGACTTAAGAGGCCAACTGGTGACATTTCAGTGGCTAGATCCAGCTTTTATAAACAGTATGTGCTTTGGACCACGTACATTGTGAGTCTCATTCCATTTCTGCCAAGCTCCTTCCGTCTTATCCTCCACCCTACACTGTAAACGGGCCATAATGCCAAGGAAATAATCTGAAATAAACACGGTGTATGTGCTGTCTTTGTGTGTTTTTGCAGGCAGGCCTGTTATGATTGTGGTGGAGTACATGGAAAATGGATCACTGGACTCATTTTTGAGAGTAAGTGTCGGAGTGTTGCAGAATTCAGGCATGATTATTTCCTCAGATAGTCTCAAAATCTCTGCTGTACATATTTTCTACTGCCTCTGCATGCCTTTGCACTTAAGGCTTGGAAGATCACTTCTAGTAACATTTGTGACTCATCACTTATATGAATTATGTAATGTATTTACTGTATTTACTCTCCTCTCAGTTTGCTGCTCAGCTTAATTCTGAACAAACTAGTTTCTTCTTCTTTTCTGTCAGTACATTTTTTTTGTCTTGCTCTCTTTATCCATCCTTACCCTCCTTTTTCTGTCTGGCTGCCTCTGCCTTCTCTTTCTCTGACCCCATACTTTCCTCAATTTCCTATTCTTCCCGTTAGCAACATGATGGTCACTTCACCGTCATCCAGTTGGTTGGCATGCTGCGTGGCATCGCTTCGGGCATGAAGTATCTGTCAGATATGGGCTACGTTCACCGAGACCTAGCAGCTCGAAACATTCTGGTCAACAGCAATCTGGTGTGTAAAGTGTCAGACTTCGGCTTGTCCCGAGTCTTGGAGGACGACCCGGAGGCAGCTTACACCACAACGGTACACCTGACACCCTCCAATAACTCAGCCCTCATAAACCAAGCAGCTGCTGCTAATTTATTACAGCTTTTCACAAAGCTGAAATCATTTTGTTCTGTGTCACAACTGGGAAAAATGTTACTGTTAGGGCCTGCACTGAGGTTGCATCGATCCATTATTTTCCTGGGATTTTAATGTTGAACTATTCTAGGAAACTAAACCCGTAATATGTAAAAAGCTTCTGTTTTTTTAAGTTGTTTCTCCATCGTTGCATTTTATCGCCTCGAAAATTGCTAGATGTGAAATATTGACAGGTAAAGCCAAGAGAAGTCTAAACAAAGGATGAAAAACAAAGAGCAAATTCAGAGGGGATATCACTGAAACATGAAGAGATGAGCAGGCAAAGAAAGTAAGCAGGAAATGTAATCGATTGCAGAACAGACAGACTGACGACTAACAAGGGAGATGCAGAACAATACTGTATATACACATGAGGAGCGAATAGGGATCAGGCACGGGTGGACAATAAGTGCAAAGCAGACAATCATAGAGGCGGGAAAACAAAGGAAACAAAACCAAAGAGGCACATAGAAAGTGATTACCAAAATAAAACAGAGACACTGAAAACACAAGGAGAGACAAAGGAAACACAGGGGATAGTGAGGAAAGGTAATCACAAGTTAGTGAGGAGATCTGAGCCTCCACAATAGCTACAGCAGCACAGTAATAGCCATGATAAAAGTTTTTCCTCACTCCAGTGTTATTCACAACCAGCTGGTGTAAATCTGGCTTTGGTAGCGAATCTCATTAGAAACAGAGACTGAAAGTTTTAAACCGCAAAAGGCACAAAAGCAAAGTCCAACCTAGCAGCTGTTCCCTAGCTGTTAGGTTGTACTTAAAAAAAAGTATCAAGTATCAAAAAAAAAAAAATCGGATTTCCAAAGTAGCTTCTACACGTACTCTGAAAACTTTGCATCTCCAGAAAGCTTGTTTTCAAAAACACATCAATAATGAAGCGAGGAGACGAGAGTCTTGTGGATCTTTTTTCTTTTAGCACCTGTTGCTGCTTATCATTGTTTCACTCAAACAAATCCCCAAAGATCAGTGTGGAAAAGAAAAATGAAAATCAAAAATGAAATATGACACTAACAGTTTTGAATTTTCAATTGAGCGGTTCTATTTACCGTGTATGCTGATGCTATCTATATAAGAAACCCGATGCATTACTCCAACTAGATTAGGCTGATTTAATTTAGATTTTCCTGCTTTACCAGCCGAGGCAAGCAAAAGATGGACTAGCCTTAAATTGCTAAAGTCAAACTTTCAATGCTCATGTGCTAAATCTGTCTGAGCCCACAGTGACCTCCATTTCCTGGTTTGTATTGAGGTTTTTGTGTGAGGGAAATGCTGTGTTTACGGCTCCAAGTTGAACTTTCTGCCTCACAACACTGTGGTTGAAATCCACAAAAGGGAAGTGAAAGGTGAGGTGAGCTGAAAGGAGAAAGGGGAGAAAAGAGGCAAAAAAACCAGAATGTTTAGCACAGTGACAGCAGCATTATTGAAGACTACTTTTTGTTGTTATATCATACAGGATGTGAGAGAGTCCAGGCATATTTACCATACCTATTTGGACAATTGCACATTAAGCACATTCAGTTTGAAATTATGACTCGAATGCAAAAATGTGCAGAGTTAAAAAATCCAGATCTTTAATCTGAAAACAGGCAATGGTCGTACACTTGGAGGCAGTCAGTGAGGGCAAAAAGAACAACCAGACAAAAGACAAGATCCCAAAACTGCAAAAGGTCATAAATGGAAGAATAACAATGAACACTAAGAAAAAAACACCCAAAACAAAAACTAGAAGCACTGAAACCTTTACTGCAAATAATACAAGAGGACCTGGCACTTAGGCACGATATGCCATGCACTCCCTAATTTATTAATTAGGCAGTGCAATTGATAATTATTCACTTATTAAATTTAAATAAACACCACCTTGGAAAGTCAGAGCACCCAAACCGACCCTGAGTTTGCAATCCAAAAGACAGCAGCACATGTAAACAGCAGTAAAACTGTAGTATTTGTAATCGGTACTGTCACCGCTGTGCATTTGTGAATTACTACATAAGCCATACACAAAGCAACGACCAGGCTCTACCTGTGAACGTCCTGCTGTGGCGTTTTTAAGCACATAAAAGAGGTATGGCATTGTACCTCAGATATTACCAACCTCAAACCTTTATACTACCGGCTGAACGGCTCCACCTTGCAGAACGCTGCCCGTTTCTGTTATTACTAGTGGAAAAATGTGACGTTGCTCTTTTACTCTGACATCAGACTTTCGAGATGAAAGGAACACAGCATATCTCACAAAAAGGGTGCGAAACAGAGAGAACAGCTGTACTGGATGCTACAGTAAAGTACATCTCACTTTATATTTGTACAAGGAGTCCAAGTTGCATCAAACCCAGTAGAAAACCTTAGTGGAAGGTACAGCCTGTTTTACCCATTATAACTAAAGTTTAGTGACTGTCCAAGTATTTAAGGTCTGAACTGAATGGTTTCAACAGTGGATGTGACTTTGGGGACTTTAATAAACTTGAGGAATGCATTTACTATATGCTGGCATTTTGCTCATATGTGTGCTTGCATTATTCATGTGTGGCTTTGTTTTGCCTTTTATTTTTCATGAGCAGGGTGGTAAGATCCCAATTCGATGGACAGCTCCTGAGGCCATCTCATACAGGAAATTCTCTTCGGCCAGTGATGCATGGAGCTACGGCATTGTCATGTGGGAAGTGATGTCTTATGGAGAACGACCATACTGGGAGATGTCCAATCAGGATGTGAGTATTCTTGTCATATGAGGAGAAAAACTATTAAAACTAGCAAGACTTCATGACAAAAATATAGAGCTTGCGTTTTAATAAAATGTACTTCAAGACACTTGATGTAAGATTTTCTGAAATCGGATTTTGGCGCTGTGAAGCAAATAAGTGGCACATTCAGTCTATTACTTTGGCATTTCATTATTTTTTTTTTTGCTCTTTATCCTGTAAAATTAACTTCACATCTGTAAAAGATAAGCATATTTTACACGAGGTATACCAAGAGAACGTGTAACACCTATTACAGCATGTGGTATTACAGGTCATGGTTACCTACACTGGAATTGTAGCTGGAGGCTACTTGCGGAATAAAGATATCTCTACTCTTAAAAATTATATTTTGTGAGGAGTGGAGAGGCCAGACAGTTTTAAGTAGGGTTTTGTTTCGTTTTGTAATGTTTTTTGTTCCTGTGTAGTTGAGATTGCTGTTGTTTGCTTTTGGAGCAGACATCACTGTGTACACCATGAGGATTCATATAAAGTAATGTTTTTTATAGCTTTCAGTTAAATTAAAAAGAAAATCTGGAAATACTGCTTGATTTATTGATTTTAATTGTTGGTACATACAGTAGTCATTTGTTGACATAGCTCATAAGTTGGATGCGCCATTAAAATGTGTCCATGTGGGACCAACAGCTACTGACTGAATGGATAACCTGTTGTGAGTGGCAAGAAGCCAAACGTTGGTCTTGTTTTGTCTCTAACATGATTTTGCACAGCAATAGTAGCAACACACTGTGGTAGCAGCTAGAGGATACCTTGCTGCCATCTTCGTCTTTATTCTGTTGTATGGCTGGTGGGCACCAGTGTTAACATGCAATACCACCACCTGTTTTATTGAAAAATCATCCAGGTAATTGCTTTCATTTTTAAATATCACAGTTCTCATCAATGCAGTATGTTGAGCATATAAAACACCTGTAGAATGTGATTGCTGTGTACTATTTGCTTTTGAATCACCTTTTCCTTCATGTGTTCTGCTCAGAGTCATATTGATGAGACGTTTTTCTCTCACAAACCTCTCCTTTAACCTCAATCCACAATAATATTGACTTTTCAGATCCTCCGTTCCTGCTTCACTGTGTAAATTCTAAGTTTGTTTTCCATTATATCTCTTAAAGTCGATGCCCTTTCACCTGCTCTATGACTATTTGCTCACATCAAAAACCTACCTCTGAGAGAATCGAGGTTAGGAACAAAGATACTGGTGATATCCACCCAAAGGATAAAAAAGATGAGTAAGAGGGAATGGAAAGAGCAGTAAAGGTCAGAGGTTCAGAGGACTGCGGGCCAATCAAGGGAGAGTTTATAGCTGTGGATTCAGTGCAGCTGAGCAACCCGCTGATCCCTGGGCTGTGGTCAGGGATTGGAGGGACCTTGGTGGAAGCATATCCATCCCTCTCTCCGCTGAGTGTGAAAGCTCGACTGTAATCCCCTCAACCCTTTACAGACAGACTCACACACATACATACACAGACGACCCGGCACACACATTCACTAAGGTCCTCAGGTTTGGGGAGGATTTGTGCTGTTTGGGAATTGCTTAGAAGTGCTTTCTAAGTCAAAAGGCCAGCCAAGCCACAAAAATCTGCCAAAGACTGTCTCATCCTGGTCAGCCACTTACCACTGCTCGCTACAAAGATACTTGTAGATACGCCGCTTTCCTTCAGGGGATCTGAGGAGATAACGTATGGATGTTAACACACGCTGTCAGCTGAACTCATGATAATGTGAAGAACAAGTGAAAAGTGACTGATAATGTGGCATAAATACAATAATAACATAACAAAACTCTAAACCAGTATGTGAAAAGAAACAAAACAGAGATCACACTGAAGGTTTAGCCTAAATGTGGCCCAAATCTGCATTTTTTTCTGTTTTATGTGCCGCATTTGGCTTTGACTGATGGTGTTAAAGGAGAATGAGTCTGGCTGCCTCTATTCTGCCACAGCTCTACCTTTTATGAGCCAGATGTCAGGTGTGTTCTGGCATTTGTGCCACCTCTAGCCACAAAACACTTGGCGTAATCCATGTCAAGCCAAGCTAATGACTTTTGTGCAACATCTGGCGCACACAGCATTTGCCAGTCCTCTAATTGAGCTGCTGTAAGTAGCCAAGAGGCCAAAATTTGTCTGCTATCTGGGAACGTTGTCATGTGTATAACTGATATAAATCACAAAGGAATCTCTAACTTTTAACCAGACTGGTTAATTGGCAGGCTTCAGATTTAGACCATTTACCACGTCCAACTCTTTCTCCAGGTGATTCTATCCATCGAAGAGGGCTATCGGCTCCCCGCACCAATGGGCTGCCCAGTGGCCCTGCACCAGCTAATGCTGCACTGTTGGCAGAAGGAGAGGAATCATCGACCAAAGTTTACAGATATTGTTTCTTTCTTGGATAAACTAATCCGTAACCCAAGCAGCCTGCTGCCGCTGGTAGAGGACATTCAGAGGTACAGTACTGAAAAACTTTTTGTGCCATGAAATGAATTAAAAGTAAATGCACTCTGGGTAAAAAATAACCAGTGAACCAGTGAATGTGTTTTTCTGTGGGAGTATTCTTACCCCAGGACAGAGTATGAGTTATTTTCCTTGAACACTGACGAACGTTTTTACTCCTACACCTAAAATAAGTGACACACTGAGAACTTTTTGATGCTTTCACCAGTTTTTCAACTTTGAGTTGACTGAGTATGGACATACTCTGACATTAACCTTTTTTTCTTTTTGCATTAGTCTACCAGAATCTCCGGGGGAGGAAATGGACTACCCAATGTTCATCTCTGTCGGCGACTGGCTGGACTCCATCAAGATGAGTCAGTACAAGAGCAATTTCATGGCAGCAGGCTACAACACATTGGATTCAGTGGCGAGGATGAGTATTGAGTGAGTAGCTCAAATATAACCATTTTTAAATGTCACGAAAGCATGTCAAGTTTGCATGTTACAGGAAGTGCAGTTCTATAGCTCCCAGAGAAAACTTTATATAGATAGGTAGAAATCACAAGGATAGGCAATGATGTAAAGTAAGATAATTCTATACTAATGTAATGTTTTAATGTTACACTACTTTTTACATTTATTTCACTATGTTCAAGAGAAATATTGTCTTTTTTATTCGTCTGTATAAAATATACTGTTGTCTAATATAATCAGCAATCTACAATGTGAGACTACAGGCAAACATAATACAGATAAAGTTAGCCTGAAGAATTGAGGTAATGTAATCTGAAGCAATTTTCAAGTAATAAAAATACTTACTTTGACACTTTGACACACTGTAACCAAAGAGGAACAAATTGTACACGGTGATGAATATTTTTATACACTTATGTGGCAAATATTAAGACACATTGTTTAATCTTTGAATTCATCCCATTGCAATAGGTGTAATAAATTTGTCACATAGCCATGCAGTCTGTCTTTACAATCATTTGATAAAGAATGGATTGTTTCTGAAGCGGTCACTGAATTTGAACTGGTACTGTAATATGGTTCCTAGATATTTCACAACATTGCTGCTGACTGACTAACTGCAGAGCTCCAAACCTGCTCTGGCATTAACAACAGAATAAAATCTGTGCACCGGAAGCTATATGGTATCAGTTTCCATGTCTGAGCAACTTCTGTAGTTTAATGTGTCTGAATCATGGTAGTTTTGCCCGAAAATTGAAGCTGTATCCAAATTTGACTGCAGTGTTTCTCTACAGACTGTGGTGGTCTTAGTCAGCATGACTACAATTTACTCATTTTCCTTGAAGGTCTCGCAGGCAGCTGGTTGCGTAACTGAAAATGGATTTTAGCCATGACATAAGAACCACTCATCCAAACAACTCCACACTCCACACTGCACTTACTTCGATGCTCAGCCATGCACTTTCCAAGTTTTAGTAGATTGGATGAACACTTGTAGAGAAAAGAACAGACACATATGCAGACACATGCTGCTTGCATATTAATATGTTATTAATATCAATTCAATCTGATATCAATCTAGCACAGTAACATACACTGACAGCACCCATTTTGGTATATCATGAATACTTTTATACTTCAGGTTCATTTTGCTAATATTTACATACATAAATAAGGGCCTGTGAGTATGTTTAAATTACTGTAATGATACAACGGTATTGCTAATTTTACTTGAATAATGTCCGTAGTCAGTGAAAACAGGATGTATTAAGTTCTGCTGTTTCATGCTTTTTTGTGTCTTCTATGCTTCAAACTTTTGTAGAAGTGCAGCAGTAAAATGCTGTAGTACCTCTTTAATTATATATGAATCATCTTATAGGTGGTTAACCCTGTAAAGCCAAGTGTATCATATTTGATACATGAGTTTTGTGAGTTTTTGAGACTCCTAAATCGTCAGTATGACTTAGAGTGGGGTCACATATGCAAACTTAGAATCAATTTTTTTTTTTTTAATTATCAGGAAATATATTCATCTCAGTGACTGCAAATTTTGGTAATTCTTTTGTCTATTTGTATAATTTAGGATTAAAGCACATCTAATTGGTGACACGTGATCAAATAATTACCTTCAGTGAGAAGTCCTAACACAGTTAAAGTGTTTTCTGCATGTGTCCTTGTGTGCTTGTGTTTCCCCTCTCGGCCTAGAGATGTGAGGCGTATTGGTGTGGAGCTGATCGGCCACCAGAGGCGAATCATCAGCAGCATACAGACCCTTCACCTTCAGCTACTGCACGAACACGAGAAGGGTTTCCATGTATGAGGGCGCCCTTTATTATAACCTGGGATGGACAGATAGATGGACCAGATGGAAGTGAGGTCTAGACCATATGACAGACAGTCTACAGCCTGTGCCTGGGTCTTAACCCCTCATACAGGAGGTCATTGGACAGACTACTCCAGCAGACTCTCCCCTGGTCTCCTTCACGTCCCATAGTAACAAACTTTTTCTACTATACTCCCCTTACACAGTATGCCTGGTTCTTCCAGACTATTTCAGCCTGATAGACTGTTCAGGCTCTCCCAGGCCTTCACTTAGGGGAATGTAATGCCTTGTTGCAACAACAGTACTTTGTGTGTGGCGCAACAATATCTAGAGGTGTAGATTTGCAAATGTAATCTACTGATTCTTTTTTTTTGTATGTTCCTTTTTTCTCTTTCTGCTCCGAGTTATGTGCTCATGTAGCTGCTATCGGGTGTGCAATGGAAACATTTTGTCCTTTGAAAAGAAAAAAATATATATCCTCAATATTTTTTATTTTGGAGTTTGATATTTTATCATAAAGGTTTATTTGGATTGCTTTAGTTACCCTCTCTCCAGAGAATCTGGTACACTAATACTTGAAGAAAGAAGCGAGAAGTTTATGAATGTTTAAAAGTGTATAGACAAGTAATAATAATTATTATAACCTAATATGAATATATGTGCAGTCCTGTATGTGAAAGCCCTAGTAAATCTGGATCTTACTTAGATATTTAATTTTACTGAAAATTGGTTTGTTTGTTTGTTTTTTAATCAAAAACAGCAATACAGTATTATGCAGTCACCTCAGTATCTCAGAGAAAGATGAAGAATTGTGCAATGAGAGAACTCTTGTTGACATACAAACATGAGGCTCACATAACACCATCCGTCAGCTTTAGTGTCATACCCAAAGCTTGCAGAACTGGATCTGTTGCTTTCAGATGAACAAAGTCTATCCTGATATGTTTTAGCAGCCAGTGTACACCCAGTTGTGCGATCAGCCAGTTTTGTTTTGGGTTATTTATTTATTTACTTGGATTCTGAATGTCATACATTGCCTGAAAGTACACGAATCTCCACTGTCTTAACATATGAATGTTCACAGAGCTTAGCTATAGAGGAGAGACATTTGGCTGGAAACTTAACAGGGACTTATATGATGAAATTCTTCCATGCTGTTATTGTTTTTGTTTTTTTCTTGCACACACTCACACAGACAGTACCGACAGAGGTTTGCACTTCAGAGACAAAGTTGATCCATGATGTCAGAGAAAAGCTCATCTGGGGTGCAAGATCACCAGATGGAGTAATTGTGGTCGTGTAAAGATTGTGATATGGGAAAACTGTGTACATAAACATAGCCTGATTTCAGACTGGCACTAGATGTCATGTTGTTGGATGTTTGCCATTGAGATGAACATTTTCTTCATACTCTTAAGTCAGCTGGGAATATGCAGTGGTGCAGAATAAAAGTACTTAGTTAGAGCTGGAGGCAGCAGAAGTAGCTAAAAGCTGGTTAATGGAAACCGGTGTGAAAAATGTCAGTAGTCTTAGTTACGTGAGGTTAGGACAGATGTGTTCGGTAGAGAGGCTTAATGGAGACAGAGAGAGAGAACCAACATAAACAGCAGCATCATAACTCATCATGTGTCATTGTAACATCAACAGTAACAAACACACATGCTCAAAAACACACAAACAGACACAGAATGCCTTACAGTCTGCGGACCATGCAAGCCGTTTATAAGTTTCAGTGCAGTCACAGGACCTAGCCATTAGTCTGAATTGTATGAGAATAACCTCCCATCTACAGCTGTGGGTTTTAATAAGAATTGGAGCTCAATGATTAATGTCAAGGCCAAACTGGATACAAAGATCTGTGCCTTTCGGTCACGGCGCAGTCATGTATCCAGGCCTTCAGGAGCAGGAAAGGTGCACGCACAGCACACATCCAAACGCGCACACATTTGCACACACACACACACAAACGCGCTCGCAGTCACCGCCGCTCTACAGAATATGGGGAATATCAGATGCTGTTTGTTTAGCATGTTCTACTGCTGAGCAATGTTAGAACGTTCTTTTGTACAAAGTACAAGTATACTTATAATTCTTGTATTTTATTTTTCTATGATTTCCAAAGAGATGTTGTAGATCTTGCACACTGTAAGAGGCAGTTACAGCGAATATTTATTTGCAAATAAACATGAACAGTTCTGGCGGTTGGCTGCTCATTTCATTTGGTTCATTTTCATTCACTATCACTTGAATGAGACGCAGAGCGGCTCAAGGAAAGAAAAATGTCTCTTCAGTCAGACAGGCTGTCCTCTCAGTGAAGATAACGTGATTTAACAAAGCTCAAGGACTAGGCTCCATCTCTCTAATCTGCGTTTAAGTTATTGTCAAATGTATGTGACTTTTCTCTTTAAACTAGGCAATTATCCTGACATTTTACAAGTTACTGATAACCAAAAGATGGAGCTGTTGGACCACTCAGCAGCTTCAAAACTGTTATATAAGAAGATTAAAATATTAACTACTTAGATAATAATGAAAAATAAAGACTACGTGCATAATTTTCAGATTGGGTACGCTATATACTTTCTGCTGAGAGGTATGCTCATTTTGAATATTAAATTAATTAAAATTTACATTTCAGGTCTTAGAATATGCTTCTATATGAGAATAATGTGGCCAAATAATGTGAAATTTTAGATATCCTATTTTTCTGTATTTTTTTCAACTACAGTATTCTCTAACAGATGGATTTAATTAGATTGTAAAGCACGACAGACTGAGTTTGGCTGCCGTCATTAAGTGAGCAGAGGATGCTGATGATAAACTGCTGTTGTTTGCATGTGTTTTTGCACCTTCAAGGGGGGCCCAGATCTGAGGCGGGTGGGGGCCTCCAGAGAGGTAAAGCGTTTGAGTAATAAATCAAATGCATCAGGCCGGGGGGCCTGGGAAGCTCCATACTCCTCATGATCAGGTCGCCGGGTGGTTCACCGAGCTTAATTCGTCCTAATAGGATTACCTTGCACAAGCTGGGATGCCCAGGGAGCATCTCAGCTTGCAGCTCTATTCATGGAATGTACTAGGAACATTCACGGCTATGTTTATCATTATTTTTTGCTAGTCTGAACACATTTAATTCCCAGTAATCAGACCATCTATGGGGTGATGTGCTGAAAAATTAATTGGCATAGCATCAGCTGAGTGTAATGGGGTTGTTGGATAAACTGACGGGCTGGCTCGGCCTGAAGAAGAAAGAGGTCAACGTTTTGTGTCTTGGACTGGACAACAGCGGCAAAACTACCATCATCAACCAGCTCAAACCACCTAATGTAAGTTCATAACTGAGCTTCAAGAATGAGGTATTTTGATATCTTTTTTTTAAAAGTGGAACTGAGAGGCATTTGTGTCTATAGTCCTGTAGGTACAGAGGCTTCTAAGACATGTAAATCTTTTCTAAACACCTGCTAATTTGGTAAACACGCTGTACGAAGGCCTGTCACAATCTATATTTCGCTGCAGTCCTTCACTGGTTGCTTGTTTTCAGCATTCGAATCATTTAGGCCCATTGTCAGAAGAGTGGAAACATGTTAGTCAGGTAAAGCCCGTATTGCACTTTAATTATACTATTTTGTTGTTGACATACTTTTGCCGTTACTTGTCTGTTTTTGTGTGTTTGTGCTCGGGGATGAATGCAGACACAGGCACAAGAAATCGTCCCAACAATTGGTTTCAACATCGAAAAGTTCAAGAGTTCAAGGTAGAATGCAATTCCGCAATTTTACAGCATATTCAAAATGACTAATCCAGCAGTTTTTTATGATGTTAAGCTGTCTTTTTCCTCCTTCCTCTGCCCTCCTTTCTGCACGCAGCCTGTCCTTCACAGTCTTTGATATGTCTGGGCAGAGCAGATACAGGAACCTGTGGGAGCATTATTACAAGTAGGGCACACAAACGTGAACAACAAGCCTTTTGCTGGTCAGATATTCAAACTTTCAAAACTGACTCCGTACATTTCCTTCTCCTATCTTCTGTAGAGAGAGCCATGCTATCATATTTGTTATTGACAGCAGTGACAAGCTGAGAATGGTTGTTGCTAAAGAGGAGCTAGACACTCTTCTCAACCATGAAGGTACACAATCTTTGTTTTTAGACACATTTTCTACACAATTTAGTTTGTCCGGTTATAAAAAATAAAACAAACAGTATATAACTGATGCAGATTGTGTGTACAACTTGTTTAAAATGCCTGCATTAAGAGGCCAGTTGTCTAAACCTAGTTAAGTAATATTTGCACCATTCATTAAAAGCTTGAACTGATACATTTTAGTGGCTTTAATCTAGGTAGCATCAAGTAAAGTGATCATATTTGAAGATATCCTGTCCAAAATCTAACAATATCAGTAGTGGAATTAAAAACAAAAAATCCCTCCTAAAAACTTTTTTTTTCTTCTGGCTCTTAGATCACTAAAACTGGTCTTGACATTTTTTCTTCTATGCAGATATCCGCAGCAAAAGGATACCAGTATTATTCTTTGCTAACAAGATAGATCTGCAGGATGCAATGTCTTCTGTCAAGGTCTCACAGATGTTGTGTTTGGAGAACATCAAAGACAAGCCCTGGCACATCTGGTAATGTATCTGCCACCCTGAGTTCACCCTGCTGAGAAGTAGCACTCAATAAAAACACCTTCAGAGACACTGTTGAGTAATTTGTTACCAAAGTCATTCAGGTGTTTGTAGTCTTCGAGGAAGTGCCCTTACTGAACAGAGCCAAGTCTCGTCACACCCCTATCTACTCCATTTTATTCTCCCCAAGTTACAGCTTGAAATCTTAAATAAAGATAACGTGGACCGTTTGTTCCCCGGCCACTTCCTGTTTATTTGATTTGTCTATGGTTCATGGGTTAAACATTACTGAGGGGCACGGCAACATGCCATCAGTGCGTACGTGTATGTGTGTGTTCCACCTTGTCTACTCATTAGACAGATGGCAGAGTGATGGATTAAAAGCTTGACAGCTTTAAATGTCCAGGATCCAAGAAAAGTCATGAGAAAGTGAATGTGTGTCACAAGCAGATTAACTCCTGGACATCTTAATTTTCAGTGCCAGCAATGCTATCAAAGGAGAGGGCCTTCAGGAAGGGCTGGACTGGCTACAAGGTAACATGTCTGTTTAGTAAACTTAATGAAAATGTCATACTGGGCCCAAAGAGAAAGCGGGTCGGAAAATTTAAATGTCAATACTTTCTGCATCTTGTATTAAGTGCTGTTGTTTTTTTCATACTCTTAGATCAAATTGCACAGTAAGTATAATTGTGCTTTATTGTTGTGATGGTGTTATAAAACTGTGATTGTGATTGTAGAATGTATTTCTCTGGATGGGAGGCCAAATTAAAACACTCTCTGGGAAGTAAATCCTGTCTAAATCAGACCTTTCCTCCACTATGTGTTGTATTCAGTGTCCTGTTTCCATCCATAATCCTCTGTAAATACCACAATTAGCTGATTTTCTGTTTAAGAAAAGTTAATTTGTTAATTTTTGTTTCCACACCCCTAGACAAAAAAGCCCAACCACAATTCTGTTTTCCTTTTGTCAGATCATTTGAAAACAATGAACACATGAATGACTGAAACGGCCATGACTACGGACAAAGGGGACATGGTAACTGGATCTCACTCATCATCTGGAGTATTCATCACACTTGATGTTGTAGGCCTTAAACTTAAATATCAAATAACCTACAAATTCCTGGGCACGCAATAACTCTAAGATCTATTTACCTTTGGGAAAAAAAGAAAAATATCAAATATATTCTGATTATTTAAAGCACCCCCTGATAGATTTCCTTCTTATATATCATTATGAGCACACTCTGTAAACTAAAAATTATCATTTATACTGTTTCTGTATACAGTAACATTTTTTTTATTGAAGCTGCTTTTTTATTGACACAATGCTTTCTTAATTACATCCTTTTTTGAAAACGCTGTCAATGCTGAATATTGCACTGTCTAATAAAAGCCTATTTGCTGAGTGTACGCTGTGTTTGTAGCAGACGTGATACTGCTGGAGAAACAGAGACAAAATCAAAAGTGTAAATTCCACTTTAATAAATTAGAAGCACAACGAACCATTTAGTCAGTATCACACTTACATGCCGTGCGAATAAATAAACTGTCAAATAAATAGTCTTAATAGTTAAAGTTAAATAACCTTACTGTAATGAATAAATATTAAATAGTATAATAAAAGTCAACTTCAAAGCTGTTTTAAGAACAAGATTATAAAACTTTGATACAAATATTTGTATAAATAGTGATACGATCTGAACAGCTATTCAAACAGATGTATGTTCAATCTGCAGGTGAAGGTTCAAATCCACCCCCAGCTTTCTGAGCACCATGGCAACATCCTTTTGTTCAAGTCTGTCTAAATCTGAACTGATTTTACAAAAACCCGTCACTCTCTATCATTCAGTTCATTCATTAAGCCCTTTCATTATTGACATTTATCTCTTCCCATGTCTTCCCTCGCTCCTCTGCATCTTGTCACTTTTAATATGCATGATTCCTATCTGAGGAACATGTGAAGAAATTTAGTGTGGAAGTGAGCACTGGAGTCCAGAAGGATACACAGGGTCTGGAAAGTCTCTCTGTCATCAAAGTGGTTCCCTGGAAAGAGATAAAGGCATTACTGACTTTCTATATCAGTCTAAATATGCTTCAGAGGTTCCTCTGTGGGGCTGTAAAGTGGCTGCGTTAAAAATAAATAATGTGGGAAGGGAACTACTGGTGTAAGGGATACAATTATATTAAATACACGTTCAGTATGCTGGTGAGTCTAGAAATGTCACTCTACGGCCTTTATTTAAAGCTACTGCCCGATCTTTTCAGTCCAGTCCATTCATTTCATAGCAGGGATTAATCCACACTTTCGGAGAGTAACAAGCGGGTCCCTCCAGATGTATTAGAAGCCATTAACACTGGTGGAGCAAAATTTAAAGGTTCACACAAGGATTTGCTGTAGGAGGGAAAAAAAGGAGGTGGAAACACATCCATCCCACCTGTAAATGTTTTCATAAAAATAAGGAAAAATAATAAGTTCCCTGTAAATGCCATCTGTCTGAGCTGTCACAAGTACACAGTCACACACACACTTTCAAAACAAGCTGCTCCACACTGCAGACAAAATCATTTTCTCATCTACACCTTAACCATGCTTACACACACCCTTACTGCAAATGTGTTTCCTCTTTTTATATGAATATATTAAGTTTCTTGTTGTACATTTGAACATTTTTAAATGAGCACATTAACTTCCCAGTCTATTTGAACACAACATGGGTGGTACAGGGTTCATGGATGCTTGTTACTGTAGTTTTCCCAGTGCTGCAGTTTTCTGCTGTTCCTTTATTCGATAAGGTTAAAATGACCACATCACATCATGGAAATGTTTTTAATTTTTTCTTGAGAGCTTAAAATAATAAGGCAACTGAACTTTAGGTCACCTCTCATCCAAAAGGCTTCTTCTGTACTAAAATCAAATGGTGAAGAGCCCCACAAAGTATTTAAAGTGAGGATTTTCCCCTTTTCAGGTGGTCCTGAGGGTTGTTGACCCACTATTGATCGTGTGAGTCGTCAAATGAGCCGAGGTGTGGAAGAAATGTGTGAATTATTACCATCACTGGGGGTTAAAAGTGAAACCAGTGTCAGACTTTGCCCAACTCCATCATGTGATCTACTGAGGTCACCTGAGGCAAGGTGTGAGTTGGGGTTGAGACGCCTGAGGATGGATCTTAAGGCTGCATTGTTGCTGGCTTATAGCTGGTGTCCTAAGCAACCACCTCTGTTCAATTACAGTCATTCACAGTGGACATGGCTTCCTTTACTCCTCTCCGAAACCATCTGTCTTCTGATGTTCAAAATGTAAACATTAGCATCTTCGAAAGTCTCCTTTGTCCTTTAAGTGTAGGTGTACTGCTGAGTCCTTTGTCCGGTTGAGGTGGCTATCCTATGTCTGTGGAGCGTGTTTGGGAGTTTCCTTGGAACAAACCAGTGGGGGTTTTTTAACTTGGACAATAAAAAGTCTTTTCACTGTAGTTGTGAACTGCCACTATATAAATAAAATAAATAGAAATGGAACCTCGCATGACCACAAGCCTTCACAGTGGGATGTCTTGGTCCACCTTTTATATACAGTCTATGGTTTTTGTCTACCCATTAAGGTTTCCTTCAATCCATCCATTTTCTTCTGCTTAACAGAAATGTGGTCATGGTGGCAGCAGGCTCAACAGGTCATCCTAAGCGGACATCCTTTTCCTCTGCAATGTTTAGCGATTCTTGCTGGAGAGCCAGAGACACTCTTATATAATGTCTCCAGCAGGTTCAGAGTCAACCCTTGGGCCTCTTCCTAGTGGAGTTTACCCAGAACACCTCCAACATTAAGAAACTGTATTACAACACGCTATAGAAACAAAAATTAGTTTGCATGCAAAATTACAAAAGGATCAGGTCGACAGCTGCAGCGATGCTGTCCGCCGTGCTGGACAGAGAGCTAAGCTACGCAACCTCACCTGCTACAGAAAACTCAAAGAATTCCCGGGTGACTTCTGAAAATGTGTTTTCCAGTTGCTGGATGAAGTAGAACTTTTCCGGGGGCGTATGGAAGACCTTGCAGATCTCCTGCACCAGCTTCACCGCCCAACTCATGTGATAGCCGTCCTTTTCACACACCTAATGTGAAGGCACAAGAAGAACACATTGAGTCAGTCTTGAATGATATAATGTTTCTGCTCTTCCTGTAATGATAAATCAAAATAAGCAAAAATGGTTAGGTAAGATATTTTCAGTGCTGGGAATAAAACATAAAATTCAATTGGGACACGTTAATAGGGACAACACTAATGAGCTCAAACACATATATATTAGAGTTGCTACTATTCCCCTATGGGGAAGATACAAAATAGCCAATCAATATTAGGACCATGGACAGAGCAAGTGATTCCTTTTGCTGTTTTTTTTTTAATAATACATATATATTTTCTGTTGCAGTACAAATAAGGTGAATTTGGAGACAATTTTTAATTAAATTACATAAGGGAAAAATGATCAGGGAGTGGAGATCACTAACTCAGCACCCCAAAGCAGAAAGGTCTTACATTTGAACCTCGGCTCTTGTTATTTTTTCACACGGGTTTCCTTCTAACGTGGCCTTTGCAACAATGGCAAGCTCGTCCAAAACTTGCTATACCTTCTGTCTTACACATGCTGGTTCTGGCTCAAGCAACTGCTCATTCTCAGTTACAAGGCAATAATTTTCTAATATACCAAATTTAACTATAAACGAAGTATAAATACCTGAGGATAAAAGCAGGAAATTATTTCTCTCACCAGTATGATGTAGACGATGATTCTTGAGATCTCAAGGAGTCGTCCATTGAGAGCCTTGCTGGCCAGAACAGTGTAGCAGAGATTGCTGCCACAAAGCACCAAAAGACGAGCTACATTCTCCACATGCCACGGATGAGGAATGACTGGAGACAGCAAGGAAACAAATAGCCAGCATCTACAATCACTTGAGGGAATCTATATGAGATTTTTCTACTTACAATCATTAAACTGAAATGTTTTACATGGATCTGAAAAACAGATCTTTTATTCATCTTATTGCTTGGGAATCTGTAACTCCCGGTGTGCATCTCTCTCTTATTCATCAAACGTACCAATGAGCTCCTCCATGATTGTGATCATCGAGTCAGTACTCCAGCCTTTGACTTGTAGGTTGCCAAAGAGCAAGAGGATAGCCTTGGCTAAGTGCCACAGAGCATTGTGAGGAAGCCCCCTCTCCACCAGATCCTGCCAGCTGAGTGTACCTGCATGAAGGAGTACACCTCAGTTATGTATCATTAAATACTGCACACTACTTTAACAAACAAAAATGACTATGTTAAATGTCAAAAATTGTATTACACCAGCATAACCTACTCAGGTCTCCTGTGCCACCTCACAACACTGAAAGTGGTTTTCTGGTTCTCTAATTTTTATGTTTGTTTAAAAAATAATTGCTGACACTTTCTCTGGAGCAATGAGCCCTTTTTTCAGGTTAAAACATGCCAGAATTTACAAAGCTGTACTGAAAATAACAGGATTTTTGTTATGATTTTAATATGTTTCCATAATGTCGATACTATCCAACTGCATTAATATTTCAGTAATACGTTATCTCACCCTCAGGCAGCAGAGGACCATAGAGGATGAACAGTAAGTGGGCCTGGCTGACCAAGGGCCAAGGCTTCAGGAGTTGCATCAGCCAGAAATGACACTCCGGCTGGTTCGGCCACGGGTCCAAAAGAACCTGACGGCAAAATAGCCGCAGCTGCAGCTCCTGATACCACTTCACACCTGGAAATGGACATACAAACTTATCCATAGCTCCCAAAGACTATCACAAAAGACACAGGTTCAGCAAGAGGCTGTAACTGAACATAGGAGCTTTAGCCATGGATTGTTCTCAGCATCATATTTCTGCTTTGTTCTCTGGATAACTCTGGAACACACACACCTGGTTTTGCAGTGATGACTGCTTCAGTTTTTTGCTGCAGGTTTGTGAGATCACAGAGGAAGTTGAATACTCTATGGCACTCCAGCTCATCCCAGCCTGCAATCAGAGTCTGTAAAAGAATCAATAAAATACCCCTCAATAGTTCTATTTCTTTTTTACAGATATTTTTTTAACACCAAGCTGAAAAACTAAAGACAAAAATTAATCATACCAAGCTAAAGATTTCCTAACCTAAAGTACTGTGTTTTTCTCTTACTGTTTATGCTATTATTACTACCTGAGCAAGACTGCCTGATTGTACAGTAACTCTAGGGTGAGATCTCTGTAACATTGTTATAGTCTTTGTTGCTAAAAAGTTTATCTTTCGCATGTTATCACATTTTGGGGCTCTGGTTGGTTATTTCCTTTTATTAGATTCAGGTTTCATAAACATGAGAGTCGTTACATGAGGGTCTTCACCTGGAGGAAGACTCCAAAGCTGGAGAAAGCAAAGCAGTCTGGTGCTACACATTTCTCCAACATGAAGCAGGGAATCTGAAACACATCAAGACAACAATAAGAGAGGCTTTTTTTCCACAGATATAAATTGGGATTGCAAATATAAAGTTAGTTTTTTTTTAACATAGTGCATAAACTTTTGTGCAATAGCAACATTTCATATATGTTTAATACATGTAGACAAATTAGGACCATCATGCTAAATTATATGTAATATTTTACTGCCTGACATCAAACATATAATTAGTATTAATCAACCTGTTAAAATGCCACCATGTTATGCTGCATAAAACAGCAATACAATCAAAGTTTAATTTTTTTTTTAACTTTTGCAACACATTACAAAAAACAGATGTATCGTTGCCTTCACTCAGGAAAATTAAAAATAAATGTAACTCATTTAAAAAGTTACAGTATTCTGTTATAGCCTGACATCTCACCTGCCCCTTTCTTACCTGTGAAAGCTTGCTAAAGATAAACTTTAACCTGTCCTTTGTGGGTAGCAACAGGGTACACCTCTTGAACAACACACCTAAGACATCAAACACGAGGTCACATTACCATTCGACGGTATGTTAAATAGTAGCTGAGCCTGTCAGAAATACCTGTGGTACCTTAAAAAGCAGCAAGATGAGCTATAAAAAACAAAACACTGAAATACCGAGGTCTCTGTAGTGTCCAGTGGTGGATTTCTGTTCAATGCGGCTGGAGTGGTGAAAGCTTTGGAGGATCATTTTATTCTTCCAGGCCACAGTGGAGATGTAGTCTGCAATATATCTAGTAATTTCCTTTGATACCATGCTGAACACACTGATCTCCAGCACTGAGAAAAACACAAACACATTTTCATCGATCAAAAATGCAATCCCAATTAAACTGTAACTGTAAAAGTTAAAACAACCCTTTTCTAAACAGATTACATCAGGACATTCCAGAATGGAGCTATTATTGCAGAAAGTGTTGTATAAGTAGTGCTTAAAATTACACATAAAGACACATAGTTACACATATATGTTGGTAAAAGCTTTTGTACCTCATATAAATTATACAAACAAAAGTTCTGAGCTGTACCCAAAAGCCCCTTACAAAATAACAGAGCTCCTATTATATATTAACTGGGGGACAGTGTTACAGGTACAAAATAATAGGTGAAACTCACCAGACAGTTTGTCTAGGATCATGTCAAACACCTCTGCAGGGATCCTGCTGAAGAAACTGGTGCAGCTAGTGGAGCACTGGCTGCGGGTCATGATGGTCCTAGAAGGTGTGGGCCCATTACGGTTCTTCTTGTAAGGCGTCTGTGTCCGTGAATACTTACTAACATCTCTCAATGGCTTCCCTCTGACCATTGTCATCGCTGGCTAAGTGACTGTCAAAAAGATAAGCAAATATGACTGGGAAACACTAGGCTAACACAAAGTCAGCTAACATAGGTAAAAGTAACTCATAAAAACTACATTTTCATCAACTTTGAGCCTCACAAGAGTCACAAATTCAGACACAGAGTTAACAGGGCTACAAGCTGACATTACAACATCTTACCTGTGCGTGAATAGCAAATCCTGGAAGTAAAGGTATTGGCAGCTAACCTAGCTGCTTTCTTTAATGACACATTAGCAGACAACGGCGCGAAACTGCCCCCTCTCTCTCTTTCCTTTCATCTGTGCGGTAGGAATGGGAAAATATTTATATCCTTAAGTTACAACACCTTTATATATATGTTACTAAATTAAGGCTAAAAAGAAAGCAAATGTCAGCACAGACTGTAAGTAAATCAAACGAAAAAAGAAAAAAATTATAAAATTCCTCACTGAAAAACAGTAGCAGATAGCTAGTTGTAGCTAATAGCTTGGTTAGCTGTTATCCCAGAAAGCCATAGAGACTTTTCCTCTATGGTATTATTAAATAATTAAATAAGGTATTATTAATGTTTAATAATAGTAAGATAGTTGTTAAATGATACAGTCAGTCCTTTTATATATATACATATATAGCTTTTAAATAGCCTATATTCAGTTCCAGATTTTATGTATGTTGTGTGGCATTGTTCCATTACCCTATTATCAAGCCAATAGACCCTGGGTGTCAAATATAAGGCCTGGGGACTCGAATTGGCAAAGTATTGTAGCAAAAAGTAATTTGTGATGTCTCTATGTGTTTTGTTTTGGGGGGGTAGTATGTTTACTTGGATTAGTAAATTGACTTATGAAGACTAAATATATACATATATATAATAAATACATTATCTCACTATATACTAGTGAGTTTTTCAAAATGCGTCCACGGTAAAAATGAAAATAAAAAAATGTTGATTTACATTTTCTGTGAATTAACAGAAACAGTTTGGGGTACCAGTACTGTTTCTGTAATTTTACACATTTCTTAAAATTTAAGCCCAACAAGTCAAGTCATGGTGACAAATTTCATTTTTTTCTCATATTAAGATATCTCAAGGATTACATTTGTAGATAAACCTCTTTGCACTGACAGAAGGGCGAGTTTCACTGGTCCATCACACTTAAGATCAAAGTGGGAGGTATGTGGGCCACAATGTAAAATAGGTTAATATCCCTGATATAGACCATATTCACAACAGACATTTTAAAATGTCAGGAAAGCAAAGTGGTTTTATGTTAGTTTAGGTGTGGTCCAGTGCTAATTAGAGTTATCATTTTTTGATGCTAATTAATTGTAATGCTTTGAGAAGCCACAGTGTTTGCAGTAAATACAGATGTGTCACCTGAAAGGCCCTGTATGACATCCACACCAATGCTTTTTTTTCCCATTATGGTTTGCTGATAGAATTTATTGACCTCACTTAACTCCCATTATTGGTCCAACCAACCTCAACTCCCGTATCAGCGGTCTAATCAGCCAAATGGCCAAAACACCTGTGTCTATGTGTGTGTTTTGTGCGTAAGCAGGAGCTTTTAGATATGTGACTTTGTAGGCTGTTTCGTCGTTAATCCACATAAAGTGTGTTGACAAAATATGTGTGGCACAGGCAAGACCTCTAAAGACTTAAACCAGTTTAAAAGAATGGCCTGTACTACACACATTACCCTCTAGCACTTTGTCCAACAAACCAACTGTGCTCAGCTGCTAATCACAGGATTATTCTGCTTAACTAAGATTATTAAGTGTTCCACATTCAAATGGCGTCTCCCACAGGCAGACCTTGGAGAGGATCATCTCTTCACTATAGAGCTGTCACAGAGAGTTGTATGAAGGGCCCAGGGGACAGACTGGGAAAATGCTCTTGTATACCAAGAGGATGTCACGCCAGGTTAAACTTGGGACACAGAATGAGGAAAAGCACGGAGAGAGAAGCTCAAACTTCGATGAATTCACCAGCATTTCCTGGATTGCCCTACAGTATGTACAAGTGGAGTTATTGTCCACTAGTTTCATTATTGTTCATGTTTTGTTTTCAGGTAACTTTAGTTTGAGTAGTTTCAATGGTGAGTTTGCTCTTTTCAGTTGAGGTTTTTTTTCTTTGTTTGTTTCAAACATTTTAGTTAAATCTTCATTACTTTCTATTATTAATTTTATATAGGCTGCAATACACAGATTTATATGAGCCAAAGCCTTCTCATGCTGGTAGTGTTGACTAAATCTAAATAAATTCGCTGTATGTTTTTTGTTTATTTGAGGTAGCTAAATTACATCCACGCATTGTTTTAATTTTAGTTAACTAAAATTACCTAATGTGCAAGTCATGTATTTAAAAAGAGTCTTAATTGGCTGCAGCTTTGTTTTGTCTCTTTAAATTGCTTATAATAGCAGTTAATAAACATTAAGCACTCCTCTACAAGTTTGTTGTTGGATTTAATTCTGTATTCATTTATTCTTGTTTTTATTATTATTATCAACAGATCTGTAGGTGCAGAACTGATTTACTGAGACAAAAGCAGCACAGCCAGCGAAGACAATGTCTGTTCTGTCTGCCTCAGCTTAGCAGCGCTGCCCTGCCTCCAGGTCCACATTTGACATTGGCCCTGTTTATCTGTCAGGAGCAAGAAGCCAGCAGCGGAACTGTCTCTCATGTCATTTCTGACATGATGCTGCCGACACTGACAGGGATAATGCCGATGATGATGATGATGATGAAGATGATATCTAAAACAGGCCAGTCACGCAGCTGACAGTCCTGCAACGCACAAACACAAACACACATCCACAGATTGTTTGTCCATTAAGACAAGAGCAGAAACAGAAGGAGCTGGTCAATGTGGAGTCAAAGGCCCTGTTTATCTGGAGGTTCTCCAAGTACATCTCTGCATCTCAGGACGAGTATACCATCTGGACACCTGTGATGATAGTCCTGTAGTCCCCTTATTGGTGAGTATTTAAATGTGGAAACTGTTAAGTAAATGTTAGAAGTACAGGTAAGGCTACGCAGCAGTCATGGAGTGTTTTATATTGTAAGTGTGGTTTGCAGAGTAGTCAAAAACTAAACTGGGCTAATTTCAGGACAAGCAAATTTGAAACAAGACACTTGTCACAGCTTTGCCTTTGTTCCCATTGCTTAATTGTTATGCCTTCAGCGTAGTCAATCATTAAATAAGGACAAGGAAGCTTGTGTGTATGTGATATTTTAAGAGGCTCCGGCAGTGCCAGGTCTAGCACTGAACAATAATCAGGCTTCATAAACAGCTTCTGTTCTCTGAGGAAGTCAAAACAATGGGTCTGTATAAGCACAGTTTGGTCTTTGGTGTGAAACCTAAAGTCAGTTTTATTCATGCCAGAGCAAAAAGGCACCCTTAATTAATAGTATTGTTTGTCTGTTTATTTACCACATTGTATTATTCAGAGACATGAAGTCTAGGGAACAAAAGTAAATGATTAAGCATGGATGTTTTTTACCTTTTCACACTTTTCAGGTAGGGGATCTGTAGTTGTAGCCGACAACTGAATGTTATGGTGTTTTTAGGGCTCAGCATGCATTTGCAAATGTAAAACTAAATGCCAAAGGATGTCAGGTCAGAAATTTTCATTGAAAAATAACATAATTTGGCCAATTATTACAACAGCAGTCACTGCTATCCTCTCTTGTCACAGTTTGGGGCCCAGCGGCTGGAGGCTCTGTCAGCAAGTCGTTCAGTCCTTCGCTTTCAAATACCCTGCAGAGCTGTGAAAAATTTCAAAGTTAGTGGCTTATAGCGGTGCTTCTCAGCTTGGGTGGTTTCTGTAAATGTTTAATTTCCTCTCTCTCTGCCTTCTTGAGGGGCGGCGAAGAGCTTAACAAATAGACTTCTGTGGTTTGCCCTCCAGAGGAGAGCGTTAAACAGGTGAAGCTGAACACCGCACTCATTAGTTACACATGCAGTCACCTGCCACTCACCAGAGACGGATGCCAGAATACTGAAAGTTTCCACAGCTATTTGTGCCCACACTCGGGAGAGACACTTGAGGAATGACTCAGACTCTGTGACTGGATGTGAGCTCAGTGGAATTACTGTACTGCTGGGAACTGCGGCGATAAGAGGAGTAATCCAGCCACATTTCAGCCTGCGGGACAGTCAGTAGTTTTGTTCTGAAAGTTTTCTTTTTAAGTGGCATGTATTTAAATTGGTTTATGTTTGCCGATTTTTATGAAACCTCTGAATCCAATGCAGTTGTCATCTTGTTTTAAGGGACATTGAAATGCTGCTGAGTTTTACTAGAGTTTATACATTTTTACTGACGGTAATTTTAAGCTTTGCCATTTCAGGATCTCTCTGAAAGGAGCCGATCATGGCCAGCATGGCGCTTCAGCTCCTTGGCTTCTTCTTAGGATTGCTGGGGTTTGCAGGAACTATAGTTGCAACCCTGCTCCCTCACTGGCGAAGCAGAGCTCATGTGGATGCTAACATTATCACAGCCACCGGGTACATGAAGGGCCTGTGGATGGAGTGTGTCTGGCGCAGCACTGGTATTTACCAGTGCGAGCTGTACAGATCTTTGCTGGCGTTGCCACCCGACCTGCAGGTACTACACGAACACCAACATGTAGAAAAATGAGAAGAGCAGAAATCTCAAAACACATATAGGGTGGTTTTTTTTATTTATTTATATATTTTTTCATAGTATGTTACCTGAAAACCTGCTGAAAACCTTATTAGTCGATCATTATGAAGTAAGCATCTTTTTAAAAATCCTTTTTTGGAATTCTGACATCTCATAAACAAAACCAGTTACTAACCTATCATATAATAATATAAAATCATTAACTTCAATTCATTTGATAGCAACCATGCATGTTAACATAACTCTGTAACTCCAATACACAGCTTAAATTAGCATGCTGCACAAAAACTTTATAGCTATATGGTTATTTTCCACCTTTACACCCAGTTAGGCGTTTACGTTCACAATGAACAATTTAAATATGAAGTTTTCAGTTGTCATTAATTATCAGTTTAAATGCTAATGAAAACAATACTTATAGCCCAACTCATTAGTACATATTCACTTTTAGAATAAAGGTTTAGGATGGGAAGGTAGGTGGAAGGTCAAGAAGCTTAGTTAATTCAGGACAGGTTCTTTTAAGGACTCTTGAATATTAAATATATGTTGCTTCAATCACTTTACACTCCTGGATTTTATTAATATAATAAGTACATTATACTACATATATATATGATATTAATATATTATTATATATTAATATCATTGAATATATTTTCTTATGTGAGTTTTTAGTCATATTGCTGTTATTATTAAACTCAGCATACTCACTATTCAGAAAAACCTACATAGTCTCAAATTAGTTTAATGTGTTGGATATTTATTAATAGGGACAGACAATAACTCTTAATATAGGCTAGAATAGGAGTGTTTGCACTTATTAAAAAGCAGTATATTAACTGACTGGTTCATTGCCCAGACCTGTTAAAGTAAGAATTCATTTATAGTCCAAAGTTTAATAGTTGTCTACTGTTTCCCTCTCCACATCAGGCTGCCCGGGCGCTCATGGTAATCTCCTGTCTCACCTCAGTCCTGGCATCTCTGGTCTCTGTAATTGGGATGAAATGTACCCGCTTCGCCCGGGGTTCGTTGATTAAATCTCCCCTGGTCCTGAGCGGTGGGATTTGTTTTCTTTGTGCTGGGCTTCTTTGCCTGGTCACCGTGTCCTGGACCACCAATGAGGTCATCAAGAATTTCTACAACCCATTAATTCACAGTGGAATGAAGTATGAGATCGGACTGGCTGTGTATCTCGGATACGCCTCGGCCTGTCTCAGTCTGGCCGGGGGAATGGTGCTGTGTTGGAGCAGCAGTGGAGACAGGTCACGGCAGAGTCCCCCCCATATGCAGAGGGGTCAGTCATCACATCTTCCCCCTGTCTTCAACAACTTACATCCGCCTGCTCCACCCTACAGGCCCCCCAAGGCCCTGAAAGGCAACCATGCTCCCTCGCTTTGCTCCGCTTCCAGCAGTGGCTATAGGCTCAATAACTATGTCTAAGACTAAGAGGAATACTGAAACAATAACTGTGAGACGACATGGACCCTTTTTTCAATATTTTTAATTTTTATGTCCTGCGTACCCATAAAAGGATATCAGCTGGAAAAGAGAAGGCCCCCATAATGCAAAAAAAAGAAAAGTCAGATTTGAACAGATATTTGACTCTGTCTTTCCTCTAACATAAACAACCAAGAGCCTTGGCTAGTCTTATGAAACTTTAACCCTGTAAGGCTTTTCCTATGCACCTGAAGGACCAGGAGGTGGCAGTGTTTTGCAGGAAATCATCACAGAAAAGACGATATAAATCATATTCCATGTTCTTTGCTGTGACTCTCATGTTATTGGATCATTTATCTGGCCTTCTTCCTAGATGGGATTTAACTCTTTCTGAAAGGCAGTTCCCTTTAAAGAAAAAGATTTTATGTCAGTACTCAGTGTTTTAAATCATTTTCATGACACTGAAAATAAAACCTGACACTATAAGTTGTCTAAATATGTGCACTAGTGTTAATAAATGATTAAATGCTATATTATTACTATTGTAAGCATTCTCTGATGAAAGGGACTGGAAAAGGCTGTTGCAAATTTATGATCACAAGTTACATTTTCACCTTAAACCCATGTTTGTAAAATAATAGATTGTTAGAAGTTTAACACCCAGAAAACCTTTTTTGTATGTGTTAAGTACCAGGCCTGCCTGTGAAGCTCTATTAAAATATAATTTCAATGTTTTTTTGCCAACTTATTCTCAGATTTCCGTAAATCTTGACCAAGCCACTGGATGGCGACAAAGGTCTTTTGAAAAGGCATCCCAAACCATTTTTGAAGAGCTGCTTGTATTTATTTAGTCTACCTTGTTTGGTGTACTGCATAGGACACCAGTTGCATCGCAAAATCTGAGCACTTTTTTTTGTCTGAATGGCTCTGACATATTGTGAGTCATTAGCCATATATGTGGAATTATTACCACCTTGCGGAGCTTTTCTGGCTGTCTGCCTACTGACATGTAACACTGTGGACATCTTTCTGAGGCTTATTAGTTGGAAAACCCTCCAATTAGAGCTGCCCTCTTTCTGGCAGGCTGTCAGACCAATGACTGTATAAAAGAGCCACACAGGCACTAAATGAGAGGACATGTCACGATTCAAGGAAGTGACTTATCTTATTTCAGCAATCAGACTAGTCGTTGTCATCATTTACATCAATTAGATAAATTACATTATGAATTAACGGGAAAAAATCTATTTAATGCCATAAAACTATAAGATTATTTACATTAAACCTTGTTGAACTGCTCCAGAAAAAGGGTTAAATTGTATATCTATAGGAATTATTTGCTTTGAAATCACAGGTTAAAACATGAGTACATTGAGTTGGGCCAAAGATTGGTTGCTGAGCCAAAATGTGTTTAAATGAGCAAAACAATATGGTAATTTTAGGATCCTGGGCCTGTGCAAGATATATAAAAACTCTGTTTTGAATTTATATCAGCTCAAACTTATATTATTTTGTTAAACAGGATAACTTTATTTCCTCCCTCATTAAAAAATTACAAATTTAAGGCACTTCTTACATCAGTGAAAGCCTTTTTTGATGTGTGTGCAATACAGGCTTTCCCTGCTGTACTGCTGCTTTCACGTGCACATGTTGAGCTCAGCTTTAACATCTTTTTTTTTTTTTTTAATTAAACATCTCAGAGAAGTACTTACCAAAGCAAATACTTTTTTTAAAGGGGGCGGTTTAAATATGATTTAAACCACATAGAAATACGAAATGTTAGTTCAGCACCATGGACAGCGGAACTGGGTTCCTTCATAGGAAATCTTTAACAGTCATAGATCCCGGTGCAGGAAGGCGATATAATAAAATACTGTAACTATGCTGCTTCCAAGTGTCTAAAAGTTTACTTCAACATCATGTTGATCAAACGCACGAACTTGCGAGTAGATTGATGTTTTTGGACGAAAAGGCGTCAGAGTTGAATGTGTAATGCGGACTTATAAAGTGGAAATTAATCCTATGTACGTGGCTCACATTCTCAGCATCACTGCCATACAACAAGCCTTTGCAGTAAAGGCGCCTTGCCTTAATCATCAGCGAGCGAGGACCTGCGCAAGATCATAAATCAGGCCTGAAATGTAACCTGGCAAAGTAAAGGTTTCATCTATTGCCAATATGATATTATGATATTGGAAAGCTTTTCCGCAGAGGTTGTGCGTCATGCCATTCTCTATTAGGTGCTATTTTCGTCCTGCCCTGGAAGACATTTATCCACCATCTACCCACCCTGACAGCACCCAATAAACCCACCACTCCCATTCATCTCCACCCCTCCACCCACCTCCAGCCTCTCCCCCTCCCTCGCTTGGTCCGTCTCCCTCTCTGGTGCCGACGAGCATTTGTGATTTAAAAAACAACATAGTTGAATGGTGTTTGGTCGTCCAGGAGGATTACAGACTGGCACCGCAATATATCACAAAGATAATTTGTCCCTTACACTTTTTTGAATCTACTTTTGGAGTCCCTGCTCTTGTGATCTATTTAGACCCGTTTTTCCAAAGCAAAGGTAAGAAAATTCTATTTTGTAATAATTTTACTAAAATGATATGTGGTTGCCGAATTTTACTGCATTAACAATTGATTTAAAGAGAGCTCAATAATTCAACACCGGCCTCTTGGCACCTTGGTGTCAGCGCAACGGGGAACCTCAGGTTTGAGTTTGAGCACGAACCTCATCAATGCAGCTGTTTTTATGAATCTGTTGGAAAACGGACCGGATTTTTTTCCCAATGCATCGCCATTACAAAGGAGTGCCCGACTTTTGCGCACAATAGAGTTACCAGAAACATGCAAATGTGGGTGCACATCTTTGGAAGCGTAAAGTTGTAAATGCGTTGTTTTTTTTACTTACTTAAGTCAAATGACCGAAAAGAATATCTGTAAATGAGGGCGCATAACGCGTGTAAAACACGTTCAGCTGTTGTGAAGAACTAACTAAAGTAACACTAATAATGTGCGCACTCTTGGACTGATACCACTGGATCGAGTTTGCATCGTTTCTGATTCCGATCTGTTGATTTAGTTACACAAGCTGGAGTCCCTGCTGGATACGGTAAGATTCATGGTCGCAGTATTTCCGAGCAGGAATTTGCAAATCGGTTATTTTATCTAAAATATAGTTTAACCTGAGGAGTTTAAACGAAATTAGCAAGTATATATAAATGTATTACTTGTCACACTTTCACGTGTACTAATTTAAACTTTGACATTTAGTTAAAAAATTATTATCATCATCATTATTATTATTATTATTATTATTGGGAAAAAATGATTAGTTGTTCAGGCTAATATAACTCCGGTTAACAAGGCGCATTAAAACTGTAACAGCTGAATATTTGCAGTAAGCGTGCATGTGCGCAGAAAACCTGAAAATGACATTTGAAATACTTTGTAATTTCTAACGGCGGTGGAAGCACTGGGCATCACTTGGACTTAGCCAGTATTACATCCGACAGACTGAGGATAAAATGCTTCTGTTTTGTTTCTTTTAAGAAATGTATTTGTCACACATTAGTGTTTTCAGGTTGATTAAATTGATAGCTTTTGAAATGATGTTCCATGTAGTTGCAGTTACAGTTTGTCTGCACTCCTTAAAATGTGTTTCTGCGGGTTGGGATTGTGTGTTTTTATTATTTCTGACAAAGCACAAATGTATCATTAAAAAGCTTTTTCTTTTGTTTTTTCAAAGTTTTCTCCATGAGTATCCAGTCCGCGCGCAGCAGCACTTGATCTCGGCGGGGAAGCGGAGAAAAGGAAGATGACCATTCACGTCGAGGGTCTCGTGGCTATCGTGCTCTTCTATGTCCTGATTCTGTTTGTGGGGATCTGGGCTGCGTGGAAGAATAAGAACTCTGGAGTTGGCGAAGGCATAGATCGGAGCGAGAGTATCATGGTTGGGGGAAGGGACATCGGCTTGTTCGTTGGTGGATTTACGATGACCGGTGAGTCTTTAAATCTATATTTCTTGGTGTCTGTTCGACGGCAGCCACGTGCGCATTTTGTCCAATTTTCATACCATACAAGGTCCAAAAGGAGAAAAAAAACAAAAACTTTCCATTGACTAGGGTCTTCCGCTCCGTCTTTTACGCACAGATTGCGCAGCGGGCAGAAGTAGAAATTTCCATCACAGTTTTCAACATTATACTCATGCAGTTCGGAAAAATTGAAATGCATATTTTCTTTTGATTTGTTAATTTACAAATAAGTTTTCTTCTTCTTTTTCAGCCACTTGGGTGGGAGGGGGCTACATTAATGGAACAGCAGAATATGTCTACCTCCCAGGTTTCGGCCTGGCCTGGGCACAGGCACCCTTTGGTTATGCTCTCAGCCTTGTAGTAGGTAGGAAACCTAGAAAAACTTGGATAAATATATCTGCTTATAGCTAGATTAAAAAGGAAAAGAGTTGCATCACCTAATGTAGTTAATGTAATGTAGTTTTAATGTAGTTAAAGTTCTTTTTGCCTAGAAATGAATATGCTTTCCTATTTTTAAGACAGAAATTCATTTACATTAAATTCATATTGATATGATATTTAGGTGTAGGAAGACTGATATTTGTGCCATTGGTCTGATATTAAAGTAAATGTAAATTTAAGCTGTGTTGCTGAAGCATATAGAATTTGGTCTATTCATTAAGGTTATTATACAGCATCAGCACACTTTACGTTAAGTTAGTAGTATTGTACAACTTTCTAAAATGCTTCTCTTGTGCTTTTTGTCTGCCTTACCTCAACATCTGACATCACTCAGGGGGCCTTTTCTTTGCCAAACCCATGCGATCACGTGGATATGTGACCATGCTGGATCCCTTCCAGCAGCTATATGGAAAAAGGATGGGTGGTCTGCTGTTCATCCCTGCACTCATGGGAGAAATCTTCTGGTCTGCAGCTATTTTGTCCGCTTTGGGTAGGCATCCCAATGGATGAGATCGTGAATCTCACCACTTTAAATCTAATCTATGCTTTACAATATACTGCATTGTATGCCCAAACTCATTGTGAGTGAAACATCAAGTTACCCAGATTTTAGTGAATATTTTTTTTTCTTCTTCACTCTGGTTATATTTCCATGCAGGTGCGACTCTCAGTGTGATAGTGGATATAAATATCAACATGTCTGTGGTGATCTCAGCACTGATAGCCATCTTCTACACACTTGTTGGAGGACTTTACTCTGTTGCATACACAGATGTGGTCCAGCTCTTCTGTATCTTTCTGGGTTTGGTGAGTTTCAGAGCTACTCAACCAGCAGCTCTAATGATTTTAGCCAATATTTAAACCAAATCTTCTAGCAGTTCAACAAGATTTTTAAGTCATAACTTTAAAATAGATATAAATTTATACACACAGAATCATATCAAAACATGAAATTGATAAAAGCACCTTTTGTATCAAGAACACAGGGTAAAGTAGAACTTGATTTCAACAGTTAGATTTTGAAATGCTATAAAAATATAATAATTCAATTTTTACATTTTTTATTGTATTATTGTTACATTATGATATTCTTCTTCTCCTTTCAGTGGATCAGTGTGCCTTTTGCTCTGTCCAATCCTGCCGTGTCAGACATCGGTGTTACAGCCAAGAAAACAATCTATCAATCTCCTTGGCTCGGGAAGATTGAGCCCGAAGACAATTGGCTCTGGGCGGACAACTTCTTTTTGCTTGTAAGCCATAACTTTTATCTGAAGTTTCACCAAGAGACAGTATATAACTCTAAAGTCAATTGCAGACACACTTTCACTGAAGTCAAAATAAGAGACCCATTCATGCACATAGCATTTAATGGTTTCTTAGTACTGAAATGGAGTTCTTCACTAGAAACAAAGAGATTCACAGTATTTTTTTAGACTGCTGATTGTAATGCATTGGTTTGGTGTTTCTGTTTCTAGATGTTGGGGGGGATTCCCTGGCAGGTCTATTTTCAACGGGTTCTTTCTGCTTCTTCAGCTACCTACGCCCAGGTCCTTTCATTCCTTGCTGCCTTCGGTTGCTTGGTCATGGCTGTCCCCTCTGTCCTCATAGGAGCTATAGGGGCTTCCACTGGTAATAATACACACAGAGACACAAACACAAATATGCACCCACAGGTTAAAATGGGGGTCCCATAATATTTTAATAAACTGAATTAGATGAGTTGCAGAAACAGTTTTTTTAAACAGTGTACCCAAGCGTAGTATATATAATCCTTTCTTTAAGTGGTAATGGAGCTAGCTGTCATTTGCAACCAGATTTACAAGGACAACAAAGACGGGTAGAAGTACGAATCACTATACAGTGCCACCACTGCTTCATATGCACACACGCTGTTATGTCTGGACTGCAGCTGTTAAATCAGACTTTTTAGGCAAACACACGCTAATCAGAGACTAATCCAAGACTGATGTGCACACGCACAGACATACACAGTGATTAAGCAGTAAATGAAACATCACAAGACAATCGAAACATCCAAGAACCTGATCCTTTATTCAAACGGGAAAGTGTGATCAAAGAGAGCACCCTGGCTTCATGGGGTTGTTTACACCCCAGCAGCCCTTTTCTTTTTTCAGATGTGTAAATGCAGATGTATACAGTGTCTGGAGGGTAAACAGCAGACGGATGCTGTCACGACGTGCAGAGGAGAGAGAGCCATCAGACCATGGCGATTTAGTGAATATTACATCTGAAGAGGAGCTAATTAATCTGGTCCATCTGAAGCCGTTCCACGTATAACTGGCACTAATCAACCACTGCCTATGAATATCTGGGGATGGGTAGAGAAAGACATAGACTGTGTACCTCTTGTGGAGGAGGAGGAGGGCAAAAAATAGTAGAAAGAAGGTTAGGGTAAAAGAGAGTGGTGTCAACTTGTGAGTGAAAAAAAAATATTTTGTGTCTAAAGGAAAGGTAGAAGGAGAAGAGAGAGGAAGATCACCTGTCCTGTATATATACAGTAAATGCTATGGTTAATTTGAGGATTTTTTTTCTTAAAAACTTTGATATAAACCATAGTCGTCTGAATGCTGGCTTAACGAAGATGAGGGTATCAGTACAGCTAGCGTGCATGCATACTTTTATATCTAATAAGTTAAGCATAGACTGTCAGAACTATTGGCTCCCTTATGATGTTAACCATTATCAGTGATTAATCGACAACAGTTAAATGCAATTAATCAACATAATGTCCATAATTACTTAATACTGACTCATATGCTTCCACGGATCATTAACAAACCAGTATATTACCCTCGTCTATGTTGAACTGGGGTCTAGTTTTCAGTCAGTATCCAGTTTAATTCGTACTATTATTACTGTGGCTTTGTTTATTGTGTTTTGACCAACAGCAGATTGAATCTGTGCAGCTATTAAGGCACCTAGACACATTAAGGCCTTTTGTTTCTCAGCTTTAAAGCATGCGTATCCACTGAGAGCATTAACCTTTTTTTTTGTCTGAAAAGCTAAGGGATCAAAAATTGTAATAAAGAAATCCGTACACTTAAATTTCTGCAGGGTGGCCAGAAAAGAAATGCTATTAATCTTAAAATGTGAATGTGTGCCAGGTACAGTTTGTTCAGCTTTAGTTATGTTGTGTTACTGCCTCATGCAAGGCACTTTCTTTCTGTTTTTTTGTTCAAACCAATAATTAAGACAAATGCTGATGACTGTTTTTCTAATTTAATACATAGATAATCTTGACAGTTGAGTGCAAAGATTGACTGGTTGGCTGATTGTTTCATAAGAGCTGTAATAATAAACTGTGACATTTGCATTGTTTACAATGATCAATTTTTAACTGTTTCTCATGTCCTGATTCAGACTGGAACCAAACTACATATGGTTCCCTCCCTCCAAAGGATAAGGATGAGTCAGACATGATCCTTCCTATAGTGCTTCAGCACCTCTGCCCACCATACATCTCCTTCTTTGGTCTGGGGGCTGTGTCAGCTGCAGTCATGTCATCAGCAGACTCATCCATACTCTCAGCCAGCTCCATGTTTGCCAGGAACATTTATCAGCTCGCGTTTCGGCAGTCGGTAAGAGCAATATTCCTAGCACACACGTACGTCTGCACAATTTCAGCAAGTGGTTCCAAACATCAGTCAGCCTATCGATAAATCAACGTTATTTTCATACGAAAAAAACAACAAAACAAGAGCCTACAGCAGAAATTATATGTGCACTTTATCGAATTTGTTTAATACCCAAAACCACACACAAAACCTCAAGATGGAAATCTTTGTAAGTTGTTTGTGTTATAATTATTTGTTAGATAATGTTAGATGGTTAGATAATCTGCTAAATTGGTCCCACTGAGATTTCCTGCTATTCATTCCCATCACATTTGTAACAGACATTAATTTTCAGAATTGTGAAGATTACTGTGCATGCTAATACTGTGCAAAAGTCTTAAGCCAACCTGCTTTTCTTTATACTTTGGTAGGAAAAAATATATTCAGGCATCCTGTTATTGTACTAACAGTGTATTTGGGAGCATTGTCATTTTAAAAAATGAAAAATGAAACAATTGCTAATCGGATGCTTGCCAATTTTCCGAAGATCCCCCACACCACTGGTTGAAATGCAAACCCAAACCTCTGTTGTGTTGTAAAAGTGGCTGCAGACACATATTTATACCTCTCTTCTGGTTTCATTTGAACATAATAATTATGATTGGAGAGAAAAAATAAATAAAATTTGGATTAATCACTCGATAAGACCTGTTGCCGTTGATTTTAAGACCAAATAGTGCCCTACAGTGTTGTTTTGTTGTACCACTGAGCTCACCTTTTCTCATCATCCAGTTTCCCTGAATAATAAGAGTATGGAGAATTAAATGAGTGAATAATTTCAAACAGAACCTACATCTCCAAGCGCTTTCGTATCTAAGTGCAACCTCACACGGACACTACTTTAGCTGTAGGCTCTAATCTTTTATCTGAACTGACTTTCATTTAAGTTAACACCCTGTTCCCCTCCAGTTGTTATGTGTCTGTCTTTACTCTTTTATCCCTTTCATCTTCCTTACAGGCCTCAGATCGGGAGATTGTTTGGGTGATGCGCCTCACCATCTTTGTGTTCGGAGCTCTGGCCACTGCCATGGCATTGTTAACAGGATCAGTATACGGCCTGTGGTACCTGAGCTCTGATCTGGTCTATGTCATCATATTCCCCCAACTTCTCAGTGTGCTGTTCGTTAAGGGCACCAACACCTATGGTTCTGTGGCTGGTTATATCTTTGGTCTTCTGCTGCGCATTGGTGGGGGGGAGCCCTACCTCAAACTACCTCCATTCATCTATTACCCTGGCTGGGTGACCCAGGAGAAGGTCCATCACCTCACTGGAGATGTAGAGCACTTTGTCCAGCAGAGGTTCCCCTTCAAGTCTGTGTCCATGGTGGCATCCTTCTTGGCCAATGTGTTTTTTTCTTACCTGACAAAGTATCTATTTGAAAGTGGTATGCTGTCACATAAGTACGACTTCCTGGATGCTGTTGTTTCCAAGCACAGCAAGGAGATAATGGACAAGGCTACACTGGTAAGCAACCATGATAACATAATTCTTTCAGAGATGGCTCCTGTCAGGCAGGTCTTGGGTGCCTCACTTGCTGGGACCTTTACCAACACGGAGGTCCTCAGTGATGATGGGGCATCTAGTCCAGAGGCTTTTCACAATGAAGATTAGACATTTAAGGCACAAAGTAAACTAGAACCAAGGAATGTAAAGAAGAAGGAACAGTCAAAAGAGGCATCAATATTCTTCAGGAAAATTACTACTGCCACACTGGGAGCCAAATCAACAGAGCATCTGCTGTGGCTTTCAAGTGACTCCAAGTTTCTGACGGCAATATGGTGCCTCCTTCTTTTTTGAGATTCCTTGCCTAGAAACAGCAAACAGACTCAATCACCTGTGCGAATCATGCCACACTCATTCTTGTGTTTTCTTATCATGACTCTGTGAAACTTTAACCGTTTTCATTTAAGTGCTGCTATAGTGATCGGAGGAACTTTGGATGGATGTACAGTGGGCCTTTATGAGCAAGTCTACAAGGATTTGTTGTGGATCATGAAAATAGTGCAATATCTAACCAAGAAACTGTGTCCACATCTACAAGTCATTATACAAAGCATAATATACGTAAGTTCGTTTACATGCACCTGACAACTAAGCTTTTATCATACTTTGAGTTTCATGTAGAACAACTTTATTGATAGAGCAATAATATTTTTAGGATCCACATTGTACAGCTAGATAGATTTTACTGAATTTGATTTTTACCATGTCTTGTTTAAACCTGAAGACCAGTAGATGTTTGCAAGTTTTATGTTCTGTTTTCAGCTCGATTTAATCTTCTTGCTGAAGTCCATAATTATATGACCAAACCGTGACTTTACCAAATAGAAGATACTGGCTAAATCAGCAAAATCCCAAACAACGTTCCATAAAAACATTTTTTTCATTCACTGCCAACAGTTAGCAAGCTAACTACCATCTTTGTTGTATTGACAAGATTTCACTAAACAAAAGAGATCAATGAGTAAGAGCATAAGAAGAATTCATTTGGGGGGGGGCAAAATACAGGGCAAAATTATCGTTCATTTGAATGCAATGGGTGGTGTTGTGGTTAACATGCTCGCCTTACACCCGAAAGATCGCCAGTTCATAACTGAGAGGAGACACAAAGCCAGCCTCAGGAGGTCACAAGCTAGTGTACTCCCACTATTTTGACCCAAGTCCCTACCTGGATAAATGGCAGGGTTGTGTCAGGAAGGGCGTCCACTGTAAAAATCTGTGCCAAATAAAATATGTGGATACATCCTCTGTGGTGGAACTAAGGGAGCCACCGAGAGTACCTATCCATCAGATTAATGAAACTTCTGCTCAGCTCTGTTTTAATCTTTGCTATTCTTGTCAGTACTGACGAGTCCCTAAAGTTACAACTTTAGGGACTTTATTGTAACTTTAACCCAATCTCTTTAATGTGAGCTGACGAGACGGTGATAGTGAAATCAGAAAACCAAAACAGTGAGGAAAACGACAACAATAGTCTGGAGCACAAAAGAGTGGTTCTGAGCTCGGTGATGTAGTCATTTGATCCAGTATTTATTCTAAAATAAAGTTTGATGGTCAGAGGGAGACATAAATAATGATCATAAGCTTCCTGCTACTGACACTAAAGTTCTGCACTGAACCTAAATTGTGTACTGCTGAATCATCATGAATCAGAGTAATTAGACAGGAGCTCTGACTTTTATTACACTCCACCCCGTGACCTTTCTTTCCCCTTGTACTTTCCAGGCAGCCATTGTCTTCCCTTCATTTCAGTGCATTATGAAAATCAATTTGCTATCGTTGTTTTTGTCGAACATACAATGGGAATACATCTTTAAACTACCATTCATTTACAACTGCAATGCTACGTAATGGTAACACTGACACCAGTAAAAGCACATGATGTTCATTTTGCAAACAGATTTTATAAATGACTGGAACCTAATAGCAGCCTGGAAATAAATCTCAATACAAGACGCGACAGTGAACTTTGAAAGTAATCAAGAACACTTCAGTGATTTTTATTTTTAACATGAACTCACAGAAGCCATTTTGAAATATATATATATGTGTGTGTGTGTGCACCTATGATGGTTTGTTTTCTCATCCTAAAGCTGTATTGACTGGCCAGCCACAGCAGGTTACTGGGGACAGGAAATGATTGTTCCTCCCAGGACGGTGTTAGTAGCACCAGTCATCATCGATCCGGCCCCAAGTCGATCAGCCCTCAGGACATTTGATTAATGCTGCACAGAGGTTCAAAAATGATGGTTTGTAAGGAGTGTGTTACAGTGCGATGTTAGCGGTGATGAAAGTTGAAGTGTTACTTGATTGAGCACCCTCATACATTGTTCAGTACAAGTCCTTACATTGTCACGGGCCTGGCAGTTTTAAACAACCGGACACACTGCTGCTCTGTGTGGAAAAAAGAACAAAAGAAACAAAAAAATCTGTCAAGCTTTTTGGCATTGTTATGTGTTACTGTTGTCCAGTTGACTTCACTGTGTTTATCTCCTCTTAGCATCGTTGTGGTTCGTTGGTGTCTTTTTGAATCTTATGGACTTGCCTTAATTCAAACGTCAGTGGTAAAAAATGAGTGGTTTAGGAACATGTTGAAAAGGTGACATGTATGAAATATTTTTCCATTGAAGGATAAGGCTGATAATATTCTAGATGTTCTTGTCAAAGTTCAGCAAACCATACCTGGTTTAGATTTTTCCCTCAAGATCACCTTCTCAGATAGCTTCTTGTGCTGCTGCTATTTCTGCATTGCTTTCTGATAGTCCTGCTATGACCACTTGCTCTGTGAGATTTTATCACAGACCTTAAAATTGTGCACAAACCTCAACATCTGCTTCAAACTGATCGAGGTTTGTAGGTTCAAACCATGAAGGAGCAACATCAGCTCATGAGTAGAACCGGAAGGGTAAGACTACCATTGTGAAGTCCTACTGCTCTATCTGAAAAAACATGACCTCAAACGATGTGAGCACTTGCCCAAAATATAAATGGAGTTGAAGCTTTATTGTGTTGACACACTGGAGGAGATCAGGCATGCCTGGCAGAGGTATAAGTGAATGTGACTGAATAGCAGATGTGCTGGAAGCTGTCTGGACTTGCACCAGTAGGCGATCTTGAACAGGCGATAGGTCCTGTTTCAATCTGGAAAGTTTAAGGATTTTAATTGGCTGTTTCCCAAATTTTTTCAACCTTTTACATTATCTCTATTGATCCCAGAAGTATGGTGTTTTGTTTTGGGGTTTTTTTGAAAAGGTGAAGCAGTTTCTAAACACAGTTGGGCACTGTGGGAAAAAAAATGCTACTTACTTTAAATGTGTATTTCTTGGGGACTGTTTTCACCCGCTGATGAGAAAAATTTGCTGATTTACTGAATAGCAACTTCTTTATGTTTTTTTTCACCTCTATGCTACAGAGGTATACACTGAGTAGGAAAGCTAAGGTTTTGGCTTCAGTGGCAAAACTTGTTACAATCATATTATTGATGATTTTTGTCTTTTTAGGCGATTAGGTCACAATGTAAAAGATCTAGAATAACACCAGCCTTCATCCTTTAAGATGGCAGAATGGCCTTGAAGTTAGTCTATAGAGAGCAAAGGGGACTTGAGCCCCCATGTGCAGCCATATCAGCTGAGGTACAGTAGGACCTACTAGATCCTGATCTGACCTGAACCAGTTTTGGGATCGATGATAAATCAGCTTCAGCTTCAAACAGGGCGGTCTGGTCTGATGCTATGCAAAGTGTCAGGCAATCTCATTGGACTTAAATGTGAATGTAAATGTTCTCCTCAACAAATGAGTGTGCTGTTTCCTGGGTTCATCCACAAACCCGAGCGCACACGCAGAAAAGAATCAACGTCAGCTGGTGGACTGACACGTTTTTGGCTCTATGTCGTAAATAACAATGACGCTGTATTTTTGTGTGATAAATGTATATACTAAAAAAAAAGAAAAAAGCATAGGAACAAATTAGTTTACCTTTAAATGCAGCACTGAAAATGATGTTTGTTGACAGTGAAATTACAGCTATTTATTTATTTATTCATGCAGTGTCTATAAGAGTATAGTTGTAATCGTGAGGTCACTTGAATAAATTATATTCATTTAGCAAAGTACTGAGTTGGTCTTCTTTCATCTACGCGTACGCACATGTTTGTTCTATAATGTATTAAATCTAGAAATTAGACGGTAAAGTGTGCGTGTGTGTGTGTGTGTGTGTGTGTGTGTGTGTGTGTGTGTGTGTGTGCGCGCGCGTGCGCGCAGAACGGCGTTACGGTAAGAAAGTGAATGATAGTTATGGCTTACAGTATGCCTCCAAGTAATAAATGTGAGTTGATTGTGTGTGTGTGTGTGTGTGTGTGTGTGTGTGTGTGTGTGTTGTCTACTAGAGGTTTTAATCTACAGGCTGCCACCCACGTGGAATCATCAATCAAAATGCTCACCTCCGAATCTTATGACTGCCAAAACTGTCAAGGCTGTCAATCAGTCTAACACACACACACACACACACACACACACACACACACACACACACACACACACACATAATACACAGCATGACCCCTGGCTGGTGGAAGACATCTTCAAATTGCGTTGTTTCCTCCTCACAGTATTACGTTCAGTAAAAGGTGAGTCATGTCCAATACTGCACCAGGTTTATTATAGATTATAGCCACTAGTCATGGCTTTAGTATGTGAATGTGGGGTTTTGTGTGTCAGACCTTGGGATTGTTAGCCATATAGATCATAGCTGGGATTTTAGACAAAATTATGTTACTTTTTAGTTCAACTTTGTAGCACTTGAAGAAAATCATTTAAAACCACACAATAGATCACACAAGATATTACAAGACCGTGTTTGAGAGAAAAAACACAAGGACTTTTGTGGTAAATAGAAACCAAAAATATATCTCAAGATATTTCCCTGTGTGTCACAAAAAGTTCAAATGTGCACAAATGAAGCTGTGTGTTTTGTTTAACAGGTGCGTCACACAGCTCAGTTATGAAGCATCTAAAGAAACACACAGACACATAAACACAAACACACATATATATACTGAAAAGATTAAAGTGTTACATTTGCCAATCTTTATCATAATAAATGAAAACAATGGGAATACAATATTTGCTGAGCACATAAGTCTAATAAAGAATACAGTTGTACTCACTGTTAGCTTTGAGGTATAAATTTAGCTACAAAAATATGATTTGTCTTTACCACAGAGAAGTGAAATAGTTCACAACAGCAGAAAGTAACTTTTGCCTCTTTGGCATGGATTCAATACATCACTACTGGAGCTGCTAAGCAGGTGGAAATGAGGAGGACCTCAGAGAGGATTCATGGATGTATAGCAGAAGGAGAGGGTAGATGAAAAGCTGGAAAGTGTAACTAGTAATGTAGATGTTTTCTTCCTTAGCCCTGTGTTCCACGTGCAACCCTGTTATGTTCATCGTGTGTTTATCATCATAAACCTCTGACTGAACTCCCAGCTGATTTCTTTGTATCTCCATGCATCCATATATGTACTCCCTTTTAACCCTGCAGGCTAGCCTCAGGCATCATAATGCAAACTTTGTCCTCACTGAAGCTTTCTCTGTGTTTAACACAACAAAGAATTCCCTGAACATTCCCTGAACTAGCATGCACTTCACACCCGCACACACACACACACACACACACATATTTCAGCCCTGCAGCACAACTCATGACTTATTCTCTCTAAAATGACAAAAAGTCAGGAAAGCCAGCTGAAAATGCTGATGAAGAAACAACAAATTATAGACTTGGACTCATATCTTTTATTTATTGATTATTTTACATTTTAAATGCTTTTGAGACTGAGAGTTTAATAAGTGATTGGCTCAGTAGCTCCTCCTTTAGAAATCATATTTAGGAAAAAGTATCTGCTGCTTAATTAAATGAATAACAATTTTGCCATGCCATTACTTTTTACCCACGTGTCCAGCAAAGGCCCTGGTATGACTTAAAGAGGTTGCCAACGAATCACAAGCCTCCGATAGCCAATCCTCCTCCTCTTAATGGGGCTAAATAAGATTTCTAATACAAGCTCCCTCTTGGGACTTCTCAAATTTAGTGTTTCCGGGTTCTTAACTCAACCATGAAACATGGAGTCCTCAATTAGAGGTCACAGAAAGCTTGTCTGGCTCTTTTCTGTCATCCTTTTGCAGCCTCTAACAAACAAAAGCTCCCAAGAGGAGACACTTATCCCTTGGGGGTTGCATCATGAATGATGTTGGGTGTAAAAATCAGTCAAATCAAAAATATGTGGGGCTACCTGCAGTGGTGACCCCTTATTAATAAGAGAGTACCCAAAAGTAGCACTTTTACAATATACAGCTGGACTTGTCAAACAAGACAAGCTCTGCATAGCATCTGATCTAAAGGCTGTCTGTTTCTGAATGGACTGCTGCTGCTGGTGGTGGAGGAGGTTTTACTTTTAATCTGCATCCCAGGCAACTCTAAAATGTTTGGCTGTAGAGAAAGATGGAGAGAGGGGCGAAATACTGTAAGCTATCCATAATTCTTTATGAGACAGTGTGAGCCAAGACTAGATAGCCTCATACATTTTAAACTAATAGGTTAATAGGAATAAGCGGTAAAATGCATGAACAGCTCAGAGCCAAGTAGCCTACTGGAAACAGAGTGAAAGGTGCGGAAGAAAAAGAACTCACTTTGATTCTGGCTACAAGCTAAGTTATCCTTAATGAATAAAAGACACTGTGCAAAATGATCATGAGCAATCAGTTAAATCAGTTAAGCAAACAGTTAAGCAATCAGCCTAAGTTAGGAAGCAAACGGAAAAATGAAAACAGTAGCAGATAAAATGCAATAACAGACATAAAGGCATAAAAGAAAAAACTACAATGCTAAAGAAAGATGTGAGCTGGATGAAGAAAAAAGAGAGCGAGAGAGATGATGTCGTTTATAGAAGTAAATCTTGGCCCATTTAGTGCTTTCTCAATAAGGGCAGTGGATGAGGGCCAGTCTGGAAAACAGTCATCGTCATTATTCACATTAGACTAAGTGCTCCACTTCTCTGGACAGGGGAGGGGAAAAGAAGGAGAGCGAAATAAATGGGAAGGCCAGACATTTACTGTGGCACCCTTAGCTCATATGAGAGATTGCCTGGACTGAGAGTCTCCACCTACCAGTTATGTCCTTGCTTCTGTCCTTAAGAGTAGATCTCATGGGGAAAAAGTGGATAAAACCAGAGGGTTTTTTTATATCTCAATGATCGCCTTACTAGTTTAAAATTTAATTAACCACATTTCGGAATAAAGCAGAAATGCCTTAATTCACACTAACAAAAGAAAATGCAGAATGTTTGCAAAAACCTTACAAACACTCAAATTTGTTGGCTCTTTATATTTTCAGAACAATCCTGTGAATCCTAGAATATCACTGATTATGTAATGTTCTCATTTCTGTGTGGCACTGACACCATCGCTAATTAAACTGGATAATTTATTCGGTACACCTTGCTCTTATGAAGTTTGACCCCTTTTTGCCTTCAGAACTGCTTTCAACAAGGTGCTAGGAACTCTTCTCAGGGATTTCTGTCCATTTTAACATAATAGCATCACACAGCTGCTGCAGAGTTTTTAGATGCTCATTAATGAAGTAAATCTCCTGTTTCACCACATTCCCAAGGTGCTCTATTGGATTGAGAGCTGGTGAGTATGGAGGCCATGTCCAAGAAACCAGTTTGAGATAATCAGAGCTTTGTGACTTTATGTGTTATCCTGCTAGAAGTAGCCATCAGAAGATGGAAGCACTGTGGTCATAACGCGACATGGTCAGTCCCAAGAACATATTCCCCAAACCATTACACCACCAGCATGAGCCTGAACCAAAAGAAAAATCTGAATCTAGATTAACTGAATCAGCTTTCCGGGAACAAAGTAACAAATTAAAATTAAAGGTGCAATATGTAGGATATCTTCTGTGCTACTTTTTGATCCTGTAGCTGCAATAAAAACATACAATCTAAACTTTAGTGACATTTCATTGAAATTAATTGAATTTCTCAGAGGATTTTTCTTTAAAAATATAAACACTTTCCACTTAAACAGATTTTGGACATTGATGTACCTGCTGATATTAAAAGGAAAAATATTTACTTTATAAAATAAAGCTTTTTCCTCACAAGCTATCAGGTGTTTTTAAATATAAAATACTGTATCTGAGTCACTCATGTAAGCACAGTCATTCATTATCGTAGCTGATAATGTCTAATATACCTCTGCCCAAAGCAGGTTTTTAATGAGTGCAATTAAATTATATGTGTGGTCTGGATATACTCTGGACAATACCTTTGGATAGGTACGGTATCAGGATGGATAATAAGCCATGGTGAATATCATGTCTACAGTAATAGTGTTAAAGTTCAGTGTAATCTATTATAGTCCCCTTTGATTTGTTTGAGATACAGAATCAGTTTGGTCACAAATAGCAAACAGCTGCAGCAAAATATAATTTAATACTTGCTACCATCATGGCATATTTTGGGCGGGGGGGGCACTACATATGCTTTTGATCTTTTGCCATTTTGGTAAACATTAAGCTTTTAGTTGCCACAGTCTTTTCTCTTCCTCCTCTTCTTCTTGAACTCACTGACAAAACTTTTTTCTTGATAGCTTTAAAAAGTAGCACATTAAAAGAAAGTATAGCTAATGGTTTTTTGTTTTGTTTTGTTTGTTTGTTTGTTTGTTTGTTTGTTGGGGGGGGGGGGGCATTGCTTATATCTTATCCTAAATCATTCTGGTCATGGAAACTAGCAACTGAGGCCATAAACTCATTAGTTAAGAGTGTACTGAGGTCATGGAGGAAAGGTTTTATGGACTGTTTTTCCACAGACCTTAGTCTCATGGCAGTTTGTGAAACAGTCGCGACTTTTTACAGTAACCTTTTTAATATTGTTTTTTTGTGTCCTTGAATATGACTTCTCATTACTCTGCTCTCACATAAACTGATTTCCTATTCATGTAGACCAAATGAATATTTTCCACTTTTATAAAGCATTACAATTCACCAGATCTCACCACCATTGGCATCATGTAGAATTAGCATTTGCCGCTTAGCGCTGCTTTGCCTACACTCTACACACTCTATGTTTCTTTGTGCGACCCACATTTAGAGGGATTTGGTAGTGTTGATGTAGCTAGCTCATGGCAAAGACATATTCTTATAAAAAAAATGTTGTTATTCCGTAAAAGAAGTCAAGTTGTTTTTCTTTTGGTTAGAAAACCAAAAGAAACCATGTTTTCACCAGTGAAGCAAATCAGTTATTCTTTCTAACATGTTTGTAGCTTTTACCATTTTTAACTCTGACTCCAGTTAATAGTTTTCAGTCATGTGACCAGCCTGGAGCCCTAAATGGGACTATTTCTACATACTAGACACACTATAAAACCTGTTGATCTTCCATTTGTTGCCATCCACAAATATTCAGATCACCTTTTAAAGGAAAAAGACACAACTTATGTAAATGTACAAGTTTTGGGTTGTGATTTACAATATAAAGCACCTGCCACAATATGTCAGACCCAAAAAATCATAACTCGACCATCAGTTCAGCAGTGTTTTTTTCACTTTATGACCTCACACTGCTGCCAGGATGAAAATGTTCAAAAGCCAAGACTTTTATCACTTAGAAGCAGCATTTTTGATCTGGATAAGTCAATAATGCTGCTGTTTGGAAGGTAAAGGATGAGAAATTTTTCACTGTCAAAGAAATGGTAACTGCTAATTAGCTACTATGTATCCTTCCATCATTAGTTTCAGGCTTATTATAGTCAATGATATGAGTTAGCAGATAATCAATATTTCAATATTTTGAGGTTTTTTCAAAAAACAAACAAACATGAATTTAATGAAAACTTATTACCAATGCTCATATATTGACCCACCATTAACAACCAGAGTTGCTGTGAAGAGGCTATAACTGGATTCAGTGCTTGTACATCAGGATTAAAAGAAAGGTGTTTGTGTGCAGTGTTGTAATCAACACGTTAATAAACTGAGTGTTAAATAATTTGTACATCTAATTATTAATTATCCTGCATTTTGGCTGACTTGATATAAAGTGACAGTCGGGAATAAACGGAAGCCTCGTTTTCACCTGCAGGTCGGCGTTTCTGTGATGATGTGAAGACACCTGAAAACTTCACTTCTTCTCTCGTTGTCTTTTCTTTAAGCTGCAGTGACACTGAGGACTGACAGAAGCTTGTGGAAGCATTTTGTATCTCGTCATCTGACATGACTGTGAGTTTTTGTTTTGTTTTGCTTTTCGGGGGCATTTGACCGATACACTACACCTATTGATTTTCTGTCACTGTAACACAGAATTAAAAGGCACTTTGTGTTAGTGTGTGTGTGTGTGTGTGTGTGTGTGTGTGTGTGCGCGCGCGCCCTTCATGGTATACATTTCACAAATGAAAACCTCATACTCACTTTACTCTCTTTCATTATCATGCTTTTAATGCACTTCAATACACATCAATTCAAATGTGATTTTACCTTGTTCGAGTGTTTTTCGTTCACTCGTGGAAAATTCATATGACCCATCCACGTTACAGGGTATAATTTAGCTGCACTAAATTGCCATTTCGCACAAGTGCCTCTGCCTTCTGACAGATTCTGTAGCCTTTCTTATTACCGCAGCACTAACTGATTGCTGCGGTGGCTGCCTGTGTATTGAACTGCGGTAAGTAATGAAAATAGTGTGTATCCGCTGCCGGTCCTCTCATTGATCCCATCAGTGGTAAGTCGCTTGGCTCCAATTAGGCCTTAATCGGCAAGAGAGAAAAGGAGAAGATGAAGTGCACGAAATGTGAAGCAAAGGGTTACCTGTAAGAAAGAATAATTAGCTACATTTCTGTAAACAAGCTCAAGAAAAGTCTATTTTTTCCACTCACAATAACTGAGCATGAATACACAGTAACCCCCTAAGGGACAATAGATTATTTGTCCTACCATTTATATGTAATGTTAGTCACACAGGAAAGCCTACTTCCTTGGTTTTTGCCATTTTATACCGTCCAGCTCGCTCCTCCTCCTTCCTGAAGAGCTGACAGGCGCTGACTCTTGTCACAGCAACGCTAACGTAATCAGCTGAACCCACACAACCTTCGATGCACAAATTGTATTATAGTGCCGTTTTGGAGGGGTGGGGCTTTACAGTGATTTTTGTTAATGCCTGGACTCTCCATGAATGTTGAGTGGGGGAAGGCACTGCAGCCTTGACTTGCATATTAGACGCATCCAGTAGCTGCAGACAAGGCTGTGCATGTGTGTTTGAGTTAGGGCTTCCTCTGTGAGTGTGTATTTATGTGTCCACATGTAAATGTGGTTTTCTTTCTGCTTCACTGCTGCTGCACATCTGGTTTCCTCAAGCAGGTACCAAACAAGTTAGGATTCCTGCTTAGTTTGAGACAAAGCAAAGAAAAACAAAAACATCTAACAGTGGGATTAAAACAATGATGAAAGCTGGCGGGTGAAAAGATGCACATACATTAATTTGGAAAAAAACAAAGTTGTTTTTTTCAAAATGAGGCTGTCAGTTTTCCTTTAATAACACGACCACTTGGCAAAAAATGAAAAGATCAGTTATTCAAGCGTCATTCTGTTTTGGACAGCTGAACAGTGAAGTAAATAATTTATCCCATTTGAAATTATAATTCAGAAGGTTTATATAAAAAAACTTTGGTTGTGCCATCTTTGAAGAAAAGGTAATTAAGCCCCTATTTTCCTCACCCCACATCAACCAGTTTTAGTCACTCTTTGCAGAAGGAATGGAAACAAACTCCGCTATAAACATAATCATCAATATTCAGTGATAACAACTCCATATACATAAACCTGAACAAAACCTAAAAGAAACCCAATTGTGACAACTTGGAACTTAATCAGGCACAACTGACTACAGAGATCAAGTGAAATCACCAAAATCCAGTAACTAGAAAAAATCAACAGACACCGATGGAGATTGAGCAAAATCTTGGGTGAGTGATGATCCTGGATGAATCAAACATCAACCAGTTCTGACTGATCAGTGAACAGTGAATTGAAAAAAGTCCTGAAACTCAAGGGACTACAGCACACAACCTACCTGAAACCGAACAGCTTCATTGACAAAAGGCTGTTATACCAGGCTTCTCTAGATTTTTAGAACACACTAGCATCACATGGCATCAAATCCATTCTGTATAAAAGCAAAGGCAAGAGCTACACCTTGTATTTCTAGACCTAGCCAATGCTTTTTAGATCCATTTCATCTGGACAGCCTTCAGCTTTTTTTAGGCGCCAAAAAAATAAAAATGGACATAAACCACTTCCAGAATTTGCAATTTTGCGTCACAACTTCATGGCAATGGAAGCGATCATCTGAGCTTCCAGCTGGGTTTTAGGGGGACAGTGTCTACAGGCTGGACAGTAGATGGCGCCTATTCATGTCTACATGGATGACCACCCTGACCTCAATCATCCCATTCATTAACTGACTGTTACCACAATTTATCTTTGACACCAGAGAATCTACATTGATGAAATGCCTTCTCCAATGGTAAAGCTGGTATAGTTGAGAAGCTGGAGAGAACAATCAGTTCACACATTAAAAAGTGGAATGAACTCCCTTCCTGCCTGAGCAGTGTCAGCTTGTATGGGTATCGGGCTCTGGAACTGCCTATCTTTAGTCTTGCTTTAGAGTAAAAATGCCCAAAAATGAGGCTGAGCATGAGTCCAACTTAGTCTCAAGCTACTACAATATGAGCCACCAATCCCATCCTGGCAACTTGGAAGATGTGGACTCTGTAAAAAGCCATGCAGCAAGTGTAATCTACTCTCAGGTACTGAGATATCATGGGACAGGTTCAGCAATGAAAACATGACAAGTCGACCAACATGGCACAAGGTGAGATCTGGCAGCAAGAAGACCCAGAGAGATAGGTAAAGATCAAGCAGGGCTAGTGGATAAATTCTGGAGCATTTCAAAATCTGCAACAATCAAAACCATATCTGCATTGCTTTTTCATCCTCCCCTGGCTCATGTTCACCTGTTGCAGCAGGCAGGATGTGTTCCTGATTAGAAGTGAAACCAGCTGCTGGCTAACAGGCTAACAGGGAGATACATTTATCTGGCTAACAGAGCCCTGACAGGGCTTCTCTCCTCCACTCTGCTCTCCGTAATGCTTTACGACACTGTCATTTAAAGATGACATATGATACAAGCGGGGTTCAGCTCGCCAACATCCCCCATCGTCACACAAACACACACATACACAGCTGCTGAGGAGGCAACCCGGGACGGAAAGAGAGGCTGAGATTAATAAGCAGCTGCTCTGTGGTGTGTGTGTATGTGTGTGTTTGTTGGCCAGTATAGTCTTGGTTATTTATTTGATTTTTATTTCCAGTTTTACGTCTTCCATGAATCAGGAGCAATGGTTGCGTGTGACTCTGGGTATTGGCTGTTTATTCTGTTATGTGTGTTTATGCTGACGCTTGTGCTTGCATGTTTGTGCTTTAGATGTGTCTGAGACACAAACTAGCACAGGGATGGCTAAAACTCAAACACAATACACAGCTTGGGCGATTATCACGGCCCCATAGGTAATCATTAACTGAGGAGACGCATTACTTATTAACTAATCAATTAATAATTGATTAATTAACAAGAAAATCTGAGTCCAGTGGCACAATGGAACCTATTTATAGTACCCAGCACAGGGAAAGCACACTGTCATAGATAGATAGACTTGAAAAGCTTTAACTTAAAAGCATCTTTTTTCTCTTGTTTTGAGAGTAGCTTGAGGTTGTGGTTACTGTACTCCTACATTAATGTATTCTTATACCATAACTCAGCCTGCAGGGAATGACTCTTACATACATATATAACTATTTATATAACTGACTAAAGCAAGTGTCTCAGTGCTCAGTTGCCTTAACATCATGGGTCCATAGAGAGTATATAAATGACAACTTTAGCCAGTCTTGGGCTTGTTACTCAAAAGAAAGTAATGTATTACTTGTTACTTTTCTTAAAAGTAATGCATATGTTATTTAATTTTTCCCTGCAGAAAATAATAAGTCATACTTGTAGTTGCATTACGTTTGCATTAAGACCATAACACAGCGGACACGTAACATTTGTACAAATGTTTTGTGCATTAAAAGTATTTTTAGACACACCTATACTTAATGCAGTTGTTCACATCAACCACGTGATTTCACAAGATGAATTTGTGGCTTTTTTTTTTTTTATCAATTTCAAAATTTTGCATGTGAATAAACAGGTCTCACCAATCACTGTCACAGTGCATTAAAGACTTTCTTTTAGTGTTTAAATCTGAATACAATGTGAAGAAAAGCTTACCAAAGCGACTTAAAAGTGATTGTCATGCGGAATTTTGTCCTTTTTGTTTTGTCCTTTCATGCAATAAAAAAGTGTCATATTCATATCTCCAATCTTCAAAAGGTGTAGGTTTCACCATTGTCCTCCTCCATGGACAGAAATTGAAATCAGCTGATTGTAGTCTGAGAGAGCAGGAAGAAAAAATCACTTTTGAAGTGCAGATAACTAAAGAACCTTTGTAACACAAGTACAGTAACTCATTAACATAAATACAGCACTGAAAAATATGTGATTCAAGTAATGTGTTACTTTGGAACACATTATATCAAGTGCTGAGCTTTTCCACTGTGATCTCACCTATGAAGTCTTTAGTTTCTTGTTTTGGCAGTAACATTTTTTTTTAACTAAATATTATCTTAGTTTGACAAAATGGCTGAGCTGATCAGCTAACACTAGAGCTAGCATGTTGCTAACCAACTAGGTTAGCACAGTGCATTCTTTGCTCAGTGTCAAATTTATTGACATGATTGTTTTGATGATTGAAAATAATGCTTAAACCAAAATTTACTTACTAAAAAAAAATCTAAAATCCAAAAGATTACAATACTGTAATCTCCAAGTAGCCAAGGGCTAAACCGGGGCCCGTGTTATTGTCTAGTGTACTCTATCTCTAGTTTTAGGTCTTCTTTATGAAAGCAGGATGCTGTTTTTTTTAACATATGTGCAAATATGTATAGAGACCCTAAAGTCTTAGAAAAGTATTTAATGAGGTCATAAATCAAGTGAGAAGTAAAGTTTCTTCTACACAATCATAATTAATTTTGAAACCAGGTGTAGGGTGGCCAATCAAGGCACTTTTGCGTTATCTTCAGACCCATATACTGTGTCCACTTTTACCCCTCAGCTGTGAAGGGGTTTTGTAATCACCCTGCCAGGCGTGTGGGTAGTATGGACATCCAATGTGATAACATGATAACAAAACGACGTAGGACTTTCAAATTGAAACCATAGTTGTAGCTAGATAAAATCTCACACTAGTTTAAATCTCAGTGACCTCAACCTCAAAGTCAGGGGTTAGAGGTCATGTTTTCTGAAAATCTTATGAACAGCTTATTATGAATAACTCAGGAGGGAAGTCAGCTAGGATTTTGAAATTGATATAGTTAGATAGTTGTATCTTCTAGGAGGCTGAGAAGAAGAAAATGAACATGAGTGTTCAGTATTTATGGGACTTGGTAACTACAGAGCAAGGCAGCTTTAAAGAGTGAAAAATTGGAAAATGGACATTTAAGTGACTATGTGCTGAAGCTTTTCCAGAATTTGGGTTGGTACAAAGAGTCACTGCTCTTACAAAATTCTTGCCTGTTAGAAGCAACTGACATAAGAACCATCAGCTGGCTGAGCTTAAAATACTAATGATTTACAGCAGCTTCACAGTCTGCAACTCACTAGAGACACATTACAATAAATATGGTATAAGACAAGCAGTGTATATCTTCAGTATACAGATACCAGCATTTTCCATCCTCACTATCAGTTTGTAACACAGATCTTCATTTTTCTATCTCAGAAGGTTGCCCTGGAGCAATTACAGGAACCTAAAAGTACCTGTAGTACTTTTAGGATTTTAAGGAAACTTCTATGGTCTGGTCATTTTTACATTTGGAGTTTGAAGCAGTTGAACATCTTTTAAGGTATACTTTGTTTTCAACTACAAGAAAATTACGGGAAGGTGCAACATTTTTAAATTAATGGCCTTGGCTCAACCAAGGAGACTGTCTTTGTGGCTCTCTGCTTATTAAATTTCCTATTGATTCAGTGCTGTCTCAGCCATAAACCATGCAACCACTCTGGAAATATTTATGTGTTGTTTAAAAAAGGGCTTACCTAATATAATTGCTCCAAACATCTAACACTAAGGTGTCATATTTAAAATAGTGTGCAGCCCCACTAATTATAGATTATTGTCACGTGGAAACTTGAGTGTTTACTGTGGGGTTATTATTTGATATTGTTCTGGAGCACCAAGTGAGCAAAGGTAAATAAATAAATAAATAAATAAAAGGCAAATTCTTGGAAGCAGGGAGGCATTTCACAAACAACTCCAGTACTTTCAGTACTCCCCTGCATTTCTGTCTCATTCTACTCTGTACAGGAAGCAGCAGAGGATAATTAGATTACCGGTTCTGAATAGGGAAAGATAATTAAATCAAACATGAGCTAACCCATTTACAAATTTATTGCCCCTGTTAGGGATTGGGACACCCTCCCCGAATGCAGAGGAATGACCCTTAAATTCAGATCAATAAAATCTAGCTCCCACACAGCACAGTTCACATCCTTGCTTTTGTTATAGGTTTTGTGTTTACATCTAATGCATTTTGTTTGGATAAAATTAGGCATTTTTAGCAAATATTTGGTTTGTGTGAATCTTTATTTATTGCATTAGGGTCATTGGAAATATGTGAATGTTGCAGATGTCTGCTTTCTTCTAAAAAATAAACACTGCATAGCTTCTCTGTCTGCATGTTTCTGTATCTTGGAATTTTTTTGAGGAAGTAAAGTGCATCATCTGCGTCACAATAGAAGTAGGTTTTGGTTTCAGGCTGTGAGAGTGCAAAGCTAAATGGATAAAGCCCTTAAGACTGTGATGAAGCTGGGAAAACCAATGTTTCAGAATTTCAAAAGGACTGTCTGCTCTAGATACAAAAGCTGACCCAGAATTAGTGCTGATGTCGCGTCGCACACATTTTATGTCCGTCACTAACTGAGAAGGATACAGTTGAGTAGTATATATTATTGTATAAGAGTGTATACACCCTTTCATGTGCTTCAGCTTTTAATGTTTTATGACAAAAAATGAACTGAACGCATAGAAATGTATTTAGCCTAAAGATGTAGACTGGGTTATTCCTCTGAAAGCATTACATTACCATCATTTGGCAAATACATTTGGCAAACATTGTTTTCTTTATTTCCTCTACAGACTGGGAGCAATTTAGAGTTCACAGCCTTTCTAAAGCACACTTAGAAAAAACAGACGTCAGGATCAAACCACCACCTTTATGACTAGCTAAAGAGTTACGGCTGCATTTTAGCCTGAAGGGAAAATATTCATGGATGTCTACTGCCCACTGAATAAAATACACATTTTCTCATTTTTGTCTAACAAACTTTAATGTCAGATGGTTTCAGTAGACAAATATTTAGATTTAGCGCTTTTCTCCTCTAATCCACCAATCAAGGCGTTTTATACGACTTGTCTCATTCACACAGCACTTTTTTCCACACCTAAGTGCTTCTATCCAACATTCACACACATTTATACTCCGATGAACCCATTGGAGAGCAACTTGGGGTTCAGTATCTTGCCCAAGGATAGTTTGGCAAACAGACAAACAGACTGAAGCAGCCAGGGATCAAACCACAAACCTTCCAATTACTGAATGGCCCTGCTCTGCCTCCTGAGCTACACCAGTGTGTGAACAAATGTGTTCTTTGTTCACACAATAACACACACACACCAGTGGTCAAAGTTACCATGCATCAGGAGCTAGTTGGGGTTTGGCAGCCTTTTCTAACACCAGTTCTGACACAGGTCACTCCCAACTCATCAAATATGGAAGCTTTAAATTACCTCTTGCCATTACACTTATGTATGCACTGGTTGAGCATAATTTTCCAGCATGTACAGTGAGTGTCAAACTTTAGCAAAGCAAAGCGTAAAACATAAAAGTAAGAAATGGAACAGAAGCCCCAACTGTGGACTTTATCACATGTTAAAACAGAACTGTATATCTCAGTGTTGATGCAGCAAAGGAAACCTTTTGCATATCCTGCCAGGGGCATCGGGCCAAGCAGCAGTATTTGATGCCCTGGGATGAAAACTCTTTGGTGTCTTACCCAGAATACTTTGGTACATGAACGGGGCAAATTAAGGCACTGGATAGTCTTAATTTGGCATAAATAAATATATATACAAGTGTGTGTCCACCCTGGAAAGCTAGTCAGTCTGTTGCAGTCTGTTGTTATTCAGCTGTCTAACAGCCATTGATAAATGTCTCAGAAAAATAATTAAATTTCCCCCCCAAAAAAACGCAGCACTGCAACAGTTGCTTTCTTATTGTTTGATATTTTTCACAATAAGAAAATAGACAAAAACATGCTGATCTGAAAAGGCAGGATGCACAAAACAAGGAATGCATAATAAATGCCACCATTAGCATGCAGCTTTGATCAGGAAGGGTTTAAGTTTTTTGACCCTTTCAGTCTATTAAAATAATCCCTCTGCATTGATTTGCTTGACAAAAAGGAAGTAAAAGAGAAAACAGGGCAGGAGAGAGGTGGTATTGATTGATCCATTCTTAAAATAGTGCGGAAGCCATGCCCTGAGCTCTGAAGAAAGTGCTTTCCATCAGTCAGATGCAAAGTTCCCTTTGTGACACTTGTCCACCTTTAAACAAGTCTAAATATGCACACATCCAGTGTTATTCTTATTTCATTCAGGGCTGATGGATAATACCTTTTACTCAACCCCATTTTCAAACAGTGGTAATGGTGTTGCTACAGAGTAGATGCTGTGAATGACATCAGCAGTAGATGGCATGCATCACTGTACAGTAACTCTTTCTGTAAAATGAAATGGATTCTTCGAGAGAGTCAGAAAGGCTATTTGTCTCCTGGTCCAAACAAGCTGAATCTAAATAGGAGATCAATACTGATATCTTTAGGCTGCTAACTGCTACACTAATATATTATTGATGCCAGGGTCTTGCTGGATTAAATTTGGGCTGCACACAACAGTTCATCTTGATCTGCAGGCACAAGGGGGAGAAGCTCCAACGAATTCCCCTGGAAATGTGTGTATGATGCTAATACAGGTCCAAATAACAGAAAGATAATACGTGTTAAAGAAACTGCCAGGCTGAGAAATGAAGAAGGTTACACAATGTGACTGGGAAAAGGCCATCACAAACTTTGGCTCCATTCATCCAGTGATGGTCTGGATAAAAAGGCTGTGGGATTCAAGAGGATTACTTGAATGTTAGCCATAGGCTGAGGTCCCTATGATTCAGTCACTTAGCTTTTGACCTTATTAACCAGGTTTCTCAGTAGATGCATATCACACATAAATAATAATGTGTATTTTTTAGCATTTAATATTTTTTACTTTTTAAGCCTTTGCATTTATAAAGGTAGTACCGAGCCAATAGGAAAGAGGGAAGAGAGAAAGAGAGGATGGCATGTAGCTCAAACCATTTTTTACCGTTTTTCACAATAAAACACAAAAAAATGTAAATCAAACTGAATGAATAGCAATAAGACATTAATTAAAATGGAAAGAACACAAAATATGTTCCTATATAGTATAGCTGGAAACTTAAGCTTATTATACTTGCCTTTTCCACACTGCATATTCTGGTAAGAAGTTGTTTTATTAGTCTATTGCACCAATACAAATAAGCTCTCTGGTTTTCAACATACGTGACTGACCCACACACACAAATCTGTTGCCATCTACATACACATCAATTCACATTATACTCACGATATTCACATTGTTGTTGGTATCACTTGGTTGATTTGTTGGTTACTGCAACAATTTGCAACTGGTTGCCAAGTGTAAAACTCTGAATCCAGTCACAAACCACTCATTTTACATTTTTTACTCCAGAGTGACTGAGCCATGAATAGGTGAGCAAAAAGAAGCTAACATGTCTTTTAAAGCTAAGACTTGTCACAGAAAGAATAAATAATGAGGACAGGCGTGAGGGAGAATTGTGTAGTGTACTACAGTTTTCAGTGAAACCACCTGATTGCTCTTCATTTCAGCTGATGTCATCTCTTTGAGGGAGCCGCTGGTTGTTTATTTTACTTAGTGACTTTGCTGAGGTGTAATTTTCTTGTGCATGTTGGTAAGCGTTAGTTTATTCAATGCATGTTCACCTTGTTTATCTCATTAGGCTGAAAAGGAGGAACCCTAGGACAATGGCAGCATTACAGGATTTGAGTTTTTCCTACAGAAACAGCTAAAGGAGAAAGAAATGCAAAAAGAGATATCCGAGTTCATACAGAAAGGTATCTGCTATGTTCAATGTTTTAATGTTTCATTTTGTTCACGCTTCACAAATGATTTCTCCTTTTTCGCTCTTTCATTTACATCGGTGAATTGCACAATAAAGGAAATGAAAATGGAAATATTGTTGTTGCCATTGTGCAGTGTAGTAATCAACCTCTCTACTTCCTTCTCGCTAACAATCTCTCCAAGCTCACCAAGATCCTTCTAGCAGCCCAGGAAGAAGGGTGAGTGGCTGTGAAGAAGAAATACACACAACCTGCCCCCATCACAGAGCACCCTGTCACACATGGGTGCATGGATCAATATATTTTTAAAAATTGTCAACATCTGAAGGCTTCTCACTTTAAAGCCACTCTAGAGTTGTGTAGGCTGTAAGTAGAGTTTTTATGCTCCTTCCTTAACAGCTGATTTTATAATAGCAGTGTAATAATTATTGTACTACTGAGGGTACATTTAATCTCAGGAATGTTAAAAGTCAAAGTCAGCTTTAAACCATCAGAGCTGGTTTAAATTAAGTAATTTACAATCACTTTATTGATACTTTATTGACATCCACAACATATAACATATATAACATATTAAATGTAGGATACAATGAACATAAAGTTATTCCAGATTGGGTAACTTTCATTTGTTGTCTGAGCTGAAATAACTTACATGTATTGCAGCTTGGGTAACAACTTACAAAACCACTGTTTGTTTGTTTTTCCTGTCCCTCTGGCAGGTTTGCAATCAGAATTGTGATCCAAATGCCTGGTGGTGCAGAACACATTTTGCTTTTACAAATATGGCTACATACAATCTCTATAGGCTCCTCCTGTTCATGTGAATCTTTTATCTGTTTATTTATTCACTTCTTTTTGTGTTACTTCAGATGTTACAATAGTATGGCGATGTCCAAGGCGAGACAGGCAAGTGACAAAAAAAGAGAGGTGGTGGTGTGAGGAGGGAATAATCTCTTACTGCTGCACGTGTAAGAGACAAAAAAAAAAAACTAAACTAAATAAACAAATGCACTTGATAATGAGGATGGGAAACTGCAGCGATGCCCCCAGAAGCCGGGCAGTCGACCCCTCTAGAGGCCGGCCCCCCTGGTACGAGTCGAGAGCAGGGTCCCAGGGACCAGGCATAGGTGGAGTTCTGATGGTAACATAAAGAGCAGAGCTCATATTATGGAGATGCCACAACCCTTTTTGCATTTCTTCTTATTAATCAGAGACTGCTTGGACCACACCAGCCAAATTTTGATTAAACTTGCATCTGTTTGGTGGTGATTAAATATGATCTATCATCCACAGTATTTACTTGAATGAATGAAGTCAGACGTTCCAACTGACACCATCCCTGGAGACGGCAGCAAAAATACACCCAGTTAATAAATAACTCTTTTCTCAGTGAACAGTAAATTTGTGCTTTTCGAGATTAAATAGACTTTCCCTGTGTTTTTTTCACAGGAAAATATACACAGCAAAGTCTGTTCCAAAGATGCAACAACAGTTTAGTTGTTAAAACATACAAATACGTTTTCTAAGCGGGACTGAATTTTGCTGTGATAATCATACCTCCACAATGAGGGTCTTTAGGGCTGGTGAGTGCACAGCTCAGTAGATTAAAAGGGTCTCAGATTTAATCTCAGTGTGGCAAAGTGCTCTAACTGTAAAATGTTTTGTAAAATTGTGTAAAATTATAATGCCTAACTAGTATTTCCTCCTGTGTGGCCTGAATTTTTTGCTCAATTAGCTCAGTGAGATACAAAGCAGTTTAGAAACTTTAGCATTACAGGTCCAATCCTTTTTTGTAACAGTCTTCTTGTTCACTGTTGTAAATTATATACACAATTTTATTTATTTATTTACTTTAGTCAGATTTCACTTGATTTCAAACCAGAGTACCATTTACACAGCGCTAAACAGAGATAAACTCAGCTGGGGTGACATTAATATGTGATGCCATGAATCAGTTGAAGGAACTGTCTTACACTTATGTTAGTTTATGATGTGAGTGTGACATCCTGTTTGTGTGTGTTATCTTTAACTGCATATACCTGATGACACCTGGTCATATATCTGTTGCTGTGGTTGTGAATCATGTCAGCTCAAAGTTCACTTTAAAATCCTGTTCGTGCTGCTTCTTCAGAATCTATTATGATTCTGAAAAAGAGAACAGAAAAGGAGGGATTGCAGAAGTTAACACTCACTAGTGGATTTGTTTACCACCTTATTTTTTTCCATCCATCCATTTTCTTTTGCTTCTCCAAGTCTGAGGATCTGAGCTGTCATGGAGGACAAGAGTAAATCTTTCAGACCTTTAGCCAATTTAATCAAATCCCATGCATGTCTTTGGATTGTGAAAAGAAGCCAGAGCACCTGGGGAAAATCTGTGATGACACGGGGAAAACATACAAACTCCATACTGCATCCCTGTGCATCCTTATCTGTTAACATTTTTGAATTTACACAGTAATTGCTTGTACTCCACAGACACTAGCAGACACTAATTGGCATGACCACTAAGTTTTATATGCTGTCACTTAAAGACTCTCGAGATTTATGAAGCCAGTCAGTCAATAGCATTCAAACGCTCACATACTTGAGACCAAATACAGGGGAACATGAAACCTCTGCACAGAAAGGCCCCATGTGACCAAGAGGTTCAAACCAAAAATTCTTCTTATTGTGAGTACACCACCATGCCTAGAAACAAGATTTTAAATGGTTGTGTAGGAACATTAAATTTTGTAAACGAAAATCAATGTGATATAATGAAGCAAAGCCTATAAAGGTCTAAACAATCATAAAATCAGCTCTAACTGCTAACTGAGCCAGGACAGTGAAAACATTGAGCTAACTACAGGCTAATTTTCCTTCTAGTAAATAATGACTTTGTATCTATTCCTATTTAAAACTCTGAACTTGTTGAACCAGGAGCTTTTCTATGACTTTTTCATTCACAAAAACCTCAGACTAAATCTTGTAATCAGCACAAATCAAATGGGATCAAATACTAATTGTTTCTACCCACTTCCACCTGAATATGTTAGCAATACATAATTTACACCCTCTTGTGAAATGCAGGTTTAAGTTATTGTCAATGGTCTTTTTCTATCATAGCTGATGGATTACTAATTGGACTTCATTAGTCACCTCTATCTGCAGTACTCTGAAGCTGCTGTAATTCCACTAATGGAGTGCTTACCATTCAGGGCCAGTTTTCTGACAGTGACTGATGCTGCTTAATTGCTGGGAAAAAAAAGAGAGCAGTTCCCTAGCTATTGCTTAAGCATAACGGTAGCTACAGAGAGGGAAGGCAGTCTCATCATGAAAGCCAAGACATGTTACACTCAAGCACCGCCTGTCTCACAAGGGAACAGTATGAAATGATAAGTCTACTCACTAATGCTGAACCAGGCGTTTCTGTTTCGCATGAACAAAATCAAAAGCCATTATTTTGCAGAGCTCTGCAGCTGGGATATAATAGCACAGCAATAACAAAATAAGGAAAAGGAGAATGTATTCATATGTATTGTGAACATAGTCACTAAAATAATTGAATGCTAAATGCTAATTTTGCAACAGTTAATATAAACAGTATGGAGCATTAAGCAGGTAGACAAGCCAGGTTTTTTCCTTTAGAAGAGACCTAAAAGAGACTGAATATTGGACTCTAATAGTGCATTTGCATGAGTGTGAAACAGATAAGGTCTATGAACACAGTACTGGTGGCTTGCAGAAATACATTAGTAACTTGTTAGTAACAGAAACAGCACTACGTTACGTTACTATCTATTTACTGATGTGATGCACACAAAACACCATCCTCATCTTAGGCTCCTGTGGCAACTGTTTACTGTCAACAAAGAAGAAGAATGTGACATCCATTTTATATTTTTAAAATATGTGTTTGGGACTTTTTAGCCTTTATTCAATAGGACATTGGAGAAAAGACCCAGTGAACCTGGGTGAACGATCAGTTGGATAACATACAGTAATTGGCCTTGGGTCTTTGCATTAGGCTTACAGCATCTGGGACACCCGCTCACCTCAGGGAGTTAAACCAGTGACCCAGCCACTATCTTAACCTATTATGAGGCTAGAGCCAACCCCACCTGTCATAGGACAAGAGGTAAGGTCATGCATTAAGAGTGTGCATTTGGTTTCCCTTAAGACACAGTAGTGCAGCCTCGGCATATTTTAAATATATGTGATTTTATGGTTAATTATTATGTTTAATTAACCAGGAAGTGAACCTCTTGGGATTAAGAATCTACTGTAAGAGATTTTCCTGGGTTAAAATAGGCACATTAAACTAGCATGTTTTTTATTGGCAAGCAGTCCTGGAGAAAACCTAACTCAAGCATGGGCAATGCAAACACAGCAGGGCCTTACATGGTTTCAAACATGGAACTCTTTTTGGCACTTTGCTCATCAGTTTAGAAAATAAAGTCAGAACTCTGCCATGTTTCACTGCACTGACATTTTCTTTGATTTATGGTGAAAAATTAGCATACATGAATCTTGGTCAGGCTTAATGATTTTGAGTGACTACCATTGTCCTGTATCATTAACTTTTATTTGCCCCAGTTAGTCTAAAAAAAATCAGTTTGCTTATAAATTAATGCCTAAACAATGCTTTTATATATAAGACACTGTCTCACTGCTGAGAAGCTTTTTATTTATGTAAGGAGTTTTTTATCTTTTACTGCAAATGCTGAATGCTTAACTTCGCTGAATTTAACACACACGTTCCCGTACTTGTGTGTGTGCAAAGAAGCAGGGCTGAGCTGAGGGTTGGCCAGCACTTCCATTAGCTCTGATTGAAATTGAACCATGTAGATGAAATATGTGAAGGCTAAGAGATCTCTTTAGTACACACATATACACACACACACACACTGGAAAATATGTTCATGCGTACAGCTACAGGCCAATGGTTACAGGTCACAGCTCCACCAGACTGATGATGAATGACAAGAAGCAGAAGAGAGAGAAAAAGGTGGAGAGAGAAGAAGCGTAAGAGGGACGCAGAGCGAGGCAGTATTTCAGTCACACTTAGCAAACAGCTGTCACTGGTGAATCCAGATGCCTCATCACTCTCTGAGCCTTCAGCTACAGCGCTTTATCTCCACAGCCGCTAATGAAATCAACACCGGCCTGCTGTGTGCAAGCGTGTGTGTGTTTTGTATCTGCATGTATGAGTTTGGGTTGTTGTTTGGCTCATGTATTAAACAGAGCTGACGTTTCAGGGCTGCCTCACTAGGCTGAATGAATGTGTACATTAGCTTCTGTGGCGACTGAGCAACAGGGTCATGTATAACAAACTGACAGTGAAAAATTGCATTCTCACTGATGGTCTTGAAATGATTTGCATTACAGCTGGCTGTTTGAATGCACAGACTTCAGAAAATGTCCAATATGAAAAGCTACTACTGGCTGCAGACTTCTCATAACCAGTATATGTGTTATGCAAAAATTATATGTTAACTGACCCTTACAGCTCCTGTGGCAGTTTCCCCAAAATTTCACCTTTATTTTTAAGATGACAGCACTGTTTGGTTTCAGTTTTCTTCGGAGGAAGCAATTCAGTGAATCTGCAGCATCTGTGCAGGATGTTCAAAATGTGGTGTAAGCATGTGGAAGAGGCAGGCAGGGAGTGGGGACAAAGGAGGAGGAAGAGGGGGGAGAGAGGAAGATGGTTGTAATCAAGTGTATCAAGCGTAAGTGCAGACGGATGCAGGTTGTGCCCGTGGTCCTTGATGAAGTGCTGTTCTCCTGCTGAGCCACCAAACTATTTATATACAAGACACTGACAGCCTATAGGTACGGAAGAGAAAACTGCTACACTTACCACTCTTTTTCCCTTATTGCTCGATACCTCACGTGTATCCCCCCACTGTGTGCTATTGTACACAAAGCGAAGTCCAAGAGTTGCTCTCTCCCAAAATTTTAAAGTGTTTACAGAAGCAGTTGACCCTGTCCTGTGGTAACTGGTGTTCTGGACCCAGGGGCATCTGCCTCAAAATGTCTGGTTAACCAGAGAGCAAAATCCTGATGAGATCAAAGGTCACCCATGCATTTGGATTCATCAGATCAGAGGCCTTGCTGCCAGTATGCAACATCAATAATATACTAGCATCACCGGGATCAAGGGCCGCCACCTCTTCTGTTACACCACACCTGGAAACACAGAATCAGTGAGAAGATCCACCACCAATTTTTGTTATCTTATCACATTTAAGCAGTCATTCTTTTAACTTCAAATTGTTCTGTATTTTTCAGCAGCCTGCCCAGAACACCTCCTGTTGCAAAGCTAAATGGAGTTAGGTGATGGAGGCCATTTAACAGTCACAAAATACCTTTCATGTTGCTTCTTTTCATGATTCCTTCATGTTACATATGATGCATCATAATGACCAGTAACCTTGACATGGATTGTTATTTGCATTTTAACTACCGATGCATGGTTTGATATCGAGGTTTAGGTCTCCAAAGCTCCAGATGTTTCATAATGCTGCCTTTGACTTGACTTGATTTATCATTATAGATTCACAGAACTGATGTGATTTACATCACCTTGAGCTCTACATTCATTTATGATGATGAACATTCAGTATGGTAAACTAAGATGGCAAACATGGTTATTATTACCCTTCCTTAATATCGGCATTTTAAGTCACGGCATATGGCTACTGCTCCCCGAGCCTGATTATGCCGGTGTTTCCTTCCTGTGAAAAGGAAGTTTCTTCTCTCCACTGCTGCCAAGTGCTTGCTGTTGGAGTTGTCTTTTCATTATTGTACATTCTCAGTGTACCTACGAAACATCTTGAGGCAACTGTTGTTGCAATGTGGCACCATATAAATACAGTTTGAATGTAATTAGAAACTAAAAGACTACACAAAAAGACTACCTATCGCTCATCTCTACTTGAATAATGAAATACAGCCACTGACAAATTGCCTCTTCTGGGAATTCTGACACACTGATTTGACTATTAACCTGTTACATAAAGAGCCAGAGTTATTAACAGCAGCTCAGAACATAATGACATATTCTGTCATCTCTCAGGTGTTCACGCTTTGGTCATTTATTAGAGAACCTGCGCTCTCGGGGTCTGTGGTGAAAAGAACAATCTGAGAGGTTCAGTTCCCACATTAATACATTAAAATGTCAAAGCTATATGTTAAAATGCCAACCCTATTAATGGTGCTGCCAGTCTGCAAAGGTAAAATGTCAAGAGGGAAACAAATGCAGAAAACAATGAAGGAAATAAGGGGGAGACCAGTATAAATGCTGAGCAAAGGTAACAATCTTATCTCAAGGACTCATTCAAACAAATGCAAATACTTTGTTACAAGAGAGGTAGCAAAAAATAACTCAATGAAGTCGCTATTGCTGTGGTGATTAAAGATGGCAGATTATAATCCAAAGAGTGTGTAAAGAATTTTATACATAGTTAGTGATGAGTAGAAATCTTGTATTCTGAATTGTTCATTCAGTCTTTATTAGCAGTGAGTTGTGCTTGTTTAAGCCTAAATCAAAATGTCATTGTTTTCAGTGAAGTTGTTGCTTACTCAGGAGCTAATCAACAACTGCCTTGGCTTCTGAAGGGTACCCACTGGGAGGCTTCAATCACACTGTAGGGGTCAGTGACATAAGCACTCCACCTCGCCACCCCCAAAGTCACCTTTCAGTGATTGGGTAGGAGGTCGAGTGGAATAGATTGGGGGAGCAAGTGAAGACAGAAATGGGGCACGGATGCCAATTTTTTTTTATCTCCCCTTCAGCTCTGCTACAGCTTCACTACAGCTACACTGATTTCCATATTGTTTAAATCACAGTTGGTACCTTACACATCACTGATTTAAGAAATCCATTACACTGTCAAAGATTTGCCTAATGTAGCGACAAACACACTGAGGATGATCGCCAAAGTCTGCTGGATCACTAAGCTTGACTGAGCTGTGTGTCTTTAACCTTATTATTATAGTTTTCTTGCAAGGTTCCTACAACTTTACTATTTTATTTTATTAAGTTCAATTCATTTTTATTTATGAAGCACCAAATCACAACAACAGTCACCTCAAGGCACTTATATTTTAAGGTAAATACCTCATTATAATATTGAGTAAACCCCAACAATTAAATGACCACCTATGAGCAAGCACATGGGGACAGTGGGAAGGAAAAACTCCCTTTTAACAGGAAGAAACCTCCAGCAGAACAAGGTTTAGGGAGGCGCAGCCATCTGCAGTGGCCGTTTGGGGGTGAGGGGATGGAAACAGGACAAAAGAGTGGAAGACGGTCAGAGATGAATATGCCGAGTAGTGTGCACACAGAGAGTGAAAAAAAGGTGAGTGAAGAAGAAACACCCCGTGCCAGCAGCCTAGGCCTATTGTAGTTAGTTAGTTATCTTTAGCTGATGCTAAAGATGCTCTAACAATCCTTTTATTTGCTACTGTCAACTAGCTAGTGAGGACAGAAAATGGCTTCAAAAGTCTTTTCATTCATAGGTTACTCGCTCATTAAACACTCATCAGCAGAAACATTTATTATGTGACAGTTGTTGCTGATTAGTGGTTGTGATTTCGTAGGGTAAATTTGTACTGAACTAAATCTGAACAATAAATTTACTTCCCCAGTAACAAGTTAGCCATATCAGCAAAGCTTAAGGTGATGATTAAAGTGATGATGAATGGCTGTTGTGCGTACCAGCTATTAGTCACAACTATCAGTAAATGTGTGTAAATGCATAAATATTTAAAGTTAAATTGTAGAGATGAAAGATGTGATTTTTGTGACAGCATGTGTATATGCTTTTTAATGACAAAAAACAACTGATTTTTATATTTACTATATTTATAAAGTCACAAATGCAAATCATGTATGCGTGTGAAGCATAAGAGGAGCCCACTTCCTGTGGCTCCATGTTCTTATACAAAGAGATGAGGTGAGGGAGAGCAGCAAAAAAAGGTGAATGTGTCTCACTTGTTATGTTACTTTGAAATGTGGGAGCAGAACTTACAGGAGAGAGAGATAGAAATAAAGAAAGGCAGAAGCATGAAGGAGCGTCTGTTGCTCCTCTTGATAGACCCAGTCAGGCTATTCATTACTCCCGGAACGCCAGCCAGTGTCAGTTATATTACGGCAAAGCCATCCCTGACTGACGGCCACGAGTGGGGGGAGAAAAATGGCAGCAAAATACTGCTCCATGCCCTGGGAGAAAACAAGGGAGTTGCTGTGATGGATGGATGTGTTTGACCCAGGCGGGGTGGAAGGTAGAGATGGGTCTCTTCCAGATGAGACAGGGAGCCGGCAGAGTCTCTGCACCCCCCTGCTCGGAGCATCTCAGCCTTGTCAGGATGAGAGGCATCTTGCTAAGTTGCTTCCGTCAGTGCTTCTATCACTTGTGTCAAAACAGACGCTCTCCATATTCAACGGATAAAACTGGACCTCACGTGATTGGAATACTGAAGCAGAGCTAGGCTGTCCACTGGGTTTATGACAGCCCTGATGTCAGCAGGAGGGCAGATACCCCCCAACCTCTCTATAGCAGTCCCAAAAATATCATTGTAGTATCAGACAGCTTTGGGATGATTTTATGGCACTATAGGCTTGCACACACAGTAAAAAAAGTCTCTCTTTTTTAGGATCTCAACTATAGTATGCAACCAACTCCAATCTAGCCTTTGACTCCACACTCTATATTGCCTATTTCTTCCTGAATATTTCTTATGCAGTCATGCTTTTTGTTTTTCTTTTTTAAATTTGTCTTACTGGCATGTGTTTTCTATAGGTTGATAAGGTATTCCTCTTTAGTGGGACTGCAGAACAAATGGTTTCAGTAAAAACAAAATGCATGTCTCAAATGAAAAAATGTGTCTAAAAAAGAGATTTGCAATTTATGGATGGTCCGTGAAACCCAAAGATGATTAACAGAGAGAACAGCAGATGAAATAACTGTAAACTGTTTAAACAGATGTTGCAATACAAAAGCCAAATACAGGATGGCAGAAAGCCCATCAATAAAAGTCTGAACCATTTAATTTAAATAAATATAACAGAATATCCCAAACTTATGACCTGCATAGTTTTCTTGTCTTAATCTCTTAAGTTATATATCAAAATTAAATTCTACCCCGTCCTGCCTTGTCCCATGCAAACATACACTTTGCCTCATGTAGTTTGCTGGTATCTGTTCACCCTACGGCTAGATCGAGTGGCTTTGATACAGTGTATGTGTATAATAAACAGCAGTTGTATTTTACTTTTACAGTGGAATAAAATCTTTCTTGACCATAATACTAAATTCTGTTAATAATTTATTAAATGCTGAAAACCCTGCTGCAGGCAGCTATTTACTATTTCTCCTCTCAGACGTCAGGCCAGCACTTAATTACAGGTTTTGCTGCCATATAACATACCCAGATAGACATCACATCTATGTAGCCATTTAAGACTATTTACCATAATCACTATTTAATTAAGTTATTATCTAGGTTATTTTCAGTTTTTGCCATTTCCACATTTTAAAAATCCAAGCTGTTTGTATCTAACAGGTGAGAGTGAACAGGAATTACGTCTGTGCACAACTCAGAGTATGTAAAAGACTCTGACTTAAAAGACAGATGTGCTGAGCTGGTGAAAGTGAGATGGAGAAACTCAAATTCCAGTTGGTAAAAAATGTAATTAGATATAAATAAATTAAATATGAACATAGCAAATAAACAATGATCAGCCAGGATCAGTATAACTTATACTACTGTTATACTCTTTTTTTCTTTTCTTTTCTTTCTAAATTTCTTTACTAAATTTCTTTACTAAATAAGGGATTTTATCATGTAAATTATTTTTATTATCATCATCATTATTATTATTATTGTTATTATTATTATTATTATTATTATTATTATGAAAGCATATCGGGGGGCGCAATTCGTTATAAAGTTTAGCTGCTGACATGCTTTTATTTGTTATGAATTTATAAGACTCAAAGTACTCATCTTCACCACTTAGAAACAATGTAACAGTTAGAAATGTACCAATAATACATCATTTGTTGTCTTTACGTTCAAAATAGATAGTTAACTTTTTCTCTTCAATGTTAAATTGATGCCGGTGTCTGTTTTTGAAGATGTGACGTCAATTATACCGACGTCACCTGGTTGACGAATGCGGAAGCGTGTGCTTTAGCTTGTTAACTCAAAACCATAACAGAGGAGATGTTTTCCGTGTTTAGTCTGTGACGAATCGTAAATTACTTTGGAAATCGATTCATCTTTGTCCGGTCAACTTCCCGGCTATCTCCCTGCGCTTGTCAAACGATTGAGAAGCAGTAAAAAGTCCGAAAAGCTGGGATGGAGGTAAATGATCATTGTGTGGAGGGGTTAGCGTTAGCCAGTCTCACAGATAGTAACGATGTGTATCTCGAGGTTAGCTAATATATATACATATATGCGTCTTTTTCTTAATATCTGTTGTTATAATGCATAGTTAATTATCACGATGAACTGTGCTGGTAAAAGTAAAAGTCACCTGCAGTAGTCCTACTGTAACAACCATGAATTTTAAATGTGCTTAATATCGAGACGTTACCTGGTGGTACTTCACTAACTTTGCTTATGGAGTTTCAGTAAAAATTCTTCTGCTTAGTTTCTTTGCCGAATTGAAAAGAAGTCCGTAATCAATCACAAAATGTTGTAAATGTGCGCCACCAGAGGTAGACTTTTGGTAAAAAAGGACCTTAAAGTAAAGTTCAAAGGAAATATTATGTGACCTTTGTGGAATAAATCTGGAGTTGACCATAAAAACAAAAACTGTAAGGGTTAACATCTTTCTAGTTTTTAGATTCTGTGTTTGTTCCTCTCTACATAATTACTCATTTATTTCTTTTTGTTTGTTTGTTTTTTCATATTTTTCTTTTATTAAAAAAGGACCCTGGTGGTACCGGAGCTGAGTCTGTGACTCCATCAGCAGCCAGCACACCCAAATCAAAGGTACTGCACTTTAGCAATCATCTCAGCTATCTACAGGCTTGTGACAAGCCCAAAGAGTTCAACTTATTCTGTTCCTGTAATTTTTATTACTGTCCTGCATACTGTTACAAATTACACATAATAATTATATGTATCAACACTCTTCAACAGGATTTTTTTCTCTTTTGTTAGAGATGTTTTGGTAAAGATATCTTAGCCTCATTTTAACTTTGTGTCTTATTTTTAGCTGGACACGCTCTCTAAAGATGATCTCATCAAGTATGCAAAAAAGCAGGTAGCTGCCATGCAGAAGATGAAGAGCAGATGTATAGGTATCATTACACATTCATCCTGTGTTTGTATTGTGCCAGTACTATACAAGTTTATGTCATGATTTTGTTTATTTGTCTTCTTAGATTTGGAAAAAGAAGTTGCAGCCCTGAAACAGCAATCCAAAAGCAGCAACAACAGCAGTTCAGATGACTCTTTGATACAGGTTTGCATGTTAGCTAAAAGGTTCCTCTGTTAACATGCAGTACTTCATTTTCATACTGCATTATGTGAATCGTTTATTTGTGTGTAACAGGAGCTGACTGAGAGGATGGATGCGGTGCTGCTGGAAAAGGCGGAAACTCAGCAAAGTCTTGCAGTGTCCCGTAAAGAACTAGAGAACACTAAACAGCAAGCCAAGGTGAAAGATAACACTCACACCACTGTATGATGTGTAAGCCTGATTACACATTCAGGTTTGTGTTCAGAGAAACTCAAACGGGTTTATTTGAACACACTTTGACATTTATGCAGTCTAATAAACGTATTTTGTTATTATAACCAGATCTTCTTAAAACACGTATGCTGTTTGTTGCAGGATGATCTGGCAGCGCTGCAAGGTGAGTTTGACCGGGCGATAGAAGAGCACCAAAAGAAGATCAAAGCCCTAGAGAGCAGCATTGAGGAGTGCAACAGCAAACACCAAGAAGAGGTGTCTCATTTCCAGAAATTACTAAAAGAGCGAGAGGAGAGTGACAGAGAACGGGAGAGTGAAAGAGAGAGGGAGCGCCAAGCAGATCTTGCTAATGCAAAAGAGAGTGCAGAGGAAGTCCGACATTGCTTAGAAGCTCAGCTGGAAACCCTTCGAGCTGAACTGCAAACAATGCAAGAGCGAAATTCTCAGGAGGTTCTTGAGGTCCAGGAGAACCACCAAAAGGAGTTGACACTGGCCCAGCAAGAGGTGGAGAACTTGAAGGAGGAGCTGGCTCAGAAGAGTCTGCAGCACGAAGAGGAAATGAGGACTCTAGAAGAGGACTATGAGATTGAGAGGGAACGTCTCTTGTTGCTCCAAGAGGAGCTAACTGAGCAGCTTGCACTCAAAGGTAAAAAAGCTCTTTTTAGTTAACTCTGTTCTGGTATCGAAGTATTAATATTGTGTTTGCCTCCTTTTTTTTCTTTAAATTCAGTTTCAATTAAATCAAAATATTACTCTTATATTTCCAGATAGCTATCTGCAGGATGTGCAGGAGGAAGAGGAAGAAGCTGCACGTGGTTCGGGGATCGCCAAAATGCTGGAGCTGTCTGGCTGCAGTCAGGGTGACTCGAGCCATGGTGATGGAGAGGAGACAGAGACGGGAAGACTAAAAGCGACACTGGATGATGTTCAAGCCCAGAACACCATGTTACAGGATGAGCTGACCCTGCTCAGTAATGTGAAGGGTGAGCTTGAGGCAGAGCTGGAGAGGGTTAAAGAAGAGTTTCAAATGGAAAGAGAAGAACTGGAGTTCAAAATTAATGAGCTGCAGTTGCTCAAGGACAGTGCTTCTGCTGAAGCTTCAGTGACCCAAGATCCTGATCAGCAAGGTGTCCTCAGAGAAGCTGAAGAGTCTGTAACCAGTCCAGCCGAAGAGCAAAAGTCTCAGAGTCCAGAGGAGGAGCAGCAGAACCTAAACCAGGAGCTGAGGACAAAATGTGAGGCCTTAACCAAAGAGCGAGACTCTGCCCAGGCCGAGTGCCACCATATGAGGGGCATACTTCAGAGTTTTGAGACAGAATTGGGAGAGAAGACAAATGATTTTATAGTACAGTACAAAGCCATGAAGGAACAGGCAGCTAATAATATACGAGACCTTAATGAGAAGGTAGAACAGCTCAGCAAGGAGAGGGATGAACTGCTGGCGAAGATGAGAGAAGCTACAGATGAGAAAAATGCTCTGATGGGGGATATGCAAGACCTGAAACTGAAGCTTGAGAGCTCTCAAGGTGAAGAGCAAATGTCTTCAGCCTGCGAATTGAAACAGTCGTTGGAGGACATTACTAGGCGGAATGAGGAGATCATATCCCAGCTAGAGATGAAGGAGAACATGACCCAAGATCTGAACAAAAGGGTCAAAACACTGACTGAAGAGCGAGACGAAATGCAACACCTGCTAAAGATCAAAGAAGAGGAAATGCAAAAGCTCAATGATGAGAGAACAAAAGAAATCGAGAGGCTACAGGAGGAGAAAGAAAAGGAGGTGCTTTTGCTAACAGAGGAAAAAGAGACGGAGCTGAAAAGCCTGAAAACAGAAACTGAGGATAAAGTGAAACGTTTAAAGGAGGAGAGAGAAAAGTTAGAGGGAAGCCTAAAAGAGGAGTTTGTGAGATCTGAACAGACAGTTTCCACTTTAGAGCTGACTATAAAAGAGCTTTCCACTGAAAAGTCTGAACTCCAGCAGAAAATGGAAGAGGCTCTCTCAGGGCTTTCCAAGGCTCAGGAAGAGAGGGAGCTCTTAGACTCTAAGCTAGCAGCCCTGGAAGCTCAGCTGAACCAGGAGACATCTGAAAAGCAAGAACAAGAAGCAAGGCTGAATTCAATGAAAACAGAGGCAGAACGAATCTCTGGTTTTCTTGGCGTAATGGAGGAAAATCTGGGTGAAGAACTCCAAGAGTCCATGAAAGAAGTCAAAGACCTCCAAGCACGGGTTGATGAGCTGGAGAAGGAGAGGGCCCTGTTGAGAAGCAGCCTTGAAGAAGCTCAAGGGGACAGAACATTTGAGGAGGTACAAACAGAGCTCAAGGCCCACATCAAAGACCTGGAACAAGAAAGAAACATGTTGAGAACCAACATAGAGGAGGTGGTGAAAGATACTGAGGGTCTCCAGAAAGACCTGCAGGATATGAAATCAGTCAATGAGAAGATCATTGAGGAGAATGAGAAACTGCAAGCTCAAATTTCTCTCATGACCAAAGAGGAAGAAGAGAGGGAGGAAATGGTGAGAAAGGTGGAGATCATGGAGAAAGAGAGCAGAGAGCTCAAAGAGCAGCTGACAGAAAAGGATTCACTCATATCGCAGCTGAGGACCGAAATGGCTTCTATCCAGGTGAGTGGAGCACGTGATGTGTGTTTATTTTCTGTAAATGGGGAGAGTAAGTGCTTCTCCACACTAGGAGTAATGCATCTGTGAGGGGGGGAAAAAAACTGTTACTATGACAGTTTGTTTTTGTGCTCTTTCTAACGTTCTGTCTTTTTCCTCAGTCACCCTCTCAGGAGTCTCCTGAACAGTCTGCTTCCTCTGAGGAGAATAAACCCAATGAGACTGCAGAGAAAATAGGTGTGGAGATGATTTCTGTTCATGCTATTTATAAAAGCAATCTAATCTACAAGTTATCATGCCGAAGAGAACCAAAGTTATTTTCCTGGACTTTTGATGAATCATATTCTTCTTTATTTTAACTTCCTGCAGCTCTTTTGGAGAAAGAAAATAAAGAAAAGGATGAGAAAATGAATAAAATCAAGGCAGTCGCTGTCAAAGCAAAGAAGGAGCTGGACGCCAGTAAGAAAGAGGTACTGTGAAGAATGAAGAATGTTATCATTTACCAACACACACACAAGGCTATAATGAAAAGCTTTAGATTTCTCTAAATAGCAAACATTGTGGTAGAAAACTTGCACTCCATACTCATCCTTAGGAGAACTCCACAACATTCTCCTGTTTTACAGATTAATGTAAACATGATCATCAGTATATTTTTGGCCAGTAACTGAATGCATGATGGTTTTTGGGGTTTTTTCAGGTTATAACCCTGAAGGAGGAAGTAGAATCACTGAAAGCAGAGAGGGAGAAAGTGAACAGTTCTATGAAAGATATCATCCATGGTGCTGAAGGCTACAAGGTAGGAATCTTGGGTTGGAGAAGACTTGTAGCATACAAAGGCAAATAGTTTGCATGAAGTAGTGCACAAAGTATGTGAACTATTACAGTTTTGTCTTCTCACTATACAAACGTAAAATACTGGGACAACTACATATTAATGCCTACGGGAGTTTTATGCCGTGAAAACCATGGCATGAAGCTCCTGGCCCACAGTTTTTGTGCTGATTTTAATCCCAGAGGAGGTTTGGAGCTCTGCAGCTACTGAAGTACCTCTGTATCTCTGCATTCGACAAACCTGCTCTGTAACTTTATGTGATCTGACACTTCCTAAACACTAACGCTCTCAGTGGCAGTATTTCAAAGTGGATCATGGAATATCTAAGACAGCATCCTGTTACAGCATCACACTCAAATTCAGCAAACTTTTTAAAACAGCCCATTCTTTCACAAGTAAATGCAAAGCAGAAATTTGTATTTTCTTATATAAGTAGAGCGTTATAACTCCAGGAAGCCACTCTTTTCTTTCTCATTGGATGCGGTACCCTCAACATATTTTGGTTCAAAGTTTAATTTATCAGCTCACCAACAAGCTCTAGATTTTAGCGTCTTACATAGTGAGAATATATATTTTAACATAAGTAGTGATTCCGCTTGTTTCTGAGTAAATTACCTGACAGTGAAGCAGTAAGTTGGGATAATCTTTCAAGGTTGACTCCATTAATACAGCACCATTGATTCAATCAGTTAACAAGCATAATGCATTCACTAGAGAAAGAAAATATTTGGCTTATTTTGGAGAAGTTTCTAATGAAATATAGGTGCAAAGTGAATGCTTTGGAGTTACTGGGATTTCTGACTTTCCTGCTTATAAAATGTAAAAGGGTGGCTGTAGCTCAGGAGAACAGGTCATCTACTGATCGGAAGGTTGGTGGTTCGATCCCTGGCTCCCCCTAGTCTGCATGCCAAATATCCTTGGGCAAGATATTAATCTTAAGTTACTCTCCAATGCATCCATCAGAGTATGAATGTGTGTGAATGTTAGTTGGTGAGCACTTAAAATCATAGAAGAAAGTGCTTGTGTGAATGGGTGTATGTGACATATTGTATTAAGCGCTTTGAGTACTCCGGGAGAGTAGAAAAGTAGAATCAGTCCATTTACCATTTAATTTGATACTGATCAAAATGATTGAAAAACAGCATTTAAATAAAGTAATAAAACATATACAGTTTTACACTGTAAAGATTTGCATTGCAGGCTGTTTGTCTATAAGAGTAATTTTTAGGCACATTTTATAAGCCAGCACTGGAGAAGTCCTTGTCCTTGAGAAGGCTTCACAAACATGTTCTTCCTACAGTACCTGCAAGAAGAATCCTGCACTGTTTCTAATAGGCCTGACCTCCTAACAGTTAAGATAAAGGGTGTGAATAAGGCATCTGTTGTTTACATGTTAGATACTATATATTGCTATATTATATCTATATTACTTGAAGACACTAGGATCCTGTAGTGGGACTTTCATGAAACTGAAATTTCCAAGTGGAAAAAAGTTTGTTTTCCTCTCGGGATTATGATGTCAGACGTGTCAGAACAGAGACGCCGCAGTGAAGTATGTTTACACTGTGACTCTTTTTCCCAATGGCTGATTGAAAATGGCAGAACTATTAGGTTTGTATCCGGGTGTATCAGATGTTACTGCATCGCATGGACCTCTTTATGTCATTAGCTTTTCATCAAAATAAAAGCATAACATGAATTAAAGCAAAATAAACTTGACAGATTCCATTGTGCATTTAATTAGTTTCATGCATTACTAATATAAAAATCTTTCTAATTGGCAAGTAGAGGCACGCTCACTTTAAAAAAAGACATCGCTCCCAGTGGTCTTCATAAACAGCCCCCAGATTGCACTTTGCTTTATGACTGTGTCTCCATTAAAGAATAAAACCACTGTGTTGTGTCTAATGAGAGTTTTGTCCCACGTTCAAATGTAAATGCAGCTGATATCTGAGATGCATAGTGTTTACCTTCACTGAGCTGTTCATCCAGCTTCTAGTAATGAATATTGAAGACTTGTTTGTGTGTGCGCGCGTGTGTGTTTTGTGTTTAGAACCTGCAGATAGATTACGACAAGCAGACAGAGCAACTGGATAAGGAGAGGGAGAAGGTGGAGGCGGCAGAGAGACAGATTGCTGAGCTGACCAAACGACTCAGCAGTGCTGTCACACAGGTAACACAGACACACATTCAGTCTCACGCACACACACACACACACACACACACACACACACACACACACACACACACACACACACACACACATACACACACACACACACACACACACACAAACTATCGTCCTCCACTAAATCAAAGCAGGGGTTTTTGTCCAGTAATACATTTCTTCAATACTTACCCCATAATTCAGTTTCTGTATGATTTAGAGGGAGTCGTTTTAGCCGACAACACTTTACCCAGCTATATCTGACAGCCCGGCACCCACAAATAGCCCATCAGATGTGACTGGGTGAGCTAGGGAGAAATCGTTTTTATATGTACTCTTTTCCCCAAGCTCATAACTGTTTCTCTCCAATGAGAGAAAAAGAGGCAGGTAAATGGAGCGGGCTGTAGCTTCCATCTGCTGCGTGCAGTACTGAAACACCATTTTCTGAAGCACGGGCTTAGTCTTGTGTGCGCTCATGGTTCTCAGGGGGAGCGCGAAGACTGGAGCTAGTCGGGGATCTCAGAGTACGTCTGGACATATCTGTTTACCAATCATAGTTTCACTGTTTGGCTGACAGATGATGGGAGAGAGCTGCTGCACAGGAAGCCCATAGAGCCTGCTACTGTCAGATTTGCATGAATGATTTTTTTATTTTTATTATTTTAGGTGTCACGTGCCTATAGGTGTATTTTTAAATGAGAATGTTGACTATAAAATATGTAAAACAGCTTTCCTCTCAGTATGTCATCCTTTTTGTTTCCTGCGGTTCTTAACTGACAAGGTAAACTGAAACCAGAATGAAGTTCACACTGTAGAGTCACTAAAGCTGACCGATTATGAGCAATAAATTGGATGAGAATGCACCAGATTTCCTCAAGTATCACTGCACGCTCACCTGACAGCGGCAATAAACAAGTCCATTTTTTTTTTGTTTTCAGAGTGAGACACTGAGCAGTGAGAAGGAGGACCTTCTGGCTGGTATGGAAACCATGAGGAGCACAGTGAAACAGTTGGAGACCAAGAATCAGGAGATGCAAAGACAGTCAGCAAGTTTGGAAAGAGACCTGCTGGCTGAGAGAGCAATAAAAGAGCAAAAGATAAAGGTAGAAATGATGGATGTCATCTCCCTCTTTTGTGCAAGCAACTGCTCTATTATTTATGTTTTTAAATAATCATAAAAACAGCCATGCACAGTGAATTTATTTTTATAATATGTAATCTATATTACATTTAAATATAACTCCCCAATGTACACTTGCTTGCCTCTCTAGGATTTGTCATCTGCCATGAAGGAGGCAGAAGAGCTGACAGCCCAGCTCCGCAAGCAGCAGCAGCAGTCTCAGCAGACTGCTCAGGAGCTGGAGCAGCTACGCAAGGTACACACACACAGACACAAAAATAACACACAAATGCTTCTCAGACACTAGCGCGTCTCAGAGGGCCGATCCAGTCAAGCGACTGAGCTGGTGATGGCCGGCCTGCAGCTACAGCAGCACCTGATGGAGAGAAGGAGAGTAATTCTAGCCCACAGTACAGGGACCGCTGTTACTTTTCCATTAGTGGAGACCTACATAGTATAGACGTGTACATGAAAGCTGCCAGGAGGTCTGTCTACGTCATATGAACACAAAGATTGGATTTTTCAGGTTGATACTGATAGTAGAAAGACAATTAAATGCCTATAAAGGTTTTTTTTTAATCTCATTTTGGCAGTTTTAGATCAGTAAACAAGCATGTTTTAAGTGCAGCAGAAATATGTAGATGTTAATTCAAGGGAGATGAGGGATTGTATTGTGTGGCTGTGATTGTAATTATTTAATTTAACTAGATTTTAGGACTTTAAAAAGTCAGATCCTTAGTTTTCTTTAAGAAAACAATGTGTGTGTAGATTATTTCATCCACTTTCTTCAGCTGTCCAAAAATACTAACTGCACAATATATTCAGCATAATTCAATTAAATGTAGAGAGGAGGACATCAAGAGTTTCAGATAAATGGACTGAAGATGAGTCTTAGCTGTGCTCCGTTTAAAGCTGTACTATGTTGATTCTCCCTGCAGGAAGCGCAGCAGAGCTCTCTGTTGGACATGGAGATGGCTGACTATGAACGTCTGGTTAAAGAGCTCAACACCAAACTATCAGAAAAAGATGAGTGTGTTGAGGAGCTAAAGGGCCAGATAAACAGCCTCAACCAGAAGGAAGAAGTGCTCAAACAGGAAATTGGTATGATAACAAGTTCAGGTTTACACTCACAGACTGTCACACAGAATAATACAATCCAAATGTATTTAATGTTGCATTGTATAATAATCTTTAATTGAAATTTTGCTCGGTGAAAGCAAAACTTCAGTTTTATTTATGTTCTATATTAGCAGCACACGCATGCTTTCACTGACCTGAGGCATCCATTACTTTTGCATAGCCCTGTGTATCTGTGTGCCAGTACATGGGGTCAGTAGGATCATTATTTAGGAAATGTTATAGCTTGTTTTTTTCTTTCCTCCTTATGTTGCTTCATGCTGTCAAGCTCCATAATGACAGCAAAATACTAGAAAAATAAGAAGGCTACAGTTGAGAAATTATGCTGTTTGTGTGTGTGCACATGCCCATTCAAATGTGCAATTGTGTCATCAGAGTCTTTGAAGTCCCAGCTGGACCAGGGGGAGGAGAAAAACGCTAAGATAAAACAGCTGCTGGTGAAGACCAAGAAGGACCTGGCTGATGCCAAGAAACAGGTCTGTGTGTGTTTGTGTGTATTTGAGGTGTGTCCCCAAGGATTTCTTATGAATGTGTGTAATGTTGCTTCTTGATGAATGTAAATAGTGTTATGCAGCCATGTGTGGACATGACTGTGGAGGGGGCCTTGAAGTTATTGGGAATTCTTAGTCATTTGTGTGCTTTCCTATTTGGTTGTATGTATTTAAATATTCCGTGTGCATGTTTGCAGGAAAGCTCACTCATGGTGCTGCAGGCCTCTCTGAAAGGAGAGCTGGAGGCTAACCAGCAGCAGCTAGAAAGCTCTAAGGTAGCACACCCAGCACTATCCCTTTTGTAAACTGTAGAAACACATTTCTTTCATACCCGTGGTACTTACTAAAGCCTGTGTTTTTGAATTTAGATTGAGGTGTGTGACCTGACAGCCGAGCGCCATCGCCTGCAGGAGCAGCTGAAGTCTGCGTTGGAGCAACAACAGAGAACCAGCGGCTCTCTGCAGCAACGCATACAGAGTCTGCAGCAGGAAAGAGACACTGCCAAGGTGCGCGTGTTGACTTTTGTAACTGTTGAATTGACAGTTTACGCTGTAATAACTCAACCATAACGACGCTGAAGTCGTTCAAGGACACCTTAACTGTAAATTTTGAGGTGCTGTAGCTACTTCAGACCCGTCCAGCTTTGATTAAATTAATTGAAGGCTTCTACAGCTCAGGCTCAGCAGTGTTATATGAGTCTGCAACTAATTACTACTTCCATTATTAATATCTGAATTATTTTTGATTAATCCTCAAATCTTTGTAGTATGTAGAATTTTTGAAAAGTGCTCAAGGTAAAAAATTTTAATTACTCATTTTTGGGTCACCAACACTGAAAAAAAACCAAATTACACTATATGTATAACACAAACGAGAACTGGGTAATGTATTTATGCATGACGCCTCATCAGATAGAAAATATGGGGTTTAAATAAATTCCCCAGTTTAATTTTATTGACTATTTTAAGATTATTTTAAGGTCTTACCTTACCTTATATCTTATATCTTACATGTATCTTGTAGGAACTGTTGTGATTTGGCGCTATATGAATCAAATAAAATGTATTTAATTTGAATTGATTGATTTTAACTAAGGTCATACTACTAATCTGAAGTCAATGGAGGAAGATTCTTTGGCTCAGATCAGTCAAACAGCATTACAGAAACTTCTGTAATTAGCTCTAGAAACTGTAAATCTTTATAATCGTAGATTTCTGCAACAGGAAACAAAAATCTGCAAACTAGTCGTTTCTGGTAAATCCCTGTAACCAGCTATCTATCTGACCTTGATTTACCGTAATCTTCAATGCTTGGTGACATCCAAGACTGACAGTAAAATAAATGCTTTAGTCAACTGCTGCCACCTCTGGCTCAGTCTTTACTTTTTCCCCTTTACATTTTTAGACAGTAAGAGAGGTTTATTTTATGAATGGGTTGTTTGCCTAGAGCAGTTTAAATAAAGTTATTGCTTTCTTTCTGTAAAAGACATCGTTCATCATTGTTCATCCAGTGAAAAACTGGTTTTATGTAAGCTGTGGTGTTAAAATCTAAATTTTTGTAAATGTATGAGATACAACAAAAGTTGTCTTTATTAGATTTTCTAACAAGACTCACTAAAATAAATTTGTTCACCAACAATGTATTAGAAAATCAATCGTCTTTTAATCATATATGTCTTGTTAACCTTTTGTATTGATTCCAGGTCGAGCTTGAGGCAACAACCAAGGAATTTGAGAGTTACAAGGTGCGAGTCCACAATGTTCTCAAGCAGCAGAAGAGCAAGACGACCCAGAATGAAGTAGACTCTGGCAAACTAGAGAGGTAAAGGCAATGCAAGAATGATAGAAGTCTACAAAGACTGTAATAACAGACAGCTGGTAAATGTATGTAACCGGTGGTGGACTGTGTGCTGCAGATCATTGCATGTGAAATTAATGGAAACGCATTCAGTTAGCTTTACATTAGAGGAATTCAAATCTTACTGCATTGATTAAGGATGCTGTTCTGGAGCTTCTCTCTTCACATGAGACTTTTAAACACATGAAAAACTCGAAGTACACCCAGAGTTAGGGTTAGGAAAGAAAGTGTTGTTCAGATGTGATCAAGAATACTTAAATAACATGCAAAATGTCAAAATGCATAGCACATAATTGAGTTTGAACACAAACACCAGGTACTTACAATGACCAAAGCTGAATTATTGAAGACAAAGTATAACCTACAAGAAATCCCACATGAGAAATAATTTACATTCATTTACATCCTTCTAAAAGAAAATAACACTGTAAGAGTAACGTGTCGTGTGTTTTTCAGGGAGCAGTTGGTCTCTCAGGTGGAACAGCTGAGGACGCGACTGGCAGAGAGCCAGCAGAGTCTCCAGAGCAGCGCGGCAGAGCTGCAGCAGCTCCAAACTGAGCATGACACTCTTCTGGAGAGACACAATAAAATCCTTCAGGAAACCATTAGCAAGGAAGCTGAGTTCCGTGAGAGGTGAACACACTTTTATTTTTTTATGTTGTTCTTTAATCTTGTCTTGGCAGGAATTCATTGTACTGTCACATTGTTGATACACAGCATGTTTTAGCCTTTTCAGCTGTTCATCCTTGGATTTGATTTTGCAATCAGGAGACATAATCATACATGCTGAGAACACCTGATTGTGCTTCTTTTTTTTTTTTTAACTTGCCTGTAGCATTTCATATTGATTTGCTCCTAAATGAGCACTTTCTAAACTCTCTTCCTGCTCTGTCCACCTACAGGCTTTTGTCATTGCAGTCAGAGAACGTGACACTGCGGTCAGACCTGTCCCAGGCCCAGGCTGACCTGTCTTCCCAGGTTGAGGCCCAGCGGCAAACCTACAGGGAGCAGCTGAGGAAGCTGCAGGATGACCACCGGGCCACTGTGGAGACCCTGCAGGGCCAGCTGACTCGTGTCGAGGAGCAGCTCTTTACCCTGCAGAGCCAGAACAGTAAGCATGGGGGGGGGTTGTAAACTTGAGCCAATACCTGATTCTCTACAAGAGGTAACAGAGCAAATAGGTGAGGTAACATTTTTATTTTTTACTAAAGAGCAGACAGCAATAGACTCAAGGAGTGCATGAAAGGTATGGTATATAGAGATCAATGAAATCATCAAATGCATTACAGTCTCAAAGTTTTCCATGGTGCTTGCGCTTCTCCTCCATGAGTGGAGTGATGTGAGTCAGAAAGAAAACCATGAAGAGGGCATCAGTGTGTTTATCAGAAGAGCAGCACTGAGAGCTCATTCATCACCTCCCACACAGCTGCCCGCTGGAGTCAAACAGCAGAAACACACACAGTAATGACTAGGAAAGGCAAGTGTGTGTGTGTGTGTGTGTGTGTGTGTGTGTGTGTGTTTCTTCTCTGTCACTTGAGGACGCCAGGTGTTGGCAAGGTTCCTCAGCTCTATGCCCGCCTCTCAGTGTGGCAAACGGCTCACTGTGGCATCTGGAGAGACTTATCATTAGTGGCTCACACATGGATGCAAGGATTAGCTCGATACTGGAGCCAATATTAACCTTAATTTGAAGTCATATTTGAGCCACTTTTTTACCACTATGCTTCAATTTCACGCCAGATTAAATCCATTACTGCCCTATCGGACAGATGGGAGATGAAACTACTGGCCTCGTATTTTTTTTCTTTAATAAATCAGATGTAACATTTATATATGCCTTTTGTCATATTTTGTCTAATCTTTTATCCAAACGTTCAAGCAGCACATAAACACACACATAAAAAAGTCTTTTATAAATTAGAAATCAGTCAGTGTTTAAGCCTTTCCAGCTGTTCCCTCTGTTGCAGACTGTTGTGATGGCTTTGCAGAAACACTGCTCAGTATTTTTCAGATATACATATGATCCCCAGGGTGTTTATTTTCCTGTAAATTAGGTGCTTTTATTTCCTTATTGATTTCTTTAAACCTTTTTATTAGAGCCTGCTGTACTATTGAATCAGGACTCCTGTATGCTTCACTCTTTTGAGTGGCAGTTGTCAGGATTTGGTTGATTAGAACTGGGTAAATATGTTGGGCTCTTGAGTTTACTGGACTTGAACTATTATGAAACGTGTTCAGTATGCAGGTAGACTTCTTGCTCCTTTCACTCAGCTACATGACAAGGGAAGTAAAGAGCCTGACGGGAGGTGGCGAGGTGAGAGGGATTGGTAGCGAGTCTGGCCTCTTAGCTCAGTTCAGGTTCATTAATCACAATCTATTCTTCTGAAGTTTCTCATGCTTCCCTCTACCCTTCTCTTCCCACGTCACCATTTATGCCAGCTGAACTGGTTAAAACCTGGAGTAGTCTGGCGCCCCCTCATGTTACAGTGAAGTAGGACGCTAACTCACAACTGCTGTGATCGGACTTGTTTGTACATAAGAATCCAGAGATGCTTAAAAAAAGATTTGAAGGCTGCTTTCAGTTGAAACCCTTTTAAAGTCCCTTATTTATTTACTATTTTGCACCAGGAATTTCACTTAAACATTTTAAGGCCATGAGCAGAAAGTCTTTTTTTTTTTTTTCCTTCTTCATTTTTAATTCTTGTTTGACACATCTTGAATCCAACCTCCTCCTTCTCTCCTTTTCAATATGAATGTATTGATTTGCCCAGAAGACCCACACAAATCTTCTTCTCCCAACCTTTTAAACCCACTCAGATTCAGTTGCTGTCCAGTCCAGCCGTAAGCCGCTTGCATCAGATCCACAGCGCAGAAACGCTGACCAGAACCAGGCGGGTGTGGGACCAGTGGCCCTCGGCGACCTGCAGTCTATGGCCAGGGAGGAGGGTGAGGGCATGGAGACCACTGAGACTGAGAGCTTCTCCCCTGCTCCTACATCCCTACCCTCTCTGGAGCAGCTTCTCACATCTCCAGACCCCAAACAAGGTGTGTTTGAAAGCAGACATCCACAAAAAAACACACACATTCAGTTTACAAAAGGACTGCATATGTGACCTTTTCAACAAGATATAATGATGAGAGTTACAATGAAAAATGAATATGTTTGGGAAAAAGAATAGAAGTCGACTTTTTGTAGTAACAGAGTTTAATGTATTATATCACCTCCTGTATGTGGCATTTGTTATATCTCTAGAGCCATTTGTGTGGACAGTTGAACCAACCAAAGAAGAGTTAAGTGAAAAGCTGAACACAGCCACCCGCAGCATGGAGCACATGAACAGCCTGCTGCATGAAACTGAGGCTACCAACGCTATTCTCATGGAGCAGATCACTGTATGTATACTTACTCAATATAAACACAGAAACAACATTGAAAGTTGCCCAAAACTAAATAATTATTAGAGACCTAATAACCCAGACAAGTTGTCTATTTAAAAGTTGCCCCTGCACACTTAGCAAATCTACTATATGACACATCCACTAATAAACAGGACCTACTCCTAAGCATTGGTTACAAAACTCAAAGAGAATGATCCCCTTTATTAACGAACAACTTGCAAGATTTAAAAACATACAATTAAAATCACTGAAAGATGTTTCTTCAAGACTGAGAGCAAATGCATTACCTACATTTGCTGTACTACTGTTAGCTGAAGGAATGGCATAATTTTAAACCATCTCTTTTTTTTCTTTTTCTTTTATATTTTTAGCCCGACGCAAAGCAGTCAAAAGTAGATTAACTTTAAGTATATATTTTATATATATTCTGTTATAAAGACCATCTTTAAACTTGTTTTGTATTGTATTAGTATATTTGCATTATAGGTTTTATTACATTAAAATAGGCCATATTTATTAAGTGTTATTAAAGGAAAAGGTCTGTTCTCTGGTTTCTAGCACTTTATAAGGCACTTACAGAATTACTGTAATTCAGCCTCAACTCTCTTACTTACTATAAGCTTTTATTTAGGAGGTTATTGGTGGAAAAACTGTTAGAATTAGTCATGCTTGTATATGGTAACTTATCTGTGCATTGTCAAGAAAGTCAGTCAGAGAGACTTTATTTATCCCCAATGGGCAAGTCGTTAAAAGTAACTGTGTTTCTAAACTTTTGTTCTTCCCTACTGATAAATATCTGTATTTTTACTCATGCTTATATTTATCTTGTCTGTTACCTGTCTTTTTCTTCGGGTGGCATGGTCGTGCACTCACTATATATCACCTCAAAGCATGAAGGTTCTGGATCCAGGCCTGCGGAGATTGTTTTTTTTCAGGGCCAGTGTGGCTTTTCTCCAGGGGCTGATTCTAATCTGCCTATAAATTTTCTTATTTTTAGGGTAAAGCACACTGCATTTACATGTAAAGAAATGTGCAATATACATAAAAATTCCAGTCCATTACTTCGAATATTAAATACTTAGAAATGTATATAATTATACTGAGTCAAAAGCATGAGGTTTTCAATGTAATTAACTAAACGAGCCAAGTATTTGTTGTCAAACATTTAATTCGGATTGTACAGATCAGATGAAAAACACACTGATACATTAGTGTGGCAGCCACGTGAACACACACCTGTAGACTGCTGTTTCAGGTGTGTTTAAAGTGGCCTGTATGCACCAACGGTGATATCAAACAGCTTGGCGTTGTTCACAGTCCCCTCTTTGTCCAAAAGAAAATAGAACTTGTGACCTTTGACCCTGAGAGGAATAAAGGAAGTGGTCTCCTGCCTGTGGGCGTGGCAGGCTACATGAGATAGAGGGACTGTTATTCTCCGGCCTTGGCTTGGTCCCAGAGGTGACTGTGTGCAGACTGTCACCATCCTCCCACCCTGGTGTAAAACCACTTTGCTGACAGAGCGCCGACAGAACAGAGCCCCGAGTCCCACTATGCCTGCTCCTATTGTCAGGCATCCCAGCGTGAAGCCATACCTCCAGGTGTTTGAGCCCAGGTTCATCTCAAAGCTCCACATTCCTGCTAGCCCCGTGGTGGCGGTGCTGGGCGTCTTGGTTTTCCCTTTCTCTTTAGTACCGCCCGTGTCTCTGAGCCCCGTGTAGGCGAATTGAGCCAAGTACGTCCAGAAGACGAACTGTCCGCCGCAGAAGATCGAGAGAAGCCGGAAGAAGCGGGTCCTGTCGTGCTCGAACAAGGTGACATCTCTGGGCGGCTGGGGGGAGGTGCACATGCTCCGACGTACGGCCAGCTGGGGACCTGTGTGGGCAAATATCCCGCCCAACAGTCCGGGAGAAGCACCAAACCGGGAGGACGCGCTGCCGACAGGCGAAGTGTGCGCCGACACCGACGTGTTTCCAACCTGGTTTAGCTGAACGCTACGGAACCGAAACCGCCTGGAGTAACACCACAGCAGCCGCTCGAAGCCCATCTTTGTCTGTCGCTGTAGTTATTTCGCACAAGAACTGCTGCAGTCCGCGTTTAAAAGTCGCTGTTGTAACTCGCGTTCAACGCTTCATATTGAGTAGGTAGGCAAGAGGACGCCGCCATACTTGTTGTGTGTGACGTAAGGTGCTCGATGACGGAAAGTAGCGTGGACCAAAATTAATGTTATCCATGCGAGATACTAGTAATCGCTAAAAACTCTGAGCTGACCTCCTACATTTCTTTTTTTCTTTTTTTTTCTTTTTTTAACCTGAAATGGACTTGATAAGCTATTGTACATTAGCGTATTTTCCTGCCGTTTAGCATTAGCCGAAGGGACGCTTGGATTTTGTGAATTTAAAAGCGCTTGTATGTTCTACCTCCTAGCTGTTGAAGAGTGAAGTTCGCCGTCTGGAGCGAAACCAGGAGAGGGAGAAGAGTGTGGCCAACCTAGAGTACCTGAAGAACGTCCTCCTGCAGTTCATCTTCCTGCGATCCGGCAGCGAGAGGCAGGCTCTGTTGCCCGTCATCCATACCATGCTGCAGCTCAGCCCAGAGGAGAAAAGCAAACTGGCTGCCATTGCACAAGGTATGCAATGGGTAAACCTTGTTTACATGCATATATAAAAAGAAAAATCTTATTCACCGCATGACCTGTTCAAAAGGTTATTATGTATGATTTAAAGTGTAGAAACCTTTTGGTCAGAAGTTTGCATCCACGCCTCATGGAAATGAATTCCATGGGAACTTTGGACATTTAATGATTTCTTTGAGCTCTTCTTTTTCTTTTCTTTTTTAAAGTGTGGGGTGATTGTACAGCACATGTCTCTTAATGAATTTAAAAGCAAGAATTGGGTGCACAAGTTTGAGCTTATTTTGGATTTTCTCTAATCCACATAGGGCCAGAATTATACTTAGAAACTGAAATATATGCATACACTCGAACTAATATTATTATATGCTACCACGACCATGCTTGACAGCTGTTACAATACTCTTAGGTTTGAAAGTCTCACATTTACACTTCCAAACATATCAACAAAGATTTCTCCACAAGTTTGGCAGGCTTGAGCCTTGGTGATTCCTGAAAATAATTTATTCTCATTTTATGATAGGAAAGTGAAACTGCCAAGTCATTAAAGATGTGTGCTGTATTCCAACCTGAAAAAGAGACCATTTCCAATTCGCTTACATGAGCACACAGCCCCGCTGGAGGAATTTGTCTCAGCTGTGTTTTGTACAGAGCAGTGTCACATCGATTTTCATGCGGAGTCATAATAGCAAACACACACACACACAACCTGTCTTTGATTTTTTTTTTTTTTCTTCAGACAAACCCCTTGTTTTAAATTGATCTCCTCTTTTCTGAGGTACTGCAGGTTATAGCATCCAGAAAACCTCATAAATGTCTAACCACCTGTTCTTGTGTCTCCTCTCTGCAGGTGAGGAGGAGGGGTCTGGGTCTCGGAGCTCAGGCTGGACCTCCTACCTCCACAGCTGGTCTGGGATCAGATAAAACCGACCACAAATCAAAGCCAAGAAAAAACTGGGAGCACAAAGTCGGCGTTATTACTGAGCCTTTATTTTTAATGTGAAAACCTGTCCTCATCATTGATGCTGCACTTTTAAAACAGTGACAACTGGGTGGTTAACTGAGGTCACTTACAACTTTGGTGGGATGCAGTAGATGGGACCAAGGAATGTATCAGATAAAGAGGAGTGTATGATTAAGATAAAGAAAACCAAAATATTTAACATGTATAATAATTTGAGTTTGCAGTGCAATAGCTACATGGGTCTCTTACTGATAACTGTGATGAATATCTGTCTTCCTTCAGCGTACTATAAACATGTGTTCCAAACATTTACTGGACATAATGGTTACACAGTGAGGCATTACAAAGCATCATTACTAAAATGAATGGGTATAATACATTAAGTGTATGTTATGTGATGATCGCAGCATTTTTGAATCTAAAAGGGTGCAAACTAATTGTGAGAGGAAACCAAATCAAGGGGAAGAAATGTGTGCTGGTGTGTTGCTTGATATGATTTATGGATCTTTAATTACTTCTTAAGACAACTTTACCTGCATTTTATGATGGGCTTGATTTACACGATTTACATTTTAGCTTTTCTCAGAGGCATACCTAAAACGTATAGGCTGTTGAATGTGATTGAACTGCCTTCATGTCAGCCATTCTACCAGTCTCTGCCGTATAGAGATTAACCTTCTTCACAAAAAATGTGATTCTCTGGTTTTACTTTTAACTTGGTTGTTTCCCAGAAGGTAAAGAAAGCATTAGGTGATCTGTAATGCAGTATGCTGTGGGGAAAAGTGTGTGATTTACAGCAGTTCATGGGCTAAACTGCCATAATCTCATTTTAGTTGCACAGGGATGTTTATGAGTCTGAGGTTCTCCTCAACATTACTGATTGTTGGTGAGGAACTGTGATGACCTGTTATGCTCCTTCCCACCTGTATATTTTTATTTTCGAGTAGTTTCTCAGACTTCATGGTTTAAAAAAAATGCTTATGTATATCAGACTGAACTTTGATGCAGCCCTTCATCCACTTTTGACTCTCACTCCCTTTAAGACAGCCTCTTTTTCTGACTGGCTGCCCCTGACAAGCAAAAGGTCGGACCTCCTGTGACCTCACTGACATCACACAGAGCCAAGAGTGTAAGAAAACGAGTGTTTAAAGCCTGGGCTTATTTGCACATACACTCTTTGTGTTTAATCCAAACTTCCATACATATATGTCTATAAAACAGACAATAATAGAACACTTTTAACATTTTTCCTTTTTTTCCCCAGACTGGTTTTACTGTTTTATGGTTAAATCCTCACATACTCAACTCAGGAGCACTAACAGTTTCCATGTCTTGAGTTCTGATTCATCGTGCCCTGTAATAATTTGTAATATTAGTTGCGACTTTAATATTGGACCATTATTTTAATAGTTTGTCTCTCTTTTATGGGAGTGTTTTATAGTTTTGTCACTTGTGTTGCAGTTTAATCACTGAACCTTAACAAAGATTTGTTGCATCTTGCAGTTTCCATTGCTGAAAGCGCATCTGCCTCGCAAAAGTGTCCTTGAGCAAGGCTCCCCATCAGACCCATAGATGGTGTTGATTTTACATTCTTACATTCTGACTTTTGACCTCTGCTTTGAGTTAGGAAAAGACCTCATATATACCCCGCTCCCAGTGAAACATATACTTACTCGTATGAATACAGTTTTCTGCTGACCAGTGATAAAAATAATTATTAACCGGTTTATTTTCTCCCTCCAGTGGCAGCTTTTGGTGATTCACCCAGCACAAGGGACTGTATTTATATCTAGACTTTTATATTTATGATGCTTAATGTGGGCAGAAGCTATGAGAGATTACCTGAACTACAAAATCGTACTCAAGAAAGACTGCAGCAGTGATTGTGTGTTTTTCTGGTGTATTTACAACTGTAAAAAAAAAAAATGAACTTAACAAAGATTAAAATGATTCCATGCTTTGCATTCAGTCCTTGTTATAATCAATTTGTGAAGTGCAGCATTGCATCTACAGCTTCTAATCAGCATCAGCAGCCAGATGTTTTAAATTTTTACGTCTTTATTTTTTATGAGGACTTGCATGTGGTGAGAAAGCACTTTTAAGGACATGTTTTGCACATTAAATCAAAAAGAGCACATAAAAACTGCAAGATGAACCTTAATGCACATCATTAATAATCCTCCGGTTTTTGGTGTTACTACTGAAGAGATGCAGTAGCCAGTCTATGTGCTGCAGATGTTGCTTTGAAAGTCCTTCATCCCTCTGGAAGGAGGGAGCAGGGTCTAGGGGTTTCCCTTTTAAGGAAAAAAATGGTGGGTGCATAATCATGACGCAATCAGGGGAGGAAATGACAAACAAACTCCTGCATCTTTTACTGTAAGTAATGTAAACATGCTGTTAACCCCTCCCGCCCTGCCTGCTACTGTTATGTGATGGATTCTGTGATATGTTTTTTCAGGGCTCCCACCCGCCATGTTGAACTGTAGTTACAGTCCTCCCAGTGGTGGCAAACTGAAAGTCAGATTTTCCATCAGTGCTGACCAGATACTTCATGTGTAGATACAGCCCAGCGTAAAGCTGCAGCGATGTATAAGCGACTCTCGGCATCCGTCTCATTTATATTATAGTGAGATAATGAGCGCAGAGCACTTACTGAGTTTACTGGGTGGTTTTAGGTGCATCCTGCCAGCAAAACCTGAAAAAAACAAAGTCACTTGGACCGCGTGCAACAATGCACGAGCCTCTGGTCTCCAAAATAAAAGCACTTGATTTGATAACGGCGGGTTTCTGTTCTTCCCAAATGTGTTTGGACTCTGTTTTATCGCCTCACTATTTAAAAAAAAAAAAAGATAAAATAAAATTAGGAGGGAAAGGCAGACAATTGAACTTTTTGCTTTCTAACAGTTCTGAAATCACAAAGTAGCGAAAGAAAGGAAAATTATTCACAGTATCAACAGTTTTTGTTTGTTTTGTTGTTTTTGTGTGTTTTGCTTTTAAGCAAAGAGCAACAAGTATAAAATCTTTCAGAGTGAGCAACAAGCTCTTTGCATCACACACTTAAGAAAAACAAAAAACAAAAACCCATTGACATTGAAAAATTCTTTTTTTAAAACCAAAATGTAACTCAAAATTTCGGGTTATTAACTTAGAATCTCGTCTTAATAACCCAATTAATCCAAGTCGTTTTCTCAGTTTTCAGGTATTATTGTGATTTATTGACTTAGGTCGGGGGTGGGGACCCATGTCAATATATATTTGCAAAAAGCCACTGAATAAAATCATCAAATTCCATAAATTTCTTAAACATCTTAGCACCAATACTAAATGAAATGTTTACAAATGTTTTCATTCATTCATTCATTGATATTTTTGCTGTATATTTTATATTAATGTGCATTAAACTTTGTATAGTAAATGCGAGGCAAACAGAATGCAGTATAAACACACACAAACAAATACAGGTTAAAGGTATAAAGGAAAATTGTTCCCTACTGTATTTCAAGGCAGTTTTCCTGACTCCTCATTAGCTTAAATGGAAACTAAATTTGTGTTAATAGTCTCGTGTGATAGCGGGAGAGACCAACGTAAGATGAAGTATTGCTCGAGTTTATGCAAAAAGGGAGGAATTTATTCTTTTTAATCCGATTTTTAGAATCCTGTTTGAATCTTGCAAGCCCGCAGTTTTACACTGAAAGGTCCCACCTGGAAGTGGCTCATTCACTGGAGTGAGATCGGCCGGACTGAGGCGAGGCCCCTTTTCGCCATTCTGCTCCGCTGTGCGAAAACCAACGTTACATCCCAGACTGCACAACATCTGGACAGCTGCAACAGTGATCGTGTGACGCACATCTGGTGGAAGAGAGGGCACAGTGATGCTGGGCATTACAGAAATGACAAACGGGTGAGCGATTTGTTAAAAAGTTTTATTTTTTCTAAAAAGGGAGAAATTGGTCTGAAAAGTTGACAGTCCGCTATGCTCTGTTCTTTTGTGGAGTGGAAAACTGCAGTTTGGTAATTTATAGGTCATCCAAGGCGGTTTGACCCTTTTAAAATACACAATGTACTTCAGAGGCAATACTCTAAAATAGATGTAATAGTAAAGATAATTAGTAACACAGTCATATTTATTGTATTGCATCTTTAGACACAACTTAAGCTCCTCTGTAGCGCCTCCTACCTAGTTACTTTCACTGTGGGAAAAGGTAACGTAGTTTTTTTTATAACATATGATTAGAAGTAAAACACGTCCAGCTATCACATGGAAAATGATACGTAATCAGAAGTAGGTTTGGTTTAAGAAACCTCTGTTTTAAAGAGCGGTTTAATCTGTTTGGTCTGTTGCTCTGTGTGGCCGACGACATGGTCTGGAGGTTTGAAAATGATGTTACCTTATGTTTGAATATTTTTAATAATTGCAACAAATCTTCTAAAGAGCATTGCTGTTTTTTAATGACTTTAATTTTTCAATTTTATCCAAGTTTTCCATTTTGCACTGTTAAAGATATAGTGTTTATATGACGGTGCAGAATTTAGGCCACAAAATCTGGAGTTTTTAGCCTTGCACCAAATGAAAATCTCCAAGACAGATTTTTTTGAAAATTTGGGTTTATATTTAATACATTTTTGTTGACCTGGTACTCATGTGTGCAAGTCAGTGATGCATGCCCTTCTCACACCCACAGGTCTGTTTTCCACCAGGAAAACAACCCTGCAGGTTTTTCCAAAAGCACAAAACCTTGAGAATATTTTTCTCCAAAGGGAGGCATTATATATTTTTGTGGATGTTTTCTTCTTTTTTTTTTAAACGGAGGAGGATGTTCCTCTTCTCTGTGACCTCCACCCTGCCCTGGAATGTTCATATAAAGAAACTGGACAGTACTGCTTTCCAAATCACTTCCTGTCTAAACAGTCCCCTTGGGACTGCTGTTCAGAGCAGTAGTTTCTCCACACAGCGTGAATGCTTCTGCAGAATTAATTATGGGTTAGGATGAATATGGCTTTTATAAAGCACTAAAAGCTCTAAGATGACTAGCCCTTCTAAAAGCCTGAGGATTGCTGCATTCCCATTGCATTACATTTTTATCTGATCACACGTTCTGTTGATACAACCAGAGCTTAGACCAGCGTCTCGGTCTCCAGTGTGGACTTGTCCTTGTTTGGAAGCAGTCAAGTTGCGTGATGGTGGATTTAACCGTGTGGGCGATTATTCATACTGTGCTTAATCACTCTGAAATGCAGGAGTTATTTAAACAATTCAGGTTTTAAAAGAAGAAAAATAAGTTCAGTTGGGTTTTTTTCTCCAACATAGTTCCTTCTTATATATTTGATCATTAATTGTTGGAAAAATCTCCATGCACCATTAAGTAATTTATTGAGTCAGCTTTCTCTAATTGTCCACACTGACTGTTGCCTCACAGTGAGAACCTACCTCTTACCGCTCATTAAAAAGTATTTATAGTCATGGGAAAAAAAACAAAGTACACGCCATGTTTCAGTAGCTTGTAGAGCCACATTTAGCAGCAATAAGTCAAATGAATTGTTCTCTGTATGACTTTATCAGTCTGTCAGATCATTGTGGAGGAATTTGGCGTTGCTTCAGTTCATTGAGGTTCGTGGGCATTTGTTTATGCACAGCTCACTTAAGGTTCCACCACAGGATTTCAACGCCTGGGCTATTGCAGCATGCAGATTCATTTCTTTTCAGTCATTCTGTCATGGATTCACTGCTGTGCTCAGGATCATTGTCCCGTTCCAGTTTTAGCTGTCGGACAGATGTCCTCACATTTGACTCTAGAATACTTTGGTTTACAGAGGAGTTCTTGGTCGATCCAGGTGCCAGATCACACATGCCTCCCTTCACGCTATGCACGACAGTTGGTATGAGGTGTTTGGATTTTGCCAAAGGTGGAGCTGTGTAGTATTGTCAAAAGTCTTAACTTTGGATTCATGTCTTCCACAAATCTTGTGGTTTGTGCAGATGCAGCGTTGCAAACCTAAGTCGTGCTGCCAGGTTTTGTTTTGTTTGTTTTTTAGAGAGATGAGGCTTTCTCCTGGAAACCCTTCCTAACAACACATACTTTATCCAGTCTTTAACATTTAACATGCTAAATTCTGGCATTGGGGTGAATTTGAATAAAGTCAAAATAAAAAGAAGATGACTTTGTAACTGATGCAGCAGTTAGCCTCAGTCACAGTAATTAATGAAGGTAACGTCTCCACAGCAAGAGTTTTTTCTTGGTTAATGACTAATTGCTACTAATATATTAAAAGCAATGAAGTTGTGTTACTTTATCTAACAGAAGTCTTTGCATTTTCCTGTTGCTTTTTAAAATTATTATTAATGAGCAAAATTTTATATTACACTTAAGTAAATCAAACCCCCCAAAAAACTGAAAAAACCCCATTGTTTTTTGTTTTGTTTTTTTCCTTTTGGGGGCGCCAAAGTTCTTTCCTACAGGTAGAAACCATTCATGCCACAGTGCTGCTCTAAAACACTATGGTTCCTCTTTGTAAGTACGCTGAAGGATTGTCTGCGGCTTATATGAAACCCTGCTGATGTTTTTAGCCTCTGGTTTGCAACGTATTAGAGTGTTTGACAGGAAAAAGCACAGACTTCTGCCTTTAACTCTTTCCCCCATAAAGATGACATTTGACAGCCTACCCTGTAACCCTAATGATGAGTTTTGACACCTCAGGATATATCTATAAAGATGCAATTTCATGACCATTAGTTTCTGTGTTTTTCCTCTCTGCAGAGGCAGAGACCACTCTCACTAAAATCTGATGTACACTCAGTCATTTTGTTCTATAAGCAGGCCTGAAAATACTACAGAAGCTGCTCAGTTCAGAAGAGCGCTTGAAATGTTACTCCTAGAAGGCTTTTAAGAGGTAAAGGGGTTAATAAAAGCTCCAGTCATGCCTGCTGTCATGTGTAGTCACCTCTCAAAGGCTCATTCAGAGCAAGAAAAACTCTTCTGTTAGTTAGCTGGGAGCCTGACCGATGCACGGGGAAGTATGGACCAACAGGATGTGTAATAATCGTACAGTAATTGCAAAAGTTCCTCAGTGGTGTGTGTGTGTGTGTGTGTGTGTGTGTGAAAAAATGGCCTTTAAATAGGGTGAGCCAGATGTAGCTATTATTAATCCTGCAGACAGAAGAAGAAGTAGCTACTTTTGGCTGCTTTGTTGTTTATAGCTCACGTTTGATTTGGCAGATTTTTTTTTCTCATCCTGACACCTGACACCTGACACATCCCCAAAGGGATCTGTGTTTCCTCCTGGGATCAAACCGGGAATCTTTTGCTACAAGAGACTGCGAGCTAAAGATTCCCTACACACTGTGCATGACTTGAGTTCCTCCTCCTTGATTATTTGTATCAAGATTAGCTTGCAATATGTTGTACTGAACATCAGGACTTTTTAAAATTATTATTTTAATGTGATATGCATTTGTGAAGATATGAGAAAATATCTTTTTTTCTCTCTGTCTGTATCCAGTGATAATGGTAGTGAATCTTTCCAAAGAATTTATGTATCCAGACAGTTAATCTAAGTTGAATCAGGGAACTGAAAAACTGAACCAATCATATTGTTGGCAGATATTGTTGAGGAGATATTTAGTAATCTCTTTTGTCTCATCACAGTCAAACAGCCTGTTGTTAGACATATGAAGGCACACCCATCACTATGATGAATCCCTCACACACACACGATATAACATGAGCTCAGCCTGTGGTTTATTGGGTTTTACCCTCTTGATTAAAACTGAGAGAAACGCTACATTTCACAGCTCTGTGAGAATTACTTTATTATCAACGCTCCTTCGTCGACGGCTCTTCGCGCCACCTCGTTCCTCCATTTTCCCCTTTTTCCATGTGACCTTTTATCTCGCCTCCTCACACGCTGACTTCATCCTGGCAAACAGTCTTCGAGCCAGTGGCCTGAACAACGCCTCCCCCCCCCCCATCACTCTCAAACACACACAGTGCTGACATGTAGACACAAGTGACCACAACCACACACAGCTGTGAACAGGAAGTGATGTGGCCGTGTCGACTGAGATAACGGTTGCTAGAGCGTTTGCAGTTATAGTAAAGCGGACTTTGCACCAACGGCCGAAATATTCTAACTGCAGTCTGACAAAATATTGGTAAGATGTTTTTTTTTTTACATTTCATTATCGCTTTTTGTGATTTTAGCAGCTGCAAGGCTTTACTACATGCACCAGTGAAAGACATGTCAGGGTGTTCCTCTGTTTTAGTTGTCTGTGCTTCCTCATGCAGGTGTAAATCTTGGCAAGAATCAATTTGTTATTTTAATTTAACATTATATAGTGTACCTATTTGCCCCCTTTGCCTTCAGAAATTGCCTTCAACAAACAGTTGTTGCAGATTTGTCAGCTGCACAATCTCCTGTCTTCCACCACATCTCAAAGGTGCTTTATTGGTTTGACATCTGGTGACTGTGGAGTACAGACAACCCAGTGTTAGGTGGTCAAAATAACAGGTTGAGATGTTTGGGCTTTGTGGCATGGCTGGAAACAGGAAACAGAAAATGAGTACACCGTGGTCATAAAGGGATGGACATGGTCACAAAGAAGGCTCAGGTAGGCTGTGGCACTTAAATGATGCACAGTTGATACTTAAGGGTCTGAAGTCTTTGCCTTCTTCTTTCTGCTTTTTTGGGGTCGGCACAGCAGATCATCTTCCTCCATCTCATCCTGACCCTGCCATCCTCTGTCACACCTATGCGTGCATGTCCTCCTTTACTACAGCCACAAATCTCCTCTGTGATCCTCCTCTTGTCTTGCAGCTTTGTCTTCAACATCTTTTGTCCAGTATATTCACTCTGCACATGTCCAAACCATCTTAGTCTTGTGTCTCCCACTATGTCGCTAAAACCCTCAACCTGAGCTGTCCCTCTGATGTACTCATTTCTAATCTTGTCCCATCTGGTTACACGTAATGAAAATCTTAACCTCTGCCTCCGATCTTTTTTTCTGTGCCACGCCCTGCAAACCATCATTGCATATTTCATAGTAGGGTTCACTACCATCTTGTACACCTTCTCTTTCACTCTTGCTCCCATCCTTTTCTCACAAATCAGCCCTGACACTTATCTCCACCCAACCCTCCTTGCCTGCGCTCTCTCCTCCATCTCTCTTGTGCAGTCTGTTGCTTTGGTTGATTGACCCCAGGTATTAAAATTCATCTACCCTCAACTTGTATCCCTCTCATTCACACACATTTATTCTGTTTCTTCTACTGACTTTCATTCCTCTTTTCTGCAGACATGTGAGTGAGTGTATATCAGTGGTTTTAGGTGTGCTAAAAGCAGTAATTCCACTGTCAGCTTATTGTTGTATAACATATTAATCATCATTGTGATGAAGTTTGTTCTCTGGTATGAACGTAGACCACACATAGGCACGCAGCACTGCCATGCAACACCTTAAATTAAACGAGAAGCAGCATTGTGCTACTGTTAGCACTGTTTCTTAATCCCCCTGTGATGTGTTTCATCTCTTACCTGCAGTGGTGCATGTCACACAAACCGAATATGAAAAGCGTTGGAGTAGCTGTAATATCAGTAACAGCCACACAGTGGCAGTGTGTTCATGGTGGAAGGCTTGTTAAGCTTGTGGGAAATGTCTGCTCAGCTTGTGTGAGTGTGTGCTGATGACGATGAGTCAGTCTCAACTCAACATTTCCCCTTAAATTCCACATTGCACAAATGACATTGCACAACATCACTTTTCCTCTTTTCGAAATACAGATGGCACGCTTTTATTCGTTCCGAGGAAACATTTCGAAACTGACTGAAGCATGTGAAGAGTGTGGAAGAAAGAGAGAGAACGGTCTGGGATTCATCATGAGTGTTATGGCATACTGAGACATGTCAGCCGGAGCTGCTGTGACCCTGTTCCAGCTGCTCCAGGATGTGAAGCTGACATTAAATTTCAAAATTCACACTCTGTGGATGAGTGTGTGTGTGTGAGCGAGCGTTTGTTAAGGCTACGTGGAATGCTGAACAGGTCAAGGCAGGCTGTTGAAGGTGAATCTGTGGGGTGGAAATGTTGCGTGTAGTTGTCTGTACATAATGAGGAGATACATGATTTTTGTCAGCCGTCAAACAGCTTTCAAACCTGAGCTGTACCTTTGCATCTCTAACGGTCAGTTTATTTAACATAAACATCATAAAAAGAACTCCTAAGAAAGCAATCAGAATTAACTCATGAGAAGTAGTAGGTTGTTCTATAGCCAGCACCTGTATAGCTGAGCTGTTAACTTTCTAGTAAATGTGCTAATAAACAAAAATTAAATAAATGAAATAATTGTTTTAAAGGTGTTTTGACACCTCTCCTTTTTAGTCTGATTAGATCGACCTGTGGTTGCTTTGTGCAGATGTTAACACCAAACCAGGTGCACCGGGAGATGAAGTTAAATGAATGAGTCACATGAACTCCAAAGCGGTTCATTTATGGTGACACCATGATCCAACCCAGCTACCTGTTGTGCTCTGCAAGTTTGAACTAAACACCTTCCTGTTGTAGCCAGGTATGCTATCTGGCATGTTTCAGAGTACCACAGATGTTTAGAGTACAAAAACTCTAGGAACTAGCCATAAAATGAGTAAAACTGCCCAGACAAAGAAGAATGTTGGTTAGTTCTCTGTCTTATCTACTAGTTTAGAACATAGCACCTTCTTCAAGCCCAGCAGACTGAGTAGGCATGTGCAAGAGTAGCTGCAGATACATAAGTATATCCTTTTAAAATCCTCCAATGAAATAAGAGAACGTAACCTTATATTTGTTTTGTGGGCAGTAAAATATTTAAATTAGGTTTTTTTTACATGTTAAGTGTGAATAAGAGTAACTGCTAATAGTGTGCCCTGCGACCAGACATTTAAGTATTTAAATTTAGGCGCAGGGCAGAGGCAAACAGGCCATCTGTGCAGTATAGTCTTCTTTTAGGTAAAGACAACCTTCCTACCTTTTCATACAAGATGTAACGTGAGGGACAAAAGACTCAACTGTGGCAAAGCGCAGCAGGATCAGGGGGCTTCAAGGACGACAAAGAAATATGCATGTGATCGGTAGACTGCACTTTTGCACATATAAACACACAGAGCAAGAAGTCACGCACCCTTCGACTTTATACCTCAGGAAATGCTCTGTGTGAGGGAGCTTCCTCGATAGAGCGTGCAGGTAGTCAGTTGATGGCTGTGAATGCTGTTTACCGAACCCCGTCCCTTCTTTGATGACATCACAGCTTCATGTTTTGAGAGGTCTGCGCCTGAATATCTGTTGTGGTTTGTGTTCGCTGGAGAGGAGCCCTTCCCACATAAGCGCTCCCACATAGTGCTGCGATGAATTATTCATAGAGTGACATTTTGCTTTTTCTCAATAGTTTGTTCTTTGTTGCTGGGAAATAATTTCAGTTTACAAAAGAGAAGCCGAAGCCGTGAAAATAGTATCCGTACCGACCCGTGTACCCGTGATCAGATATCAGCGCTGGTCCTTACTGCGTTCCAAAGTACAAGAAGTTTGAAGTTTGGCCGTTAGAAGATCACGGTGTCGTGAGGTTGTTGTGTGCTTTCGTTGTGCGCAGTTTAAATCTTGTTTTGTGTTATTTTAATGAAATTTTTAGTGACATGAACTATTTAATTTTATATAATTACTTCAATCCTTCTTATATTCCTGTCACCGATCATAATAAAGTAGGTTTTTACAGTTTCTTTATGAACAAACAAGACATTTACAAATACTTACTGGCAATATTGACATTTTTTTACTTTAAAGCTCCGACATGAATGCCTTCTTCAGGATTATACACAAGGCACTCACACTCTGCCGTTGCATATTTGTATTCTAAGTGTGAGAAAATAAATCTTCTTCTTCTTATCAGCCGTTCATGCCTTTTCTTCTCCAGCTTGTTGTTTTGCTGTAAAGAGAATGCTGAGGCAGAGAGATGTAGGAGGCGAACAGAGACTGCGTTGACAGTGCAGAAAGGTCGAGGACTCTTCTTCTTCTTCTTTTGTCTCCTCCTTCCTGTGATGCATTCCCCCCCTTCTACCTGCTGCAGGAGGGGGAGGGGGGAGCATATGTTTTTTGATAGGTGTGTAACCACATAACCACACCTCTGTGTGCTCAAGGGTGTGAGCCCTGGAGGTGTATTTGAGGGACAAGTACCGGAGTGAGACGAGACTCAACAATTCGTACTGGGGACTGAGTGTTTTCAGCCGACGAGAGGTAGGAAGGAAGGAAGGAAGAGAGGGAGGGAGAGAGAGAAAGCAAGGCAAAGGGGAGATGAACTCTTTGAGGCTGAAAGAGTTGTCAAACTCAGACTTGTACAGACGGAGGAAGGAAAAACCAGACAATGGAAATGTCAGCGAGAGTTTGGCTTGGGACAGCTACAGGTGGGTGCAAACTGTCACATTTACGGTGAGAAATAACGATTTATGCACACAATTTACTTGCGTCATAGTGTGTGTTGTATTGGCCGACATGTGATCGTCAGTCTGTAGCACTCAGTTTTTAGTAAGTGTGGTCTACGCAGGGCGTTGAGCCCACTTTGGTTTTCACACATGTAAATAGTTTTTAATGGCTCAACAATGACACTTAGCATTTCAAATAAGAAACCATTAAGACTGTGCAGGTTCTTCAAAGGTCATGTCAAGTACTGCAGTGTGCTTACAGAAGTGTTTGGCGAGCTAACAAATGATTAACTTCTTCAAATCTGTTTTTGAAGTCTTTGTTCGATGTTTCTTTTAGGGTTTAATCTCGGTTCACAAACATTGATTTTTAGTGTGGGGTCCAAGTGTTGTCAAACTTATCAGCTTCCTTATCATCAGCACTGACTTGCAGTCTCACATAAAATAACAAATCTGGTGTGTGGTATACTACAGATACTTATCTTTACTACAGGCTCTTTGAAGAAAAGTACTTACCGATGTGCTGCGTATTAGCATGGATGGATAAGGTGATATTTTCTGTGGTGTTTGAACAGTAAATATTGTGGTTGATGGTTGAATTCCTGTGAGTTATGTGAGCAGCAGCAGCAACAGATGTGTACATGTACAGACTTTTGCAATATTGGTTTTTACAATATGATAACATCAGTTTTGGATGTTGGTTGGTTTCTCTCTCTGTCTCTTCCGCTGTCGCTCTCCTCTGGTGTGTCTCTGCGAGTGTGTGTGAGATGCTGAGTCGTATGTGGAATGCAAAAATGTCAGGAATGCGGACAGAAAGAGGGCTCTCTTCAGAGGTGTGTTGAGCCTAACCAAAAAAAAAGAAGCTCCTTCCTCGCCCTGTAACCCTGCAAAAGGGTTTGTGGAGCACATGGTGCAATTAACATTTAAACAACTAAATTAAAATCAAACCTTTGGTGAGGCAATAACATCCGACTCAGCAGGGCCACTGTGTTTAACAGGTATTCAAATGCAGTGTCACAGACAGCTTATATGAATATAGTGCATAAAAAATAACAAATTTATTAAATATCTCTGTGACAGTTGTGACTGTGCAGTGTTTGTATTTATCTATAATTACATTTAGGCAGCATCAATAAATGATAAGACTGCTTTAAACTACAGAAGTCAAAAGTTAGGACACTCAAAAAACACTGGTGAGAAAGACAGTGTGCATTTATTTACTCCAGTATTTCTGATCCACTCTGTCATGGTGTTTGCTCTGTGTTGTAGCGTCCTGATGACACCCAGTTTGTGGTTCAAACATTAAATACTGGTCCATATGCATTGGTTTATAGTACACATTAGCTTTTAAATGTCCCCCATTACTGATGGAAATCTCACAGTCTAAGAAGGCTAACCTGCCACTTTTCATATCCTCCCTGGTGAATTTGATGTGTTGGTCCACCGAGTTAATGTAATCAGTGAATTGTGGTACGTCCTGAGATTTGATTTTCACCCAGGACTTATCCACATACCTGAACCAATGACTTGGTGGTGTTCCAGGGTAGGATAACAAAGCCCTCTTTTCCACTTCTTCCATGTACGAGTTGGCCACAATGGGTGAAACTGGGGAACCCATAGCACACCCATTTTTCTACCTTTATCACTGAAACAGGTGGAATGAAGACACAAAAGCAAACACACGTGGTCGATGCTGACCATCCTGTAATGTCTTACGAACTACCTCCAACGCTTCCGTGACTGGGATGCAAGTGAAGAGAGATGTAACATCGTATGAGACCATTGTTTCATCTGCCTCCATAATAACATCTCTCAGCTTCTCAACAAAATCCAAGGTGTTCTGAATGTGGTGTTCAGAGCTGCCTACTAACAGGTTGCGGATTGAAACTTTGAGATGGTATAGGTGACTGAGTTGATCACACAGACAGTTGGTACACCCTGTTTATGTATCTTCGGTAAACCATACAGACTTGGTGCAGATTCTCCTGGGTATAGCCTGTGGTATGAGGTCCGGTCAATAGCTAATGGCTTCAGACAATCTAACACCCTCTTCTTGTAACCACTTCCTGGGTCTTGTTTCAGGGGCTCATTAGTATTTTTGTCACTAAGCAGTAACAACATTTTCTCATGATAGTCTTTCTGGTTTAGCACAACCGTGCACCTACCCTTGACTGCCAGAGGGATGATAATGTTGTTGTCATTGCTAAGTGATGTGAGTGAGGAAACGTTTCTCCCACTGAAAACGCTACGTCCAGATGAACAGAATCAACTTTTTGGGAACCTTCCTCAATGACGAGTTTGACGTCAACATATATCAATAAAGATGCGGCTTGACGACCACAGGGTCTGGGTTTTTTCAAGCCCTAATAAGCTTATGCACAGCTCATGCATACCCAGTCATATTCCTCTAGAAGCAGGCTTGAAATATGACACAAACTGCACAGTTCAACTAAGAGGAACATGGGCTATTCCTAGCAGGCGTCCAAGGGGGAAAGAGATAATATTTATATTTCAGAAAGAAATATAACCAATGAAACAGTGCTACAGGATTTAACAGTGGCAGGTTATCCTTAATTTTCTGACCTATTTTTGGTGCCAGACTTGTCCGATAAATTTTCAACAAAACCGAAATGAAGCAGATGCTGTAAGTAAAGCTGATCATAGAGAACCTTAACAAGCAAATCAGAAGAGCAAAATGAATCATTAAAAACACAAAGAAGGAAACACTTATCAAACTGATTAAAGGTTTGGGTGGAAACGGTTTTTATTTGATTACCTAATCATTTGTTTATATAGGTATGAATCCCATGACAACTCATGTACTGTTGACTATCCGTGTGAGGGAATAATAGTTAATATCACAAAAAAGGTTCTGCTTAAAGAATAGTAAATACTAGTCTACCTTGAGTTTTATGAGTGTGTGAATAACCTCTTACTTCAATATTGGTTGTGTGGTTTGGCTACAGGGGTGGCCACATTTTAGTCTCTGTTGTCCGTGGCCATGGCCACCCCTTACCTCCGGCCCTGCAGTTAGATCCGCCTACACACTTCCACTCGTCGTCATCAGAATTACGTGGAGCAGTTGCAATGTTGACAAAGAAAACAAACACCGCAATTTCAAAGATTAGATTACATTTACATTTTCCAAACCAAAAAAACATCCATAACTATGTAAAAATTATTTATTCGTTACATGTAATGATCAGTTGATTCATATTTATTGGGGATGGGGTGATGTTAAATAATCTTTAAAGGAAGATGAAGATTGCAACTTGCTAGTAACTCTGCACTAATAACAAAGAGCATGTGACATGTTGCTGTTATGCTTTGTGTGTTTTTCCTGTCCTGGGCAGTTAAGTGGGATTGAACATTTGATAGTGGAGGTCAAAGTGGCCCTCAGGACAAAACGCCCAAAACAAAGGAAATGTTAGTCATGAATTATGTTTGCACACTCATCGATTCACTCAGTTTTACATGTTTGTGTGCACTTCTATGCTTGTGCTGGTGTGTGTACACTTGACTCGGTGCCAAAGGTTTTGCTCAAAGAGACCTCAGGTCTGTGTTTCCATGGCTGCTGTTGACACTGCGAGTATGTTACAGGGCGTGTGTTAGATTGGTTTCTTTGGTCTGAGACTCCTTGTGTTGCATCAGCTGAGAGGAATCAGGACTGCTGCTGATTCCAGTTTTAAAGCGTGTCTGCAGAAAGAGGCCAATTAAGCCTATAGTAATATACATTTAAACATAAATGTTCTGTATTATATTGTATGAATAAATGACCTGCATTGTTATTATATATATATGTATATATATATATATATATATATATATATATGTGTGTGTGGAGGGTGAAGGTAACGGTGGTCCCCGTGGTAATCGGAGCACTAGGTGCGGTGACTCCCAAGCTAGGCGAGTGGCTCCAGCAGATCCCGGGAACAACATCGGAGATCTCTGTCCAGAAGAGCGCAGTCCTGGGAACAGCTAAGATACTGTGCAGGACCCTCAAGCTCCCAGGCCTCTGGTAGAGGACCCGAGCTTGAAGGATAAACCGCCCGCAGGGGCGAGATGGGTGTTATATATATATGAACAACAAAATCTGGTTAGGTTCCATCTTAAGATTAAAAACCAAATAAAATAGAAATAATTAAAAATAATTAAAAAATGAGAGTCGTGCCGACCCTTGTCCTTTGTTGAAAGTGCCAACAATGTTGAAAGTGCCAACAATGAGCACCAGAATTCGGATACGGAGCAGTGGAAGAAGGAGGCCTGGTTTCTTTTACATCACATGGATGGCCTGGTGCATGTGCATGGCATACCGGGTGAACATCTGGCACCAGGATGCCCTGTAGGAAGAAGGCAGTGTGGACAATGTTCTGCTGAGAAAACTTGGGTCCTGCCATCTATCTGGATGTTAGTTTGACACATACCACAAACTTAAGCAACGCTTCAAATCCAATAGTGGATCTGACCCATTGGAGTACTCCTTGATAGCTATAGCCTCTTTCAACAGGATGACACGCCCTACTACAAAGCAGAAATGTTTCAGGAATGGTTTGAGGAGCACAACAATGAGTTTGAGGTTGTTGACTTAGCCTCCAAATTCTCCAGATCTCAATCCAATCAAGTATTTGTTGACTGTGTGGGTCAAACAAGTCTGATCCATGAAGGTCCTACGTCACTGATCAGTGCTGTTAAAATCTTGGTGCTAGATACCATGGCACACCTTCAGGGGTCTAGTGAAGTCCATGCCTCGACAGGTCAGAGCTCTTTTGGCAGCAAAAGGGGGACCAACACAATATTAGGCAGATCTTCATAATGTTATGCCTGATCGGTGTATGCTCCCGAACTCTGCTGAAGCTCTGCCGTGTTTATTTGCTCATTTGAAAAATAGAGGACCTGTATTTGTGTTTTTAGGATAAGCTAGTCAAAAAAGTGCACATCTAAACATCAGCTCCTTTGTGATCAATGGATGCTTATCATGAGTGCCAAGGGCTCGGACAGTGATAGAGTCTATAAAGGGATCAAATGTTGGTTCAGCACATCTAACGTTCGTTTGGAAAAAAAAAAGAAAAAAGAAAAAACTTCTAAAATAAATAATTTGTTTACTTTGTTTTATATAATTTTACACTCCAAGACTACTGATGTTTCTTGTCTTATTTGTTAATAATTCATGAGTTTTTTTACATTTTATAAAAAGAAAAGGTCTCAAATATTGTACACAGAAATCATAAAGAAAAAATCTCTTATTCTTTTTCTGTCTAATGTCTAAATATTCTCCACGGTTGGAGACAAGCCCAGGTCATTTGATTGGAACCTGACCTGTGAACCCTCCAGTGATTCCCCCTCTCCAGACTTTTATTAGCACTGGTCATTTATAGCACTCTTTCAAGCTAATGCTGGACACACGATCCCGAGTGTCCCATGTTCTGGTTTTGGTTGAGGATTAAGATAAGATACATGATTTTTTTGTGGCAAACAATTCAAACCACAAAACAAAATACAGATTACATAATTCACAACACTGCAAAACTACTTTTTCAGAGCTTTCGCCCTGGCATGATGATGCTGACACTGTACCACACTCACTGACCCTTAATTTAAGTGAAAACTGTTGCTAATGATAGCTTAAAACTAGATTATTTAATTTCTTGACAGGTTGTATTATTTACTTTATGTTATGCAACCGATGCTGACACAGATATTTGTTCAGTTAAAAATCGAATATGACGAACCAATAACATATCTATGAAAATATTTTTTTCTTTCAGATACACAAACACATTGCCTTAGCATTTGTTTTATTTGGTTATTTATTTATGTGTTTAAACTCGTCTCGCCTCAACTCTTCTTGGATCAGTTGGTTTTTGTGTTTGTTCCAAACACATGTTGCCAACTGGAAATGTGTCAGGAAAAAAGTCTCAGATTACCCGTTTACGCAGATAACTCTGACTCTGCTCTGCTCATCCATTCTGTTGCCATGAGGGGAAGTTGCGGAGAGCCCTCTGGTGGGCAAAATTAGCAAAATCAATACTCATAACATGGTTAAAGGTTGTTTTTTCCATCTTGCCTTTACTTTTTAAATAAATTTTTAAAATCTGTGTTCAATTCTGAAATTAAAACAGCAATTGTCTTTCGTGGATGCCTTGATTATTTCCCTGATTATAACAGCTGGAAGACAGGCTACACTGATCCCCGTATTAGAGTATCTTTTTTTAACCCTCAGTAGTGCTTGACACTATTACATCAGATTTAACAAGGAGTGAATGAAGCCTAAAAATCCTGTCCTGCTAAAGGAACACACCAGAGACATTTAGCCAACTGCTGACAGTTGCTGTAGCCAATTTTAAGCTCAGGTTGACGTTCATATCAACACTCACATTCTCTCTCTCTTCTCTTTCACCAGCATTGAGAAGCTCTTTGGCTGAGTGCTGGGATCAGACTATACACTAACTGTCCAATCTGACTGTAAAGAGCAACAAAACTCTGTCAGTTTTGTGTCTTGGATGCTTCAGGAGCCTAAGACAGAAAGTCCTGTGTGAAGGGTTTTTTTCACATATTCTAGTTTAGTTGTGTCTACAATGATCAATACAAACGAGAGGCACAGTTTGAGCGGTTTCATCTCCTCACATGTCTAAACATAGTCATTTTGAGTAATGACAAACTCTGCTCTAGGGTGAAGTCACTTGTTTGGCCTTTAAATAATATCTAGAGAAGAAAAGTTATAACAATTGAATTTTCTGGTTTCAGTATTGGCACATTCAATATTTTCAAATTGACACTATGGTTAGAAAATACCCAACTTGCAAAAACAACTATGGTCAGTGTGGGCACCAGAGAACTTGAATAATTGTTTATTCAAGTCTTTCATTTTTTAGGGTGGAACACTGTGCTGTGACTGTAATCAGGAGGAAAGCTTCCTGTTCAGCACCCACCCTGTGTCCATTGTGCCCCGGTCACTCAATACTTATTCCAAGTGGCTAAGATTCCCCGCACAGACCACGTGACATTATGATAGACAATGCTCTTTTCTGAAAAAGCTCTCGAGACTTTAAATAGTGCCCGGTGATATGTCTGGCTGATTATGTCATCATGTATGAATCCAGACTTTGTCTTTTGATGACAACCAGATTGTTCAGACATACCTACCAAGATGTCATCCATTGGTTAATATAGTCCTGTTGTGAAGCCTTGAGCTTTTTCACCATATTGATGTTTGGAAAGCAGGCATGACACATGAGGGGTAAATATGACTAGGAGCCACTTATCAGTACTTTACCCTACTTTACCCCTCTTTTCTTTACCCGAATCAAGAAAGTTATTTACAGATTAAAAGCCGCATATTATTCAGCAAGCTTAAAAATAGCAACTGAGACCATAAACTCACAAGAAACTCATTGCCTCAGGTTATAAATCAAAGCCTGTAGACTTTGATATAATCAGTTGTTTTTTGCAACGAGGGGAGTCGCCCATTCCTGGAAAGAAAGAATGCAGGTTTAAGGCATCTGCGTACTGGCAACCTTCCGATTACCCCCTGAGTCTCTACCTCCTGAGTTTACTTTGCTTACTTTCTCACTGGTTTGCATCTTCCTATCACAGATAGGCATCTTCTCCAGTGGCCAGTGGTTTCGTAACATCTTTCAGTCACTGTAAAACTACTATCGTACTTTAATAAAATATGAACAATGTCTTTACACCAGTTAGTATCTCTGGTGCGGCCTAGCAAGAGCACCAGTCACCTAGTTGCAAGCTTATGCGAGAAGAGGTATGAAAAAAATCTACGACTATGATGCTTTTAAAAACAAGCAAGAAAAAAAATGTGAGTAATAGACTTTGAATGTGAAGTTATGTAGCCTTCCTCTACCCCGAAGACAGAGTTGGCCTCTATCATGTATACAAACTCTCGCACACATACACAGACACAAAACAGCAGCTGCCAGTACCTAGTTTGGAGTCGAGGCTCCACTGGGTGTCTATTTGTAGAATGGAGTCATGTAGAAGACTTATACTGAAGGACTCCGAAATGTTTCAGCTGGACGCACAGTGACACGTGGGACTAGAACATCATGGTGCTGACGCTTTACAGGTTTAAGCAATCATCAGTCATCCCTTACTCCTGCTGGATTAACACACTGGCTGCTCTCCAGTGTGGAGAGTCAAACATGTTTGCCTCACTGGAGCGTATTTCCGGATATGGCCTGGTGTTGTTTTGATGGTTTGGGAAGTGGTCATTAATTTGAGATGCCAGCTTAGTGTAGCCACATAAAGAGCTATCAAAGAGAATTATGGTTTTAAAGGAATGCCCTTGGCTTGGACCAATATAGGATAGAAAGATGATTAACAAATTTATAATTGTAGCCCTGGTCAGCTTCTGATGTTTCAGACTGATATTGGAGAAGATTATTACTATTTTCCCAGTTGAATCCAAGTTTGAATCCTGCCGAGTCTTTTAAAGCCAAAAGCAGTTCATAAAAGGTGCTTTTGGAAACAGTGAATATGAAAGTGTTGAGGGATTCTGACTCAGGGAGGCAGCTTGTATTGATAAAACTTTTGCACAGAGTTTTGCAAGATTTTCACATGATACCAAACCTTTTTTTCTTGTGTGTGAATTTCCTGCTTTGCACAACAACACAACAGCTGGAAAGGGAAGAAACAGGGATGCTTGCGTGTAAAAATAATAATAATAATAATAACAAAGGGAATTGTGTGCAATTAAAGCCACTTCTGTTTTTTCCTGCATCTGTTAGTTACTTACCTCGTATCAGGAGGCTGATTACGCATTCAAGTCTGGCCCCTGCAGGCTTGCCGAGCACACTGCTGCTTGGTTTCTTTCACAACTGTGCTTATCCAGTGATGTCTTACATGAGATGGAATAAACAGTAATCTGTTACACTGTTATTCTCTCTGTTCCTGGCTTGTACTGGACTCTTTTAGGCTCTTTGCTTCGCTGTCTGACATTCCCGCTTTGCGCAATCCTCAGTTGGAGCCACATTGTTAGATCTCCCAGAAAGCTGAGAGCTCCAGCTGTTTAACACACACACAAACACACACACACAGATTGATAGCATGAGGAGATATCAGGCAAAGACTGTTTATATATAAGGGATTTCAAAAATTAAAATAATGCTCTGTGTGTGTGTAAGTGCGATCTGACACAGTGACCTCTGCCTGGACAGGCGTCAGGGTGGGCCTTTCAATTTCAGCAACCTGCCCAAGAATAGACAGCGAGTTTGGCAAAGTGTGTGTGTTGAGAGTTGATGGGGGAGTGAGAGAAAGGGGGGGAGTATGTCCATGAGAGAGGGTGTGTGTGTGTGTGTATGAGAGAGAGAGGGAGAGAGAGAGAGACTACTCCCAGCGTAGTGTGATTGGTGTTTTGCTCTCCTTCTTGCTATGTGGATTACGGCTCTCGCTGCCTACTGCATTCCTGCTGCTGGAAACGAACACTGAAGCATCCCAAAGCATTTTTACTGGAGTGTAAGGACTTTTAATAGCACTTCCCTTGAGCCGGCGGTAGACAGACTATTGCTGTTAACTCAGATAAGCATGGATATGAACGGACGTGGAATGCCTCCATCGATACCTGAGGATGGAGAAGCCGTACACCATGGTCCTCACAGCGAGATGAACGGCTACCATCAGAGGCTTCAGGGCGGTGGAGGAGATGGAGCAGAGGATGAGGTCCCCGTGTCCAAATCACAGAGGCGGAAAAGTGATGTGAAAGTCTACAAGGAGTTTTGTGATTTTTATGCTCGCTAGTAAGTAGATCGGAAGTAAGATTTTACTGTGACTTGGAGACTTCTAACCACAGAAATTCTGTGAGTGTAGTGAGAAAAGATATACCTCAGTGTAGGATGTTGAATGTGCAAATTGTGCCTTTAGTCTTATGCGTTCCCCTTTCAGCTGTTCCACCGCCAAAATATCACACCTTAGTTTATAAATCTCGACAGGACTTGGAGTTGTCTTCTTTGCCTGACTGTATGATGACTGGTATCATCTCATTCTCAGCTTAAGAATATGCTTTTTGTAACCAGCATGCCAATTGAAGTGGTAGCAGTGCACACAAAAAGGGATTATGACAGAGAAATTGTGGGTTAAAGACTTTGCTCTGCTCATTCGCTGACGTAGCGTTAGTGTGTTAACCCCGAGCTTACGGCCGTGTTACAGAATGTGAAGAATTCTGATTTATTTACTGGGTTTTATCAGCTTAAGCTTCCTTAGGTGCCATGTTTGTGCAGGGATTGCTCTGAGCGCTATAGGAGGGAGCACACAGGAAGAGTTATTTTTGTGCCAAGGGGGGGAGTTGTTATGCAAAGCAGAATATGCTGGCTGGCATTTGAAGTATGTGTGCCTGAAACACAGGAAGGCTAAATATACATACTTTATTTCTGACTGATCGGGGTACATCATCACATGTGGGAAAGCATGAATGTAGGGTCACCCACAGGTTTCTCCAAAGGACGCTTAGAGGCCTGTCATCAGGAAGCAGTAAATAGCGACAGAAGAGACAGAAAATTTTGTTTTAAGGAAAGCAAGAGCCGTTAGTCGTGTAAAACATTGAAGTGGACCTTTTCAATATAATATTTCTTTTCATGTGCTAAGACAGTCATTTCATCCATTCATTTTAGCTCTATCTTTGAGCCTGCCCCTCCCTGTAATCCAGCTTTTCCCTGACTGGCTGCACCTAGCAAACAAAAGGTTTGAACAGCAGGTGGGTGGGGCTTCTGTGCTCACAGCCTAAAATGGCCATGTTAGGAATATCCATTCTCAATGACATCATACAGGGGCCGAGTCAGGAAACCGAGCTGTTGGTTCACGGGGATTACTGGCACTTGTGCTGACTTCATTATTTAAAACTTTGGCCATTTTTACTGTGAGCATTCACCAGTGTAATAAGATCATTCTTATTTGTAAATCTGTGTTGAAATCATTTAAAAAAGCTGAAATTTACCATTGCATGGTCAGAACAGTCAGTTTTTTTTATATTAAAGATATAAGAAGAACAAGAAAACATTGAAAAATCAAATCAGAAGACCTGAAGATAAATGGAGACCAGAGAAGGCAGAGTGCTCTCTCTTGACTTGTCCATATGAGCAGTTCATGCAGAAGCTGCTGAGAATTTTTTTTCAGCCTACACGGCCTTAAAAAAAAGCAGGATTATCATTGATTGCACTAGGTTTAAAGAAAAAAACGTATTTTGTCTGAGCTCTGGATCTCCGGCTTGTCTTTGGCTTGCACAGAGTGCTAGAAGCTGATAGCAGAGTGGAAATGCCTAAGGGATGTATCACTTCCTCCCACCAAGCCTGTGGACAGGGCAGGGCTCTCAGTGTGTTTGATATCAGCCCAGACAGGGCATATAAAACAATATGCGTCTGATAAGCATGTGAGGAGTGGAAACATCTTGTTTCAATGTGTTCATGTTAAAAGAACTTCCACTCACTCTACCCGTTTGATGTAGCGCGCATTCTTAAAGCCATTTGGCAGACATTTGGAATGATGACCAGTTTAGAGCAAAGCCCTAAACAGTGAGTTAAAATGTCTTGAAGTTTATGGAATTCTTGATGATTCCCAAGTTGGTGTGAGTTTAAATGAACAGATGGCATCACTCCATAAACATCCTTCAACGGCCTTGTGTGCGTACTTCTGTTGCTTAGATACACTGTGGTATTGTGACTTTTAAAACAAAACAGCGAAGCCGGGACAGTCCCGCTATTGCCTTGTCATTGTTCCTTTATCTCTGCAAATGTCTGCACATTCCCATTTACCTCCAGTTTGTTTTAAGTGTTAGGAGGTGTTGTTATTCTGAGCAGGGGGCATATGCTATTTATTAATTAACACTGAATGTTGCAGTTTTGGCATTTGATTGCTTTCTGTGCTTGAGCTCGAGATGAAAGTAGTCCAAAGTTCAGCCTGAGTATAATTTGTAACAGAAGTGGGTTTAGAGAGTTATGACAATATAAAGGATCAGATTGTGGAGAATTGTGTAGAGATTGCCATACCGGATTCATTTGGTCAGATCTCTGTGCTCGGTCTAACAAATCGTACCTTTAGGAGTAAATACAGACTGGTCAGATGCACACAGGACCAATCAGCCAACTATTAGATGATAGCATAGCCAAAGCTTGTCAACATCTATCAAAACTAGATGCTGTAAATTTGAGCTGAGTGTTTGACAGATGTGTTGCACATTTTTCATAATAGATTCATTCAGTTTGAGGGAGAGCGTAGTTTGCCCGTTGCCAGATCAGATTGGCTTGTTTTCCATTTTATAAATCAAAATCAAAACATCCAGCTGTGCGCCAGCTGTTCATGTGTCAGATTTTCTTTTTATTTAAATGAACTAAAAGTTTGGGGGTTTTAACTGTGTGTTGTGACAAATTTTGCAGATGTGATGGTTGACAGAAGAAAAGATTGTAAATAATTCTTTTTCTTTTTTGAGGAGAGTTTCACAAATAGCTGTGGCAGGTTTTTGGGTGTGCCTCATAATGTGCTGCTTGTTTTGGCACCGGTTTTTGCAACATAAGGAAATATTAGCCTGGGGCCCACCCCCGATGATGCATTACAGTTGTGTTTTTAGCAGTACAGCAGTAAAAATAAAATGTCAGGACTGGTTGTGTGGCTGGCAGAGTTGCACCCAGAATGCAGCACTTGCAAACAAGAGGATTAAACTAAGCTAAAAAGTCCTTTATTAAACTAAAACAAAGTATAAAAAACACAAGCTAAAGAAGAAGGCATAAAAATAACCCTTTAACAAAGATAATGCAAGGGAGAATATAATGAGAGAAGACGTGACAAAAAACAGGGGAAAATCGAGGCAATAGATACAAACAAAGGATAACGAGAGGATGAGAAACAGGTTGGAACACAGCTGGAGATAACTAGCATAATGTCTAAGGAGGAAGTAAAACTAGACACAAGATACAGGGAGGAACAGACATCAAAATAAAACAGGAAAAGACTGACACACCCAGACTAAGACAACCGAGGTTGACACAGACAGAAGACAAAACATGGAGAAAAGGAACAGAGTGGGAATACACAAAGGGGATATGCAACCTCCCATTAACTAAATGCAAAGATAATTGGACAGTAACCATAAGATCGTAACAAAAAGTCAGAATGTCAACAAACAGAATGCAGAACCATGACACCAAGAATAATCAAAAATACAAAACCAGAGAAACCCAAAGTTTCTCAAAACAAACAATTCTGATTGTCGAGCAAAACAGCAATAGCAGCTGCCTGTCTCAAGTTTTCAAGCTTTTTTAAAAAGAAAAATCATTAGACCACATCTGTTCTGTTTTGGGGTTTTTTGTTCTGTTTTGTTTTCTGTATGAATCCATTTTAGTGCATGACTCACATTTCTTGGATGGATGAGCAGTAACTTTAGTTTGTCTCCCAAAAGACAAGCAGCATGTAGGTTTCCCAAATCAGCTGAGCCAAAATAAACCTCAAACCTTGTGTGTGTGTGTGTGTGTGTGACTGGTCTTTCCCACATTACTTTCTCTTTTGACTCAGTATATCTTTCAGCTGTTATCATGTTGGTGGACGATACTACATTAGGTGTTAGGTGTGTCCTGACATGACCCTCGTTATTATTATTCTTTAGGGAAATATCTAACAGAAAGAAATTCCTTACAGATGTAAAATCAATGGTAGAAAACAATAAAATCAAGTTTTTATAATTAAGTTAGAGAAATAAGTTTGGACTTTTATAATTAAGTTAGAGAAATAAGTTTGGACTTAATTAAATAGGGGAAAAAAACCCTGGGTACCCTAAAGACAAGCCGTCTAGAGGACTACTCATACATTAATAGCAGTTGTTTTGTAAACCATAGGAGTTGATGCAGATAAGAAAGTAGCTTACTCAGTATGGCAAAAACAATTTGCAGGGAAGTGGCAACCAGAGACCATGGAAATGAATATTTGATAACCACAGGTGAAGTAACGGTTGGCAACACAAAGTAGGTAGGAGCTGAGATAAACTTTGCGACTAACTGAAGCAACCATGAATGAGAGTAAAGAATACTGTTGACTGAGATATGACCTGGTACTTAATACAATAGAGGGCTTACCTTGGATACTAGAGCCTGGAATGTTGGCAAGCAACCAGCAGTCACCTTCAAAGCAATGCACGGAGTGACTTGGTTCCCAGCTTTGGGATTAATGAAGGCCAATAAACCGGATTATAGAATACACAGTTATGTGTTTTCTTAGCATTATGAACCACCTTTAAACCACACAATGATGCCTGCAACAGACAAAAGGCAATGCCCTGACTCAGAGTAAAGTGTGGTGTCATCTGCATAAAGCTGCATTTTAGCAGTAAATCAATTCTTTTAAATTGTGTTAAAAAATAGAAAAAACAGGGGCCTAAAATTGAACCGTGGGGGACTGTCCAGAAAACTTGACTTGTATCCATCTATATAAACACAGTGAGATATATCCGCAAGCTAGTTCCTGAACACAGTCACCCAAACCAACATCACTGAGTCTGCCTAAGAGCAGGGTTGGCTCAAGAGAATCAGATGCCTTGAATAGATCAACAAACATGGTAGCACAATATGTCTTTCTGTCCTTTATTTTAAGTTTGTTTATCTTCTCCTCAGCAACATGGCCAATGCACTGGCCAATGCCATGTGTGAGCGCTGCAAGAGTGGCTTTGACCCAGTAGAGAAGATAGTGAACAGCAACGGGGAACTGTACCATGAACAGTGCTTCGTGTGTGCCCAGTGTTTCCAGCAGTTCCCAGAGGGGCTCTTCTATGAGGTAACATGTTTTTCTTTACTAATCCCATAAAATATGCATGATGGTACCTGACAGGTTTGTGCATTATAATAAACACCTGCTAATTGTGTCAACTTTTTATAGCAGATATGCTTCATTGAAAAATGACTCTGATAGGTTTAGATGTGCCTAACAAAGCTTACAATGCAGCTTAACAATAAATTGGCCTTCTTTATATAGTTAGATCAATGTTTAGTTTGAGGGAACTGTCCAGTTAAAGTAAATAAAGAAGGGTGAGCACAACCTTAAAGGATTATTGGATTATTAGAAGCTCTCTTCCAGTAAACCATTTGCTTACTTGACACAGGGCCAGATGTTTCACCGGCTCCAGAGAACCTGTCAGCTCTGATCAGTAAATAAACATCAAAGCCAAGGATGTTAGATGTCATTCCTCATGCTACATGCTCCTATAAATACTCAGATAAAGATTAGCCGCCCCATTGTGTGACAGTAAATACTGGGATGGCTGGTAATACATGAGGAACGCTTAATGAGTTTTTTGTTTTGTTTTTGTTTTTTGTTTACATGGCAAAATGAAGTATCAGCATCGGTATCAACCTCACAACTTGTGCATCCTTGATGATTGTACTATACTTCTTGTCATTTTGTCAGCTTTTGCTCATCACTGCTGTGTCAGTTGATACATATTAACTGTAAAATGTAGATTTAAAAGAAAACCCTCTTGATAAGAATGATAATAAAACTATTGCTTTAGAGGGAAGACTTAATATATAAAGTTTAAAAACAATTACATGAAATTAAAATGTATACAAAGAAATATGTACAAAAGCCTGTTTATTCTTTTTATATTCTAAAACTGGGTTACAACAGTGTGGGTTTAATTCCACCTGCCGGACTGATTGAAACACCCCTTCTGTTACTTGACCCCCACCCCACACCCACTTTCTTTTCCTGCATATCCTTTAATCGTTCAAAGGAATTATCATTTGTCATCATTAGACGGTCCATTTTTCTGACACGCCTGTTACTGGATTATAGTAATTATAAGTGTTTCCAGTCAGATTCACGATATAATAAAACATAAACTGTGGCAGTCACTCATCGAGATTAACCTTTAGAAAGCTCGGTCATGACACTCCTGTTACACCCAGACAGTGGGACAAGAGATTACCCAGTGGTGCGTGAAGTCAATTTATGCATTTCAGTTGTCTCCATCTTGGTTTTTTTGAAGGATGGATCCAGCTGAGAAAGAATGACACTGTGCACTCATAAGGTAGCAACTTGTCAATGAAAATATGTACTTTTTCGTTAAATTTCACTCTAACTGGCACCTTAAATAACCAAATAAACATCATGATGTGCTGAAGACTTGAAACTAGTGATGCATGTGGTTCAAGTGGTTGCTTGAGGTTTATGGCAGTTGCTGTGAAAATAATGTCTAAAACTTACAGACCGGTTAGTGAACCCCTGGAAGCCACCTGGAAGTCACTAAGGGAAATTTCGCATTTCCCAACCATTTGGCAAAAACCTCCAAACTGATTGCTTTGAGGTATTGCGTACTGCTTCAGTTGCTGTTTAAATAGAAGTGATGGACTTTTCTAGAAACATTTAACAGCTACTCTCCAAGCTGTAGTGAAACTGTGGAAAGGGCAACGCAAACCAGAAATACAAAAATTCAAAAATCACCGACTCGTTGTACTACTGCTCGGCTAGTAGTTAGCAGGTATTTCCAGATAACAATAAAGTACCAATGGTAGCCGCGGCAATCTGCTAGTACCCAAAGCAGTCAGTAGGATGTTTTTAGTGCAACACTTTATTTTAATCCAATTTCACCCAGTGAGACCCAGCAACCTCCAGTAACCACTGCCAGTCGGTTTCCCTAGCAACCAGTGGTTGTATTGCATCCACTATGGCATCCCAATACAGTCCGATTTGCTTTTTTAAACCAGAATCGCCCCCTGCTGGCCACTAGAAAGAATGCAGGTTCCAGGTATTTCTGGTTAAAGACCTCAAGCTGACATCCACCTTTTATTTACAGTCTATGGTTCTGCTAGTTGTGAACCACACAGTATAATAATTAGAAGTTTGTGTATATTTTAGCTATTTGAATTTTTTCACAATGATTTTGTTTATCAGTGTTATGACTGTTCTAATCTGTTTATGTGGTCTGTTGACAGTTTGAAGGCAGGAAGTACTGTGAGCATGACTTCCAGATGCTGTTTGCACCTTGCTGCCACCAGTGTGGTAAGTGCAGGGAATTCATTAAATCCATCCATCTTTTTTACCTGCTATGTCTGTTTCAAAGGGAGGATGTGGACTTTGTTTCTCTTGACACAATTAATGTCTGCGTAACTGTTTGCTCATGAACACACTTATTTAAACATTTTTTTTTCTCCCAGGTGAGTTCATTATTGGCCGTGTGATCAAGGCAATGAACAACAGTTGGCATCCAGACTGTTTCTGCTGTGATATCTGCCAGGCTGTGCTCGCAGATGTTGGATTTGTTAAGAATGCTGGAAGGTTAGTCATCTACATCAACTCACCACAGTTTTGGTTGCGATTCTTTTTAAATGATGTTTTTTAACAGGCATAGAAAGCTACAGTTTTTTTTCTGTAATGCTTTTTATCAGGTACTTTATATAGACCCTGTCTTACTCTCCCTGTCTTTTATATTGTCTTGGCTCAGCTCTGAAATCTTACACCAAAGCTTTTTTCATAGATGTAAAACAGCCCTGAATTTTTCCCAACACCTTCCGACAGCGCTGAATGTGAAAACCAAAATATCTGGCACAGCTGGAACATATTAAACAGTTTTAACTTTGCCAGCCTCGTAATAAAAAGTCAATCTATTGTCCAACCGAGATAAATGTGTGGTGGTTTTCACACCAATGAGCAAGCATCATTTGTCCTGCTTCTTGCAAGCTCTGCACAGGCAGCACCTTTGTGTAAACCAAAATATTTCAAGTAGTTAAAAGTTCTACATATGAGGAAGTCCCAACCTAATTTTCACTGTGTTAGCCACAGTTAATGTATAAAAACATGTTTTTGGACACATCTACTCCTGTGAGAAGGATTTAAGGAGGATACTTGTAGGCTCTGTTTGATTCACTTGAATCACTAAAGACAAAACCAGATATTGAAAGATCCAGAATGTTCATAATTAGGTGATAAAGCATCTAAACAAGTATTCATCTGTCTTTCTATATTTCTGTCCCTCTTGCTCTCCCACCAGGCATCTGTGCCGTCCATGTCACAACAGAGAGAAAGCTCGGGGCCTCGGCAAGTACATCTGTCAGAAGTGCCACGCCATTATTGAGGAGCAGCCTCTGCTCTTCAAGAACGACCCCTACCACCCTGATCACTTCAACTGCAACAACTGCGGGTAAACAGAGACTTTCTATTAAAAAAAAAATCACAGTCAAACATGTTTGAAACAACTATTCAACAAGGAGCATTTTCAGATAGTCACAAAGTTATAGAGCAAAGGCGTATTATTGCTCTCTGCTGGACAGACTGTGTTATTGCAGCTGTGTGAAGCTATCCTATCATATTCATATATGCTTTATTGTGTTGTGTACGTAAATGACAGCTAAATAAATCTCTTCAATTACAGTAAAATGTACTGGGATTGTTTATTGTGTTTTTTTTAACCTTTTCAGTAAGGAGCTGACAGCTGATGCAAGGGAGCTGAAGGGGGAGCTCTACTGTCTACCCTGCCACGACAAGATGGGCGTCCCGATCTGTGGAGCCTGTAGGAGACCCATTGAAGGCCGTGTGGTTAATGCAATGGGCAAGCAGTGGCATGTGGAGGTGTGATAATAAAAGAACCGAAAAGCATATGAAAACAGCTTTAGTTACATTAACTTGGCTCAGTTTATTCACTGAAAATAGAGTCACCTTGAAGGAGATAATATTTCAGTGTGTTCATTTATTTAGTATGATTTGTCACATTGTATGTAGATATAGTTTAACTCTAAATGATGTATTCTTTGGTTATTTTCCTTTTCTGTATTTATAGAAATAGAACAAACACAGACATTCTCAGCTGGATTTCATAGAGAAAAGAAAATTATTGCTTTCTGTTATCTATATTTTATCCTAGTGAGTGTTCTTAAAAATGTGCCATACTTTTTATCCATATTTTTTACCTCCACAGTTACGTTTATTGGCTTTATTCCTCCATATATGTATCGATGTATTTTTCCTATTTTCATCTCTATTTTTACATATTTCCTTGCGTATTTTCCTGTCTTTCCTCCTCCACGTGTAGCATCATGTGTGCACTGTGTGCGAGCGCCCGTTTCAGGGCCACCCGTTTTATGAGCGAGGCGGTCGTGCCTATTGTGAGAGACACTTTGATATGGTGAGGGGATTAAGCACCGGCCTTACGTTGGTTACCGCCCCGCCTCCCTGCCTGTCTACAGTCACCCGGCCTCCATACAAGGGGTTACACAAGTATACAAGTTTTCTAATTAGTCTTTCAACTAAAAAGTGGATTTCTTGCCAAACTTTTTTCTTGGGGCCTAATCATACTTCCACCTTAATTTCAAACGAGGTGCTTTTCCTGACTTGACATTTAAGGGTATCTAGAGAGCTTTATTGTCCTGTGACATCTAGAGCTCTGTCTGAGAGTTTATATGTGCTACCAGAAAAAGATGCTGGCTACATATATATATAGTATTTATTTTGTAAATGAACGTTAGCATTTAAAAAGTGGATCGTAAAACTATCCACCAAAATCAGCTATTTAAAAAATCCATGCCCTCACATGTATTAATCAAAAATATGTTATATCTCGTGGCTGAGATATGATTTTTATTCATTACCGTCATAAAAATGTTGTATTTTCCCAATATCCTCTAGAGGTCACTATTCTGACTTCTCAACTCTCTGTATGGACGCAGTAACAAAACATTTGAAACGACTGATCTATTTATGTTCTGATAATATCTAAGCCGGACTGTGCTGCTACCTTTAACACAGTCTGAGTGTGGTACTGTACTGACTGATGGCTGTGCTAACCATGTGTGCCTGGCTTGGGTTTGCTTGCAGCATTTTGTGTGTGCTAAGTGTGAGAAACCTTTCCTGGGACACCGTCACTACGAACGCAAGGGCCTGGCCTACTGCGAAACGCACTACAACCAGGTAACACACACTGGTACTCGAAATATTGATGTGGAACACCAAAATAGAAATTGAAACATGCTAGTATGTTTAGCCTGTTGTGAAACTCCCATTTCTCTGTCTTAGTTTATGGTATGTGTGACTCTATCAGTGTCAGTAAGAGAGTTGACATTAGCAGTGAATGTATAAATATATATATATATATATATATATATATATATATACATATATACATATGCTTACTGGACACTTTATTGGGTACACCTGATCAACAAATTGGTGTAGCTGACATGAAAGCATCGCCCCATCTTGGCCTGTACCAACAGCTCAGGCTCCTGGTGTCATTTGAGCATCATTAAAACACCTACTTCAGTATTGTTCCTGACCATGCCCATCACTTTGTGACCACAGTGTACCCATCTTCTGATGGCAGCTTCCAATAGGATAACAGACCATGTCGCAAAGTTTAGATCATCTCAAACTGGTTTCTTCAACATGACGAGTTCACTGTGCTCAAATAGCCTTCAGTCACCAGATCTTAATCCAATAGAGCACCTTTGGAACATGGTGGAAGATCATAGATGTGCAGCTGACAAATCTGCAGCATTTGTGTAATACCATCATGTCGATATGCACCAAAATCTTTGAGGAATTATTACAGCACTGTGTTGAATTGGTGCCATGAAGAATTAAGGCAGTTAAGATTCCAAAAGGAGGTCCAACCAGGTACTAACAAAGGTGTACCTAATAAAGTGACCATAAGTGTATGTAAGCATTATGGATCTGTTCCAGATATACACATATTAGTTTTTTGTCCAGTGAGTCTATATAAAAAACCACTTGCACAGGTAGATATGTGTTACACTGAAAGAGATATTTCTCTTGTCCCAAAGCAATTAGCATGATCATGATCATAGATCTATAATATTATATCAAAATGATTACATTTTTTGGTGGACTTTAATTTTCTTTTATATGAGTTGGGTGCTTATATTAAACAGGACTAAAATCTCAATAATGAGATAAACACATGTAGAAGTGAGCCGAGCAAAAAGCTCAGGTTTCAAACGGGTCCAGATTCTCAATTTCTGATGTTTTTTCTACTATTGAGCTTGGCGCAGACTCCCATGATCGTAAGGAGTTTGCTATTATAGGCACTGATTTGGTGGGGAGCAATCAGGAAAGCAGGCTTTCCAAAAATTAATCAGGAGATCATTTTTTTCATCGTAAAGGAGCCTTAAAGCTCGTCTTTCTCATACGTGTATATGAGACAGGTTACATTAGTGTTCACTTCAGTGGCTCTCAAAGATGATTGTCAATGTAACAACTCCACCTAGTGTTAGAAAGCTGTAGTGGATCTTTTTTCTTTTTCACCCCAAATGCCTTGTAGCCTGCGCTTGTTTCTGTGCCTTCTGAGCACAGTACTGTGTGTCATGTGAGCCTCAATAAAAACCGATAAGATGTATCAGTGCATTGTTAACCTTTTGTTTCTCTCTCCTCGTCACATGCAGCTGTTTGGGGATGTTTGCTACCACTGCAATCGTGTTATTGAAGGCGATGGTGAGGAAGTTAATTTTAATAAATATAATGTATAATGGCTGTTTACATCAGCATTGTTTTTTGTTTTTTTGTTTTTTTACTTTTACTGCTTCCTTATTATATTGAATTTAACTTGATTTTCTTCTCATGTTTTGCCTTGAGAATTATTTGTAGCCTGAACTTCACACCAACATTAGTTTAATTTAAACTATAAGTCTACAATCTGCCTCATGTGGCTGCTCCTTCTGCTTTTTTTTCCCAGTGGTGTCTGCTCTTAACAAGGCGTGGTGTGTCAACTGTTTTGCCTGCTCTACTTGCAACACCAAGCTCACCCTGAAGTAAGTTTTGCAGACAATTCAAACTGAATTATGAATATTTGAAGATTCTCTGTAGACTTTCACATGTGATATGTCTGACAGTTTCTCTGTTTAGTCTATCACGTTTCTTTTCACTATCCTCCATCTGAGACTGTTTGCTGCTGCTACCAAACTGTTTTTTCTTACCTTTCTCTGTTGCTATGTCTCTGATGGCTTGTTTCTTCACCTCGCCTTCCTTTCATCGTCCTCCTGTCTTGTCCCACTTTTCCCCTTCCCTCTCCTTCATTCCTTTCCCTTCATCTTCTCTCTCTGCCCCTCCTCATGTCTTCCTCCTCTTTCACATTTCCATCTCTGCTTCCTCCCTGCTCTATCAGGGATAAGTTTGTGGAGGTGGATCTGAAGCCGGTGTGCAAACACTGCTATGAGCGCCTCCCTGATGACATGAAACGTCGGCTGGCCAAGCGAGAACGTGACTCAAAAGAGAAGAAGAAGAAATTGATACCCATGTGTCTGTGATCCCTCTCTTTCTCCTCTCTCCTTACTTCAGCTGATCTTTCCTTTGGTCAGTTTTCGTCTTCCTTGCTATCTGTTTCAGTTTTTTCCTACTTTCCATGCCCTTAGATCACTGATACACTGAGTTCAGTTGGCTTTCAAGGCATGAAACAAAAATACAAGCAGAGAATTGTAGATGACTGAGTGTATCTGAGTGACGTAAGACCGGGAACATTTCAGCAAAATGTTCTTTTCCTAGCCGGAAATGCTAGTAAGGATTTAAGCCGGTACTCTTGTAACCTCTGCTGTGCAAACAGGAAAATCAGATCAATCACAAGTTGAAGGGAAAGCTTTGTTTCATGGGTCTCCCAGTCTGTCTGGTGTAAGCCGCAAAGCCGTAATCATTTCCGGCAGCTTTCTGGCATCAGCTGTTGAAATTCCGAGGTCCTAACAGTTATGACACGTGCGCCGCTCCATACAGCGATTATCTACTTTGGGAGGGAAGGCTGTTCAGGGGCAGCTGGAGGAAATTGGTTAGGGAGCTGGCCAAGTTAGTAGAAGTGAACACAATCAGAAGGCACCCAAAGACCTCCTACATCTCTGTAAATATTTTCTTGTAACTCTGTGTCAGCACACACAGTGATTTCTGTCAAGGAAAACACAGGCAAGATTCTGTTCATTCAGGGAATTGTTATTCGTCAAAAGGCATTATGAATGCTCATGAATCCCAGTGCTAAAACAGACATAAATTAGGGCTGCTTGAAAAACAATGATCAGAATCACTTCATTTAACGTTGAGACTGCAATTATTAAAAGAGGGATGTGCGTTTCTCTCATCTTGATCATGTCTCAGCCTTGTAGGGCGTCAGTTTTTGTTATAAAGGGTGAGAAAAGATGAGGTCAAGTTGAAAGAAAGGCAGATGTGAAATGTAAATATTAGGTCAGAAGTCAAATGTGACATGATACTTTGAATGCAGAGGATAATGTGATATTTAGAATCCCTGGTATCAGTATCCAAATTTAAGTCTTAAGTTAAGACAGCTGTCTTCTTCTTGTGTATTGTCTTTAAAGATAAAAATATGATTAATTGCAGCACCCTACCAGAAACACGCATGGGAAGGTGTGCATCTTTGTCCAGGATTTGGGGTTTTGAAATAAAGGTCTGAAAAATAACATTCGAAATTCAGACGTTGCTACGTCCAATGTTCGCAGGAATCAGAGTTTTTATGATGGAATTAAAAATGTATTCAAAAAATTAGATTTCAAAAGTAATCTCGAGTCTCAGTAGGTCTGAGACTTGTCAGAAGGGCTTCTGAAGGAATGAGATCATTACAGTGATGCTACACATATCATGATATGTTACAAAATCCTCTCACCTGGAAACAATATCCTCTACTGATCACTGGCCAGTCTTCTGAAATACAACTGTTTCTCTTTCTTCCACAGGAACAAGTTTGTGGAGTTTGACATGAAGCCGGTGTGTAAGAAGTGCTATGAGAAGTTCCCTCTGGAGCTGAAGAAGAGACTGAAAAAGCTGTCTGAAACTGTTGCAAGGAAGTAAAAACACAGTGGAGCAGCTGGAGAGGGAAAGATAGATGAGACCATGAGGTGGCCATGTACAAGCCCAGAATTAAAATAAAGAATTTGTGTGTTTTGCAACTGCTATGTTGCATTTAGGTTGGTTATAGCTAGAAAGCATTGCACTTTCAATTTCATGTGCCTGCAGCCGGCAGCTCCGCAGTCACATTTTCGGTCAGACAGCTTTAACTTTGTGCCTTGTACCATTTTTGCAAAATTGCTCCACTGTGTGTTTTACACATGCCTGCTAATTTCCTGTATTTAAAAAAGTGACATATGAGTTTTAAGAGTACATAGAAAGCCAGAGGTAATATGATGACTTAAAAGCTTTGCCGCCACCTTGTCTTGTGATGCCAAAAAACCTTTATTGAAAAATATTACTGCTTCATTTCTATAACAATCAAGTAAGCCCAAAGAAAGAAAATGTCCCAAATGTGTAAATAACCTCAAATATTTCCAACTTGTATCATTTTATGTATTAGTAGTGTTTATTTCCATTAATATTATGCATAATAAGTATTTTATCTGCCTTTTTTTTGTTTGTTTTTTGGACCTACATTTTAATATTACACAACGGACTCGACCATCACCTGCAGTGTTGGATTGCCTTGTTACTGTATGTGCTATGCATCTTTGTGTGGCATGATCTCTGTGCAAATTGGTATTTATTCAGCATTTTTTTGCGTTTACAATCTGAATTAATCTAATACAGCCAAAGTGCCGAGGGCGAAATTTAGATTTATTAAATACATGTGAGTGAATAACTGTTACCTGTCAGTGTTCTATAAAACAATCCCTCCCCCGTCCCGATGTGCTGTCAACAAATATTGATCATAACAAGCATCTGAGCCACAGGATTTATTGAATGGTTACTGCAAACTCAGTGTGTGTTACAACATGACGGCTTGTGGCATGTACAGAGACCGGATATGGGATTGATGTTGAACATTTGAACGTTTCCTCTGTTGTTTGTAATCCAGGGAAAGTGATCCTCTTAGGGAGGTGTACCGACTTCCTCGGGGCTCAGACCCACTTAGGAAAGAAAGCCAAACTGGTCTCATTCTTGCAGAATGCTTCACATGACCTCCATTTTATCACAAAGCTTAGCTTAAAATACAAGCTCTATAGATAAACACATTCCACTATTTTATCATTATGAAGTGTATGTTACTGCTGTGCATTTCCGTGCAGATGGCACAACTTTCTCTATGTCATACAGAAGTAAAACTATCCGCTGGGCTGATTGTTGTGAGGCAGAACTTCGGCACCTCGAGCCACAAATAGTTCAGTGCATGGTTTTATTTGATACTTTACTACTCTGATGGACTGAGATGACTCTGTGCAAACAGATACTGCTCTGATACTGGATATCATCATTGCAATGTTTGTGAGCAGATTTATTCATGTTGGCACACCAAAGTGCATGTTCTTAACTTGAAATTTGGGAAGTTGTTTCTTATTATATTTAAAGTCATTCTGACACTTCATCGGAATAAACACATATGTCAATGCTACCGGTGTGTGTGTAATGATTTATTTGGTTTACAGCTTCTTACCATTCTCAAAGTGTAACGTGAAACCAGCAGCAGGCTCAGGATTCACAAGTGTTGCATAATGTTTAATGACACTCCAAAATTTCACATATGTTGCATTCGGGTCCACGTTAAATGGGAACATGCTTGATTTTGAGCTTCATCAAGTATATTAGCAGCTCCACATTATCATATACACACACATATGAAGTGACTCAAAATATCCCAACATCAGAGGACTACTAATGGACATTATACACATGTGTGCAACACTAAACAGCCATTAGCATCTGCAGGATAGTCAATATGACAACCATAATCTGAAACAGCATCCATCTAACTTCAGAAGTTATTAAGAGCACAAATCAATAGAGTTCAAGACAAAATTGTTGGCTATATCCAGATGTTAGCTAACTCTCACTCACATTCAGCTAACAGAAAACAATTAGAAATACAACTGCAACATGTTTGACTATTAAAATACCGGTTCAAAACATAAACCTGTACAATAAATATTTATTACTAGAATTATGCTGTAAGTTTATACAATGCAGAATATAAAACTTTTGGGAATAAAGTTAAAGATAAAAAATACAGGAAGATTAATCAGTGCACAGTATCAACTAAAGAAAGGCAACATCCAAGATGATACATACTTACAGACAAAAGAACATCAGTTTTATTAATACATATCTTCAGAGTACACCAGCTGGAGTATTTTCATTTATATTCTACCTCCTTTTGCCTTCAGCACTGCCCTAATTCTCTGTGGGATGAATTCAATAAAGTGCTGGAAACATTTCTGTGAGATTTTGGTCCATGTTGAAAAGATGGCTTATTTATTTTCAATAAATAAGAGATTACTGGTTTGATCACAGGAGAAAACAAAAAATCTACCAAATCAAATATGTAGAATTAACTGCTGCGGTGGCCCTTTTACAAGCTGCTGAGTAGTACTGACATGATAGCATCACGCAGATGCTGCTGATTTGTTCTCCTGTTCCAACACATCCCAAATGCGCTCTATTGGATTGAGATCTGGTGACTGTGGACGCCATTTGAGTGCAGTGAATTCACTGTCATGTTCGAGAAAGCAAGCAAAGAGATTATTTGAGCTTTGTGACAAGGAGAGTTTTGCTACTGAAAGTAACCATCAGAAGAGAGGTGCACGGACATGATTAGCAACAATACTCAAGACTGCTGCATTTCAGCAATACTGAGTTGGTACTAAATGGCCCAAAGTGTGCCTATAATTACATTACAGCACCACAAGAATCAGAATCTTTTTTAATGTCAATGGAACATTGAAGAATTAAAACAATTAAATCATGCTGAACAAGTTGTGTCTTCTCCTGGGATCAAACCAGTAATCTCTCTCCTTGACAGATCCATGCTTTCATATATTTTACACCAAATTCTGACTCTACCATCTGAATGTTGTAGCAAAAATCAAAACTCAACAGACCAGGCAACAGTTTCAGTCTTCTGTTCTACAATTTTGTTGAGCCTGTGTGAATTGTAGCTTCAGTTTCCTCTTCTTAGGAGTGGCACTCAGTGTGGTTTTCTGCTACTGTAGCCCATCTGCTTCAAAGTTCAGCAGGTTGTGGATTCAGAAATGCTCTTCTGCAAACCTTGGTTATAACAGGTGATTGTTTGATTTACTGTTGCCTTCTTGTCAGCTCAAAGCAGTCTGACCAGTCTCCTCTGACCTCTGGCATCAAAAAGTCATTCTCACCCAGAAAACTGCCGCTCACTGGATACTTTTTCTTTTTCTGACTATTGTTAGTAAATCCTAGATGTGGTTATGTGTAAAGAAATCCTAGTAGATCATCAGTTTCTGAAATCATACTCGTCGACTCCATCTGGCACCAACAACCACGTCACATGCAAAATCACCCAAATCATTTCTCCATTCTGATGCTCAGTTCATAATAGATGATGAATGTCTGTGTAGCTGATAAAGTTCAAATGGGCATTGCATAGCACAGCTTTCCCTCTGACAACTGTTACTCATTCAGGTGTGCAGAGGTTTTGATGAGAACACTTTGGAATAAACCGCTGACTAAAAAATGTTTTTTAAAAAAACTCCTTGACTGAAGCTTATCAACAGAAACAGACATGGAAAAATTTGCAAAGATATCAGCCTATAAAACTGGGCATGATATAGCATGATTTGTTTAAGTCAATACTATTGGTTACACATATACAGGGTTTAAAGATATTTAATTTATGTAACAAAATATTTATCAAATGAAGGATTAAGGCTTAATTGTTGGAGAAATTAGGATTTTCAGGTATTTGTAACAGAACCCTTCAAACTGAAATGCGTCAGTCTGCGTTAAACTGAATTCTTGTTCTCATTGGTTAAGAAGTCACGTGACAGCTGCCATTTGACGGCATTGAGACTGCGCAATATCATCATGGGGAGTTAACGTCAGGCGAGCTGATGTTACCGTCAGTTTTGTTTTAGATATTTAGTGAATTTCTGGTTTTCTATGTCTCACATTCAGCCGCTGTAGAAGCCCCTGACCTTGGAAGCTATGCGACGAAGTAAGGCTGACGTGGACTGTTACGTTTCCTCAGTACAGAGTTCCTCTCCCTCACTCAAAGAGGTAAGTTAAGCCCGCCGAGGCTAATGTTAGCATGCTGCTGCCATCATGTCACATCAGCCGGTATGAGGTACAACCTGTACACATGTTCAATGAACACTCGTTGCTTTTTTAACTACGATGACGGTATTTCGGTTGACTCATATGTCGTTCTCTGTGTAACCCCCGTCCCCCAGATAGTCTTAAAGACTGTAGCTAACCGGCCGGCGTGATGACGCCCCGTCGTGTCCTCCCCTTTATACTCGGGAAAATGCGCGGCATGGGATCCCTTGAACAGCGCCAGCTAATCAGCTATGCTAGTTAGCCACGATAGCGAGACAAAGCTAGTTGGATAGGTTGTGCAAGTTTCATTTCTCTGGAAAAGCTAGGTTTCAGTTCAGACAACAATTAAAAATGCTCGTTGCTTGATCGTATCAGGAGCAGCAACCCTAACTCTGTTCAAAAACTGGTGGTTTTAGTTTAATTGCAAACAGACTTGTCTGTTAATCAGGCAGAGTTCCAAGGTTTCTTGATTTGCTTTTGTTCTTTTTAATTATTATTTATTTGGATCGGATGTCAGGGGGGAAACAGTTACACCCACAGAAAATCAGAATATTTAATGAGAAATAAATACAATGTAAGAAAAACTTGAATGCATCAGAATTCAGGCTTATCTGTACCAGAGGTATTATGTGAAAAGTAGCATTGCTCAACAGTCTGAAAGATGCTTAACTGATAGCGATTAGCTCGAAAGTATACTGAAAGGACAAATGATGCAGAAATATATGTTAGTGTTATTATGAGATCATGAAAATTTGTTTTGTAGATATCCTTTTAATGTTGCAGCTGAAGATGTTGGTTTAATTGCTTATACATATCTACAACATGGCAGCATAATATGATAGTCGATCAGTCAATTACTTGAGTAAATGTGGTGCTATGTGGTCAACGGTCCTAACCATGCTCTCAAGTTGCTTTACCCTAGTCAGGGTTTTGTTTTTGCGTAATTCCAACGATGTTTTGGTCTTACATCAAAGTAAAGTCATCAGGATTGTGGTTTTTCATTGATGTGGTGTGTAGTTTAATGTACTCAAGCTTAGAATACACTTTGTGTCGCTAGTGATCAAAAGTAATTAATAAAAATGCACAGACCTCTAGAATAGAATAAACCTTTAATATTCCACGGATGATAAATTTGGGTGTTACAGCTCTTAGACCAAGGGGAATATAAAAGGAAGACACAAAGTGGTCCTATATACATAAGCAAACGAGGTTCGTATATATACAGGTAACAATGTACAGAAATATGTATAGAAAAAGTAAGGCAACACAGACTCTGTCTTAATTATTTGTGGAGCAGTTGTACTTGCATGCACAGTCACCCTCCCAGAGGTGTGTTTTGAGTCAGGAGAAACCTTGGTATTGTAAGATTAACAGTCTAGCCCAATTATATGTGTAGGGTTGCACCAGTAGAGCCAAAAATGTAGTTTTGTTTGACAATAGATTCACACTTCTACACATATACCTGTGGAATGCCTCCTTGTGCATTTTGTTGTGTACAGTAATGTGTGTAGTCTGGAGACATTTACCTAAAGAATTAAATCACAAGATTGGGTGTCATGCTGTTCAGAGCTTAAACCTGTATTATCATCAGTTAAATCATTCCTAAACAAACATACAGAAATTAAATGTTGGTGTGATTTGTAAGGAAATATTTATTTACATAGGACTTTTTAAGACAGGAATCTAGTTTTAAAAAGTGCTTTACAGGGAATTTAAAAATATATCAAATAAAAACAACATATTGCACAAGAGCATTACCCAAATGCCTGTCTAAATAGATGAGTTTTCAGCTGTTTTTTTTCTTCTTCTTCTTCTTCTTCTTTTTTTTTTTTTTTTTTTTTTTAAAGAAGCCAAAGAGTCAATAGTGCATAGAGGGGGAGGTAAACTGTTTTGACGCTAAGGTTTGGAAAGCGTGATCCCTCTTTGTATTTTAAATGGGTCTGTGGAATAGCCAGAAGAGCACTACCTGCTATCAACTTATTCTACGTTGTTCACCTGACACTGAAAAAGTCAGTGATAATAGTTGTAGTGTGGTGGGTAGGAGAAGCTAGCAGTAAATCTGACAATGGGTAATGCTGTAATCCGGATGGCTAATATGTTACTAACTAGCCTCTGGGAGGAATAATTTCCCAAAACTACGATTTAGTTAATTCCTCAGGATAAAAGATGTTTTGGGGGTTTTTTTGTTGTTGTTGTTGTTTTTTTTGAGCTGATCACTTGATCAAAACTGGATAATGAACAAAAATATCTTTCATTATTCTGATGTATTCCCAGTTAACAATCTACTTGAACCATTATAGACGGCTGTGATTTAACTAGGCATTGGCAGGTCCATATGCAGGATTTTTTTTTTTTATGGCTAAAAATGGGCCTTTGGGTTGTGGTACAGTTACTAAGCAGGTACTGAGTACTGGTAAGTATTTAAATCCCACTAAGCCAGATAACTCTGCAGGACATGTGTAATTGCATCTTCTCACTATCATAACAAGATGAATCCATTTCCTCATGCTGGTCCACATATTTTTTTTTTCTCTCCACAGAAGCCAGTCAAAGGGTTTTTATTTGCTAAATTGTACTTTGAAGCAAAGGAATATGATCTTGCAAAAAGGTAAGCATGTGAGCCTCTCCATTGTTTGACCCAATGCTTGTGTGTTGCTATATTGTTTGTAATTCCTGTCTTTCATGCTTTTCCTAGGCATGTGTCAGACTATCTCAAGGTCCAGGAGAGGGATCCCAAAGCACATAAGTTCCTTGGACAGCTCTACGAGAGAGAGGGAGACATCAACAGAGCAGTTGGATGTTACAAGGTAAAAAGAACATCTCAGTGGAAGCATTTTTCCCTTAAAAGTGAGTCAGAATGTGGTTCAAGAAATCATAAGATTCAGGTATGAAATGAGGAAACATTGTTTAAAGGACAAAATGATGAACAGCTTCCACAAACCCTGTATTTGCTGTCAGTTGCAATCTTTGATTTTCAGATTCAGCTTCTTTTTGTTTGAGAAATCAGAAAGATGATTGACCTAAAATTCCTCCAATTGTCTATGTACATAAGTGTATAATGTGTGTGGGGGTTTAAAAACTGCTCTGTAAGTGCTGTCTGTGCAATTGCTGATTCATGCTCACACCAATTTAAATGGACCAACCAAACTGGTATATTTACCTGGACACGAAAGGGAAATTACCCACATGCACTTTGAATAAATTTGCTTAGTTGTGATGAATGAATATAGAAAAATAATAGTTAAAAATAAGTATCCTCTTTGTTACTATGGGTCATTTCCCACAGCAAACAACAAGGCTTTAGATGTGATTTCTATCTGCCTTTTGGTGTGTGATTCTTTTTTTTTTTTTTTTAATGCACTAGGTAGTCTATCAAACTGAATGCTAAATGCTCTTTGTTGTTTTACTTTTTAAAAGATGAATCACCAAGCTCTCTCTGACATTCGGGAATCAATAATCAGCTTCCCAAAGGCACTGTTAGGTTTTATTGCTATAGCATCAAATCTAGAAGATGAATGATGACAGAAAATTGAGAAAAATAAACTGTGATTTATTTGCTCTCCCTTCTTGTAGCAGTAACTTTTAAGAACATTAAACTCACCTTGAGGGAGTTTTTTTTACTGATTCATTCGCACCTGAACACTAAAACTGATGTGTACTGTAATGAAGCTGGTTCTCAGTTAATGAGCTGAAACAAAGTGATTCAGAGTCAGTGCTGAGACTCATCAAAACACTATCAGCTATATAATTGGTGTACACTTCCAATCTTTTTAAATGCACTCAAGCTGTGCTCTCTCCACCTGTGGGAGGTGAAAACGGCCCACTGGTCTCTGTTAAAACACAGGGTTTTTTATGCACAGTTGGCTGACTGTAGTGCAACCTGTTTCTTGGACGTAAACGGCTCCAGTTGCTGCTGTAATAAAGAAATTAATAATCAGCACAATGTAACAAAGAAGAGGAGGTGATGAGTTTTTAATTCCTTAGTGTAAAGCAGGGAGAGAGAAAAAACTGGCAGAGCTTTTGATGCATATGTTCAGCTTCAGACTCAATGTTTTTCGCTTTTATTGCAGCGGTCGGTGGATTTGAACCCAGCCCAGAAAGACCTGGTGCTGAAGGTTGCAGAGCTGCTTGTCAGTAAGCAGGAGTGTGACAGCAGGGCAGAGTTTTGGGTGGAGAAAGCTGCAAAGTTGCTACCAGGAAACCCGGCGGTTTTCAACCTTAAGGTAAAGCTCCTCCTTTCTTCTTTAGCTCCAGTAACGTCCACTAAACATTGTCTTTGTCAGCTGTGAAGTCATTTAATCCCACTATTTTGGGTTGTTTAATAAACAGTTGTCTAGTTCACAGCCTGCTCTGTCCATCACTTTGCTAATTATTCCTAAATTAAAATTTCCAGTTTTCATGAGTGGGAGTTTTAATGTCATTTAGGTTTACAAAAACAGTCCAAGAAGAGGGTACAGCTTCATTAAAAGTGGAAAGAATGCCACACTGAATGTCTTCTGTTCATCGGTGCTGCTGCTTTTAGGAGCGCCTGTTGAGTCGTCAGGGTCAGCAGGGTTGGAACCGGTTGTTTGACCTCCTTCAGACCGAGCTGGCAGCGCGGCCGGCTGACGCCCACGTGAACGTGAAGTTGGTTCAGCTGTTCCGTCAGGATGGCCGGCTGGAAGAGGCTGTTAAACACTGCCTGGCTGCTGAGAAAAGAGCCATGCTGCGCAACAGTCTGGACTGGTACACTGAGGTGGTGCGCACACTGCAGGTTAGTATGGACTTTGCACTACTGTCCTGCTAAATTAAAGTTTACCTCAATAGGCGGGACCAGTATGCTTCAAGTACTTCTATTTTGGTCCTTTATTATACTTATCCTCCCACCTTTATAAAGAAAGAAAGAAAGAAAGTGTACTTTATTGATCCCCGTGGGGAAATTCCTCTCTGCATTTAACCCATTCACTCAGTGAAGCAGTGGTCAGCCTTTGGGCGCCCGGGGAGCAGTAGGGACGGTACTACCTTGCTCAGGGGTACCTCAGGGTAGCTGTTCAGGGGAATCGAACCCCCGACCTTCCGATCATGGGGCCACCACTCTACCTACTGAGCTATCCCTTCCCCTTATAAGTGCATAAACCTTTCTAAAGAATGGATAACCTTTGTTTCAGGAGTACCTGGCTCAGCCCAGCATCTTGAACAATGAGAAGATGAGTCGACGTATTCAGAGAGAGCTGTTGTTGGCCCACTGCAGCCTGCTGAGAATCACACTATCTGAAAGCAGCGTGCAGCCAAGTCTAGATGCACTTAGAGAGTAAGTCTGGTGCTGGATTGTAAAACTTGTACGCATGAATTTAAGAGAACTGGAATAATATCAGAAGCTTTGTTTTTTCACCAAAACCTAATTTCTCCCGTGTACTGGGTGACATTGTATTAAAGTTTAAAAAAAACAAAAAAACAAAGTTATATGGAAAAGTTAACATTCAGATTTTTTTTTTCTCAAACATTACTGATATCAGAAAACCTTGCCAACCTCATAAAATGTAATTGAATCACATTTAGTTCTGGTCTTTAGTAAAAGTTCAGTCTGTTTAGGTGTAACAGGTTGTTTTGTAGCTGTGTTAGGCGTTGTTTGCACCTCGATCTACAGGAAAGAGAAGCAAATAAGTCTCATGCTTTGACTCTTTACATGTCAAAAAGGCAAATTGTTGCAGCTGTTTCAACAAAGGCTAACGTTGTTGTTGTTAGTTGTGTTTTTAGCATTCCAACTTTTTTGTAAACTGTTCATCTGCATTGTGCTTGTAGGTTTGACCAAGCTATGCAGGCACTGAGCAGCATTGCAGGCCGCAGTGCGGACGAGCTCCTTGAGGTGTTTGTGGAGATGAGAGGGCACCTCTACCTGCATGCAGGCACGCTGCTGCTTAAGCTGGTTCAGGATCGTCAACAAACCTGGAGGGCTGTTCGTGACCTGGCTGCACTTTGCTACCTACTGGCATATCAGGTAGTGACACACCAAATGACCAGATTCATTAATTACTTATATCATCGTTACGTCACTTTACCTTATGTCACTTTAAATTTATTCCAGTAGTTGTACCATCGTGCAACTGTGCAGTGCCTCTTACTTTTTTTTTTGCCTGACTTGCAAAGGGTGAAAGACTTAACATTGCCATGAACTTGTTCAGGACCTAGTCGTGGTTTGTTTTTCCTCCAGGTCCCCAGACCAAAGCCAAAAGTGACCAAAAGAGATCAGACAGCCCCACAGCTTCTGGAGCTGCTGGCAAATGACCGACAGAGCCAGGCCGGCCACATGTTGTTCAATCTGAGCACAGATTCATCTGCCTTGATCAGAGAGGTCTGACCTTGTTTTTTTTCTGTGCATGGTATTATATGGATAATGTATATGTGATTTCACATGATTATCACTGAGGTGTTCTTATCTTAGTGTGTCAGTGTTTTATTTATGTATTTATTTTTTTCTCTTGGTAGGTTGTGGAGGCTATTGGGAACCGGAGTGGTCAGGACTCCCTGTTTGACCTCCTGCGGGGTCCGCAGGCCTCTGCTGGATTGTCTTTTATCGCCAATGATGACATTCATTCCCTTACTGCTATGGCTCCAGAGCTCTCTCAGCTGGCCAAATGGGACACTGGTACGAACCAGTTAGCTACCTGAATACTAAAGATCAGTCCTGTTGGTTTGTTTTCCCCTAAAGTTAATGAATTTGGTAGCATTTAGTAGTGAGTAGTATAATAATTTTGCTGCTTTCTCTTTAGGCTCCATCTTGCTCCACAGTGGTCAGTTGCAACATCTGAGCTGGTTGGGACTCCAGTGGAACCTTCTGGACCAAAGACCACCGCTGCGGGAATGGCTACAGCAGCTCTTTCCTCGGCTTACGCTGGAAACCTCTAAACTAGATACCAATGCACCAGAGTCAATCTGCCTGCTGGACCTAGAGGTAAGGTGGTGCTGCTGCTGCTCTGCATGTACTGGTCATAACATACTCTGTAAACTTCCTCCTGGCTAAAACACAGAAAAATGTATGAATAGATAAAAGGTTTTCCTTCTGAGAAAATCTGGATCTTGGACTTCTGGAGTTTTTCTTTTGCGTTTTGGTTCATTTTCATGAACTTATGTTGGCACTTTACTTACAGCATTCTGTGTAAAAGTCTTAGGAGGCACAATGAAGTAAAATGAAACTTCGACAGGCTAAGAGCACTGCTTTTAATTTATAAACACAGTTTTGTTCTTGTGTTTCTTTCAGTATTAAAGTTTTTTTTTTCTCTCGTTTGCTCCATCAAGGTGTTTCTATATGGTGTGGTGTTCTGTAGCCACTGTCAGCTTCAGGAGATAGCGAAGATCAACGCTGGAGTCAATCAGTCACACCAACAACAGCTCTTTGAGCCTCGTTGCCTCCCTCTTCCTCTCCTCCGCCTCTTGACCACTGACAGACAGAGGGAGTGGTGGGATGCCCTCTACAGCCTCATTCACAAGCGAGCAGTGTGAGTACTAGTGCTGTCGAGAGCCAAATGGAAAAACATCCAGAACTATGGCATAAGCAAAAGGGATATGATTGGTTATTTTGTGTTTACTTAAACTGATTTAAACACTATTTTGAGGATCTCTCCCAATTTGAGTCTAGTTTGTTTCAAATTAGTGTTGTCTTGTTCCTGTATGTTTAGCTCTGTGATTTATATAATTGCATAACAACTCTCTATTCTGGTTTTCAAATTGTTTTTTGATGGATTTAGCCATTTTTTCTTTCTCAATATTTTCCCAAAATGGTTTAAGTCAGTGGTCATTATCTGTAGTCTGTTTTAAATCTTAGAAAACTATACTTAACAGGGCTAAACTCATCTAAAAATAATTTTTTTTTTAAAACCTCATTTCATTTCAATGACATGAACCTATCAAAACAGTACATTAACATTTAACTGCAGTTAATTTATAGTCCCATTTTTGGCTATGTTCATATATTCAGTGTTTTTGATGTGTGGCCTTTTGCTTTGCAGACTTGGTGTGTCAGGAAAGCTACGAATGATTGTGCAGCATGGGCTAAGCACATTGAGAGCTGGAGAAAAACATGGGCTTCAACCAGCGCTGGTCATCCACTGGGCTCAGTGTCTTAGCCAGACGGTACAGAAACACACACAGATGCATACACTGTTTGCTTAAACTCAGTGAGTTGCCAGATGATAAAGTGATTAAAATTCTAATGTATCTCTTTTTGAATGCTTTTTTATAAAATAATGCATTTACAAATCTTCATCTTAGTCCCTTGTACCTTTGTACCCCTTGTATTGTAGCTTATAATGGGAAAGCCAGCATATTCTGACTGTGCTGCATGAATGTCATCAACTTCCTTTATTTAATACTTACTTTATTAGTAAGTAAGTCCATATGCTTTAAAAAGACAGCAGTCATCTACAGTCACAAGCTGCACTGACAGTTAAAAGCATGTAGGTAACTCGGAGCTTTCTCAGCTTTCACACCTGCTCCTTTCTGTCACTCAGTTTGCAGCTGCTAAACAGAATTAAGTGCAAGATGTCCAAACAGCCACATGTGCCACTTCTTTGGCTGCGTGTCTGCTGGATTTAAAACCACTAAGAAATGAGTTGTGACAAAAGGCTTCTGTGTACCATTCTGCTCATGTGCCAGACTCAATTTCTGTGTGTGTTTGTTTGTTTTTTGTTTGTTTGTTTGTTTAATAACCAGGGGGATGGAGTGAACTCCTACTATGACCAGAAGGAGTACATTGGCCGAAGTGTCCACTACTGGAAAGTTGCCCTTCCACTGCTGGAGAAGATCAAAAACAGACGCAGTATACCAGAACCTCTTGACCCTCTCTTTATACACTTTCCCTCCAAAGATATTCAGGTTAATCATTCTCATAGTTCTCATTTCTTTTTGCATCCAAGTAGAGTTGTCATGTTTAGCCTCAGGTTTAGTCCCTAAAGACCTTGACACTTTCAGCTATACCTGAAAATCAGTTTGAGTTTACTTCTTTGTTTGATTATCTTGCTGTGGTGACATATTGCAGTGAAATGCTTTCATTTGCATTTAATCCAGAAGTGTCAGGTCAAAAGGGTCAGAAAGGTTTGTGTGAGTTTCAGTGAAGGATTTCAGGTCAGCACTTCACCTCATTGGGTCTGTATAAATCCCACGAAAACTAACCATAGCAAATTTTATCTCCTCACATTAATAGAAGTTATTTTTATATTGAAGGATTTGCAGTGTGAGAGAACCAAGATGTACCACTTTGGTTCATAAATTTGTTTTGTGTTCTTTTCAGATTTCTTCTGTGAAAGGTTATGAAGAGGAAGCAAGGATAGCATATGCAGTTCTTCTTGACATTGAAGGGAAAACAGAGGAGGCCATTTCTACCTTGGAAAGCATCAATAACATGTCTTCCATCTGGCATTTAGCTCAAGTAAGCATAACAAAATATATACCTGGATTTAATGTTCACACCACAAAAAGCGCTTGGGTACTATGGTTTTTGTTTTTTGTTGTTGTTTTTTTTAAGACACATATTTGTGTCCAAGTCTATCTCTTAAAAACAATAAATTTAAAAAACAGATTTTCAAATAATATTGACTATTAAACCTCATACAGTCCACTGTTTTTTAAGTTAGTGGTTCTAACACTTGTAGAGATGTTATATTTTATTATTATAGAATGTATAGTGATTTTTTTTTTTTTTTTTTTTTTTTTGGTAGATCTATCAGCGGCTGTCAGAAGAGGCTAGCAATGGTGTTGAGGAGACTCAAGACAGGTGCATGATGTTCTTGAGAAAGTTCAGGGCAAACCTGTCAAAGATCTACAGTGCCAATGCAGATGACATTGAAAAGGTAAGTCCCAATTTTGAAGAATCAAAAAAACAAAAACTATAAATTTGTACAACTGATGTTTAACTTGTGACACTTTATTTTGTTTTTATTTGTTTTGGGGTTCTTTGCTAAAGTAGAAGCACTGTGAAATTAAAGTCTAAACTTTTTCTCTCCCAGCTGCCTGTCTCTATGGAGGAAGTTGTGGACCTCCTAAATGATGTGAACCAGCAGCTGGGGGAGAACGGGGAGATCATGGATGAAGAGGATGAGAAGGAAGAGGGGGGCCTAAGAGGACCAGCCCACTCCAGCCCTGTTCATCTCGGCGAAACTAGTGCAACCATATCCCACATTAAGTTCTCCACTCCCTCTCCAAACAAAAGCATTGTTTCTCCTTCAAAAAGACTGGTAGGTCCATATTGTTATTTATTTAAATGACTCAGTTTTTGTGTTTTTAGTCAAACACAAAAATCAATTACCCTTTATAATTCATTCACATCCTTTGTTTAGATTTCTCCCAAAACACAACCTCATTGGGTGGAGGACCAGAAGAGTCTCCTTCAGATGTTGTGTCAGCAAGTAGAAGCCCTTAAGGTCAGAATTCATTTTTAAGATAATATTTTGTAACATTGTGTAGTTTGTCCCTTGTTTTTAAACAGTGATCACTGTTACTTGTTGTGTTACTTTCAGTTTGGATTAAATCAACACATTTCAGATTGAGTGAGTTCATATGATGCTCCTGTTTTACAGAATGAGGTTCATGATCTAAGACACAACTCATCAGGCTCTACAGTTTCTCCTCACCATAAAATGTATGGCGAGACTTACGGGGCGGAGGGCCTGCAGGAACCATTTACCCCGGTTCAGTCCTATCACGGAGCCCCCCTAACAGGTCCGTGTGATACACGGATCTGAAACATGATTAATTTTATCTTTAAACACAAGATTTAATTTACTTGGTCATCTTTACCAAAGCAGTTTAGTGACATAAAACATTTTTGCATGTCTTTTTTTCTTTCTTTCTTTTTTCTTTTTTTTTAAGTTTCCACCACAGGCCCCTCTGTGTACTACAATCAGTCACAAGCTTACAACTCTCAGCATCTCTTGCGCACAGCAGCAAATGTAACCCCCACCAAGGTAATCATCATTTTAATGCTGAACAAGCTTTAATGCTTTAAAAAAAACAGAGTTTAAGTTTAATTTTTATTCTATCTTTACACAGACCCCAATGTATGGCGTAAACCGCATGCCACCTCAGCAGCATATGTATGCCTACCAGCAGCCCACGCATACACCTCCACTGCAGACAGCCCCAGCCTGCATCTACCCTCCTCAAGAACAAGTCTTTGGTGCACCTCTGCGGTTTGAATCACCAGCCACAAGTCTTCTTTCACCCTATGGTGAAGATTATTATGGCCAGAGTGTTACCCAACAAGCCAGTAACCCTACCTTACCTGAACCTGGCTATTTCACCAAGCCACCTGTAGTCCCTGTGCAACAACCAAAGAACATTGAGGGAAAGCCCATGGACTTTGGAAAGCTCTCCTTCAGCCAGCAGGCACCCGCTGAAGTCCCCAGAGTGCCTAGTTTTGGTACAGGTGTAACTGCCCAGTCAACACCTTCACCTGCTTTTAAATTCAACTCCAATTTTAAATCCAATGATGGTGATTTTACATTCTCAGCTTCTCAAAATAAGCACAGTGAAAGTTTGCTTGGCCTTCTCACATCAGACATTCCCAGTAAAACAGACACCGTTCCAGAGAAACCACAAACTCAGGAGCAGCCCACCACCCAAACGGGCATCTTCACCTTTGGAAACAAAAATGTTACCAGCTTTTCATTTGTTGATTCTGCACAGAGCACAGCCACTGGAGGCCTGTTTGGGAAGGTAGATCAACCATTTCAATTTGGGGACATGTCCAAGCCAGTGTTTGGAATGTCAAAGCCTACAGCAGAGCAGGAACGGGCAGTGGAGAGTGACAATGATAGTACTCATGCTGAGGAGGATGAAGATGGGCCTCACTTTGAACCTATTGTCCCTCTTCCCGATAAGGTAGATGTGAAAACGGGTGAGGAAGAAGAGGAAGAGACTTTCTGCACCAGGGCAAAGTTGTATCGATTTGACACAGAGACAAAAGAGTGGAAGGAACGGGGCATCGGCAATGTTAAAATTTTAAAACACAGCACTAAAGGCAAGGTCCGCCTCTTAATGAGAAGGGAACAGGTCCTTAAGATCTGTGCAAATCACTACATAACGCCTGATATGCTGCTGAAACCAAATGCCGGCTCTGATAAATCTTGGGTATGGAATGCTATTGATTATGCAGATGAGGAGCCTAAACCTGAACAGCTGGCCATCCGTTTCAAAACTGTAGACGAGGCAGCACTTTTCAAAGCCAAGTTTGAGGAAGCCCAGAAGACTGTACTCAAATCACCTGACAAGACAAATCAACAGGAAAGGAAAGAAAAAACCGTGAAAGATTCTGAATCGATTGCAGCCCAGTTTGCACTGAAAGAAGGAGAATGGGAATGCTCTGTGTGCTGTGTAAGAAATAAACCCACAGATGTACGTTGTGTATCCTGTCAAAGCCCTAATCCCAACGCCTCTTCAAAGCCAGATATTCAGGCTGCTGGGGAAGTTAAACCTAGTTCTTTTACATTCAAATTTGGCACTGATTCAGCAAAACCAAGTAGTTCTGGCTCCACATTTACTGGATTTGGTGGTTTTGGATCTTCTGTAGCCTCTTCATTCACATTCGGTCTCAGCTCATCAAAACCTGCAGACACTGGTTCCAATACATTTGGTGGCTTTGGAGCCGTACTTACCAGCAAACCAGGGCAGTGGGACTGTGAATCATGCTCTATAAAAAATGAGGCCAATGTAGACAGTTGTGTTTCTTGCAAAGCTCTTAAACCCTCGGCTAAAACAGCTGCCGCAGCACAAGCTGCACCAGCTGCTGGTGCACCTGCAGCACAACCCATTCTGTCCAGTGACTCTGCTGGGGTTGCTGCCAAGTTTAGTAAGAAGCCTGGACAGTGGGATTGTGATGTGTGTGAAGTAAGAAATGAAGCCTCTGCTGGTAAATGTGTATCCTGTGGAAGTCCAAACCCTGCTGCTAAGCCAACAGAGGGGGCTTCATTAGCGTCAAATCTTCCAGCGGTGTCGGGACCACAAGCTGATTTTCCAAAGAAAGATGGGCAGTGGGATTGCAATGCCTGTCTGGTCAGAAATGATGCATCAGCTACTGAATGTGTTTCCTGCAAAGCTCCAAATGAGAATGCATCTTTAGCAGCTAGATTTGGTAAGAAGGATGGAGAATGGGACTGCGACACTTGTCTCGTGAGAAATGAAGCCTCTGCTGATAAATGTGTGTCCTGTCAGACCCTAAATCCTAACGCTAAAAGCACAAGCAGCACTAGTTCCTCATCGTCCTCCTCAAAATTTACCTTTGGAACAAAGAGTTCGTCAAGTCAGCCTGCTGGAACTGGATTTACAATACCTTTTGTAAGTGGGGGCACCTTTCAGTTTGGTCAGAGCAAAGATAAAAGCTCACCTGCTTCTTTCAAATTTGAAGCTCCCCAGACTGGATCTAGTACAATCAGTTCGTCAAGCTTCTCTTTTTCAATGCCCATTGGGCCTGGTGGCTTCAAGTTTGGTGTTCAAGACCCTCCAAAAGAATCCCCTTCAAATGATAATCAGACTCAATCTGGGTCAGCCTCCAGTATGCTCAAAAGTATAGCTGACAAGCACAAGGAGAAAGAAACTGTTTCTACACCCTCAGTAGAGCAAACGGAGGAAGAACAAAATCCATTAATATCTGGAAAAACAAATACGTTCAGTTTTGCAGACTTGGCTAAATCTGCTGGAGGAAACTTTCAGTTTGGCACGAAAGATCCAGAATTCAAAGGTTTCTCTGGAGCAGGTGAGCAGTTGTTCACATCATTCCAAGCAACCCCCACCAAGACAGAAGCCTCAAATGAACTGGAGGATGATGATATGTATAAAACAGAGGAAAATGATGATATCCAGTTTGAACCAGTGATCCAGATGCCTGAGAAAGTGGACCTGGTAACTGGGGAGGAGGATGAACAGGTTCTTTACTCTCAGCGTGTCAAACTGTTTAGATTTGATGTGGGTACCAGTCAATGGAAAGAGCGTGGTGTGGGAGTTCTCAAATTCCTGAAAAACACTACAAATGGTCGGCTAAGGGTGCTGATGAGAAGGGAACAAGTTCTCAAGGTTTGTGCCAACCACTGGATCACCACCACCATGAACCTTAAACCCCTGGCAGGCTCAGACAAAGCCTGGATGTGGTTGGCCAATGACTTCTCTGATGGAGATGCTAAACTCGAACAGTTAGCTGCCAAGTTTAAAAGCCCTGAGCTTGCTCATGAGTTTAAGGAAAAGTTTGAAGAGTGTCAGAGACTTCTCTTGGACATCCCTTTACAAACCCCCCACAAGCTGGTTGACACAGGTAGAACAGCACACCTCATTCAGAAGGCAGAGGAAATGAAGTCTGGTTTGAAAGACCTGAAATCATTTTTGACTGATGAGAAAACAAAGATAAAAGACAATGACACACAGGGAGACAATGCAACAGCTGGTGACATTTCAAGCCTTGTAATCAAGCCCCAAGGTGACACCACCGGCCCTACCTTGGAGTGGGACAACTACGACCTCAGAGAAGACGCTTTAGATGACACGGCTGACTCGTCCGTGTATGCCTCCCCTCTTGCCAGCAGCCCCCTGAGAAAGAACCTATTCCGCTTCGGGGAATCTACTGGTGGGTTCAGCTTTAGCTTCCAACCTGGCATCAGCCCCTCAAAGTCTCCTGCTAAGCTCAACCAGAGCAGAGCTTCAGTGGGTACTGATGACGAGCAGGATGTCACCCAGGATGAAGAGCGGGACGGCCAGTACTTTGAACCTGTGGTCCCCTTGCCAGATTTGGTGGAGACTTCTACAGGAGAGGAAAATGAGCAGGTGGTCTTCAGTCACAGAGCCAAACTATATCGCTATGATAAAGAGTCAAAACAGTGGAAGGAGAGAGGAATTGGAGACCTCAAGATCTTGCAGAATTATGACAACAAACGAGCGAGGTTGGTAATGAGAAGGGATCAGGTGCTGAAGATCTGTGCCAACCACTGGATTAGTCCAATCATGAAGCTGGAACCTATGAAGGGTGCAGAGAAGGCCTGGGTCTGGAGTGCTATGGACTTTGCTGAGGAAGGAGAGGGCAAGCTTGAGCAGCTGGCTGTGAGATTCAAGCTGCAAGAAACTGCAAATACATTCAAACAAGTCTTCGAGGAAGCCAAGGATGCTCAGGGAAAAAAAGAACTCATGACTCCAGTGACATCTAGAGTGGTTGCACCACAAGACAGTGGAACACCAGGATCTGCAAAGACCACTCCAGCTGTATGTGGCAAAGCAGCCATTGCCGTTCTTGAAGAGACGACTAAGGAATGTACTGAGCTTCCTACAGACACTGGATCAAGTGCATCTGCGTCACAGAGTCCTGTCAATCCCGGAAAGACTGTGGTGTCTCCCCCAAAGTTTGTTTTTGGCACTGATACCCTCCAGAAGATTTTTGGCACTCCTAAATCTCATTCTGAACCTGAGCAATCTACAGCATCTGGTTTGAAAGCCAACGACTCTGGTTATTCTGCCAGGACTTCACTTCAAGTTCCTGCATTCAAAATCCCAGAGAAAGGTAAGAAGAAAAAAGGGGGGTCTGAATTATGTTTGCATTACTTCTGAATGAGTATCTCAACAGTTTCAGTTCATTTCATTTTTACCCAATCGTCCTATTTCATCTGCATCTCATTGCTTCATCATTGCCCACACCTTTCATTTTTAACTGGAACACAAAGTGTATTTCCTCCTTCGACATGCTGCCCTTTATATTTATTTTGTTTTGTTATTCATACATAAGATAAACATGCACATTTAGTGGAAATTTTATAGAGACAAAAAACTTTGACTATACTGCACATATTTTACATATCTATAGGGTTAATAACATTGTTATCAAATCAGTCATTGCACAGCTGTGGTATTTCACATTTTTCAGTCAATTCTGGCATTTTCTGATTATGACACCAGCCTCACAATTAGTCTCTCTTCACTCAACAACCCACCATCCTTTAGGGCTGGATTTTAGGCTTTTCAAAGATAACCCAATGGCTTTTTGGACCAGCTCATCAACCACCCAATTTGAACCCCCAGGTACTCTAATCACTGCAGTGTGTGTTAACACTTCTCAGCTGTCACGTGGCTGGCCCTTACTACTACAAAGAAATAACCTGGATGCACGGAGTGGAGAAAAAAAAAAGCAAAACAGTGAAGCTAATGTGTTGCATGCCAAGTGTGTGAAGGTGCAGTTTATTGTTCAGTAATTTTAATTGTAGTTCTTTAAGTAGCACCCGTGTCACAAGATTAAACAGTTTTGCACGCAAGTAATGCAAAAAAGAACATATTTAATCTGACTTCATCTGAATCATCATGGAAATGGTGTTTAAAGCACTGAAATATTTAAGGGAAAAAATTAAACTTCATAAAAAATGTCACTTATTAGAAATGGAATTAAATGTAACAATCTTTTCATATGAGTGTCATTTTCATAGTGTGGCTCGCAGTTTTGTTTATTTTAGCTGAAAGTAGGAGAAAGATAGAGGTAGCCCCTGTGTCTAAAGGGTGAAGCTAAAATGTAACTGCCTTTAATGTCAATCTGACATTAATCTAAACAATGCAAGGCATTGTTTAGATTGACCAGCAGGGGGCAACAGAAAGAATTTAGATTGTGTAGACCTCAGTGGGGAAAGTGACAACTACTCCCTTGCTCTATGGCATCAGTAAGGGATTTCTTGAAGATCCCAGTCGCTAGTTTTTAGCCTCATTGAACATCATGTTTCATATATTCAATCTGGAAATTGGTCTACGTTAGGGGGTGTCAAAACAGGAACAGACCAGCAGCTTTTGGTGACCAAATGTCAGTGAAATTTGTACAAATTGTGTGGGTCGGTATAAAAGATGGACGTTTCTTAAAAGCAACTTCAACACAGAACATTACAGATTTCTATTTATTGGCCACCAGGGGGCGCCCAGGAGTTTCAAAACGATTTGGGGTTGAATAGAAAATCACTATCCTGATGCCTTTATGGGCTCAGTTGCTAGTATCCGGTTATACTAATTATAACATTAAGTCAATTTTGGAGCAGGGTTAATCACGGTTAAAGAGTTGTCAACCACAAATTGTTGACCAGTGAGCATTCAGGTTTGCAGCCAGATCCAGTCCTTGTTTTGTCGCATTCAGCTTTAAAACACCTAGATGATGAAAGCCTCAGCTCAAGGCTTTATAGCGGGACTTCACTAACAAATGGGTGGCATCATGGCTAGATCCACACTTCTCAACTTGGAGAGAAGTGTGGACCTCAACTCGAAGCTTTACAAACTGGTCAGTGACTTCATGGTGGCTACATCCATCTCTTATACACAATCTGTACAAAAGTGAAACATGTAGGTTCTTTGATTTGACTTGGCAAAAAACAAATGTTCACTTATATATATGTTATTGTTTCACATGAGTCTTCAGTCTGGATGGAAGGTCTTACACTGCCCTTCATTTCATGTCCTGTATATATCAGAGAGACCAAATTCAAGAGTACAACGATGCCACAGTTGTAGTGTGGGGGAGTTAGACTAGCAGCAGAAAGGTCTTCTGAAAGGTGAGCTGAGAGCAAAGGGCGTTGCTTTAGAGAGGAATGCACTGTGCAAACGTCACATGTGCCATTTTTAGTGCTGGGTCTGTAGCAACAGCATGAAATGTAATTCCTCATCTGGTTTGATTTCTGGCAGTGATGTTTACCTCAGCAAAGGCTAATTAGAGTTAAAGCTCAGGTATTTATGCTGTTTAATGTTACGATACCATTCGTCCAAGAGTAAGTGGTGTAAACGAGACCATGCAGAAATCCTCTGCTTATAAAAACATGTCTCTCACTGTTGTAAATCAAATGCATGATGTTTTGCTGTGCATGATTTTGTGTGGGGGTGTGTGTGTGTGTGTGTGTAATTAACACCTGTGGTTGTAAAGGCTTTTAATTTTTACATTTTGGCCTGTCTTCCAAAAGTTCTTTCCCAGCCTGACTTGTTTACTCCTATCATATCCATCTATCATAGGATCCCCTCAGGCAGAGGGAAGCAGTGCTAGGTCTGATGAGGACTCGGAGGTGGAGATTGTGTACGTCAGGGAACCCACAGCTGAGCAGGCAGCTTTAGCTAGGAAGCTCCAGCTGCCCATCACCTTCTTCTGCTACAAGAATGAACCAGGCTACATCAGTGATGACCAAACTGACGGTGAGACCCAAGATATGGAACGAGGGTTTGTTAAAGTGGACATCAGTGGTTGTACATATGACTCGCTGAAATAAATCTGCTTATTTGTGAATCATTAACATTCCCAGGAGACGATGTAAGAAATGCTATATAGACATTTTTTGTTAGCTTTTCAGTTTTTATTTCTTTCTTTTGAACCCCAAAAAATGTATCCAGTGCAAAAATGAATGTGACACCCGAAGTGCTGCTGGCACTGGTAAATGTCACCTTATTTGACAGTTTTGAGAAATAAGGCTGGTATAAGAGATGTACATGACTTTTTAATAATTGATCATTTATTTTGAATATTTGAATCTGCATTAAGCTGATTGGTTTTTTTGGCCTTATAACACCTTTTTCCCTTGTTGTTGTTGTTGTTGTTGTTGTTGTTTTTGTTTTTGTTTTAACATGCCACCGCTCCCACATATGATGTAATGAGCTATTAGAGCCAGAAGGTAGCAGTAGTGCACCTAGAAACATTTTGCCATCTTCTGTTAAACAAAAAAAAAATGTTTTAAAAAAACAAAACAAAAAACCTAACAACAGTAAATCATGCGAGTTGCTGGGAGTTTAGATGGATGGAGCTTTGAAGACCAGCTGTGAAAATTTAATGGTCCATTTACAATTCATATCCAACCTGATACAGCTAAAGGTTGGGTAATTCACTCATTTATACCAAACATGTTCAAGTTGTCTCCATGTAAAGAGTGCATCGGCTGTCTTTTATTACTCTTTGTCTGCTTGGCTTGGTACAGCTGCCAACTGGTCAGCAGAGTAGTGTGAAATAGGTGACACTAATGTGTACTTTATACGAGTCAAACATTTGACTCCATAGTGCTGCTGTTAGTGAAACTCCACAGGATCTCTGACATCCTTTTAAATGAGTGAAAAATGTGATGCACGGTATTTCTGTATAAGGATATACATCTGTCCTGACATAAATATCAAAGTGGAACTTTAACCTTAATTAAAACATGTTATTTGGAGTGAATTTTTATTTAAATTTTATTATTTGAAACTGTAATTTCTGCTTTTATAAGACAAACTAGTAACTGTCCCATTCAGAAAGCTAAGAAAGGACTTCTTGGACTTTTTGTTTGTTCGTTTTAGTTTTTGTTTTTGGGGGGAGTTGTCTCCTTTGACATCAAGGTTCAGTAATGCCTGCGAAGCTGGCCTCTGTCGTTTTAAATCTGAGAATACAAAATTGCCTTTAATCTTTCATTCTTTATGGGTAGAAGTCTGAACAAACGCTATAATTTTCTTTGCAAACATAATTAAAGGAAACATTTGTTTTAAACTTCAGATGAAGACTACGAATCAGCGGTGAAGGCCTTGAATGGAAAGCTCTACCCTGATCCTCCTGAGAGAAAGGCTGCAGCATGTGGTGATGGTATGTAGTCTAAACCCTGTTACATGTTATTATATCCAACTCAAGACAATTGGTTTGGTTTAATTCTGCTACTATGTTAAAGGCTTTTATGTCGATCTGTTATAGCTATACAGTCCAAAATTTGTGTACCTTAATAAATGTGAGCCTAAACTTGCTGTTTGCTGCATTCAGAGTCAGACTGTCAGGTGGTGTGGGAGAAGAAGCCAACACCAGAGGAGGAGAAAAAAGCCAAAAGCCTCCAGCTTCCACCCACCTTCTTCTGTGGCCTGAGCACCACGGACAGCGACCCGGACCAGGATAAGCCTGAGGACTTTGAGACAGAAGTCCGCAAAGTACATGAAGTCCTGGTAATGGCTCCGAATTTACATGGATAATTCAGATTATACAAGCAGGAAACTCAACTTTTGTTTTAAAAAAACAAACAAATGTTAACTTTTTTAAATAAATTATTTTACTCTGTCAGTAATACTCAGAGGCATCTTAAGATGGGTATTAATTTGGAAATTTGTATCAGGTTGCTCAGTTAGACAAATCTAACGAAGCCTCCAGCAGTCCTGCTGTGACCCCTGAAATGCCAGCATCAGGACCATCATCCAGCAGAGCAGAGGCTGCCGACAGCACATCTACAGCAGACAAACAGACCACAGCAACTCCTAGCAGGAGCTCTCCCATTGACCTCTCAACTAAGAAGAGTGTCGAGCTGGAGTCCAACACTGAGACTAAACCTGCATCTTTGACTGCTACAACAAGTCGAGGTAAAAAAGTGTGAAAAACGGCATGAGTGTTTTCAAATGAAACATAACTCCATCTTCAGCCACATACTTTATGGGATTTCACTCCAACTTTTAACTTAAATTTGAAAAAAATGTTAAAATGAGGAGCTAGATTGAATGATAAATATTGAATACATTTTTGCACAGACAGAATTTCAGCTGAAGGGATACATGGTTTCTTTTATACTCAGAATGTTTCTGGGGAGTTATTATGAAGACTTATTCAAATGAGTTACCCCAAAATATGATTTTAAAAAGGCTTTTTTTCCCCCTGTGAAAGTTATAATTATGGTGCCATCTTTTCAGAATTCTCTATTATATTTTCATTTATCACTCTGAACACAGCTTGATTCTAATATGCTTTATGAACTTAGAGAATACATCATCCCTGTATTAACCTTTTAACTTTGACAGATATAGGGGTGGAAAAGGCTTTTAAGTATTTAATGTCTTTGTTGTTCTGGCTGCAGACATCTCCACCTTTGGCTTCAATGCATCTGGCTTTTCTTTTGCTGAGTTGGCCAAAAATACAGATGGATTTGCATTTGGATCAAAAGGTTGGCTTTAACATTAAACATTTTCTTCAGTTGTTTATCTGGACTGTTGTCTTGTTTCACTGCTAATTATTTTAATTTTTCTTTAAAAAAAATGTAGATTCTAATTTCTCATGGGCAAATGCTGGAGCAACAGTGTTTGGATCTGCAGTGGCCTCTCAGCCTAAAACCAATGCTGATGAGGAGGGAAGTGATGAAGAAGAAGCTCCTAAAAATGTGGACATTCACTTTGAGCCCATAGTATCTCTGCCTGAGGTACGTGCTCGTGCTTAGCCCTAACATTTTAGAACAATTAGTAAACTTTTCCACAAAAGAAGCGCCACCCCGAATCTCATACATCAGAACTGTATTTATCACTCAGGTGGAGACTAAGTCTGGAGAGGAGGACGAGGAGATCCTGTTCAAGGAGCGTGCCAAACTGTATCGATGGGACCGGGATATCGGCCAGTGGAAGGAGCGCGGCATCGGTGACATCAAGATCCTCTTCCACCCAACCAAACATTTCTACCGAATCCTGATGAGAAGAGAACAGGTGCTGCGGGTTTGCGCCAACCACAAGATCTCGCAGGCGATGGAGCTCAAACCCATGAACACCTCAGCGAACGCACTGATCTGGACTGCCACTGATTACTCAGGTACACATACACCATCGATGTGACATTGTATTGTGCCGCGTTGTGTGACTTGTCTGTAAATACTCACTAATCATTCATCTTGGATTTTTAAACCACTTGCATGTGTTTATTTCTTTAGGCAACATGTGGATTGTTCTTCACCTGCTCTCTTTCTCCTCGCCCCCTTTTTGTTTATCCAGATGGCGAAGGTGTGATTGAGCAGCTGGCGGCCAAGTTCAAAACCCCTGAAATAGCCGAATCCTTCAAAAAGACCTTCTGCGAGTGTCAGAACCGGATGGGCCAAATTGATGGTGATGCCTCGTCTCTGTGCTCGCCACAGATGTCCAGAATTCAGGAGCACTCCAGAGACACTAACCCACAGGTGTTCCTCAAGCTGGCAGCTGATGGCCAACCTCTGGGCACAATCACTGTAGAGCTGTTCTCACATATTGTACCCAAAACTGCAGAGAACTTCAGAGCTCTCTGCACTGGTGAGAAAGGCTTTGGGCTGCAGGACTCCATCTTCCACAGGATCATACCAGATTTCATGTGTCAGGTGAGGAAAGATCAGGGTTTGGACTTTCAAGATCAGATGAATGTTAAACTTGTTTGATTACAACAAAGTGGGATTTACTCTGGGTTGACAAAAATACACCCTGGTTGTTGTTTGTAATCATAGCACAGCTCTGTAATTTGATGTATGAAGTATTTTATTGATGCCATGAAAGTAAGCCCTGTTGTTTAAAAGAAAACTCTCAAGAGCAAATCTCTAACATCACTAACAAGTGCTCCATTGGTCTTTCAGGGTGGTGACATCACCAAGAATAACGGCACAGGAGGCAAGTCCATTTACGGCAACAATTTTGAGGATGAGAACTTTGATGTCCGGCACACAGGCCCGGGCATCCTGTCGATGGCAAATCGCGGGCGCGACACCAACAACTCGCAGTTCTTCATAACCCTGAAGAAAGCCGAACACCTGGACTTCAAACATGTGGCTTTTGGCTGGGTTCGGGATGGCATGGATGTGGTGCAGCAGATGGGAGAGCTGGGCTCAAAGGCAGGCACTCCCACAAAGAAGATCATCATCACAGACTGCGGACAGCTGTAGCATTTTAATGTTAAGATGAAGCTTTACGGCTTGGTGTAGGTTATTAAGTTAAGATCAGCTGAGACTCTGGATGAGAGCAGTGTGTACCCTGTGCAGTACTTACATTCCTGCTAAAACTGAATCTTTAGTCACGAGGCGCCGATCACAGGGCTGCTGGTTAAGTCGTTCATCACAGAAACTTGTCCACAGTAGCCTTGAATTAGATATTCTTTCACTGTCCTGACATTTTCACAAAAACAGAAGCGAGTTGGTAAAGGAGTGGAGGCTTTTGGAACAGATGTTGTAAACTTTTGCACTTGCGTCTTTATCATCTGTCAATAAATTCTCATGTGTATTTTGTGTGTATAAATGTACATGGACTATTTTTTTTTTTTTTTTCTAAATGTTTGTTCCTCCTTTTTGTCTTGCATGTGCTCTGTTTCAATGCAGTTGTTCCCTCCATGAGCTCCACTCTGGTAATTTTTTTTCCCCCTTTTTGAACAAGTCTTAAGCCACTGCTCCCCTGCCTTTTCCTCCAAATGCTGCCTCTATGTACTTTTAACTGTTGGGCGCCCACAGGATTTTTTTCTGTTTCAATGGATTCCACAATGCAGGTAATTGGACTTCACATTTGCCCATGCAACCTGAAGTAATCTCACTTTGTGGTGGCTCAATGATAATCTGGTTTGAATTTTACAAAGGGGATCCATTTCATGTATAGTTTGAGATAAATAAAGGCTGAAATGGTGCCACTTGTACCAAAATATGCTTATTATTAAACAATAAAGTTGCTTTACGAATAATCGATGCTTGTATGGCTTATCCTTGTTGACTTCATTTTGCTCTGATACAGTTTGCAGGTTCACTCGGGGTATTTTTAGACTCATTGACCTTATTTCACCACTTAAAAGATTTTGCATTCAGGTCTTGTATGTGACAAAGTGGATGAAAAATGGATAGCTGGATGGATGTCAAAGTTTTTCTTTAAGCATCAAACTATTTGAAAACTGGGAACTTACCAGTGGTGATGGAAAGAAAGTGTATTGAGCGTAAAGTAGTATAACCTTAAAGTGAGTAGTTGCAATAAGTTGTCTACAGACTGTATATAAAAGATTCACTCAATGGTTGAGTGTCGAGTTGAGCCATAAAGCTAGTCAGATAATTACAAAAATGCCCAAACTGCTTTTTCATGCTGCAATCTGTCATGCACAAAACATAAAACCCTAGTGACACAGGCCTAGAGACAAGAACCCCCCCCCCCCCCCCCGCAAACTATGGTTGTAGTTTGCTGCCAATTGCTAGTTAAAACTGGCTGCAACAAATATGGTACTACACCAAAAACCTCCTTGCAATTCCTCAGGCTGGTGTCTTTCATGCAAACTACACCAATACCTGCTAACAACCAAAGGAATCTAAAGGCTTTTGCTGCAGCACCCCTTAATTCTCCCCAGGAACAACTTGCCAACTGGTCAGGGAATACACATCTTCCCCCAGCAACTAATGGTTCGCGGGGGCGATTGCCAACTGATAACGTATTCAATGCTTGTGTAAAGATGGTTCTTGAAATGAGAATTTGTCCACCATGGAGGTTGTCACATGGGGAAAAATCTCAAAGAAAGAGCCTCAGAAGAGCTTCAGATCATGCAACAGATTCTACAAGCTGCTCCTTTTGTGCTGTGATGATCCAGAATTTCCTAGTTATTCAGGTTTCTGCCCCACACAATAAAATTTTTAATCAATCACTAACATTCAAAATAATCCAAGATAAAATTAATTTAAATTATTATTATTTTCCATCTGGTTGTTTAAGCCCCACTTGCAAAAATCAATCACCGCGAGGCTCAGAATAGCTGTAGTACCACTTCTGACCACCCACAAGTGGCGGCAGAACCCGGAGCAGGAGCCGACCCACAGTGACGTCAGCAGGATGTAAATGTAGCGCCTCGCGGCCTGATCGGTCTTTTTCCTCTCCCGTGCTGTTTGGGCGGTTGGCCTGCTCTCTGTCTCTGGGAAGAATTAACACCGAAGCAGCAAAATGATCATCTACAGGGACCTTATCAGCGGTGAGTGACCTTTTTACGTGTCTTCTTTCACGCTGACCAGGTAGCGTGATGGTCGCGTGTGTTATTTCACGTGTGTTGTTATGTTATAGGTGAGAGTTGGTCACGCTAACGAGCTAACTCGTGTTGTCATGGTTCGGAAGTTAGCGCTAGCTAGCCAGATGCTAACTCAATCAGAAGAGTATGTGGAGTTAGCCACCCTGTTGGGCTAGCCGGTGATTGTGGCCGGTTAGCTTGTAGCTTTGCCCGCACTTCGGCTCAAATAAAGTTTTATAAAAGTGTAAAAGAGTACCGGCTCAGTCACCGGTGAGGTGGCTTGGTAGTTGCCGGGGGTTGGGGCTATTCCTGTTGGGGTTCGTCATGGTAAAGTAACGTGGTGTATGTGGCCTTTCAGCATCCCCCCCTCTGCTGCAGTTTTATTTTTGTCCGGCAGATTTTTCTAGACTAATCATTGTTAGTGTTCCCCCGCCACTGCGCCTCACATTTTATTTTAATCGCACAAGATTCAGCCTTGAATTGTGGATAACATATAAGCCTCTGCTGCTGCTTTTGTTCTTTTAAATCATGATGTTAGCTTGGAGTGTTGTAATATGTTCCTTCCTCCCTTTTCCTTCTACAGGTGATGAGATGTTCTCAGATGCCTTTAAAGTCAAAGAAAGTGAAAACGGGATCTTCTTTGAGGTTGAAGGAAAGGTGAGTTCGCCACCACATGTTCAACAGAGGATTTAACCAGTTTCACCTTTTTCCAACAGCTGGTTCATTGCTGCTTTGCAGTGAAATTTAAAGTGTAGTTGGCATACACCCAAAACTAAGGTGTTTTAATAAAACATCAGCGAATAAGTAGCTGCTTTAAGCTGCCCCTTATTAGGGATTTATGCTTCGGTAGGAAATTACACCGTTATCTGGTGCAGACCTCACTAGAAATGTAACAACACATTAGATCAATACAGCCCACGACTGTTGTGTTGGCCTCTTCAGTACTGTCCATTCCTTCTGTGAGTGGCTTCTGGCTACTTTTTAACCAGTTTTTGAGTTCATTACTGAGAGAGTAGCCATCATTATCTCAATATAAAGAATAATAATAATCATCGTATTAATATAACATAGAAACAGCTAATTACTGGAAGGAGACTGCTGAAACTATTGGAATGGACATATGTACAAAGCAATTGGAATTTGAGCGACAAATACCAACACACTCACCCAAAAAGAGAGAGAGAAACTGGGGTGGGGAAAGCTGACCACAAAGGGGGATAGGGGGGATAAAGGGGGAAAAATAAAGGTACCAGCATTTTATTTGTTTCTGTCTTGGCTGAGCTTGCATCTAAAACACCGGGACAAGATCATATGGTAATTAACAAATAATGTACAAGCGTCTGCTCTTTTTAAATCTATTCCCCAGTTTTGTAATTTCTCTTATAGCTTTGGTATTATTATTCAGGATGGGCCACTACTTATGTTTAAAGTAGATTTGGTAGATGTTTTTTGGAGTGAGTCATGTGATTTCTGGGTGTACTTCCATGACGTCATCTTGACTATGACTGAAGATGAATCATAGTTGCAGGTCTCCAATAGCGTAACTTCAAGGTCCTTAACCTGCCTAAGAATCAGACAAATTTTATTTTTAAAATACTAGAACAGTTTGAAGTATCATGTTAGCCTGGTATTTGTCTTTAAGCATACTTTAAAATTAGTCAAAGAAACTAGGTGAAGTAGTTACCAAGCAAATACTTAAACCTTTGTTTTTAAGTTAACAAAAAAAGTAACATTTATGTTTAAACAAAAGATGTGATTCAGATCAGAATGGCGGATCAGGGTTTTGCTAAATAATATCCTAGGGTAAATTTTAAGATGTGTATGACGAAGGGCTGTATTTATGTGTATGCTTTTTTTTTTTTTTTTTTTTTTCCCATAAGTACATAAATGCAACAGATAAACTGCTTCAGGTATAATGACGAATACTATAGTAATGAGGTTTAGCCTCGAAGGGGTTGGGAAACTGTCGCAGGCGACAACATTTGAGTCAGCCGGCTGTTCTTGTTAGTTATACATTTTTAAATAGCTCAAAAATACTGAATTGAAGGCCAACTGATCTATTGGTATTTCCCAATCATTTACTATTGCCCTTGCTATGATGCACCAGCAATAATTGTTTTTTCATTTTTCTTCCTCTCCTCAACTACAGACCGTCACCAGGACAGAAGGGTTTGATGATTCTCTAATTGCAGCCAACGCTTCTGCCGAGGAAGCAACCGAGGGCAACGAGTCTTCCACAATCTCCGGTGTCGACATCGTCCTGAACCACAAACTGCAGGAGACGGGCTTTGACAAGAAGCAGTACATGACTTACATTAAGGACTATGTGAAGGCGTGAGTAGCTCGATGTGCCAGTATGGAGGAGTTCTGGTTTTGAATGATCTTTGGCTCTGTTAAATGAACGCGTCTGTTTGCATGTCTAGTGTTAAGGCCAAGCTGCAAGAGACCAAACCAGATAGAGTGGAGAGCTTTATGGCTGACATCCAACCAGAAGTCAAGAAGATCTTGGGGAACATCAAGAACTACCAGGTAGCTATACAGAGATGAAATGGCATTTTACACCATGTTCACACCAAAAGTAAATGTAAAGTTTTGCCTTGCGAATACAGTAACTACAGTATTTTTTTGAAACCCTTAAAATTTGAGTTTGAGTGACATTTTCAAGTCTCGTAGGAAGGCCTGCATGTCACTTTGTGTGTGTGGGTCTCTATACAAAACTTGAGTTGAATCATGTAGCTGAAGCTCTCTGAAAACTGTGGCAATTCAGTTTATGGGAAAATCTCAGCTGACAGATTTTTTGTGAGTCATCATCAGTTGCTAATGTTTTTATCCTGGAGGTGTATTTGCCTCTATCATTTGTCAGTTTGTAGCTTTATAGACTGTGTGTGATAACATAGTGTGAATACTTGACATCTAGACTGGGTGCTGCTGTTAAGTAGTGTCAAAAAGACAAGTTTAACCAGCTTGCTTGTTTGAAATAAACATGTCAGTTCTTTGACATGTTGATCTGTGGCTGACAGCCAGCATCCCGAAGCTTGTTAATGAAACGTACCTAATCTGTGACTCAATGAAGGTACATTTGATGGGAGGAGGAGACTTGCCCCTGCCATCAAATTCAAGAAAAGCTGCCAAATTTGAAATTATATTTTATTAGATTTAAAAATTTGGCATTTTCTGTGTTTTACTGTGAATAAATTATGGGTTTGAGATTTGCAAATCTTTGTAATCGGAACTTGTTTTTTAATTCAGTCTTTCTATAGAACTGAGAGGAAGGTCTAATGGTTGCTGTTTGCTTGCAGTTTTTCACAGGAGAGTCCATGAACCCAGAGGGCATGGTTGGTCTGCTGGACTACCGTGAGGATGGCATCACACCATTCATGCTTTTCTTCAAAGATGGCCTGGAGATCGAAAAATGCGTAAGTGCTATGAAGTGGGAAAGACTTGATACATTTCTCAAACTACAAAGTGTTCCTGCTGGAGAACATCAGTATGCCACAGTACACACACACAGTCTGGATTTCTAAATGAATGTTCCATGTTTGTAAAATCATGCCTGCTGTCTACTTGATGGTAGATGGTTAAATTTAATAACTACACACTGTTCCTCTCTCTTTCCCACAGTAACTACCTGGAATTACATCTGCCATTTACCTGACTGCTGCTTCCAAAATGGCCTACAAAGCAGACTGGAGGAGCACTACCTTGCATCATGCCTGAACAGAAACATTGTCCAATTTCTTAAATATTCACATTACGGCCCACAGAACCGCTCCCAAACCTGGGGGGTGAATCAAACATGATTAGTCACCGAATACAGTTTTTAACCTTTTCTTTTTGGCTTTTGCAGTGTTTGATTTTTGTCCCAGGATTGGCCCAGTTTTTGTGATTGAAACAAAAGGCTGGACAGCGAGCAAAGCTCTGACTGGCTGAAAGAAGACATTTGTTTTTTGTCTGCATAACTGTTTTAGCAACGATCCATACAGGTTGGCATCACCGGACCCCTTTGAGTTTGGGTTTGTGGTTGCATTAAATAAGATTCCATCTACAATAAAGACTTATGGTTTAATTTGAAAACGAATAAAAACGAGTACCACAACTTTCCATTTCATTTCTCTGTATTTCTGTGACAACCTTCACTTCTAGTGCTGCAAACAGGCAGTTTGTGGGTTGAATTTCAGAATATCCTTTTTGAATTGCTTGAAAAGATGCTTTTGTAGCTTTGACAAGCTGATCTCATGTGCAGTTGTCTTTGGGTTTTCTCATTCACCTTTTTGATTCTCAGGTTTTTGTGAAGTGCAGAACAGTCACAGCCAGTAGCTGCTGGCAATGTAATGTGTGGGCTTCATGTACAAAAGGAGTCCTGTGTAAAAGCAAAATTCAAGAAAAAATGTTGCTTTACTGGAAAATGGTGCCATACAAAGTAATGGATAAACACAAATTAGTAGGACGACTAGAGCTGGTAGTACAGAGGTTGTTCAGGAGTGAGCTAAAGGGCTTGTGGCTGTTGACCCAAGGTCAGGTGTATGATGAATGTAATTTACTGAATGAAAAGTTGGTAATGAGATTGGTATTAAATGTGTGAAGGTTATATGGAGGGCAACAAGTGCCAAAATGAGTTACTGGCTTTAAATGTCGGTAATAAAACATCAATTTCTAATTTTATTAATGACTTAATGATGTAATTCATTTTTGTACTCATGGTCGTCCATAGTTTTACAGTAGTGATTCAGAGCAGCCTAGTGATCTGCAGTACAAAGAAACGTGTGTAGCCAACTGTCAAATTACCTGGTGGTTAGGACATCAAATATATTTGTTAGTTTATCTAAGGTCTTTAGTCTCAACAACTAGACTCATTAACGTGGAGGATAATAACCACAAATAAACGATATGTACTATCTTTTAAAGAAACTGACACGTGTTGCAAGGTTTGATAAGATAAAATGTTGTTTGCCTGTTTCTTCTATGGGATTGGTAATCTCTGCAATCACAGCTATCACCATCTAGTGGCTTTCATACAGAATGCATATTTAAGACTAATACATAGGCTTCATATTTAAAACAAACTACACCCATGTTTTTGTCGTTGTTGATGCAGTAAGTGTGAAAGCAGAGCTGTTAATTGATTTGTACATCTTCATTCTTATCCTCACAGCCACGAGCTGTGGGCAGTGCATTAAAGGAGATTGAAGGTATAAGCGGGGGAAATCTGTTCTCTCTGAAGGGTGTCTGGGCTCAGGACTGTAACTTAACTCTTCTCTACTCTTCTAAACCAACACACTGGCAGCTCTTAATGTAGAGTTGGCACTGTCATGGTACCACAAAACTGCCAGGCTGAGAGCTAAGAGAGAGGTTATCAGAAGAAATTCACCAAGGATTCGCAAACGTGTTTTTTTTTCTTCCCCATGGATGTTACCCCAACTGCTGCTATGTGGCATTTTCAAAGGGTCTCAAACCTTTTGAAATGTGGGCTTCTTCTCAAAAGCAACCGAAGCAGAACTGCTTTGCACTGTGCTGGTGGGGGAAAATAAAAGAGGTAAAAGTAAAAGACAATAATTCTATTAAAGACAGTGTGTTTGTCTATACTTGTGACTTGTGTGAAGATGAGATCACATTTTGGGAAAATGAGCTGGTTATAGAAGAGTTAATACTTTTGTTAATTACAAAAACTTAATTGCATGGCTTGAAAAAAAGGGGAAAAAAAACCGTTGTGCTCACTCGAAACTAATGGAAATGAGACCTGCTGACACACATTTAATAGCTGGGGTGCGGTCAGACCAGCAGCAGTATAGGTTTCCTCCTGGTGTGATTCATTGTAACCATAGTTTAAGGCTGTTCACAGTTGCCATAGTAACACTCCTAGAAAGAGGCATCATTACTAGAAGTTTCGAGCCAGTTTGCCCCTTAATCTTTGTTTTCCTCAGCAGAGGACATTTATTTATTTCTTGGAATACACACAAAAATAAAGATTTTACACCATCGTGCCATATTAGTTATGTTTGAGTGCACACAAAGCTTTTTGTCCCCATACTTCTGTCAACATTAAAAAAAAAATTACTGAAAAAAAACTTAAATTCATTGCAAATTTGAGGCCCAGAAGATACTTCAGAGGACTCTGGCTCGACCTAGGTGGTCTGCATCTCCTCCTCTTCCTCCTCAGCAGATTGGTAGTGTCGGTACTCTGGCTTCAGTTCCCAGGTGCTTTTGTGAGCGCCTTTGCTGTTGTATGTGCCGATTTCCCTCATGATTTCTTTCAGGTAGGTCTGTGCCAGACACAAGAAGCAGCTTGAAACATGGTGCATTTAAACAGATGTGTTGCATGATTTTGTGGACAATTTGTAGCTAACTGAGCAGAAAAAGCAAACATTTGCACCTTGTTACTTTAACCCACACAAAGACAAAAGTATAACTTCCTTTTTCAGTTCACACCCACTTTCTCCTGTGCTTGTTCTAAACCAGTTGCTAAACCGGTACTAGCCACATATTTATCTTTAAGTACCAGTTATTAGTATATGACACTACTGGGAGCTGGTGATTGACTCCCTGCCTTTGTCTGCTGCCTGATCCACAATAGTCCAAATCCACATGCCTCTTCCTGCATGTTGTGGTTCCACAGGAGGGCTGTCCCACATAGAGGGGCGTGGAGCTCACAAATGGTTCAGAGAAGAGCCACAACTCCTTCGCATCCAAAGAAGCCAGCTCAGGCGATTTAGGCACGTGTCTATGGCCCCTCCCATGTGAGCTGTTGAACTGTGAGGAAACCCAGCGCATATGAGAGAGAGCGTGTCTTTCGATCTCCTCATGATGGACTCGAGCCACTATGGTGGTGACCACTGTTGAGCAAATTTCCCCTGAGATCCACAGGGGAAATATTGTAGGGTCTAATAAATCACTGATCCGTTTCCACAATCACTCTATGCTATAAGAATATGAGACTTCTGGCTTCTGGTGTCCTTTTTTTCCCTCAGTTATGGATCAGTTATGGAGTACTAAAAAGAGCTCCACTGGTAGAAGTAGTTAGTCTAAGGTTAGGTATAATCTATTTCTTGGTTCAGGGGCGTTCACGGAGGAAGCGAACAGCAGAAACTAGAAACTACAAAAAGTCGATGACATCAGCAACTTCAACTGACAACAGGAGAAATAGCTGCAGTTTGTGGGTCCCGTGTTAAACTTTTCTGAACTTTGAGGTAAGTGACTGAAGTGCCTTCAGGAAAACTGCCACTGATTGACATATGACAGGGTGGCAAATACGGTAGTAGGTTATCTAGGCAACTGGATAACCCTAATAATCAACCACCAGCTACAAAGACATGTTCAGTGAGCAAATATTCCCCTTTAGGCACAACAACAACCCTGGTTTAGCTGCCAGAGGGTTAGAGTGGATCTGATATGCTTTTCCTTATTTCTTTTTTCAAAAACACCTGTAGCATACTGTTGCAATGGTAACAAACTTGTTTCAAATAATGAGTCAGTGTATGTACAAGTGGGCAAAAAGCTTTTTCTTCTTACTTTAAATCACGCGCTAACATTAACTTTTGGTTTAATCAGCAGGCATGAACTCACAAGCAGGGGCTACTCTTCAGCAGATCAGACAATCCTCTGCAATGACCAGCAGGTGTCTCTGTTGAGCTTGTAAAGACGCGGCCGCCAACTGATGAATAACCGTAATGTGCTTCAAGACTTTTCATAATGGGCATTTCGGTTACTTTAGTTCAGTTAATTTGAGTGCTAGCCAAGTGCTTTAGGAGAGAAATGATGGTGTGGAGTGTATTGGGGCGTTTGACTCCTACTCAGCCACTGGTTATGCAATCAGATGCAATCAGAGGGAGAGGAGGACCTAAAGGTCTCATCAGCACCTACACATTTCTGTTCACTGCGAGCTGGAACGCATCCACTGCACTGTATCGATTCATGCCGTGTGTGTGTGTGTGTGTGTGTGTGTGTGTGTGTGTGTGTGTGTGTGTGTGTGTGTGTGTGTGTGTGTGTGCGCGCGCGCGCGTATGCACACGTTGGCCCAAATTTCAGCCACAACAGATAGTGTGAACAGGCATGAGCGTCACGCCGTGGGCGATTTGTTCAAATTTAACAAAGCAAGGTGGATAGTGGGCAGGTGTATTGTTTTTTTTATGCTTTTTACAGTGATGCTGTTGCATGTGTGCATGTTTGAGTGTGTGTACATGTTGCCTGTTTCACATGGGTTTATGTGCGTGCACGCTGCTCACCACAGGTTGTTTGGTGATGTCCACCAGCGCCTTAATGTTGTAATACTGGTGCTTCTCGAAGGCCGAGAAGAGCATGTCCAACACGAGCTGACGTTCAGCTCTCACCATCTTCCCTTCGGTCTTCTTTTTCTTCTCATACTCCACCTTAGACCCAAACTCAGTATTAAAATTGATGACAGTAACATTAATGACAGTGAAAATACTATATAATATTGCCAGACTAAAGACAACTAAGATCATTTTAGTTGGATTTAAACACCAAAAATTGTGCACTGTTTTCTCCTGATTTGAATCGGTGACTGGTGGTACACTTGTTGCGTTCCCCCCTTAGCTTGTTCAGTTTTCACATAGAATTCAAACCGAACCAAAATGCATTACTGAAAGCCAAAGTCTAGGACCTAAACCTGGAAGCGCTTTGTTGTTATCTTGGAACAAGTTCTGAGGTCATATCCCCACAAATTAACCCCACCAAAGGGGAAAATGAGCCAGAGGCAATTAACCTGGAAGACCACAGGCATGAAAACACAGATCACAGATGGGTCTAGCGGCTGTATCTGAAAAACGCAGAAGTGGAGCTTAAACTTGCATTCTTTCAAATGGCCAGCAGGGGGCGATTTTTTTTGGCTGCAAAAATAAGTATGAGGAAATGACCTGACTGGTCACTTGACCTGAAGAAATAATCTTAAAACCTTAAACAGGTTTGTACTAAGTGTTTGTTGCTCATTAAATCTTCTTTAATACAGAATGATTTTCTTCCAGTAAAATCTTCTAATTTAACCAATAAAGCGGGGTATGCTTTTTTGAAATGCTGTGATCCCAGTGTCACCCATCAAATTTAAATGGTCATGATCAAAACACTCAAATGGACATCACAAGCCAATGCATGTCCATCTTTTATGTACAGTCTATGAAAATGCTGTAGACCAAAGACGCCAAGTCAATATATAAACCTGTTAGTTTAAAATATAAATAAAATGGTGACCTACAGAAGGTAAAATACCTTTTGTACCATAATTATTCCATTCAGGAGGTTACATTACAAAAAGTACTTATATATGTGTGTTTTTTTTTAAATACAGGCGAGTGATTCGAAGTGATGCGAAGTGTGGGCTGCAACCTCCTGGTGGGCCGTGAAGGTACTGCAGGTGAGAAACAAGAAGTCTTGAATTTTTTTTAAACTGAACTATTTAACCTTTTTTAGCACATCGTAGCAGTTAACACATTCACCTAACACGTGAAAGATCCACAACTGGATACAAACAGTTAGTTCCTGTAAAATTTCCAAAACTTGTAATAGATAAAAATATAATTTAAAAGAATTCCCCTTAATCCTGTAAAAGAATGGGATAAGATGCACTTTTTTAAAATGCATTTTTAGCTGTTTTTTAGTAATTTAGTTTAAAATTTCCATGAAATATTTATATTTTAAGACGGAACTGAACAAATGCAACAAAGCTGAGGAATTAAAAAACAAAAAAAATTTCCTTCCATTTCTAACCTATTTTTAATCCTGAACTCATCTTATATCTCATCTTTAGCTGGGAAAGAACTTAATACTGAAAAGTAAAGGTGCTGATGGAGAATTAAGTTCAGCAAGCGAACCATTAGAAGATCAAAATGCATTAAAGAAAACACAAAGAAAATTATTATCTGCTTGTGTGATGAAGAGATTGATGAAGTGATGAAGACTGGGTCATTAACACATTTCAAACTGTGCTGTCTGAAGTTTGAAGTGATTCACTCTCGTTGAGAGATATTTTTAAGTTACTTTATAAAAGACGACCTCGCAGCTAGCAACATTACGTCAGCACAACAGCTTTTTTTTTTACCCTACAATGCCAAGTGTATCATATTAGATCCATGAGTTTTTGAGACCTCTACATCAACAGCGTATTTTTTCCTTGCCCTGCTACTGTGAGCAGCAAACAGTAATACAAATTAAAACTCACATATACACGTTGGTATTCAATTTCTTCTTCTTTTTTCTTTTGCACTTTTCTTGCACTTTGCACCAGACTTTACAGGATTAAAACCATTTTATCAAACAAGTGATACCATGAGTCAAACTAGTTACAGACACATGCATGCAAGGACTGCTGATATTACTTCTCACATTGAAATCATGGTTGGCCACAGGCTTGAAGATGGTGGTGACGGCTCTCTCCAGCTGCTGTGACAAACGCTGAGGCTTGACGGACTCTTTAATCTGCAGTCTGACACACACACACACACACACGCACACACAGTGAGAGAGAGAGAGAGAGAGAGAGAGAGAGAGAGAGAGAGAGAGAGAGAAAGTTTCCTCTATCATCTGTGCTCTAACGTCTAATGTGATCTCAGCTGACAGATTGGCCTGTTGGCACAAAACACAACTGTCATCACCTTGGGCTTGGGCTAAGCAAACAAGTAATGGCAGCTGCTTTGCTTGAAGATATCCTGCTTTCTATTTATTTATTTTTTTGACTTTCATTAATCGTGACTCACATTTTTTTATTATAGTTTGACCATCAAATCAAACAGCAAAGCACTCTGCCTCCCTGATGTCCTGCCATAATCACTGTGATAACTGATATTGGCCACAAGCACTCCTGCTTCAGTGCTGCCATTAGTGAAGCCGATTGTCCTCCACATTTATAAATAAACCCAATAATGATCATATTGGATCTAATGCATACATTTATTTGATTGAAAATGTTCACTAATGTGCCGGAAAAAGTGGCAAAGAGCTTCATATAATCGCTTGAAAATGTAGCGAAACTATTCTTGAATTGTGTCCACACACACAGACGCCACCATGACAACATAATGTCCTTCATTATCCTGTAGCCTGAAATGATGGAGGGCCATTTGTCAGCTGCTGTCCAACTGGGAGATTAAAAAACTGGATCCAAAAGTGAAGAATTTTCTTCTCAAGTTTGTGTCGAAGTACAAGTCAGACAGATCTAAGTTCGGTACGTGCTCTATGTTAGATAAATACTGCCATCCTGTAATGTTTAAGGAGGATCTCAGCTTTGTTATGAACACACACCGGCCATGTTAGGGACAGAGGACGTAAGACTGCTTTTTTGCACTTCAGTTTTCAAGGTGCTTTCTGTTAGTTCTAATGTGCCTCGCTGATTTGATGGTCGACAAAGGAAGCGTCTCACACACTGCTGTGTTTTGTGTTTGCCTTTGGTTGGATTGTAGCAGTGCATCTGCCACAGTGATGCTGTTGCTATAGCAATGCCATCCTCTAACTCTGGCTGGAATAGCATAATCCAATGAAGAGGAGACAGAAACCAGTTTGGAAATAAAAAATAAAAAAACCCCCAAAAACAGCCAGAGTGGACTCGAGTGTTTAGTGTACACAAATTAACAGTTGCAGTCGTGATCCTGTCAACACGCTGCCAACTTGTCTACTCACGCTGGAATTAATTCACAACACTTGAATAGATTTCGTGCTTTTCAGGGGTGAAAGAAGCAAATTCAACAACACGCTTCCAAAACAACAAATAACACCTTTACTGCTTTGTGCGTTTGATGTACATTTGTGTGTTTGATGCTCTCCAAATGTCATACTTTGTTACTAGTGCACCTCTAAAATATCTGCTTTTGATGGACCACAATGGATCTGACTTCCCTGAACTTGCAGCGACTGTTTAGGAATTGCGGATATTTTTATACAGCCACCTATTATCAGGGACTGAAAAGTAATTAGGCAAACTAACAGAATTTTAAATATGATGATTGTTTTTCATACAATGAAGTCTAGAACCCAGGGACACCACCAAAGAGCTCTGTGATCAGCTTTGTTGCATCTAGCTGAACCTGAGCAGAGATTATAGGTCTGTCATCAATAAACACCAGCGATCCGGTTCCACTGGCAGCCATATTTTTTTTCCCCAGAACTGTGTTTTTAGATGTTTTCTGGCAAAGTCTAATTTGGACTTCTTGAGTGTAACCAGCTTGTTGTGCCTTGCTGCAAACTCTCTGTATTTCCATTCATGAAGGCATCTCTTGATTGTAGAATTTGACACGTACCTCCTTGATGGAGTTCCTAACTTGGTTAGATGTGACAATGGAAATAATTCCAGTTTAGTTCTCTCCTTTCCGTCTGTATATTATTCTAATCAATTGCAATAAGAACCACTGTAACGTTTAAGTTCTCGGGATTACATCATCTCATGCAAGATGAATTTAACAGCTTTCAAACTGCAGCATTTGGAAGAGAAATTTCAGCGTTCACTCACTTCTTCAGCTTCATGTAGCTGTCAGTGACGACTGGTCTGCATTCGGCTCGGTGCACCACCATCCCCTCCAGACTGATTTCATCTACAACAAAGACAGTGACTCAACTGCTTAATCATGATTCAGACACACAGATTCTGTAAGCGGAGGGAAGTCTTTGTTATCCACATTTTATTGACGTGTAACTCAAACAACACACACACATTTTTATTGAACTGCAGGTATCTTTAGTGCACATTTGGGAGAATCAGTTTACAACTACCAGAAACTGTTTTTTACCTCTTGAGAACTTGGGTGAATGCACACATTCCTAACTTCAGCCTATTTGAAGTGGACTTGCAATGCATTTCATTATTTTCAATCTTATATAACTAAACTGTTGCATTTTAGATACTTAAAAAAAAAATGGCCAAGTTTCACTTAATGAGGTATTCATGAATAATCTCTGTTAGAAGTTCAGACTTCAGACTGCTGTAAATGCTTGCTTTCTAACTTAATTTTTATTTGTTTTCTATACTGAGGTTTTCTGACATGATGAGTACATTGCTTGTGAGATATCCACCATATGGGACATGATACAGCCACCAGTTGCTAGGGAAACATGTATTCCCCGACTGGTCAGCAGTGGTTCCTTAATGTTGGTTTATATTAGGTGAAAAGATGTTGCTGCAGAAAAAACTTCCGGTGATTGCTTTGGCTGCTAGCAGATTGCGTGTTGCAGACTGCTAACAAACTACTAGCTGCGGAGTAGTAAACCTTGATAAAGCGCGATGGAAAGCAGAAATGGAGACGGTTCACCTTTGAAGCAAAAGTTGTGTCTCAGAGCTGAAAGCAACATTTTCGAAAACTTTGAAGGCAAACAGTCTAGCCACAGGTGGTTGCTAGTTAACATCATGTCACGGTCTCCTGTCTGCAAAACCTCAAATCTTGGGCTTGTTTGATGTTACCTTTTCCTCACTCGGTCAGAGAACAAGACCATGGCCCATCTTCTTCATCTGATTCAGAAATCTTTTCCCATTAATGTTAAACTGAGTGTTTATGCATGTGTTTGTCCACTCTGCATTTAATCAATCATCCTCTTGCTCCCATCACTCCTAAACAGTCATGTCATGTAGCCTTGTAGATGATTGTTAAAGCTGGATCTTGTCCAGAGTAAAGCTAAAGGACGAGGCTGTGCCATATGTAAAAGGCTACATTGAACTCTCTGAACCGAAAGCTTTCATGATGATAACATACACTGCACGTTTACTGCACACCAAGTTAGTAATTTACTCTTTTTTAATTTAATAGTATTTAAGTCTTTAATTTAAAAAAGTAGGCTGATATTTCCACTGATAGATATTTCAGCCACAGACTGTACATAAAAGATGAACATAGCTCCTGGACTATTCAAGAAGGAGAAAAAAAACATTTAAGTGAAACCTTGAATTTGATTTAGAAACAACTAAAATGACACACAAAACCATCCCGACGTTGGCCGAGGTTAACGTGAATGACAGCAGACAGCAGAAGATGAGGTCTTGAGTGGGGGATAAATGGAAAGGGCAGATGAAGATGACGATGATGAGAGAGACTGCGACAATGAAATTGAACGTGATAATTAAAGGCCGTTACACAGATGTGTCAGTCTATGATGACAGCAGATCACACCTTTGCTCCACACCACGTCCTTTTCTACTCTGAAGATTCCCAATTATTCACACTGAGTGTTTACCTGCATTTTAAAGCAACAAAAACAACCAGCCTGCACGCCCACTCTCACTACCCCTGAGCATAAAAGCTTTTTGAGGATTCCTCATTGAAGGTTATTTAATGTGGGGGCTGTGGTGCTCCCTGGTTTTCAGAAATCAGAGTTCACTCTGTTTCTAAAAACGTCAGTGTGCATTCATCGGTGGTACCATTGAGACTCGAGTAGGGCCCAACCTGGACCGATTAGGAGCTTTTCCAACATAAAAGCCAAACCCATAGCTTTAACAAGGAGACACAAAACAGTTTTTTTTAAAAAAAAGATACTTGTTGTGGTCATTTTGCATCTCTTTATACTCGTTTCAGCACCTCTCACAGGCAGAGTACAGGAAACAGTTGAAGAGGGCAGTTAAAACGTTTAGATATACTTGCTGTAATTTGTTAAAAATTCAATCATCAGCATTAAAGTTAGTCAGACTCTTTTTTTTTTTTTTTTTGGTGTACATTAATTTCTCCCAAAATACACATTCGGAGATTTGTAACACACCTCTGAATGTCTTCCACCACCACAAAGCACCTGAACCCAACTGAAAATCAGTTTAGACACAGACCGCAATTTACCAACACTTTCCAATCCAATCTGTCACAGCAGGAGACAATACGCAACGAGCACAAGTGCTTCAAAACCCAGGTGTGCGCTGCTGCTGCTAGAAGGAGCCTCAAACATACTCGCAGCTGTAATTGCTGTCAGTGGAGCGCTACAAATAGCTGAGTGCACTGAATAAACTACGTAGTTCGTTTATCAAGTATAGCTGTCTCTTTTAAACAAGCGCACCAAACTGCATAATTACAGGATTCGCTCATAAGACTGGAAACGGACAAGCTGCTCTATCTTTATGCACACGTTTATATGCAAGGGACTTTTATTTGATCACATCTAGAGAGTTTCACTTCAAGAAACTGTACATTTCAACTAGCATAAAGCATTAAGTGAACATATTTATAGTCCAGCCAGAACTCACAGCTTGACATTTCCTGCCATTTGTCATTCACCCTGCATAAAGGTTTTTCTTTTGTTTGATTTATTTTCAAGCTGTTCTTTCATAAGGTGCTTTAGCCAGTTATTCAACTGTCCAACCCACGACCTTGTTCCTGAACCATTTGATGCCTCTTCTGCTCCTGTCCAATCATTATCAGGAGCCGCTTTTTGTTTTCCTTTTTTCTGAATGTTCAGGAAATGCCGGAGTCCAGTTGGTGAGCGTTGGCGTCAGATTGGCAGCAGCTCTCGCTATTGTGCATTGTTGGCATCGTTTGTAGCCGGACTCACGAAAAGGTCCAAAAAGCCACTACATTTTACACCCATCATTTAACAAAACCAGCAGAAAGACGGAGACGCTCAAAGGGTAAACAGAAAGAGCGAGTCTACAGAGAGCTGCAGAGGCCAGCAAATAGTTGGCGAGGCATTCATAATGAATAGCCTGAGAGGCCTGAGTGACCTGTGCAGCAGAGAGACAAGCTGTCAAACTTATTTTAACAGGCTCTTCTTATATTTGAGGTGGTAAATCCTGTAAATCTTTGATGGCTACACGCCAACGCTCTCATACCCATCTACGCCCTGTGCATTTTTCCTTTTTGTCTCAGTCTCTCCTACTTAACACGTGGGCATAATGCAAAGAAAAGATCCCCGGGATAGACGTCTCTCCCTCTCGGGCGTCATCAGAAGAAACGTCAGTTTCTGATGACGGAGGTGGAGCAAGATCACCTGTCAGTCGGCTTCTGCTGCTCCGCGGCAGCTTTTGTTCCCTCGTCTGCGTTAGCGCAGATGATGCAGAGTCCTGTCCAGATAATTACAAGGGTGCATATCACAGCTTGCGAGGCAGTTATTGTTTTACCAATGTTCTCCCACAAGTCTAAACAACGTAAAAAATATGTCTCTGCATGTTGGCCCTTAAAAGCATACGCACATGCTCTACTAACCCATAATGAAAGCACAATTAAATTTTAATTCAGACTGTCCAAATAAATATGATTTATTATTTGCCTGAAAATTTTAGGATTTTATATACAGAATAGAAAAAAACACATGCACTAACAAATATATACACTGTACTGTTATCCATATCCATTAGTTTTAACAGGATATTAAATAAGAAACTCTAGAAGTTCATTTATTGCTGATATAAACTGCAGCGCTGTGGCGAACTAACAGCTATTGAATCATTTAATATAAAGCTCAACCCTTCTGAGGGAAACCTCAGTGCTTAGTTTTTAATTATGAAAGTCCAAGAAACAATGAAACAAGGGAAATATAACTGTCATTCAGATTGAATTGTACAATTTCTACAGTGCGTCACAGTCCAGGAGCTGGTTAAAAGTATGTTAAACAAATGTTTGGAAAACTCAAGCCCATTTATTGAATGAAGTACTAATTATTTAAACGACAGCAGTCTGACGCTTTTTCCATATTTTTGCGTTTGGCAGAGCACTGACTACATGCTGTACTCATTCGTTGTCACCAGGGGGCAGTGTCACAAAATACCAGTCTGGTTGTCCTTCATTCGGCTGCAGACAAAAGCCAAGTTGCAATATACAAATAAAAGAAGAAGTGAAAACTATCCATTGGAGCCACTATCTCTGCTGATTTTGATGATCTCTGATGTTGTCGCTGTCCTTCCTGTTCTGGCCCACTTTTCAACCAGTGAGCGTTTGATCTACACGCAACGTCATCCACGCTGAGCACTGTGCTGTTGGGTCTTTGGAGGCCTGCACGCAAGCGCGCCTACTTAGGTTTCATACCCCTCTGTGTGGGCTCTGCGTAGGCAAACAGACATGCAAATGGACATGAATGCAGAACCGTATAACAGGCTTGAGACTGCATGCCTCCGTCAAGGTTGAGAATTCTCTTCTTACCGTGCATGAACGCAACTGAAGATAATGAGCTTCATTCACAGTCTGTATGCATGTGCACATTTGTGCATAAACAATGCCTATGATCATTCCAACAGCATATCTGGAATGACATTAATACCATTTAATATCAATATAAATTTATTTATTATCTTGTAGCAGCCTTAGGTGAGGGGTCACTAGTGCAAAGACTCATGGGACTGTTCAAGTTGATGTTAACGTGTTAATTTAAGATGTTATGACAGTTATTGCAGTTGTGTTGTGTTGGTCCTTTATTGTTACTGTTACTTTATGATGTGAACTCCAGTGTTTTCTTGTCTGCTTGTCTGAGGGTGGCGTTGAGTGTGGCTGCCAATTTGCCACCATGACTTAGACTGTTGAGGCAATTAATGACCTCTGGTCACTGTTCATGTTTGTGGGGTTGTGTGTTAATGCTAATAAGATGACAAAGAGTGGTGTACAGAATACAGGAGTTGCAAACACACAGCAGCGAGTGTTTCTTGCGGTCTGTGTTCAGATATTTTTCTTCTGTTAGGCTTCTCTTTTCTCCACATCACAGTTATTATTATTGAATTGAGTTATTTATTTTACCTGAGCCATACGTCCATGACAATGTTGGACAGGCGTCTCTTAAAGAACAACGTAATTGCTTCCTTTGCGATCCAGGAAACGTGCTTCCTTCTATAGAGAAATGGACATGTGGCAGACAGCAAAACATGGACTGAAACATGATGTCCCAGAGGTGTTCTATTGGATTTAGGTTAGGCGAGTGTGGGGGCCAGTCAGAGGTATCAATTCCTTCTCTACGAACTGCCTGCATACTCTTGACATATAAGGCCGGACGTCGATGTGCACCGGGAGAAAACCCAGGGTATGACAGTGCATCCAAGGATTTTGACCAGTAGCAGTCAGGGTGCCATTGCCTAGCCTGTAAAGGTCTGTGCATCCCTCCATGGACATCCCTCCCCAAACACTGTTGACCTGCTACCAAACCGGTCATGCTGAATGATGTTACAGGCAGCATAATGTTCTCCATGGCTTCTCCAGACCTTTTCACGCCTGTCACATGTGCTTCTAGAGTAACTCTGTCTCCTGAGAGCTCCTGCTCGCTCTTGAAACTGTGCTGGGAGAGGTATTGTCTCATGCTACCAGTAGAGACACTGACCCTAGCCAAATGCAAAACCAGAGTGGAAAAAATAATCAGTCAGTGGCCTCAACCTGTAAAAGTGTTTTGGGGGTTGTCTCATTGTTGCCAATTTAATTTAATTTAATTGAAATTGATTAACAACCACCTCTGCTACGTAACTGACCAGATCAATATTCAAGAAGTTTAAATTACTTGATGCTACACTCTGATTAAAAAGTGGTCCTTTAATTTTTAATTTTTTTTTTTAGTAGTGCAGTTTCCATTTTAGAAAACAGGGAAAACAAGTGGAAACAGTGAATTTGTTGGGGACTATTATAAGCAGCGGACAAATTTGCTCTTTGTAGATCACTGAGGCTGAATATGTCACTCAGTGCTGCGGCTCACTTTAAAAAAAAAAAAAAATCCTTTTCATATTCAACAATAGGGCTCTGTGAGGAACACTTGTCCACAGGATAAGTGGCTGCATGTATGCATGCATGTATGTATATATGTTTACGTATTCAGTGCTAACCAAAGCTGAACAAAAAGCAGGTGCAACGCCACAGTCACCATAGTAACCATCACATTACCACCTGACATCATGTGTCACACAACATTTCATCAACTGCCCGCCAAGAGTCCGTTTTTTTAAATCTTGAGGGGACAAACACTTAGGTGTCAGAGATTTCTCACTAATGTTCATCTTTTTTTTCCCACTAATGGATGCAATTATGTGCAATTATTGGCTAGTGAGTGCCAGAGCAACACGCCTAAAAACACACCCACACATGAGAAACGGGTGCACACAAGCACCGCGCCGCTGAGCATCCTTCGCCTTCATCCCTGTTATGAAGTAGTTGCGGTCAAACAGATTCAAGGACAAGAGGATTGTTTTCCTCCTGCCATTCAAGTCTTCCAGTTTCCTCTTTCCGAGGCCCGAAAGGACACTGATTGTAGCAGAGAAGTGCCTTTGTAAACATGAACAAACATACAGCAGAGACAGAGAGAGAGGACCAGCATGGGATGATGACTGACCACATCAAATGTAGCTTCAGGCGTCTGTGTGGGCGGAACACTTGAGACGAGCTGCAGATTCCTGCACACCGGTTTTACTATAAAACTCTTGAGCGCTACATGAATGTTGTGGTCCACACCTTCAACAGACGATCGATATTTTAATTCTCCCACGCACGTATCATTCACAGGGCCTCATTACTCTTCAGTGATACAGAAATGTCATGGCTGTTACTCAACCATATCAATGAAATCATGAGTATAACATAACACAACCACACTGACGTGAACAGATTCTCTCTTTGTCATGCTTTTTTTTTTCCTTTTCCATATTAGGATTCCTGAGGAATAAAACACATGTGAATGCAGCAAATTTCCAGGTGAGGATGCCTGAATAAAGCAGCTGAAATTGCGATCGTTATTGTCAGATGACTTGTTTTGTTTTTTTAAAATCAACATTGTCTAACACAGAAGATGGCTAAAGAATCTCCAAGGGTAAAATCGTGTGATGTCTTCAGAATCAGGCTGTGCATGCCTCGGTATGCCAGCAAAAACTCATCAACCTGTCCTCTCCTCTCTGATTCATCCCGAGTGTGTTCTGACTGGCTGTGGCAGTCCTGTTATCAGGTTTGGATTTACAATTTAAGCTTACCAACACTGGTTTAGAAGAGAAGCCTGAATCAGACAGCCCATTGTGAGGTGGGTTTTTAGTCTTTTCTCTTCTCTAATTTGTTTTTGCAGACGACTCCCATGTCCCTTATTTGTATTTGATCTTTGTGAGCAATTGGACATCAGCAGCATTGCATGATCCTCCATCCATTCATCTTCTTCCGCTTATCCGGGGCTAGGTCATGGGGGCAGCAGAGAAGCCCAGACCTCCCTCTCCTCAGCCACCTCCTCCAGCTTGTCCGGGAGAACACCAAAGCGTTCCCAGGCCAGCCGAGAGATATAATCTCTCCAGCGTGTCCTGGGTCTGCCCCGGCGCCTCCTCCCGGTGGGACATGCCCGGAACACCTTGCCCACGAGGCACCCAGCTGGCATCCTTGTCAGATGCCCGAACCACCTCAACTGGATCCTTTTGATATGGAGGAGCAGCGGCTCTACTCTGAGCCCCTCCCGAATGGCTGAACTTGTCACCCTATCTCTTAAGGAGTGCCCAGCCACCCTTCGGAGGAAGCTCATTTCCGTTGCTTGTATCCGCGATCTCGTTCTTTCGGTCACTACTAGTGACCATAGGTGAGGGTAGGGACATAGATCGACCGGTAAATCGAGAGCTTCGGTTTTACGCTCAGCTCTCTCTTCACCACGACGGACCGGTCCAGTATCCGCATCACTGCAGCCGCAGCACCAATCCGTCTGTCGATCTCCGACTCCCTTGTCCCCTCACTCGTGAACAAGACCCCGAGATACTTAAACTCCTCCACTTGGGGCAGGAACTCATCCCCGACCAGGAGTGGACACTCCACCCTTTTCCGGCTGAGAACCATGGCCTCAGATTTGAGATTTGGAGGTGCTGATCCTCCTTCCCGCTGCTTCACACTTGGCTGCGAACCGTTCCAGTGCGAGCTGGAGGCCACTACCCGATGAAGCCAACAGAACCACATCATCCGTGAAAAGCAGAGATGAGATTCTGAGACCACCTGCATGATCCTATACATTCGATTCATTTAACCCACAGACACAACCATGACATAGACTTATTGTAGCTCAGGTGGCAGAACGGAAAGGTAATACATGCGTGACTCTGTGAGATTAGATGGTACTGTACAGGAGAAAACTGCAACACCAAAGACAACTACAGCTATCAAGTGCTCTCAGAGCTAAAACTAACGTAAACCCAGAAAGATTACAGTTGGCAACATAACCAGCTGTATACATTTGCACAACAACAAGACAAGCCCAGGCATGTCTGAGAGCAAGACGTGTGTCAGCTCTCAATGATGATTTAGTACCTACAAATGCAGCTACTTTAACAACCTAAAACAGCCCAGTGGTCTGCAAAACATGCAAGAAAACTTGTTTCACCACTGAGACAAAAACACGACAGCGAGTACGACAATATAACGGCTGCGAGGAGGAGATATGAGCAGCTGGTGATGGTCGTGCAACTCAAAAGTAAAAAATTACTCAATTGAGCATCGTTGGAGTGCGCGCTGTTTGGAGTCCGTTAGACAGGAAGGATGAAAGTTACTGATTTGGTTACATGGTGGTAAAAATTAAGAAGCTCCATCCAAGATGCAAAAACCCAGTTAGAAAGATATTTTTCAGTTTTATTAATGACATTATTGTTCAGCTCCTGTAAAGTTACTTTAGTTATTGTTAAACTAAAGTGTTCAGCAGTTATTTTCTAATTTTACACCAGATAAAACCAGAGTGCCTACATTTGACTAATGCTGTGTCACTGCTACTGCACTATAATGCTTGGTCTTGGGAGCTTGTGGCAGTAGATTCACACTTTGACTTAGGCAGTGTGTCATCACTGACAACAGCTGATTGGAAAAGAAGGGTGGAAAATGCCCTTTATTTAATTTTTCTGCTGCCTGCGAACTGCAGTCACAGATAAAATGAATTTCAGTATAATTTATATATCGCAAATTTAATAATCATAATATAATTTTGAGGCTTTATCGCCCACCCTACTATAGATGGTGATTCCACCAGTGACTTTTTCCACATCATCACTAGAGGGTGGTTCATTTTAAAGCATTAAACTGTTGGTCAAAATAAGAATTTGGTGGTGTTTTTTGGGGTATAAGGACAATCTTTAAGTTTCCCGGATAGATCCCAAGAAGTTGATTCTGTTCGTCTGGATGTAGCGTTTTCAGTGGGAGAAACATTTCAACTTTTATGGGATTTCCTTAGCTGGATATTTCAGAATGCATCAAGACACTTTCTCAGACTGAGTTGAGTAAATTGTACTTTTGTAACTTTCTGCTGTGTTTTACAGTGTTCAAAGTGTTGAAAGTGAGAGACTTTAAATCAACTGGCTTCATATAAAGTCCAGGAAACTAAAAAACTTTTCTTTTTAAGTGTCTCCTGCCTCTTTATGTAATCCCAGACTGACTCACTGATGTTGCGATCAGGGCTCTGTGGGGGGTCATACCACATGCTGCTGGACTCCTTCTTATTCTTACTTTATAACTCTTTCTATATATTCAAGGTCGCAGTCTCACTTTGCAAAGTGCACTCAAGACCAGTAAAACACTTTTCCGGTTTGGCGTCTCTTACATGTGAAGAAAACAGTGGCAGAGACAGAAAAGTCCAGATGCACTTCACTCTTTTTCAGGTTTTAGCTGGAATCATTCGTCTCCCACATTGTTGCGTAACACTCGCACTTCCTCTCTGCCTGCCCATCATGTCATACTATAAATTACAGAGGCCTGAATTTAACACAGATAATGTCAAAAATGGCTGGAACCTAACGCAGACTTACAACACCATCCTGAATATAGATGGCACAGTCCGATCCCCAAAAGGAAAAAGTATGCGTGCATTTCAGCCGCTGACAGTGATGTCATCCAAAGACATATTGTGTTGGGTGCCGAGTTCCTGCAGCTTAAAAAGGCCAAATACACCGTAAGTTGCATAATTATTACAATAAAAATAGAAACCGCTTCAGGTGTCTCCACATCAGAACTGACGTCCGCTGAACACATCTGCATCACAGCTCGGTTATGTCTTCAATCAGGCTGGTTTTTAAAAGCAGCACTTTTTCTGTTAATGATTTTTTCCTTTTATAACAGCTTTACTGAATTCAAGGACCCTTTCTTCCATTTTTATTTTGCATGTTTGTCTCTTTGTTTGAAGACAAACACTCAAACTGGAAATTTGTATCAGACAATGTGTTTCCTCCCCCCCAACAAATCCCTCCCTCTGCTTTTAGCCCACTGCTTCACGCACCCTTGTGCTTTTATTTCATACAGATCTATTCAAAATACATTTTCTCTTCTCACAGATGAAGCTCTGCCAGATAACAGATTGGGAACAAAGACCATCAGTGCACACGCTGGCTCTAATTGCAGCACATTTCAATATATCAGTGGTCTTCAGAGTTTGCTTTTTCCAAGGCGCCCAATCATTATTAATCAAACAGACTTCTTCAATATGTCCTCACATTTGAAAGTGCAACCAAGACAAAAGAAGGCTGACAAAAGAAGCTCCAGTGAGGCAATTGTTCAAGGGTAATATTTTTATGACCACCAATCATTTTATCACAGAACAGCAGAGCTAACAATTACTGTACACAGTGGTGGTGCCCACAGTGATTTAGGCGAGCAGACAAAAATGCAAAGTGCCAAGAACACTGGCATATTTTCCCTCTTAATAAAAAGCCCACCCATTTACTGCAGTTCAATCTATTCATAATATTAGCACCACTTAATACAAAAGAAGCCAGGAGATTAAGTAAATTAGCTGATTAAAGAGCGGCATGATAATTTATAATTTATTGAGATCTGGGCAAAGCTTTTAAGAATACGAGGCCAAGTCTGATTCAACAACTAAAGCATTAAACAGCTGAATAATTACTAATAAATGACGGGAAAAAATAAAATAAATAGGCCACGGAGAAGTCAAGACCTGTATCAGCTATAATCCAGATGTGTAAATATATTTAATGCCATTACATTTAGCTAATTCTGTAAGAGCAGAGAAGCGAAAAATGTCCGAGTGAAGACGGCAGAGGAAGAGAGACACAAGCGCGAGGAGGGCGAGGAGGTCACTCGTCCGCCCCCTCATGCTCATCTCTTACCTCCATCTGCTCCGAGGCCCTTTCCTCAAAGCTGTGACCTTCCTAATGTTAAAACAACAAACAGCTTTCTGCCCACTAGACCTCCATCCACCATCGCCGTCTCTCCATCTGTTCTCATCTGTTTCACTAACATGCAGAAAGCCTGCATATAGAATCAGAGCAATAAATACGTCAAAGAATTCATCAGGCACGGATGCTTTCTCTTCTCGCCTAACAGCACATCCATTTTTAAATTATTATTTTTTCAACGTTTATTGACCTCAAGCTTCATTCGGCAGCTACAAAAAGATTTTGCTCTTACAAACACAAGATCTAACCCATTGCATAAGCAGCTTTTGTTACTGTGCTCCAGGCTCTTCAGGTGACCCCGGTTCTGTTTTATTATTATTATTTCATTTCTGCTCAAAAACAGCATTCTTTCCTCCGACCTCAGCTGGGATGGGATTGAAGCCCGGTGACCTTCTGGTTATATTGCCAACTGTGATCTTCATGGGTTTACACTAGTTTTTGCTCTCAGGAACCGTTTGTAGGCACACGAGTATTCAGAAAAAAGCACAATTTGAATAATTTCACACACAAACTGATGTTCGTAAAGACAGATGGTGCAGTGAGAACGCACGCACGGGCATACACATGGTTTTTTAGAGCCAGCTGTAGGTGATAACATGAAGTGGAGATGGAAGTATAAGGTGTGAATCTACAATCGATGTATGGTCATGTGAAAATCAGCTGATTTCTTCTAGACTCTGGTTGTGCACTGCTTACTCTTTTACCTTCGTGTGCTGGATTTCGTTATAACACGCAACTAACGTTTTACCCACTTCATTTACAATCATGAACTAAGAAGACGTAAACACAGTTGGGTGTGATGTAGTGCAGCAGCAGTTCAGATCTCAACTGGAAATGGTTCAATTAAAGGCACAGTAGGCAAAAATGTACAAAAATGGCCTTTTCTTGGCTTCATGCACAATAAAGCTTGATTTATAGTAAAGCATTGAATCTGTTGTTTGTGTTTCTATATCACATGTGAAATAAATCTTGTAATGTTGAACATGAAGATAAAATTTTACTAAAACAAAGGGAGGAAAACAAGAAAAATGCAGTACATTTACACTGAACCAACACTAGTGATCACATTTTAGATATAATTTAAATCCACTACATTTTTTAACAAAATTATTGTTGTGTTAATGATTTACTGTCTTTACACGACACATTACTGTGTCCTTTCTATTTCTGTTATCTAATGATTCTTTTGATTATTTTAATGTTCTTGTAGTTTTTTTGCAGTCCTGAGTTTTGAATCTTTTAGGGATATTTCCACATTGGTTTCTTCATTTTTACAAGACATTTTTAGTTATTGTTATAGTTTGTGCGTATTATATTCCTTGTTTCAGTTATCACGTTTTCCCCATGTTCCTTTTATCTTGTTGAGTCTCCATCTCTGTTTGGTGTCTAGTTGTTTCCTGTTTGCTAGTCTTGTGTTGCGTATGCGTTGTGTTCTGTTTTGTTTCCCTTTGTCTGGTTGGTTAGATTCTGTTCACCTGTGTTTTGCCTTCCCCAGCTGTGTCCTCTCTCCCCAAGTACCTTGTTTGTGTATTTAAGACCTCAGTTTTCCTTAGTTTCTTGTCACGTCATACCGTTTTGTTTCGCCCACCTCACTGCTTGGATTACTGAGCTTTCTTCTGCTTTATGGTTTTCCTGCATCAGCCTAAATAATGGCTGACTTTTGTTTATTAAGATCTGACCTCCATGTACACACTCTCCACATAGGACACAGTCTTCTAGATCCCCAGACCCCCCTCTGTCGAGCCACCTCCTCCGCATCTTCCAGGAGGCACACAAAAGTGTTCCTAAGCTAGTTAGGAGGCATAATTTCTCCAGTGTATCTTGGGTCTGTCCAAAGATCTCCTTCTGACTGAAACACCTCACCTAGGATCAACCCAAGAAGCATCCTAGTCAGATGCCTAAACCACTGAGCCACCTCAGCTGGCTCTTTCAATGTGGAGAAGTAGCCACTCTACTCCGACTCTTTCCCGACTAACTGAGCTCCTCACTTTATCGCTAAGGAAGAGCCACCCTTTGGAGGAAGCTCATTTCCGCTGCTTGTGTCTCATTCTTTCTCTCACTGCCTGCAAGTGGCTGCTATAGAAGAGGGAAGGAACGTAGATCAAGCAGTAAATCGACTGTTTGCTTTCATGTTCATGCCTCTCTTTACTGCAACAGACTAGTACAGCATCAGTATGACTGCAGACACGTACCAGTCCTTCTATATAACTTCCAAACATACCAGTCACATTTGTTGAGGTCTATGTCTTTGTGACTAGTAGTCTTGTTTTTGGGAAGGTGCACATAGAGCTATGCTGTAAAGCAAGCATTAGGCAATCCTCAGTTTTGGCTTTGCACAAGATTCCAACCCTGTTATCCCGGGTTCAAGTCCTCTGCAAAGTCTTACCTTCTGTGTAGACTGTTCCTTTTATACAGATAACCTGAAAGGATTTTGATTAGCCGAAGTCTCTTGTCACAGACTAGATTAACTAAAGCCAGTAGAGCTGTCTGATTCCCTCTCATGCCATCTGAATAAAAATTTGTTGAAAGGTTATTATGAGCATGTTGTTTTTTTGTTTTTCTTTTTTCAGTGTCAGTAAAAACGTGTGGCCTAACCCAGCTCTGCACTCTGGACTATTACAGCCTCAATGATTTTCCAAGTAGTAGCACTGGCAGATCTATTGCTTTGGGTTACTTTTAAATTGTATTGTTTGTATAGCAAAGTGACTATGTTCAGTTTTTTTGGACAGTTAAGCATGATTGATATTGTAATAACAAAAAATACCATTTAAAAGTGCCGCAGTCACAGCCACAATATAGTGCAGTGGAAAGCAGTGCAGACATGGGAGTTGCAAAAAATAAAAAGAGAAATATGTAACAGCACAGTTTCTTTTATATAGCTGAGATGCAGGAAAATATTATGTTTGTTCTTAAAACTGCAGAGTAACAGCATGAAGAACAATGCAAACTGTATCGTAATTCATCCTACATTAGTCTCTCTCTTAATTTCATCATGAATACAAGCGTATGTACGTAAAGCAGAGCACTGTAGCTTGGGTAAAAAAGACACACAAGCAAATCAATGCTTAAAAAAATACAAAAAACACTGCACAATAAAGAAAAGCACTGCAGTTAACAGAGATCCAAAACTCTGTTTCCAGAGATATTCCTATCGTCATATAGTTAAATGACAGTAACGCTTCTAAGTGTTACAAATAAACTTACTATAGTAGCTATATGATATGGAAAATATGCAAAATATCGCTAAACCTGGACACTTTACTGAAATCCAAAAAGGTGTTTGTGCATTTAGGCCAAACTTCAATGACATTGTAGGTAAATGGCATTTATCTTAAAGACAAACAGTGTATCTTTTAAGATATTCCATAAAAATAAATATATTAACAATGTAGAATAATATGTCTGAACAGTGGCTTCATTAAACGTCAAGGTTTTCTATCTAGTTTTTCAGCTTGGATCTTAAAGAACTGCATGGGAGCTTTTATATGTATTTAATGAGTCCGTTTCTGCAATGGGTGAAATTTTTGCTCAGCATTTCAGCAGCAAAGCTTTCAGATCATCCTCTCCAGGGCATCAACACGCTGACATCACTGGTCCTTGGAGAGATTTAGACTTTGATTTCTCCTTATCAGTTTTTTTCAGCAGGTCTCGGTTTGCTTCAGATCATTTTGATGCTGAAACATCCACTTCCTTACTTATTCTACTCTGTTAATTGTGGCTTACTTTTTAATTTTTTGCATCCAAATAGATTTTGTACACTTCTTGACTCCATCATCAATAAATGCATGCACCTGAAAGTATTTGTAAATTATTGTACTCTGATTACTTTCTGATGTAGGGATCATTTTTTCCAGGTGCTCATGAGCTTGTTATACTTTGTTGTGAAGCCCTTTTGGTGTTCTAGAAATGTTCATTATTATATGATTAACCTCATGACTTCACACTTGATGATGGCTTATATGTGATGAGTTAATAATATGGGGCTATAAAAAGTCACTGTTCTGCACATAATGACTGCTGCTTTGGCCTTTGTTGGAGAACCCTGACAGTGCCACAGAAGTGGTGAAACTCTATTAACTCTGACCAAAGTATTGTTATTTAAACAGTAAATGCTTCTCCAGGCCTCTCTATTTGTTCAAAAGGCAAAGATCAGAAATATATATATTTGCATTTGTTTCCAGACTATTATTTGTAAGATAGAATGTTGAGGGAAAAGCTGCTGATTTGCTGTTTGATCTGCGTTCCCAGCATGACCACGAGCTGTGGGTAAAAGAATGACATCATGAGTCCAAACAACTGATGGAAAGAAGCCAGTTGAGGTGGTTTGGGGATCTGACTAGGATGCCTTCAGGAATCCTTTTAGGGGAGGCGTTTCATATCCAACTGGGAAGAGATCCCCGCACAGACTCAGAACATGCTGCAGAGATTACATTTGTCAGCTGGCTCGGGAAGACTTCAGTATCTCTGTTTAGACCGCTACAACCAAAATATGCACCCAGATCAGCAACAAAAAATGGATGGATGGTATTTCCTCTTGGTTGATCCATGTGATATGTCAGAACTAGACTAATGAATATGTGGAATCCATGGAGCCAGATAAAACACACCAATTATTTAAACTACAGGAATGTCTTAAAGACCTGGATGACCTTTATTTCCTACTTCTAAATTGAGATGAAACTGAGGTTATTGTACTCGGCTTTAAAAATCTTAGAAATATGTTGTGTAACTAGACGCTTACTCTGGTACTCTGGTATTAGCTTGGCCTGCAGTAACACTGTGAACACTGTGAGGAATCTTTGGAGTCTGTTGTTGACCAGGATGTGCTCTTCAATGCGCATACTAAACAAATATGTCAGACTGGTTTCTTCCATTTGCGTATCATCTCCAAAATTAGAAACCTCCTGTCTCAGAGTGACGCTAAAACATTAGCTCATGCCTTTATTGCTGCTATGTTGGACAACTGTGAGTTTGTTGTACCAGTTTCCAGGCTGGACAGAAGCTGTCTCTACTTTTAAGAACAGGCTTAAGACTTTCCTTTTTGACAAAGCATATAGTTGACACTGAATCCTCCCTTAGTTACTGCAATAGGTCCAGGCTGCTGGGGGCTTCCCATGATGCACTGAGCATTTCTTCTTCTTTCATCTTTTTTTCCTCGCACTACTTGTTTATACACCATGCATTTATTCAGTCTTCCTTCCCTCACCCCCAACTGGTCATGGCAGATGACTGCCCCTCCCTGAGCCTGTTTCTGCTGGAGATGTCTTCCTGTTAAAAGGGAGTTTTTCCTTCCCACTGTCACCAAAAGCGCTTGCTCAGAGGGGGTCATCTGATTGTTACAGTTTTCTCTGTATTATTGTAGGGTCTTTACCTTATAATATAAATCACCTTGAGGGAACTGTTGTCGTTATTTAGCGCTGAATTGAACTGAATTGAATTCGAATGACCAGCATGCGTGTTTGTCCATTTCATGGCCACACAAAGTTCTAAAATATCACTGTATTAGAAAATATTTGAAGGAATCGTAACTAGAAGATGAGCCTGTTATTGGAACATACATGAAAGAAAGGAAACGTTTGATATATTATAACTCATTTTGACCTACACCACATGGTAATTTGACCCTTAAAAGTATACAATGAATACTCTCTTTAAAGTTCTTCCAGTGAGTTATGAGAAAAATGGATCAAACATCCAGGGCACCAATGCTCGTTTCTCTTTCTTTAATGTTACAATGTTACAATGTTAATCTTCATTACATTTGTGAAGCTTCTTCCTACTGAAACTATGATATGTCATGATAATAATGTAGCTTGTTATGGAAAAGTTACAGGAAAACATGCAGTGAATTGTGAATTTATTGTGACACCCAGAGTGATCAAAATAGATCTTGAAATATGAAAATATCATGTAGACAGCTCCTGTACTTAAAGCATTACAACGACTCAAAAATGCTCAAACAACAATAACATGAATTAAAATGTGCAATATTTTTGATCCACCCCTTTGTACTCTGGAGGATTTAACACCGAAAATATTAATATTATGAAGGGTATATTTTGTACAGCTTCTTAAAACATACCTAATTGGTTGTATATATTTAAAAAACAAAATCACAGGTTGACTTTATGTGGAATCATTGACTTTGATTAATATTAAAAATTCATACAACAAAAATGCATGGGATTAAAGTTTAATCATTTTGATGTTTTTGTTTTAACACACTGTTTAGGTCCGAAAAGTTGAATTAAGTTTATGCATCTAGCTTTTGGAGATCATCCAATTTTTATACTTGGGAGTTTACTTTATTAGCTACTAAATACAACAGACAAAGGGAAATAGACATGAACACACTGTGTGCACACACATACATATACAACAGCTGTGGCAGGCTTGTCTAAACATAATGACAAGCAAGCAATGAGTTTGCTAGGGTGGGTAAGGATATGACAGGGGCAAAGTCACTGATTGGATCTCCAAATATAATTTCCCATTAAAGCTCATATCTGCCAAGCCCAGAGGCTGCTTCATTAAAGAATTTTAATGATTCCATTCGTTAACTTTGAAGTGATTTTCTGACGTTTGCACTTCTACTCAACCCACTCGTTTTGATTTTAAAGTTGATTAGCAGCATCCATATGCAACAAGTAGGCTTTGAAGTGCCGTAAATACACAAAGGAGTGCTGGGCCATTTAATTACGAGTGGACCAGTCTGGCATAAATGAGTCGGTTTCTCACCTTAAAAACTCTTAGGCAAAACAGAGCATTGAGAGTTTTAAAAAAGGTAAAAAAAAAAAAACAAGGTGGATTTTAATGTCAGAGTGGCTTTTATTATAAATCTCACCTTTTTTGCCTTTACAGGTATCATACAATCCTGCATTTTGGGAGGGGGTCATGCTCTCCTGCTACAGTAGAAAATGAAATATGCCCACCTTATAAACCCCTTAAAGAAGCTTTCATTGATTATTTGCCAACCTGTCAGGACAGTCTTTGTACAAATACACCTGAACTTTAATTGATGCATACAGGCCATGAAAGTATAGTTATGAGCTGAGCAGTTTCCATGAAGATTATAGGCTTTATCTAAATGATGGATGTGTCTAAAAACTGAATCCACTGGATAAGTGCCTTTAAGCTGGATTCTTTTAATCTCCTGCAGAGGGGGACTCCTCATGGCTCCTTGGACCTGTGACCTCAGCAAACGCTTTTCTGACCAATTTATGGGCTCTGTTGATGCTTTAAAGTCACACTAAATACAAGATGATGTTTATTTTGTAAATTATGGTCATTATTATTCACTAAGGTGGATAAACAAGGGTATACTCATCAGTTATTGACATATGATTAACAAAGCATTAGCCTTGGTTCCACAGTTTCAGTTAGATCTGCCCTGTGTTCGAGGCATCTGGTTTTAAAGAGCTAAAAACAGAGAGTGATGTCATGGTGGCTACAGTCATCATTTATATACAGTCTACGGTTTCTGGGCACTGCATTTTGAAACTTCTACATTAGCATTTTGGCTGCTATGATACATTTTTAAAGCCAAAATTTGCCATATGACCAAGAGGGTCAAGCGCTAGGTTATCAGTTAGAGGTGCAACACATAAAAGCACAAATCTGTTAATTACTTCTAAGTAACAGACTAATTAAGTACTAATATTTCAATCACCAAAACTGGAGCACTGACTTCTTCGGCTTGCTGTGCTGCACAGGAAGCCATGTCATAAAATTGCATTAAAATGCTCCAAAAAGGCACCAACAGCGCAAACACAGTACAAAGGTCCCGTTCAGTGGCTGCTGTTACTTGAGGTGAGGCCGGTGGCAGGGACACGTGTCAATCAAAACAGCCTCGTCAGTTTCCAAATGAGAGATTGCTTTTTTACTATCCTGTAAATGTGTTCTTATCCTGGCTCAATTTGAGGTTGCTGCTTGATTCATAAAGAAAATTGCAGACAGTTACTTCCTTTAATCTTGCAATGGTGTTATGCAGGGATCACTGAAACTCAGCTGGGATTTTGTAGGAGCATTAAACTCAGTGACTTCCTGTCGGTTGCCCACAGCTGGCCACGTGTAAAATTTTCCTGAAGGATCACCCAGCAGCAGAAACAATAAGACCTCCTTTAAATTGAGAGTGATGTGCTCATTTACGCATGTGGCACAGCAGCAGTAACTTAATTAAAGGAATCAGTCAGGATGCAACAGAAAATAATGTTGTTCTGCACATCCGATCTATACAGTGGACCTGCTGGTAATAAAGCCTCTGAATGAATCCTGACCTCTGAACATTGTTAATAATGTATAAATCATAACGCATAAAATTTATACTGCTTTAATTGTGATGTGGAACAAAGGATTGTGGAAGTAAACTTTTTAGCAGCTTGGATAAATCTGAGCCTCTTCCCGACCAGGTCTATGTTCTTTTTCTTGGCAGGTACTCACTGAGCATGTCGTTATGGTGTCTGACTATTCAATTAGGTTTTAAACCAAATATCCAATCAGCCAATCACACGGCAGGAAGTCAGTGTATTTAGGCGTGTAGACATGGTGACCTGCTGAAATTCAAACTGAGCATCAGAAAGGAGACGAAAAGTGATTTAAGTGACTTTGAATATGGCATGCTCATTGGTGCCAAATGGCCTGGTATGAATGTTCACAAACTGCTGATCTGCTGGGATTTTCCCAAAGAACCATCTCAAGGGTTTACACAGAACAGTCCAAAAAAGAGAAAATGTCTACTGAGTGGCTTCAAGCTGAGAAGAAGCTGAGGCTGAGAACAGGAAGCTGAGGCTGAGAAGGGTCAGAATTTGGCATAAACAACATGAAAGCATGAATGCATGCTGCCTCGTATCAACTGATGGGGGATTCATGCTTGTAAGGACCATAAGGGCAGTACCGTCAATTCCTCCTATACATTTGTCCACTTGTTTCTTTTTAAAAAGTGCAGAGAATAATCATCATCTCAATATAAGGACTAATTATCCATCCATCTATCCCCTTCTGCTTATCCTTATCAGTGTTGTGGGAGGGCATATAAAACACTGGGACATTACCACATGGTAGTTAACACATAATGCACCAGCACCGGCATAAATACCAGCAATGACGTTGGCTGCTTATGTACGTTAAGTCGTAGGCTCTGCAAAGATTCGCTGCAGAAGTCTAAATACGGCGTCAGGCTGGTGGTGGTGTGGGGGATATTTTCTTAGCACATGTTGGGCTCCTTAGCACCAGCTGAGCATTTAAATATCAAAGCCTACCTGAGTACTGTTGCTGACCATGCCCACTGTACTAAGCCTCCAGAGTCAGCAGATCTCAATCCAAAAGAGCACCTATGGGATGTCACAGAAGGGGAGGTTTGATAGTGGATGTGCAGCCGACAACTCTGCAGCCACTGTGTGATGCTGTCACATCAACACGGCAAAAATCTCTGAGGAATGTTTTGAGCACATTGCTGTAATCTGTGCCATGAAGAATTCTTCCTGTCAAAAGGAAGTTTTTCCTTCCCACTGTCACCAATTGCTTGTTCATAGGCCATTTGATTGTTTGAGCTTTCTCTGTATTATTGTAGGATATTTGCTATAATAGTATAAAGTGCCTTGAGGTGACTACTGTAGTGATTTGGCACTATATAAATAAAATTTAACTGAAATCTAAAGGCAAAAAGCGATCCAACCCGGTACCAGCAAAATGTACCCAATAAAGTGGCTGGTGAATGTATACCTGAGCAGTTTCTTTCTATTAAGGAAGTTCTGACTTGTTACACAAAAATGCTTTACATCCATGCCAGCAGCTCTGTGAGGCATATACTACATACAAATACTAATAAACCGATATTTAAGAGGTGTAATATTAATCATCCTTAACTAACAGAAACTTTATATCAGTGGTGATTAAAGTCAGGATAGTTTTTCATCATGAATCAGGCAGCCTTTTGTTGATTTTTTATTTATTTATTTATTTATTTTATAGAGATGGGAGCTCTGTGTGCATTTAAACATTGTTTATGATATACTTCCCCTTTTCCTCCATGGGTCATATTCTGTTTGCTTGTTTGTATTACTGAAAAAAATTATATTGGTAATAGGGTGCTGATATTCAAAAAAAGAAAAAGTATGTGTGATCAAATCAAAATTCACACAGTCATCATTTTAAAAATACGCTGCTCCCATCTGAGCAGCTCGATCCACTGGGACTAACACATGCAGACCCTTTACAGCAGACAGACTTCCATAATGAATAAAGCGAGAGATTGACAGCTCCGAGCTCGCACAAGACCCCATTTTAAGCGGTTGCCATGCCAGCTTCACAGCAGTCAGTGACTCCATGTTACACCACAAGCTCTTAGAGCGGCTCTATGAATAATTCACCACCTTTAAGAGCGAAGGAGAGTCCTTGCTAGCAGCATTTTGGGGAATTTATTTCAAACATTCAAAAAGCTGTCACTTTGACAACAGCCGCGACTAACAGATTCCCACCGCCGTTTGAAGACGACGACGGTCCCCGACGAGGCTGTTTTAATAAAGAGAGCAGAAAGCAGGTCAAACCTCCCACAATCCTCTCTGCTGCATCTTGTCCTCGTTTGCAATTCCAATTGAGTGTCGTTAACAATGATACAACTAATCACTTATGAATGGAAAAATCGCAGAGGCGACGCACAGGAGCCGTCGTTTTGGGGATCAACTACCCCACGTAGGCAAGGAAAAGAAGCATTTTAGTCACCCACATCAATCAGAGAGCGCTCGCATGTTTGAATAAAGTGTTTCAGTTCAAGTGAATCTTCAATCAGTGCACTTGCCTACATGATTCATTTACATCTACAGCAGCAGCAGCAGCAGCTCTGAGGAGTAAGTGGGTGATAACCTGTTGCATCAGTGTAACATACTTGTTGCTTTTTAGGTGGAAAAGCAATCAGTGTAGCCTATTTTATTCATTTTTGTCCGTTACTAAGGGCAAAAGAGCAGGGATAATTAAATGGAGGATCTACAAAAAAAGCAAACACATATGAAAAAGACTTTTTAATGTAATATACTCTGATTTATAACCTTTCTGCTTCATTATTGATTCTTAAAAGGTGCAGCAATGCAGCTATTTTTCATCCTCATAGGGATTATTCAGTTTAATGTATTGCATTCTAATATATTTAGATTTAACAGCTATTCACTGACATATTTTTAAGCAATATGGCCAAAATTTTCAGTAGTTACAGAAACTCAAGTGTGAATATTTACTGGTTTTCTTTAAACTGAATAGCTTTAGGTTTTTGACACTGGCATGTAACCAATAATCATTTTGTTGAAGCTCTTAAATTAATTATAATGCATTTTTTCTTTTCTGCCTTTTAAATTTTTTTCCGTCATTCTCATTAGATCCATTGTGGGGTAAAAGAGAAGCCATGCATAAGGCAGGACTTCATTTTACGCATCAGAAAGGAAACAAAAGAAATAAATAGATAACCAACAGATCCAAAAGCGCACAAATGCAGATACAATTCATTCACAAAACTCTGCAATATTCACAACATACTCAGCATCAAGAAATCTGCCCGTAACTGCTGGATTCTGACCTGATCTGAATAATCTAAGCTGCATGGGTAATCTCCCAATTGAAGACCTTGCCTAAATGTTCTATAATTTATGCAGAGGCTGTCATTCATCACATTGGTACCTCACCATAAATAAGAAAATGCTATGTAATCAGATACTTGTTTTAATGTCACCACCCACTGTGATTTAAAAGCATCCTAATTGTACTGATTCTTTAAGGAACTAAACATAAGAGGATAACTTGATCCTGCTGGTGTCCAATAATCCACACCAAACACCATGTCTGGATATAGAGCACATTTTTATTCACCTGAAGTAGTTTCTTCAGAAATTTACCATGAAAAGCTTCGATAAATGAGATATCTTCACACCTCTGACTCATGCAGCGATACCGGTAAGCAACTGCAGCAGGGCTTCAACAGATAATCCCGAGTCTCTAGCTTTAGTTATCCCACTGTAAAGGCCGTTTTTTAGCCTGCTTTACTCGTTTTCGACAAGCTTGCTACCGCTAAATGTTACATCGAGATAACCTAATCTTCCACTACTTGTATAACTGAATTTTCTCACAAGGTAAATAAATTTAAATGCCTTAACAATATTTTGCTAGTGAGTAATCAAACATATAAACACCACTGCAAAAGAAGGCGCCCCGTCTTCGTTGCCCTCCGGTGACAAATACCGCCACAATCCAGGTATTTTGTCACTGCCAGACTTCTGTGCAAGTGATGATAAATTATGCAAATTGACTGGCATTGCCTCCCTGGTGTAAAAACACATCTAAAGTAGGTTACAAACCGTCTGCACTGAAATATTTCTGCAGCAGTAGAAGAGCTGCGCGGGTCAGAATCAAGAGTAAACATGGATTTAGTGTGCAGGCTATCGGGCCTGAGTGTTTGTGTAAGTGCTTGCGTGATAAATAAGAAATGCAGGGAGTTCAACATGGGAGCAATCTGACTGCTGACATTTTCCACTTCTAATATAGAAACGCCAACAAATAATAAAGAGGACACGAGGAAAACCTGTTCTTAAAAGGCGACTGCATAATAAGATTCTGATGCAAAGATGTTTCTTTTATGGATTATATGTTTAACAAAATCATTAAATCACCACATGGAAGCTGAAGTACACATTGATTTTGCACGCTCACACTTTAGAGCAGCCTCTGCTATAAAATGTACATCTACCACAAAGTTGATACGTATCATTTACTGTTATTTATTTAGTAGCTTCCTAGAATGGTAATTTTTCTTCCATTTTCAGCTCAACTACAGTTATTTAGCATAGTGTTTAGTGTGTTAGAGTGTAAGCATGAAGCACCAGACCAAATCATCTGCGTGGTATGCGCAGACTTTTATGTTTTTATCACACGCTGTTACCAGTCAGCACTGCTGGAGCCGCTCTGCGTGTTTCCTCGTGTTTGATATGAACTGTGATTTCTTTCACATTTGTAGTCGCGCTGGAGGAGACACAAAAAATGTGAAACGCAGAACAAAAATAAGCACACACGGACACACATAAACAGTGGCGGCGTGAGTCGTTAGTACTGAGCGACCAGTGGACCATTTTTCCCCTGACAGGAGGCTACAGGCCAAAAGCATTAACCAATTCAAAAGCTGTCCTTCATGACCGGACCACCGTGGACTGTAATTGGTCCATTTCCTTCACAAGGTCCTCAAAGCGAGCGCGCACACACCGCACACACAGGCACGATCAATAAACAATTTGCTAAGACAGAAGGCCTGCCTGTTACCTCGCAAGAAGGAAAGCAGGAGAGAGTCACAGAAATTTACATGAAGCGAGGCCAGCCGCCTCCTTCTCCCCGTCATGACCGGAGATTTCAGACGGATTCCAGTTCACATGAAGCGCTGTGTGGTAAAACAGATGGATCTGGCTGCAAAAAGGAGTTTCATATTCAGACTCACACACGCTGAGACAATTTCACACCACAAAAATTATGGAAGCAACCCTCCCCCCCCTCCATCTGGTGAAAGCATGGCATGCGTGCATGTGTGTGTATGTGTGTGTGAACTAACAGCTAGAGCTGAGCTTTGCACCTTTTTTATCCAAGATAATTAAAAACAGAGTGAAAGAAAGAAAAAGAGCGAGCTTCTGGAGTCTGTACTCCTCTGGTGTTTGCTCACATACTCCCTCTCTCTCCTCCCTGTATGTGACGCTGCCTGCCCACCCACTCTTAAAGAGAGAGAGAGAGACAGAAAGAGTAGAAGAGACAGAGAGGAAGAGAGAGAGAGAGGAGGGACACGGAGCAGAACAGAGAGCGAGTCTGTTTTCAGCTCCCAGTTCACTGTCGCTCCTCTGCCAGACAGCACTCACCCATCCACCATCACACACTCTCAGACACATTTGCTCTCACTATACCGACAGCTGACAACACCTTCTCATTTCCTCAGCTGCAGCACCGACCCGCAAAGTCAGATCCAAAGGAAAGGGGGGAAGAAAAAGAAAAAAAAAAACTGACTCGATTGGTACCGAGCACACCCAGAGACACACACACGCGTACAGTCGAGCAGACACACCAGCTCCGAGGCTGGGTCGAGGCTGGAGAGGGCGTCTGGAGAATGGAATGGGACCTCAGCAGGATGGAAAGTGAACTGAGGCACATCAACCCGGACCTGCTGCAGCCCAGCAAGAGCTTCAAGAAGCCCTCCTCGGGTACCATCACCCTCAACGTAGGGGGGTTCCTGTACACGGCCCACCGGACCACCCTTGCCAAGCAACAGGGCTCGTTTCTCGAGGAGGTGGCCAACGGTAAGAAGGCGGTCCAGCACACCGATTCCATGGGCAACCCCTTCATCGACAGAGACGGTCCGGTTTTTCGCCATGTGCTCAACTACCTCCGAACAGGAGAGCTCCAGCTGCCCGATGACTTCCGGGAGGCGGGGCTCCTGCGACGAGAGGCCGATTTTTACCGCCTGACTGAACTGGTGGAGGCTGTGGTCGAGTGGGAAACTCAGAGGGCGGCACAGCGGGAACCCGCCTTCCTGGAGGTGACGGATAGCCACGAGAGGTCGCAGGGCCTCAAGGTGTACTGCAGTGACCCCGCCTTCATCGACAAGGTCAAAGGGCGGCTGGTGCAGATCTCCAAGAGCCGCTTGGATGGCTTTCCGGAAGAATTTGTGGTGTCATCCAACGTGATACAGTTCCGACACTTCATCAAGTCGGAGCCTGGCTCGCGGCTCGTTCTGAAGGAGGACAGCACATTCCTGTGCACACTTGACTGTCTGAAACTAGAGACAGTGATGCTAGCACTGAGATCGGGCTTCAAGCTTGTCACCTGCCTTGACAGCAGCAAAGGCTCCGTGGTGGTGGCCGAGGCCCTGCATTTTGTCAAGTAGGATGAAGATGATGAAGGGGGCGGGGAGGGGGAAGATAGAGGGAGAAGAGCCTGTTTCTATATCCACCCTGTGAGGTATTGGTTTGAAAATGTTGTAAGATGTGCCGAGCTGTAATGTGTCATTGATAGAAGAACTGGTGGGTAGGTCTGTCGTACAGGGCAGGTTTTAAATGTTTACTGCACAATAGTGGCTTACACACACACGGGATAAGTTTTTGGGTGATTGTTCTGAGCAGAATGGTATTTTAGCATCACCGTTTGCACTGCTTTGTATTTATAGAACTCAAAATGACCCACATCATCTTGACATTTATAGCATCTTTAACTGCATCTGGTTAGGTATCATGCAAAAGTTTAAGTGACGCGAAAGCCGACAGCGAGTCCTTTCACACAGAAGACGAACGTGTCGAACTGAGGTTTTAAAAACAGCTTTATCAGTGGATTCGTTTCTGCACAAGAACTGCTTCTGCTGCGTGATGTGCACTGCTGTGCCATTCAGCTTTTACTACAGCCTCTGTGTGTGTGTGTGTGTGCGCGTGTGTGTATGTGTGCTGGCGTGCGTGTGCGTGCACTGCTAAACCCACCCCTGTGTGCTGTGTTTAGTTGGTTTAATAGCTTGTGCTCAGTTTATTAGCCTCTCCGGAGCCTGAAGGGACAGCCACAGCTCATTCGGATCGATTCGGATGGACAAAGCAAACTTCACAACCAAATGTTTGAGTTTTAAGTGCAAAGAACTGTGATTATTGTAAGGGCTTTGAATCTAGCATGATGCATGTGCACTAAATAAACTGTGTGTTTGTTAGTGCTGTGAGCCTCTGTGAAGCCAGTGCCACAAAAAAATAAAATGCCTATTACTTTTCAATGTGAGTATTTTACAAATAAAAGTGAGACTAAAACTCTTGGGTCAGAGTGTTTTGACGTTTAATGTCGCTGCTTTTGTGTGACAAACCTCACAAAAACTGCTTCCGTTAATGAGGAAACTTATTTTATACAATCAGGCAGCAAGTCTTAGTATTAGATTATTTTTCTTTCATACAGCAGCTTAAAAGCTACACTTATAACCATTTAGTCCTGACCCTGCTGAACTTACAGTCTGTACAGAGTGAGACTGTTACCCACTGAGTCAGACAGGAGCATTATTAATGTTACGTATCCAAATGGGAGCTATACACAGACTTGGCTCTTGCTTACAGCCAGTACTTTTCCATGCTATAAATGATGCACTTCTGCAGTTCTCCAAACATGTGAAACACTGTTTTCCACATCTGGAAAATTAAAAGGAGAAGGGAGTCATTTTCCACGGTTTTATATGCCGGCCAGTGGAAACCTGTAGAAATTAAAAGGCTTATTCAGAATATTTCCTGTGACGCTGTTCCACGATGTAATGTTCACTTCACGCAGTGCTGCGAAGTAGCTAAACATCATTAACTGCAAAAAAAAACAACCAAGACATAGAAGCAAAAATGTAAGATAGAGGCACAGCAGATCTCAGAAATATAATGTACAGGAAATTCCTAAAGGAGCTTCCAGGGGGTGAAAAGGGTTTCAAAAATGTATTTTAGGGCAAAGTGTGTAAACTGTTAAAGCAGTTTTTTAATGCAGTTTCACATCACTGAAATTATAATTAATTAACAAAACGATAATAAAGTAAATTGTCAGAAAAGTCCAAGACTTGCTTCTAGAAGGACTTTGATTCAATCCGAAACAAAACTCCATAGTTTCATTTGCCTTCTCGCAATACGCCATAAAAACTATCAGAAGGGCAGAGCTAGATTTTTAAAAGTGATTTCTTCAGATACATTTCTTAATGTTTCTTACAGAATTAGAATGCTCTGTATTTGTGGCTGCAAAAAATATCATAAAAAATATCTAAATGGACAAACCTCTCTCTCTTATACAGATACATTAAAAAAATAAATAGAAAACAACAGCAATAACATTAATATATTTATAGCCAGCAAATAGAAGTAATAGTAGTAATAGAAGTAAAAGTCAGTACTTCTCATATTGCTGCAGAGTACGCAGATGTGCTGCTGCGTAAACAGAAACATTTATACAAGTTAAATAAAGAGAAAGATTGACGTGGAGCTCCGATACAAATCTCTGACTGCACATCTACAGTGATACAGTGAAGTTCACTTTGTTTTTACTTCATAAACCCACCAGTGTGTCTGAGTCTGCAAAGTGTAAAAAATTGCAGTGAAGTTTTTAACTAGTGTAATGTTTCGGTAAAGTAATCTGCCAGCCGTACGACAGTTGATTGAATCATAAAGTTGCAAAATATTAAAATAGCTGGAAAAGCTAGGCATGATAGTTCTGTGCCTTTCCACTAATCTACGACTGCATGAATGTGGAGAAACTGGGATACAGAGTTGAAAAAGCAAAAAAAACCTTTCCTATGGCTCAGGTGAAAAATTTAAAAGAGCACTTCTTTAGACTTGCAGGTGAAAAATGAGTACTTTTACTAGCAAAAATCAACCTATAGGCTCAACAAATGTGGCCAATAAACTAAAAGACGCTGTTTTAAATTGATGTTCTGTTTTAACTAATGTGGCTCATATTCTCAAATAAAGTATTTTAATCATTCCTATCATATTTTCTTTCTCTAATATAAACTATGAGTTCAGTGTAAGTAGCTCCAACTTGGTTACAACGCTCATTATGTTTAAAGCAAAGTCTCCCATTATTATGCAACAGCGTCTGTCACACAGTCTAATCAAAACATGCCCTGCTCTCACCCTCACACCGCCTGCTACAGTAACTGACAGCCCAAGTCGTGCTGCCTCCACAGTGCAGCAGCTTCCCCTGCCGCAGCCTCGAGGGAGCCCCTTCAAACCCGTCCAGCTCTAGTGGAGATATTTGGCATTTTAAAACTGGGTCAGACTCTGGGATGAATTCTGCCCTCCTCCCCCAAGGAGAATCTCTTTTTATCCCTTTTATCACTGTACCCTGATTTGTGTCATGCATCTAAGCAGCTAGTAACAGGTAACGAGTGATCGTTACCTGCAAAGTCCAACTTTGTAATATCGTACTGGTCAAAAGTGCTAACCGTAGGTGTGCTTATTTTAATAGCAGGTGGATTAGTAAAATGATCTAATCAGCCTCCTGGGAGATGATGCAGAAATTTCATAAGTTCGTGACTGCAGGAATGGAAAACATATTTCACTCTGTGAGAGCACTGTAATGCAAATCAATGACTAAACATGGAAGATTCTGCTTTGATTTCATCAGGTGAAACATTCCTGGCTCAAACATAATATACATCATAAAAATCAATGGCACTGATATTAAACAGGTACAAAGCTAAGTGATGAAACACTTCTTTAATTTGAATGCACTGAGAAGTAGAATTATATGCCCCTGAGGCAAATAACTAGACAGTAAATCATCAAATATCTACTCCTACACTTTCACAAAGGATGGAAAAGAACTAAATCAATACAACAAACGAAGAGATATGCAAATGAGTTTCTCCTATGAGTCCATTTCCTTTCTAAACCACTTAAATCAAGTTCCTCGTGATGAATACAAACTTAGCTTTAGAACTGAAAGTAGAGGTTGTGTTTACACGGAGCCTAATATTCTGATCATAAATGGTTTAAAATCTAAAACTGGATTCAAATAGCTGTTTAAACACATAAATCAGTTTAACCGAGCTTGGTTCAATGGCGGTGATCTTCATGTTCACGCCCTCTGTTCTGATGTAAAATGCATGACGATATTTGCTCCGTGTGTCCGTCTCTTTCCAAACAAATTGCAACTTCCAACTGAGATAGTTACAGTCAACTTTAACATCCATCTAAATGTTGCAGCAGAAATCACGCTGATAAGACCAGGCAATGTTTTTCTGATCTTCTGTTGTCCATCTTTGGTAATGAGAGTTTCCTGTTCTTGGGCGACAGGAGTGACATCGGGTGTTCTCCTGCTGTAGTCCATCTGCTTCAAGGTTCAACATGTTCAGAGATGATCTTCTTCATACCTTGTTTGTAACGAGTGGTTGTTTGACTTGCTGCTGCTTTCTGAGCAGCTTCAAGCACTCTGGCCATTCTTCTCTTACCTCTGGCATCAACAAGGCATTTTCTCCCAGAGAACTGGCGCTCACTTATGTTTTCTCTTTTTTTGGACCTTTTTTTGGATCTCTGTAAACCCTGGAGATGACTGTGTGGGAAAATCCCAGCAGATCTGCAGTTTCTGAAATACTCACACCAGCCCAACTGGCACCAACAATGATGCCAAAGTCACTTCAATCCTCTTTCTTCCCCATTCTGATGTTCAATTTGAGGAAGTTGTCCAAACCGTGCCTACATACCTAAATGCAAAGAGTTTGTTTTGAGACTTGGACATTTGTCATTTGTTGTTAAGTGTTTGTCTTTACTCTAAACTTCAACTAACACTCAAACTAATCAAAAAAACCCGAAAAGCTAAACTGATATAAGCAACTGAAGTCCAGAAACTAAATGAAAGTAAGCTGAAATAAAAAGACAACACCAAAAAGAAACAAAAAACTAATGAAAAACCCGACAATACTAACTGAACAAATCCTCTGAGCATAGTTTGCTCTTAATGCCAACTTTTAGATGAATCAGAGAAACAATAACGAGAAACACAGCTGAGACAAGACTGAGTAAAACTGATGAGGAGAAATTTATAACATATATTTAAAACATTCACTGTAGTGCAATCATTTCAATCATAATGAAAAATATGCATGGTAGCAAGTATAGCTACAGTACTTTCTCTTTAAACATGAGATTGAAACCCATACCCCGAAAGGAGGGGTCTTAAACTCGTGGCCTGGGGGCCACTTGCAGCCGGCGTCACCCCTACTTGCGGCCTGTGTATTGACGTGAAGAAATATAAAGCAATTTGGCCCTTGAAGTTACTGTTCTTGTTAGGGAGGATTTGTTTGTTGTAGAGTGCAATGTTAAAATAAGTTCTTTAAAAAGCAAAACATTATTTAATATGAAGGCGATATGAGCAGAGAGTACAAACATGTTGAAGGATTGGCTGTGTTAGTTCAGTGAGAGAGTTATTTGTAAAGAAAAATATTTTCCCTAGCAGTCAAAAACTAATGTGTACACTTATGTCGGCATTTTTATTTTGTTAAATACGAACAAATTTATAGCAGAAGTGCTGCCACGTGTCTGGAATATTTTCAGAAATATTTGTGGGGGGGGGGTTGTACTACTTGAATACTAAAGTAGCCCTCACATGACATGATTGGCCCACAGGTCATTTAAGTTTGAGACCCCTGCCCTAAAGAAATAACTAAATACCAAATAAATATTTAGAGAGTGAATTTTAGTTGCAGTTGATTAAACGACGAAGGGGAAAGAAGACATTATTGAGTATTTGCGTGTAATGGCTGCAGCATTTGAACAAACGTGCTCTGGTACTGGGCGACATTTCCGGCACCAAAGCAAACACACACACACACACACACACACACACACACACACACACACACACACACACACACACACACACACAAAAAGCCTGGCGTACATTCAAACAATGCTAAGAGGGATGTGTCAAGATCCATTTATGGAAACTTGTGGGAGTGGAAATGTTTAAATTCAATTGTCTCAAACGGTGACAAGCATTCATCTCCTCTTCTTGTTAGGAGTGGAAAAACCTCCACGAAGCAAGTTACATTGCCTCTCGCTGCCTCTGCTGGATCTGTTCATTACTGAGCATGCCCATACAGAGAGCAACAATCAGCCACCTTCGGATGACTAGCAGCTCTTGTTTTACTTCTAACTGTGCTCCCCCCAGCCGAAACCATCTGCTCCGGCAGGGGGATGTCGTCAAACCGACAACCCAGGCGCCACCACCTTCCTCCCCCGACTCATGACTCACACGCCCACGTCAACCTCTGACATCAGGCGAACCTAATCCACAGCCCACTCCTCGCAAACAAACACAGACGACAAATATACAAACACACATGGCAGGAAAGTAAAACACGAACACCTTGAAGAGGAGATTCGCCCAGTGAAGCTGTGGTGCTCACATGTCACTCACGCTTTACTGTCAACAACATCAAACTCGAGGCAGGTTTTAATTGCACATCACCTCCATGCATTTTTTATGAGCGTGACTGCTTCACTTATTAGTTGCAGGGGTCAAAGAGATCCACGCCTCATCAAAAGCTGGGAAAAGGGCGACGAGAGCGGCGGCAGGTGCAGGTGGTGATGAGGAGAGAGGCGGTAAAAGCAGAGAGGGAAAACTCAAATATCAACAGTCTTATCTCAGTCTTTTCACCTGTTGCCAGGCAAACTCAACTCCCACACTGAACTCCCCTCTGTCGCTCCAACACACCCCTCCTTATCATGATGGCTCAGTCGTGTGGTGCCGCTCAGCCAGAAAATGACTAACATACCTCAGATTTTTTTTTTTATCTTTCAATCCCAGAAAGAGAAGCAAAAGCAGAGAAGGAGGAGGAGGAGGTGGTGGAGGAAGGATGAAATGAAGAAGGAGAGGGGGAGGGGAGGTCAGGCCCCTACTGCTTTCAGACTCAGCGCAGACAGCAGTAATATCAAAAAGAGATATCCAAGTATGAATGTGCAGAATCTGTAGATTTTTTGGTACTGGAAGCCTTGTGGGCTTCTGTTTGCAGCACAGGGTTTTTATTTCCCACTTTACAGCCTGTATCATAGAGAAAGCACTGAGTCACGGTTAACACTGTTCACGCAGGGCAAAGAGTGGTTTGTAATTAGTGGACAGATACCAGCTGAACAGGTCAAACGTGTTAAGTTTTAACATTTCCATTGGTACTTTATTCCTTTCTCACCCGGTTTATGTGTAAAAGCTGCTAATGCAACAGTAGACCATTTGTTAGTTCTAGCTTTTTTTGTGCATATATATAAAATATGGACAGCTGGGACATCAAGCTTTTAATAGACTTGACGAAACCTTGGAAGTGTTGGCTAAAATTTATCTAAGAACCAGTTAAAGATCATTGTCTGATTATTATTTAGCTTTTTATTAACCTTTTAAAAATATATCAGCGTCCAAGTCCGATTTTAAACAGCAGCAGCCGCCAGCTCACATACGAGGTTACCGCTTATCGTCTACAACCATTTCTACTTGAGGCACTCATGACTCACTGTTGTTGCCTCCTAAACGAGAGGCGCATCTTCTCAGGAAAGACAACACTTCACTGCAGGATTAGGAACAGAAGTCAAAACAGGAAACAAAGAGATTGCACCGTTTCTTCCCCCTTGAGGTTTTCTTGTCTGATCTTTGCAGACTGTTGCTGAAATCCTGGGATCCTTACACTCGTGCACTGACGTATCATAGAAATGACTACAGAAACAGGACATGCTCACTCAAAGCAGAGCCCAGCAATGCTGCACACGTCTCTGGAGGAAGTTTTTTTTTTTTTTTTTAAATTTTATGTAGTGTTTTTATTTGTTTTTATCAGTTTTATAACTTCTATGCTTTTATGTTCATGCTTTTATTTTGAAAATTCATCTTTTCTTGTGTCTGCAGATAGTTTTACTTCTTACTAACTACACTGTGTCAAGTATAAAATTTGGTGGAGGAGGATTATGGTGTGGGGTTGTTTTTCAGGAGCTGGGCTCGGCCCCTTTGTTCTAGTGAAAGAAACTCTTAATGTTTCAGTATACAAGAGGTTTTCGACAATTTCATACTTACAATTCAGGGCTCTGTAAGTATGGCTCTCATAATCTCAGCCCCGCCCGCCGGGCTATATGATGGCCCGACGGGCGGGGCTGAGATAGATTTTGGTCGCCTGGCTAGCGATTTTGCGAGCCCTGCAATTTCATACTTACATACAAACTTTGTGGGAATGGTTTGGGGATGACCCCTTCCTATTTCAACATGACTGCACACCAGACAGTCATGAAACAGATGAGCGAGTTTGGTGTGGAAGAACTTGAGTCCTGACATCAGCCCCACAGAACATCTATGGGATGAATTGGAGCAGAGGCTGTGAGCCAGGCCTTCTCATTCAAGATCAGTGTCTGACCCACAAATGCACTTCAGGAAGAATGGTTAAATAATCCCATAAACACTCCTAAACCGTGGAAAACCTTCTCAGAAGAGTTGAAGCTGATAAAGCTGTAAAGAGTGGGCAGACCTCATATTAAACCCTATGGATTAAGAATAGGATGTCATTCAAGTTCATATGAACGTGAAGGCAGACGAGCGAATACTTCTAGCATTGTAGTGCACATTCTAAATTGAAAAGTTGAGAGTTTTGTGTCACTTTAAAACGCGCTCAGTTTGTAATGGCCTTTAGAGCTGTGGTGTGGATGCCACGGAAGATGTGCGTGTTGTCCCATTGAGCAGTGATGGAAACGGGGAAGGTGATCGGCAACATTACAGCTGAGTTCAAACCTCTGCCGAAATCCTGTGAGTACCATCTTCTCCTCATCACCCAAATACGGGACCTGGTGTCGGGATAATTAACTGCAGGTTGCATCTTTTCTGTGCAGGAGGTCGGCACCGCTGAGACTGGAGGCCACACAGAGACACGGGTCTCTGCTGCCGGCTGCTACTGGATGTATTCTTGCAGCTCCATAAAAAGATTTTTTATTTTTTAATGATCCCTTTATGAATTTTGTCTTTGCTTAACCTTTGGATTTTATTTAGTCATTGTTATTTGTGGTTTAGTATTTCTGTGTTTTATGGTTTCAGGAAATGTTAAAGTGACTCCATGGTTACCATTGCTCTTTTTGCTCCTAAGCTGCTGGCTGTAATACTGTTTTTCTTCCTTTTTATTCTCCTGTAAAATTCCCCGTATACACACAGACACACTCATTCACACACGAGACACTACTTGTGATGTCACTTTCACCCCGTGTCACTCTGCACAGAAACAACATGCATAAATAGCCTGTTAAATACCATTTACAGTCTCATGTTGGTGTACATTTATGTAACTCAATATAGAAAGGGTAACTGTGGGAAATCAACCAATATGCAGAGATGCAAATCAAAGAGCCTGACGGCAGTGACACTGTGTGCTCAAACGCTGAGAGCTTCTTCAAGGACGTAGCACCAAAAAAAACACATTAAAGATTAAAATGGCATGCATGGCAACCGCAGACTGTGGCTACAGTGGACAGTTTAATTCTTTCTAATACTCAGTTTCTCTTCACTACAAAGAAGATCATCATGGCAAAGACTAAAGGACTAAAGAGAACAAACACAAACAAGAAAAGAAAACACTGTTATTAGATAGCACCTAAAGACAGCACTATGCACGGACCATAAAATAACCAAATTACAGCAGAAAGGTTTCCAAATCAGAAAACCAGAAAAAGATGAAAAAGTTCTTTTTCTGATGATGTCATTAGCTGCATTTTCCTAAACAATTATATTTTTTCTTATGGGCCTAAAAACTCACTCCTGCAACTGCATTTTTACTCAAATTCAACCCTGAAGCCACTCATTGGGTGTGAGATCAATGCCTTTGTTCCCAGTGCACCTCTGCAGCTTCTTGTAGAAACAAATAAACATCCTCAAACTCGCAGACTGCTAGAAAACAAGCTTATATCACAGAACCAGTGTGAAACTGGAAAATGTGGAAGAGACCATATACTGTAAAATAAGAAAGACGCAGCATGAAATAATGAATAAACTCTGAATAAATAAATAAATATTGAGAGAATAAAATGGGGGCAGGCAGAAACACAGACAATAGAAGCGGTAAAGAGGGCAGATCAGAAATAGAAAGATACAAAAAGGATCTCCAGCAGAGCCGAGGCAGAGACGGAACAATGTGGAGGAGGAAATCAGAGTAAACCTGCCCTCCACCTTTCCAGAGCATGTGTGAAAGTGGTAATCAACGCACTCTGACACAACACGGCATCACAGGCCGAATCAGACGAGTGTGTCTGAGTGTGCGTGCGTAGCTGTGTGCGTTACGTGCATCCGTGTGAATTAATTAACGTCTGTGCCAAAAAAAGTCTCTTTGGAGAGATGTTATTAATGCTGTGCTGTTTCCGTTCCAGAATTTATGATGTGTGCAGCGTTCAGGACTCAAACAACACGCAGACCTGGAATGACGCGGGTGAAACAAAACGATCTGGTTCGCCTGAGCTGAATTTATTCAGGTGGGACCACAATACAGATACTCTGCACTCGCTGCCCATCTGTGGCATTTTTAAGAATTACATAAAGTCATGAGAAATTCAGCAGGGGTGACTTGTTTTTGTACTGATGAGTATCTATTTAGTTTTACAGCTGGAAGTTATGTATTATTACTGGTGTGGCCAACAATTGCTTGCAAACTTGTTGTGCCTTTAATGAAATTAGCCTAAAATTAATATGAATTAGCATGAATTAATTATGCATTGTTTATTACAAGCCCATTTCAGTTTGGGTGAATTAAATTTTTAGATGTCTGCAAACCTTTTTGAATGTGTTTTGATGCAATTATCTGGCAACAAGGGTGGATTAATTAATGTATTCTTAACAGCTCATCCAAGAAATTTGTGCTTCATTTTTGGTGAGTGAAAGTCCAAGATTCTATTTATCTGTTACTTCCACGCTATCGTCCAATTATGGACACTTCTGCCTCCAATAAAAACAAAAAACAAAAACAAAGTAGCAATGGCTAAAATGCTAATGTTGATGCATCAAAAAGACAACACCACAAACCAAAAAGTGACATCACTGTGGCTACATCCATGTTTGATAGGCTGCAGCACATTTGCTTGATGCTTTGAGCTGTTCAACAAACTACATGATGGCACCATTTCTAAATGACCAAGTTTTTGTTTTTTGTTTTGATTATGTTCTGCAATAAAAATAGCCACATATCAGAAAACACACACTCACCAGTCATTTTATTAGGTATACCTGTTCATAGGGCTGCTCAATTAATCGAATTTTAATCTCGATTACCATCTGGGTTTTCAACGATCATTAAAAATGACTGAGCCGATTATTAGCACCTCCCTCGTGCTTTACTCTCGCTCTGCTCCGTGTGGCAAATCGAGCGCACCTCTCTGCGTTTCGAACACGCGTCACAACAATTAAGAGGACCCGAGGGAAGCTCGGAAAGCTAAGCAGAAGTTATTTGAAGAGGAGAGGATAATGTCTGCTGAAGAAAGAATGCCGTTGGTTGAAAAGAGAGGTAAAACGACTTCAGTGGTGTGGAAACCAATGTTCCCTCTAAGCTGCGCACGTGCGCAATTGCGCACTGCTGGCACGGTCTCTGCGCACAGAAAATCTGCGTTGCGCACAAAAAAAATCTAACCTGAATTGAAATTTAAAATTAAAACTTTAACAATTCTGTTTTGCAGTGTTAGTCAGTAAGTGACTGGCTGCTCCTGTATGGGATTAGAACGATGCCACCTTATCCTACAGTCCATTCAATAATGCGATTCACATTCGTATATACGCAGCCAATCAACGTGGTTGACAGGCTATGACAGCGTCCTTATGTGCCGACACCGGTGTTTTAGCTAGCAAAGCGGCGTGGCTGATGTGCAGTGAAGCCACGTTAATGACAACGTGTACAACCTTTGGAGATGTGAGCAGGACAGACGGAACAATTGACGGAAAAAGTGTGGACTTTATACCAGTTTTTAAATTGTGTTGATAGGCCACGTAAAACCAGAGTTATGATAAAAATATATGCAATGTTTGGTTTTCTTCCTGAATACTGTCGTTGTTTATATTTACTGCAGGAAGAAACGGTAAAAACGGCGTTTTATAAGGAAAACGCTCGAAAGCACTCTCCGCCTGTGAGCAAAAACAAAACCAAAAAACCCCCCACCCTTTCCTATTGGTCGAAAAATGTACCATGTCGACCAATCAAAAAATGATATGGCAACAAGGTATCTAGTTGTTAAGAAACGGGGGGAAGTTTTAGGAGTGACGGCGGTGTTTTGAGATGTGAGAGATTTGCGACGTTTAGCGCAAATCTTGTGTAGTTAGTGTGTAGTTAGTGTGTAGTGTAGTCAATAGTTTTGTTGGTGTGTCAGAACAATGAGGCGGCTGCTGAATGTTACAGGTGTTACAGGAGTGATACATCTCCTGTTGTCAGGCCTGCAGGTATCAGGCTGTTGTTCTCCTTTATCTCATAGGGGACAGAAATGATTTTTTGGAGTGGCACAAATAATTTGTGTGGCATCAGATTTGATGCAGAACAGCTGATTGTTCTGTAAATAGTTTGACATGTTTATTTAAAAACGCCTTGGCTGCATTAAAAAAAATAAATAGCTGCAAAAAACTTTGTTGTTTGCCAAACTGAGTTACTTTTTTGAAGTAGTAACTATATAATTAATTGCCCAGCATTGGTCATTATATACTGTATTTGGCAGACAGAGAGTTACAGGACTCTCTCCCAGACCACAGACTCATACTCATAATACAAGTCAGAGCTTTATGAAAAAAAAGAAAAGAAAGAAAGTTGTGTTTTCAAAATTGGAATTCAAGTTATTTTTACTTCCAATAGTGTTAACATACTACACAGGTCATGAACAGGATTTTTTAAATTTTCATTGTAAGTGGGCTAAAGCAGTTAATTAAAAGTAGTCTAACATAAATGTAAATGCTGTAATTTGATTATTTTAATAAACCATGTAACTTGGATGGATTAGATGCTGGCGTGACCACAGTGCACACGTCTGATGTCGCCCACAGTGGTCCAAGGGACCGCTCAGGGAGTTTGTGTGTTCGCTCAGACACATGAAATATTTGAGGGAACACTGGTGGAAACATTATGGGTTCGCGGAGTCAGACGTGGATCAAATATTGTGCAGTATTTTGAAGTTCACTAAACATAGATGTTTACATTTTTCATTTATTTTTTATATTGCAAACATTTGCACTGTAATCGGTATTTGCACACTATTTTATATTATTTTTTGACAATCTTTAAAGCCATTATTCAATACATTGTTATTGTTAAATAAATATCGTCAAATAATCGAGATCTCAATTTCAGTGAAAATAATCGTGATTATCATTTTTGCCATAATCGAGCAGCCCTACCTGTTCAAGTGTTTCGGAAACTGCTGATCTACTGGAATTTTCCACACAAGCGTCTCTAAGGTTTGCAGAAAATGGCCCAAAACAGAGAAAACATCCAGTGATCATCTGTGGGTGAAGATGCCTGGTTGATATTGGACGAGGGCTGGACAGCTTAAAGCTAATAAGAAAGCAACAGTAACTCAAATAAATGCACTGGTACTGATATAGTGCTTTTCTGCTCTAACCGAGCACTCTGAGCAACTGAGCACTGAGTGCTTTTTACTACAAGCATCATTCACCCAATCACATACACACATTCATAAAAGTGCTTTTTTCCTATACAGTTTCATCACAGGTTTCAGCATGTTGCCTTCCACATGCAGGCGGAGGGAGCTGGAAAGCTCTCTCCTGATCCCCCAGCTTGTAACCACTTGTTATAACCAAAGTATGCAGAAGAGCATCTCTGAATGAACAACACGTAGAATCTTGATGCTACAGCAGCAGAAGACCACAACAGGTCCCACTCCTGTTAGTTAAAAACAGGAAACTGATGCTACCATTTGCACCAGCTCATCAACACTGGAAAACAGAAGATTTGAAAAACACTGCCTGGTTTGATGGGTCTCGATAGATGCTCCAATAGTTGGATGGTAATTTCAGAATTTGGTGTAAAAACACATGAGAGCATAGATCCCTGCTTCCTTGTATCAGTGGGTCAGGTTGGTGTTGCACTGGTGTTGGGGATATTTTTTTGGCACATACAACAGAGGCTACCTGAGTATTTTTGCTGACCATGTCCATCCATGTCGTTTTCTGCTTTCTTAAAGGTGGCAATAGGTTCACTGTACAAACATCAGCTCCGAATACAGTAGAGCTGTTTCCAGCACCTTGCTGAATCTGAAATGCAACAAAGAAGGTGTACCTAATAAAGTGGGCCTGAGCGTGTATGGCAACACAGTTTTATCTGTGATAGACCAATATCAGCCGATAATATTGGCAAAGCAATCGATCATGTATTATTACTAGTTTTACTGTAGCGGCGGTGCAGAGGTGTGGGTAAGCAAACCGATTCCATTCGTGTACCTGCAGCGTGTGTTATGCAATCTTGATTTGTTTGTGCGTCTTCAATAACTTTGTGTTTGTGCCTTTAGGAGGTACAGCAACAAACAACTGCCCAAGGCTCTACAAGAGAGCCTGCCATAAAATATGCAGCAGTCAAGCGGTTTAAGACATCCCTGCCACGTCTGGCTTATCCTCAGCGGCAGAAATCTGAGAACAATGAGCGCAGCACCGGATTTATTTGGAAAATTAAAAGCAACAAATCTCTAATGAAATCCACACGGGCGGGTGGGTGAGGAGCTTTTTAAGGCAGAATCCGGCAAGTTTCTGCGCCGCTGAGTAAAACCCTCCCACACAAAACAAAATTACTTTTCTTTCTCAGACATCTCACACAGAAAGCATTACTAACGTATGGTTTGCGTGACCCGTGCGTAGATAATATTTGATGTAGACAACCTCGCGACTGGATATAATTACATTTGTTAAAAAAGCACCAATGTCAGCCAGAGTTTCCAACCAGCTCGCGCACACAGCCCTGACAATAATGTGATACTTTTTTATTCATTAATATGATGGGCTTTGTAGACAGCAGCATGGGTCATGAAAGTAACAAAACCTCAGCATTTTCCAAGTCTAACTTCACAGAAAACATTTCCCTCCAGCGTGCATTACTAAAAAAAACCTTTCCAGCCTTTCAGCACCCCACTGACAGAGGCGAACGTTGTATCTACTGGCGACAGAACATCACATTTTAGCCCCTCTATCATTATTCAGGGTGTCACGTGTCGGCTGTGTGGGAGCACAGCAGGGGATGGCTGAATAAACCTTTATTTCAAGAAGCAAAACAGAAACGAGAACACACATGGCATTTCTCTAGCCAAACAATTGCTGGCTCACTCTCTTATATTTTCACCTTGGGCAAAACAAAACATGCTTCTCTGAGAAGAACGGGAGCCAGTGATTCACCTTACCGTGACTACAGGGAAAAACGAATGTGAGATCTGCATTTTTGAGAAACCTGCAGGGTGCAAAAAAAAAACTTATTTTAATCCACATATTTTGATTTTCATTCTCTGCAGTAGCTTTTTTATCCACAGAGAAGCACAAACCACCCACCTGTCCTAATGCTCTCTGGGTAATAGAAACATATTGCCAATATTTCAGTAGGGTAAAGCTACAATGACACACTGTTTCCATGTCTCCCGATAAGTAACTGAATCAGATAATTTACACTTAAGTGCTCATATTTAACAGTGTTTTATACAATTTAACCAAACACCAGCATCGGGGGTGAAAAATTCAGTGAACAAGGAAGAGTTTAAAAAAACTTGAGGCTGGCTCCAAAAGTGAGTCATGTTAAAAACAGAAGACTGTATATAAAAGATGGATGTCGATTCTGGGTCTGAACAGGAAGCCAGTGTTTTTTACAAGAGTCTATGTGGAAATATGACTTAAGGTTCATAACCTAAACCAAGGAGGTTATGTTTTTGTAGCGTTTGTGTGCGTGTTATTCAGTTTGTAGCACAAAATGTTTTGAATGAATTCTTTTAAAACTTTGTAGGGGTGTAGAGTGGGGTCATGTTAACGATCAACTAAAAACTTCAAGTTCAACTTAATGATTTACTGGGTTGAAAATTGACAACCTGTAAGGATTGCAGGTTGTGTGAGTAGGTTGTGTGGGTAGGCTCAGATCAGCACAGATGAGCTTCTTTTTGGTTGTTTGGTAGTGTTCAGTTTCAAAACCAAAATTGCCATGTCAAACTCAACTCAACTCTTAATTTTTTTAAAAAAATCTGCTGGTTTAATGCCACTTTGTGGGTTAATGTGAGCCCAGGACACTTTCACAAAGGCAATTCTTAATCTCAAGAGTTTGATTATAGAACATTTTTACCTTATTAAGGGTTTGGAGTATGCATTATTAAAAGGCTGTTTGAGCGACAGGTAGGTGCACAGGACGCGTTCCCTTCAGTTAAACAGAGTCATAAAACTAGACCTCTTGACTGGATTTCTGGAGTCACCTTCAAAGAATTTTTCATGCAAATATCTTGTGAATTATATTGATTGTTACTATTCTGTGGCCCAGACTGTCTATAACATGAGTCTGTAGGATTTTACCTCACACTTATAGTTCTACACACTCAACCAGTCTGTTTTTATCTAAAATGCCCTTTTTATTATTATAATCAACAAAAAAATCAAGTTAAGAATTAGAAAAAAGGGAAGCGATAAAGGACTGTCCCTCCAAGTGTCGTCACATTAAACTCTAATTTAAAAATCTAATCAGCAGTCAGAAACATCCTCTGCTTGCTCTCATTTACAGATAATGATGGCTGCATGTTGCTGTACAACAGACACACATACACACACACACACACACATCTGGGCTGTGGGTCTGTGTTGTGTCATTTATGTGCAGAAAAGGAAACATGAAAACTACAGTGAGGCAGATTCAATTTATTATCATAATAATTATATTAATTGAATCCATCCATGGAAAATAAGATAAAAAAAATTGCTTTGATTTGTGAGTTATTGACCACTAACGATCCACAAAGTCATTGCCCATTTCCACAACTCTAACATACACAGTGGGTGCATCCTACTAAACAAGCCTGCAACTGTGAGCAGTTAACTTAGCACTCCACCTTCTTCTAAAACCAATATGAGAAGTCCTGATTTTAGAAGGAAAACAGGACTTTTCAAACCAGTTGGTGATATCATGGTGACTACATCCATCTTTTAAATACAGTCTATGGTTTTGGCTATATGACGCCATTCCTCTTGGTTACATATAATTTATATAAACATGTTTTTCACATAAATAATCCAAATGCATTTATTCTTTAGGCATAATTGCACACGCCATCACCAGGTGCACTTAGCTGAAACTGTCCAAACCATTTATATCACAGAGGCTAAAAAAAAACTCCCCCAACAACAACACAACAAACCCCACCACCACCTCTCTATATAATCCAACACAGTTGAAAAGAGCACCACAAACCATTTCCTTTAAAATAAGCAATCAGTTAACGCAAATCTACAACACTTTCAATGAAAATATAACATTTTCATCACAGAGGGATTTACTGCAGGACTGATGTATTAGTTTGAACCATTTGTACCTAATAAACTGGGCACTGAGTGCATGTAAATGAGGCGGTGCTGTCACGATTCTGCTTAACTTGCAAGCAATTGAGCAGACACTAAATATGTTTTTCATTCCTACACAGTGGGGTGGCATGAGAGCTTTTAAAATGTATGTGTTGATTAGTAACAATGGCTTCTTACGCTCCCGATGCGCAGCTACCAGCCCGAACGTGACCCGAATAAATGAGAGGAGGGGGAGACAACGGAGGGGGAATATAAGCACAGAGCTGAAAGTGAGGGTCTCCGGATACATAAAGAAAGCAAAACAAATGTCAGCTTGCGAACAAATTACTTCCAACAATACCTGTGACATTATATTTTCAGAAATATGCTCTGTGCTGCGAGAGAGCAGTGCAACAGGAGAGAGCTGACAGCTTCAACCAGCCCTGACTGCAAGGATGCCCAAGAGGTTTGAGCCCAGTGAAAGCAGCAAGTCTGAAACCTCCCCACTGGATTACCGCAGCCTTGACTCGCCTAACAAAACACAGAAAGACTGCTCCTTGACGTCAGCCATGGAAACGGCCCAGCCTTTCCACTATTCGTGCACAACTTCCAGCATGGCAAGAGGATGGCTGAAAGCTAGAGATGAATGCAAACAATTCATACTGGAAAGCCTGCTGAACGCTTCTGAATGAAGCCAGATATAACCAAGCATCGCCTGTTAGTGTCATCTAACTACAAAGCCATGCTTTTTTTCAAGAGGTATCCAGTCAAGAGATATTCCTCTCTAAAGCCTCAGCAATTCATAAACCACACCGGCAGAATGAACCTATAAAGCTTAGCCACCCGCACTCCTTCAATAAAACACCTACGACAGTCTGCCCAGGATCCAACCAGCAGCCTGCGCGCTTCCAGAACTTTTGAGCGTGATGCTACTGTGCAACAGGGATTTCAAATAACAACACAGGACAATTTCTGCTTTATATTTAGCCTGCTCACAGCCCTCTGAATCGCTGCCCACATCTCCACTTTTGTCTCTCTCGGAGATCTGATATTGTTGTTGTAAACGGATGCTTCCTGTTCGGAACAACAGCCAAGCCAATGAGTATTTATCAGTCAGACTACAGATGGTGACTTTATCAAGCTGTCGCACTCCAACACACAGGGTCACGTCTTAAATATGGAGCTGCAGAGTGGGAGGAGGCCCTGGTTTTATAGATGCTCTCATAAGGAATCACAGTAGTAGGCATTTAGCAGCGTTTAGAAAACCTAAAGCAACGATCGCCATTACAGACACAGTTTCAAAAGCCTTCCTCCATCCGTTCCTCCAAGAATGACTTGGCTGGTGTGAGCAATGACAAATATTGCCCAGAATCCATCTGCACTCGTACTTAAAAATGATTTATGCTCATTTCTAGCTCCATATTTCATCTCTTTAAATGTTCTCTTGATAATTAAAAATACTTCTTATTTTGTGCAGCCCCTCAGTTCACATGTGGCCTAAAATTTAAAACACGTGTTTTTAGCTATGCTCCCTTTAAGCCAGCTTTCTTCTGATTGGCTGCCCCTCTCAGACAGAAGGTATGAATAGCTTACAGCACTAACATAGACCTGCATTACTCCTAATTAAAGTTTGACAAATATCAATATACCAAACAATCAAAGATGGACATGGACAGCAACAATACTCAGGTAGGTCTTGGAGTTTAAACAATGCTCAGTTGGTACCAGAGTGCCAAAGTATGCTAAGAAGCTATCCCTCACACCGCACACTGCTCATCAGACCAGGAAACATTTTCCCTGTCTTCTGTTGTTCAATTCTGGTGAGCGCATGCAAACAGTAGTCTCAGTTTCTCGTTCCTTGCCCACAGGAGTGGCACCCTGTGCAGTCTTCTGCTTCTGTAGTCCATCTACTTCAAAGGTTGAATGTGTTGTGTATTCAGAGCAATGTTATGAGTAATGAGTGGCTACTTGAGTTACTGTAGCCTTCAAATCAGCTCAAAGTAGCTTGGCAACTTCTCCGCTAACCTCTGGCATTAATAATTCATTTTCAACAAGAGAACTGCAGCTCACTGGATATTTTCTCTTTTTCAGACCATTTTATGTAAACTCTAGAGATGGTTGTTTGTAAAATCTCAACAGATCAGGAGTTTCTGCCTGCCTTGCACCAACCAACACCCTGTGCCATGTTCAAAGTCACTGAAATCACCTTTGCTAGCTGCTTTTCTTCCTGGGTTATCTTTCTCAGCAGAAAGTTCTCAGCATTGTGATGACGCACTACAACAAATTACACAGTGACATAACATCTCATCAACAACGAAACACAGACACATTCAAGATAAGCTCCTTAAAATATAACAAACCAGATACACCGCAACTGCTTCCTTTGCTTTAAGTTCTTCCCAGTGTTTAGCAAACTTTGTGACATACTTGATATCGTTTCAGCATAAATAAATTTATTACTAAAGCACACAGACTTTAGTAATAGATTCATTTGTGGTCTGAAGCCTCAAAAATCAGATATTGTTCCAATATAGCCATATATAAATATAAATATACAGTTTTCCATTCCTTCACAGCTTGATACAGTACTGTTCTTTGAACTAAAGGAAACACTCCATCTTTACGGTATAACAAAGTTTGTTAACCTTCAGGGAAATCACTCTGTCCAGTCAGGAAACATTGTGAATCCATTTCACCTGCTTTGGTTGTTTTGCAGGTGGTGGCCACAGACCATAGCTTTCTCCTTATTCCAGAATGATTTTTCTCTCGTTTTGCTTTTCATTTTCTTTCATCTCGTTTTGCTTTTCATAGCCTGAGATGATATCTGCAGCCTATTGAGGCTGCACAGCTACTCCAGCTCCTTCAGTAACACACACACCATATGTGCCGACATAAGGTTTCTCTGTACCCCAGTTTCAAAGAGTGTGGTACCATGAGACAGGCTGTAACATGAGGAGAGAGCTGAACAGGACCATAGAAGGGCATCAACCCAGCAGCAGGTTTGGCATCTGCTCCTTTGTGTGAGGAGGAGCAGGAGGAACACTGTCAGAGCCTGAAGACACGACCTCCAGGGGGCTACACATGTGCATGTTTGTGACCAAACTGTCAGAAACAGACTCCATGGAGATGGCACGAGGGCCCCACGTCCTTAAGTTGGGACCTGTGCCCACAGCCCAGCGCCTGTGCAGCTTGACTGACAGTCACCAGAACTGGCAGGGCTGCCACCGGCACTCACGTCTGTCACGTGTATTAAATGTCCTCCTGCAGCCTGTCTGGTAGAATGATTATATCTGTATGAACTGAAATATAACTTTTCATAAAACGTAAGTGGAATCTTTGTAAGAATAATATTAAACACTAAAAGACATTGACACATTGTTACAATGTCTCTACAAACAAAGTGATGTGTTTTGTAGCACCTACATGTTAATATTTAAACTGAATCACTGGCGTAATTGACCTTTGTGTTTAGGGGGACTATTATTTGTTTAGACATTGCCTAAAAACAGACTTCTTGGCTCTGCAGGGGCTGTGGTGGAGTGCTGCATCAGTTGATCTGGCTCCTAAAAAAAAATCACTTGAACCGAAACCAACTAAGAGTTTGGGATGAGCTGGAGTGAGTGAAACACAGCTAATAACTGCTCAGCATATGTGAGAACTCCTTCATGGCTGTTGTAAAGCTTTCCAGGTGATGACCTGGTTGAGAGTGTGCAAAGCTGTTCATCTGAAGTGTTTATATACAGCTCCACAACAAAGAGATCCTCAAATGTGGAGGTGTGCTGATGCTTTGGACTGACACTCGAGTTTATTGTCATTAACTAGTTTTTCAGATGAAAATTAAACCTGTTATTTTAATAAGTGGACAGCAGGCCACACAAGTCACCTACTTTCAGCGGCTCCCTTTAAGGGTCGCCAGAGCAAATCATCGGCCTCCATCTGCTCCCATCCTTAGCATTCTCCTCTGTCACACCAACCCTCTGCATGTCCTCCCTCATTATCTCCTTGAAACTCCTCTTAGGTTTTCCTCTTTTCCTCCTGCCAGGCAGCTTCATCTTCAACATCCTCTTTCCAATAACAGCAGGCAACACACATGGCAGGTGAAAAATCAAACACCGTTTACTTGCTAAACACATCATCTCAGAGTGTCTGTGAAGGTTCTCAGTCATCCAGGTCATCGTAGTCAAAGGAGTTTGCAAAGAAAAGCGTCTGGACTTCTTTGAGTTGCTTGAAGACGTTTCACCTCTCATCCGAGAAGCTTCTTCAGTTCTAAGGTCAAATGGCCGAGAGTCCCAGATTTAAACCCAGTGGGAGTGTCCCCCCAAAGAGGGACAAAGGACCCCCTGGTGATCCTCTAATCACATGCGACAAGGTGTGAAAGCGGGTGTGGTACCTAATCAGCCAGGGTTTCGGGTGAGCTCATTGTGAAACCTGGCCCCACCCTATCATGTGATTTCCTGAGGTCAGATGGCCCAGGATGTGAGTGGGCGTTAAGGCGTCTGGGGAGGGAACTCAAAACTGGATTATAGATGGCAGACAGTTGGTGTCGTAAACCACCGCCTCTGTTCAAAGATGGTCGCTCACAGTGGACATAGATGGCCTCTTTCACTCCTCTTTCAAACCATCTGTCCTCTCTGTCCAATATGTGAACACTGGCATCCTCGAAAGAGTGACCTTTATCCTTAAGATGCAGGTGGACTGCATCATCTCAGAATTTATCCTTGCCCACGATGATAGACAAGTTCTATATTCAACACTCACAGTTTCATCTACCAGCAAGACAAAAGTCAAAGAACCAAACAACACAGTTTGTTCATTTGTTACTTTTCCCTAAAAGTCTAGGGAATGTTTTAAATTAACAAAAGTATCCATGTCGAAAAGAAATTAGGCGAGGAGGCGAAACTGGCAATAAATTAAAGGTTTTAATTATTAATTAAACTAAAAGAGACAGACAGGCTGCTATCACTGCCAAAAAGGAGAAAACACAACAAAGCTCAAAAAGTTCATCACTAAGAAAAGAAAGAAACATCAAAACGGTTGAATGATTTGTGCACCGTCCTCTCCACTGAGCAGGAGTAAGAATGCACGAACAGGGAATGAGAGGAAGCGTAAGTAAGAATTATGGAAAATAATAAAATTATGAAAAGTACATGACTTATGTGACAGATAACATCACAAACACCACTAAACCCATTTTTCTGACTTCCACATATTTCTGATGGTGCCTTCAAGTGTCAGGAGACAGCGGGACCCACAAGAAGAGCAGCATCTGCAAAGCTCTGCGTCGACTTCTGCACTCGTCAGCAGCGCAGGGTTTGGACTCAAAGATCAATATTTACCTTAAGAGCTACACATCTTCTTGACTTTGGGCTACCTGCATTTTTCTATATCTAATCAAGTGATCAGATATTTTATATCTTTCTAAAACAAGAGGAGTCAACTATAGTTTCATAAACAAATGCGGGTAAAGGACTGTTGTATGCAGGCGTGAGCTTGTTAGAAGTTAACTGTACCAATTTTAGAAGCATTACCTGGTGATAAAAAGATAAAGTACTATGTTGCATTTAATGTTAGCATTAAAATATTTTTTATTCAAACACACTGACAGGGTTCAGAAATGTACGATTACACTGAGCGCTAGAGTCAATCCTACAAAATAAAACATCTATTCAGAGAAGATGTTTTATTTTTAATAGTCTCAACAGACTGCAAAGCGAACCAGAACATACCGTCGGAAGAAAAAGTGACTACACGCCCGAGTGTTTCAACAAATGTGCAAAGTTATAACAGAACTCAAAGCAAATCCTGTAGCTGTGTAAACACTGATAATAAGAGCACAGACTGTTCTGTGGTTTTCAATAGTTTCAAAGAACTCAAGGACTGCAAAGTCGGAGTGAAAGCTTCACACAGACAGCTGAGGTAAAGTCCTACTGTAGCAGAGCAGCACATTACATCTGGCTTTTCTTTTCTCTTCTGCACGCTACTATGGCAGCTAAGCCTGTTGCTTAGCAACCTCTTAATCAATACCTGGTTCTTTTTGCCGGAACAAAGCAGAACAACGAGAGGGGAAATAATGGAGGAACATTTAGCTAGCAGCCTTACAGGACAAAAGGCATGTCAGGCACCATTTGTGCTCGTATCAATCACGGATGGTCACAATTAAAAACCTTTTACAATTGTTGGATCAGTGCATACTTGTATAGCAGAGGTGGAGGAATGCATTATACAGAGTCTGAAATGTTTGGATTGTAAGGATTAGACACTGCGTGGTTGGCTAAATTACATATTTCCTTACAAGCAGAGATGGATCAAGCAGGCCCAGCCAACTCTGGGACGTTAAATGGAACAAACGCTTGTGCGTCACAATGTAATTTGCATATCACTGCCACACAGTTTCATATACCGTTATTCCAATTCTTCAACTGAATAACACCTTTTTTTTAGGTTTTTAGATAGATGTTTGTCAGTAATAAATAGTCACTTCAGTCACAACTGGAAATAAATTTTAGAGCTAGTGTGTCATGAACTGAGCCGGACCACGTGCAGCGGGTTTGAGTTCCCATTTTGAAGACTGGTGTTAGATTTTTTGGCCATCGTCATGCGTTAATAATGATAATATATCACAGAGATGATCCCTAAAGGGAGCAGTCAAAAAAAGAAAAAAAACTGAAATCGAAACTATTGACAACTAAACAAACGATCAAATCAACCAAACAAACGAACAAAATAAAAGAAACTCGATAGCAAATAGTAAGTACACTTGAATCACAAGATTTTAAGGGAATAAATTGTTATTAAATTAACAGTAGTAATAATGCCGCTTCTAATATTTTCTTAATCTAAAAGTATCATTTTAGTATTTCGTTTCTTAAAATCTTGCAATTTCCTGTACTTTTGCTTTGTCATACATATCTACACTGTCCAGTCCTCATGCATCCCAAATTATCCCAATCTCCACTCTGCACAAATGCATATACAAATATAATATGAAATCTAAATATAAATATGCTATACTTGTTATTTTCTGTTTGTCTATTCTACTGAGTACACTGACGGTAAAGAAAAAGTTCCGTTCCCTCGATGTGCATATATACAAAGCTGATTCTGATCAAAGACTTTTCTATATAAGGATCTATAGCTGATGAGATTCTGTGGATAATAGTACCAGCACCTGTAGGTCTGACAGTAATCCAGCTGTGCAGTAAGACTGATTATGACCAAAGAAAAAAAATGATATGTATTTATTAAACAAAATTACTCTCAGAGTTTGGAAAAAAACAGTGGATTCATTAAACTTTAAAATGAAAAAGAAGAAACCCAGCTTTGTAATTCAAGCATACTTCCTTAAACCTTAATTACAACTGAAATTAAAAATAAATAAATGATAAAATGTGAACTGAAGTCACCATGCAACTGTCTGGTAGAAAGAGAATTTGAAAGCAAAGCAAATGAAAAGGATGCGCTCAAAGACAAAACAGGAAAATAATTTCAAAACAGAGCACAACGGTCAGTTTCTCTCGATTTTCTTGATTTATTGATGTTTGGAAGCCAGAACTGTAACTGAAAATAAAATTCAGTAACAATTCACTTTAGTAGTGATGACTAGAACTGCAGCCATGATATAATTAATGACATCGTCTCTGCATTTAAGTTAGTTCAGACTAACTGTACTTAAAAAAGGTCCATTTATAAACATGTGACATCTACAATGACTGCAAACATTTATTAAATTGAGTTTAACAAGGATTCAAACCCATGCAATCTGTAAAGTGAGCAGGAGTCAAGAGAAGGTAATATAGTGGAAATTTGAATGCCAATAGCTGATTATATAATTTCCCAAATGTATCACACAGAAAATCCATTATTTCAAAATATAGCCTGAACCTGCTTTGGCCGAGGTGTCAAGAATCTGTTAACATTTGAGTAGGTGAGGCAAAAAGTGTGAGAGCGAGAGTGCAAGTGCAGATCAAACCCGTGCAGGCGTGCGTGCACAGGTATGGTTACGGCTGGAAAGCTGCTGTGTAATTGTACGTGAGAGCGAGACTGTGGGGAAGCGAGTGGGAGACCGGTGTTATACAGTACACCTTTCCTGTGGGCGAGTGGGGGTGGAGCTGCGCGGCGGTCAGGTAAATAGAGAATACACACCACCGCATCTCAGAGGACGTTATCCTACGTCTTGTTTCCAGTGCACTCTGGCAGTCAGGCCAGCCATCTGGAGCACCAACACCTTCTAGAAAAAATGAAGAGGTTTAAACGCCTCCTGTGCCGTTTCCACGTTCACAAACATAAGATTATAATCCTGGTGATCCTCTGACACCTGTGCCCGCCCACTGCTGCTGCTGCTGCTGCAGACTAACGCAATAATGTTTTTCTCTCCTTAAAAAAAATAAAAATTATAATTTTTTTTTTTTATAATTCTAAACTTCTGCTGAAAATTTCCAGTTCGGCACTTATTAAAGTGTTTCTGTTTCTGGTTTTAATAAAGGACTGAACAAACAGAGAAAAGGCTTGAAAAGGAGAAACTGAAATATCCATTATCACATGTAGGAGGTATTAACATGCACATGCAAGTGTGGGTGCATCTAAAGTGCGTGAAGGCGGTGATAGAATAAACCTCGATAAGGACAACGCTTTATTTTAATTTTCACTACAGTTTGGTAATAGTTTTCTCAGACAGAGATGGATGATAACGTCGATATTAATTATTATTCTACGATTTGGGAATAGTGCAAATATTCATGAACACAATTAGGTCCAAAAGGTTTTGAACCATGACAATTTTTTGCAATTTTGCCTCTGTGCACAACCACAGTGGATTTTAAATACTACAGATGTGACTGAGTAGAGACTTTCAGCTTTATTTAAAGCATTTCATCAAAAGTATCGCATTAACTGTTTAAGAAAGAGATTTTTTTTTATACAGAGTCACTATTTTCAGATGCTCCAAAGTCATTGGACAACTGACAGGCAGTTTTATGGCCAAGTGAGGCTTGGTACATCATTTATTTTTCAAGCATAAAAAAGAATCTGGAGTTGATCCTAAATATTAAACTTGCATTTTGTAGCTGTTTGCTGGCAATTCTCAATACGAGGTTCAAAGAGATGCTAATGCAAGTGAAGGAAGCTATCTTCAAGCTGAAAAACCAAAAATAAACCAATAACCTAATAAACTAGACACAGAGGAATGACTATATGAGTGTCCAAATGAACAACCGGGTGCATTCTTAAAAGGACTGAGTGCAATAGCCAGCTCTGCACAGAAACACCTAAAAGATCCCAGAAAGTGAATAATTTGGTCAAATGCTGCAAAACTGATCAAACGGATAAAAAACAGAAACATATACTACATGTTTTTTACTCGATCTCAACCTAATATAGTATGTTTTTTAGTTACTAAAGAGAAAAGGCACGGTAGAGCATTTCAGAGGTTCTAGACTTCAGGCAAAAAATGACTGCAAAAATTAAAAAACAAACAAACCTTTTTTTTTTTTTTTAAATTGTTAGTTTTTCAAATTGCTTTCAAGCTGCTGGAAATGGAGGACTATCTGTGAAAGTGCTGCTGAACAGTTAATGCATCACTTTATTTAAACCCCTTGAATTAAAGCTAAAAGTCTGCACTTCAGTCGCATTTTCATTGTTTGATTTAAAATCCACAGCGACGGTGCACAGAGGCAAAACTACAAAAGCTGCATCACTGTTAGTCTAGTGGCCTAAACTATTATTGCTTTACCAAAATTGAACTTTGTCCTACACGGGCACACAGGGTCCCATTAAAACATTTAAAAGGGTTGCATAATACTCTCAAATGCTGGAGGACATATTTGTTTTTTGGACACGATTTGTGGAGGATTTGGGAAGTGATTAGTTTCTGTGGACTGAAAAATAAATAAAAATAAAAATATTTGTGATTTTATTTTCCTATATTGAAAGAAAGACTGGTGCAGATTTAGAACGATGGGGATTTAATTTAATTAACTTTTTTTTAATACTTTGGCTAAAAAAAAGAAATTAAGTCAATGTGCAGTAAAAAAACAAATAAACTTGTGGCTTGAACCTGTTTAAAGTTTTAAAGTGTGCATCATTAGTCAAGGCTACTTTTGATAAGTAGATCCTCACATTTCTACATGCTATAGCTGTATACTCACACTAGGGGCAGTGTTAAAGTTTTTTGGAACAACTTGTCTAAGGGCTACTAACATTTGCATCTGTGCTGTAATTGGTCCTCTAGCTTAATGACACAGAGTGTTAAAAACAAATTTAAAATCCACTTTCCAGAGTTCTCATGTAAACTTTCTTGATCTTTAATGATTTTTCTTCACTTCTTTCTCTTTGTGGTGGACTTTAAACTGAAATAAACCAATCACCTTTCTGTCCGTGCGCAGCGCCAGCGTCAATTGGCTGCTGTTGGTAGCCAACACAGACTGCACAAAAGCATGTCTGTGTTGGTTGTTACTCAGGCCTTTACCTTACACAGACAGACACAAATATAGAATCACGAGTTCCAAATAACTCGACTGGTGGACTGGATTTCCCAATGGTGCTTGTGGTGTTGAAGCCTATTTAAATAAAATCACCACATGAGCTCACGTAATGCTTATGTGGGAGCCATTCTTATAACTGAACTGCTCATGTAGGAAATCTACTCTGTGAACACTGCCCTCCTTTTCAGCAAACTAGACACGACCAACATGTCTGCAAACTTGACATGGTGAATGTGTTGGTACTAATGGTTTGGCTACACCGCCATCTTCATGTCAGCTCCAGCTCTTAAAATCTATTGTTACTGACACCCATGTATACAAGCTGCAGGGCTGAGTCACTATTTACAAGTCAGTCACACAAAGCAGCAGCGCTGGTTCGCTTTCTCTGTAACACAGTCTAACATCAGCTCATTCTGGAGTCGTTCCACCTCAGATTATTGTGGTCTTTCTGCTCGACTATCCAAATCAGGGATGTCAAATATTGTGGGCCACATACAGCCCATACAGCTGGATCAGTAAATATCATCATTACCCAGATTGTCCTGTAATTATAAAACGAAAGTTTAAAGGCTGCTATATAGTTTTTGTTAATTCACAGAAAGTGTACCATCCCTCTTTTGACACTGTGGACCCCTTATAAAAACTGAATTTTTCATGACATAAACAGTTGAAAAAGCTGCTTATTACATTATTCTGTTGAATGACCATGTGGTAAGTCTTTATCCATGGGAAGAGTTACAAAACTTCTGAAAATAAGTCCAAATATTGTGCCGTTCTATACATGGCTGCTTCCCCTGAGCCTGGTTCTGCTGGAGGTTTCTTCCTGTAGAAAGGGAGTTTTTTTCCCCCACTATCGCCAGAGAGGGCCATCTGATTGTTGGGGTTTTCTCTGTATTACTGTAGGATTGTTACCCTACAAAAATACAGACTACTAATCGCGGTATGTGCACACGGCAAATTGACCTTGCAAGGCTACTCACATGAAATGAGTTACTAATCCTTTTTTCATTACTCTTAATGGTTTTTATTTATTTATTTGTACATATGACAGCTGTTACATATGTGCGTTTTAATGCCTCTTAGTACATTTTAATCTTAACCTGAATTATTAGACTCCTCCGGGGCAATATGCTTGTCTATAAAGTGGATCTCAAGGTTAAATTTGATATATTTTCTTCATTTTTGTGATTAAGAATTTCATGCTGAAAGTATGCTGCATGTTTTATAAATAAAGCTGTAAACCATTCAGAAATGGTCTTTTTTTTTTTATTAGTGTGCACTCAAATATGCAACTCTGTATTTTATCTAGTCAATACTCAGACATTTTTTAGGTATCTGTCCCCGGGTTCATTTTTATGGTAAGAAAAGCCAGTAAAAGTTTCAGGCTTTCACACTTAATATTTTTTTGTTATATTTATGTTCAGGCGTCACTTCAGGTTTCAAAGTCCAAAAGAAAAAAGGCTCAAAGAGGGTCAGGAGCTGGAGTAACCCTACATTAAAGTAATCAATCATTAAAACTTCATTTGTCCAATTAGTGTACTGAAAATGGCTTCAAAGATTAAGTTAAAATTAACTAGCGGTAAGGTGTTTCTGTAATTTGCTGCAGTATGTAATGTAAAAAAAAAAAAAAGCTTTATCTGTCCTGTTGCTGTAAAAAAAAACAAAAAAAAAACTGTTCTTTTTCTCTCCAAACTGCCCACGAAATGTATTCACTGCTCCATTCGGATTCACACCTTCCACTCTGGACAGACTTCTGGTCTCCAGTCAAAACTAATCCGGTAGCACCCGGGGAGCGCTCGAAATACACCACCACCCAAAAGCATCACCACCACAAACAGTAATTTCGTTGTTACTGAGCACCGGCACCCTGGGAGCTGCAGAATTGCTCTTGACATTTTGCTGATTTGAGCACCCCACCCCCTGCCATTTATTTACCTTTTCACTAAATGGAAGTTTTCACTGAACTGAGATTTAAAAAAAAAAATGTTATTCAACGTCAGGGAGCTTTTCTTTTCATTTTCTAATAATTTAACTTTCAGTTATTCCCCTTTGTATTGCCTCGAAATAATAATTAAATCCAGCTCATTTTTCTTTACTTTTGATTCGCTCGACTTGTTCAAGTGCTAAAATAAAGTTATCCCTTTAAAATTAACACTCTAATCTATTGTAATTTACAGTTCACACACTCCCAGACACCAAACCATACAGTTGCAGCTATTTTTAAGCTCTTGGTCTGATGCAAATCCCGACAAATCCCTTTGGCTCAGACGGGGTATGACACATCGTGCCTGGCAGCGAACGTCCTCCACAAATCAGAAGCCACTCTCCGAGTATCCTCATGAATTTTACAGTGCAATCAGTGCAGAATATATCAAAAACAGCTTTCCATCAGAGCAAGTAAACCTAAGAGACTCCAAGGCTACTTAAATGTCACATCCTGAGTAGATTCACAGCTTTTTTCCCCCCCTTATATTAGTCGTCAACATGGCAGCTCAAAGGCTTTTCTCTTTCTATTCTCCGATCAATACTTTACAATTAGAGGAACCAGAAAATGGCTTTTATGGTTGGTTTGACTGGAAGTCATTCCACAGCATTAGCATAATATATTGCAAGTGTGCAAGGAAGCTACTCTAATGCTGATGCCTGCCTTGAATCTAAACCACATTTCTTCCTGTTTTTCTGATTATACAACAACTTCTATTTTCTTAATCAGATAACACTACCTCAGAAAACAACTCTGTACTCCATTGACCTTGAAAATTGAGCTTTCTGAACATTTTAACAGAGTAAAAAATAGTATTTCAAACTTTTCCTAACCATAACATAGTAGTTTTTGTAACTAAACCTAATTTAAGCGGTTTTCACACATGAACTCCAGATAATAGATAAAATCAAGTCTGCACAGAGGTGGTCTCATTTTAGCTGAGGTTTAGATGAAGCTGCTGTCTGGGTACAGCTCACAGGAGGCAGTGCGCACGATGTGAATTCTCCATACGCATTACATTCTCGCCTAACTCTGCAAAGCCAGGCTCTGGTCAAGACCCAAAGTGGTCCTGACGTGCAAATTGTTCTCCTGACCTGATTTGAAGTGAAAGACTAATCAATCTCTCAAGCAATTGATTCCCTTCGGGATCCCTGGTGCCACGTATCTCTGTTTTACTGGGCAAAGCAAATGACTAGAGGTCTTTGAGCCTCGATAAACTCAATCTATTCTCCAACTTTAAATGCATAAGAAGCACAGCTCGGTGGCTTGTGGCCGGGTGTGGTATATGAGCAGCACAGTGGGCCGCTTTTTGTAAGAAGAACTGGAGGGCAGGATTAACTAGCCCCAGGAAAAGTGTGGATACAGACAGCGGGACGGTGACCATGGAAGCTGGAACCAGCTAATGAGTGCGTAACAACTCACCAGCCAAGTCAATTAGCTGGCCATCACACTGACTTTCTGCCAGGGAGCCAGCAGGTTAAAACCGGTTTTATATCTCATCTGAGTCAGACATTTGCATCCTCACATACAGCTCCACTGTGTAATTATGGAAAAAAAAATCTGAAGCATGTGTGTGCAAAAAGCACAAGCATTTTTGCTGCCTCCAAATAACCAAATCACAAGAGAAAATAAAAGTAAACAATGCTGGAAAGTGAAATTCCCTTCTTGTCCTGCAGGCGGTCTTATCCTTGTAGCTCGAGTCTTCTACCAGAGGCCTCGGCGTTTGAGGGTCTTGCGCATCATCTTTGCTGTTCCTGTAACAGCACTCTTCTGGACAGAGATCTCGGATGTCATTCCTGGGATCTGCTGGAGCCATGCACCCAGTTTGGGGTCATTGCACCAACTGCACTGATTATCACGGGGATCACTGTTGCCTTCACCCTCCACATCTTCTCGAGCTCCTCTCTCAGTCCTTGGCATTTCTCCAGATTCTCATGGTCCTTTTTCCTCATGCTGCCATCTCTTGGTATAGCTACATGGCATCTTTACACAGCTTACACCTGGGGTCTTGCCTGATGTGGTAGACCCCTGCCTTCACCGATCTTGTATTTGGAGCTTGTCCATAATTAGTACCTCTGCTTTCTAACAGTCCAGTTAGCAACCCACTGATAGCAATAATCAATATCAGCCACTTCGTCTATCTGTACATGCTGTGCAGGGGCCTGTCCTTCAATGATGGTTAATATTCTCACCCCTCTTCTTTCTTGGGTTTCTGCTGCCTGAGGTATTCACTAAGCACTAGATCAGTTATGTCCATCTTCCTGATTTACTCCTGTGTGCATGTCGTTTCATCCTGGACAGTGGTTCTGACACTCACTAGTCCCCGTCATCTTCCTTCCATTTAGCCGCCTGGGGGTGAGTGGCTTCAATCTCCTCTTTTGCCCAGCTGTTTATCCCAGCAGGGTATCTGACCACCAGCAGGGCATATATATATATATATATATATATATATATATATATATATATATATATATATATATATATATATACATATATATACATATATATACATATATATATATACATATATATAAAATTATAAGGATACATAGATGTATGTGGTTATCCCTACCATGTTCATATTAGTCAGTGAGCTGCTGAAACCTTCTGTTTGTTAGTAGCAGCCAATCAAAAGAAAGCTACCTGAAAAACAAGGGTCTCCTTAAAACAAGAGCTAAAACAGGACTGCACCAAGGCCTTGTATAAGATTGTTAAATCTGAAAACTGTGAATTATGCAAAGCACTTTAATAGAATCCAAGAATAAAAACACAGAGCTGGAAATGGCCTTAGTGGGTCTGATTTAAAAGTGGTCTAATGGCCCCAGAGTCAATCTCCTGGTCAAAATTAAGATGTGTTTGTTCCACCTCTGCTGCACCTTTCTCCTAATAACCTCTTAAAAATGGAAACACACTTGTAGGCTGATTCAGTAATCCTTATGGGGACTGTTAAAAACACTGCAAACAAAAAAGCATCACGGTTGTTTGGTTGGAGAAGTTGTTGCTCTGAATATGCAGGAGGAATTTGCTCGTATTGAAAGCAAAACCCCCAAAAATTTCTTTAATTATTATATAAAACAGAATTTTTATATTTTGTCCCTCTTATATCAAAGCCGATTTTTCTCGACTTTATTATGCACCACCCTGCAGGAATCACATGCACTGTCTATCTATTTCAGTTTGAACCCTCGAGCCAGCAACCAAACATGATCCAGATGGCTTCATGATCCGGCACAAAAGCAGCACGGAGACGAGGGCTGAAACAGTTGGTTTAGACTGACCTGTGTCACTGTGGCTGAAGACTGCCATGGTCTGTCCACCCACTGTGTGCATTGTGAAAGGATGATCCTTTGGGACCTGCAGTGATGCATCGTTCTCCCCCACAGCATCCAAGGCCGTCAGCTCGTCAATGAGGCTGAAACATACCTGAGAAACAAAGCTGGAGGTCAAACACGATGCACTGAAATTATATCGATCCATCAGAGGGAGGTGGGTCAGAGCAGCAGCAGACTGTGATGGGATGTAATAAAGAAGAAAGACAGAGTAAAATTACACGAAACTAGCTGTGATATAACCTTGATTTTAAATATAGAATATACAGGTGGGACTGCGGATATTTGGACAGTGACACAATTGTAATAATTCCAGCTCTGTAGGCCATCACAGCAGATGCGAAACAATCAAGTTTCAGCTCAAATGAAGGGCAGATTCTCAGCTTTAATTCAACTGGTTAAACAGCAATATTACATTAACCTTTAAAGCCATTTTAAACACATTATTTTACACGTTGTAGTAAGTAATAAAATAGTAATAAAACTTTTATTTTTAATACTTTGTTGACAAACCTTTTGCAGGCAATAAATACCTGAAGCCTGAAACACTTGAAACCAACAAGAAAACTGTTTTTGGTCTTAGTGATGTTTTTTAATTTTTCTTATAAAAGGTGTAATCCCTAAAACCCTCAAATTAAATCAGAGTCTGCACTTTAAGTCCATAATTCATAAGATAAGTGCAAATATTTGGTACACAAGTTAAATATTAAAAATGATACCCATGTCCAAAAATACGGAACTAACTTGATTTAGTATGAAGGTGTGCATATCATTAGAAACAAGCCGTTCCTGCTAATCTAAAAAAAAGAAAAAAACAAGAAACAGGCGGAAAGGCCTTTAAAGGTCAGCTCATTGTAGTTAAAAACCAGCGTGTTTTATTCAAACATTTAACCAACAAACCAAATCATCCAAAGCTGACTCACCTCTGTTTTGCCTTGCTTCCTGTCGGGATTGTGAGAAAACAGAATAATTTAACATTTCATTAATCTCAATAAGTCAATAATTACAATTTTCCCACAGCTACAGCCAAGATTCAGTTTATGACCATTATATAAAAATTCAAAAAATTGGCATTTTTGTTAAAAATTACTTTTTAAAACAGCTGCTGAACAATCAGCTAATCATTGCAGCACTGACACTAAAAACTAATATGGACACATCTGCACTGCGGTACATACTTTCCAATGGTAATCTTTCCAACGTCTCCCTTTTCTGCAGCTTTGTCCCACTGCTGAGATAAATACTTGGGAACCTGGAGAGAAATGCACCAGTTTAAATTGGTCTACATTAAAGTAATACCACAGGCATCATAAGAAGGGTGCGTTCATGTGCTCTTGGGGTCGGTGGAGTTTGGGGAGTTGCTCTTCTGACTGTTGTGTTTACCTGAATTTTAGTTGACCAATATATATATGCTGATATTTTTCCTACTGACTGAGATCTATAGGTGGTAGGTATAGGGAAATAAAATGAATCAAAATAATCTGCTGTCACTTTGTTTTTGTCCTGGTTAAATGCAGTAACACACCCGATGTGCATCTTTAGGGTGAACTATGCGTTGACGCTCATAGCATGGTTGAAGGACGTTTGTCCCATTGCTGCTGTTTTAAATACAGATATCGTTAGAGGATCAAATTGCTAGTTTAGTGCCTTTATCAAAGGGCTCTATTAATAAGTATCACATGCACTGGGAGCTGGCACCATTAGCTGCCGCCTTGATGTTGGAAAACAACACAGTTTCTGATGTAATCCCAGAGTTATGAGTCAAAGATACCTGATGAAAAGCTGAAACCTCTTATTGAGTTATGTCATCATTATCTGGACATTTTCTATACTTATTTTTACAAATGTTTTCATCTTAAACCTTTTGGACTGAGGGAGAAAATGTCTTTGATGTGTTATTTGGGATTAAGATTCATTTACAGAAAACAGATGTTTTATTTTATTAGTGGAAATTTGCACTCATCTTAAATCTTATTTTATATGCAGATGATCTGCGAGGGAAGTGCTCACCCCAAGGGAAGAAGTCACAAAGCCATCCTCTAATTTATTTTGAATATCAAGAATATGCATCCCCTTTCTCTTTATTCTCTTCTCAAGTCCCAATTATTTGTTATTTGTACTACTTGTATTGCAAGAAATATTTATTAGACTTAGATATTAATAAAGGAAAGCTTAAAATCTTGCTCTGATTCTTCCAAGTGTATTTTTTTCCCCCTCCCCTATTACTATGATACCACGTGAATGCACAATAAACTCAATGCTTCCGTAGTTTTTTTTCTCTTGGTCACAAACTCACAAACATATTCCGCTTAAATACCTAATGTAAAACAATAAGTACTAGCACTTCTTAAAAAACAAAACACAACAAAAAAACGTTTTTCCTGGCTGTTTTTCCAATTTCATGTGAGGTTATCCCCACTCAGAAGCTCGTTTTTCCGATTATTCTCACACCACATGAATGCGCAATAAAAGTCCTGTAGCTTCGCTTCAATCCTTGGATCAAACCGACACCTTTAAGTAAGGTGAATTATTAAAAATCACTTTTCAAAGCTGTGCCTGTGTGTACCAATAAACTGTTAACGTCATGTTTACCAGCTGTTACCGTCGGTGAAGGTGAAATGACGTCGTGATTTGATCATCAGCAAACAAACCTTCACAAGCCACACGCCTTTACTTTGTTTAACTCCACTCAGGTCAACCTCCATTTTCTCTGACATCGTTTTAAACAGTAATGCGAGAATTGGCTAAATAAACAAGTACAAACAGGGACGCCCGGCTGGTGAACGTTCAATTTACTCAGGAGTATCCAATTAGGCAGGGAGGCTTCAAAATAAGACTTCCTGTTCTATCTTTCAAAATAAAACTGATTTTTATTATTTAAAAAACAGTTGCTCAGAAATGTTAAGTCTTGGCTTTACTATGTAAAATAGCCTGAGGCTGACTATACGTCGCTTCTTATCCTTTCATGGAGAAAAGAAAACCACTTTATTTTCCTCCATTATCTGCAGGTTCATTCAAACACACAGATTTAAAAAGTTTGGGGTAGTTACCTTAATTTTTATTATGTAACATCCTCAAGCGTGGCCATTTGTGTGGACACATTTTCAGCTCTCAACATTTTGATTAATGTGGGACTGTTTGCTCTTTAAAGACTTCATTTATCACGGATCTGCTGGGGGAGAAGTAATGACATGACGGGGACAAATGCCACAGGCTTGTGTTATTTTATGAGCTACAGGCTGCCTATTAAAATTACATGACATCCCATGAGCAAGACAGTGATTAAGGGTCGTGATCTTAAGTCTTCTCCATCCAAGTCTTAGACTATTTCATCTAAAATAAGCCTTCAGTATGTGCATATTTAGATTTGATTGAAAAGTAAAGAAGCTAAAATGTTAAAAGGAAGCTCAACAGCTAATTATGTCCACTTTTTTTTTTTTTTTTTTTTTTTTACAATAATTCAGCCATAATGGACAAGTAATCATATGGTTGCATCAAGCAAAATATTCTTAGGTCAAATAAGGACTGAACGGCAGTCTAGACCTCTGAATCATCAGTCTCTCAACGTTCAAAGAGAGCAAAGAGAGTCTGATTGTCAGGCCACTAAAGTCCAGGGTCAAGCGCTGCAATGAAAGCATTATATGTGCACGCTGTAGGTGGCTTTAAAGGACACACTGCTGAAGCCCCCAAGTTTCTTATATCACAGCATAAACAACCTGGTGAAAAGTACAAAACTGTCGGACATCTCAGTCTGCAAAGGTGTGAAAATAATGACCGCTGCAAATTACTGTGCCTTAACTTTGAAATTCCCTCAAGTCTTCAGCATTAAAATCCTGCATTTTTGGACATTACATGTCTAAAAACAGGGGAAATACAGTACCAAAGGACATTAAAACCAACTATATTAAGTATTAATGCACTTTGTGGCTTGTTTCATGTGTACGGAGATCATAAAATTATCATATTGCTCACTTTCATTCATCCTAATCCTAATGTCCATATTTATCTAATTGTGTTAATTAAAAACCATTTACAGACTGGTACCATCACCATGTGGATCAATAGAAAACCTGGAATTGTTCAAAAATGATACTAATTATTATTATTTTCTCGAATTTGTACCTCCTCATCCTCCTCCTGCCTGTGACCCTTATATTAATCTCAGTAATGGTGAAGGATGTAACTCAAAAATGCATCTTGAAGTGAGAGACGTTATCCACTGTAGGAAGCTATATGATGAATACTGCACAGATGTGTTAAAATAGGTGTTGAACACAGCTGGAATGTACAAGCCATGAAGGGAGGAGTCACCTGTGAAAAGCTGTGTGGTCATAAAAAACAACTGCAGTTGAGCTATAAGAAAAATGTTTTGCTTAGGCTTAAAAATGATTCTCTAAGGGAAGGATGTCTCATTTTTGTTAAATGTCTGCTGTCTCATCTCCTCTCTCTTTATTGGTCGTCCTCACATCTTTAAAGGAAAGCACAGAAACACGAAGTGACCAAGTGAGGATGTGCAATTTGAGAGATGAGAGCGGGGTTAGGTGGCGTCTGTGTTGTTGTTTTGTGCTGTGCCCTGTTTTGTCCTGCAGGAGCTGATTGGAGGGCAATTAGCTGCATGAGCTACACCTGAGCCCAGTGTGCTCCGATATGAAATCTCCCTCCTTCCTGCAGTCTCTCCGAGTTTCTCATTTCCCCGATTCCTCTCCTTGCATCTTTCTCTCTCACCAGTGATGGAAGTAGAGGAGCTGAACAAGAGACGGTCGCTTAATGAAATGAGACACCCTCGCCTTGGAGCAGCAGCAATTTAAAGCAGTGTCAGTTAAATGTGATGCTTGATATTATTTTGTAATAATAAACACTGCAGCTATGTTTTAATATCTCAGGTATAACTGAGCTCACAACTGTCTAGGACCTCTTTTCATTAAACTCAAAATATGGCATATATATAAATGTTATCCTTGTTTTTAATCACACACACAGGAACACTTAAAAAGCTGAAAGTGTGATCATCTTAAATAACTAACACAATTTATGAATGCAAAGATGAGCTGTTTAGTGAGTGCTTCCACCCTGGTTTGTATATTGCAGCATCTTTTGTATAAACTGAAAGTACTGCTGTAGAGGATACACCTGTGCAGCTTCGATTATATCTCCTCTGGTCAGCCTCCTCTCTTCTCCAAATGCATTTAAAGTGTTGAGACACACTTCAGTGTGGGGCACTGAGATTTATTTCACAGCTGTCTCTGGGGTTTGAAAAAGAGAAAAATGTCCAGTGAGCAACAATCCTGTGGGCCAAAGTGCCTTTCTGATGTCAAAAATCAGAGGAGAATGGCCTTGTGGATAACAATAACTCAAATAACCAGTTGTTACAACCAAGTTGGCAGAAGAGCATCTCTGAGTGTATAACACATTGAACACAATTCGACCCAATTTGCTATTTCTAGGTCATCTCTGTTTACTTGAACATGACAGCAAGTTCACTTTACTCAACTGTCCTCCACACTCACCAAATCTCAATCTAATAGTGCATCGTTGGGATGTGGTTGAACAGGAATGTTGCAGGAAAACAGGAAACTGTTTGAAGCATGTTGGACCAAAATCTCGAAAGAAATCTCTACTCGAAAGTAGAGAAAAAACCCAACAAATGACCCCTTATGAGCAAGCACTTGGCGACAGTTGGAAGGAAAAGCTCCCTTTTAACAGGAAGAAACCTCCGGCAGAACCAGCCTCAGGGAGGGGCGGCCATTTGCCACGACCAGTCGGGGTTAAGTGGAAGAAGCTGGGACAGAAAGAAGCTGTGGAAGAGTACCAGAGATTAAAATTAGCTAATGATTAAATGCATAGTGAGTGAAAAAGAAACACTCGTCATGGGAAGCCCCCAGCTACCTCAGTCTATGGCAATGTAACTAAGGGAGGATTCAGGGTGACCTGATCCAGCCACAACTAAATGCTTTATCAAAAAGCGTAATCTTAAATCCGAACAGGGAGCTGCTTCCACAGAAAAGGTGCCTGGTGCCTGTTGTCTTAATGTAATAATGTTTTGTAAATACATTTCATGCCTCTCAGTCCCCGTTTGAGTTTGTGGGCTGAGTTTCACAGTTTTTTCCTAAACCACTTCACTGAATGAATCACCTCAAACAGTTTTCAGCTGCATTTAGACACAATTTGCAGATCTGTTTTAACCTTTTACAAACCACGTTTTACGCACTGATTCACTTGTGATGTGTAATGACAACAACAGGTGGCCTAAATTAAACCACAACACAGATGCCATTTCTGAAACACAGCAACTCAAAATTGTTCACACTTGTTGCTGCTGAGCCAGAATAGCAATTTTACATCAAACCTGCTTTTGTCCTTTTTTTTTTTTTTTTTTTTTTTACATGTAATGACAGTCTACATGATAACAAAGAGAAGGAATGCATAAAAGTGTCCTTTACATTTTTCTTATATAAGATGATGTTTACTTGAGTCATCCTTCATATAATTATGAGAAAACATGGTCACTTTCAAAAGAAAATTATAGTATGAGGCATATACATCCGTTGGTGATCCTCTGTTGCCACTTTTACTGTTTCCTGATGTTTCATCACTTTGTATTGACAGGGGATGCTGGGGAGGGGGTTTGTTTCTGTTTTACTTCATATTTTTTGCCATTTTAGTCGAATCCAAGACAACCACGGGGAACAGCCGCACGTCCTTCTTACTTGATCTGGTGTGCGATGGCTGGTCAGCTGTGTTTTTAATATGACTGGCTGTGTGTGTGATCTGAAACATTTATTTGGTTTTGAGCATAAATAAAACTGTTCTGGCATGGTTGAAGTTTTTCTTTTCTTTTTTTTCCCAAAGGAGTTCAAGGTTTTGTGAAACTGAGCTTTGTGTTTGGAGTCTTTGGAAAAGGTGGAGGGTTTCAAAGACTCCAGGAAGGCTGAGTGCTTCAAAGGAGGCGAGAGAGGATGACAGTGTGACCTACAGTTCTCCTGATACTCTGCAAGATTTAACTTGGTGAAACTTTAACTACTGTGACAAATATACATTTCTACACACTTGGTTTTTTTTTATGAGTTATTGTTATTAGTGATATTAATGACTGAACCACCATAATAGTGATTTAATGCTGTTTTAAAAGATATCATTACTATTGTTGTTATTATCATTATAACAATAGAAATGTGAACCCTCGCACTCACTACACACACTCACTAATCTAAACCTGTTGTATAGGTTTAGATTAGTATAAAAATAACAATAATAATAATCCAAAAAGGCAGAACTCAGACCAGACCCAGCATAGAGGAGCTGTTTGTTAGTTTAGGTATTAATAATTAAAACATGTTAAAAGTTTATTTTTATATTGCAAAAATGGGAAATATAATTCTTTGTAAGGAGAAATAGATAATAATTATTGGTGTCCAAGTCTAGGCTCTCTGAGTTTGGATAAGTAATAAACAACCTTTATTTTTCTGAGCTAGAGCCATTAAAAATACACAAACAAGGATCGAATACGGCCTTCTTCAGGGTTTCCTCGGTTATGACTTTTTTTTTTTGTCTTATAAGTGGCGAGCTGAGGAGAGCTGACCGTAACTCTACTCTGGAAACTGGGAGAGAGAGCAGCAAACAAACACAATGAGGCATGAGGAGAAGATGGTTAAACATGAACGAGATGAAGAAAATACTAAACAAGAGTTGTGCTACGTTTTTTTGTCTTTAATTTTTTTTTCTTGCACATGACTGACTTTATTCAAATTTATTTTCTTCTGCTACCACCTTTATAGTCTTTACAGCTTGGCCAGCAGGGGCTTAATTGGAGAACAAAATCACAGGTTTATGTTTAAATAGTGCCAGTCCACAGAAACAGTCATCTCAGAGCAGGTAAAGACCTGATGAATCAGTGATCTCTTATGAGCAAGCGACAGGTGTGCAGGTGGGCAAACAGCGTGCAGGAGAGGAACAGAGCCACCTGGACACACAGAGAGAAAGAGAGTGGAGGAAAGGGGAGACAAAAACAGACTAGGAGCCTCAAACCTCTCGTCTCCAGCGGCTTCCTGTGGCTTTGACAAAAAAAAAGAAGCCCTGCAGGTGTTATTCATGCGTCACCCTCATGGAAGGGCACAAATACATTTTTACATTAATTCACCATGATAAACCCCATCATCATAAATATCAGTAACAGGAACACAAACGTGGATGGCACTGTGTAGGATTATGACTGATTTACTGACCTTTATCCTTCAAAAGAGAGCTGTGGAGATTGTTTCTGATACTTCACCGTTTGCCCGGTATGTGCACTGTGATAGTCTGGTGAGTGTTTTTGCCACACTTGCACTTCAGACTTAACATCTGATGGCTTCTTAAATAAGAGGTCTGTGACTGCGAATCAGTAGGCAAGGCAGCCGAGCTCTGCAGTGATTATTTCACTGCATAAATTATGCATGTAGAGCTTGAGCCCAGAGTAAATCAAGATTAGCTTTCGAGGTCATTAACGTGAATCATCTGCGTGTGACTTGCATGTAATTAATGCAAACTGCACTGCACTGGCTCAGAAAATTTGGAGACTTAGATAAATTCATGGAGATACTGAACATGTGCTCTCAATATTGCTTAATATTAAACGACTTACTTGAGTTACAGTTTGATTAACTGTGACATCATAAGTGATGATAAACTTAGACATTAGCTGTTCTCAGCACATCATGAGTCTAAATCAGAGTCGTTTATCACCCTCGTGTTGTTGTGAGTAGTCAAAGAGGCACACCCAGAGGGGCACAGCTTATCTGAAATGACATGTTCTCTAAAACTATCTTTAATTAAGTCGTGGATTGGGCGGTATTCATACTTCAGCACTGAAGCTCATTTGTATATACTGCCATCTTGTGGACAGATCCTAGAACTGGAACGGAATGCAGTGATTGAGTGAGTGAATGAACAACAAAATAAATGTGGGATGAAGAGTAAGCTATATTTAGGATCCTGGGACTTACAAACTGTTTTTATGGTACTTGGGGAGGATGGGTGCTTGTCATGTTGGGACATTCAAGGGAAAACCAATAAGATGACTACTGTGTTAAAAGGAGAGGGGAAGGTTTGTTAAAAAAGAATTTAAGGAATATATGGACTATAATAACAATGGTGATGTTTCCCCTAGTATTTTATGGGACGCAGCGAAGGCAGTTCTCAGAGGGAAACTAATTTGGTGGTCCTCATATAAAAAAAAAGAAAAAGAGAAGTATTTAATAGACCTTACTACGAGACTGAAACACCTAGAATCAGAACATGTGAAAAGTAACAATGATAACACCTTATCACAAATTAAAGAAACACAACAGATATTAAATAGGCTATACGAAGATCAAATAGAGAAAAGGGCTAAATTTATTAAGCAGAATTATTATGAAAATGGTCCTAAATCCAAGAGACTTCTTGCTTGGAGGATACGGAAACAGCAGGCTGACAGATTCATTCAGAAAATTAAAAACCCAGCAAATGATAAAATATGTCATGACATGAAAAGCATAAAAGAATCTTTTGTAACCTATTATACCCGACTGTACGCAGAACCACACAGGATAGATGTGCCCTCTGTTAATGTATTTCTTTCCTCACTTGATTTACCATCGATAGGAACAGAACAAAATAAAAGATTAACACAAACAATAACTGTGGAGGAGATTAACAAGGCCATCTCAAAATTGAAAGGTAATAAGATGGCCGGTGAGGATGGCTACCCGGCAGAGTGGTATAAACACTTCAGAGATCTAGTAACCCCTCTGCTGAGGGATTGCTTTAACCATGTGTTTACAGGGGGTGAGATACCACCATCCTGGAAACGAGCAGTTATTTCAGTAATTCCCAAAGCAGGTAAAAATAGAACAGAATGTGGTTCTTATAGACCCGTCTCTGTCTTGAATATTGACTATAGGATATTTGCAACAATATTAGCTAAACGGTTGGAATTTATAACTTCAGAACTAACGGATACAGATCAAACAGGTTTTGTTCGAAATAGGCAAACTCATGATAATGTGAGGCGGGCTCTCCATCTAATAAACAAAATGAAAAATATCGAATCAGTAGCTGTTAGTCTTGATGCCGAAAAGGCGTTTGACTCTGTCTGCTGGAATTATCTTTATTTGGCCTTAGAGAGATTTGGTTTTAATAGCCAAATCATCAGATGCTTACAGTCTCTATATAACTCACCCACTGCCAGGATTAAAATTAATGGTGATTTAACAGATACACTACAACTGGAGAGAGGCTGTCGTCAGGGATGCCCCCTGAGTCCCACTCTTTTTGCGCTATTCATTGAGCCCCTGGCGCAGGCTATCAGGGAATCTAAAGACATTAGAGGTGTACTAATTAACGATATAACGTATAAAGTTGGTTTGTATGCTGACGATATTCTCATAACGCTAACTAACCCGGAAATCAGTCTGCCTAATCTTTTTTCATTATTGAAAACATTTGGCATGTATTCCGGATATAAATTAAATTTACAGAAAACTCAGATTCTCTTATATAACTATCGCCCATCACAAGATGTTCAAAAGATAGCCAAGTTTAACTGGAGTAACACCTCTATAAAATATCTAGGAATCCATATACCCATAGATCTATCCGACCTCTATGAATGCAATTATGTCCCACTAACATCAGAAATTAAGGCAGACCTACAGCGCTGGTCATTATTGCCAATGAATATGCATAACCGGATAGATATAATAAAAATGAATCTTTTGCCAAAGCTTCTCTATTTGTTCCAGGCGCTGCCTATACAAGTACCCTCCAAGCAATTTAACGAATGGAATAGGATGATCTCTAACTTTATTTGGGCCAAACAAAAACCAAGAATAAAATTTCAGACGTTACAATTGCAAAGGGACAAAGGTGGATTCGCTCTGCCGTGTCTTGAGGACTATTATAGGGCTGCACAGTTGCGAGTGATGATTGGGTGGTGTGACCCAATGTGTGAGACTAAATGGAAGGAGATAGATCAATCCTACTGTGAGATACCGCTCCAATCACTGCTTGGAGATCAACCGCTCATTAAAAGACATATATATGCAGACTTGCTCCCGGCGCTAATGAAAGTGCCCATAGAGATATGGCATAAGATACTCAAATATGAGAAAACTGAAAAAAGTGCCCGGACTTTAAGATGGCCTGCTTATGATTCAGACTTTGCACCTGCAAACAAGGATAAGAGATTTATACAGTGGTTACATAAGGGTATAACAGGTTACTGGAAGATTACAGATAAAAATGTACTAAAAGACTACCAGCGACTCCGGAGAAGTTTTTACTTGGAAAGACAGGATTTCTTTAGATACCTCCAGCTGAGGCACCATTACGACAGAAACATAAAATTCCTAGAAGAGGAGGACACGGGCTTGGTTAAAATCTTCCTTGACTCTTGTAAGGGGAATGCACCAAAGAAACAGATATCCAGATTATACAAATGTTTACAAACAAGTAGGAATAATGACACAACATATATCAAAACTAGATGGGAAAAAGATGCTGAAATAATAATACATGACGACAACTGGTTCAATATGTGTAAGGCTGTGGTAATGACCTCGAGCTCAGGCCTATGGAGGGAATTTGCATGGAAAAACACAGTGCGTTTTTTTGTCACACCGAATGCTAAGAGTAAACAAAGTAAAGACCCCGACAAGGCTCAGTGTTGGAGGAACTGTGGAAGTGTATCTGCAGGACATTTTCATATTTTTTGGGAATGTGCCAAGATTGTCCCCTATTGGCTGGTAGTGATCACAGAAATCAATACCATGATGGGCTTGAACTTGGCCCCTGATTTCACTGTGTTTTATCTATGTGATTTGCCACAAGGACTGAGGAACTCAGACAAATATCTTTTATTGATATTATTGGCTGGTGCAAAGAAAGCTATAACTCGCAAATGGCTAAACGTGGATCCACCGTCATCCTTGGACTGGATAGGTATTATCAAGGAAATTTACACAATGGAGAGATTGACTTTTTCACTAAGACTGGCTGCGGATAAATTTGAGAAATACTGGAAAAAATGGGACCTTTACTCAAATGGAAAAATATTATAATTTCTGATACCATGTTTCAATGCTGTTGTTCAGCTATTTGATCTGATTGTACCATAAAGGGATATGTCCTTTTTTTTTTTTTTTTTTTTTTTCTTTTTTTGTTTGTTTGTTTGTTTGTTTGTTTGTTTTTTTGTTTTGTTTTTTGCTAGCCTGGATGCTCTGTGAATGTTGGGGATCTGCGTGTTTTGTAAAAAATTATACAAAACTGTCAATAAAAAATAAAGTGTAAAAAAAAAAAAAAAGGAGAGGGGAAGGAGCTAAAATGGCTTGTTTCAGGCAGATGATGAACTGAAAGCACTGTATAGGATTAATAAGGATTACTCTGAGCTGTGACTCAGGCAAAACTACTCTAATAGGTGGTTAAAAATGTAGAGTTAAGGTGTAATCTTTTTGCCAGGAAAAAGTTTTAGAAACACTTTTTTAAATGTAAGATAAGACCCGCATGTTCAGATAATGGTTGTTTATTGTAAAAGGATTTTTCATAACAAACAGCAGAAAGAGCTTCCTGTAACTTTCCTAAATACATCTCTCAGCAGTGTGACCTGGAACCAACATCCATGTTTCTGTAACACAAAGACTTGCCTCAGAGCCGCTGCACCTCCGTCAGCTGCCCGGCCGTCAGCACATTCACATAAAGTCGAACACAGTGAAAGCTGCCATTTACATCAAGACCCAGAGACAGAGGGTCCAAAGTGACTGACCCGATGACCGCAGATTATCAGCATCATTGGAATGTGTTGAAAGTGAGACGACGAATCCTAAGTATAACTTCCTCTTGTAACACGAGTTCAAACTCTGTGAAAATCCTGCAGTCCTTTATCTGTCCTCTGCTGGGTGAAAGATTCAAAAACGCCTTTTCATCAGGGATAAAATGAACTTGGCAGCGACTCGGCTGCGGTTTTGGCTTTGCTCGCTCAAGGTCATCCTCACTTTGAGTTAGGCGCAGATTGAATGTGTATCAGTGAAAGACAAGGATGATAATTAACCCGGCGAATAAAATGCCAGAGCTTTGATTTACGTTAAGACGTCTCCATCGACAAGCTCTCACCTTCAGCTCGGGGGAGACATTCTGACATGAAAAGTGTTGTTTTATTTTAATTACCTGCTTTCTCACTTCAATGAGAATATCTCCTGGCTCTGACACGCTTGGTGTGAGTGCGATGTAAAGCATGATTGTTATAATTTTTTTTACAGTTAAGTGCTTGCGGTGGGCTGCAGGGTTTGTTGCCATGGCAGCCCCTATTAGACAGACGCAGTCTTTAAAAGAAGAAGAAGAAGAGGGAAACGGAGATACTGAGGAAAGAGTTTCTAGTGTTTATTACTGCTACTTTACTGTTAAATATTAATTCTCTGCCATTGGCAACAAAGATTCCTGAACTTTTCACTCAAACACTGATGTAGCCAGGTCACTGAAACAAAGTATGGATGCAATGTTATAGACACATTATCGACCACAGTAGGCCTCCAATAGCATAGCATAGCCTCCGAAGCATACAGAAATGTTGACTTGATATTTGTACATAGCCACAGCTGTGTATAAATATCACAGTGTTCACTGGAGTGTGATTATATTTGGATGTTAGACAGAAACCGCTTAGGCTTAGAAAAAAGTGCTTGGATTAATATGTGTGTGAATGAATGAATGAGGCTTGTATTATAAAGCGCTTTGAGCGCTCAACCAGAGTAGAAAAGTCCTATATAAGACCGGCTCCATTTACAATTTACTCTGTTTAATGTAAAATATATAAGCCTGTAAAGGTCCAGATAACATTTGTTTGAAATATTTCTGGCTGCAGGAAAATGATTACAGCCTAAACTGCTTTTATTACAAAATTTTATCTACATTAGACACAGATGTTGGACACAGATGCCACAGATTTTTTAATATATTTATTTCCTGTGGTTAAACAAAGGTTGACTTAGTCTACTCCTTATTTAACTTTAAATTAGTCTGTTATGCATATTTCTATCTCCATATTTTGCTTCACAACTCAATATCTGCATCTTAACTGGGCCTTTGTCATAGATAGGCCTTTGTATATAGAATATGGACATATCCACTAAACAACAAAAGCTGGCTATAAGCTAACTTTAGTCCAGCTAATGTTAGGCTCGAGTGTTCTGAAAATCACCCTACCTCTGATAAACAACTTGATTTCATTCTCATATTACATGAGAGTTTTTTCGCTAAGTGTCCCAGTCCAGCAATGTTAGATTAATTTCAAATTATGTGTTACAAAGCCAACTAACAGCAGCTAACAGAGGCTCACAGCAGCTAACAGGAGCAAAAACAACAGTGCTTACTCATAGAAAAGGTCAGGATATCCTCAAAAACTCACCAATGTATCACTGTCATCAGACAAAATTTTGCTTCACTAACTCTTTGACTCATAGTGGACTCCTTTCACAAAGTTTTACAGCCTCCTCAAGAGAAAACAGAAGTGGACACATATTGACAGCTGAGGTAAACACCAGGCCAACAGCTAACACTCGCTACAGATGACCAGCGGCCAAAGTTGTTTATCCTACTGACATCTAGTGGTGAGATTTTGCACACTGTACCTTTAAGAGAAATTAGCAAAGTACCTTAAATCTGTATTCTTACTACTGGCTAGCAGGGGGTGAGCTCTGTCATTTTGGATAAATTTCAGTAAATTTGCAGCTTCCTTTTTGTTTGTTTGTTTATTTTTCTAATTTGTTTTATGGTATGATGCCAGTTACATTCAAAAACTGCGCACAACCAACACAAACATGTTTGCATGGAGTCCTCCAAAGGCCTAACAGCATGTAGCTCAACACTGAATATCCTATTTGTAGGCGAATGGTCATCTTGTCTGTTACTGTGTGAACTTTAAAGTTATATGATATAACCTCACTCTGCTCTACAAGTGGGTAGAGGACCAACAACAGGTCAGGATGAGCAACCCACAGACCAGTTCTTTGTGACACTGCCCTCTGGTGATGATGGTATCCAGAAATGTTGTTGCTATAGTTTCAAGTCTTAGTGAACACATCATGAAGTTCATGTTGTAAATCATGATCCTCAGTTTGGGATTAAGAAAATGTTGAACTGCAATGTTGAAAACTTCGCAAAGCAGTAAGTGATTATATCATGGTGGCTACCCCCGTCTTTTACTTACAGTCAGTGGTCTGAGTGTAGCCCCTCAGTTAATCTTCTACCTGAAACGAACTGAAACGGCTTATTTTTAATTGTTATTATTATTCATATATAAGCAAAATTATGAAGAACAATGACATCAATGATCTATGACGTCAAAATTGAATGACTTTCTTTTTTGCAGTAATCACCTAAAGATGAATTAATCCAGCGCTCCTAACAGCATGTCAACCACGAGTTATTAGAATATGTTTGTACGTCTAAACTGTTATTTGAAAAAAAGAAAAACAACAACTCCTGATCACTTGATGATGTTTTTCCAGGTTTTTTTTGCTATCACTATTGTATAATTCATGACATTGCTCTTCTACATACTTATAAATATCCCAGGGACACAGCTGTCTAACTGTCTCCTCAGCCCCACATTATATTGAAAAGCAACAACATGATTCACTCTGGAGGAGCCGGATGTTTGCTGGTAATTAGTATGTGCAATTTTTAAAAAAGTAAGCCACTGATTATATGTGTTTATAAGCTGAATCCTCCATCTAATCAACAGATTGGCTTGGGTGTAGTAACGTTCTGCGCCTGAGAACTCAGTGAATATTTTCTCTCTTTAATGGAATGCGGTTTTCTCTGATGAGAACATTGTTTTCAAAGTGTGTAAAGTCATAAAGTAGATTTGCATGAAACATGAAACTGTAGCTGACACAGGACCTGAGAGATGCATCTGACCATTCAGTTTACACATCTACCATTCACTGAAGTCTCATCAGAAGTGGTTTCTGTAGAAACGTGGCTGCTTTTTAAATCAAGGCTGAAGACTTTTGTTTGTCTCTGCTTTTTATTAAATCAAAGGAATTACAGATTTATTGTACTTTCCTCTTGTATTTCTTAAATTCCTGTCTAAATGTCAAACCACTTAGCATTGCTTTGCCCCATTGAACCTTTGATGTATCAAATACCCTGACTAACCTGATGGGGGTGCTGTAATCAAATCTCACCTTTTAGTTATCATGTTTTTACAGATTTAAAGACAGGAGTTAATACTGTTGTACAAGTGGTTGTCAGGATTGTCTACAGACGTAGAATTTCTAGTCTGATTCAAATTTAATCAAAAGTGCCCCTTTTTGCATGTACAGCATCAAAACAAGAAAAAAGTAACATCAAATTTAACATTATTGTTATGAAAACAAAGAAAATGGCGGTGGTTGAGTATAATTCTGTCACTTGCATGAGCGTGAAAATCCTTAAAATCTAGTTATATTAAAGTTTTTATTTATTTCACTTCTTCACTGTTAAGGTTGCCAAAAATACCAAAGTCTTATCAGTCAATGTTTTTGTTTCATTAAATGTGAGTCTGTGGCATCTTAAATCCTCTCCTTCATTATTAAGTGCAGTATTTCCACTGGCTCCTCTCAAGTTTCCCCTTTCACTCATCACTCAGGCATGCAGCTCTAAGGTTACTGCTTTGTTTAATTCATTGTGCTGACTCTATGTTACTCTGTCAATGCAATAAGGAATAAACAGCCGTTCTTACTGTGGCACAACTTTTTAAACCCTTTTGTCACATCTCATTCTTCTAAAGGGAATCTCACTGGACTTTAAGCAGCTGTAAATCGGCAAGGTGAGGCCTTACAGTGTGTGATTATTCACTGGTATAAAGGAAAAATCAGTATGTTAGCATTTTAAGTTTCACTGATGATCCCATGAGGCATTACACCACAGCTGAGTCACCTTTTAGCTAAACATGGCTTACTTTAAAATCAAAGCATTTTAAGAACAAAATACGTTGGACTGTGTATCTTTTCCTATAAGCTGCAAATACTGGGAATACTAGTGTAGCAGACAGAAGGACCCAAAAGCATGGCTCAAAGCTCCAAAAAAGCTTTATTGCTGGGAATTTGCAAAGTAAACATGACATAAGGGCAAACAAATAATCAAAAGGAATTTAACTAGTGACACAGGATAAGAAACACACAGCTAGAGGGAGAAGGCAACAAAGAGCACGGGAAGACAATGAATCCACTCATGGAAGACACAAAAAGCTGAAACTAATATCAGATGATGACCCAGAGGTAGTACAACTAGACATGCTGCAGAGACTAAAGACCACCAAAGTATAACAGGAAGAGACAAAACACTTGACACAATGACAAAAATGTAAACAGCCACAAAAAGACTGAGTCAGATACAGAAATGGGGGTGTACAGGGGATAAATACAGAACCATAAAACCAAGAATAGTACAAAATATTCTTAGAAGTACAGAACCCAAAAAACCTCAAACATCTCAAAAACTCAAAACCCTGAGTCCAAGACTCAGAGACCATGACGACTATACCCACAGCACTACAAACAAAATCGACTCTCTCGCCACCTCTATAAAACAGTGATTAATCGAAAAAGTAAACTCACTTCAAAATGTGTTTATGGACTCGTGTTTTTTTTTTTGAGAGAGTTTTTATAAATAGGCTTTAATTTTTTTTAAATATGTAAATGCATTTTTGATTTGATGAGCATGAATTTTGTGCTGAAGATGACCATACAGACTGTTGCAGGAAAGGCCAGTGATTATATATATGAGTGGGACTGGCTGCCTGTGTTTCCATTAGCCCTGCAATGGACTGGCTCCAACCCCTGAGTGACACTGAAAATCGACAAGTGGAAGAAAATGGAAGGGACATAAAATACTCATGTCTATACTTTGTCCCATAAAATGTGTTTGGTAATAAGTGGCTAAAAGGAGCTGCAGATGTCAGAAATTCAACTCAGGTTGAATGGTATAAGGAGGAAAAAGGACAAGGCTAATCTCCTTGGCATCCATCTGGCCAGTCTATCCTGTTGCTCTCATGAAGCTGTGCCATCTTCATGTTTGTGCCACTTATACTCTGACACCTCTCTCTGATTGCCTTCGCCTGCCATCTTTTATGTAATATCAATTCAATAAAACTTTATTGATCCAGAAGGTTGGCCCCGAAGGAAATTGGGTTAATATCAATTTCTGTTAATATCAGCAGGTGTGGATAATTTCTTTGATTAAGGCACTTAGTAACAGTGGGAAAGAAAAACTCCCTTCTAACAGGAAGAAACTGAATCAGGATGAACAGTCTTGCAGCTGCTATGTACAACAGCATTTCATGTGTGGTGATTGCATTTGGATATCATCAAAGCGGAGCCAGTTTGTAAAGATGATCTTTTTCTGAACATAATATAAAAGAATCAGAAACTCCTATTGCTCACAGAGCTTGTTTTTCCCAGTAATCTAAAAAGTGTGTGGAAAAATTCCATTGTCCTTTTTTGTTAAAGGAATTGCAATGATGCAAACTTTTGTTTTGGTGCACACAAACACAGTCGTCCCTGTGGCACTGTGGCCCTCTCTTTACATCATATTCAGCCAAGAGGAGAAAAAACCCCCCCCAAACAATCTGAACAACCTGGATTATTTATACAGGCACTGATCTCAGTACTTGAAACTTTGACCATGTTTAAAATGGACAAATTGTAACAGTGTATATTCACTGTTACTATATAAGTATATGTCACAGGAAATAATTCAAAGAATAATAAAGCTGCTTTAAATTTCACTAACAATACTTAAAGAAATTGGGACCTTGCTGCTAAACAAACATGTCTTCAGGCCTTTACCCTCATCCATTTTTAAGACCAAAACAAAGCGTAAAAGGTCATATGTATATGTTCATCATATCTGGGTTTCTATGTGACATTTGGCCTAAAAAGTGCAACAGATGGTTGTAGAAGGAGCTTTACTCATCACAATCTGTAGCATATTACTAGACCTTTTGATTTTATTATTAGTTACAAAGAAATAATGCATCTCTTCGTATGCAAGAGAGAATAGGAAATAGATCACAGGTAAAATGTCTAAATTAGCAGAAGATATATATGTTAATTCATTTTGGGGAGGTAATGTGTTAACACAAACCTGCTGCAAGGGATTCGGCATTCTAATGCTGGGCTAGTCAAGCTCAGCAATGTGGGAAAACAGGCTCATGAATGAATGTTGTGGTTCTATTCAAACACACGCTCCTCTGGTTGAAATAAAGCTGGCATCTATTCTGGCCTCCATTCACATCAGTGGAAACAAGCCTCAGACAGACTCAGCTACCCTGGTTCTCATCACCGGCCATTCAAGCATTTTAACTCAGTTATTCCACCATCAGTGCCACTCATGTCTGAAAGATCTGCTTCCTTATCATTAAGGCTCCACCAGGATACTTCAACAAGCAACAAAGACTAGATTCGGAGCAGAATAATCATTACCTGCTGCTACAGTTGGTTAAACAAGATAAATGAGGTAACTACTATCTAACATCGCACATTTTGGAAATGTGCAGCAGAATGGAGATGTACAAATAAATTAGGTTATCAAAACTTTATTTGTAAAAGAATAAGCATTTTTTAAAAGGTTTGTTTGTAGTTTGCAAAGTTACAAGGACAAAGTAAAATATTTCCCAGTGCTGAAAGTTTGCAATGATCAGAAGATGGAAATAACTGGGGTTTAATCATCTCAAAACTGTGCAGCACACCACAGAGCTTCACTGCTTTGAAGTGCACTTTTCAAAAATCACTTGTTAATCAAAAGGCTCTTTTTGTTTATGTAGAGCCTTTCATCCCTCAATTAATTTAATTTTCACATAATAGTCACGTCTGTGTTTGGTCTGGGCTGTGTGCAAGCACACTGAAAGCATTTCCGAGCTTGTGTGAACGCAGTTCTGATTTGATGAAAACACAATCACATAATAAACTTAAATGGCCCCATTCCCAAAAGAAAATATGCAGTGTTTTAAAGCTTTTGCGGTCCACACATTATCACACTAATGTTCCTCTGACTGTGCAGCACATAATCAAGAAACACTGAATTACCGTTGTTATTTTTGGACCTTTTATTCCTCTTTCATTTATAATTTGTCATTGTAACGACAACCACATTGGACAGAAATGATGAAGTTTCTATTAAATAACAAAGTCCAGGAAGTCCTGTTGATTGGTGCAGGGATAACAGGGCAATATATCTTCAAGTGAAATCACATTCATTTATTCTTTAACCATAGAGGCAAAATAGCAGCGTGACACTAAACTTTTATCAGGGTTAGAGAGTCTTGTTCTATCCCCAGCAGTGTTCTTGCTCCACTTCCTGGACTTTTTTTTGTTCTGTCTGCACTTCTTATGAGCACCTGTTCTTTGGAAAATAAAATTTTCTTGTTAACCCCATTTACATTACAGCTTAGAGAGAGGGGGAGGAATCAAACTGCCTGCTCAAACTTAATAAGCGAACTCATCTTCTGCCCGAGATACGTCTTCCCTAACTGCCCGGGTGTTCTTGAATTAAATTAGGAAGAATCGCTTTAGGGCACATCCAACAGTTGGATGTCTTTCAATCGGATATAAAGAACAAAACATGTTTCTCCTTTTTCTCTGAAAACCCTTTGAGTGATTACTTTTCTTCATAGCAGGGCAGAGAAAATGAATGCAGAGTTCAGAGTATAAATTGCTCATTATTGCAAGAGCCACAGCACAATAGTGCTGTGGGTTTTTTTGTTTTTTTTTTGTGGAGTGCCAGGGTGATTTAAAGCTGCTGACAGCACCAGACGCTTACACTGCAATGGGCTCCTGCTGTCTCTCTTGTCCTCTATCATTTGTATCGATGGGTATAGCCTGTCTGCTTGCCTGACAGTTAATCTCTTCTTCTCTTCTCTTTCCTCCTCCTCCTTCACTAACTATTGCTCTGTCCTTTCTCTCTGTGAGCCACCACAACTCCTCCTCTTTCTATTTCTTGCATTACCTCCCCTGTTTTGTTTTGTTTTTTCTCACAGATGTCATCATGATGTATGATTTCACAGTAGCTCAGACAACCAGTGTTGCTCAAACTCTACAAGACATCTATTTTTTCTTACATGGGGACCTATTGTGGTTTTTTCCAGTATTTTTACTCTTACATGATTCACAGTTCAAGTCAATTATTTGCTCTGTATATTGATGCAATCAGTCAATTTATCTTCTGTATTCTGAGTTAATCTAGTGGTTCTCTAACCACCAGCATTAATTTTAACACCACTGTTTCCCCCAATTATGACCCTTTTTTAAAAAGATATAATCCACATGTCAGCATCGACATCATTCGACTTTGCTCTCTCCATATTTTAACTCTTCGTCCAACCTACAGTGGCAGTGTCCCACCCCACAGTTTGAAAGCCACTGCTTTAACCCAAATTCCTTGTGACTGGCTGCTCAACACAAACATATGCACATATGCTGACCTCATTATTTGAAACCTGGGTCATGTTTAGAGCATCTACCTGTGTGGATCATGAACTCTGACCTCTGGTTAGATGTGAAAGAAATGCAATTTCCCTTAAAGCATGCTTATGATGATCAAATTACATGCAAAATAAACATATGCACTGTAATTCTATGCCTTTATTAATTGAATTTAACATATTATTTAAACTTTTCAGCGCAAAGACAAGAGAAAAGAAGAGACTGATTGAGAAGAGCTAGAACTGGTTCTGTATATCCAGTGATGAACAGAAAACACCAGAACACAGAAAATAGAGAAGCTCGAGTTTGAGACCAGAGTTCGTTGACCTGCTGTGGCAACATTACCAACCAACAAATGTGTACATTTCTCTCTCTCCTGTGTTTAAAAGGGAGAGAGTGAGGGCGAGAGAGGCCCCAAACAGCACCTGCGCGTAGAATAATCCTTCAGTGTGGTTGACACCTGTGTCTGCAGAGAGATCTAGCAGCTCTCTGTCTACCTTTGTTTCACAAACACTGCTGTAGGGATGTTTTGCTCATACCACAATAAATGTTTACACCCTCCATCATTTTTCCTCTTCTTTTCAGTATTTTTCACTGTCAAAATAAATCAGATTTTTCTTTAAATGAGTACAATAAAAGGGAAACATGATTACCTAACAATGGAATTACTTATCATTTTCCCCTGTATGTTAAAATAGACATAAAATTAATCATTACACAGAATTCAGGTTTATATTATTTAGTTTATCATTGTATTGTTTTCAAGTTAGTGGCTGAAACTACAAGCCTTTGTTTTTAACGAATGCCTCTCTTTAAACTAGTATTAATGTAGGTAACTGAGTTATTATACGTCCCCCAAAAAAGTCTTTTTGTTACTTCCACCATCTCCAAGAGATACATCATAGCAGATCTTACTAATACTCACTCACATACTGTCTTGCTTTTTCTCACTTTCATTCCTCTCCTCTCCAGAGCATACCTCCACCTCTCTGGACTCTCTCTCACCTGTTCCCTGCTTGCACTAAGACCACAACATCATCTGCAAATATTATAGTCCACAAAGACTCCTTCCTGATCTCCTCCATAGCTTTATGGTATGGCTCAGCAGCTCTTCACATCACCCTTGTTCTTGAAAACTAGTACCAGCACACTTCTGCTCCATTCTTCACAGACACTCTCTCTCTAGGATTTAGTCTGGTGAAAAAGTCCCTTGCCCTCTCTCCTAGACATCTCTTTACCTCCACAGGTATGTAATCCATCACTTACGGTGGATGTTGATTTTCAGTTAAGGGTCTAAATACTTTTTTTTCAACTAAAGAAGAGTATTTTGTGTTTTTGTAATTCAAACAACTTGCCTTGATTTAGAAATATGTTTAAATTTACTTCCATTTTCACTCCTGTGTTATGTTGGCATCCCCTGTGTCAGAAACTGTAATGCATTTTATTTATAAAACTGGAGTATTTCCTGCAGGTTTTTCCACTCTACAAAGAATATTAGAGTGAGCCATACTGGATCTTTTGACTAAGGTTATTAGAGTGTACCATTGGTGTAATGCTACTTCCACTTTTTATAAGACTGGTTTATCGTCTGTTTTATGTATGCTGCTATGACAACTCAATTTCCTTCTGGGCTTAATAAAGTTTCTCTGATTCTGATTCTAAAACAAAATAAAACCTAACTGAAATAATTGTGTGAACTTGGAAAACTATAAAAACAAAAAGGAAATTAGCTTAGTTTAATATGTTAGTTTGGTATAAAATGTTATTATAACTTGTCTGATAAGACTGTTGATGTTAATTGAGACTTCGGATGTCTATAAGACTTTGTAAAAGTTATTTTTATTGTAAAAACGTGTACTCTCTGTACCCTCCATAGAATAAAAATAAAAAAACAAGAAAATCCGATCTGAAAACTAACCGAAACTAAACTGAATGAAAAACAAAAAACTCAAAATTGAATAAACTTTTAAAGTAATGAGAAACTACAAAACTATAATGACTCCATACTGATTTCCTCTGGTTCAAAAAGACCAACAAAACCTATTGTGATAGCCCTAAACTGGTTTTCGGAGGGAGCGGCTGGGCTCGGCACTTTCCGGCACGCTTCGTGGATATTGACGTGAGCTCGTGGCCGCCTCTCCCAGACTGCTTTATGTCTGGCAGCAGCGGCCATGCGCGGTCGCCATATTACTGCTCACCCCTCCCCTCCGGCCCCGTCACAGACAGCGCAAACCACGGCAGCGGTGCGGGAGGCTCCATACTGAACGACGCTACCGCCGGGGAGGACCAGTGATACAGCAAAACCCAAACGAGGACCCAGAGGAATGGATTTAACCCGTCTACGGCGCTTTTATTAGAAGTGTTTCGCCTTTTAAAGCTTCGTGCTGCGGATTAAAGGTGGCTCTCTTTCGCTTCGTTTCCTCTTGTTAAAAGAATAAGAATAAAAAAACCCAGCAGTTTAAACAGCCGAGTTTGTGTTTAGCTAGCCGGTGATGGAGAGTGGCAGCTAGCTAGCTTTTAATATAACGCTAACTTACTCGGCAGCTTTTTTTGCCCGCTTTTTGTGTTCATTGCAGCGTGGCGTCTTTTTCTCTTCAACAAAACATACAGAAATGTTAGCTTGTGTTTAACAAAGACGCAGACGGACAACTCGGGTAGTTAACCGGCGAACTGGCATCAGCTGACGCTAGCGGCCACTAGCTTCTTTTGCCTCGCTAGGATAACGCCGAAGCGAGTGAAAGAAGACAAGGGTGTAAATATCGGCACAACTTTTGCCTCATATCTGCGCACTTCGTTGAAATATCTATTGTTTTTTTCTAGATAATTTTTTGGTCGTTTGTCTGTTGAGCGTAGTTTTGTCAAAACGGCGCCTTTAACGAGCTGCAGCCTTATTGCATACTGTCAGAGACCAACTACCGCCCGGATCTTCTCGAAATGCATCATCCGGACCCTGCAGGAGACTCTGGCAGTGTTAGAAAGATGGCGCATCAGGCTGTCTTTCACAGAAGGGGGAGCAACACTGGCAGCGGGAGCGGCCCTGGGCTGTCAACATCAGCTAACCCGGTGGTTAATAACAGCCACGTACCAGCCGATGACTACCCGCCCTCCCTGTTGATTCAACCTCCTGCTGGCTCATCCTCCCCGGGTCCCCATCATCCTCCTCCCCCCCACAGCCTAAATCTGCTCTCCCAGCCCCAGCCCACACAGTCCACTGGAGCTCAGATAAAGAAGAAGAGTGGTTTCCAGATCACAAGTGTGACTCCAGCACAGGTATCTGTTAGTACCAATAACAGCATCGCAGAGGATACTGAGAGCTACGACGACCTGGATGAGTCCCACACTGAGGATCTGTCATCTTCTGAGATTCTGGATGTGTCCCTCTCCCGAGCTAATGATGTAGTTGGAGCGGAGAGAAGCTCCTCAGAGGAGACGTTGAATAATTTCCATGAGGCGGAGACCCCTGGAGCGGTCTCTCCAAATCAGCCTTCACACCCCCACACCTTGAACCAGGCACAGAAGCAGCACGGTGGAGCCATGGTGAATGGGACTGTACACCATCAACATCCTCCACATCCTAACCATGCCCAGGTCTACCCTCTGTCCTCTGGCTCCGGGAGCACCCCGTCTGGTCTCACCTCTGGAGCTTTACCTTGTGTCACTCAGAAAATGCCTTCTAATATGGGCGGCCCTCAAGAGAGTGTTTCCCAGGCTGTTCCTTCAAGTATCCCCACTCAGCCTACAGGGACTGCAGTCCCGGGATCTATCCCTGGAATGCACAGCTCTGCTGCTGGCAATACAGTTAGCATAGTTAATCCCCAGACCAGCAGTGTTAGTAATGTGAATATGTTGAGCTCTGCCAACGTGCCTGTGAGAGGGGGGATCAGCACGAGTGCTAGCACTAGCAGTGGCGGCTATCCTCTCAATGTGATGAGCAGCAGTGGAGGGAGTGGAGGAGGAAGTGCTGCTGCTCCAGCTGGGAGCAACCTTATGGCCCCCGCTAGCATGATCCAGCAACACCAAAACTTAAACTCCAACATTGCTATGACTGCTACAACTACTGTTGCTGTGAGTGCCACTGGAGGCGTAGGGCTCCCCAGCGGGCTCCATGGAAGAGTTGGATCAGCTGTGCAGCAGCCTGTGAGTGCAATTGCTACAGCTGCGACCACAGCTCCTGTATCATCTGTTCCTGCGGCCCCTGTGGTGGCCACCACCACAAGCTCTCGCTTTAGAGTGGTGAAGCTGGACTCTAGCTCTGAGCCCTTCAAAAAGGGCAGATGGACTTGCACTGATTTCTATGATAAGGAGACCCCAGCTCCTGCCCCCTCTTCTTCTTCTGACCCTGGGTCCCACAGCATACGGCAGTTTGTCTCTGAGAGCTTTGCTGGGGGGTCGGAGAGAGAAAGCACAAGTGGGAGTTCTGTGAGTAGTACTATGAGTACATTGAGCCATTATGTCGAGAATGTGTGCAGTGGAGATGTTGGTGGACCACAGCATGCACAGGATTACAACTCCCCTCCTCAGGGCTTTCAAGGAATCCTCCCCAGCGGTTTAAGCATGGGAGTATCTCACACCCAACCCCAACAGCATGATAAAACTACTGCGGCCCCCTCGGCACCTACAAACATTCATCAGCCTCCATCCATGCCGAGTCACCAGACCACCATGGGACTCACTGCTGTGCCCCAGCAGCAGCTCACATATGCCCAGGCAGTTGCTAATCAACCCCCAGTAGGTGTTCAGCAGCAGAAGTTGGGTTACGCCACCCTACCACAACAGCCAGCTGCTGCCCCTCAAGCACCCACGATGTCGATGAGGCCACCTGAGTACACACAGCCGCAGCAAAGCATCCCTCATTCTGCTGCTGCTTCCCAGCCTTTGTCCAACCAAGCTGGATCCACATCTGCTGGGATGGCTAACGGAGCCTGCCATATGATGGGAGGTCCTCAGCAGCCCCACTCTCTTCAGTCTACCACCTCTAGTATGCCCTCTCATGTCGGGGTAGCAGGTGTTGGCCAGCAGCCTCAGAGCCATCCAGGCCATTTGGATTGCCAGCAGCAAAAGCCGCAGTCACTCCCAACACAAATCCAAAACCAAGGGCTGAGCACCCAGCTGCCAACTGCAGCCCACCAGAGCCAGGCGTCTGCACAAAGTGTGCCCCCCCCAAACCCTCAGAGCGATCACCAGGCCCAGGCCCAACCCCAAGCTCACAACACTGGGAATACTGCTCGGATGCCCCCGCAGGGAGTTCCCCATAGCCAGCCGTCTTCTGTGAGCTTGACCCATGACCACAGCAGTGCCCAGGCCCTGGCTCACGCTGCACAGGCCAGCGCCCTGTATGCCAGTCTGCCGAGCTTCACCACCACTCAGCTGCAGGATGCCCAGCGGCTGCTCCTCCAGCATCAGTCGGGTTTGTTGGGGCTGCCCAAGCTGTCTGGAGGAGAGGCTGGATCCAACACTGGCCATGGTCAGGAAACTGAGGGCAACGCTGCCACCGCCAGTGCCTTAACAGCACCAGCTGGTCTCAAGGCTGTAGATGGAGAAGAGGATGGGTAAGAGACTTCATTTTTATACTTTTCTCACTTTTCTTATATTTGTTTGATTATCTGCAAACAGTTTATGGCTTTTTTTTTTTACTCAGCATTTTGAGTCTGTTTGAAGCTGAATGAGTTCACTGTTTAATGTTGCAGCTGTGAGGGAAGAAAAGTGTTGTTGTTATCCTAGATAACCAGCCGACAGAGGCCAAGCTGCTGCACTCTCTCTGTCCTCTGTCAGTGGGATACAGCGCAGGGCTCAGCTGGATGTGACATTTCTTGTCTTTATCAAGTGGCTGCAGTGATTCAACATTTTACCTCACCCGCCCGCCTGCTTGAAATCCCGGCTGTCTGCCTTACAGAGCACATTTTCTGCTGGGCGCACAGTTCCCTGTAGAGGCTCTCAGCACATTTTGTTGTTGAAAAGCAGAAATTACAGTAGCAGTTTTTGATGACTTAATGAGCAATAGAATAAGACAGGTATGAAATAAACTGACAGCCATTGTCAATTTTGTTTTGTAGTCAAAGCAAGTCTTGAAATGCTCTTTCTCCTTTAGGAAAGAAACAAGAGTTGCCAGGTTGCTTGTTCACATGAAAATGAAGGCACATGACTCCTTTTTTTCCTCAGTGAAAGCTTATTGATTTCATTAAGAGCCTTTTCTCTCTCTCTCTCTCTCTCTGTTACTGGAAAACTTGAAATCCTTTGGAAATTTCTCACAAGAAGTTTTAAGAACATATTTTGAGGTTAGACAGGAATTTTAATCACTGTGCAGCACGAGGGACTTGCTTTCATTTCCGTCACACCTAACAATCTGAAGTCTTATGAATATGTTGGCGTTACTGTCATCCCTTGCCCTCTTAGCTTTAGGGGTGTTTAGCATACCTGAGTCTCAGTCAGCGCTTAGCGAAGTGGTGTTAAGTACAGCTGGGAATGTGGAGGGTAACATGGAAGTTATGTTAGTTTGTTTTTTTGGGGGGGTTGCCTTTATGGGTCAGCTGGGTAGATACTAAAGGGTGACTGTTTTTTATCACATGATGTTTAACTCTGAGGAATGTGAAATCTATGTGGGATCAGGTGGATTGTCTTTGATCAGCACTCAAACCAAAGCCCTGCTTACAGATTATCTCTGTGAATTATGCTCATTCTGTCTAGTTTACCTGCTGTCAGTGGTAGTGGTAATATTTTGTATCGGGATGTTCCTTGTGACTAATTTCATGGATCAGACTGTGTTTTCTTACTTTTAGACTAGTCAGTCTGCACCATACAGTGGTTTCTGTGGCTAACATTAACAGTGCTAGGATGAGCTACCTTCTGTGCTCGCAAACACCTGTGCATAATGTAAATAAACATGTCTCCGGTCAGGTGGTTTTAAGCGAGTTTACTTTGATGTGGCCTACATTTTGCAGATGAAAATAAAACAGAACTGTGCTGGTTTGCAGGGCTGTTACCTGCCCTGTCTAACATTGTGCTTCTTTACAACTTAAAGTGAGACAAAGAGTGGGTCCAGGACGCTGGCCCTGGCAATCGACAGGTACCTTGGCAACAACTTCAACCCAACAGATAACTGGCACTGTACATTAATGCAACATGAGAAATTAGTTTAACCTAAGGCTGTTTGATTTGGAAAAAAAAATAATAATCCGAATTGTTGGTTAAGCTCAGTTATTTAACATGCTGCTTGTTATTGTCAGTAATTTCAACACTGTACAGTCACAGAAAACATGACTTTTTACAGGAAGTTTCCTTGAAGATGGGGAAAAAAAATTGATAGGTTGATAAAAGATGTGAGCTTGGTAGGAGACATGGAGTCTGAGAGAGAGTTTTAGACCCGGGCTAACAGGTGTTTTTGACTCTAAAGCCTGTGTAACAAGGGTAGCTGCCACAAAGAAGCCCATGCATCAGCTTAGCTACCTCGCACAGCTCAAGAGGCCTTCATGGTAGCTACAAGGTGAGACCTGGTGAAGGAGGCAGTTACAGGCAACTGATGATAATCTTTTCACTTGTACACCTATGAAAACGTTGCAGTATTCCTTTCCCCCACATAGTTTCGTTTTCATGGCTCCTCCCTAAAAGCTCAAAAGTGGTGGTGTGAAAATGAATGCAAAAGAGTAATTTCGAAATCCGATGATTATTGTTTCTTAATTTATAGTGTTTCTGCTGCAAATGACTGAAGGCAGCAGCTTTTAATCATCTAAGCAATTATTTGTGCACAATTTGAGATTTTTTTTTTTTTTTTCTTGACTGATATCTCTGCCTCTCTTTGATGTTCACTGACAAAAGTAATGCACTTCCGTGACAGCATAACAGGCATACTTCAAGAAAGGTATTTTCCTTGTGATTCTAAATTTGGACTTGTGCAGACAAAACAACACTGTAAATTAATCTAATAATCATAAACTGCTATATAAAGTTATGTTAAATGACAATCCTCTTGGGTTGAAATAAAACTTAATTTAAAAGCATCACTTATTCCCAAGACAAACAATGAATAGCTGTTATGATCAACTGCATGGTTTTTAAATTAATGAATAGTCAAGATTACAATAATGACCACAATGATTGAGCAGCTTTGCCGCCAGTGCACACGGCTCTCCACCTAAAGAAAAATGGTTGTATGGTCAGTTTTACAGGAGCTAGGTATCTTAGCTGGACTTTTGAGAAAGGTTACCCCAAGATATAGACCCTCTACAAAAAGCCTTATGCAGATGAATTAGTGACATCATACTTGAAAATGTCTTTTGGCAACAAGAAATTCAGTTCTGTTTTGGAACATAAATACAGAGTGGTATCAAGAGTAAGCACTGTGGAAGCTGACCTTATTCTTAGCATTTAGACTTCATTCTCAAAATAGAATTTAAAATTTATCCTTAGTTTTAAACAACAAAATACTTGAGGTGGTCTTAGTGGTCATTTGGAAAGAAATGGGCTGTCAGAAGTGCCCTTTGTTTAACTGCAATCGAAAGAGGAACTGACCACATGTCAGATAACACAGGAGCTGCTTTGCTCATTGGTCTGGCTTAACATTGTGGCATCGTGCCCTTCTGTGTGTTTTGGACACATAGTTTTGAAACACTCATGTTTTTAACAGTTCCTACCCACTGTTATTGAATTGTTGTCCTAACTTTAGTTGCAGTAACAGAGGAATGACTGTCCTAACTTTAATTTCTGCTGAAACATTATGGTAATTTTGTGCAGAGGCTGTCACTGAGATGTTTTTTTTCTTAATTTTCCCTGTCTGGTAGAAATATGTGTACAAGTATGTTGTGAATGGGGAATCTTTGAGCTGTATTTGGGGTTGTACAGTTCCTGTGGTCTTCTCTGTGACTGTCGATGACCATATTTTCAGTTTTTGTTATGTGGGATGACCCTGTCCTCACAAAACCCCTCCAGAGGCAAAGCTAACAGTTAGGTGTCCTCAGAGTGCCAGTTCATCTGTCTGCATGTGTCTCTTTGAATGAGGGAGCTTGTCTGTTGTACATATCCTGGATCTGTCCTGAGAGTTATTAATGAGGTGTGTGTGTGTGTGTGTGTGTGTGTGTGTGTGTGTGTGTGAGGATGCCACTGCTGGGGTTTACTGGCAGCTAATAGTGATTAAAAATAGAATGTCAAATGTTCCTGTGTGCAGAATGTTAAGTAAAACCTGACATGCTCCCACGCTCATGGCTCGTTCTGTATGCGAGGAAGTGGTTTCGTGAGGTGAGACTTCACATTTGTGTGTATTTGAGTCTTGTGACCAGAGGTTTTGTAGATTGGCAAGCTGTACAAGTTTGATCAGAAATGAATATACAGTGGTGTGGAAAAAGTTAGCCCCCTTCCTGATTTTTTTTTTTTTTTTTTTTTTCTTTTGGGGGGGATATATCACACTTAAATATTTCAGATCATCAAACAGATTTAAATATTACACAAAGATAACACAAGTAATAAAAAAAAAATGCAGTTTTTAAATGAAGGTGTTTATTAAGGGAAAAACAAAAATCCAAACCTACATGGTCCTATGTGGGGGGGGGGGGGGGATAACTGGTTGGGCCACCCTTGGCAGCAACAACTGCAATTACGTGTTTGTGATAAGTGGCAATGAGTTTTTTACAGCGCTGTAGAGTATCTTTGCAGAATTGTTGTAATTCAGCCACATTGGAGAGTTTTTGAGCATGAAACGCCTTTTTAAGGTCATGCCACAGCATCTCAGGATTTTGACTAAGCCACTCCAAAGTCTTTTATTTTATTTTTTTTAAACCATTCAGAGGTGGATTTGTTGGTTTGTTTTGGATCATTGTCCTGCTGCAGAAAACAAGTGCGCTTCAGGTTGAGGTCACAAAAACATGGCCAGACATTGTCCTTCAGGATGTTTTTGTAGACAGCAGACCACAGCAAGTCTTACAGGTCCTAAGGCGGCAAAACAGCCCCAGACCATCACACTACCACCACCATATTTTACTGTTGATATGATGTTCCTTTTCTGAAATGCTCTTACTTTTATGCCAGATATAATGCTACACACACTTTCCAAAAAGTTCAACTTTTGTCTTGTCAGTCCAGATTATTTTCCCAAGTCTCGGTGATAATCAAGATGTTTTCTGGCGGGCAATCACTTTTTCACACCACTGTAACACCATTTTTAAGTGTGCCTATGTAATAGCACACTTACTTGTTGTTGTTGTTTTAGCTTTAATGAGGCGATTCATCAATTACACTTTGCTCTAACTATTTTACCCTTGTTTTTATTTATTTGTTTTATTTTTTTAATTTTCTTGCTTTTTTGAGATTAAAAATGGCCAGTTTATTAACTATTATTGGCATTCCTCTTGTGCCTTTGTCTCAACTCAGCAGTATTGCTTGTAATTTCACTAAAGGACCCACTGAGAAATGAGAATCCCATCAATGCCTGGATATACAGTTTATCGACCTGCTTTAATTTAATGTAAAATTCATGTCCCACGTGTAATGCATGTAATGTAAAAAGGACATAAAAGCTTAAAAATTGCAGCTAAACTTTGCAGTTTCTCTGAAAATCCGTCTTGGTATTTCCTCTTCATTTATCAAACTTGCTTTACAGCTTTAGCACTTTGAGATTTGGCTCTCGACATGTCTGCCTCTTTTCCCCTCTCAATTGCCCCATATCTCTGCTTGTCTGTGGATGCAACCATCAAAATGAAAAGGCAAGTTATATTTCTTGAAGACAGAGATTATTTTATGGTCAATTATACCAGTCTCTGTTAGCTAGAATTTGCGATAGAGGTACCCCTGTCTGTGTAGTTTGGCATATGCAACCTGCATATGGTACCAGCCAGGCCAGAGTGTTTTGAGAATCTAAAAGTGCCAAATTTGGCCCTCATAGTCTACAAAGGTGCTTTTTCTCTCAGGCAGTGAATATGAGTGAAATTTTGTCCTATGTGCTGTAACATAAAGTTGGTGGGGAACTAATACTTGGGTCTGTACTAGGTTCCCTGCCAAGGCTGCAAAGCTTTAGGGATTGTTATAATGTCAGACGTTAAGGTCAATGTCTCTTTTGGTTTTAGAATGATTAACATCTGTGGGGAAGCTTTCATTGCACCTACGGTAATGATGTACACAAGTGTATGTCAAGTGGAGTAGTGTTAATCTTCACTTTACCTGTCTGCTTCTCTATTATGCTAACGGTGAGCAAAGGAGAGGAGACAAATTAGTGTGACACTATAACACAGGAGAAGCACAAAAAAAGTTTTATATAGATAGAGAGATAGATATAGATATAGATATATATAGATATATATAGATAGATATAGATTTGTTCTTTCTCTGGTTTCCTGGTTGGCACTGACCCTACCGATGGGTAGTCAGATGATAGTGGTTAGGCTTGATCTTGGTACATTAATGTAAAGGATATCCAATCAGCAGTGTTTGGGCAGATGACTGTGTGATTTACTGTGTGACAGATACTCAGATGTTTTATCCTAAAGACAGTCATGCTAGTTTTTTATATTTCTACTTTTTCATTGAGAATGCAGTTGTTTTTTTTTTGTTTAAATATATAAACCCACTAATACATGTTGGGTTTAGCTGATAACGGGCAGATGATGATAACCATCACATGTTATAGTAATGATGCAATAAGTTTCCCAGAAGGTCAAATGTAGGAAGAGTGAGGGCATCAAGGTTGGGACTTTTCATATCTATCTATTCACTAGATCTTTGCAGTGTTTAAAGGTGGACATAGCTGCTGCAATGCCATCTATTATTTTCTTAAGTCCTATTTTGAAACCTTAAAACTTTCCCAAAATTACAAGAATGCGACACTGTCAGTGCATCCTTAATTTTATGGTGACGTCTTTGGAGATTCTGCACATTCTGATGTTATTCCAGATGCTTGGTTTATTTATTTAAATGGAGTGGTAGGGATTCATTTCATTTTGTTATTTTATTCATTTTTTTTAAGGTTGATAACAACACTTGTGATACTTGGGCTATGAAAAGATATTTGCTAGAGGTATGAAATGTTTTGGATTGAAGAGGGGAAAAATGAGACCCCTTATGAATCCAGCATGTGAGGCAACTTATATATTTATATTCTTGCAAAGCTAGCAAGAATATAGATATATAAGCTAAAGCTAGTTAATATTTAACTAGCAAGAATGGCAAGAATTAGCTTTTGTTAAATTTAGTATTAGCTTTTGTTAAATTTATTATGGCCCAATTAACTCAGTCCACTCTATAATAATGCACCCACTGTGAAATTAGGCAGCAGTGTGACTGTTTTCTCTATAATGAGGAAACAAAATAATAATAGATGGAGGTGTTTGTCATGAAGGTTAGCCTATTGTCCCCGTGTGAGTATGTTCAGGTTGGGAGGGCAGTTTTCTCAGATGAAAGGCACACTAAAAACACAATCCATTACCATCCATTACAGGCCATTAGTTTTCCCAACACACTCTTAAGTGAAACAATCCTGTTTATTGATGAAAAAATAAACCATCAGCAAGAACGGGGCAGACACAAACAAAATCAATGACGCATCTAAGCAGAGAACTCTAACAAAGCAGAAGACAGTAAACTGCGCTGAGAGGTTTCTGCTAACTTCTGTTCTCACCCCCCCCAAAAAAACAATCTTAGTGTTCAGTTTCCTTCTGCCATTCATATTTTCACCGCCTGGTTTAAAAAGTGATAGTAAATACTCAGCGAGACCTCCCTCTCGCTGCCTCTGTCGCTCATACACAGCATGTTGTTGCTCTGTTGTTTTCTGGTGCTCTCTGGCTCGGTCTGTACGTGTGGTAGGATTGAGGGAGGTGTCAGCAGCATAACACACAACAATTGCTGTTTACTTGTAGTGAAACACTTTAGTGCTATATAAAGAGAGCACGGCTGAATGTTACAGCAGTTTTGGGCCATTTGTTGTGACGGCACTTTGTCACGGAGATTGTTCCAACTGCTCGAAAAAATGGGATACCTGCCCAGGTGTTGGCCCCTGTGTGGATTTTTTTTTAGATTTGACAGATATTTTCACTGTATATTACAGCCTGATAATAACAAATAGTGGGGTAATACAGTGTAATTCATAGTAATTACGAAAACTTGGTACCAACAGTGATTATAGCTTGAATACAATTGGACTGAAATTAATGTAATATGGCAGTGTGGGAACACGTGATCAAAAGTTTGTATTATGGTCTGGTTTTTTGTTTTTTTTTTAAGGTTCTGGTGGTTTCACATTGTATCGCTATTACTAGTAATGAAGTTTTTATTTAAGCAAATCCGTCTTTAGGTTTAGAGTCACACTTTTTTCCCCCTGTCATGAGTGTATGACTTATAGTGGCATGAAAGTGCTTTATAAGTGGACAAAAATACCACCACACAACCAAAACCATAAATAATGGCTCTTTGGCTTTGTTAACAGTATTTTTCAAAGGGCCATAGAGTTGTCCTTAACAGGCTGTCTGTAATACTAAGAATAATGCAAAAACTTCTTCTGTAGCATCTTGCTGAATCAGTGCTAATTTAAATAAGTCTATATTTAAAAAAAAAAAAAGAAAAGATAATGATAAAAAACGGTCCAAAATATATCAAACTAATGAAAAATAAAATGTCCAAGTAAAAGACAGGGAAGGAAAGAGTAAAAATTTAAGGTGTTTCTAAAACTTAACAGTCGATCAACATTCCTACCCGCATCTATGACCATGAGCTTTGGGTGAGGAAAAAATGGGATTGTGGAAACAGGCGGTGGAAATGAGCTTCCTCTGAAAGGTGGCTGGACGCTCCCTTAGAGATGGGGCGAAGGTCGAAGTACAGATGCTGCTACTCCACATTGAAAGGAGCCAGTTGGTGGCCAGGGAGATGCCTAGACCGCTCGCAGCGCCCTCTGCCGCTGGGACCCTAGCCCTGTTAAGCAGCTAATTTTGCTAATCTTATAAGAGGAGGTTTGTTCCACAGCGGTCTGGCTAAAACAATAAAAGCACATTTTCCCCTTTTGTTTTAAGCCTGGACGGTGAAACCTGCAACAGTAATTGATTCTCTGATCTGACAGGTCTGGGGCTTAGGCTTTTATATCTAATGAAAGAGGTTTTCAGTTATATTGTTCTAAAGTATTGGTTTGACCTTTACAATATTTCTAGTTTGTACAAAGCAAAACTGAACTAGGCTTTTGACCTGTTTTGAAACTGATAAATGCCTTATTTGTGAGAAGGTTGCTGTGGTTTGGTTATTAGTTGTCCAAGGTGAGTAGTGACGCCATCAGAAACATAATTGGGACCAGTAACAAGGATTATCAGTAAGACGTTAAAAGTCGGACTGCTTAATGTGAGTAAGGCCACTTGGATTTAAAGTGTGCTGTAAAAACTAACCTGTGGTGAGGAAAATCACCTGTAAGCCTTGTGTAATGCATCGTCATTTCCTCACCTGTGGGATGAGCTGACCTCCAGTGAGAGCACGGTGATAGACAAAACAACCAAAAATGAGACGGGCCTTCTTTGAACTGAGAACAAGACAAACAGCAGATGCAGCTCCTCTTTTGGTCACAAGTTATTTTGGTACCTCTGGTTTCTTTTCTTCATCCTCCATTTGCCTACACTGGTCTTGAATGCAGCTTTGAGCTCCTCCCAGCTGTTAACAGGCTGCTATGCTGCCTGTCTAGCTATTATTATGTCCAACATGCTGTTCAGTGGTATAAATTTTAATAATGTGCAGATAAGTTGGTTTCAAAAATTTTTATGTACTTTGGTGTTCGTCCTGTGGGACAGATAGCTGTGGATCATTAACTTTTAAATTAATGTTGTATTCATATAGTTAGAACTGTGAGTGAGGAGGCTCAACAGTCAATACACTCCTCAGTACTAATATTTGCCACTGACACACTATAATTCTAACTTTACTTTTGACTTGTAACTAAGTTTACAGATGTAACAGTTTGAGAAAATATGTTCCCTACTTATGAAGCATAAGCAATCAGGCTGTCTAAAACCAAAGGCATTTATTAAATAAAGATCCACAGGTGAAATGTAGGTGGTTGAAATGTCAGCTAAAGATGTAGACCCTAAATCTAAAGAACAAAGGACTGGATAAAACGGAGGAAGTCAGGTAAGGCTTGGATCAAATGCATCATTTTAGTTATCCCCAAAATAGAAATAGGATTCTTGCCAAACATCACTCTATTTGGATATTAACTTCTTAAGTATGTGTTTTCGGTGTTCCTCCCTGTTGCTACTTTGATGCTAGATTTATCTGCTTTTTTTTTTTTTTTTTTTTCTTTAAAAAAAAAAATACAAAACCCAGAGTCACAGGAGTGAATCCTAAAACCCAAAAGAATTTGCATGTATCTACTTCTGGTAGGCGTGTGCAGTTTGGTGAATTATAAGTTAAGTGCAGCATAAAATGCGTAACTAAAGGGTATACCTTGTGCAGTGGCAGTTAAACTTCAGAGATCAGTAAAAGTAAGTTGGCTGAGATTATCTTGCAGAACAAAAATGTTTAGGTATCATAAACATTTTTCCCACAGAGTTTATTCTCTGTATTAATCCAAGAATATGGACAAATCCTATTGAGGGAACCCAGGAATTGCCATACTTCATTTAATAAAATCTGTGAATAGTGTCCCATAGTTGTCTATCATGATGCTTCTGCAACTGAAGGGAAAAAACCCCCATCATAAAGCAAGAGCTTAGAAGCAAATTTCAATGCAGAAAATGCACAAAAGAAAAAAGATTGCTTTGTAATTGTGACAATCCTAAACAAAGAGAGATTTCTTCTGTAAAACCCCACCAGAACATCTGAACACTAGGTCTGTTAAATGTCAGTGCCAATAATAAATGAAATCGATTTGATGAAAGCCAGCAGTGAGCGACTCTGCTCAGTTTGGTTCCATCTGGTCCAGTCTGCTGTGTCCTCAGTAGTCTGAACCAGCTCCAGTAGACCTGACTAACTTGGGTCAGGTCAGTTCAGGTCATTTCCGCTGTGTGCTGTGAATTTTAGGGATCTCGTTGATCTCCCCACAATGAGCAACAGGCACGACACGCACACACCGGCTCCCTGCACTGCCAGGGGGAAGATTACATTCAAAACAGCAGCAGCAGAGATAGCCATCATGCTGCCAACCCGCCCACATTCCCCTAAGCTTTCACACTTTGAAACACACTCACACACTTGTTCAGACCAACAATAGCTCCCTTTAAAAAAAAAAAAATCCTCATTCATTTTAGTATGACCACTGTGTTGGCTCAGCAGTGGTTTCAGCACAAGAGTGCGTGTTTTTTTTGTTTTTTTGTTTTTTTTTGCCAAAAAAGTCTAACCCGTTTTTTAACTTGTTCAGCAGAGCAAAGCGCCGTGCTAGGTTGGCTGTTAAAGACATGGAAATGCATGTTCACAGATGCTGATTGAACACCACTTCAGGGATGCAGCTGGTTCTCAGACGCTCTGCTTTGGTTTGGGTTGCATAGGTGGTGCTGGCGTTTGTGGATGGAGTATTTGAACGTTTTCCAGATAAATTTTTAAAAAATGTTTTCCATGTTGTTTTTGATGATTATGTTTACCGTAGTTTTAAATGAAAGCTGGCAAAACCTATTGTATTTCTGGAGGTGACTACACATATAAGCTCAGCTGTGGTGCAATCTATTTTACATTACAGATGTATCTGCCTTTTCCTGTTACTTTGGGCCATTCGGTGAACAAAATCCTGTTTCATCCTGACTGAATTAAAGCCCAGGATAAATTTTATTTTTCTTGGTGCTATTATGTATTGTTTAACACAAGTTAGATTTTGATTTACATTGTTTTTCTAACAATGTTTGGATTTCTTTGTACTTTAATTATAATTAAATTAAAAATTAAATAAAATAAATATGAACTCCGCTAAACTGGCCACATTTATTGTCTAAATGTGTACGTTGTTAGGGGAAATTGTGACGGAGACGCTGTGTTGTTACAGTTATTTGTTTGAAAAGTTTATTGTATTTAAAAAAAAAAAAAAAAAAAAAAAAAAATGGAGGAAAAGGAGGATTAACATACCAAACACTAAATGTCCTGTTGCGAACAGCATGCGTAACACATTTATCTGGCGTATGCGTAAATTTTAAAATGCTGCTGATTTCATCTTCAGTCACGCATTTTTATTTTTAGGCTTTAGTAGGATGCCACTGTCATCCCCCCTAAACATGCAGGCAATGTGCTGAATCATGGCCAGCATTCCTGTGGCCAGAGCACTGTCCAGTCAGCTGCAGGAGTTTAACACACACACACACACACACACACACACACACACACACACACACACACACACACACACACACACACATACATGTAGAAGCAAAAATGCAGTGCCTGACTTTGCTATAGGCGTAAGGATTGCTGCCTCTTTGTACTCCATGTGTTTCATAGTGTTTGTTCTGCTTCTGTCATTATGTATCTGTTCGCCCAACAGCACAGCTACCAAAGGTCATCCCAGGATAACGCAGACATAGTTATTGATAGTTGTGAGGGTTTTTTTGTTCCCCCCCCCCGATCGATTGATGCTCTCATCATTCCTGCAGACTATTTTCAAGCCATTTTCTATAGTGTTACTGGATCCTATGAGATATGTGAAGTTCTCTGTTATTGTGAAAGTAAAACTATGATATTGTAATGACTGAATTTTATCACAATGTATTGAGAAAATGTGGGGGGAAAACCCCCCCCAACAAATAATAGCAATGATGCTATCGTATAACAAATTAAAATAGAGGTGGTGAGGGAGTCTGTAAACACCAAAGTAACAATTATACAACTACTCACGATATCTGGTGTAATTAGTGAAGCTGTATCAGGATTTCATTTTTGAAAAGTCATGGCACATCTAAATGGTGTTGTATCCTGTGTAGAGAAAAGACAAGTTGGATGTTAATCACTACATTTATCACTTGATTGTCATCACGGCCGTGCCCAGCTCATTTATATTTAAATGTTTCTGCCCATGCTAGTCAGCACCAACAGTTATTATTGTTTTAAATTGTTCTAAAGGAATGACTAAGCATGCTTGAAAAACAAGTGTTAATTTGGTCTTTTTAAGTATCAGTGAAAGACATTTGCAAGAGCTGCTGTGGTGTTGTTACTACAAGTCTTAATGGGTAGTTGAAGTTATCTGCCACCAACTAGGGCTGCAGGTTCGATGGACAGTACCACTCGTCTCTCCTGTGATACAAATGAGTGAGGTTAAAGACAGCTGTAAGAAGTAACACAATTCTGCAATATAATGTAGAAAATGTTTTATTTCTGCTGTGTCCAGGGTAAACTGACATCACAATGTGACTGAAGCCTTGTGAAACACGTTCATGTAATATTTGTTTGGCCAGTGTTTAACTTTGTCCATTTGACTGTGTTTTTTTTGAATGTTTTGTGAGCATTTTTTTTTTTTTTTTTTTTTTTTTTTTTTACCTTTTGGACTGTTTAGATAACTACTGAAGTAGTAGCAGGAACAACCTTAATATTGTTATCGTGACAGAACAATGATAGATAATCAGTTTGCTGTTATGAGAAAATCAGCAAACATTTTAGGTTTTTGGAGGTTTGAAGTAGAGCTATGTCACTTTAAATGGACCTGTTGTGCTTTTCTGTATTCTGTCATATATTTACTGTTACAATGGTGGGTGTTACTATTAAACATGCTCACTATGTGCAAGAAATTCTTTTGGACTTGTTTGAACTCTTGGTTTAAGGCAGTTGCCACAAGTTGAAAAAGGATGGATGCCAGCAGAGAAATGTTTTAAGAATCCTATTGATTGGAAATGGGTTAAAATAAAAGGCTTATCTATAAATACCAAAGCTAAACAGTTGTTGGGTTATCTCAGGCTAATGCAGTCTGATACTTTGTCTGCTTCACTGTGGTGATGTGAGAGTTTCAGTCAGTCGGGGTGCTTTCCCATAGGCTTCAATATTCATTCACTCTGGCTTTGTGTGAGCTAATCCCCTTCTCTATGCTCTGTGGCTGAATGAGGAAGGCTGCTGGAGGGAGGGGGTTTACCCCCCCCCCAAAAAAAAATAGTCCTGGCAGCTGCTTCTCTTATTAACATGAGTAAAGCACTGAGATACTTCTCTCTGTCCTGTACTTCAGTGTCTGTACTAAACAGTTTCCCATATAATACTGGGTATATTTAGGTATCAGCAAATATTTATATGTAATACATTTTACTTGTGTGTCTGTGTTGACATGCACTTGGATGCACACACTTAATAACAATAATAACAAAAAACAAGAGTTTTTTTAAACTTTATATTTACTCCAGGTGTCTTTAGACTACAGATTCACTTTTTCTTTGGGTTTTTTTTGGGGGGGGGGGGCTGCTGTTAGTTTAACTTTTGAGAACTACTGGCACAGTATCTCTGACTATACTGTCTTTGTTTGCAGTCTGTAAACAGTGCTGTACTACCCCCTGCTGGTTAACAAGCGGTGACTGCCAACAGACACCAGGATCATCTTATTGGATGCAGACTAGGACTATCAAGGGATGGACTGAATGCTGCTTCTAGTCTTGCTTTTAGCGCATTTTATACCTAAGAGTCCTAAATACGTTCTTCTTTCAGTCCTCCTTCTCAGGCATGCTAGCTGTCCTGCTGGGAGGAAAAAGCAATGCAGCAGAGCTATAAATTCATAACCTGTAAAATCCTTTTTTAAAAAAAATAAATAAATAAAAAAAAAAAATTCCTCAGCACATGCAGGATGGCCGATTTTTGAGCAAACAGAGGTTGTTTTTGTTTTAAAGACCAGTTTTCCAAACTGTGATCAACTTTTCCTCTCGTTACAGTAAGAAATGTCCAGTTTAACCTGCCTGGTCCAGGAATGGTTCTTGTTTTTGAGTTTCATAGCCCATTTACTTTTATATTTTCTTCATTCATTTATTTTTTTTTTCTATGTTTAATGTGTCTTTAACAGCACTTTTTCCAGAGCACTTGTTATTCATTACATATTAAATGTATGTATTATTACATATTAAATATATGGATTAACACTTTCAGAAGGGCAAGTCTGGATGACAGAAAATCATAGCACTTTCTGGTTTTTCCAGAAAGTAGATTAAAGAGTTTAATTTAACTAATCTTAACTCTTCTGTTAGATGAAAGATGTGAGGAAAGCCCTGTAAAGTCAGATGATTGAGCAGCACTACAGGTTTTTCCTTAAATGGTAAATGGCCTGTATTTGTATAGCGCTTTACTTAGTCCCTAAGGGCCCAAAGCGCTTTACACTACATTCAGTCATCCACCCATTCACACACACATTCACACACTGGTGATAGCGAGCTACATTGTAGCCACAGCTGCCCTGGGGCGCACTGACAGAGGCGAGGCTGCCGGACACTGGCGCCACCAGTAGGCAACGGGTGAAGGAAGGAAGAAGTAAAGCATGTTCATGTCTTTTCTCCCCCCCTTTGGCTATTTGACATGTATTTTAACTCCACTTATGGGGAAAAACAAGGAAAAAAAAATCAGTCCTGGTAACTTTTCTTTGTGGGAACCAGATTTGTTTTTATTTTAATTTGCAGGGAAAGCTCTGGCGTTGGGGTGACCGAGGACAATGAGTGGTGAAATGTGAGAAATGCACACCTTTACTGCATGGTTGCTTTAATGCTTTAAGGAGTGATTAGACTTGATGAAAAGAAGGGTTGGCTGTGAAAATGGTACACTAATATTTTCTCACAGTGCCTGTAAGTACCTGAGCACACTATATGGGGCCTAATATAAACAGTTGGTAGACATTAGCTGTTAATATACTCACCTGGTTAATATTAATGTGCTCATGCTAAATTAATGATAGGCCTTTGAAGTGAATATAGGTGACCTTCTCATGTAAATGCAGCAGTTATCGGTTTAAGATCACAGTCTCGCTTATATACTGCCCTGTTAACTGTAGTAGAAGGCTGTTAATCAAGTCCATTTAGTTATAATTGGAAAATGCAGATGCAAGCAGAGGCTGCCTCAAAGACAAAAGAGACAAATCTATTGGTTGCTTTAAAAAACATTAAACACTACATAGCAGTTAATATAATCTGGGAAATTATTATAAGTTTTCAGCAGCCAAGAGCTCATTTTAGGCTTCATTAGGTGTTGGTTCAAGACATGGTCTAAGCCAGGACCATAAACTTTTCCTTCATTAGTCTTTTCTTAGTCTGGAAATAGGCTTAGTATATGTGTGGGAAACTTGCTGAGAGTTTAGTTTAAACCAATTAATCAGCATCATTTGACTAGGTTTATACATAAACTAATTTATAATGAAGAAAAAATGCCTCAGACCTACTGTGTATCACAATCTAAATTACATCAGAATCTCTTTATGGCTGATTATTTATTTATTTTATTTTTTTTCCTGTAATTTTTGAGATGCTTTGCTTTAATGAGGTATCAAGGTTTCACAGGCAGTTTAATTCTCTGGAGTATCAAAGAAACCTTTTTTTTTGTTTTGTGTGTGTGTGGTGTTTTTGGGTTTTTTTTGTTTGTTTGTTTGTTTTTTTAAATGTCAGAGAAGGTTTGTTTTTGAGAATGGTGAACTTCAGCTCACAAGTCAGTTTGTGAGATGCCAAATTTGAATTATTTCTCTGAGGAGAAATTCACCATAAAGTTGTGTACAGTATGAAGTGTGCTGAATTAGAGAAAGTTTGGCTGCAGGACTGTACCAGCAGATGGCAGTGTGTGCAAACTAATACTTCCTAGTCATCCTCAAACGGGCAGTGTCATTAGTAGTATAGCCTTGCCTTGTCTGTGACTGTCTGTGACCGTCAGCAGTTATTTACTTTATTTCTTATTTGTAAAACGGGAGGAAAAGATGAAGCAAAGAGAAATTGATTTCCTTTTAGGCTCAATGCTGAGAACACTCTTGAATGAAGTTACAGCTTCTTATCAGATGCTTTATGCTGTTATAACTGTGTGTTAGGGAAATGCAATGTAATAGGCCTGAAGGCTAGGAATGGTAGGAATAGCGTATATTGTCACAGTCACTTATGGTGTGCCTCTTGGTGTAATTGTAAATAAATTGTTAGTATCAACTTGTTACGGTCAAAGAAGCAGAAGGACAGAGGAGGCATAAATGAGAGAAATGATGAGACCGTAGTGTTTTCAGGCCAGTTTTCTCAAGGAGTTACAGGAGAAAAGCTGAATTGCATCCTGGTTGTCACCGCAGGATGGTGCTGATGTTTTATTGTCATTTTTTGAGTTTACAGTTAAAGGTATGTGGTGGTGTTGGGCTTTGGCTGTTATTTCCACTTTGCTGCAGATCACTTGTTTGTTTAGCTTTTTTGGTAAATCCAGACAGTATTTTATGAATCATCTTTTTGCTAGTTTAGCAGTCAAGCAGCTACCCAGACTCACTTATCTGATCCTCATGTTGACAAGCTACAAACAATATATGTACCAACCAGTATATGGCAGCGCCTCCTAGTTTCATCATCACCAGCTGGCACTGTTGAGCTGTAATTAGTCGGAGAATACTTCTCATAGTTATCACATGACTTAACTCTCACTGTAGCTATGCTTGGACATTTATATTCGTTAAACATTTGAGAAGAAGCTAGATACAAAAGCAGAAATATCCAGATAAGGGTTGTCTCAGTGAAAGCGGCGTGACAGAGCTTGCAGGAAACAACATTTTGTTGTTTGGTTTGTCAGTAAGCCGCGCTTATGATAGCTCTGCTGTCGTCAGGGGTTTAGGTGCGGTGACGGTGGCGCTATCATTGACTAATCCACTCAGTGCTCCGTCCTCGTGTCTTCACTTGTAATCTTACATGAGTACAAAGAGGAAACTGGGTCAAGGATTGGCGCTTAACATTTCCAGTTATTGATCTGCTGCTCCTCTTCTATCAGCTGATGCTAGGTAAAGAAAAACGGAATAGCAACATTTTGTTTCTCCTGCATTACAAAAAAAACTCATACAAAGACACATTTTTGTATCATTGTGTTTTTGTTGGTAGGCATTTGTTGTTCTGAAGAAGCCTAAGAGATTTGGAAAAAGCAAAGCATTATTGATCTTAGTGCACCCAATTTCCTCAGTGATCCATCACTGATCAATTCTGCTGCTCCCTGAACCTTCAGTGTCTATATTTGTATTTCCACAGCTCAAATTATTTTGCAGGTAGCAGCAAAAGGGGGGGATGGGAGAGAAGCAGCAGTATGTAGAAGGCAACCAAATTAATCAAAAGGAAATGCTTAGGATACTTTGTTTGATAGGTGATGGTGAGATAAAATGGTAGGCAACATGGAAGTATTGCACTTGTGATGTGAACTAAAAGCTGTAAACTCTTATCAAGTGTTTCAGGATATTTCTAATGTTTTTCAAGATGCATTACAGATGGGGAAAGTTAACTTTAGGAAATACTGGAAAGTGGAGATGCTAATCTGAATAGCTTTACTTGATTATTGACAGTTTTATCCTACCCTTAAGCTGCTGGTCTGAAAAAGCCCTAACCTTTTTAAGGGGCTTGTGCTTTATTTATAGTGCTGCATTGAAGTCGTGGCGTAGGTCTATACACTTTACCATAACCTCATGCACCTTCCCAGAAATGTGTCTACACAGACCTCAGGCCTGTGATTGATCTGTTTGGTAATAATACGCTGTGTAAACTCACCATATTGATCAACACAAAGATCATACTTCTGTGAACTAAATGTAACGGGTTGTAATTATATCTAGCTTGCTTGTTACATTATAGAAATGGATAATAATCTGGCAGTGTTGATATGAGGCTTTTCTCATTTTCACAGCTTTGAAAATTGCTGTATAGACTCAGAGCTCAATATTCCTCAGGCATTATGTAGATGGACTGTGAGGGTTGGTGTTACCAAGAGATGATGTGTAAAGCTTTGATTGTTGCACTAGCCAGCTGACCACTGCTGCAGTCTTTTCCTTAAAAGATGATGATGTCACAGCTCAGAAAAAACCCCTCCACATCAGGTCTGGTGGTGGAAAAGTGAAAATGGGGACACAAACTTATCATGGAGGTTGTCACTTTATTTCGTGTTATCTCCCACTCTGTCGTCTGAGAATGTCTGAACTCCTGCATTAATCATATTACTCAATTAACATATGTAATATCTCGTAGTGCAAACAGGAAGTGCACCTTAAATGTTCTCATTGTGAGAAGCTATAATTGTGCATAAAGAGTACAGCGCTTGCTTTTTAGTAGCGTGGTGTCATCTGTTTTTGTTCTGTTACATCCTATTAGCTGCTGGCTATTCATTAGAATAATGCCCATCCCTAGGAGAGACCATTGTTTAATGCACATCATCAGCTCTAAAATAGAAACATATGACTGTGCTGATGCCGCTGGCCAAAAAGAATTTCAGTACCGCTGCTTCTGCCCACTGCTTTCCCTGAATTGGCTGAGAAACCTGCTGAATATAGAGGGAAATTTGTTGAGATGTAGAGCAGGGCATGAGAGGTGCAGATGACTCAGTCAGACTTGTGTGTCTGTATGAGAATAACAGCCTCCCACCAGCCAACACAAACACACTTAGAACACATTGTGCTAGCTTTTAAGGTGATGACTCTTTAGAAGGTGTGAGTTGTAAAGGTTTGTAACCCAGACATCAGTGTGACTCAGTTTTCAGCCTGTTCCCTCATAGCATTAAAAATTAACAGAAAGAAACACTGAAACTGAAGGCAGAGAAACCCACAAACAAGCAGCATCTGATACTGGCTGATATAAAGGTTTGGCAGAGCATCTCCAGGGTGAAAACATAGCATTTGGTGGTTTGGGCATTCAGCTACTGACTGCAAATTTTCTTCCAAGTACAGCAAATGGTTCCTATAATGAAAATTGGATGACTATGGGTAAAAATAGCTGTAATCGCAATTTATTTTACCATCAATTATCACCATAAATTATACTGTTTACTACTTGACTGGAAAAGCGTGGGTGACCTTCCTTTGCCATGTGAATGCAGGGCCCTTTTTCCATCTGCCACCACAAATACAATGCGCCTGTGTGGGGTAACGGTGCTGATATATCTGTGATAGGGCAATATCAGCTGATTTATTGATCAGTCACTTTACAGGACCATTACAGATGTCAGAAATATTTTTTTAGTTTCTTTTAATTAAATTTGTCACACAACCAAGTTACCAGTCATTAAAATCAATCCTGTGTAGAGGCCCATAGTTATCAGTGCATCGTTTGGACATGCTTACAGCCTTTTTCTCCTCCCCTTTTATTGCTGATGTGAGCATCATTTCTGTCCTCTGATGTCTGGACTCAGAGCACTGTGTTTTCTTTGGCTGCTAATCCTTTTAATGCCAGGTTTCACTCCGCATTATTCAAACCTGCTGCTCACAAACCATCACAGCTTACGTAACTGTGTGTGTGCATGCGTGTCTACAATTATGTGTAAAAGAGCATTGTTTTATTCGTAAGAACTGAATTTGGTGCAAGGCTGATTTAAACTGTGCTATATGCATGTTGTGTTATGGCAAGAGACTTCAGGTAAAAATGCGTTTGGTTTTATTCACTGGTTTTTATTCATAATGAATTATGAGTTACTGGTTTATTTTGCTTTTATAACATGTCTTTTTTCAGACTAGTGGAAAAATAATGGCTTAAATACATCATCAGGTATTTATTTTCTTGTTCTTTGTCTATTGGATAGTCATGCAAATTGAAGCCTGTTGCATATGTAAACAGAAAAACATTGTAAGTAAAGTGAAAGCAACATAACAACAACCGTGGTGCCCCACATTGCAACATATTAATGACTAACCCGTGCTGTGGGATCATCTCAGACTTTCTCTTGGCTGAGATTTGGTCCATTTTCAGTGTCTTCTCCCTGCCATGTGATGGCATGTGTCTATGCTGATCAGGGACTTTAACTTTAGTGAGGAAAACATTTTACTTTTACTTTAAAGGCGAATCTTCTCTTTTTCTGGTTTGCGTCACCTTTTCACAGTTTCACTACGGCTTGGCAAATGTTTGCAGACAATTCAGCAACTAACCTGCAATCCATGGGTAACTGATCACTGATGTGCCATGTGAAAACATCTTTTTAACTTCAGTAAACACTTCGCTGTTGATTTTATTCCCCAAAACCATAACCACCCTGAAGTCACACATGCACCGATAACACCCCCCCCCCCATTTTTTTTCTTCCCACTTCCTCTATGGACCACCACTCTGCAATACCAATTCTATGTGCAATAACCCAACTGTATATACACAACACTATTTATTACATATTACTTTTTTTTTAAAACCGGCTTGTATATTTGTACATTTTATATATATATCTATATATAGATATAGAGATAGAGAGATAGAGATAGATATCTCTTTTTCCCTCTGTTAACACGGTCCATATGTATATAGTGCTGCAGAACTGTGCCCCCCCCCCCCCAGCATGTTTGCACTGAGTAGGAGATGCTCTGTATCTCATTGTACAACTGTATAGTGACAATAAAGGCATTCTATTCTATTCTATGCTATGCTATGCTTTTGGCTTAATCATTCATTTTTGATCATATTACTTTTTTTTTATTTTTTTTTTTTAAGTTTTTTGTTTTTTGTTCATGCCATATTTCAAAATGGAGGATTATCAGTCGTGGTAAACCCCACCCTGATAACTTGTGGTTGTCTGCTCATTAGCACCCACTCTTCCTCGTCACATCCATTCCTCGCAAAAATGCTCAACATAAGGTTTCAAAAAGAGACTTCAGAAACAGTGGATGATGTCAGTGGTATCTCTGTCCATTTTCTATAACTAAACCTCACGAGTCCTCTTTGTCATGGATGTCTGGATTTTAATCTTGCAGACCATTTATAACTTTCAGTCTTTTGTCTTTGGGAACTGAAGAACATAGGTAATGACATCATACTTAATGGGCAGGTTTGGTGGCAGTAAAGGTGACATTGTACAATTCAATTTAAATGCTTAGCTAAAAGGTCATTGCGAATACAAATCGTCAAACTGAATATTCTCATGGTTGATTTATATTTGAAATGTGCATACGGTTGTGCCTCTCTCCCTTCTCGCCGTATGACTCAGTGAGACAGTACTAATGCAGAGGCGGTGGATCTAGGCCATTCCAGTCCCCATGTCTCTGGCCGACTCTCTCCCTCCTCCTTTGCCTCTCCCCTCATGTATGACTTTTAATTTAGAGTGAGGACTGAGGACTTGCTGCTGTCAGCCCAAATGTTCGAAAAGCCCATCCCTCTGTCACGTATGGATGCCAAAATGACCACTCATCATTCCTCCCTGCTTCTCTTACTGACTCACTCAGTAGCTCTCTGTCATTCTCCATAGTCAGGGTGTCACAGTGGAAAAACCACTGCCAGGACTTACTGGTAAAGTCTGTGTGTGCTCCCCACTATCAAACTACAGCACAGCCAAAAGCCTTTACAATTCAACAATTCAATGGGCCTCTTTTCTCATCACTGGGATGCGCCAGGTCCTTTCTTTTTTTTTTTCTTTTTTTTTTTTAAACATTTACAGTTTACATTTTCCCTTCAGACATGGCAGAACTGGCTGCCATGTTAAAATAAAAGTGTGAGTTAAACCAGAAACTGTCTATTTATTAGGGATGGACAAAAAACAAATTAGAAGTAGTTAAGGAAATAGATAACATCAGAATAAAATGACTCATATTAAATTTTAGCTACATCAAAAGCATGTTATGACAGGAAACTGCAAATACTTTATTCCAACTTATTCATGTATAGCTTACTGTGAAATCTGTTGTAATGGTGGTATTAATTTTTCTACATACAACATTATTGTTCTATTTTTCTTGTGCTTATGTTTTTTCTATGTTTTCTTTTGTGCTATTTGCCTGTCAGAGACTATAGGTGAAAATTAATGTATGGCTAAATCTGGCACTTTTTTAAAAATGTGGTGTGGCTTTGTGAGAATTTCTTCCCCACCCAAAGGATTTCAGTCTGGAAAGCACCCACTGAGATAAATGTTGAGTCTTTGGTCAACCAGAAAGTTACTTTGAGATGATGATATGATGATTAGCTTCAAAAGTTGGGTACTTCCAACATGCAGTCATCATCCTCATATCTGTGAAATTAAGCAACAGAGATCACCTCAGGTCTATGGGGAGTAAATGTATGATAACCCAGCAGTGCATCTGATTTTGTGCAGTTTAACCTTTTGCTTGTGTTTAGGCTGCAGACAGGTGCAGGTCACCTGTGTGCTCAATTATTAGCAAGTATGGAGTAATTGTTTGTCTTACTAGCCTCAGAAGGAAAATGTAAGTTCATATGTACTGTAAAAGGGGGGGCTTTCTTTAATAAGTATTACTTATTTTTAAGTTTTAATTATTTTCTCTAAATAAATAAAAATCTGTCCACTGGAAATATAGTTGAATATAAAACATCATTAACTCAAAAACTAAAAAATTAGTCCTTCAACACACACGTTAGAATAAAAATAATCTCTAAGAATATGGTTTATTATCTAAAATGTAATGCCGGGTTGTGGCATGAGCTGCCCAGAAGTCATGTGATACTGATTCATATCCCCTGGATTGTGCTCATCCTTTACCTGTTGTTTCTTGGCGGGCCGTCTCTAAGCCAGCAGAGGCCCTGTGAGTACATGTTGTGTTTTCTATCTGTGGAAAGCACTAAGCCGTCTTAAAGCTGCCATCCAATGAGATATGACAAGATAAGACCCTAAAGCACAGGGTCTCTGGTCTGTCACACAACGGGCTGGCATATGTACTCGTAAAAGGACAAAGACATGATTTGGTTTGAAGTGGCGAGTTAAGTAACCAGTGTCAGGAATGCTCTTACCGTCTTTGACGGGAAACCCTACAATCCTGTTGACTTTGAGTTCAAGGGAATTTTGTAGCATTATTAATCTCTGTCACTAAAGGTTAAAGGACTGATTTGTAGTTCTTGAGACCAAAGTATGCTACAAACTGAGACTCCGCAAAATCATTTTTAAGATCTGTTTTATTTTATTTTTTTGCATATGTCTCAGGCTATAGAGACCACAGGAGCAGGGAACTCATTGGTCCACATGCTAATCTGCGGTGATGGTTTATGTAACTCCTAGTATCACATGATCACACGTCACCACCAGCTCAGTAACTGGCTGTATTCAGTAAATCACTCACTAGTCAGCCATTCAAACACAAATGAGTGACCGAGGAGAAAAAATAAGGAGCTCATGTACAGTCATAACCTGGCACGCTGCCTTTTATTCACTGTCCAGCTACAGCTGCGTCTTTTGCTGTGATCAAGCACGCTGAATTTAATAAGGCACGAGTGGTGTTTTTTTTTTTTTTTTTTTTTTTTAAACAAAAAAACCCCACACTAAACAAAGAAGGTCGGGGACACACTGCTGCTGCGCTTACTCTGGAGTGTATATGCTGCTGCTGACGGACGGCTCCATGAGAGTGCGGGGGATACGAGTGCAAGGCCATGACGAGATGGCAATGAAGCTTTTGTTCTGGGAGCTGGAGCAGCATCTCAAAAGGTAAAATGAAAACGGGGAACCCCCACCGCCATCACCACCTCACCCCCTTCCCTAAAGGGGTCTGTATACGGTAGCTGTGAATAGACCAGTCACTACAGTAGCTGCACACAAAAGGCTGCATGGCTATATTGTCCTTTGGTTCAGTCATGCAGGGCTTCAGGGGTGCATTAGCACTGCATGTTCTTTTAATTCAGCAGATAAACTGTAGGGAGTGTTTGATGTATAGTAAATGTGCAGATGGAGAGTAGACGATACACTGTGTAGTCCATGTGTGCTGCTTACTCATATCTTCTGGTGGGGTGAGTAATTAAAACCTACAGCATGCTGCTTTTTTTTTTTTTTCTTTTTTTTTTTTTCAAATTCTGCTGTTTTATTTTTTTTAATTGGCCTCTTGTTACAAAATGGGCCCATCTCCTCCATCATCTCACATTAAGTTGTCCTATTTTCGCAGCAGATGCAGCCCACAGTGTCATTTCTGTTCTTCCTGTTGAGGTGTTCTTGATAATATGCACTGAAAATGGGTTAAAATCATTGTTGTTGGTGTTGTATAAAGTACATTATACTTATAATCGTATCAGCTACATGTACATAGTTTTTAATGAAATAAGTGCTCAATAATTGTGGTCAGATAAAAGTAGAACATCATCCAGGAGCTGGGTTATTTCTCTCTAAGTTTCTTCATTAGGTCACTGGGCTGGTGTGTTGTTTCACAGCAAACTAGCGAGGCCATTCATTGGTTGGCTGACCTGCGTATGACACTGCCAGTTATTGCATGCATAGTTTAAACACTACAGTGTTCTGTAATACATCAGCGAACAGAATAAAGAAGAATTCCTGTGACTTTCATAGCAGCATTATAATGGGTTCACCGCATCTGTGGCACATGGTGGTGGCAGAAATAAACTGAAATGTTTTTAATGACTGTGATGGACTGGTGAGCTGTCCTGTCCTGGGTATACTGGGACAGCTGAGATAGGCTCCAGCCTTGGATGGATGGATGCTTTTAATTGCTGCCTTTCTTAATAGAAACAAAGAACACGCTCATACAGACCTCAGCAATGAAAACATGCCTTAAATAGAGTTGGAAAATGGGTACTAATGTCTAATTGAATTTGTGAGGTGCTTCAACTCTGGATTAGTTTTTTGGGGGTGTTTTTTTTTTTTTTTTTTTCCCAAAGGTGCAGTGTGGAGTATATAGTTCATTGGAGGGTGTTTATAGTCGTAAACATGCTGCAGCCTGGTGAGGAGTTACTTTGGGCTTTTACAGAGCGACTAAAGCTTCAGCTGTAAAGGAAAAAATGATGCTTGCTTTGTTTTTATGTCTGAAAGCCACAATTGTAATTAAATAAAATTTGATTTGTTGTTTCTGTGTTACCTGATACCAGTCAAAAGGTGGGAAAATGTGAACTGCATCTTTCTGATGGCCAGCAGGGGACGACTTTTCTGGTTTCTGAACGACTTAAGTTGTGCAGAGTAGGCCTGGGTATCACAAACAAAAATGCTGCATGATCTTCACTGGCAACTATTCGAGTTTTCTTTGAATTCTGGAGGCAGTAGATACAAATGTAGTAGTCTGTGGGCAAAAGTTGGTGCTAGCTGGTTAGGATGCCAACTTGCAGTTTTACTAAATTAACTTGGACAACTCACATTTGCAAAACAGTACATGTGTGTCAAATTTGGCCCACAGTCAAGCTCAAGCACCAGGATATTTAGACAAAAACGACTGCACCTCAATGAATATACAACCCAATTACAAAAAAAGATGACTGAAATCTCATAAAAACATATTTTATTCAGTAGAACACAGAAAACTATCAAATGTTTAACCTACGACATTTTATTAGTTCGTTACGAATATTCACTCAGTTAAATTTTGATGGCAGCAACACATTTCAGGAGTTGCCCTGCCTGCATTCCAACTTTTTAACTAATGGAAAATCATGAAACTAATAAGACACAACAAAGATGAGCTGGGACTGCTGACCAACGAGAATCCTGTATCAGACAAGAATGGGACAACATTCCTCTGTTTGGCTGCTCTCCTCAGATGTTTATGGACTGTTGTTAAAAGTTGAGGGGATGTTTGTTTGTTAGTGGTGTATTATTATTATTATTATTATTATTATTATTATTTTATATATATATTTTTTTTTTATTTTATTTTATTTTAGTTTAAACATTTGATATGGTTTCTGATTAGCTGTGAATGAAATATGGGTTTATAAGATTGTCAGTGTCACAACTTCTTTAGAAGTGGTGCTGTAGCTGTTAGCCTATTAACCTGTTTCCATCAGTTCAGTTTCTCCCAGCCTCCGGACTTAACTACGTTTCCGTCAGAAGCTCTGGATTTATTTGATAATTTGAGTTAAAATTTTATAACCAGTTTAAAATTTTGTCCTAGAAGGTAAAAAGAAATAGCCCTCTGTCTTCACTGACGAGGGCTTTAGTTCAGGACTTTATTAGGTTTAAATCACGTGTGGGGAAACTAAGTTACTAAGTTTCAGTAGTGTTTTTGTGCAAGTTGCACCTTGAAAAGCTTGTTCATGGCTTTCCCTGGAAGTGCATCAAGTTTTTCAGCGTAAACACGTATAGCTCCAACCAAGCCTCAGTGTAACTCTCCATATGTGTAGGTCTAATTTGGACCTTATGCGTGGGTGTTACTCCTCAGCAGCTGCTCTTGTACTGGCTATTTGGGGTGTGGATAATTGGCTAAGCCCTCTTCCAGTCAATTGACCGGAAGAGATAAGCACGGCTCAGAGCTTCTTATTGAGGTACTTGGCTTTTCGGTAAGTGTTTGACTGAGGACGAGTGTGCGGAGGCGGGCACGAGTACAAAAAACAGTTTGTTCATAGTATTGGTGCTTACTGATGCCCAAATTAGCTTAAGCCACTATTGGTAAAGGTGACTTCTGGTATCCAGCTGATGCTTTGTTTTTGAATACTTCACCTGAAAACACTAAGAATAGACCCCTCCCATTCTTCTCTATACACAGCCTGCTGTAGTACGTCATACATCAAAATGTAAAAATGCCCCAAATTTTGTCATTCCAGTTTTGCAGTTCTGAGATTTTACTGCTTTTTTGTTTGTAGATTTGGTTTCATTTTTACTGCTGGCTCAGTAAAACATGCAACTTAAATATGATGCTACAAAACTAATCGGTAATAAAAATAATTAGCTACCGTGTGCAAGTCTTAGATGTAGAGAATTGTCATTGTTTTTATCCAGTCTTTCTTAAAAAAATAAATAAATAAAATTAAATAAAAAGGCAATAGTTGTGCATCATTTGGCCCCTTGAGGGTTAAGCTCCACAATCAGTAGTACTCAGTGCCTCAGTTTTAAATCAACTTTATTGGCCCCGATGGAAAATTATTCTTGGGCGTAATACTGCAGGACAAAGGCACAAGATCATTGACACTTGTGACTATTTGTAAAACCTACGAATGCATAGAAATATAAAAAGCAGTTTTATTGAACATAAGGTACACATGCACATAAAAGAAACCATTAAAACTTGAAACGACAGAAGTTCAAAGAAGTTGTAAAGTGTTAACATTAAAATCCAAGTGAATGTTTTACACGTTGCTCTGTTCATTCTTTAGCTCTTAATTCAGGGTTTTAATTGTAATAATACAGGCATTTATTTTTTGGGGCCCTGAATTGAATTCATGGGGATGTTGAGTCCTCTTTGTTTTATACCAGCTTGCTTGCCACCGATTTGTCTTCATAGCTGTTCTGTGCTTGCTGGCGAGCCCGTTTCTCAGCTGTCTGGTTATAATTTGTATTCTGACCTCCTGATGAAACATTAACTCGATCTGACCACAAAGACTGGACCTTAAGTTTCTTCACACTAGTTATGTGGCTTGATTGCTGTATAATGTGGACATGGGTGTGATCAGAGGCGTGAATGTCAAGAGTTTGTATAAGAGATTTTTGAGGACTTTGCGTGTGTTTCGGGAATGTGTGAGAGTGACCTTTTCACAGGGTGTAGGGAGGTATATGGGAGAGGGTGGTGCTCTGTGGATGCCTGATGTGGAAACGTCTGGAAATGTAGGAGTTGTTTGAGTCTGTTGGACAAAGACACTCCCATCTGTAAAGTGTGTGAAAAAACCTTTTGGGTGTGTAGATTTGAGTCAAATTAGCTGCAGTGACCCACCATGACTGCCTTAAAGACAGACATTTGATAACAGTGTAGAGTTAGGTAAGATAAGAGGTCTTTATGTTTGAAAATAGTAGCAAAATTTCCACATTATAGCAACCAAAACAGTAAACACAACCAACAACAAAACAAAATTAGTGGAAGTGAAATTAATCATAAAAGAAAAAAGCTCAGTTGAATAGGATGAAATAAAATAACGTAAAAAAGTAAGTAAGATTACGAATATGTCTCTGAAGTAAAACCTCAAAAAATGTAGAAATGGATCATCTTGCATCAGTAAGGAGGAGCATCTGCTTTATTTACTTTTGTTTTAACTTTTTTTTTTTAACCCAACACAGCCATTGCACATCAGATGTACTTGTATGTATCCCAAAAGTCTGTAATTTAATGTACTACAGCAGTCAAAATATGAAAAACAACCAATCTGAAAAAGTAAAGGTGTACAACATTATGAAATGGCACTAAAGAACTTAGTCAACTCCTCACTTTGTTCTATTTCACTAAATTGAAATGTAAATATTAAAGTTCTTCATTGGATTATTGTAAATTCCAACAAATAAATCCAGATATTATGATGAGGGACTGAGCATTTACACAAACAAAATCATAATGATATACAGACATGTATAATAGAAGCATACATGTCTACCGGTAAATGAAATGCATCATCCATATGCGCTCGAAACCACAAAACTAATCGTGTAAACCACATTTGTCTGACCAGTATTTGCCAGACAAATGTTGATTTCTTTATACATTGTTGCTCTCTGAAACAGTGAAACTGTTTATGGCAGATGAAAAATTGAATATGTTGTCTAATAAGGCTGTTATAAGTGAACATGATCTTTTTCAGAGGGTTCAGAGCTTGTAATGGCTGTTTTACAACAGCCTGCTCCCCTCACACTGGAAATCCCACTCTCTGTGTTCAAAAGGAAAGCCCAGGTCTTTCTCTCATTTTGTTTGTAATATACATAATGGTATATTCTGTGAGAGTCAACACTGTTTTATGCAGAGGACAAACTGCCTCAGTTATGTATCTTTTAAAATCTACTCAATTAGGGACTTGTGGGGTGATTGAATTGTTTGCTGAAATGTGCTTATATGGTGTTTGGCCTGCAAATATATGAGAAAGTGAATGGTCTGGGAGTGGAGGACCTTTTAATTCTGTGTATACCATCTCTGTTCCCATTTGGTAAGGCAGTTGGGTGGTTTTCAGTCTTTTAATGCCAGAATCCTTTAATAATCCTCAAAGTGCAGTACCTCACAAGGCCGCAAGGGGGCAACATATGTACATGAAATGACACTAAGTGCACACCTGAAGTATTTTACATACGTTCATTTCTGTGTAACCTAAAATAAAAGCTAAGCTGTTCTTTTGATTATGTTCTGTTAGTGCAGATTACATGGACCAAGTTGACTGTCATCTGCAGTGTTCAGTTTTATTTCTTCTACAGAATTGGAGATACCTCCAGCAACAGTAGGGAGGAAGATCTTCCTTTTTACAGAAAAAAACCCTCCAGCACAACCAGATTCATGGAGGAGCAGACTTCAGCTGTTCTGTGTGGGGTTGGCATGTTCTGCAAAGACATGAATGTTATAGGTTATTTAGTGGATCTAAGTTACCCACAGGCACCATAGACACACGTGAAAATGTATTTAAGTAATAAACCAAATGTTACCTTTAAGTTTGACCTTCTTGGATGAAAGTCTTTCTTACTGTGGAGATTACAGCAGCAGTAGCTGATACATTCCCTTTCCCTCAACCTTGTGTGTCTTGTCTAAATAATTTAGCATCTTATCCGTCCCTGAGCCATTTCTCCGTATTATAAGCTCTTTCTCATAATGGACACTGGCCCTCATGGGTGCCAATCAAATAATGCCTTAGTTTGGACGAGAGCGTGGCTGGGACCAGTAGTGCAAAGCAACTTAGTACATTTACTTGGGTACTTTACTGAAGCACAGTTTTGATCATTTATAAGTATTTAAGTTATGCTCATTCCCTTTCTGCTCCACCATATTAGGTTTTGTAGTTTGCACTCTATATTGTTACAATCTTCAGTAACTTGTTATTCAACAGATTTTTTTTCAAGCGTTATTTTGGTGTTTTAATTTTTGGTCCATGCAAAAAGTTGCATCGCTCCTAAAGGGTCGAGCCTTTATTATTCTCTGGTGCAGAAAGCTGTTGTACTACTTTGAAGCCCACCGTTTGGGGCGTGTGCAATAGTAATGTGGAGGTCACAAACGACTGGCAGGTGTGCAGATGTCTGCATAGACCTTCGTGCTCACCATTTTGAGGAAAAATGTGCATTCACTGAGTGGTTGGTGAGCGGTTGCTTGCTGTTTTTAGGTTAAATTGCTCAGGTTGTGCCAAAAAATCTCCAAGCTGCTGCGATTGCCGGTCAATTGCAAGGAATATTTTCTGCAAATGCTCACCAAATACATGTACAACGTTTACCTTCATGTAAATGTTGAGCCTCACAACTGTAAGCATGTTTGAAGAGGCATTCAGGGAATTTTTTTTTTTTTTTTTTCCCCCTCTAGACTGGTAGTTGCCAGGGGATTGCCAGCTAGTCTCTAGGCCTGTGAGTATAGATAAAGATACGGCCATCCAGCAGTGATTTAAAATTATTAAATTAAATAATATATGATTCGGGGGGGGGGGGGCTGTTTTTCGGATATTCCCCCTTTGTGCTGCTGGGCTATAATTTTATGCAGAAACCAGTCGGCAGAGCTGCAGGTGTGGGCGTTCCCTGCATATATTACGCAAACAGCCTCAGCCTCCACCAATCGGAGGTCTGCCTCTCTCTGCGCGTGTGTGGATAAATCATCCAGCCTCGTCCTGAGCTGCAGATCTGTGTGTATGCGCGTCGCTGTGATGAACTGACCTTGGCTTACATCCGTACCGCTGCAGTCAGTGCGCGAGCTTTACCGGAGAGAGGACCAACAACAATAAAAGGAAAGGGGGAAAAAAACACACAGGGAAAGAAGCGCGTGGATGTGCTACGCAGAGCCTGTAAATCATGAACAGCATGAATGCTCCGTGCTACACCATGGCTATGGATCTAGGCGTGTGCCAGCTGAGGAATTTTTCCATATCGTTCCTGTCGTCGCTGCTGAGCGCGGAGAGCTCGCACGTCCAGCTCGATAATAGGTGAATGCTCCGTCAGCTGCTTCACCTGCAGCGCTGTGCCTTTTCCTCATGCCTGTGTATCATCCAGCTTAGCTGACTGTAAACGCTCACTGTGAAGGGGAAAAAGAGCATAAAGAGTTCCTGCTTTTATAGAAAATTCCAGATACTTCTAGTAGCGACCTACATTTCTATAGAGGGAGCTCCTCAGGCTCTGCGGTTCGCTCTCCTCTATTCTCTGCATTTCTCTCCATCCATCTTATTTGCTGCTTTTCTTTTTTTCCCTCCCATTGCAGCACAGTTTGGCTTAAAATTGATTTATTTCTCTTTTCTCTTGCAGTTCATCCGGAGCCAGCGTCGTGGCCATAGACAACAAGATAGAGCAAGCGATGGTGAGTTTTTCCTTTCATTTATTGTCTTCGAATTGCTATAAGCTGTCTTAATAGGGTATTCCTTTTTTTTTTTTTTTTTAAATGTATTTTACTTCTTTAAATCACCTATATCTGGAGATTCGTCATCCCAGTGTACTTAAGTGTTTATTTGAATCTCTGGGGGAAAAAATGCTAACAAATTGTGAAATAAAACCGCTAATACTCGGAGAATAGAGTGCAATAGTGTGAGACTTCAGAACTGACGAGTGACCGACGTAAAGGTGAAAGTAGTTTAGCTAACTCAAAACTAACCGCTGGTTCCAAGTTGAAAGAACATCCCGATGATTTCAAATATAAAATAAATATAAAATTATAAGCACAACAACCGATCAAAACATAATCAAAGTGAAAAAAATCGAGCCCTTTATTTCCAGAAAAATCTAACGTCTCTGTTGTCCCTGCTGTCAGTTCTTGTTGCTAGGCAAACTGGAAGGCTGGCAGCCTGGTTATAAATATCTCGGCATCTGATTGGCTAGCACTTAAACGTGGGCCGGCTTGCTGACGTAGCACCTTGGGAATATTCCCTCTCACGCTTCTCCTTTTATCATCTTCTTATTGTATTATCCCAGATTAGATTACATAGAGACTCGCTTCTAAAGATCTCTTTCCGCTTACACCTTCATGAACTGTTAGTTTAATATTTTAGGTAACTGTCATTTTGTTGTTGTCTTGTTATTATAGCAGGTTTTTTTTTTTTTTAAACACATTAGTTTTTGCATAAGGTAATCCAGTATAATTAAGGCTGGCAGTGCTTTTCCATGAAAAGATAACACACAGCTTCAATTTAGGGATACTTTAAGCTTGAATGAAAGTTCCTGACTTTTTCCGAATAAAATAGGTCAGCTTTAAATGTTTGTTTTCCCAGATCATTAAAACTATGATCAACAGTATTTTCAGTGTACAGTCTCATGATGCACAATAGTCACACCTTAAGGCCATCAGCATCTGGTCCAGGTGAAGACATAAGACAGGTAGCTTTTTCTTTAGCTGGTGTTTGAGATTAAGGACATCCAGCTCATTTTCAAAGTCTAGTTAGATTTTAATAAATGCCCCTTAATGTTAAGAACATTTGATTTATGGAAATCAGAAAGCAACTGAAGAGGATAATAAATTAAAAGTCTGATCCAGAATGTTACTTTCTAATTAGTCACAACAAGATTGATAAAATTAAAAGGAAATTTTAAATAAATACTCACAATTTTGAGTTGTTTTTAATTTTCCCAGGGCAGCTGTGGCTACAACTGTAGCTTGCCTCCACCAGTGTGTGAATGTGAGAGTGAATGAATAGTGGAATTGTAAAGCGCTTTGAGGGTCTCGAAAAGCGCTATATAAATGCAATCCATTATTATCATCATTATTGTTATTATTATTATTATTTGTATAAGGCAATAGCTGTATCACATTTCCTTCCTTAAATTCGCCTCCCTGAGGAGATCAACCCTTGCAAAGTGCTTTATATTGTAAGGTAAGGTAGAGACCTTCCAATAATATAGAGGAAACATCAACAATCAGACGACCCCCCCACCCCACCCCTGTGAGCAAGCACTTGCTGACAGTAGGAAGGACAAACTCCCTATTAACAGGAAGAAGCCTCTGGCAGATTTAATTTAATTTTAGGTTAACATAATGTGTCGTCACCAACTTGATTCAATGTAATTTCACTCCTGACTTCAGTGTGTGCAAAGCAGCAAAAGAAGGTACTCAGAGTTTAGCGGGACTGAATAACAACAGTGTGTATTATCCTGTGACTCTTGTCCAGTGTCTTCCTTACAGTGAGGACTACAGCTTATTTAGTAAACATTGGTATTGTAATGGTGCTGTGTTTCAAATTGGTGCATACCTGTTAAATGTAAAAATGTATAATTTCCATTTGGTTTAACAGATGCTACCTGTTATTTTATCCTTCTCCTTATCAACCTCATCCTTAAATTTAAATTCACATCAAACGGTTACAATAATGATTTTTGTCTAAAGGCACAACTTGATTTACCTGATGTTTGTGGATTCCTGTCTTAAACCTCTACCTCCTGTCTTTTTCAGGACCTGGTGAAGAGTCACCTGATGTACGCCGTGCGTGAGGAGGTGGAGGTGCTGAAGGAGCAGATCAAGGAGCTGATCGAGCGCAACTCCCAGCTGGAGCAGGAGAACACGCTACTGAAGACGCTGGCAAGCCCCGAACAGATGGCCCAGTTCCAGGCCCAGGTTCAGACCGGCTCGCCACCTACCCCTCAAACGGCCGCCACGCCGGGACCCACAAGCGCCACCACCCTCTCCCAGCCCGCCACACACAGCTCCGGCCCCTCGGCGTAGCCTGGCCCAGGTGGAGAACTTGACTTTTTTTTGTTTGTGTTGTTTTTTGAGCTCTGGCACAGCTGCCGAGCCAAACTTTGCCTTCCACAGCAGGAGGCTACGCCGTTAAGATGAGAATTTGCACATTTTATCTCAGAAGGATGCAGACAGAGGGACGAGCGCGGGCTGCGCTCGGAGGCGCGGGGGGAGGGCGACAATCTTGAGATGCTGTACATGAAGTTGTTTTGAACATTTGCCAAAAAAAAGTCCCCCTCTTGTCATCAACTAGAATGTCTTACAGAGGAACAGCTCATCAGTGGGAGCAATGCTTAGATTTAAATAGAAGAAGAAAAAAAAAAATCACTGTGCCTGAGTGATGTCGACTACACCAGTGGGTGGAGCAGCAGGATTGGCAGTTTCCTGTTTTGCAGAATGATGTAAATAAAAGATGTTCCCTCTCGGAAGTTTCCAGGTTGACGGACTCAAGAGGACAACGCTTTCTCCAAATGACAAATGAAGAATGTGAGGAATCATCACAGACTCCCCCATCTGGAATGGGGGAGTTTGGGGTGGGAGGGGAGGTTCTTTACAGCAGCATGTTGCAGCATTGATGATGATGGTATGATCTTTTAGCTGTGGGTTGATGGGATGAACAAACCGTGGTTTCTTATGGAGATGATGATATTCTATTTTCAGTATTTCAACCTCCTCGTTTTTGCCCTCAAAGCTCCTCGTTGCAGTTTTCTCAGCCCCGCAGTGGCATGTAATTTAAACCTTATCAGACAGGTTTGAGACTTCTTTTGGGCTAAGCTGCATTTTTTCCCCTTTTCTTTGTTTTCCTAAAAGATTCGAGAGGGCAGAGGATGATGTATATTTCTGTATAGTGTAAGTATCATGTAAAATAGAGAGGAGGTGGTGGTGAAGAAAAACAACAGATGCTATCTAGGTCACACAGATTGATGCAGATGAGTCTTGCCCAGCCTGTGTCATCTATTTTTAATGCTGTATTTTCAGGACTGTGGATGGACGAGGAGTTTAGGATATTTAACTGACAACAAGCAGCCTGACTGTGTTGTCCATAACCCTTACTGCAACATTAACTCTTGACTGTAAAACCATTTCCACTTGGTTCTCTTTTTCTTTCTGGAGTTTTGCACTTTTTATTTTTTATTTGACAGTGAAATACTTTTGGATGAACAATATCTTAAAGTTCAACTTAAAAAAAAAAAAAGGAAAATACAAACTCTAGAGATGTTCTTTTTCATTCTGTGTATCAGTTGTATGCTCATGTTCTGTGCATGTTTCCGCAATGACCGGATGAGATATTGTAACATACATACCACAATTGCACTTGACAGCTGCACTTCACAACTTTCAATAAACATGCTTAAGGAAGAAATGACTCCTTTTTTTTTTCCTTCCCCCCTGGTCTTTCTGTCCAATCGGTGCACTCATGAATGAAAAGAATGACATCGACCACATTTGGACAAGAGTGGAGCATTAACTAAAATAAAACTGATTTTGTGAACTTGAAATAAACTAACTAGAGGAAATTGCTTTAATTTTAGGATTAATTTGGTAAAATGTTTCTGTGATTGAAAGACAAGAGATTGACGCTCTGCATGTCTACAATACTGTGACACAGTATTGGTTAACTTAAAACTTGCCTCCGACGTATCCCCTCCATATAGTAACAATGAAAAAGACAAAGCAACTGAAATTGCATTAAATTAAAAACAAAGTCAAATGAAAGAGGTTAGGTTAGGTTGGTCTCTCTGTTCGGAGCTACAGTTGAAAAAACCTGGGAACTAGTGTAATGTTAAACTGACAACCATTAGACAATTAGTGCAACTCGGCTCTTTGCAGTAAGGGAGTTGACTCAGCTGGTTGGCAGCTGTGTGTGTATACATATATGTATATATTTTTTTAAAGAAGAATGGAGCGTGACAACTGCATCAATATTAGTTTAACATCTGAAATTCTGACTGGACTCAAAAAGGAGTTTATGTAAATTTCTGTGTATGTATATGCAAACAGAAGCGATTTTCACCAGCCACTTCACATCTAATCACAGTATTATCACAGATTGCTCATAACTGCCCATTTGTCCCTGATGGCAGCCCATCTCGCTGTTTTATGCCCATCTTTACACAACAAAGTCGTTTTGAAACAAGTAGTTGCAGGTGCCCGTCTCCAACTGTTACAAAATGAATGAGACCGCTGCACATTGTGACTGTAGCATTAGTTAGAGAGGCCATTTAAATCTCTAAGATCTCCAATATCCAGGTGAATGACTTATAAAATAAACTCACCTTCCTCAGTTGCTGTGGAGGGAAAACTATCCAAAGAGGCCAGACCTCTCATGGCTTTCTTTCTTTATATGAAACTGCCTCCTATGAGCAATTACATATAACCACAATGGGCTCTGCATGTATTTAAGAGTCAGGGAATTTTACAGATTTCCATTAAGGTGACGCTAATAAAAAAAGAAAAAACCCAAACAAATGCATTTAAGCTCCTGAAAATTAGAAAAAACTCATAAATATGTAATTTGGATCAACTTGCAGATGTAATTAAATTCAGTGTTTACATATCACATAATTTCTGTTGCTAAGATAAAATTAAGTCATATACTTACCACAGTAGGTCAATCTAACAGATTACAAAAAATATGTATTATAACCACAGAGCAGTAACACAGTTAAGCAAGGTGATATTCACACTGGTTTAATGCACTGGGATCTCATTTGTTTCCTTTAGGTGGCTGAACTGAACCTTAAATATAGAAAGAGCAAAGCAGTGTTTCTGTTTGTCATTCTCAAACTTCTAAATCACCCCCTGATCCCACTCATTACTGAAAATACCCACCATCTCTGTTTAGAGGGAAACCATATTTAAACTGGAAATGCAAGATTATGTACACAAACTTCTGATAGCTACTTTACAAATGAGCCGTATGCGTATCCCGGGTGACATTTAAAGCATTTAGCTCCATCCTGCTGCCACCTACAACATGAAACCTCTGACGGGTGGAGTGAGTATCGTGCTCTGGTAAAACCGAGTCTACGACAGCAGAATTAAACGTGGACGTTTTCTAAATGCTCAACATTTATTTGAAAAAACATTCTTCATAGACTGACAGTGAATTACACAAGTATGGCACATTGTTAGCAGGAATCACTGGTCGCACAGTCACACACCACCTCTCTCGCTCTCACACACACACACAATGAATCACAATCTCCAGCCGGCGTGGTCTCAGACTGTCCATAGAAAAGCTGTCAGTACCACAGACTGCAACACTGTAAACGCTGATCCGGGGCAGGGTGGTGTCTTTAGGGTCAGCTTCGGCGGGACGGTGTAGGCTCTGGTTATGGACGCTTCTCTCCCTTTCTCTCTCTCTCTCTCTCTCTCCAAGGAGTGGTATTCATCTCTGGACCTCTGGAGGGTGCACAGGTGAGGGTTAGCCAGGCTCTGTGAGGGCATGAGGAGGGTGGGGGGGTAGAGGGCAGGGGTCCAGAGTCTTCTCCTTCATCACATCCCCATACGGATGCTCTGGATGATCTGAAATATGGCTGAGAGCACACAGTGAGACATGACGTCAAAGCCCTGATGGGAAATAAAACGGCGTAGTAAACAGCCATGACATCATTTCTCATCTAGATTCTCTATCCCGTTCCTGTGTCCGATTTCCTGCTCCAATCAGCAGCTCTCTCTTTTTTTTTTTTTTTTTCAAATGGAGAACATAACATTACACGAAGTCCTGTCAACTCTGTGACACTTTTTAAAAACGCAGCAGGTGTGTGTCCCTGTAATGTTTCATGACGCTGCCATTACACGAAAAAAGTCCGAGTATATCAGTTTGTGGGTCGCTCACTGAAACACATTGAAAATCTCATAGTCTTGAATTGAATGTGACTGAGTATTTACAAGACCTTTTTAATTTTGTGACGTTTCCAAAATTTTTCATCGTTATTGTGACAACAGAAGTATTTAGGGCTTAATCATACTCAAGTGGTAGCACAAATGCTTTACCATCAAAATACACAAAGTACTTAGAAGACAGCATGGATGGGATCGGGGTTAAAATGTAAATCTAATAACTGCGTATTTTAAGCGATTTGTAAGACTTCTGGTGAAGTTGTCATGTGGCACAGCTACATGGTGCGAGCTCCAATGACGTGATGTGAAGGTGATGCAAATCAAGATGCTGTTTCAACTTTGGAGAAAAATTTACTCCACCCTGCACCCTCCATCGTCTGAGATTCTCCCGTAGACTGAATTATCTTCTGATGCCACCGTCATCAGAAATGGAGGAGGAGCTTAATACGGTTCAACCTTTGTTTTACCAAAAAGAGACGAGTAACATGATGTGAGACTTCATACTTCACAGCACTCTAGTCTTAAAGCATCAATAGACACCCTACACCCCCCTGTGAACACACCCCTGCTCCAATGAGGCTGATTAAATGTGAGTGCTTAATAAATCTACTGGAGAGGGGATGTGGAGCTCCAATGGTCAACTGCATAATTAATTAACATTTGAGTGAGCCTTTATAAATGAAATAAGCCTTATATGTGTATATAAAACACTTAATTTAACAGTTACTGAAGGTCCAGTCATCCGAGTGAGATAATCAAAGCATTAAAGAGCTGCTGGGTATTGACCAAGGTCACAGACTGATACATCAGAGGCTCTTAAGAAACTCATAACTGTACTTTAAATTTAGGAGATCTTTATCTGGTAATTCTCCTTTTATCCTAAGTTACTAAGCGGACTTTAGGTCCTTAAAATCCAGCATCATTGACCAGTTTAAACCACTTTCTTCTGTAGATACTTAAAAAAAAAAAGAAAAGGTCCGTACCTGATCCACACACAACAAATACAAAGAGAGCGAGCAGCCAGGGACCCACAGGATATTTCTCTTCTTGTGGCCGCTGTGGAGGAGAAACACACATCATGTACGTCAGCAAAAACGTGCTGCAGAGCAAACACAGAGAGGCTTCCCTGAGCTCCCCTGCTCCTTGTCCTGGTCACTGTGTTTCTTAAACTTCAACAACTGTGTTTGCAGCGATAAACCTCAGAGTCTAATTATACACTGAAAGGTGCAGGGTCAGCACTTTTCTCTCCCTCCTTACACGATGGCTCATCAGTCAAAGGTTTAGAGAGCAGCCGTGATGAGCTCATCTGGAGGTGTTAAACCTGGACTTTATGGGCCACATGCAGCTTGATTTGATCTCAAGTGGGCTCAACCTGTAAAAGCTTTGCCAGTAACTAAAAGAAGGGAGAGAATTTGTATGTTTATATCTAAAAATACCTCTATAGTCTGAAAACTTTGACTTAAAAAAAAAATTATTCCTTTCCAAATTATTTTCTTATTTAATGAGACATTCATTCTTTAAAAAAAACAAAAAAAACAAAAAAAAACATACAACGTGTAAATATCTTAATCAGCCAATCCCAGCAGATCTGCAGTTCCTGAAATATTCAGACACCAGCAACCAGCTCGAGGACTTAGCAGCAGAAACCCTGATAATTACAACCAAAGCATACAGAGAAGCATCTATGAACCCATGACACATCGAGCCTAGAAGCAGATGGGCTACAGCAGCAGAAGACCACACTGGGTTAAACTCCTGTCCGCTAAGAACAAGAATCATTGGAAAATTAGAAAAACGAGGCCTGGTCTATGAAACTCAATTTCTGCAGCTATAGATGGCAGGATCCAAATTTGGTGTAAATAACATGAAAGCATGATTCCATCCTGACTTTCATCAACGGTTCTTGCAACGCCTTCCTAATAAATTGGCCAGTGTGTCTGTACATTGTAATTTATAGCTGGCGTCACAGTGCAAAAAGACAAAACCTTCTTGTCTTTAGCTCATCTTCGTCTAGAAATCCTTCCACTCCCGGTGTAGTACCATGGAGATCACCAGAGAAGGATTATCAGGGAACTTTATTGGAAAACTAGAGCAAAATTTACAAAGCCATTACAAAAGGTGAAACCAAGCTGACCCTCTGGATGGCTGGACGTGGCTCCCCCAGACCGCATGTTTGACACTGCTGTGTTACATGTCAGCTGTTGGGATGTGAAACGTGTGAGGAGGAGGAGGATATGTGAAGAAAACTAATGTTGACATCACTGAATAGAGTTACTGAGACTGACAGAAATGAAAAGAGAAAACCTGTGGAGAAGACAACCCTCCACGATCTCTTTACCGACCTTGAGAACAGATACTAAAGTTACTAAATGTTTAAATCCACAGCAGTGGAAAAGAGTGCAGAGAAAAATGAAAATGTGAAGGACATATTAAAGATATTTTAAAAAGTTCCACAGTCATTTATTAAAAGTAATTAACAGTAACTAATAGACTCATAAGCGCTGCGGTGTAATTTGATTAATCCAAGAAGAGCAGATAATGGAAAAAACATTAAATACATTATTTTATTTCTGTTTTTTGCTCTTATGTCAAATAAAATAATCAAACTATTTAATGATCAAGTTAACAAACTGAGTACCTAGTACATGTCCTCTATTTTATTACTACTTTTAAATTTCTTCATATTTTATTGGTGCCCTTAGTGTACACACCAGCCATCTAACATCTATTTTCACTTTTTTAATTCAGTGATTTTTGGGGGTTTTGCTTTGTGATATTTTCTGTCTATTATCAGCTCGCCATTCACCTGCACTGACCTCAGTGAAAGGTGGGAGCAGATGAGACAAACATGTTGAGTAGCAGGGATGTCAAAAGGGCAAAGACTCCACTTCAGGCCACATATTTTGGCATTAACTGTTTTTTCTTAGATTTTACAGCTTTTGCTACATTCATACTACACCACATTAATTGATTCAAAAACAATTAAATGAGAGAAAAGCTCCAGTTGGTTCTTTTTTGTCTTTTAATTTTGGACTTAACAAAAATTGTTTTTACAATTGTTTTGCAAATTTCTTTCTTACAATTTAAGCCCAAATGGTTTTGATGCTGTAGTAAGTGAAAGAAATGTTTTCTAGCATGCAGAAATTGCACGTTTTTTCAGTTCAACTCAACTTTATTTACATAGTGCCAAATCACAAAAACTGTTGCCTCAAGGCACTTCATATTGTAAGGTAACCACTCTACAATAGTGGACTTGGCGACAGTGGAGAGGAAAACCTCACTTTTAACAGGAAGAAACCTCCAGCAGGACCAGGCTCAGTGAGGGGCTGGTTGGGGGTTATGGGAGGCAGGAAAAATGTAGAGTGGTCCCTCGTTTATCGCGGGAGTTATGCTCTAAAAATAACCTGTGATAGGTGAAATCCATGAAGTAAGGAAAGTTTTAAAGTCCGTCTCCTGAATCCAAACTGGGAGCTGGTTACATAGGGTGTCAACATAAGGCCCAGGATTGTTTTTTTAAACAATTGGTCCACAGTAAAACAAACAACAACAACAACAAAAACAAAATCTCTAAAAAATTACCAAATAAATCTGATAAATAAATCGTACGTTCTTTTATTTACCAAAAAGCTTTTTATCATTTGTTTTGTTTCATTACTTATAATCATTTTTGTAAGTTTTTTTTAATATATTTATTTCTTAATAGTCTTTTCTGTTACTTTATGATATCTCAGTAATTACATGTGTAGTTCAACTTCTTCACCATGACAGAAAGTTTCACCGGTCCGACCCTCTTAGGATCAAAGTGGACTGTGTGTGGCCCACAATGTAAAGTAAAACAAAGTGATGTATTTATTGGGGTTTATTTTCCTTTTCCTTGATGACAACCAATTATTTGTTTTTAAATCAATGCATTTCACACGTGCTTTCACGTTTACCTCTGATTTTATGTCAGAATTAACGGGTTTCGGCTATTTTCCTGCCCTAACGGCAGCCTCTTCACCCGGACAGCAACATGCAGTGTCCGGCGGTCACGAGCGGAGTGAGTCCAATCTGAATAAATTACACCCCGATCCGCTCCGTGTGAAACAAAACACACCGCACATATCACGCTGAAGCTCCCGAGTCACGCTCAGCACCCTATCTGACACCTTTAACTGACAGCTGGCACCATCAGCATTACCATCACCGCTGCGCTCACGCCGGGCTGAACGTCACCTCTCTGGGCTAACGTGTCAGGCTGGCGTCCCTCTGCGTGTCCGTTAGCGGCTCACCAGCGTCTTGGCTACGTTTCCTCTCTGAGTGATGTTCTTGCTGTGCTTCTCGTTGGCCATGCGGATCCTCTGTTTGGCCACCATCTTCACCGGGATACGCCAGTCTGTTTTTAGCCTGTTGTTTTCTGATGCTGCAGGCTGACGACAGCAGCAGCAGCGGCGCCTGCGTCAAGTCACCAAAACCCCGCGAAGAAAAAACCGGAAGCGAAGTGCGATAGCGTTCAAAATACGAGCACGAAGCTATTATAACAAGTTTTTATGCTCTATTTTATGCTATTCGAAGTTTAGAAATCCAACACGTGACTATCTATATATATTTACTGTACGTTTAAATCGTTGTAAGACTTAAGTTGTAAGAAATTATACAAAATGTTTACCGTGCCTCTTACTTTGAAGGGCCCTACAGGATGTTGCATGTTGTACGTTGTTGAGCTTAAAAACAGCATCCCTATGCACCTGGCGCGTTCAGGGGCGCGCTCCAGCTATCGATGACTGAATAATAGATTATAATTGAAAATAAATGAAATAGAAAACGAGTCGTCACTGTAAGACTCATTTTCTGTACACGTATTTTGTAATAAATATTATGAAATGATTAAAAATAATCTAATTTCTATCCATCCATCCTCTTTTGCTCATCCATATCAAGGTTGTGGGTTTACATGTCTGTCATCTACCTAAATATAGCTATGCGTGTTTTGAGACAGCCTAAAAGTTACCTTGTTGTTTGCCTTAATGCCTTAACGAAGAAGGTTGAAATGTTTCTGTCTTTTGTTTTTGTTTCTTTGGTCCAGTGGTTGCCAGTCAGAAGGCCAATGGTTGCCAGTCAGAAGGCCAATGGTTTGATCCCTAGCTCCTTCAGTGTGCATGCCAAAGTATCCTTGGCCAAGCTACCTCACCCTTAGTTATCCTCAATGCATCCATTTCAGTTTGTGGGATACTTGTTTTGAGATTTCAAAGCATTTACTACAAGTCTCATTCACCTATCCAGACAGGTGCTTTTGCCTAACATTCACAAAGTTGCTTTTATTCATCTGGATGTAGCTTTTCAGTGGGAGAAATATTTTGTCACTCGTTTAAGTGACTTAATCAGTCTCGACTGACTGCAAATTCCACACCCTTAAAAACCATATATTTGCATAATGACCTAAAGAAGCACCAACAACAGGCCGTGGGGTCATGGCCATTGATCAGTGATCATGAAACTGAGTACTATTCACAGATAGTTGGGGGATGGCTGCAAGCACTGCATTGATTCTTGGTTCAGAGATGGTCATTCCTGACCAAACCAGCGTTCCTCCCTGTCCAGGATGTGTATATCCTCTTCATTGTTCATCCACTGGCCTGTAGGTGTAAATAAGACTGCAGAGTCCTGGTCTGATGAGGTAGCTCTTCTGTGCCGTGCCGTGCCGTGCCGTCCGTGAAGCCTCCTGTCATACACCATATTACTGTTGTTGTGAATGGAGACCCGATCCTTGGGGGGAACGTGCTTTGGGATTTGAAAGCCACAGAGACAGTGTTTTTAGACAATGCATCTCTGCAATAATACTCCTAAAACATAAGGGATCACTAAAGGCTTTCGCTTAAGCAACAGTTGGTCCAGTTCCTGGATCCAGCTGGGATAACCACATTTACTCAAGGCCTTATTGAAATGATATTCTTCTGCTTCCTTATGCTGTGTCCGTCTGGGATGGTGCTCATTCTGTGTTGTAGTGTCCGGATATAACCCACCTTTGACTCTTTCAAGATTCAAATTCTGTGCCTGATTGTAGGAAGCTACATCCATTTAAGAGATCCACTGCCCATGTACTGGTGCTATACATCATAATGTCCTCAGAAGTCCATGAAGTCCTGATGGGATCAAAGGTGTATTAGAGGACCTACACATTATTAAGCTGGTAGGTTGTTTTTTTTTGTAGCTCCTACACCCTGGATGCTGTTGTACTTTGTAAACTCTTTCAGTCAATGTGCCATGCCAGTAAAAGCTACCTGGTAAAGATTAATGACCAAACTGGATTTTTGGTGCTGCCTTTCTGCTCCACTTAATCGCTAGAGCTGCAGATTCACTAATGTCATTATTTTAAGGCTCTAAGTGAACCTTTTAGTATTTACTTTAACCTCTGCCTCTCTACCACAGTGTGTTTTCTGTCCCATGTCCCCCCTCTCACCCCCAACCAGTCGCTGCAGATGGCTTCCCATCCCTGAGCCTAGTTCTGCCGGAGGTTTCTTCCTGTTAAAAGAGAATTTTTCCTTCTCAATGCCACAAGTGCTAGCTAATCTGGAGTTGCCTGATTGTTTGGGTTCTCTGTGTATTACTGTAGAGTCTTTAGCTTACAATATAAAGTGTTTTGAGGTGACTGTTGTGATTTGGTGCTATGTAAATAAAACTGAACTGAAGTTTTTCCAAATCTCACTCTGATAGATAGAATACTTAATGTATTTTAAAATTCTTCCATGAGTCTGATTAAACTTGAAAATGTCAGCCAGTGGCTTTAAGGGCCAATCTTCTGGCTGATTAGTGGGTTTGCTGATATCAGAAACTGGGTTTTTGTTCATTTTGACAGCTAATTATTAAAGCCTTTAAGAGCCTTTTTTAAATAACTAACTGGCTGCAATAGTAGCAGATGTTTACACTACTTGAAGAAACTCGCACTGCTGGTCTTGTTGTGAACATTTATCAGAGTGAATGGATTATTGCTGTAAGGCGGTACTTGTTTGACACCACACTACACAATCAGGGTCAATAGACTCAGTGTTTAGACCATGTTAAATTACAGCCTGTGTGTCTGACTAAAGCGGAGCGACAAGTGCCTGGTGAGGGTGATAAGAAGGTACCCACTCTCATGTTACACAGACAACAGCAAAATGACCAATATAAGCATCAAACCCATCTCAACGCACTGAGTAACAGCTCAGCTTTTACTTAGTATGACATGTGTTTGTTTCTGTTACAGCGTCCTTACATCACGAGGAGGAGCGAGCCGGCTGCTCGCAGTCAGGAGGGCAGAGGCAGAGCAGAGGTTTCCTAGCAACTGAGTCAAAGGGTTTACTTGGAGAGGACTCCACCAATGAAGAAGAGACAGATGGGTTGTCCAAACACTGTGTACTTACAAGTGTGTTTGTACAGAGGGCCTCGAATGGTTAGATTATCAACTGCTTGACCAACTGTACAGTCTGAAATACATACAGAATACAGCATGTTGCTTTTACTTTTGTAGTGCACCCCAAGACAGGTTAACGACGGAAAAGTGTTTAACTGTTGGCAGAATCAGTCCTATAATCACATCTAATACTAATCGGACACCATGTTTATTTCTTCCAGAAGAGATCCCTCTGCCATCAGATTCATTTCGTATAATTTTTAGGAGAGCAGTCACCAACTTTGTTACTTTAACTCAACAACCTGCAGTTTTTGCACGTTTTAAAGCTTCATTAAGGGAGTATGAGTCAATGCATACATTTGATTTCAGACAGTGAAATTACAAAGAAAAGGAATACTTTCAGCTTATATCATTTTTAAAAAAATGTAAGCAGGCCATTTATTTTAACATGTACAGAAAGAAAACTAACATGCATGGCACTTGTCCATACCCAAATAACCCAAGGTTGCACTGTTTAATGAATGTAAGGGCCTCTGGACCTCTGAATTCTTTAAACAGAGTTTATAAAATTTGAAGTTAAAGAATGTTCAAAACAAAAGAGAAGACAGAGTGCAACTTTTGCTGGGTCTCTTTTATTAAAAAAAGAAAATAAAAGACTGATCTCAATGGGCCTTTTCCAGTAAAAAAAAAAAAAAAAAAAAGCAATTAACTAAACTAACCCCCTCTGATCACTAATGTAGCTGAAAGCAGAGGCATGAGCTGTGTTTAGAATAAAGGTAAGCAAAGATGACGCTGAATTGTGTGCTTCGGTGTATCAGCCATATTCTTATAGTTGTGGACCCACCTCTCAATTTATAATTGATACTTATGAATTTACAAAACCAAAGACTTTCCTGATAGGCTCCCGTTTTCTCCTTTGCTACCCCATTTAAGAAGAAGAAGGAAAAAAAAAGCTGTTTTAGTTTACGTCTCGCCTCAGGGGCAGTTGTAGCAACCTTGTCAGCGTCTCTGACCTGACTGCAAGTCTCCAGCTGCTGAGCTCAGGCCTGCCAAGAAAAATAACACCCAGCTCCCTCTGAAAATGCAAACATTTGACATTTCCCTTCATGTGTGAAACAGAAGCGCTGTGAGGAAGTCAGAGGTTGCGGCTGTGACTTCAGATCAAATGTCCTGGTGTGTTCAAAGTCGGCATCAATGCAAGACCTGAATTTGAAGCTTCTTTCTTTTCCATCCTGGGAGGTCTCCATCATCTCTGAAAGAATGAACAGTTTTGGTGAACCAAAATCAAAATTGGCATGAATAAACAACAGATTTGGATGCCGAAAAGGAAGAAATTATAAGCCCCCTTTCTGCAATGACAAACCTGCTGCTTTTGGTGATATTTGGTCAATGTTACCTAAACATTATCATCCTGAACAGTTGGTTGGTTTAAGAGAGATTAAAAACATTTTAGTCTTTTATAAATATAATGATACGGTCATTTAAGTATTCTTGCTAAGTGACCGTACTTTGTAACTTTAGGCACCAAAATCACTTGGTCACCCAGTCACATGGCAATAACTCAGCATTTAAGCCACTGAACTTTAAGCTGATCATCAGAAAGGGGAAGAAAGGTCATTTAACCCTTAAGCCAGGGGTAGGGAACTCCAGGCCTCGAGAGCCGGTGTCCTGCAGGTTTTAGATGTGTCCTTGATCCAACACAGCTGATTTAAATGGCTAAATTAGCTCCTCAACATGTCTTGAAGTTCTCCAGAGGCCTGGTAATGAACTAATCATTTGATTCAGGTGTGGTGAGATCTAAAACCTTCCCTACCCCTGCCTTAAGCCCTCTTCAGACATTTTTGTACACTTTTTTCCCCCCAACTTTTTCCTTTGATGAAAAAGATTTCCTGCAAAAATCCATGACACAAGCTTAACACAGCCAAAAATGATCGTCAAATCAAATTTTTGAAATCAGTGTCCTTTACTCTTACATGTGGTCCACACTCTGATGCATTTGCACCCTTTTGACACCTTCGTGGATCCTCAGCATTTAAGAATCTGCCATAAAATCCTCATACAAAAATATTTTTCTCCCTTTTTTATAAATCACTCAAAGATGTTTGATCAAAAAAAAAAAAGATAGTTGAATCTGGTGGAATACAGTAAAGAAATGTCAAATATCACTACTTTTCTTCAAAATGAAATGCTGACATTACAGAATGCATGGTTTTATACTGCAATGGATTTTATGGCAGATTTTGCAATGTGAGGAGACGAGCAAAGTGATGTTGAATGTAACATGGTGGTAGTTGTTGGCGGTGCCAGACACTGTAAATCCAAGTAACATTGTGTGGGAAAATTCCAGCAGATCAGCAGTTTCTGAAATGCTATGAACAGAATGGTCTGAATAAGAAAATATTCAGTTCTCTGGGTGAAAACATCTTGTTGATGCCAGAGGTCAGAGGAGACTGGCCAGACTGCTTTGAGCTGCTAGGAAAGCAGCAGCTATAACGGGAAACTGAGGTGACACTGGCTCACCAAAATTAGCCAGATAATTTTTAAAAAACAGAAACAACACAAAAAAAACCCTCCTAAACAACAAAGACAAAAACAAGCATTGCCTGGTCTGAAGAGTCCCGATTTCTGCTGCAACTTTTAAAATTATGGGTCAAAATTTGGCATAAACAGCATGAAAGCATGAATCCATACTGCCTTGTATCAGTTGTTCAGGCTGCTGCAGGTGATCATCATTTAAAACACCACAGCTTACCTGGTTATTGCTGCTGACCACATCCATTCCTTAGCCACCAGAAATGAGTACACTGTGGTTACAGACTCCAGCAGGATAAAGCTCTATGTCATAAAGCTCATATCAAACCTTAAGACCTCCAGTCACCTGATCTCAGTGCAACAGCGCACCTTTGGGATATGCGGTGGAACAGGGTCACATCATGATGTGCAGCCGATGAATCTGCAGTGACGCAGATGCCATCATGTCAACATGGACTAAAATATCTGAGGAACAGTCCCAGCACCTTTTTGAATCTGTGCCATTCTGTTGAATCTATAAGGAGTGGCTGTAGCTCAGAAAGCAGAGCAGGTCATCTAATTGGAAAGTTGGAAACTTGATCCCAAGCTGCTCCTACATGTCAAATCTTGTCCTTAAGATGCTAACCCTGATGCATCCATTGAAATGTAAATGTTATATAAACACTACTTTTGTGTGTTCTAACATGTAAAGAGAGTGCTTTGAGAGTAGAAAAGCAAGATATAGGAACCAGTCCATTTACCACGCCATGAACAATCACAGAGGTGAGTGTATGCAAGCTGTGACATTAAAAGAAACTCTTTCATGCACATTGAGTGAGACTGTTTCCATCTTGTGTTTACAGCCCAGAAATTCACTTCTACCTCTGCACCATTTTTGTCAAAACAGCTTGGAGAATTTCTGCATGTTTCTGTCCTTCCAACACAAATGAAAACATTAAGTTTCCATTTATTCCCAAACTGTGCAAACTTTGTACATTTTAAAGAGTAAAGATAAAACTGAGTTCTTGCTCTTTGTTAGAGCAGACAGGAGGGAAGCTGAGACCGTTTACAACTCCTAGACAATAATTATCCCCAAGTCTAAGGGAGAGCAGGTAGATGACTTAACATGTGCATGTGGGATGAAACAGCTAAAGGTGACTCCAACTGGGGAGTGGGGCTACTAAGTTTTACATTTAACCCACTTTGGAAAAAGATATTGTTTGAGGAGTATAAACTTAACAGACTCTGTTAAGTAGGATCCAAATTCAGAGAATTTCAGAGCTCTTTTCACTTCAAAGCATCTGTGTTGTAAAAGAGCACCACTAACATTAACCCATAACACTGGGAATATATGACCTAAATTCAGACTTGTTTACCTCAACCCTGCTACTCTAATTATAGTCCAAAAGCACCCTGTAGAGCACAAACATGTACTTCCAAGTCGTCACGAGAGGAGGGTAAACAGCAGTTAACCCAAGCAAAATAAACCTGAAACATGAGAGATGAATTAAGCTACAGACAGAGCCAGCTGGAGCGGTGGAGGAGGGAAGGAAATATTCAATGTCAGCTCATATGAGGGTGTGACATTAACAAAATAAGGTCTGTATGAAAACACAGAGACAGGAGGCTGGGTTGAAGCTCATTACATCCTAAACGAGTCCACCCTCTTCTTTTGAATGCTGGGCTCATTTACCTCCTCCCTGCTGGCCCACTCCCACTGGCCTTGATGCTGTCAGGCAAACAGAGCTCCATGTTTAAGTTTGGCTACAGAAAAACAGACTTAACATAACTGAGCTGCTGGAGGGTGCGTTCATTTCATGTCCGCAAACAGTGATGTTCATTCTCATTCCAGTCAGCTGCTCACGCTCCGAGTCCCTCACTGCTGCTGCGATGAATGTGAAGCACCATTTACACGCTTCCTGCCACACAAGCAGTCTCACAGCAAAAATGCGGATCTGCGTTTTTTCCTCTCAGCACAGCCAAATGTTTTTCATGGGCTGAAGAAGGAAGAACAACAAACCTGAGAATGTATTTGCAATTAACTGACCTTTGGCCACTAAGAAATTCACTGACGCTTTGTGGTGAGGCACAATTTAGAAAAAAGAGCTGTAATGGATTGCTTCAGTCAAGTTTATTAAATTATTTACTTACAGTTACAAGCCATTGGACATCCCGGAGTTGTTGTTAAAGTGTGGAAAAACCCTCATTCTCACATCCAGAGAGCTCTTTATTCATTATAGGGAATGGTCTACTTAATCCATTAGTTTTTTAAACTGCCCATTATTTGATAATGTACCATTAACCTATCCATATGATTTGTCTGCTCCTGGATTTATGTCCTGTGAACTAAGCACAACTGTCTCAATAGGCACCAGTTAGACGGTAAAAATTTGTGTGTGTGCATGAGTTTGGGAATGCATTTTTGTTTCTGTGTGTGCCCGTTGTGTCTGTGGGTCGGGTCTTCTACTCAATCTCAGGCCCCCCACAACTGTGGAGGCCTGTCTCACCCCATCACACTCCATGCCACTTGCTGGTGGATTGGTCTGCTCTGGCGGAGCCTACCGGCTTGTCACTTCAGCCCCCTATGGCTTTTGCACGTTGGCTGCTTGATGAACCTGGGTGACTCATTGGGATCTCCTCAGCACGTTTCTTCTCCACTAGGGGAGAATGACCAGGAAGATGGAAATGGCCAAGGGACAATTTCAGCCTCAAACTGCTTCCTGGAGAGTGTTACAGGGGAAGGACTCTTGTGGTTGTTGAACCACAGCAGCTTTCAAGATGATGAGGAAAAATAAACAGAAAGGGGATGTCTGTGATGGTTCTCAGTCATCCAGGTCAGCGGTCCCCACCTTTGTTGCAACACGGACCGGTCTATGTCTAACAATATTTTCAGGGACTGGCCTTTAAGGTGTCATGGAAAAATACAACAAAATAAAACCAGTACCAAAAAGAGAATATTTATTCATTACACACAGGGAAAAGACCCCGTTTTTTAATCGGGGTCTTTTCCCCGATAAAAAAAACAAACAAACAAAAAAACGATAAAAAGTGACAAAAACCCTGTAAACCATAAATGTCACACCTGAGCCTCAACTCTTGCACCCTGGTACCAAAAGACTCACGGACCGCTTTTCCAGGTCACTGTAGTCTGAGCTTTGTGTCACGGTCTGCGGGCAGACTGAGTGGAGAAAGAGAGAGAGGTGGACCCAGGAGCAGACACAGGTGAGGAGGCAGAACTGAATTGACATGAGGGATGCAACACAGATGACACGACACTGACAAAGAGAAACCTCAGACCCGATACTGACATAGAACCAAAACCTAGGAACAAACAAAGACATCAAGAAATCAAAGATTAACAATACAAACCAGAAAACGCTGGGTCACCGACCCAGGACCGTGACACTTTGAAAGAAAAGCATCTGTACTATAAGTTTCTTGAAGACATTTCACCTCTCATCAGAGAAGCTTCTTCAGTTCTAAGAGCAATTGGTGGAGAGTCCCAGATTTGAAGAAGCTTCTCAGATAAGAGGAACACTCTCCAGTTGGTTCCTATAATCTGCTAGTTTTTTTTTGATTCCCTTTCATACTCCTTCACCATCACTTCAACCTAAGATGTAGACAAAGCAGACTTTGCTCTGTGTCCCCTGACCGTGGACACAAGGCGCAAACTCTTGGAGCAGAGTTGATTCTATGGAGAGCACAAAATCAACTTCTAAGTGAAAGGATAAGACAGGTCTATTTCACTATACATACACTCCAAAACAAGATTAATCAGACTCTACAGGAACTCAACACTTCTACCCTCCCCTATTTTAGATGCAATTTTCAAGTTTGTGGACAAGGCTTAGTGAGCCCAACATTCGAAAGGAAAAGAAAGACAACACTGGAAATTCCATACTTTGCTAATAAAAACTTGTACTCTCAGTCAATACCGGCACAATACTTCACCCATTTTTCCTGACTGTCTTTGGTTGTGAATAACCTTTCAGACAAGAATCTCACTGAACCTGAAAAGAAAGTGCTAGCCAAACGACTCAATTTTGTTATTTCTCGCGACCCAATAGCCGATAAATTACATGTGATAGGAGCTAAACATAGCCAACAACAAGCAACACTTGAATACTTACAAGAGACAGCCGGAGCTCTAAGGTTAACGTGGCAATAGAGATTGACAGACCATGTGACTTACACGTGTTGCATTGTGGGTATGAGTGGCAGCAAAATCAAAACACTGCATCAAGCGCTAGCATTTCCAGCACCGGTAACCATCCATTCTGCGGTTTTAATCCCTACTTGCATTTTATTTGCCCCCCAAAAAAGTGATGTATAAAACAAAGGAGAACACGGCAGGTCCGTACAAAGACAGACTTGACGAAAAGGCAAAAAAAAAAAAAAAAAAAAGGTATGAGGAAAAAATAAAATCAAAGGAGTGAAAGGGTTAGACCCATACGAGCATACAGAGTGGACTAAAGACGTTAGCACGCTGCCCAACTTTCATCATGCTCATATCTATAATTATATTGTCCTAAGTGTGAGTTCATACACTCATAAAGTGTTTAGTAACTTCAGATCCCTGCAACAAGCCCAGGTCCAGTTTACCGGCGGATGGGTACAGGACCTTGAGATGTTCCGAGTAGAACAAAAGACCATCGTCCGTACAAAGGTAAGTTTACCAGTCTCACAAATTGTCTTCATAAATACCCATTAGAAAACCGTGGAATAATAAGTACTCTAAGGTCAATGGAAATTAATTAGTGGTGGAATAAATTTCTGGTCCGAATTAAGAAAACGTAGCAGTGACAATAATAGTGTACGTTGGAGTTATGGCAGGCTGCACGATTTCCCCTCTGGCATTTGTCATGGCAATGGAGTTGGTCATGCGAACATCCCGGTGGGTAGGGGGAGGTGAGAGACTCAAGAGTGGCCTTCGTCTTCCTCCCACTAGGGCCTACATGGATGACATGACCATCATTACAACAACAAAACCATGTACTAGGCGATTGCTACAGAAGCTCCAGGAAAACACAGAATGGGCAAGAATGGAGTTTAAGCCAAGTAAATCTCACAGCATCTCCATCATAAAAGGAAAGCTGACAGCCGAGCAATTCTATATCAGTGGAGAACCAATTCCAACAGTCTTAGAGAAGCCCATAAAGAGCCTGGGACAGTGGTACAATGCAGACCTCAATGACACGTGGCAACTAGAACAACTAAGGCAGAACTTGGCTGATGACCTCAAGCGGATTAACAACACTGCACTCCTAGGGAAACTGAAGCTCTGGTGCTTCCAGTTTGGGTTATTACCCAGACTACTGTGGCCATTGACAATGTACGAGGTCTCACTCAATCATGCCAATCGACTAGAGAGGCTAGTGAGCTCTTACGTTAAGAAGTGGCTCGGACTTCCCAATGCCTCAGCAGCGTTGGACTCTACAGCGACGGGATACTGTCATTGCCTATCCCTAGCCTGGTTGAGGAGTTTAAATGTACAAAAGTGAGGCTTGAGATGTCACTCACAGACTCCCGGGACCCCATAGTGAGAGGCATTGCTCCCACCCTAGCAACGGGGAGGAAGTGGACCCCAGCCACATCTGTGCTACAGCCGAAATCCGCTCTTCGGCATTGTGGCGTGGTGGGTCCCGTCCAACAGGGCAGAGGAGGATTTGGTCTTGGCGCAGTAACAACAGGCATCTGTAACCGAACGTCGAAAAATGGTGGCGGAGGAGGTGTGTCGACAGGAGGAAACAGCCAGACATGCCAGAGCCGTGGCACTGCCCAAACAGGGTCGCTGGGTGAATTGGGAGAGTGTGGAAAAAGAGGAAACTCTCATGGAGTGAAATCTGGGGCATGGAGTCTAATAGACTAGACTAGTCTAATAGACTCATCATCCAAGTGACATATGATGTGCTACCTTCCCCAATAAATCTGCAGCTGTGGTTTGGAAAGGACCCATCCTGCCTCCTGTGCACAGTCCCAGCAACACTCAAGCACAGCTTGGTTGGTTATAAGACTAGCCTTACTCAGAGCAGATACACATGGAGACACAACCGGGTTCTCAGGTGTCTAGCCGAGAAAGTTGAGTGCAAAAGAAAATCCATCAACGCTCAACCTTTCACGAACCAAGAGGAGCATCAGTTTTCATCAACATTTGTCCGAGAAGGAGACAAGCCGAGGACAAGCCCCTCGAACCCAGACCTGGGCCCACTGAAGGTTGCCAGGGATTGGCAGATGCAAGTGGACTTGGATCAGAGGCTAATTTTTCCCACAGAGATCGTAACAACAACTCTGCGACCAGACCTCGTCCTTTAATCTAACTCCCAAAAACTTGCATACGTCATTGAGCTGACGGTACCATGGGAGGAAGCAATTGAGGAAGTGTTTGAGCGTAAGAAGCTGCGGTATGCCAACTTGGCAGCTGAGGCAGAGGACAAAGGCTGGAAGATTAAGGTGCGCCTGGTGGAAGTGGGGTGCAGGGGCTTTGTTGCCAGTACAACAGCAAAACTGCTTAGAGAGATTGGGATCAGAGGACAGGTGCAACGGCAGGCTATAAGAGAACTAGCTAATATTGCTGAGAGGACCAGTCACTGGCTATGGTTAAAAAGGGCTGACTTCACCTGGGCAGCTAAGGCAGTCAGCTAACCGCGCGAGAGAAGAAATATTCCGCTCTTCTCTTCTTCCCTTTTCTGTGGGCAGAGGGGAGGTAGAGCGTACAGGTGGTGTGGGAAGCCAGATCGGCCGCCCACCTTCCGGCTCTCCTCTCTGCTCTCTCCTATCTTGTCCATTTTGACTTACTTCTCTCTATCACCTTTTCTATCCCTTTGAAGAAGTTACCTCTTTAGCATTTATGGAGCCGAAGTATTATTTCTCAGTTGCATTGAATAAATAGAAAATAAACTGTAGGAAACTAAACAAAAGAAAGAAGAAGAAGAGAAATAACAAGTTAACATAAACCAGTGACACACTCCAGGGCCTGATCAACCCTGGCAGGGCCTCCTTGGATGAGGGTGTCTAGTGATAATGGCCGAAACACCCAATGAATCCCAGGTCCACTACTGACGATGTGTCCCAAATTTTAAAATGATAAGCTAGATTAGATCTCTAATCCCTAAACCTAACCAAGGAAGGAAAATGGCAGATTAGCCTGGGTAAAAGACCGAAAGTTGAGGCACACAATGATGTGTGCTGCTGGCAAAGTTTCTGGGCTGCCTTTCCTCATAACAGCCATCCCTCAAGAGTCTCTCCATCTAAAGCAATGCATTATCAGGGACTGTAACATCTAGTCCTTTTTACTGAATAGTATTTCTTTTTTTTTCAAAGTATCATAGTAATAATAAAAGTAAAATGCAATACTCTGTCAAGACAATTCACTGTTTATAAATCACTGCAGATTTATTGTACAGTGTATCCTCTAAAACATGTTTTTCCTGTATTGACTGTTTCAGGTAAATCACTCTATGCGCCTCAGCCAAAAGCCTCTTCAGCCCTGGGTTATCCTTAAATCTAATGGGGAGGTTGAGAGTGCCCATTGCACATGCATGGCTGGTGTGGGAGAGAAATGTGTACATGTGGCAGCTCTCCTGTACAAAATTGACACTGCAGTGTGTCTACAAGAGAACATCACACCTACAGATGTTCATTCTTACTGGATAATGCTCTCAAATGTGAAGAAAGTACAAGGAGTCCCCGTGTTCTGACAAAACACCCTACCTATCAAGCTGTGCTACTTGTTACTGTGCATGCGCAGAACTCAAAACGGCCATGTTTCTGGTGTTTATAGTACACGCCTATTATTTGATCCTACCCCGATCTCGTGCCGATCTTCTGCGTGCGAAAAAAGGTTTGTATTAAAAGTTTTACTTCTTTATTACAGTTGATAATTGTTTTCCTTAAGCTGTCGTCAATTTGTTAACTTTTCAAGCTAACATGCGTTTTGTTTTTTGTGCAAAAATACTCCAATTCTGAGTCTCAGCCGAAGTCATATTCCAAGTCTTGATTTAGTGCTTCTAAACTTCTGTAAACTGGCATACAGCGTAAACCTTCTCAATTAATTTTAGTCCTCCTGCAGTTAGTGGACACCATGCTCCGTTGTCATGTCGAACAAAGTAATATTGCACCACATACTTGTTAACTGAGTGATAACGTTGTTTAATCGTGTCATTTACTGTATGTGCGTTGCTTACATAATGGATTCCGATACCATTTTGAAAATGTCCGATTTTCTCCTTAGTTATGGAGAACAAATACCAGGAACTGCTCACGTTTCTTTCTGATGGGTCCTACCCAGAGGCAAACCCTTAGGAGATACGCCGCAAAATTTGAGCTGAAGGGTCAGTATTTTAATGTAAATAATAACTAGATGTCATTATTGGTTCAATACATGTTATAATTAATTTACATTTTTTAAATGTAGATGGAGAGCCCTTCTTTGGAAACAGGAAAGTGATAAAAACAAGAAAAAGCCATGGGACTATTTCAGGAGTTTCATTCAAGTCCTATTGGTGGACACACTGGTGTACTCAAGACCCGAACTGCATTGTGTTCCAGATTTTACTGGTACAGCATGTCAGTCGACATTAAAAATACATACCCAATTCCCAAAGTTGTCATTTCTAAAACAAATGTATAGTATGTTAATAGTGCACAAAAAGAATGCATAGTTATCCTGAAGACCTGTCCCAGATTTCAGGATGACGTACAGTAATTAACACTGTAGCTTGATCAAGTATTATTTTTATAGAATATTTGTAATTATGTTGTTTAATTAATTGAGATTGTTGGATAATATAAATAAGAACATATAATATGTTTAAGGTTCTGCCTTGTGACCAGTGCCAAAAAATGGGAAAACCTTCGGCTGCTGTGCAACCACTGCAGTGTATAAAGGTAAATATCAGTAGCATTTTAGTAGAAAATAGTAATGTTATAATGTACATTATAAAAATGTAATTCTTTTATCATTGACAGGTGTCACATGTCTGGGAGCTAATTGGAATTGATCTAACTGGACCTCTTCCAAAACAGTCTAGTGGCTTCCAGTACATTCTGACTGCAACAGACCATTTTTCAAAATAAGTTGAGGCTTTTCCGTTAAAAAGCAAAAGTGCTGCTGAGGTAGCTCATCAGTTGTGCTCAATCGTGTATAGACATGGCTGCCCAAAAAGAATTTTATCCGACCAAGGAAGAGAATTTGTTAACGAGGTAAGTGTTAAGTTTACTTTTCCAAACCTAAAGGTAAATCATTGGCCACAGTGTGCCAAGTAGCTGCCAGGCCAAAGGTTTTATGTGATTGTGTTTGAGAAACTATTTTCTTTTTTCTTTGAAGCTCAACTCAAGACTTTGCAGCTTAATGAAAATAGATACGCTGCTGTGACACTCCTATCACCCACAGACAAATGGCCTCAACGAAAAGACAAATGACAACATAAAAAGGTATGTTTTATTTGTATGTAACATTTCAATAGCTGTTAAGACACTGTCACTATTATGTTTGTTTTTTTTATGTCCACATGTAGAGCCCTGAGAAAATTAGTCAACAGTCAACAGAATGACTGGGATGTGTATCTGGATGCTACACTGTTATCTTTGAGCTCTAAGGTCCACACCACAACCAAATACACCCCATTCCATTTAATGTATGGGAGAGAAGCTACGTGTCCTTCTGAAGTTCCTGTTGAAGTCCCGGTAAGTGTTTTTAAGGAATTCTGTTTATGCAACTACTATGATTATGCATAAATTAAATGTAATCTTAATTGGAAAGCATGCATATCGATTTTGGCTGCAGATTTAATCTTCTCTGCTTAACTTCTATATGCAAGACACATTTTAAAGATAAAGTAAGCGACTAATTACTTCCTTGCATTTGTATCTTTATGTAAAGTAATAAATGGTGAGGCACGGTGGCACGTTCCCCGAGTTTTTCCAGCAAGATGGTGCACTACCACATTATGGGTGCCAGGTCCGAGCATTCCTAGATGAACAGTTTCCTGGAAAGTGGATTGGTCGTCGTGGGCCAGTTGAATGGCCCCCAAGGTCTCCCGATCTGACCCCCTTAGACTTTTATCTTTGGGGTCATCTGAAGGCAATTGTCTGTGGTGTGAAGATACGAGATGTGCAGCACCTGAAACTACGGATACTGGATGCCTGTGCTGGCATTTCTCCTGCGGTGTTGCTATCAGTGTGTGAAGAGTGGGAGAAGAGGGTTGCATTGACAATCCAACACAATGGGCAGCACATTGAACACATTTTATAAGTGGTCAGGAACTTGTAAATAACTCATGAAAGAATAAAGCTACATTGAAACCAAGCACACCATTGTTTTTCTTGTGACATTACCAATAAGTTTGATGTGTCACATGGCCCTCTTCCTATTGAAAAAACAAAAGTTGTATCTAAGATGGCTGACTTCTAAATGGCCACCATGGTCACCACCCATCTTGAGGCGTTTGCCCCCTCACATATACTAATGTGCCACAAACAGGACTTATAACACCAACCATTCCCATTTTATTACGGTGTATCCATATAAATGGCCCACCCTGTAGTAATCGTTTTTTTTCCCCCTCAATGTTTTTTATTTTCTTCTCTTGCCTATTAATTTTCTCATTTTTACTTTTTTTTTTTTTTAGATAAATAAATGTTTAGGTTTGATTTTGTAAAACTTTTCCAACAAATAATGTTATGATTTGGTTTTTTTTACCTCAATCAAATGTATTGTTTTCATTACATCAAATAAGTAACCAGGTTGATCATCAAATAAAACCATAGTTAAACATAACTTCAAAGATCACATGGCTGAGCAGCTTTTATTGAAACAAGCTTATCATGACCCATCTCATCCTGGTAGTTTTGGCGGTGTGCAAAAATTGATTAAAAGCGTGCAGAATGAAACTGGTACAAAGATTAACATGCAAACAGCTCGAGAGTTCCTGTCAGAGCAGGACGCTTACACCTTGCACAGAGCTGCGCGCCTGCGCTTTCGGCGAAATCGTGTTTGTCCCAAGACCTCTTAATCAGTTCCAAGCGGACCTGTGCGATATGCAAGCGTTATCCGAGCATAACGATGGCTATAAATATTTACTTACTGTTATTGATGTTTTCTCTAAAAAAAGCTTATGCACGAGTCTTGAAAAACAAAACAGGCGTTCAAGTCGCCAAGGCTTTTGACTCCGTCTTAAAAGATAGCCAAATTCCTGAAAAGCTACAAACAGATAGTGGGTAAGGAATTTTTTAATTCCAGTTTTCAATCTTTAATGAAAAAGCATGGTATAAATCATTTTGCTACAGGCTTCAATCTAAAAGCCTCAGTCTGTGAAAGGTTTAATAGAACTCTTAAACAGTAAAATGTATAGATACTTCACAGCTGTAAATACATGTAGATATGTCGATGTGTTACAAGATTTATTACACAGCTATAACACTAGTTATCATAGTTCGATAAAAATGGCCCCGAATGAAGTAAATTCAGACAACACTAGTATTTCAAAACCTGTATGGTACTTCTATTCCTTGCAGAAATAAGCCCATGAAATTTAAAAAGGGAGATCACGTGAGGCTGTCTAAAGTTAGAGGTGTGTTTGATAAACGGTACGAGCAAACCTTCACGGATGAGATATTTACTATAGACCAGTGCATACCTAGAGATCCTCCTGTTTATAAAATCAAAGATTATGACGGGGAACAAATTATCGGTACTTTTTACGACCATGAGCTTCAGAAAATCAGTCTGGCTCAGGGCAAGCTGTATCATATAGATAAAATTCTGTCAAAACGTAAACAGAGGGGGCAAATTTATTTCCTCGTGAAATGGCAGAACTGGCCTGAAAAGTTTAATAGCTGGATTAAAGCCAGTGAGCTTAAAAACCTGACATAAAAACCCCCGGACCTTATTTTCACCTTGGTAATTGTCATGGTCGGACGGTCCTTCCCGGGGCGACCTGCCTGTGTTTCTCTCTCTCCTCCTCCCTACCCTTGCTGTCTCCACCCAGCGGCTGACACACCTGCACCTAATTTGCCACCCCAGCTGTCACTAATCATCCTTTGTCGTGGGCTGAGGTATTTAACTGTGTGTCCAGACGGTAGTCGACGCTGGATTGTACTTGAAGCTCGGTAGTAAAGAATGTTTGTTACTTGCAACATAGCTTTAGCCGACTAGCCTTTGTTAGGATTCAGAGATTCTTTTATTGCTACCATATAACCTGCCTTATGATAAATGCATTAAGAACATGTTTTACAGCATTATTTTATCAGTAATATTTCTTACAGGGTTCATATTGCATTGAATATGTTTACAGGTTTAGTTCATTTTATACACATTGCATATCTGTACTGATTTGGAGTTGATGTTCCATCCAAGAGGGTTTTAAGCTTCACTGGTGAGAGTGTCCAGGTGATACATGTTGAGGGAAGATGAGAACATAGCAGGTTAATTGCATGCATGCTTACAATACACATATTAATCTAGTAGCAGGCCTGAGCGAAGGCCCAAGTGTCTTGTTTCTTCTTGAGACCTGCGCCAATTCTGTCTACTTAGTGATTGATGACGAGGGTCAATAATTAGCCCTTAGAGACCCTGAAGCTTGAAGTTTATTACCTTAAAAGGCAAGTGTTATAGAAAAGAGAAGTTATATGTCTGTTTATAGTTATTAGAGATGTACAAGATGTACCCTTGTCTGTAAACAATGACTGCACACAATGTATTTTTGACCTGTGTTGACGTACGTGGAGGCGTGATCCTCACTGCTATAAAACCCGCATCCATTGTATTTTTGTCAGAAGAAGACATATGCTGATGTTTCTTCTCCGGTGTTAATAAACTCATCGTTTGATTGCACTTTTCTGGAGCCTCCGTCGTTTGTTGTTCTGGTCTCCAATTGATTGATCTCGCACGATACCTTCTCACCTGTTGTTGTCGCTCGTTTGTAGGAGGAAAAAATACGGAGCAGGAGGTTGGAGAGAAGGAGCCTGCGGGATTAAGCTCTCGGAGGAGAAAACACACTCGGATAATCACTTTGGAAACTCACCTGCGCACCACTGGGAGTTTGGAGAAGATCACCGTTGGATTTTTGCACTTTGCTTTGTGTTTGGAGACCGTTTATCTACAGTGCTCAAAAACAAACTGTTTGCTTTGCATCCAGAGCTCCGCGACTGAGTCCATATTTTCCCATCACCCATGACAGAATAATCCAGCCAGCAATGGACTCGGCGGACTCAACTTCCGTCCAGCGCGAGCTCGCGCTTCAAGCTGAACGGTTGGAACGACATGAAAAGATGCTGCAGCATGTTGCCGAGGAGCAGTCCGCGCTACTACAGGTGGTATCTGAACTGAAAGGTATGTTGCTTGCTACACCTAGAGCACCTGTTCAACCACCAGAGCCCCCTGCACAACCACAACCACCAGTAGAGCTTCTTAATGTAGCGGCGGCCTGTCCTCTTCCTCCATCTCCACCACAGCGAGAACACACGTTACCTGTACCTGAAAAATTCAGTGGAGATTTGGACAAAAGCCGGGGATTTTTGACTCAATGCTCTCTGATTTTTAGGCAATAGACTCGAGCTTATGCCTCAGATATTGCCAAAATCACCCTCATGGTTGAGCTCATGACTGGACGAGCTCTGCTGTGGGCTCAAAGCAGTTCTGAGCGCCCAGCCCTCCATCTCATAGTGATTTTTTGAGCAAATTTCAGTGTGTGTTTGACAAAGGATCTAACCCTGACAGTGCTGCTCATCGCATGTTTACTTTAAAGCAGGGCCGGCGGAGCGTGGCAGACTTCTCCGTGGATTTTTGGATCTTGGCCGAGGAGACTGGCTGGGAGGAGAGAGCACTCCGGGGAGCCTTCCTAAACAGCTTAAATGAGAACGTCAAACGTGAGTTGGCCACTAAAGAGCTTCCAAAGTTGTTAAGTGCCCTGGTTAACATGTGTATCAGTCTAGACGACCATATGCGGGAGTTTGACAGGCGGACTGGAGATGGGCGACGGTCAGTAGGGGGCGTAGGAGTTCCCACTGGATTACCGTCCCTCGAGTGGAGAGAAGAGGAACCGGACTCACCTGCTGACGAGGAGCAACCCATGCAGCTGGGACGGACTAAATTCACCCGGAGGAGAAGACAACTGGATGGTGAGTGTTTTGTGTGCGGGAAGAAGGGGCATTTCGCGGACGCCTGTCCCTCACGGCTAAAAGACTCAGCCTGTCAGTAAAGGTGGGGATACTGACGGGTGCGCCAGTTAACACATTCCTCCACCTCAGCTGCCCCGCTAAATTACGGTTTCTTTCCCGCACCCATTCTTGTGACGCACTAATAGACTCGGGAGCTGAACAAAGTTTTTTGGATGAAGCTTTGGCCCACAAAATGGGTTTGCCAGTTGTTCCTCTCCCTGAAGCGCTCCAAGTGTCAGCGCTAAATGGCAGACCTTTAGCTGCAGTCACTCACCGCACTCAAGAAATCACACTCACTCTCTCCGGCAATCACACTGAGCAGATGTTCCTGTTTCTCTTCAAGGCACCTGACACACCCTTAGTTTTGGGATTTCCCTGGCTTCAGCGACACAATCCACAGATTGATTGGGCCAAGGGATGTTTCGTGGGGTGGAGCACCCGTTGCCATGAGCAGTGTTTACGCTCTGCGGTGCCGGGTTGCACGTCAGACGATCCTGTGGGGCCGCCCGCTCGCCCCGACTTGTCAACCGTGCCCGCCGAATATCACGATCTAGGTCAAGTCTTTAGCAAAGACGGGGCCCAATCGCTGCCTCCTCATCGTCCGTACGACTGCGGGATTGATTTGCTCCCGGGCGCCCCCTTGCCCACTAGCCGACTCTATAGCATCTCGAAACCCGAGCGCGAGTCTATGGAGCGCTACATTACGGACTCCCTGGCAGCTGGCATCATCCGCCCCTCCACCTCTCCCTTGGGCGCAGGCTTCTTTTTTGTTGAAAAGAAGGATAAGAGCCTACGCCCCTGCATTGACTTTCGGGGACTAAATAAAATCATAATCAAAAACAAATATCCTCTACCTCTGCTCGCCTCAGCTTTTGAACTCCTTCAAGGGGCCACCCATTTCACCAAACTTGATCTCCGCAATGCTTATCACCTGGTCCGCATCCGCGAGGGAGACGAGTGGAAGACAGCCTTCAACACCCATCTGGGTCACTTCGAGTACCTGGTAATGCCGTTCGGACGCAAACGCCCCTGCTGTCTTCCACGCCCTGGTAAATGATGTTCTACGGGATTTTTTGAACCACTTCGTGTTTGTTTATCTTGACGACATTCTGATTTTCTCCAGGTCCAGAGCTGAGCATGTTAAGCATGTGAGACTGGTGTTACACCGCCTGCTGGAGAATCTGCTGTTTTGCAAAGCAGAGAAATGTGAGTTTCATGCCTCAACTGTCTCTTTTCTGGGTTTCATCATTGAACAGGGCCGGTTGCGAGCGGACCCGGCTGAGGTCAAAGCTGTGTTGGAGTGGCCTTTGCCCGGCCCCCGGAAGAAGTTGCAAAGTTTTCTGGGATTCAGCAACTTCTACAGACGTTTCATCCCGACTTCAGTAAGGTAGCATTGCCTCTCACACAACTTACATCGGCCAAACAGCCGTTCCTGTGGTCTCCAGCAGCTCAGCAAGCATTCGACCGTCTCAAAAGCCTGTTCGCCTTGGCCCCCATCCTGGCCCAGGCTGACCTCGCCCTGCCGTTCGTGGTGGAAGTGGACGCTTCTGATTCGGGAGTTGGGGTGGTTCTCTCTCAGCGCCAGGAAGGTAAATTACACCCCTGTGCCTTTTTCTCCCGTCGTCTCACTCAGGCCGAAAGGAATTATGACGTGGGCGACCGGGAGCTTCTTGCCATCAAGTTGGCGCTGGAGGAGTGGCGGCACTGGTTGGAGGGGAGCTAACATCCTGTTGTCGTGTGGACAGACCACAGGAACCTTGCCTACCTCCAAGTGGCTAAGCGCCCGAACGCCCGACAGGCCAGGTGGGCATTGTTTTTTGCTCGTTTTAACCTAACCATTACCTACAGGCCCGGGTCCCGGAACACGAAACCAGATGCCTTGTCACGCCAGTTCGCGCCAGACATGGACCCTGAGGAGAAGGAGAGGCCCATTCTGCCAGCCTCGTACATTGTGGGGACCCTCACCTGGGAGATAGAAAGGGTGGTCCGAGATGCTCAGCAACAAGAGTCCGACCCCGGCAACGGTCCAGCAGGTAGATTGTATGTTCTGTCAGCGGTCAGGGGTAAGGTCATCCACTGGGCACACACACACCGCACGGTTTACCTGCCATCCGGGCAGGAATCGAACTGTCACCTTTTTGCAAAGGCTGTTTTGGTGGCTCTCTCGCTCTCAGGACGTCCGGGAGTATGTGGCCGCATGTCCTGTGTGCGCCCGAAATAAGACGTCCAACTCACCTCCATCGGGACTCCTTAGACCACTGCCTGTCCCCAGCCGGCCGTGGTCGCACATCGCTCTGGACTTAATCACTGTTCTCCCTCCGTCCTCTGGTAAAACTTATCCTCACCATCATTGACCGTTTTTCTAAGGCTGCCCATTTTGTTGCCCTTACCAAACTTCCCACCACTCTAGAGACTTCCCAGCTCTTAACCCAGCATGTTTTTCGCCTTCACGGCATTCCTCTGGACATTGTTTCTGACCGTGGGCCCCAGTTCACCTCTTGGGTGTGGAAGATGTTTTGTACCGAGCTGGGGGTCCAGGTCAGCCTGTCTTCTGGTTTCCACCCGCAGACTAATGGGCAAACTGAGCGAGTGAACCAGGAGCTGGAGGCCATGCTGCGCTGCGTCGTTTACTCCAACCAGTCGTCATGGAGTGAGCAGTTGGCGTGGGCCGAATATGCCCATAACTCCAGCACGTCGGCCGCTACGGGTTTCTCTCCCTTCGAAGCATCTCTGGGGTATCAACCCCCACTCCTCTCCATCACGGAAGGAGAGGTGGCCGTACCCTGAGGCGCACATGAGGCGCTGTCGACGGATCTGGCGGGCAACTCGAGCGGCCCTACTGCGTACGAGCGCACAAAACAAGAGACTGGCCGATCGCCGCCGCGTCCCTACACCGGCCTATCGGGTGGGCCAGCAGGTATGGCTTTCCTCTAGGAACATCACTCTGCGGACTGAGTCAAAGACGCTGGCTCCCCGGTTCCTTGGACCCTTTTCTGTGCAAGCCGTCCTGAATCCAGTGACTGTCCGGCTGGCCCTCCCGCGCAACATGAAGGTACACAACGTGTTTCATGTTTCTCAAATTAGGCCGGTCCGGACTAGCCCGGACCAGCCCATTGTACGTAACGCTACCCTCAAACGCAAGCTTGAATGTATTTAAAAATAATACCAGTTCCAGTTTCCGTGTTGATTTGGCCCACCATCTCAATGGAGCATGGGAGGTGGCTCTCACTGAAATTTCATATCCCTATACATGGCTTAATCTCCCGAATGATAAGGCTTATTTTGAATGGAGGAAAAAGAGTGATGCTGAGCAGAGGCCCGATGACGTGGTTAAGACAAAAATACGTGCTGGTTTTTATGAGGATGCTAACATGTTGAGATCAGAGGTTGAGGCCTGCCTTAGGCGTATCGACTCAGATATTCACCTGAAATATAACCCAATTGTTAAAAAGTAAATTCACATCCGGAGGCCTATATCATCTCAGGTTTTTCCCACCGCTTGCATATATGCTTGGTGTCCCGCCAGGCAGCGATTTGAGCGCAAATTTCCACCATATCCAGCAGATATAAAGGCAGGTTGTTATCACCTATTCTGTTATTCTGATATTGCAACGCTACAGCTAGTAGGTGATAGCGGGCGACCGTGGCTCAGGGGGTTGGGAAACGCACCTGTAACCGGAAGGTCGCCAGTTTGATCCCCGGCCTTTCTGTCCTGGCGCCTCTGTCCTGGTTGTTGTGTCCTTGGGCAAGATACTTTACCCTACCGCCTACTGGTGTTGGCCAGAGGGGCCGATGGCGCGATATGGCAGCCTCGCCTCTGTCAGTCTGCCCCAGGGCAGCTGTGGCTACAACCGTAGCTTGCCTCCACCAGGCAATGTGAGCGTGAATGAATAATGGCATTGTAAAGCGCTTTGGGTGCCTTGAAAAGTGCTATATAAATCCAATCCATTATTATTATCATTATTATTATTGTTGCTACTCGCCCCTGCTGCGCACTGTCAAAATAGAGGGTAATTACGGAGATATTATCACACAGAGCTTTAACAAACCAGACTACATTCCTGTTGCTCGCAAGCACATCGAAAATATCCAAAGCAAGTGAAACCAAAACCGATCAGAACGAACCTGTAAACTTTACATATGGTAAAACCATAGTGAAGCTACATTTCCGGCCTGTCAAGGATCTGCCATAACTCATAACAATATGGATAATAATAGATTTATAAAGTATTACGAATCCCAAGCCGGGAACGGTCTCCCAGGGTTTTCAGGTGTGCCCGTAATTTACGGACGCAGCATTGTATCTATTTTCTTAAAATTGTTTAGATTTGTCACTCCATTCATGAAGCGGGGTGTGAGCGTCGCAAAACCTCATTTGAAGACCACTGTCAAGAACATAGCATTCGACATGCTGACTGCAGCTGTCAGTAAGTTCAATCACTCGGACACAGCAGAACGTCAAGAGGGCTCAGGGCTAAGCATAATTTTGCGTAGACCCTTAAAACGTCCTCCGGGTCAAAGACTGGCAGAGTTTAAAAAGCCGAGAAAAACTGTCAAAAAGAGACAAACGGGTAAAACCGCCAGACGTACAGGACGCAAGTCTAAGCAAGAATGTCTTTACTTCACGAACGATTGAGCGTGTGTACCTTGAGCGAATTGGATCAGTTTACAGCACGGCTGACTCAGTTTTCAATCGAGGACAAATGTTATTCAGAAATTTTACCAGTAACAGCGCTCACTGATAGGGGACCTCTAGAATTTTACGTGCCTTGAAATGGGTTTCATTACCTGGATTTAAATGACACATTGTTATTTTCAGCTTTAAACTAAGCAAACGCAGACGGTACTGATATTGATGCAGATGCTAATGTTGGAATTATAAATGACCCTTTAAATACCATTTTCTCACAGTGTGCCGTGACATTGGGTGACAGATTGATTTCTCAAGCCAGCTCAACTCCCCCATATAGGGCCATAATCAAGACATATTTAAATTACTCAGAAGAAAGTCTGAAAACTCAATTTAGCGCAGGTCTGTTTTGACTCTAAATAGCTCTTTCCTGTTACTCATCCAAGTAGCTGTAGAGTTTCATACGCCCATATGAAGTAGTGAAGGCCACAATGAAGATGTTATCTGTGGAGTTTGGGAGGGGAGTACAGAGGTCACCATAACACCACTGAATAAGGGCCACATCATCACTGACAAAAGAGAAATAGCTCACTTTGTATTTTGGAGAAAACATGAGGTTAAAGAATTCCTCAGGGTCACTCACAAGTTTGCTCTGTGTGAGATCATTTCTTTATTTAGGGTTTAATTTTATGTTTTCAGGGTCTAAAGTGATGCCTTGTTTAGCCTGGTAGTCTTTAATGTAAAGCAGCTTAGCCTCCTCACTTACAACATCTGATGGGTAGCCTGAAGCTTCTTGTTTTTTGCGTAGGAAATGATGTACATATTGTGTGAATATTGTATTACTCTGTTTCTCAAAGTGCCATACCTCCATGATTTGACTTATTTGAGATCCCTTTTCTAAGGCCAGGTTAAATTCAGGAGTGGTCCACACACCTCAGAGCTCTCTCCTCGTTGCTATGGTTACACGCCCCCTCCTGGCTGTTCATTTCAGCACATGTGTGGCAGAGAGTGAACACAAGCTTGCCTGACCGGGTTTTATAGGGTAAAACAGGAAAATAGAGACCCCTGGGCGGGTAGACAACCGCTTTGATAAACTCAGTTTTTTGTGTCCTGAAAATTTTAAATAGCACCTGTCGGTACCCCTTAGGTCATCCTCATAATTTTTCGCAAACGAATACAATGAGGTAACATCCAGTTAACTAATTTTTTCACGAGGCCCTGCGCTGCAGCGCAGCCGGGCTGGGCTTGTACGACCACCAAAGAGAGCATGACGAGGATTTAAAGGCTCTGGGGGATCGTAACGTTTGAGAAAGCTGATTACACTCATATCAGTACGTTTCAACTCCATCCATTCATGCTCCCAAATTATCACAAGTTGCACATTATGCTCGGCTCTCAATCTAGCGAGCCTGTCTTGAGTGGCCATGTTAATGTCTGAAAAAGAAGTACCTAGCAGAGGGTTAAGATCAGACTGATTTGAAAAGAAAAAAAAAACAAAAAAAAAACAAACAAAAAAAAAAAAACACGTAACACAACCATGGAAGTAGCAGCTTAAAAATTCCCAGGCGTATTTTTTACCGCTAATCTCGGCATAGCCATCTACATCATAACTACCAAGCTGTTTTTCCCCTTGATTGAGTGCATGTCTGATAAAAACACCTTGTGTGTAAGAGAGGTATTCGAGCCATTGAATTGAGAATGAGGAAAATGATTTGACCTGATTACGGTAATTTGCAGGGCACGGTATTGCTATTATTGTTAGATTTTTCAGTTCATGTTTCACATGCATTATTTGCCTTTCTGATGTGAAAATTTTAGCTGTCCTCCATCATTCTCCCTGAGGAGTCGAGTTACAGTGACTTTGTATCTTCTACAATAGACCCACAAGACAAAGTTTAACAAAAAAACAAAACAAAAAACTGTACAGGAAAATATGGCCAAGTCCCAAGACTTACAAAAGGAAGCCTATGCCAGACGATTCCAGAAGAAGTACAGAAACCTTGTTCAGGAGAAGAACTTCATCTCCAACGCTGTACACATGAGAAAACGTGGAAGGAAGGGAGGAAGACTTGATCCAGATTTTTCAGGACCCTACACCATTTAGGACATCACTGGCAAATGTGTGAGATTAAAAAACACGGAAGGAGCAACTTTAAAAAAAATCAGTACAGCATTGACATTTACAGGGTGGCTTCTTCTGTATGGCTTAATATGGTCAGTGACAATGAAAAATGCCCAACTCACGGTCAGCCGGTGAACAGCAGCACAAACCTGAAGATGCCCCCATGCCATCCTACGGCTAACCCTCAGTGCCAGCAAAGTCCAGAGGATACCAGACCGTCTATTATTCATTATGCACCCAAAACGGCTGACAAAAGTTGTGCCTCCCACCAAGAGTTAAATTCAGTTCCAGGACCAGAAACTCTTGCACAAGAACTTCCCTCCTGGAAACAAGGCATAGAAAATGAAGGTGGCATAGTGAACAACTCTTTTTGACCAGTTGGTCATTTGTTGCCAGTTTGGCGTTCCAACTTGATTCACTGTTGCACGACTTTGCATCCAATATAAGTTGAAGACTGCAAAATGCAAACAATGAAACATGCAACGTGCAGTGAGCTTGTGGAAGTCTGGCAATGGAATGGTCTGTCAGTAATTTTTTCCTGTTGCCCACCCCCTGTACCTTTTCTATTTCTCTGCGTGAAAATGCATGTTTATTGTGTTGACTTTTTTCCTGTTGTGGCCCTTTGGCCTTTACTTGGCTTTTCCACTAAAAATCTCATGCATGCCTGAGCTAACTTATCATATTTTTCTTTTAGTAAAGAGGCTGTGGGCTGCAAAGAGGATACTGGGCGCTTGGAGGCAGTTGTTGGACCATACAAGCTATTTGATTCCTCTTTTCGAACACTGCAGGGGTCACGGTGGCTTTCTGATGAGGTAAGAGAACTTATTATTGATTCTGATTTTGAAGTGCTGCTCCTTCTGAAGCATTTGCAGTGCAGACACCATTAATAGTTTAAAATGTTTGGGTAGGTGGGTTTTATATCGCAAAACTCATAAGGTTTCACCCATACACTTCAATAGGAAAGACTGTTATTAACCACAACACAGATGCTGTGACATCTGTGACATCATAATACCCAGTTCCAGCATATGCAGAAAGAACCCCTATTAGCAATTATATTCCTTTCTAAGTTTTTGTGGACAGCACCCAAGCAGTTACTCCAGAAATTGTTGCTGTTGGTGTATAAACTGATTTTTCAAAACAGGTCATTGATGCACACCTGCACCGTCTCATTGAGAGACGAAAGCTAAGTAAGAAATGTCCTTAGCCCACTTATTTTGAAATACAAAAAAAATAAATGTATTTACTGTATGTTCTATAACATTTTTGTATACTTATACAGAATGCTGCACACCTGCTCTGTTCAGTAGTTGCAAGCTCGTTTTCTGGGCAGTTCATATGCATCACCAAAGTTGGAAGTTCAGAAGTGGTCCAAAGAAAAAAAAAAAAAAAGAAAAAAAAAAGTGGACTCCTTCCTCTTTCTGCGTCTCAGTGTGTTTTCAAATAGTCTTCTTTAAAGGAACCGAAGTAAATCGAAACTATTCTAAACTACCAATCCCACAGATGAAGTTCCTAGTTAAAGACGTGGCTGTGCCCTGTGAACTTTGTTGTGAAGCAGTTTCTTGCTCAAATTATGCTAAATAATAACTAAATGAACACATACCACAAGAATCCAGTGTGTACCAATGTGTTATTCTTAAATAGGTTTTCAGTGGCAAAAACTAATTTTTAATTTATTTACTTTTTTTTTTTTTTAGATTGTCAACATTTCTGCACAGAAAATACTGCTCATAGACCCCATGGGGAATGAAGGTGTTTATGACAGGAAAATTCTGCGCAACTGGAGGCATGTATGATACCGAGGTATTATTCTTGGATAAAACATTTCTTGTTTCATTATAAACTTTTTTGTTCAACTAGGAATTTTCTGAGGATGAGACGGCATGAAGACACCATGGAGTGGCAGTTACAGACTACACAACTGCTGGAATCCTGCTGCGTTGCAGAATTTTACTGTTAAATTTACTGTTAGCTATAAGACTAAGTTTCGCCCAGTCTACCTACCAAGAGACTTTTCCTCGCTACTTGTGACAGTTCTGCTAGTGCCAAGTTAGCATTAGAATTTGATCAGGAAATTCATGCAGATCAGGAAATACTGAACAAAATACGCAAAACAAAACTAGAATTAAATGAAATTATTAATAGCAGAAGAAGGAAAAAAAAAAAAAAAAAAAGGAAAAAAAAAAAAAAAGGAAAGGCCAACGTGAACAATGCACTGTGGGAGCTGGCTGACCAGATTACCACCTTAGAAAGAAAATTCCCGGATTCCTTCACAATTGTCCTTGGGGATTTTAACTGAGCAAATCTAAACCACAAACTTCCTAAATATACACAGCATATAGACTGCCCCACCAGAGACAACATCACACTGGACCAATGTTACACCGCTTTAAAAGATGCCTATCGCTCTGTCCCCTGGGCAGCTTTGGGACATTCTGATCACTGCCGTTGATTGTTGCTAAAATTGTGGTTAGAACAAGCACAGAAAAGGAAAGGAAAGAGGCAGGGAAAGTAAAGAAAGCAGCTCTGCAGGCAGTAGCTGTAAAACCTGAAGATGAGACTGTACAGTCCACTTCAGTTGTGTTGGCGCCAAGAGACCAACAATGTAGAACAGTATTAGAGAAGAAAGGCAAGAGCAGGAAAAGAGACGAGAAGAGGAGGATAGAGTAAGAAAAGAGTTTGGAGACACTGCAGCAAAATTGCTAAGCCCTTATTGGACTAGATCCAAGAATAAAGGGGGTGAGGCAAGTGGAGCTGATGTGCCCGTCTACCCCTCCCTAGCTCAGATATAAGAGTGTTATAAAGCCTCAGCTGCAACCGGTGAGGACAAGGGGGTTTATGCTTTGCAGCCCGACCCCTTCCATGCAGTAAATTCCTATCCCATGGTCGAGGTCGCGAACCCCCATTATGGCATTGAAGGTGACCAAAGCCGTGTTATTTGTGTTTACAGGCCATAGACTGAGTCTGAATGTGCAGAGGCATGTAAAGGGTTAGGGGGCCTGTTGACCAATGTTGATGAATTTATCACCCGACACAAACAACTCTGCTCCTCGTACCGCTTAAACGGTCAGGAAACAGAAGCCATCGTTAGGTGTCTGACATACAACTGGGCTCGGGTGAGAGGCACCTACACAGGGAGGGATGGCAACACCATCCTGCCCTATGGGTATGAAAACTTAATAGGCCAAGTTGACGGGGTCTATGAACTGTTTACATCCCGCCAGATGCGGATGTGCAGGCAGCTCAGTGCGCACTCGCGGAGCAGATACTGCACATGGAGCGGACATTCCCGGACTCCCTCATTATTGCTCTTGGGGACTTTAACAAAGCCAATCTGAGCCAAGAGCTTCCCAAATACAAGCAGTATATTAAATGCCCGACCAGAGAGGGGAGGACATTGGACCACTGCTACAGCACGATCAGTGGGGCCTATCGCGCGGTGCCCCGCGCTTCACTCGGACTTTCTGACCACGTCATGATCCACCTGATCCCCGCGTACAGACAGAGGCTGAAGCTCTCCAAACCTGTCGTGAGGACTAAAAAACTGGAGCAACGAGGCTGTGGAGGAGCTTCGCACGTGTTTGGAGTCTACAGACTGGGACACAATGAAGGCTGCTTCTAACAGCTTGGATGAGTTTACGGACACTGTCACCTCCTATATCCACTTCTGTGAGGACAGCATTGTGCCATCACGCACCAGGGTGAGTTATAACAATGACAAACCCTGGTTTACTCCTAAACTCAAAGCTGTGGCTGGAAAAGAGAAAGGCGTTCAGAAGCGGAGACAGGGACTGCTACAGAGAGGCCAAGTACAGGTTCACTAAAGTGGACATTGCTAAACATCAGCACTCTGAGAAGATGCAGCAGCAGATCTCAGAGAATGACTCGGCCTCTGTGTGGAAAAGTTTTAGGAATATCACCAACTACAAGCCTAAAACCCCCCACTCCACTGATGACTTGCTCTTGGCCAACACCCTTAACGACTTTTACTGCCTTTTTGACGAGCCATCAAGCAGCCTTCACACCTCCAACGGCCCCAACAATAGAGACACTTTGGACACTCATTCCCCCACCTCTCCCCCCTCCATAGAGCCATCACCACCATCAAACACGTCACCTACAACACCTCCCTCCACACCCCTCACCAAGGAGGATTTCACACCACCTTCTCCCACCACAACTCTTCATATTCATGAAGCAGATGTGAGGAAGCAGTTTATGAGTCTGAATGCTCGAAAAGCTCCTGGCCCAGACGGTGTGTCTCCTGCCACCCTCAGACACTGTGCAAGCGAACTGGCCCCAGTGTTTTCTGGCATTTTCAACTCCTCACTGCAGGCATGTCATGTGCCTGCCTGCTTCAAGTCCTCTACCATAATCCCTGTCCCCAAGAAACCTAGGATCACTGGACTAAATGACTACAGACCTGTGGCTCTGACATCTGTGGTCATGAAGTCATTTGAGCGCCTGGTTCTCTCCTACCTCAAGACCCTCACGGCCCCCCTCCTGGACCCCCTGCAGTTTGCATACAGAGCCAACAGGTCTGTAGACGACGCTATCAACATGGCTCTACACTTCATCCTGCAGCATCTGGACTCCCCAGGAACCTACGCCAGGATCCTGTTTGTGGACTTCAGCTCTGCCTTTAACACCATCCTTCCAGACCATCTCCAAGGCAAGCTTTCCCAGATGAATGTGCCTGATCCCATCTGCCGGTGGATCACTGACTTCCTGACGGACAGGAAGCAGCATGTGAGGCTGGGAAAGAATGTCTTGGACTCCCGGACCATCAGCACCGGCTCCCCTCAGGGCTGTGTTACTTCTCCTCTGCTCTTCTCCCTGTACACCAACTGCTGCACCTCCATCCACCAGTCTGTCAAGCTAATCAAGTTTGCAGATGACACCACCGTTATTGGACTCATCTCGGATGGGGACGAGTCTGCCTACAGGAGGGAGGTTGAACGTCTGGTGTCCTGGTGCAGCCACAACAACCTGGTGCTGAATGCCCAGAAGACAGTGGAGATTGTGGACTTCAGGAAGCACACAGCCCCCCCCCACCCCCAATCATCCTGACTGACACCCTCATCACCTCTGTGGACTCATTCCGCTTCCTGGGTACCACCATCACCCAGGACCTGAAGTGGGAGCCCACTATCACCTCCGTCATAAAGAAAGCCCAGCAGAGGATGTACTTCCTGAGGCAGCTGAAGAAATTCAACCTGCCAACACGGACGATGATGCAATTCTACACTGCAATCATCGAGTCCATCCTCACTTCCTCCATCACCGTGTGGTACGCTGGAGCCACTATCAAGGACAAGCAGAGACCGCAGCGTGTTGTGCGCTCTGCTGAGAAGGTGATTGGCTGCAGACTCCCATCTCTGCAGGACCTGTACACCTCAAGGACACTGGGGCGTGCAGCTCGGATCACAGCTGACCCTTCTCACCCTGGACACAGTCTGTTTGACCTGCTCCCCTCAGGCAGGAGGCTCCGGTCCATTCGCACCAGAACCTCTCGCCGCAAGAACAGTTTCTCCCCCTCTGCTGTTGGACTCATGAACAATAACCACATGACTGTTCCCACCACTAACACGTGACCCTACACTGTGTTCACTGCATCATTCCATGTTTGGCACTGATCACCACCTGCACCCATGTATATATCTACTTAGTGCAAACATGCTGTCATATAACGCTTAAATAGACATAAAAAAATAAGAATTAAAGAATTAAAGTGCTAAGTACCACAACAATTTCCTAATGTTGTAAACCTGCTCAACATTTGGCAATAAAACCCTTTCTGATTCTAACTTGGCTTGTCTGTTAGCATCAATTCATATGTAAATTAGGTCGTTACCTGAGTAATCGGAGGGGAGTGGGGGTGTGTGAATGATTGCTGATTTCTGGTTGGTGTGTGTGTGTGTGTGTGTGTGTGTGTGTGTGTGTGTGTGTGTGTGTGTGTGTGTGTGTGTGTGTGTGTGTGTGTGTGTGTGTGTGTGTGTGTGTGTGTGTGGGGGGGGGCTGCTAAAAGCTGTGAACTTCCTTTTGTGTTGAGGTGGATACAATCTCACTGCATTTAGCCTAATCCTTCATAGGGCTTTGGAGTTGACGTCACGCCGCAGTGCATTGTGGGATCGCGGCGCCATGTCAGTAGGCTAGAAAGCAAAACAAGCGCACAGTGTTGGAATCGGGACTGCCAGAACCATGCTCAAAATCAGCGCAAAAGACAAAGGGCTGTATCGCGACCGATTGCGCCCAGACGCCAAGAGACGGTACTTTGAAAAAAAATTGCGTGCATCGGTAATGTGGACCCGTATGAAATAAGGAAGCGGAGTGGAAATCCAGACGACCTACCGCCTTTGTCCTATCCTGATCTTTGCATACCTTGTCTGTGGAGTCAGCGCATACACAGCAAACCAGTTTAAGAATTATAAATCCCTGGAGGCCGACATCCAATTCACGAACGGCTGGGTGCAAGATTTGTCCATCTTTAAACCTCCACGCTGCGAGTACGTTGTCGTTAAGACAAAGGTAAGTCGGTTTGAACTTGATAACTTTCTAAACAACTTACTTGTTACAGTTTTTGATTTGCACGTACAGCCAAACCATCTATATTAGCCTTGGTTAATTACAGACCTTTTATTAAAAAGTGGTTTTTGTGTGTTTCAGGTACTGCACTCACAACGACTGAATGAAACTGCACTCCAACCACTGTGACCTCGTTGTGTGGACACAGAGAGACCTTGCTGTGATACGCATCTTCCCTGATGTGTATTTCTGGGAACCACGTTTAAAGCAAGCACAAGACTTCTTAAAGTGTGCCTTCCTGAACTTCTTGGGAAATACTTCACCAAACAACGTGCTGCTCTAAATAGCCTGTAATGTTTCATTTTGTGGTTCAAGATTGATGCCAGCTGTGTGTTGCCATGTAAATAGTTTGGATTTCATTTTTATGTACTTGCTAAGTACATGTGAACAGATCAAGAATAAAAAAAACCCAAAGATACTATTCTTTTCTGTTGTGTGAAGTAGTTTCAATAAAAAGTACAATTATTTACAATGAACTACACATGCAACACAACAGCTTTATGAATACTCAACAAGAGAAAGTTTCATTTGGTGCTGGTTTGACAACCACACTGGGGCACATATTCACCAAGACACAGCAAACCTTAACAATCTTATCAAGCAGTGTTGTGTTTATTTCTGCTCTGCCCTGTTCATTGCACACACAATCCTTCGTCTGCCCTTTAGCTTCCGTGATGCTGTCTGTCCGATCGCCACAGTCCACATTTGCAGCTGGTACCTCAACCTCACTTATCCAACACAACTGCTGTCCACAGCCTCTATGACATTGTGATTTTGTTGTTGGTCTTCTGTCTGAAGCTGTATCCTGTGTCTGGCCTACTGTCATGGCGAAAGGGGGCGTGGCCCACCTCCCGTGACATCACACTCCAAAGCCCTATTGCCCTGAAGAATTCTGTGGTGTACAAACCTCCTCGTCAAGGAAAGAAAATGCAGAGAAGACTCACCACTCAGCAGGCCTTGGAAATGATCCTGAGTGAAGTCAACCCTTGTGACTCGGATGGAGAAGACCTAGAACTTCAGCCGGATTCGGACTCAGCTGTCTGATCAGTCTTCAGGTTAGGAAATAATATGAAATGAAACCTATTTCATTTCAAACAAGTGAAAAATACTTAAAAAAAAAAAAAAAAAAAAAAAGCAGAGCAGAGTGACAGAAATATCTACTCTACCTTTTTTTATATAGTTTCCACTTTGTGTGTGCGCTGGGTTAGGTGTTAGGGTTACTAGCTAACCCTAATCCTAACTCTAGTTGTATCTTTTTATTTAGGAAGACATTTCATTTCATATTACTTACTATATCCACTTACTTGAAATGTAAGATATTTCAGACATTATTCCGATACAGAGGAGGAGATACTAATTATAATTCCAGTATCTATGCATGCATTTGTGATTTTGTTTGACCCTCCCATTGCTCATAATTTGAATTTGTTCACACTGCAGATGAGGAGACTGCTTCTCAACCTAAAAAGAGAGCTTGTTTGGGGACAGACAGCGCAAGATGGCACAGTGTGGCGTGACAAACAGGTGGGGACCTGTCTCCCTTTCACCCCAATAGAAGCGTACGCTGCAGATGGAGAGCCAACGGCTAAGGCCAGGAAAAGTATCTCAAGTCGCCTTCAGAGCTTCCTGTGTTTCATCACTCTTGACATGCTTCATAGCATTCAAGAATGGACTATTCAACATGCACAGCAAACGGAGCATGTTCATTGGTTCATGGACCTCCCTGAACTAATGGCATTTATTGCAATTGTCATCTTGCGGGGGGTTACTAGGGTTCCATCACTACGTGACTGCTGGTCAGCAAACCTGGGAAACCCACAGATCATTGGAACTATGCTGCGAAACCGCTTCCAAGACATCATGCGACACCTACGCTTTGATGACAGGTCCACCCGCAGTGATCGAGCAAAGACTGATAAGTTCGCTGCAATTTCCAGTGTGTGGGGATCATTTGTCACCAACTGCATCACGTGCATCGAAAGGAGCCAGTTGAGGTGGTTCGGGCATCTGACAAGGATGCCTCCTGGGTGAGGTGTTCCGGGCATGTCCCACCGGGAGGAGGCGCCGGGGCAGACCCAGGACACGCTGGAGAGATTATATCTCTCGGCTGGCCTGGGAACGCCTTGGTATTCCCCCGGATAAGCTGGAGGAGGTGGCTGGGGAGAGGGAGGTCTGGGCTTCTCTGCTGCCCCCATGACCTGGCCCCGGATAAGCGGAAGAAGATGGATGGATGGATGGATCACGTGCTACAACCCTGGTCTACATAGCACCATTGATGAACAGCTTTTCCCATCAAAGACTCGGTGCTGTTTCCTGCAGTATATTGCAAGTAAACCTGACAAGTTTGGGATCAAGTTTTGGGTGGCTTGCGACCTAAAATCCAAGTACATTTGCAATGTCCTCCCATATCTTGGCAAGGACCCCAATCGTCCCAGTGGGGAGAGACTGTCTGAAAATGTAGTGATGAGGCTGATGGAACCATTCCTAGACAAGGGCAGAAATGTTACCATGGACAATTTCTTCACATCGCTTTCACTTGCGCAAAAAATTCTTAGACAGAAAACCACCATCCTCAGCACAGTCAACAAGATTCGCCGGGAAATTCCTCAATCCGCTAGACCAGGGGTCGGCAACCTGCGGCTCCGGAGCCGCATGCGGCTCTTTAGTCCTTATAGTGCGGCTCCGCGTGGTTTGGGCAAATAAATTAGAAGCATTTAGCTGAAGTGTATTTTATTTATGTTAGTTCTTTTTTTAACTCGTAGTTCTAAATTGGAAGATTATTGTGATATTGAAATATAAATATATTCTACTATTTTTTCATCACTCAAAATAAGAGTCACACTCGCGGAAGCCGGTATACCCGCCGAAACGCCGTGCATTTATCGAGACTTTCAACCCCAGGTAGGCCAATTATGGATCTTCGGATCCACTTTATGTCGGCAGCTGTTCTCCACCGTGAACTATGTTAAAAGACAAACACCGTTCATGCCTGACAGATGACAGCTTACAGTCCTGCGTAAACTGACTTCGTATAGCCCCGACTTGCGGACTCTGTGCGCAGAGGTTCAGGAGCAGAAGTCCCATTGTAAACAAATCACGGCAGACCCGACGATGTTTCCATGAGCATGCTTTTGAGCATCTCTTTATTGAGCACTTTTCACACACGGTTGCTGTACCCATACAGCCGGCTGTAGCTTTTCAGCTCACAGCCCGACATACACCACCAACAACACAACAGCACAGATAGCGCAGACGTTAAGGCAGCGAGGCATGATTGCGGGTGTCGTCAGGTGCGTCCGCCTCCCCTGCAGCGGCGCTGCAAACCACCCCCCGCCGCACGCATTAACCAGGTAAAATACATATTTAGGCAGAATTTTGCAAATATCCATTTTTCAGCAGCATAGTGCTTTTTTCCAATTATTTTTTAAGAGTCAGGTCAAGGCTCCAACAGCCCAAAGGCGATATAAGGGTGGCGGCTGATAACAGTTTTTGTTTGCTACATGGATCATTTTAGTTCAGGTTGGTGTCTTTCCTTTTGTTATATTTCTTTAAGAGTTCAAAATGTGTTGATTACATAAATACAATTTAATTTTCTCTGTAGCACTTCATGGATTTCATAAGCAGCACACCTTAGTTGTTCACACAAAGCATAAAGATAAAAAAAAACAATATACAGTGTTATCTTCATTTTAGATGTCAAAAAGTATTTGCGGCTCCCAGTGTTTTCTTTTGTGTGGAAACCGGGTCCAAATGGCTCTTTGGGTGTAAAAGGTTGCAGACCCCTGCGCTAGACACACAGATCGCAATGAATTCACCACTCAGGTATGTTGCAGGTCTTTTGTGGTTCTATGTTTATGTATTTCATTGTGTGTAAAAGTGCTATGGAAATAAGAAATAAGATAAATTGTTAGGTGTTTTCAACCACTGCTGCCACGCTGACGGCGTATGCGGCCAAACGGAAGAAGACAGTCTATATTCTTAGCAGCATGCACAGCGTGGTTCAGACTGATAACACCACCAAAAGGAAACCAAACACTGTCACCCTTTACAACACCACAAAGTGTGGCGTGGATGTGATGGACCAGATGGTGCGGGAGTACACTGTCCGCAGAGGAACACGGTGCTGGCCAGTTGCCGTGTTCTATAACATGATTGATATGGCAGCACTGAATGCACATGTGCTGTATCAAGCATGCACTGGGACGCAGGAAAGACGGGTAGACTTCCTGGTGGAGCTTGCAAGAGAGTTGGCTAACTCTGATATGGCTGGGAAGAAGGCAAGAAAAGAACAGTTGCTTCAGACAACCCTCCACACCTAGCCCTGGAAAAAGAGCCATGTGTCAGGTCAAACAAATGCAAGAACAATCATGCCACTGTGCGATGTGTTCACTGCTACAGATACACGTGGTAAATGCAGACTACAGATACCATGGCAGTGCCAGGATTGAGAGTGATTGCTGAAAATGTTGAAATGTACTCACTCACGTTTTATTATTATTTGTAAATATGTGTACAAATGGTTGTTTTTGTTTTATATTTTCTACAGTTTTTAATCAATAAATCTCAGCAACAAAGGAAATACACCCATGTGTGTTGATTTCTCCCTAAGATGGCAAACTGAAACACAAGTTTCCTTGTGGCCCAGGAAACTAACCACTCCAAGTGGCTCAGCATGGCCCCACCTTATTTATATAACAAAAGCTGCGGTTCACAGGTGATTAAGGATATTAGCTAAAAGCCTTCCAGCCATTTGGCTGTGTTCCTACTGCTGCTGCTGGGGCTGTTGTTAATAATGGTGATTGTATAGCTGCTGCTGCTGATCTTGCATCCGATGCACATCCTTGTCTGTCTGTTGCCACGGCTGCTGGGGCTGTTGTTACTAATGCTTCTGTCACACCTGCTCGGGGTGTGCACCTGGCACACAAGCATGTCTGAGTGCTGCTGCTACTGATGCACCAACACACATGATCAGTATTTCTCCTCCACACAACCCCTCAAACATTGAACAACAGGCTTGACTACTGCAGCACCTGTATGTGAAGGATTAACACATAAGAAATTTGCAGTCTGGGTCTGGTCGATACAGTCTTGATGATCCAGAACAAGTGCCGGCAAGGGTGAGATTCTGCTTAGCCAGTGTGATAGGGCAGTGGCTGGATCTCAGCAGGGTTGCGTTCTAAATGTAGTTCCGCGATGACCATCGCTGGCTTCTGATGTTCAAGCTGTTTTAAATGCTGATGATCCAGATCTGTTTCTCAATCAAATAGCTCAAGTTATGCAGAGTAATGACGAATCTATCGGTGATGATGAATTAGAGTTTGTGACAGTTGCGCAGAACAGTAGCGGTGGTGCTCGCTTAAGACTGGTTCACATCCCTTATGATGAGATTCTCTCAAAGAAAGAAACATTTGTACACACCAAACACCACAACAGTTTGTGCTTCTCCCTTTGCATGGTGCATTGATTAAACTTATCATCGCCTGAGCATGAAAAACTTGCTATGGCTAAACAGATGCATGCTGAAGTAGGCCTATGTGACACAACAAGTATCATTCTCTGATGTCAGCAAATTTGAGAAACACTTAATAGATTACAATCTTGATGTTTATCATGCTGCGGGGGCATAAACGTCTGCTTAGTTTTTTCACACATGGTGAGCCAAACCCAAACACTGTAATGATGTACCTGCACAATTAACACCATCACCTGATTGAAAAGCCAACAGCTTTTCTCGGGTCAGCCTGTGTGTAATTTCAGTTACAACACATGAAGCACCACTATACCACAGTTGTAAATATAGTCACTGCATTTCATGGTGGGTCTATTGTGGTGATGGCATGGGGTTATAGATGTAACATATGTTTCACACCATCTGCAAATCACAACACCGTTACCAACAACACAAATTACCAGAAATAAAACACAACATGGTCCCATGTGATAATATGAAGCATTGCACGAGTTGTGGTATCACGTATAAAGAATCAAAGAAATCACCACACAGATATGCCCAGCCTAGAAGCGAGCACTGCCGTGAGCCTAAATTAGCCGGCGACTCTGACCAGTGTTTCATACAGCCTGTTGAAAAATAGAAGCCTAGCGATAAATATATTTTATATGATTTTGAGACACGGTATCACAATGGCAAACATGAGGCTAAGTGTGAGTGTGAGATCTGAAGGGCAACAAGTTTTCATTTAATACGTTAAAATGTGTGGCGGCGTTTGTGCAGCATTACAGACGCCCAAGGTTTCATGGGCACACATTCATAGCACATAATGCATCTGGCTTTGATAACTAGATACTTCTGGAGTACTCTGTCAAGCAGGGTATAACACCTAGTGTCACAATGAGAGGGAGCCGTGTGATTTTGATGCATGACAGGGACTATGACCAGCGGTGGATTGATTCGTGCAGCTTTTTGCCCATGGGACTTGCCAAAATACCCTCTGTGTGGGAAATGGCCCTTTTGCAGGTCTTGAAAACCTAAAGCAATTTTAATACAAGGGATAATGAGTACTATGTTGGTCTATACCCAGACCCCTCCTTCTACGGCTATGAGCGCATGTCTGAAAGTGGTAAGGTGAGATTCATGGAATGGTACCAGACCAGCCTGAAAATCAAAGGGGTTTTGTGAGGCGAACTCAGGCGCTACTGTGTTAACGATGTTGATGTCTTGCGTAAAGCATGCAGTATATATATCGTGACACTCTACTGGGTTGTACAAACGTTGATCCATTCATGTATACCACCTTAGCTGCATTCAGTATCAATGGGTATAAAACACTGTTTCTGCCTAGAGATACGCTTGCTCTCACGTATGATGGCGCATAGAATAAGACGTTTTCTAATGTCTCTATTGAATGGCTTCAATACGTGGCCCACACTACCAACAGTGGTAAAAACATGCTCTCCGAGGCAGTGAACAGCGGGTTGGTCCGCATTTTGTGGACTGTTTTGACCCCACAAGTAATACGGCTTATGAATTTGCTGGATGTTTTCACCACGGTTGTGTTAAATGCTACCCCGAGAGTGAAGTTAACCCTGTCAGCAAAGCATCCTATGGCCTGACTGCTGCATCGCATGTTTTGTTACAAAGTGGATGCATTGAGATCATAACAGTATGAGCATGGTCGTGATGTGGGAGTGTGAATGGGCTGCCTTGAAGCAGACAGACCCCGCAGTTGTGGCTTTCATGCACACATACAGAAAGCCTGAATCCACGACATTCCCTCTTCAGTGGGCACACAAATGCTCTAACTGTACCAGAAGACTGCATGTGATGAAAAAAAAAAAATATATATATTTTACTACAACTTCACCAGTCTATCCCACAGTGCAGTCTAAGATTATCCTGTAGGACACCCGCAAATCATTTACAACTTTGACAGGCTAGAATATTATTTCTGCTTTGTTAAATGCCTAGTACTCCCACCGAAAGGTCTTTTTCACCCCATCCTTCCCTATAGGTGCCACGGCAAACTTCCACTCTGCAGCTTGTGTGCTGAAGACCAGAACCAACCAACCCACCCACCCACACACACACACCCCCACACACGACAGTGACGGTGAGGATGTTGTCTCATTTGAGCTTGAAAAAAAAAAAAAAAAAAAAAAAAAGGAGCTCAAATGACCTCTGTTGAGAAAGGATACAGGGTTGTTTCTATTGACGAGGTGTGGCATTTCCCGACAAGACTCACACATTGTTTAAAGACTATGTGAAAGCCTTTCTGAAACTAAACAGGAGGCCTCAGGGTATCCAGAACACGTGAAAACACCTGATGAGCAGCAGAAGTACACAGATGAGTATTAGGAGAAGGAGGTAATAATGCTAGGTCCGGCTAAAATAAGTGTAAATAAAGCTGTTAGAAACTGTAACAAACTGCTGCTAAACTCGTTATGGGGTCGTTTCAGTATGAGGTCAAACATGGCCTCATTTGAGTTAATCACAGACCCTTCCAGATTTAGCCAGTTAATGTTTAGTGACCAGTATGACGTGCATCAGTTTTGTTTCATCTCTGATGACGTCGCCATGGTGCAGTGGCGCCACTGATAGAGCATCCCGTGTGAAGGATGTTAATGTCTTTGTAGGGGCCATGACCACTGCACATGCCAGACTCATGCTGTATGATTTGTTAGACAACTTGCAGCAGCGTGTGCTATATTGTGACACGGATAGTGTCATTTTCACGGCACGCCCTGGCGACTGGATGCCTCCTCTAGGGCAGTTTCTGGGGGTGGGGGATCTCACCAGTGAATTAGATTCTGGAGAGGGAGGTGCAGAGGATTACATAGTGGAATTTGTTTCCGGTGGACCAAAATGCTATGTGTAACACACATCGCTGGGCAAGACACAGGTTAAATGTAAACATGTAACACGGAACGCACTAAACTCGAAAGTTGTCACCTACGACTCCTTGAAAGTTTTAGTCCACACGTTTGTAGCCAATCAGACGCACACCTAGTTGCCGTGTCTGATAGTATCAGATGTGATTAAAAAGAAGCTTCATTTGAAGAATGAATGTTGTGAAGGAGGTCAAAGTGGTCTACAACAAGCGCAGTGTGTTCCCAGACTATACTACACAACCTTATGGATTTTAAATTAGATCAGGGGTTTGATGCCAGGCTGCAGCACCCGTTCAGCATGGTGGTCAGCGGTCCAAGTAACTGCGGCAAGACTTTGTCAAAAAAAGTCATTGAAAAAGCTTCCAGGATTAGTTCACATAGCACTGATAACACACACACACACACACACACACACACACACACACACACACACACACACACACACACACACACACACACTTTGTTCTTGTCAGTAGGCTGTCATCAGCCAGAGATTCAGGCATACCATTAAGGTTAATTATAGATGATGTGATGAGCGTACAGGTATCTTTTAATAGACTACAAAGCCAAGACCCCGGACTATTTAAGACTCCGATTGGTTGGTTGGTTGGTTGGTTGGTTGGTTGACATAAGCAAAGTAGTGAAAGGATGTCATCACGCATGCAGAGGAATCTGTAGAATATGGACAGCCTTGTATATCAACTCCAGAGACAGTTATTAGTAATGCAAACTTAGCCTTTAACATATTGCAAGGCAACATTCCACTGACCAATCAGCAGTACAAACAATTAAGAAAACAACAAGACTGATTGCTGACAAAAAGATCAAAACTTTGAAAAAGAAAAGACAACCAACCAAGCGGGTTTTTACTACTGTTATTAGGGGCTGCAGTCCCTTTCATAACCAGTCTGATAGCAAACAGGTGAAAATGGAACAGGTGCAAAGATGTTTTTGGTGCCCCAACACCAGTTGGACTTCAAGCAACAGCAGCAGCACACAGGCAGCATCAGACAACAGGCTCAGAATGAGTTGGACAATGAGATGCTTCAAGTGTTACATCTGTGCCAAATTTTTGTATATGAGAAAGCTATTAATAATAATAATAATAATAATAATAATAATAATAATAATAATAATAATAATAATAATAATAATAATAATAATATTATTATTTCCAAAGACATCTTGCGCTTGTGAGACAAGGTGCCTGTGAAAAGAATGTGTTGTCTTTATCCCTACCCGAACAATTTAACAGGGATGTACAACCCCTGCCGGCGGACACCCAGCCCGTTTATGGTGATGCAGGGGTGAAGGATTCTGTTGCAGAGAATGTTTTGACACACATGCCTAAAAAGGAGTAGGAGGAATGCAGAGCTTATTTTATCAGCGCTGTACGTATTGATTGTATATAAAAGAACAGGTATGTGCGTTATGCAGAACATCGTTGTTTTAACAACCCTGAAAATGGCAAAGAGACACGCTTATGAAGCACAGTTTAAACTGAAGGCCATCAGCTACGCGGAGGAACATGGAAATCGAGCAGCTGCGAGAGAATTTAAGATTAATGAATCGATGGTTCGCAAGTGGAGGAAGCTGGAAAACGAGCTCCGACAGGTCAAGAAGATGCAGCTGAGTTTCCGCGGACATAAGGCGAGGTGGCCCGAGTTGGAGGAAAGACTCGAGTAGTGGATCATCGAGCAAAGAACGAGTGGGAGAAGCGTTTTGACGGTCACCAGTCGACTAAAAGCAGTAACGCTAGCAGAAGAAATGAAAATTGAACATTTCCAAGGAGGCCCGTCTTGGTGCTTTCGTTTCATGAAACGGTGCCATTTTTCCATCCGGACCAGGACTACGGTAGCGCAGCAACTTCCAGCGGATTATAATGAAAAGCTGGCCATCTTCCGCTCCTACTGCAGCAAACACATCCAGCCCAGCCACATCACTAACATGGACGAGGTGCCGCTCACTTTCGACATCCCGGTGAGTCACTGTGGAGAAGGGGACCAGCACGGTAGCGATACGCACAACGGGGCACGAAAAGTCTTCTTTTACTGTTGTGCTTGGCTGCCATGCTAATGGACAAACTGCCGCTTATGGTGATTTTTAAGAGAAAGACTTTGCCTAAAGAGAAGTTTCCAGCAGGAGTCATCATTAAGGCAAATGAAAAGGGCTGGATGGATGAGGAAATGATGAAAGAGTGGCTGAGGGAGGTGTAAGACCAGGTGGTTTTTTCCACGCATCACCATCGCTGTTGATCTGTGACTATGCGTGCCCATCTCACAGCCGATGTGAAAAAAAAAAAAAAAAAAAAAAAAAAAAAAAAAAAAAACACAACAAAAACAAAAAACAAAAAACAAAAAACCCCCCCACACACAACAAGTGAAGCAAATGAACTCTGAGCTTGCTGTCATTCCAGGAGGCCTGACAAAGGAACTCCAACCGCTGGACATTGGTGTGAACCGGCTGTTCACAGCAAGGCTGCGAGCGGCGTGGGAGCGATGGATGACTAAGAGTGGAAGGCAGCGCCGGGCGAGTTACGCCACAATTTGCGAATGATTGTAGATGCTTGGGCTAACATGTCTGCTGGCACTGTTGTTTGAGCTTTCGCAAAAGCCGGCATCATTTCCGAGGAGCCGCATGGCACGGAAAGTGACTGACAGTGAAGAAAGTGAACTTGGCATGTTTAGCGCAGCTGTTCAATTCAGAAACAGAGGATGAGGACTTCGATGGGTTTGATTGATGACGATTACCAGTAATAAAAATGTCAGTACTAAACTCAGTTTTGCTCCCGCTCCATTTTTAAATACGCATACTTGTATGCTTTGTGTTGTTGTTGTAAGGCGGATGTAGTAGAGGACACCATGAGAACGTTAAAGGGGGAAGTGTGGGCGTAGATTGTATATAAAACCCCGCGCCCTAGTGTGTTTTAAATACAGTAATGGCACACATAACTGAGACTGCGCCTTTTAGTACGGTGCGTCTTATGGTCGTGAAAATACGGTAGGCCTTGGTGCGCGGCCGAGAGTTGCAGCGTTTTGCCAGGCTGAGTTATCAGACTCTGGTAACACTCACCGATATAGACAAATTTGAGCAAATACTAAAAATTGTGGTGTACTACCACCTGTCTGAGGACTAGACTCTTTTGCTAGTCGAAACAGTTCCGCAATAAGCCTCACCCGTTGTATATTTTCCCCATTCCAACTACACTACTATGGGATGAAGGGTCTTAAAACCTTCATAGGAGTCCTGTACATTTGCGAGGAGAGTCATCGTGGTTACCACGAGAAACACACCCACTCACTTTCTGGACGCTGTAGACTGTCCGTATTGTAACAGGTCTTCTGCTACTTAAATCACAAACAGACTAGACTTGTCTCATTCCAATCTCAGCATTTGTCAACTGTATAAAAACCCAGGCCCTGGAGTTGTAAAGTAATTAAATACTTGGAACATTAGAAGGAGAAAAAAAAAAAAAAAAAATTATTATAATTATAATAATAATAATAATAATAATAATAATAATAATAATAATAATAATAATAATAATAATAATAATAATAATAATAATAATAATAATAATAATAATAATAATATTGACACTTAATCACGTTGAATTACAAACATCAACCGTGGTATAATTGACCCCCCAATTAAATATACAGATCACTCTAAAGTAGATCAGTATCCATTCCTATTGCAAAATGGGAAGCAGATTTGTCAGACCAAAACTTTTGGTCTCAAATATGCTTAAAAACCTTTCGATTAGAAATCCCAGTTTATAATTAATACAAAAATACTACAGTCACTATACAAGGCAACGGATGCTCAAGATGGGCTTTACGTCTTTCAGCAACTGCTCACACTGTCAAGGCAATACACCGGACAATTACACCCACGCTCTGGTTCTGTCCACCGGTTCAGAAGTTTTGACAGGGGATATGTGAAGACTTATCAAAGTGTCTGAAATGTAAAATTCCAACCTCCTCTTTAGTGTGCTTGTTGGGCAACTTGGATGATGTTACTACAGAAATGAAGACAGCCCACATGGTTTTCACTGCCCTATGCATTGCCAAGAAAACTGTCCTCATCTGGATGGGCCTGGGCCCCCTGGCCTTGGTGCAGTCAGAGCTCGGGTGCCTACTGGGGGTCAGTGGGGGAGCTGGCCCAAGGGAGTTGTGTTGTCGCTACTGTGTTGTTCAGTTTGCTTGTTTTCAGTGATCGACTTCAGCCTGGCCTGTAATAACTTGTAAAACACACGAAAAAATAAAATAATAATCCCAACTGTTGGTAGAACCTACATAAATGCTTGACCAAAGTACTTATGGATGCTCTTAAGTCAAGTGACAAATTCAGTGGTCCCCTGTTTCCTGAGGTTGTGGGTTTTGTTTTTTTAAATTCCTCCTCCGACTCGAACTCCTAGTATGGCCGTGTATCTTGTAGAAAGTGAGATAAGTATCACTATGCACCTTGGATACTGCTTCCGTAAGTTGAAGCTCTGAGTGCCATCTCAGTTTTCCATACATTACTGGCTGATGTGATTATATTTAAGATGAAGCATGCGTTGTATGTAGATGCATCACCACAGAGACTATGGACTGCTTTCCAAATGTCTAGAACTTTTGGGATTAGCTAAATGGGTGCAGCGTCAGTCACTGCAGGATTAGCATGTGCAGATCACACCAAGCTGTTATTAAAGTGCTGACATTTTGGCTGTTTTCTTGCCCTGAAGGTTTAGAGCCAAGCCCCAAATATTTATCCAACTGGCATTTTGATTAAAACAGAAGAGCTGAACTTCATTACAGGAGTTTAAGCATGTCTCACAGTCCGACTTGGCATATGGTTATTTAAGAGTCGATCAGCAGTTGCATTTATGCTTTTCATCTTGAGAAACCAAGTAGTTTATGTTTTGGATAAACATGCTGGAAAAGGTCCTCTTCCTGTAGACTTGTGCCTGTGAGTGCCACAGCAACTCCAAAACCGTTTCAATGCAGAGCCTCACATTCAGACAGCCAAGGTCAACAAACACTGCTCCCGGTAGGTTTCTATGGTACCTCACTGATCCATGTATGGATTCAAACGCAGTCACATTTCTTCTTTGTTTGTGTGTTTGCAGGTGGGTGAATGACTCCTTGTGCAACCGGCTGGTGCTTGCCGGTGATGCCAACCCACAGTAGGGGAAACTGGGTCAGCACTTGGCAGGCCAAGGATATGAACCCACACATGCAAATGTAGAGCTCCTTTGAGGGTGCTTACTTCATTTAACCCAACGTTAACCTTAAACCAAAATGCCGCACCATCAAAGCCTTTTAGACAACATGAAGGGGAGAGAGAAAGTCCAGAACACCATTCTTGTCAGTTTAGGGCTTATGAGCTTCATTCAGGAATATAGGAGTGTACTAGTTTCAACACCAAGTAAGAGATAAGAAAACTTTATTAATCCCTCGGGTGGGTTCCTCTGGGAAATTCGGTACTACAATTATGAAAAGTTTGCTGTAGTGCTAGTCTCCCTGCTGTCAAATAGCATTGCCCTTGACCAAATTTCCCCTTGTGGGACAATTAAAGGATTATTCTATTGTACAAAGAAAGTGTGGATAAGTGAAACACCATGTGTCAGCACTAACAACAGCATTGCTGTAGAAAATGGAACACGGAGTGATGAGGGTGCTATTCAATTTTTCCCCTCCCCCTAGATGTTGACATGTCAGGAACCTCAGACATGGGTGTGTTGATGTTGGGTAGTCAGTGAGAAACCAGAGGGAACAGTGTTTATTGTGATAGCGTCAGTGCCTGAAAGACTTCACCTGCCGTTTCCCATAACAGAGGAACAGAGCAAAGTTAATCCAGCATCCAAGTTCTAAAGACCAGCAGCACTTATGACTTATTTGGCTCCGAGTCAACTACAAAGACTTGAGACACACACACACACACACACACACACACACACACACACACACACACACACACACACACACACACCTTTTATAGAGTGAAAAATCAACTGTGGCATTTGTGCCAAATGCCCGTATTTTCATGGCATAGCCAAATTTAAGGTGGGCTGGGTCTGTGCTGTAGTTTTGCTAGGAGGATTTCTAGCATAGTCAGTTTAGCACCAGTCAGCTGATGTGGTGCGCCCACACCAGCCACTTCACCTTGTCTAAGTGGTAGTTTCAGGCTCAAAAACCCCAAACACAATGGTAATTTGAGTAGAGCAAGGATCAGGCTTCAAAAATGCATAGTCCATAAATAAATGGGCAACACCAAGGCTGCCAGGTTCACCTCTCACACACGTGTGAGTTCTGGGGAAAGGTAGAGCTTTGGGAATTTCTGCTAGGCAAGTGAGAACTAGTTGGCTTAATGCCTGGGAGTAACATGTTGATTAAAGGCACAGAAGAGTTGAGCTGCTACATACTACAGATAAACATGATAGGATTTTCTTTGTTTTGGGGGGAAACAATGATTAAAAGCATTTCACATAAACCACCAGCTGCTCACCCAAACTAACACTACCAAGCAGCAGGGTGGAAGTGAAAGGGCTGCTGTATATATAGAGGTCTTGATTATGGAACTGGCTGCAGCTGGTTGACTAACACACCTGTGGCCACTCCTGCAGATGAGCAGACAACCACTGCAGAGAAGAAAGAGAAAAAAAAATCTCTCATAAATTGGCAACAGGTCAGCTTGACCTAGAATTGGTCGCTAAGTGAGTCACGACACTTGATAGAAATCACAAAGTCTGCTCCTTTTATGTAACCAGACCCAGACTTTTCATTTATTCTGCACTGAGACGCCTCAGCATGACAAGGGAGCAGGCAAATGTAATGAAATTAACTGTTGATATGAGTGCTTGTCATCTTACAGACTGAAATAAAAGGGAGACGGAGGTGATATAAATTTAGTAAAAGCTTCTTCTGCTGGAGGCAAACTTTATGCCCGAGTGATTCTGGTGCCAATTCTCTTGGTAATACAAACTATTCCTGCTGCTTCGTTTTCGTTGTCACTTCAGTTTTCCCAAGTGGTCAAAATCACCTCATTCTTAAGTTCTGCATTTCCTCCAGTGATCTGTTTGCCTGCTTTTTATAAGCCAATTAGGGTTCTAGATTAGATAAGTAACATTTTTCTCCTGAGAGCCATAAAATTGGCCTCAAACACTTCCTCAGTTACTACTCCTTCTGAGAAAATAGATGTTTTAAGTAAATAAAAAATTTCTAAGCCATGCTGTGAGAGGAGATTTCTTGCTTCTTTAAAATCTTTTAATTAAGCTGCAAATTGCATTAAATCATAAATTTCAGTTAAGTTGTTCAAAAGTGCTTTATCTATGAACAATATTTTAGTGGTTCGAAAAAAATAAAAAATGGGTTTTGAATCATTTTTAAGCAAAAAGGAGTTGAAAAATACAAATTGTACAAACAAAATTACATTTATTTTTAACTTTTTCTTTTACTTCTACAAAACAAATCAGTTCAGTAACACAATGAACACAAGGTCAATATTGTTAAAATAAATGTGACAAATGTTTAGAAAAATATGGAAAAGTGAAGAGAAGTAGTTTGACTTCATTTGGTCTCTTGAAGGTTAAATAAATTCACAACAAGGCCAAATGTGACATATCACAATCACAAATAGAAGGGAAGGGCAAAAAGGTTGATCGGCTTGAAATAACCAAAACAACAACAAAGGAATATTTATTTTGCAGGCTGTTCTTCTTGACATTATTTATATTTCAGTGGGGTGTTACATCTCTTTCATGCCTCATAGGTAAAATAAACATGTGCGTCTGCAGTTACAGCTCCTGTGAAGCCTGTTCCCTCACAGTGCATTTTAGGAATTGACGTAATGAGATTGACTTAGAGGTGGTAGACAAGAGGATGGAGGATGGAGGACGAAAGAGACAATGGGGTACAAAACATTTTTGCACTGAAATGGAGTCACATGGTGGAAATCTCTCCTTCATGTGATCCCACACTGACTCACCGGCCTGTTCTCTTTTCTCTGTCAAATGTACCCTGTGTGGTAGCGTACCTCACATTAAATCAATTAATATAACTGACATTTCCTCTGAAGAGCAGCCTCACTTTATGTGCCTAAAACAGTACTTACAATACTCACAGTATATCCATGCAGTATGTACCTACATAATCAGATGCAGAGTGCAATAAAATGCAATGAAAACAACTTTTCAGTCCCAGCTCTTTGTTAGCTAAGGTTTAATTATCACTCCTCAAGATTGATGGTATAATGAGTAATCCAGCTGGCTGGAGCTCCTTTACCGTCAGCCTCATTCGTAACAGCAGCACCTCTGACGTAATATTTGGCTTTTCTATTTGTGTGTGTCATTGTATCTACAATGGGTAAGTGAAGAATTCCTCATAAGGATGTGAAGGACCTCCACCAGTGATGCAACTGTATGCTTTCTTGTGTGTTGGTTGAGGTGATGACTCTGCACAGGAATGTAAACTTCTCCTGTTGCCTCTTGCCTGGCTCAGGCCTCGGCTCGACACGGAGACTCGTGTTTTTAATTAATTCATGAGTGGTTTCCGGATGTGTTACGCTTCCCTGGAAATACTCAGCTGTGAGTTTTCACCGAAATGAACTCAGCATTACTAAGCAGAAATTTATCAACTGGCCCTGCGATTGTTTATATAATCTAGGGTTCAGTCGATTTTTTAAAAAATGTTTTCCCCCAGGGTCAATATTTCATCTCTACAATATTCTTTAACCCTCCTGCCTGAGTTCAAAGATGAGAGTTTCGTGTTTATCTCCATCGGCAGTCAATGCTTTTTTCTGTTTTCTATAGTTTTGATTTGATTCTGGCAATAAAGCTGGGTGGAGATGAAAAGCAGATGAGAAGGTTATCACAGGCATTTGTGCTCTGTTGCATTCACGGCTTCAAACTTACCTCTTTTCAAACAAGTTAGGACTCTGTATAAAATGTAATTAACTTTATGTATTTTAATGTAATTGCTTCCAACATGTTTCCAAAAAATTGGGTCAGGGCCAACAGAAAATCAGGCAAGTTATGCTAGACTCCACATAGACTCCATTTTGTTCAAGTAAATGGGGAGTCCTCTTCATATACTAAAATTAACTATGGAGTGCCACAGGGCTCTGTGCTAGGACCAATTCTGTTTACATTATGTACAATATGCTTCCCTTTGGCAGTGTCATTAGAAGGTGCAGCATACATTTTCACTGCTAGACAGATGACACACAACTTGATCAATCAATGAAGCCAATTAGTTAAAATGCAGGAATGTCTTAAAGACATTAAGATCTGGATGATTTCTGGTCCAGATGATCTCTAATTTCCTGCTTCTAAATTAAGATAAAAGTTTCTTGCATTCTTGCATTTGCACAATGTACTAAAAAAATTGAAACATCCTTTTTCAGAATGATCCTGGAAAACCAGTATGTGCATTTATTACTTCTAGCCTGGACTACTGTCATTTATAATTATTATCAGGCTGTCCTAGAAACACCATGAAAAGTCTTTCTGCAGCAAAGAATACTGACATTGAGTAGAAGTGTCCCCAAATTCTCACTTAATTTTCACTCACTATGTGTTTATACACAAATTAATAATCTCTGACTCTTTTCCACAGTATGTAGTCTTCCTCGAATCACCCCCAACTGGTTGTGGCAGATGGTTGCCCCTCCCGGAGCCTGGTTCTGCATGAGGTTTTTACCTGTTAAAAGGGTCCCATATTTGCCAAGTGCTTTTCATAAGCAGTCATTCGATTTTTGGATTGTTTTCTTCATTATTCACTTTTATTCTTTATTATTCATTGTTCACTCTTTAAAATATAAAGCAATTTGAGGCAACTGTATTTGTGATTTGTTCCTATATAAATAAAATCGAATTAAACTGAACTGATTGTTATCATTAAAAATCATAGAACATCACACAACTAATTGCTTTGATTGGTAGAATGATTTATGATGATATTTAATTTTTTTTTTTTTTTTTACTGTATTTAATTTAGATGCAGAGCTGTTGGAGCCAACTCACTCCCCCACTCACACCTCACTCCCATAGCTAACTGTTTTAAAAAGAGATTGTGGCCAGCATTCACGCTCTCTTATCCTCAGTAGGCAGGAGTGTGGTTGGTTTAGTTTGGGTTTTGCTTCCCTTTTTGGGGGGTTTAAGTTTATGATTTACATACCTTACTAATGTAGTAAATCCACATTTTTCTTTTGCTTAATTAGTAAATACATTTTAGTTATGTATACAACATTATCTTTCTAGTTTTCCACTCCTTTCTGTGTCAGCTTTTTACAAGAGTACACAATATCATTACAATATTTTGAATCTCAAGAAATCTCAGCACACAATGCCGTAATCGATACTTATTAAATCCTATATTTTTGACATTAGATTAAAAACAAATTCTTTAGTAAAAATTCAAGAGGTTAAGGAAGACTTCTGAAGTCTTTCGTCAATGAAAAGTTTTGTTTCTGCATCCACAAATTGAAGAACTCTAAGCTCATTTAAGAACTGAGGTGAAGTTGAAAACTGTCCTGTCGCCAGAAGCCTACATGACAATATGTGCTAAGGATAACATCTGTGAAGGCACCATTCACGTTGAACAATATAAACACATTTTGAAGCACCATGCCACCATGCAGACATCTTTTTCAGGAAATATCTGATCTCAGCAAGAAAGAAAAATACGTGCACCTTCTGCACTTTTAACCCACTGAAATATAAAGTTGAGTAAAGTTGTTAAAATGGCCTGTCACCCAGTGAAAACGGCTCTAGGATTATAAAAAAAACAAGAAAATACTCTAAAGAAAGCCTCAAACTGTTGAGTAGCTGAAATCATATGAGAAGGGATGGTATAACTTTTTTTTTTTTCAAAAATATAGCAAAAACTGAGCGTAATACAATCCACCAGTAAACTTCCTGCATCTTGACTTCTTTGAAATGTGTTCAAAATGTGCTATGCCGATGTCCCAGATTCCATATAATGTTTTATTTATATTAGATTCAGCTAAATTTAGAGTTTAAATGATTTGCAAATCAAACTCTTTTTTTTTTTTTTTTTACACAACATGCCAGCTTCTCTGGAAACTGGGCTGGAAGTTCGGAAAACACTACATGTAATTATTTCTAAGAACAGCGCCCCAGGGACTGGAGCCTCCATTTCTCAGAAGAGGGTGACTCATCAGGCAGGTAGCTCTCAGTGGGAACACTGTGGCACACATCATCTCTGCACTCATTGCACAAACATGGACAAAACAACTGTCTACCTAGTAGACTCAGTCTTGCACTTCAGCCGATAATCTTTCGTTGAAATGTTACATCCCCAAAATTTTAGTTTATGATCATATTTTTGCAGCTAGCTGTTTTAAAGTCTTGGTCTTACATGTAATGTAAACACTGGTATACCAGTGTGGTCACGGCCCAGGTTAACGCTGCTGTTGGCCAATAGGGTGCCAATGAAAGCTATGCTACTTTTGGCTGAGAAAAAAGGAAGATAAGAGGGGGGAAAACGTGAGAGCACAAGATAATTTATCTGTCTTCAGTACGTTTTCTCAGTGCACATGCTGTGATTAGCTGACCTGCTGCTCTTCATGGATTTACAAAACTCTGTTCAACAACATGTCAGCGGTTTTTTCATGCAATATTTGAATAACAAATTTAGTATAGCTTAGTTTGTTTTGCAAGACGTTTCACAAAATGAAAATACATAATTTATTAAAACCCAACATATACAAATCCAATATGTGATTAAAATTATTACATGTAAGGTTTAAATTTGCAGTTAATCAAGCGTCACTGAGCAGTCCTTACCTTTAAATATAACTTCTCTTCTTCCTCTAGTGTCCTGTCTTTCGTGTCTTTCCCCATCTCCGAGTGAAGTTAGCTCTCTTTCTTTTCTCTCCCTGTGAAATACAGCAGCTGGACTTTTAGCTAGCAACACACTGTGCGACAAAATGCACACAAGCAGTTTGTGTGTTTTTTGATGTTTGTTGAGCTGATAGAAATGTTGAATTTGAAATTACCTGCCACTCAAAAAAAAAACCCAAAACAAAACAAAAAAAACAAAACAAAACAAAAAACGTAATTCTCTTAATGCTTCCTCCTCCTCTGTGAGCTAGCTAGCCAAATACAACTAACGGACACCTGAACTCCACTTTAACTCCCGAGCATAAATGCTATAAATGACACCACTGAACCAAGAGTAACAAGTCCGTTTTCAAAATGAAAGAAGTAGAAAGTAATAAAAGTAGTAAAAGTAAAAAGTTGTCAGAAAAAAGTACTCAAGTAAAGTACAGCTATCTGAAAATTCTACTTAAGTACAGTAACGAAGTATTGGTACTTCTTACTTTCCACCTCTGCTAACGAATGAAGAGTGAGAGATGTCTAAGAGGTGGAACTGGCTCTGAGGCCCTTCTTATTTGCAGCATTGATAAATAGAATGACAGATGAGGCCAGACAAGATCTCTGTGGATTTTGATGTTTGCAGACGACATTGTGATTTGTAGTTTTAGTAGGAAATAGCTGGAAGGGAGTCTGAAGAGATGGAGGTATGCTTCAGAGAGAGAGGAATGAAAGTCAACAGATGGAAGACATTGTGTGTATATATATATATATATATATATATATATATATGTATGTATGTATGTATGTATGTATGTATGTATGTGTGTGTGTGTGTGTGTGTGTGTGTGTGTGTGTGTGTGTGTGTGTGTGTGTGTGTGTGTGTATATATATATATATATATATATATATATATATGAATATATATATATATAGGAGAAGGATGCGAGAGGAACTGACCTGAAAGATAGGATCATGGCCAAGCTTGAAACCTGGATCCCCCGTAGCCGGTTACCAAGATTACGTGAAGTACCCTCAGAAGGTCTGCTAGATGATGTTAATGCAGCACTACAGATGATACCTACAACCACGATTACCGACACTAACAAGCTGATCTACACTACGGCAGCAGTGATCAATGAGATGCTTGGCTACAAGTTGAACAGCCACAAGGGGCAGTACCCTCCATGGAGAAGGAGGCTAGAGGGCAAGATCAAAGTAGCACGAAGGGAGGTTAGCCAACTAACGGAGTTGCAGAAAGGCGCGACAAAGAAGGTGCATAAGAAATACAGCAAGCTGTCCATACCTGAGGCCTTGGAAACTGCCAAGCAAAGACTACACGCCTTGGCCAGCCGCTTGAGGAGGTACACCAGAGAGATAGAAGGCAGGAGAATAAACCAGCTGTTCTCCACAGAACCAGCAAAGGTGTACTCTCAGTGGCAAGAGAACGATAAGAGAACAGCACCACCAAGGCTGAAGACGGAGCAATACTGGAAGAGCATATGGGAGAAGGACGCAACCCATAACGGCAATGCTCAGTGGCTAGTGGATCTGAGGGCAGACCATAGCGACCTCCCTGAACAGGGTCCAGTAACCATCACAGTGGCAGACATCCAAGAAAGGGTCTCCAGTATGAAGAGTTGGACAGCACCAGGGCCCGACATGGTTCACGCCTACTGGCTGAAGAAGCTGACTGCACTCCACGAGCGTCTGGCAGCACAAATGAACCAGCTGCTAGTTAACGAGAGACACCCGGAATGGCTAACCGAAGGTCGGACGGTCCTGATCCCCAAGGACCCCAAGAAGGGACCGGTCCCATCCAACTACCGACCAATAACCTGCCTCAGTACTACATGGAAGCTCCTGTCAGGCATCATATCGGCTAAGATGAACAGGCACATGGGTCAATACATGAGCGGGGCACAGAAAGGGATTGGCAAGAATACCAGAGGCGCAAAACACCAGCTACTGGTAGACAGAACAGTCAGCCGAGACTGCAAGACCAGACTGACCAACCTGTGCACAGCCTGGATTGATTACAAGAAGGCCTATGACTCAATGCCCCACAGCTGGATACTGGAATGCCTAGAATTGTATAAGATCAACAGGACCCTAAGAGCCTTCATCAGGAACTCAATGGGGATGTGGCGTACAACACTAGAGGCCAACTCCAAGCCCATAGCACAAGTCACCATCAAGTGCGGGATCTACCAAGGAGATGCTCTGTCCCCACTGCTGTTCTGCATAGGCCTCAACCCCCTCAGTGAGATCATTAACAAGACTGGCTACGGATACCGACTACGGAACGGAGCGGTTGTCAGCCACCTCCTGTACATGGATGACATCAAGCTGTATGCCAAGAGTGAACGAGACATCGATTCACTGATACACACTACCAGGCTATACAGCAATGACACTGGAATGTCATTCGGACTGGAGAAGTGTAGTCGGATGGTAACAAAGAGAGGGAAGGTAGTCAGAACTGAGGGGATTGAACTACCAGAAGGCAACATTGCAGACATAGAGGACAGTTACAAGTACCTGGGGATCCCGCAAGCGAATGGGAACCATGAAGAGACCGCTAGGAAAGCTGCAACCACCAAGTACCTGCAGAGGGTCAGGCAAGTCCTGAGGAGTCAGCTGAACGGTAAGAACAAGATCCGGGCCATCAACACCTACGCCCTGCCCGTGATCAGGTACCCTGCTGGGGTAATAGGCTGGCCAAAGGAGGAGATAGAAGCCACTGACATAAAGACAAGAAAGCTCCTTACCATGCATGGAGGGTTTCACCCCAAGTCCAGCACCCTGAGGCTGTACGCTAAGCGGAAGGAAGGGGGCCGGGGACTGGTGAATGTCAGCACCACAGTCCAGGATGAGACAAGAAACATCCACGAATACATCACGAAGATGGCCCCAACTGACAGCGTGCTCAGTGAATACCTCAGGCAGCAGAAACCCAAGAAAGAGGAGGAAGGCGAGGAACCATCATGGAAGGACAGGCCCCTGCACGGTATGTACCACCGGCAGATAGAGGAGGTGGCTGATATCCAGAAATCCTACCAGTGGCTGGACAAAGCTGGACTGAAAGACAGCACAGAGGCACTAATCATGGCAGCACAAGAACAAGCTCTGAGCACAAGATCCATAGAGGCTGGGGTCTATCACACCAGGCAAGACCCCAGGTGCAGGCTGTGTAAAGATGCCCCAGAGACAATCCAGCACATAACAGCAGGGTGCAAGATGCTAGCAGGCAAGGCATACATGGAACGCCATAACCAAGTGGCCGGCATAGTGTACAGGAACATCTGTGCCGAGTATAACCTGGAAGTCCCGAGGTCAAAATGGGAGATGCCCCCAAGGGTGATGGAGAATGACCGAGCTAAGATCCTGTGGGACTTCCAGATGCAGACGGACAAAATGGTGGTGGCTAACCAACCGGACATAGTGGTGGTAGACAAACAGAAGAAGACGGCTGTAGTGATCGATGTAGCGGTTCCAAATGACAGCAATATCAGGAAGAAGGAACACGAGAAGCTGGAGAAATACCAAGGGCTCAGAGAAGAGCTCGAGAGGATGTGGAGGGTGAAGGTAACGGTGGTCCCCGTGGTAATCGGAGCACTAGGTGCAGTGACTCCCAAGCTAGGCGAGTGGCTCCAGCAGATCCCGGGAACAACATCGGAGATCTCTGTCCAGAAGAGCGCAGTCCTGGGAACAGCTAAGATACTGCGCAGGACCCTCAAGCTCCCAGGCCTCTGGTAGAGGACCCGAGCTTGAAGGATAAACCGCCCGCAGGGGCGTGCTGGGTGTTTTTTATGTGTATATATATGTATGTGTGTGTGTATATGTGTGTGTGTGTGTGTGTGTGTGTGTGTGTGTGTATATATATATATATATATATATATATATATATATATATATATATATATATATATATATATATATATATATATATATATATATGAGAGGGAGACAGGTATAAGCAGGAAGAGTGAAAGGGAAGGTTTACAAGCTCATAGCATGTAATAAGAACTGCTATGATGTATAGTTTGAGATGGTGGCACTGACAGAGACAGGAGATGGAGTTAAAGATGTTGATGTTGAGATGTGCAGCATATGAACATGTTAGTCTTAAATGTACAGGTAGTGATCATTTGAGCAGTGCAAGTGCTGCGTTCAGATGGAACAAGAAAGTCAGAAGTTGCACGAATACCGTATGCATACAGGCACAGTTTAATGTCGCAACAGATCAAGTTGGTACAATTAACAATTCCAAGGTACTGAACGAGGACTTGCCATGGAAACTTAAAAGTTCACTTGAGATGGCTGATAGCTTCTATTGCACTGGTGTGTCTGCACTGTCTTGTGTCTGTATTGTTCTGTTCTGTCTGGTGTTGCACTGTCTTTGTTTTGTTTGCAATTTTTGCAATCTTTGCACATTGCACTTTATGTAGTCCTGTGTTGATCGTCTGTTATATGTAGCATCATGGTCTTGGAGGAACGCTGTCTCGTTTCACTGTGTACTGTACCGCTGCACATGGTTGGAATGACAATAAAGCCACTTGACTTGACCAAGTTCAAAGAGCTCTGTACAGTTTATTTCATTGATTAGGTTTAATATATCTTGCTCTGAATTTTTTTCTTTCTTTGATGGTTTGCACAAAAGTCATTGCAGTGATATTAAATGCTGTTTTAACATGCCGAAATAAAAAATAGAAAGTGTCACACAGAAGTACAACAATCCTTTTAGTGACTCCCGTAACAGTTCAGGCAGTCAGATTCAGAGAAATCACCCACAATAAGCAGCTGCATGGCTGTCAGATACACAAAAGGACATTACTGTGTTCTCATAAATAGATGCATGCACCTGGAAAAGTAGGTGTAAAATTCATGATACACCAGTCTGCTGCCAACCTTTCCATACTGTCCTGTTTATTTTGTGCTCTGTGTAAATAAGCTTTCACCTGTGGGAAGGTTGGCAGCTCCTCCAGTATGCACGCCAAGGTGTCCTTGAGCAAGGTACCAAATTGTCCCTGATGTATCCATCTGTGTGTGAGTGTCTGCAAAATGAATAAAAACTGTGTAAAGTGCACAGTGTGAATGCTTCCAAATGTGACTTTACAGTGGAAAAGTGCATCAGGTACTCAAGAGTAAAGCACTTCATAAATACCAATTTTACCTTTCTGCTTTTATTTGAAGAAAAGTACATGCTGTAGTTCACCCGTTTTCCAGATTAAAGGTATAGTGACCTAAATTAGACTAGATGTGCAAAAGTTTAAGTTAACTTAGATACAATAAACTAGTGTTAAAGAAAAAACAAAAATAATTTAGACCATGTTGTGAACTTAAAAAACTAACAATATGTGTGAGACAGAGATGTCTGACTGGATTGTTATATGGAATTATTGTGCTAAATCTCACTCCGACATTGTCACGATAACAAGAAACTAAACAAACTGAAATGCAAAGCACAAATAGCTATTTAAAAACACATGTTCACTTTTCAAAATGCTCAGCGAGAGGCTAAAAAATGTGTAAACGCTCATGCTGAGTTTATCTTCTGTGAGATATTTAGCTGCTTCAGTTTCTTTTGGCAGACAAAGAGCTATTGTGGCTGCAGACTGTCATCTAGATGACACGTCTCACAAACACAACTATCCAATATCTTGTGCACACTTGGATGTACATGAGTCCTTGGGGAGTGAAACACAACACCCCGAGTGATCGCTGACTCCACTAGCAATGAATACACGGCATGGGAACACCTAATTAACACACGGACCACCTGACAAATGTCCTTCACTGTGTGGCTCCTTTCTTTAAGCTGCCAGCGCATGAAAGGAGTACTGCAACAGAAACATTTGAACATGTCATGGTTAATATTGATGAGTGTGCTTTCAAAGAAAAACTGGAAGGTGAATGGCTTGCGTGGCAGTAAAGCAACAAAGAGGCCAACGCCATCTAAGAAGTTCACCAAAGAGAAACCACGAAGTTGCTGGGAGGCTGTTTTTATGGATGTATGAGATCAAAATAGATTTTTTTGGCTCAAATTGAGAAACACAGCATTTATACAGGGAGTGCAGAATTATTAGGCAAATGAGTATTTTGTCCATATCATCCTCTTCATGCATGTTGTCTTACTCCAAGCTGTATAGGCTCGAAAGCCTACTACCAATTAAGCATATTAGGTGATGTGCATCTCTGTAATGAGAAGGGGTGTGGTCTAATAACATCAACACCCTATATCAGGTGTGCATAATTATTAGGCAACTTCCTTTCCTTTGGCAAAATGGGTCAAAAGAAGGACTTGACAGGCTCAGAAAAGTCAAAAATAGTGAGATATCTTGCAGAGGGATGCAGCAGTCTTAAAATTGCAAAGCTTCTGAAGCGTGATCATCGAACAATCAAGCGTTTCATTCAAAATAGTCAACAGGGTCGCAAGAAGCGTGTGGAAAAACCAAGGCGCAAAATAACTGCCCATGAACTGAGAAAAGTCAAGCGTGCAGCTGCCAAGATGCCACTTGCCACCAGTTTGGCCATATTTCAGAGCTGCAACATCACTGGAGTGCCCAAAAGCACAAGGTGTGCAATACTCAGAGACATGGCCAAGGTAAGAAAGGCTGAAAGACGACCACCACTGAACAAGACACACAAGCTGAAACGTCAAGACTGGGCCAAGAAATATCTCAAGACTGATTTTTCTAAGGTTTTATGGACTGATGAAATGAGAGTGAGTCTTGATGGGTCAGATGGATGGGCCCGTGGCTGGATTGGTAAAGGGCAGAGAGCTCCAGTCCGACTCAGACGCCAGCAAGGTGGAGGTGGAGTACTGGTTTGGGCTGGTATCGTCAAAGATGAGCTTGTGGGGCCTTTTCGGGTTGAGGATGGAGTCAAGCTCAACTCCCAGTCCTACTGCCAGTTTCTGGAAGACACCTTCTTCAAGCAGTGGTACAGGAAGAAGTCTGCATTCTTCAAGAAAAACATGATTTTCATGCAGGACAATGCTCCATCACACGCGTCCAAGTACTCCACAGCGTGGCTGGCAAGAAAGGGTATAAAAGAAGAAAAACTAATGACATGGCCTCCTTGTTCACCTGATCTGAACCCCATTGAGAACCTGTGGTCCATCATCAAATGTGAGATTTACAAGGAGGGAAAACAGTACACCTCTCTGAACAGTATCTGGGAGGCTGTGGTTGCTGCTGCACGCAATGTTGATGGTGAACAGATCAAAACACTGACAGAATCCATGGATGGCAGGCTTTTGAGTGTCCTTGCAAAGAAAGGTGGCTATATTGGTCGCTGATTTGTTTTTGTTTTGTTTTTGAATGTCAGAAATGTATATTTGTGAATGTGGAGATGTTATATTGGTTTCACTGGTAAAAATAAATAATTGAAATGGGTATATATTTGTTTTTTGTTAAGTTGCCTAATAATTATGCACAGTAATAGTCACCTGCACACACAGATATCCCCCTAAAATAGCTAAAACTAAAAACAAACTAAAAACTACTTCCAAAAACATTCAGCTTTGATATTAATGAGTTTTTTGGGTTCATTGAGAACATGGTTGTTGTTCAATAATAAAATTATTCCTCAAAAATACAACTTGCCTAATAATTCTGCACTCCCTGTAATAGAATAGAATAGAATTATTTATTGTCATTGCACATGTCACAGGTACAGGGCAACGAAATGCAGTTTGCATCCATCCAGAAGTGCTTTAGCCATGATATAGATATATTACAATATATATTAGCAATAATATAGATATGTAAGTATATTACAGAAATGGGTCTATTGTGGTATGTTATAATGTACACGGTGTGAAGTATGTTATGAATATTCTATAACTATAAGTATGTACAGGCTGCAGTGAGTACAAGCTATGAACAGGATATAAATATGAAAAACTACACAGAATATGAAATAAAAAAACTATACAGAAATATGAGATATACAGTTATACAGAAATGTGAACTATGCAAGTTATGAACAGTTGTAGGATTAAAAATTATCGTATGTACAGAATGATTATTTACACAGAACTATACAGTAGTGCAGTTAAGATAAGTGAGATATGTGGATAATTTCTACAGAGGCTGTATAAAGTGCTAGTGGTTGTGAGTGGTGGTTCAGTCCATGTTGTTATTATTGTGTGTTTGAGGGTACGGTTGTCCATTGTGTGTGGGTGTGGGTGTGGGTGTGTGTGTGTGGGTGTGTGTGTATGTTCAGTCCATGAGTTTAATGTGGGTCAGATGTCAGGAGGCAGAGTTCAGGAGTCTGACAGCTGTGGGGAAGAAGCTGTTCCGGTACCTGGTGGTCTTAGTCCGGAGGCTCCTGTAACGCCTCCCAGAGGGCAGGAGGGTGAAGAGTCCATGTGATGGGTGACTGGGGTCTTTGATGATTTTCCCAGCCTTTTTCAGACACCGCTTCCTGTAGATGTCCTTTATGGCAGGAAGTGGTGCTCTGGCGATGCGTTGGGCAGTTTTCACGACCCTCTGCAAAGCCTTCCGGTCCGAGGCAGAGCAGTTCCCGTACCAGACTGTTATACAGTTGGTCAGGATGCTCTCGATGGTGCAGCGATAGAAGTTCACCAGGATGTCTGAGGACAGGTGGTTCTTCCTCAGAGTCCTCAAGAAGAAGAGGCGCTGATGAGCCTTCTTGACCAGCTTGGAGCAGTTGGTCGTCCAGATGAGATCTTCGGAGATGTGGACTCCCAGGAACTTGAAGCTGCTCACACGCTTCACAGCCGTCCCCTTAATGTGGATGGGTGGATGTGGGTCAGCATTCCTCCTGTAGTCCACGATGAGCTCCTTAGTCTTCTCGGTGTTAAGCAGCAGGTTGTTTGTGTCGCACCACTCAGCCAGACGATCCACCTCCTCCCTGTAGGCTCATAAGGGCTCATAATGGCACGCATAAGGGCTACCATGAACTTCCAACGATCAACAATGGAACGATGAATAAAACATTGTTCCAGGAAATATAACTGGAAATTAATAGCCAACTAAAGCCTATCTTGAGTGCATGGATGTGGATTTTTCATCACAATCTTCAGTCCCACTCTTTGTTTCTTCTTACGCTGTGGTTGGTTATTACTGAGATTTAATGGGTACGGAGCAGACACCTGACACAGTAACAGACATCAGTCATAAAAATAAGCAACAAAGCCTGCTGAGACTGGTTGGACTGACAGATTTGACCACATTCAAAGACTAAAACTGAAGATTTTTCCCACATAATATTTATTTCAGTTATATATATATATTTTTTTTTTTACAAACGCTAGTTTTTAAATGGTCTTTTTCACACCTTGAGCACTGGCGATTCTGCCAAAGAATTAGTTTTAAACAGTGAAGGTCAGATACTGATACCAAATACTGTGGAAGCACCTCAAGCAGTTCATTTGAGGATGCCCAGCAATACCAGAGCTGGGGTGATTTTGTGAGAAGCAGGGCTGTGAATTTGAAGTTTTTCCTTAGGGCTGTGTTTGCTGTTCAAACTGTGCCTGGAACCAAAGTCAACAAAGTTTTTCCACCCAGATGGAGAAAGTTGCAAGAGGAGTCCTCAAAGCAGAAATCCTTCTATCTATGTGACCAAAACAAGTTCTGTATTTGTGTTTATTATTACAACGCTGAGACCTCATTGACATGTGTCTGTTTAGTAAATCTGACTCTTGCAGAGTTGTGTGATCTTAGTTGGCTGTGACTGACCCTTACGTCAAGAAAATATGGAACAACTACAGCAACTGGCCAGTAATCAAAATCACTGATTTATTTCTTGCCTTAGTAATGTGAACCTAAATTGCACATAGAAATTATTTAAAAATATTTGGACACTTTCAAACATTTGGCCTCATTTCTAAACACAGTGCACAAATGAGTGATTTATGAATATTTTAAGGGTCTGGCTGTCTTAGAACCTTTAAACACAATATTTTATTTATTATTGTAAACTTGAGCTACACTGTTTCTATTCATAATCACAATTTCAGTCTGAGCTTTCTTGATTTTTTTTTTTTTTTAATGAGTATTTATTAATTTTTTCAAATGGTCATCTGTTCCGTGGAAACACTTAGTAAAGCTGTGCATTTTCTGGCTTCCTTCTCAGACCCTACTATTTAGGTTTTTTCAGAGCTTCTCCTGCTTTTTTGCAGGCTTCTCTCTTTAGCCACATCACCTTGAGCTAAACGTTTGCATATAACGTGCATTCTGCAAACAATGAGCTGAACCCGTGTATTTGGGATGAGTCTGATCCATTAACACATCCATGTTAGTAAGAGACAGAACTGACCGGCGCACATGTGTACTATGAATCAGACAATAACCATACACTTCAACTTTTTTTTTTTTTTGCAGGTTAATAACATTTTCACACACACTTGGCAACGGAGGTCCAGTGTCTTCAAATAAAGATGACTGTACCTTCACAGCACCACAGGGATGGCAGCATTGCTCGTTGAATTAAAGTGGATAAATTCAGCAGTTAGTATTTCTCCTTTTAGCAGTTTAACAACTTCTTTGTGCTTTGCTGTATTATCAGTTATCTTCCATGCAAAATGTCTAAAGCTACAAGATATTTGGGGTGTTTTCTTGGAACAGACTACACCTACAAGAGGCTAGTACTTCAAGTTTTTCGAGTTTTCACTTTTACTGTACTCTACAGTACATTTTCTTTGTAAATGTGACAGCTCAAAGTTTTGAATGAATTCAATGGGGCTTGAGGAGGCTGGAGCCAATCCCAGCTGCCAGAGGGATATGCGTGACTTTTGCCAGAGGTGGGGAGTGGCCCACCTTAGATTTTTAGGTTTGAAGTATTTACAGTTGCAACAGGGAAAAGAATTGGACATTCTGTGTCTAGTATCTTATCTAGTAACAGAAATGTACATGAAAATGAAACGGACAGAATTGGGAGCCAGTGTCTTGATGATCTCTGGATTCACATCTGGATCCAATTTCTGGAAGCATTATGTACCACTGAGAGGCAGGGAAACGTCCCAACTTTGGTTGTATCTTGACAAATTTCTAATTGAAGACGCAACAATTGAAAGACACTGTCTCAAACACTTGAACCTGGATCTCTATTTCCTCCTGGATCACGGGCTCCACACAGGTGGATGTGGAGGGATTTTTCAGCCTTGGCAGGTGTGTGCATTCTCAGTCTGCTCATAAGACCTGGTGTCCTAATTTGCTGTGTGTCTGGGAGTGTGTTTATATCACAATCAAAAGCAGGTCTGCTGACATAATTTCCTTCTGGCCAACAATACACAAAATCAGTGCAATCTCTAAGAATGGAAAAAGGACCAAGAAAATCTGACAAAAAAGTTTAGACTCATACTGAAGAATTTGAAGAATTGGTCAGTATGGTAAACCACATGGTACTTAACGGCACTCTTTTACTCTAAAGCTAAAAGCCTCATTCACAGTTCCACTAACTTATTCTACTTCAAAATGATGAGCTTTTAATCAAATAAAGTTGCTGCATTCAAGAAAGAATCTACACATACTGTATCTGGGCGTATCTGACCTTTCTGGCAGCTTTAGTGCACATTATATTCGGGATTAATGCTTCAAAAACACAGATTTACTCAATACATTTTTGATATGTGCAAGTTTAGCTGAAAGGAAAAGCTTTGCTTGTTCACATGTGTGTCTATGGGTGAGTGAATAAATGCTGCTTCTAGCTGTCCTTATGCACTGAAGGCCAGTCCAGGCCAGTGTGCCGGCTATGCCAGTATTTAGTCACGGCAGGTAACTGGGTCAAGAGCCCATAATCCCTCCTGTGTCCTCCTTCGATGCTTCTTCATTTATTCCCCGTTACTGGATCAGTAGGACAGGACGAGGGACAGAAACGGCACAGGGACAAATTATCCCTTCTTGTGTATCAGATGGTTTTCAGCATCTCTCTCTTTTTTTTTCTTTGAAGTCTTTGCTGGTACAATTTGAATTCAGGTGCAACATTTTGCAGCATGTTAACTGGAGGAGCAGCTGTGTGGATGTGCGTGTCAGACTTTTCCTCTCCTGGCTGTTAAAACTAAGTGCAATCAACCTTTTTCAGTCTGTTAGAAGGTTGTTTATGTGATACAGTTCCACCGTCATCAGTGAGGAGACACAAATGAGGAACAGAGGCTTCAGGAAATCACAGAAAGGAATTTTTTCCTTTAATGTTGACGTTATTTGTACTTACTTGAACTTTTGATTTTCAACATTAAAAGGGGACTTAGGCATTTGCATGACATTTCTCATTTACCAGTTTTTTAACTACATAACAGTAATGAGGAGGTCTTAAGTCAGAGGTCACATAAACACCTAACGTGACTGTCTTGATGCCCTGAGGGTTAAGAGGGTTAACCTGACCAGGCTCTTTCCTAGCTCTTGGCTTGCTCTCTATCCTCACTTTCTTTCATCCTTTGCAGACACAAACACAGCTGAGATGCAGGCACACAATCAAAGTCTGTGTGTGTGTGTGTGTGTGTGTGTGTGTGTGTGTGTGTGAAGCTCTGCCAATCCGAACCGTCTGACCTGCAGCTTTGCCGGGGCCTCGGCTCACCGCTCGCCCTGCAGATGGACTGCACGTCAGCACTTACAGGAGGAACAATTATGAATGAGACTAGAGCTGATCTGAATCAGCTGCTCCAAAAAAAAGTGTCTCATTTTACATCATCTGGGTCAAGATAAAAAGAATAATGGCCTCTGTCTCTCTCTCATGCAGACAAATGCTAGATTTCAAGCACACGATTACTGCATATCTATTAATGTAAACAAACTTCATGTAAAAGCTGTGGGTGATTGTTGATGTTTGATCCTGTTCACTATGACCTGCAGGCATTTGTAAATATTCTTTATTTGTGATGACATTCGGTCTCAGCGATCGTGTTTGCGTGCTGCTTTCAGTGCAGGTACTGAATTCATTCCAGGAAATCTGCTGACACGTGAGTCACACCGGCCCTGGCATCGTCTGCTGACTTAAATTTTGAGAGCAAAGTCAATCTGAAATTTAAGTTAATATGTTTAAGCAAACATAGCAGCCCATTTGGAATACACCACCCTGGAAAAGAATAAATAAATAACTGAACAAATGTGCCATTTCTTTTAAGACGGGCACATTAAGACAAAAAATAGAAAGTTTTTTTTTTTTCATTTTTATTCTTCATTTTGAGATTAAAGTTGAAATGTGGACCTTTGCCATGGCTCCTATACCCTCTCTACATAATGCCTTGTGTAGATGGGTAAGTGAAACAACTTGACCAGCTGACTCATTGTGTCTGGCAATACAACATGTCCCCTCTTTACTGCACGAGGGTGCAGCCATCAACGCCCTTGCCTCCGTTCATTTTGAACAAGTCTCGCCAAGTTTGTGTGGTTTTAACTTCTGACCAGATATAGCGCCTCTTCAATCGCACTGGAACGTAGACAGTTTAACAGCCGTGAAAGACTTGAAACTGAAACTTTAATCTCCACATTTTGATTTTATTTTGAAGATAAACAATAACTACTCAAAAAAAACCCTGATCCAGGTGTTACATGTGGATCAATCGTGTTTTTGGCCCTCCTGACAACTGGGCATGCTTTGGATGAGACGGTAGATGGTGTCCTATGGATCTCCTCCCAGACCTAGATCAATGATTTTAAGGTCTATTGGGCTATTTGGCAGCATCGGATGCACTGATGTATACCGTTCCGGATGTTCTGCCAGTCAGCCGTCCAGTCATGCTGATGGAGGCTGCAGGCAGCGTAAAGTTCTCTTCCTCATGTGTCACACGTAGAGAGAATGGAGCTCATTGGTGGATCTGCCGGCTCTCTTGTTCTCTGGATAATGCAAGTCACACGCATGATGCTGGTCTGTGAGCACAGGTCTCACTAAACGATGTCGGGGCGTTATGCCACCCTAATACTCTGCTAACAGTTTGGACAGAAACATGCACAAAAGTCTCCTGCTGGAGGTCACTTTGTCCGGCTCTGGCAGCACTCCTCCTGCTCCTCACTCAAAGGAGCAGTCCTGCTGCAGGGGCTGATGCCCTTCTAGTGGTCCTATCCTGCTCACGTTTTGCGGCAGCCCATTTCCTGGTATCTCCTCCACAGTCTGTGGTGGGAGAATTGGCAAACCTTCTTTCAACAGCACAGTGAAAAACACCAGCTGCAGTAAAAACAGAGAAATCAGGGATGAAAGATAAGGAGAGAGCAGCGGCTCTGGCTGACACTACATTATTTTGCATCTGGTAAAACATACGCACAATCATTTCTGCGTTTTAACTAAACACACTGAGATTTCGGAGGTCTTTTTGATGACCAGGTGTTTTGTAATTCTGTAATTTAATTTGTAATCTCAGGCTAAGGGTTAAAAATTGGGTAACACTTTATAATACAGCCCACAGCTAAGACCTTAATTCACTTGTACTTTAATGGAATTTCAGGAAAAGAGTGTCTCCGTTCCTATAAAATACCAGAAGTTATGCAATACTTTAAATTGCTCACGCACTACCTAAAATTACTTACACATTATTTAAATTTCTTGACAGTATATTTATTTTTTGTTCTTGCGAAAACCAAATTATTACTTGTTCATTCTATTCTTATTCTACCTACCTGTAAGTATTTGTAACTCAATATAATTACATTTTAATTTAAAATAAAATAATTGAAGTTCCATTTCATTACAGGAAATAACGCCCTTACCTGCATTATAATGTGAGTATATGAACATAATAAATAGGTGAAAGACAGCAGCATGCTACAGTATGGATTAACAAATGGAAATTCTATATTTAACACTGGAAATTATTTTAGGAAATAAAATTGTTCACTAAGGGCTAATGGATGAATATGGATGGATGGTAGGAATCAGTGCCACACAGGGAATAGTTACCTTTCCTGTAATCTTGACTTTAAAGACATGTATGCATCCTCTTGGCTTATGCAGATGAAACCTCTAAACATCCAGGCATCTTGTGTACATATACGTACATGTGTGTGAGAGATCTGCAGAACAGCTCTTAAAGGTCAGGTATATACCTGACCTTTAAGAGCTTCTTTTCAAGGTCCATTTAGCTCTTTCCAAAACAAAAGCCAGCAGTGTCCAATATTTTTAAAACACTCTGCGGTTCCTGTTTTTCTGACCCCTGGTTACAGGTCAGCGAGGCTGGGAGGAAGAAATATTTGTTATGTCGCTGTTCATCAGCTGTTATCCGACTGCTTTACTGAGAAAGTAAAGCATTGAACTTTCATCAGTGGGCCAGCCAGCACGTTTCAGCTGGACGATCAAACATTAAAAATGGTCAAAAATAAACAGTTAAAGGAGGGTGGCTGACAGTTTAATAAGACAGCTGGCTGCATGAAGATAAAACCACATGTTTTTAATCATGAGCACGTGCTTTACAAGAGAGAGCAGCCCAGAGTGACTCACAGTCAGCTGCCTGAATAAAATGTTTTAGCTGGTATAATTAGTTTTTCTTTTCAGACAACAATAAGGATTTTACAGAGTTGGTGTCTAACTCTGTGTTTCCCTTTGTTTTTTTTTTTCTTTTTAAAGAAAGCAAACTACTGACAAACTCCTGATGTAAAACTTGAAGCCACTGACTGGATTACCTTCAGCAGAGCAGACGAGAATGAGGCACAAATACTTTCTTTTTTTTTGTTAGAAATCCAGGTGATGTCAGGAAGAAACAATCATCCATCATTAATGAAACGGACACCTGAGCCCGCTCCAACACACAGGTGTTAACCTAAGAGCACACTCCACAGGTAGCTGCGACATCAGGTTGCAACGAGTGTCAAAGAGTCAACATCTGATCCCTCACGACCGCTCCTGGGCCTGAATATGAAATGGTCACAACGTGTTAGTGTTTATGCATGGTCAAAGCTTGTGTACACGCCACAGACGGCCTAAAAGATGGACACAGCCAATGTGTTGTGACCTACTGGTAAGTGAAAACCTCAAATTTATTAATTTTGTGATTGCAATTATTTGTGAAGAGCGGACTTGTCAACCTGGGAAAACCTCCTGTAAAATAGTGCTTGAGACAATAAATTCAACAGGAAAGTGTTTGCTGAGGTCCATGAGAAAAAGAGCTGAAAAGAGCTTTTCCCATCGACTTCTATATGACCAGAACTCACTTTCTAACAACAATGGTGCCCCCTGGTGGCCATTAAAAAGACCTGGACTATGCATCTATCTTTTATACCGTCTGGATCTGGATCTCTTACATTTAGTGGATTATGGTGATCTGCTCTTTATCATCCTAAAGAGTAGGGATGGGTATCGTTTAGGTTTTACCCGATACCGGTGCCAAACCGGTACTTTTGAAACAGTGCCGGTGCTTAAACCGGTGCTTAAAGAATGGAGAACACAAAATTGGTCCAAAAACCTCTCATGTTTAGCTGTTTTTTTTGTAAAAAGATAACAATGTTAGCCTTTTCTGCAGCTATAGGGCATATATGGTCTCACTCTTGGCTGGAAGCAGTGCTTAAACAATGGAAAAAACACAAACTTTGTCCAAAAACCTCTCATGTTTAACTGTTTTCCACTTTTTCTTTGGTCATTTTAGCCTTTTTGGCCAGGGTGAAGGGAGTATCTGCCATCAAACAAGAAGACAGCCGCATGTAACTACGATGGTGTTTGCTAGTTCACCTTACATGCATTAATGTAATAATGTGGTTAGCGTACTCAACGTTAATTACACACGAACAACATGAAGCTACTCACGCAGAGGAGAACGGCTGCTGCTGCCATCATCATCCGTCATCATTTCTGCTACACTGACAGGGCTAGGGGCCAGGACTCTACTCTTCAGGTTTTTGGGGGATGTTGCTAACTCCAGGTCCGATAACAGGCACCACACCCGCAGTAGATGTGCACGGTGTGAGGTCTCGCAGCAAGCTATCAAACACGGCGCATTTCTCGGCTTTAAAAAAACCCGCTATGCGTCGCCAGGTGTTTCATCAGATTTGAGGTGTTACCTCCTTTGACAGTATCACAGTATCAGCTTAAAGCACTTGTTGCAGGCTGCTGAGTTTGCATCTTTTGCTGTGAAGTACAGCCAGACTTTTGACCGCTTTGCCTTGGGCATTTTTAATCTGTAGCTCTGCTCTAAAAGAACGTACGTACCTGGCCCCGCCTACTATCCTCGGAAACGTAAAATGATTGGCTAGAATTGGCTCAGGGGGAAAAAAAAGCACCGAAATGTGCGCTGCTTTTCGGTCTGGTTACTACCGTTTATATCACCGGACACCGGTACCCATCCCTACTAAAGAGGCTGAATGAATCTATTGTGTTGTTTTTTTTTTACTGGTTGTGGAAACCACATCACTGTTTCCTATTGGGGTTTTTGTAATGCAAATACCTGCTTTGTGTGGTTTCCTCTTATATCTCTGCATGTGTAAAACAATTATAATCAGTGTAGACTTCACTCTCACAACATTTATAAATGTTTGTCCCCAGAATCGAACTACAACTAGGCCAAAAACAAAAAGAAAGAAAAAAACTAACTATGAGCCACCCTTGTCCTGAAATCTGTCTTTTTCCAGTGCTTACGTGTACTGGATATACAGTTTATAATGGGGCCCTGAGATGTATTACAATCCTTATGAATAGTCCTGGTCAGCTTTCTGCTCTGTACCACTGGTAAACCTTTTTACAGGGCTATTCTCTCAGTCCGCTCCTATGTTAAGAAAAGCGTGGGAGGTTACGGACTTCACTCAGATATTCCTCACATATTCCTTATAATCGTTAAAATGCCTGCTGGCCTCTCAGTCAATCTTAATGACACTTTGACCCAGGAAAAAAAGGACTGTTTGGCATCTCTGCAGTTTCTTCATGTGTGTTAAAACTAACAGATATTTTGTATTTCATGGCTCATAAGTAAAACGCTTCACTAGTCAATATTTCTCATATTAACAATAAATCAAATGACTGTAATGTGTGAGTTCCTCACTTAGAGCCTGCTGAATTATAGACTAAGCTCATGGTGTATATTAATTTTAAACCCCTTTTATTGTCTTCAGTGTGTGTGTGTGTGTGTGTGTGTGTGTGTGTGTGTGTGTGTGTGTGTGTGTGTGTGTGTGTGTGTGTGTGTGTGTATGAAGTCTTCTCACTTCCATCAGACACTGGTACTTCTTTCTTATAAACAAACTCTCCGAAAAACCCTCCATCCTTCTCAGCTCTACATCCTCTTGTGCCAGCCTCACAAACCTCAATGTCGAGTCTAAATGTTTCACCCACATGTGCAAAAGAACTAAATAACCCTCAGACCACACCTATTCCTTCAAATATTTGGAGCTGTTTCCAGGTGGCTGTAGCTCAGAAGTTAGAGCAGGTCATCTACTAACCTGGTTTGCTCCCGGGTTGCATGCCAAATATCTGTGGGCAAGATTAACCCCAAGTTGCTCTCTGATGGAGTGTGAATGTTAGATAGAAAGCACTTGTATGAATAAGTGTGGGTATAAAGAGCTCTGGGAGAGCAGAAAGGTGCTGTATAAGAATCAGTCCGTTTGCAAACACTCTGTGCTTCGAAGGGGTGCTGATCATTTTTGAAACAGCCGTAATTTTAATAAAACGAGGAGACGTTTCCAGAATTAAAATAAATTTATTGCCTTTTTTTAAAATAAACATCTGAAATCAGTCTTTACTCAACATTCATCAATCATTTTCCCCCAAATCAACTCTTTCTACAAGGTTACAAAAATATACACCCGGTTAGAAAAAAATAATCACCTTAAAGATGCTTCCTAGTCTGAAACATGTTTTACATGTTAGCTCATCAGTTTTAATTACTTTATTTTCCTCTAATGGTTTCTCCCTTCCAGGCAGACACTGGCTTCTCTTTAGGAAATGCATGAAGCCGGAGTGCTGCTGTACAGTGCATTACGATTCTCTAACTCAGAGAAACTTGTGAGAAACTTCACTACTCTTCATTTATCTCAAATCAACAAAAATCAGTCTGAGAGCTGAAGACAGTGTTGATATTTGGCTGAGGCTCTCTCTCCTTGAACCTGATAGGTCCAAAGATTTAACCCTGTAACGCAGACTGTATCATACTTGATACATGAGTTTTTGAGATCTGTACATCATCAGTGTGACTGACAATCACACAAATCATTTATAAACTGCTATTTAATTTTTTTTAAAGCAATAGATTCAATAAACACTCCAGTTTCAAAAAGGGTCAATCATTTCACGGCTCAGGCTTTACACCATGAACTCTCAGTAACTCTCACTGCATTGCTTTTAGTAGTTTAAAAAAACTAAATCAGAACACAGGTTTAAGTGACTCTGCCAAAAATAAAAACATGGTGGAGGTGGCAGTGAATACAGTGCAGCTTTCAGTAACACTGAAATTACAAATCGTCAGTCTCGATGATGCAAACGCATCACAGTCCTCAGCTCACTCAAATTTAGATGGATGCTGTGCAGGTTTGTGGTAAGTCTTCATAATTTATAATCAATATCATTAATTTAAACTGTATTCGAATCATAAATAAAAAATAAAATCCTTTTAAAGTGACAAAACTCCCTCATGTCTTATTTTTTTCTTTGAACATACATGTACACAACATTAAAAAAAATATTATTCTGAGTCAGCTTCAAGGGATCAAAACAGCCTAAAAGTTTCATTAACTAGTTGGACAATTGTGTTTAAAAAAAAAAAAAATCTGGATCTGCATTAAAACACACACACACACAGTAACAATTACGACGTACATGTGCACACCATTTTCTCTGAACTGAGATGTTCATGAACTTTTCTGTCCAACTTTTTGGAAATGTTGCAGCTTTTCTTAATAACACGAAACAAAATAAAAAAAACAAACGAAAAACCCTGAAATGTTCTTTTCATGCAGCTTGATGCAAAAACATGACAGATGACAGATGCAGATTCCTTTTGCACACTTTCGCCGGCTGAACGTGGAAGTAAACTAAAGCTCAGAAACACTCGGCGTCCCTGGATCTGAAGATGATATTCTTAAACATGAACATGAGAAGAAGCACTCAGATTAAAGGAATGAAAGTTTCCTTTATGCTGAGCTGGTTCATCCTGTTCAGCGAAGGACCAAAATCAGTAATCCTGATGGTCACTTTATCCTGGTTAAAAATATCAGAGCTGTAGGAGATCAGAGTTACGTTTGTGTGTCAGAGTTACAGTTTTAGTTTGTTAACGTGCATCGGCATCGGCGGGATGCCCAGTTTGATCGAGCTCTGTCTCATTCGGCTGCTCAGTGAAAAGTGAGCGCATCACTCATACTCAAAATAAAATTGAGGAAAATCTTTCAGTCTCACAAAGCAGCAGCAGCAGCAGCAGCACATTATTCTGGTTTAGAGCCAGACTTTAACTTTAACTGCAGCTGCCACATGCTGCACGTTCAGTAATACCTGCACCGTAGCCCACATTAGCCTTCAACAGTGTATTCATCCAAAATCTGCTACCAAGAACACACTCGTCATCTCTCTCCCTGGTTTTCCACTGCATTCAAATTCAGCTAAATAAAAACAACGACCGCAGCTTTAACAGCCTTAAAGTTCCCTTTTGAAAACTGTTTCACCCTTAGAAAAATATTTACATCATTATTGCAGTTATTAGCACCGACTTTTCCCTTTAAAACACAGTCATGTTTATCATCTATGATGTAGTTAGCGCTCTTTGCCTCCAGTTTTCATAGAAAGCAGATGAAATCGGTATAATATACACTGTATATCCACCAGTCAGGGAAACACTGTAAAATATCATTTTCATTAAATAGTTCTGAAACTCAAATGGAAGTTAAACTGACACGTATGACAAAGTGCATTTGAAAATGAAGGTGCAGTGTCGCAGCCTGTCCAGAAGAGGGCGCTACGCTCCCACTGTATACAGACCTGCTGAGGTTGTTGGATAGAAAAAAGTGGAGTTAATGAGAGGTGTCAGACCTCCTGCTCGGAGGTTAAGCTCCCACATTCCCTTTGCTGTGCACATCTGCAGCCTCGATGCAGCTTCGGTTTGGTTATGGCACTTCCTGTCAGCGCGTGGCATCCTCCTATCTCCTCCTACGCGTTTGTCTCCTGCTGGATCTGGATGTAACAGGCCTGTGGCAGAGACATGGTTTAAAATCCTGCACGCATGACGGACGAAGAATAACTGTGATTGGAGTCACAGCTGAAACAAAAACAACAATTTGGAGATTTCCTGAAGTTTTACAAAGATTTTTTGTTTCCTTCTGAGGAACTATGGAGACAAACCCTTATTAACCAGGGAAACCAGCACGCCGTCACGTTCACAAACAGGCTTATAGACATTTCTTATTGTAAACTGACACAAAACTAGGAATTTGTTTAAAAGGTTTTCTAATTACGCTGCTTCAATCCAGGAGAAACACAAAGGGTCCATAAAATTATGTTGAAACATAAAGAAATATCCAAATATTTGGATATCTAATTTACAGAATTACTGTAAAAACATGAGCATTTCACAGAGTCGGATACTTTTACACCTTTTATGTAAATGTGTCTGGGAGTCGGCTGCACTCACCTTTAGTGTTGTGAACATCAGTCCCAGCTCTCCGTGCTGAATGTTGGGATCCATCAAATCTTCTATGAGGCTGATTTCAGCTCCCAGGTTTCGGATCCTGAGCAGCAGAATAATGTGTAATGTGTTAATTGGATGTTTATAAAACTACTTTCAAAGAGGTGGGATGGTACAAATGACAAGACTGCGAACTTGAAAACCATCAGGACTGGTTTGGTCCTCTTTGACTTGCTTAGTTTGGTTATCACTTCTTGTACAGCTACTTCAACAACCTCCAACAAAACACAGTACTTTATAAAATACTCAAGAAAATAGCTCAGGATGGAAAATGCCCTTCATTCTCTTACAGATATAAATTCTGCCAGCGAGCACTTATAAAATGTTCAGTTTTTTTAATCATTATAAATATCACGTATTTAAGAAACTTTGAGGCTATAGTTCCCACACCTGAATCTCTAAAGAGGGGACACAAATGTTTAACACTGTGAGGTCTAAGTCACCGGCTAGGCTGACACCAACCCTGAATCCTACTCCTTTGTATATGGAGACAAGCTAAAAGTACTTTTTTGGGAAAAATATAAGTATTTTTGATAAATATCAGGTAGACTGATGACTGTTTTTGTCCCCTGATTGTCAAGACTTCAATAAAAGCATAAGGTTAGGGTAACCAACACAGACCTCAAATATCACCAATAAGGCAATACAGACACCTCTTACTACATGCAAATAAATGCATGAATGTGTGATAGGATACCTGGCTCTGAGCACCACATAAAGGAAGAGTGGGAACAGATCATCCATGCACCAGAGGAAGTCACCATCCAGCAGAGGCTTCACCTCCAGTGTCAGCTCCTCAAATGACTTCTGGATCACCATCAGCTTGTCTGACGGAGTGAATCTGGTGCTGTGTAAATATGAAGGGTTGAATTTTAATACTCAACTCATGAATTTACATTATAAACTCATGACATTTCGACATTTTTATTAGTGCATGGGTGTGTATCCCTTTACCAAAGTCTCAATAGTTTGTGATCAAGCATCACAACATCTATTAAAAAACCAGCTGAGTGAAGGAGTCCCAGGGTGTGCTTGAATAATCAGCTGCTAACTGAGTGAAATGACCTGAAAATATCTGTGTGGCAGTCTTCATAAGAGCTGGGCAAATTCTCTAAATGCTTAGGAAAGGTGTTTTAATGCTTCCTTTAGGAGAGGATATAGCTGAGCATCCTTGATGAAGGAAAAGGAGACAATAGCGACATCCCATCCGAGTGATCACCCATCCGACTATCCTTCTTTTTAACCGCTTACTCAGTTCACACAGAGAGCTGCTGGCTGCTCTGAGGTCAGCAGGAGAGTGCAGAATACTGAGCACCCTCGAGGAGACCCTCCATCAAAGTCAGGAAGCTCCGCCCACCAAAGACCTGAACATCTGTGCTCAGGTTCAGGATGTGAAGGTGGACGTCAGGATCGACAGCATCATCCGTCACTCTGAACTGAGCACAGCTGATCATTCAGTGTAGGGACGCTCTTCTTCATGGCCGACAGGTGAACCATGAACTTTATCCCGCTTTAATAAAATCTTCTTCTAAGGAGGTTTTTTTTACTTGTGTGAAGAAACATTTAAATTTTGAAAAGGTTATGTGTTTGTAACCAGGACATCTGTAAATTCAGTTGCAAATTAATCACTCTTATAGATACACAAAACTCTAAACCATGAATAAGAGCTCCATTTTTCATTTTTAGTGTCTAGTCATCACTAATGACATTGTGCGAGATCACAGGGCAGCTACCTGATCTGCTGGAGTGTTTCTACAGCAGAAACAAAACAGGCGTCTTTGCTGCTGGACACAATCTGTAATGCATGCAAAGAGATCCAGTTACAGACAATGAAACGAGAGCTGCAGCTGTAAATAAAAGCTGCAGATCTAGACTGAAAATTACATAAAGAAAAAAAACTGCCTCACCTGCTTTTTCTCCCCAAGAATTGACATCCACAGCGGCCAGAACTTCCTAAAGCGGAAACATTCAAATGACACAAAACAAACAAACAAAATGTTTTTTTTCTAAAGAAGAAAACCTTTTATATCTTTACTTTTTTTGTGGGTTTTGTACTCACTCCTGCACTTCCAGGAAGCTGAGCAGCGATTGGTCAGGCTGTTTGTTGAGTCGGAGGATGCGCTCCCAGTACTCAGTTTCCTCCTGCTCCTCCTGCAGGGAGTACAGAGTAAAGAGAGGAGGATAGAGTCGAGGGAGCAGCAGAGGGAGGAGGAGAGAGGAGGAGCTCACCACCATAACACAGCTGGAGGACAACGTGGTGGAGGAAGAGGAGGAGAAAAACACAGATGAAGAGTCAGGAAAACTTCATGTGTCCTGTATGTATATATGTGTGTGTGTGTGTGTGTGTGTGTGTGTGTGTGTGTGTGTGTGTGTGTGTGTGTGTGTGTGTGTGTGTGTGTGTGTGTGTGTCACTCACCCTTGCCCTGTTGTGTAAGAGTTGCGTCTGCTCTTAGATGGAGAGGTGGGGGCATCTGGGAGGACGCTGCCATCGTCCGGTAATCCTGGGAATAAAAACCTGTAGACAGAATATTACACCCATATTTAGTCAGGTGACAGACATTATATCACACATACATATATAGTAAAATTTATTATATACAAGAGTTTTATTTAAGTTGGTTTCACCTTCAGTTTCTAAATCTAATAAGGGCTCAGTCCCTGTAAACCAAATCTTAAACCACAGTCCTGACTCCCTCACAATCAGCTGATTGATTTATTTTTGGTACAATAACTTTAATATGACGTCATGTCATGTCTACTCTCAGAGTTAAAAGCCCTCAGAGTCACAGGGGAGAGGTTGTCTTATTTTTTTTCCAAAATTGTAGAACTCTTATAACTTAAGTGCACGAAAAATCGACATGAAATTTTCAGATCCTTGACATAAAGTCGGTTAAATCTGACCTGGAAAATATCTGCACAGGTCCATGGTGAAATCATATGCACAAGTGCAAGTGGTCAGAACAGGATTTCAAGGTAGCGACTGAAATGTAGCAATGGCACAGAAAGCTGCACTAAGATGACCTTAAACAGGGAAGCAGCAAAATTTCCTAATTTTCGGAGCACAGTCCTGAAGTTTCTCCAGTGTCAGACCCGTGTATAGAAACTCTTTCCTGAGGGCCCAGCAAACAGATGAATCTACCTGATGACGCTGTAGAAGTGTGTGAGGTAGGCCAGGACCTCTTGGACAGCCTGCCTGAGCAGCCTGCGGTTTGATCCCACACCGACGTACGTCATCCTGTACGCTGTCACCAATGTCTCCACCAGCCAGCCTAGAGGGTGGTGGGGGGTCTCACATGCCTGATGCACACACATACACAAACATCTATTAACAAAACTACAAATAACCAGAAGACTTTCTTGACTCAGGAAAACAGCTCATGATAATCAAACCGTACCTAACTTAATCTTTGTAATATCCCCTCAAGATCTTCTTCGCGTCTGGACGGCTTCCAGTGCGTTCAAACATCATGTGATGGATCATCACGGCTGATCAGGGCTGGGTCTCCAGTTGCCACAGCTATTACAGTTTCTATTTTGTAACTAGTTTGATTCATTTTATTTTGTTTTGAATTCAGTTTAGTTTCAGCTGAGAGAGTGAATTTCCCCATTTCTGTTTAGTTATTAGCTTTAGTCTTAAATTCCTAAAATATGTGTCAGTAGTTATTGTATCTTTATTTCAGACATATAGAGTAAAAAACGATATATACAAGTACACATACTTGCATTTACATGTACAAATATGAATATATATGTAAATACACACACGTATGTGCTCAGACAAAACAAAAAAAAGAAAATACATAAAATAAAATAGAGTCTAAATGACATGAAATTACAAGTGTGTGCTGGAGTGAGTGAGAGTTAGAAGTTCATAATGAGTACTGAATACAAATGCAACGTTTTTTTAAAGGCAGCTGATACGTAATCTTGGCGATTAAGTATCGAGGTGTGACCAACGTGACCTATATTTTTATTATTTCCTTATATTTTAGTTAATTTAGCAAAGCGTTTCAGGTAGCTTTCTTTTTTTTTTCTTTGAAAATTCAACTTCTAATTTATGTATTCTTTATTATCTGAAAAGCCCCAAAAATGTAAATTTTAATTTATGTTTTCTATTGTTTTATTTATGGGTTCTTGGCACATACTCTGGCTTCTCCCCACAGTCCAAACACATGCCTGTTTGGTTAACTGGAAATTTTAAAATGGACTTGAACTGTTGTTGGCCAGTCTATCACAGGCTGATCTGTCTAGCATGCAACTGTGTGCAGACACACAACCTCCTCTCACCGCCCGCCTCCCTGCTAATTCATCCACTTTGTACTTTTACCTCTGCCATGCACACTGGATCTCCACTGATCAAGTTGGGAGGACATCCAAGTTTTTGATCACACCCCGTACACACAGTCCTATCATTAACTCTATCTTCCCAAAACCATTTGTGTCTGCGCCTTAATGAAGGATAAATCTGTTTATTTAAATGTATGATCACTATACCTTGGTGAGGTATCTTCGTATGTTGTCGTAGTTTGCTGCAGTGACAGGGTCTTCATACTGAGGAATAAACTCCAGACACTCCAGGACTTTGGTCTGAGACCTGCTGAGGTCTGGGCTACAAACATACAGCACACAGACACATCCACTTATTTAAGTTGACAACTGTATACATAAGACACGATGAATTATTATCACACAGTGCGGCCCATTAAGCAGTTTGGAAAGTTACATATTTCTTCTGCAGGAGCTTCAGCACATTTAGTTTAAAGTAAAATGATAAATTCTGCATTAATGTCTCATTTTTAAAATGTGTAGGTTTACATCATTATAAAAACTGTGTGGCAGAGCTTTCACTTTAACAGATACAGTGTTTTATTAATGCCACTGTGGCAGTTACACTGTCAGCCAAACATGCTGAAGCATGACAGAACCACCGCCGTGTTGGATGGATGAGGTGGTGCTTTGAGTCATCAGCTGTTTCCTGTCAGTTTTATAGAAGTCTAGGGGAAAATGACTCTACTTCTCACTGAATTTATGACGGCAGTAAACACCTTTCTGATGAATTTATGTTCTCAGTTTTAGATTTAAGTGTTAATATGATATTCATTTTCGTAATTATGGTGCTATCTGAGGTAAAAAGTACAATAAAGAAGTTTATTATTGAACCCTGATTTAAAAAAAAAAATCAGGCTACTGACTATTAAAATGTTGAAAGTGAGCCTTTGAAACTGGATTTCATCAACCAATGTGTGACCTCAAGTTGGCTACATCAATCTTTTATTTGAAATCTGCAGTCTAAACTAACACAAATTAAATCTGGGGCTTTGATGTTGCATCCTTTATGTGTCTACCTCTGCCGTCGTGCAGTTGTTATTGTAACAGCGATGTTCTCCCAGGCCGTCGTCCTCTCTCCTTTCCCAGCAGCTTCGCAGCCTAGCCGACTCCAACATTCATCAAACACACAGATCCACCTCTGATCTGCCGGCACGGCGTACTGACCCAGTCTGCTGCACATGTGCAACATTTTCAAAGTTTTAAATGACACGGCATTATATGATTATACCCTCGTAACAGACAAGAAGTTGACAAATAAAAGCCTGCACAAATCAGGAGCACTTTTACATGCATTATTATAAAACCAGCTCATTAAAGTGCAATAAATACTCACTTCAGGCCATTCTTCTCCTTGTTTGGAGGTTCATCAATGCCTGGCTTTGTGTATGTTCCAACCACCTTCAGCCCTGAGCTCCACTCTCCACTGAACTGGCCGTCCAGACTGTCACCATTAGGCATGGTTAAAATCCCCTGAAGGAGAAGGAGAAGAGGAGTGAATGAAACTTGTTTTAGAGTATTTTTAGTAACAACTGTGATTAGGAAAAAAGGTAGTTTTGAAGACTATCAAAATAAGACCTTTGCAGACACCAAGTCTTAAACAAAGAGCAGAAATGTCTTCTACCTTCCCGCTGATGGTCCAGTCGTCAGTGAACTCCCCATGAAAAACTGTGTCATCGTCTGACATCAGCAAACCCAGACCCTGTCAGAAAGCACACAGTACATCAAACGTGTCACCAACACGATTAAGATTTCATCACTACGTTATATTTATTTACATTTCATCATCAGGTCAGATTTAAAGGCAGGCAGGACATTTTACTAGTTCAGAATTCAAAGGTGCACCAGTTCTACAACATGCACTACAAACTGCAGTCCAGTCACAAATGTCATGGATAAGATTAGAAATTTATCGATCTTGAGGGAAACTCTTGTGTCTTTTATGTGCTTGGTGCAATAGAAATATAAACAGTTGCAAAACAAGAGACATCTATAGTTAAAATTTAAGTAAATATAAAGTTGTTGTTTTTTTGTTAAAATGTCTGACTCAAGCTAGGAACATCCCAGAAAACATTTTGCAGTTGAAAAACATCATTTTGATGTTGTTTGACACCTACAGGCAATTTAGAATCACCAATTAACCCAACATGCATGCCTTTAGACTGTGGAGGAAGAATGGAGTGCCCGGAGGAAACCCACAGAGGGAGAACATGCACACAGAGGGCCTCTGTCTGGCTGGTGGATTCAAACCCAGGACTCTTTTGCTGTGAGGCAACAGGGCTAACCACTGTAACGCTGATACTGGAGGGCAGAGAAGTGATAGGTGTGATCACCTCGCAACAACTGTGACAGAATTTACATCTACATAACAATCAAAGGATTAAAATGACCATGTATTTTAAAAAAGCATGCTTGGGTAATACTGGGGTTTGTATATGTTTTTTTGGCTGAGATGAGCCTGACGTCCTTTGCTGGCATGTTTAGAGTCTACTAATGGGAGCAACAGTGGGGTTAGCATATTTTAAATTCTGCTGTTTGAAGAAGGAAAAGCATGAGCTCTGAGCGCTCTGCACCCCTCTCCGCCAGCCCAGGACCCCTCTGGTATGTGCTTCAGTGACATCAAAGAGAATCCTTTTTGATGATAAGCAGGATAAGTTATTTAATTATTACCTGCCGCATGTAGGATGCATTGTGTAAAATGGATTTGGTATTTTATCAACACACCACAGGCCTGCAGCTACTACCTGTCTGCACCAACAATTCCAGCCTTACTACACTGCATGTCTCCCAACTTATCTGTTATTTCAGGTGCAGGGGTTTGTATATGCTTATTATAAACTAAAAGCTTTTTTCTAAAGTGTTTAGAACTAAACACATAGGATGAATAAAGACAAAAATGCATTTGTAAAATTTCAAACTACTTTTTTTTCTTTCTGCACATGTATTTAAATAAACCAGCAAAACCCACTTATTTTAGTTACAAGTAACACAACATCTGTGCCCTCCCCACAGATTAAAATTCACTCAAACGCACTCATGAGCTAACAAATTTGTAAACACATATGTAAGCAGATACATATTTCAGGGTGTACTTACGCTCATTTTGTTCTCTCTGAAAGCTCCTTCAAAGTACACGCCGTGCTGCGTGATGATGACTGCGCTGCCATGCCGCTGGTCATCCAGCCACATGCCCATGTATTTCTCGCCTCTGGGGGGAAAAATGAGATCAGGGACTGCTGACAGTAGCATGTCTTTGATACAAAATTCATTCACTGATAGGCCATCTCTAGAAACCAGGACCGTTATCGACTACTGTGAACCGACCATTAGAGGAAACCTTGCTCCGTCCTACCTAAGGAGATGCATTCCACATTTAACAGTTCTGAGTTTCCATATTTTTAAAATAGCAGTTTTCTTGGGATTATTCAGACCTTGTGATGTCATCGTAGACGCCATATCCTGTCCTCTTGTCGTGGACCCACTGCCCGATGAAAACGCTGGAGGAATTCCTCGCCAGTTTCCCAGAGCTCAGCATGCCGTAACCGTGCCGCTGCCCATCACAGAAACAGCCCTCGTACACCTCGCCACTTGCATACCTGAGTATGACACATATACAGCAGCCTTCTGTGTTAATGTGCAGAGCCCACAGCTGTGGCCACTTAAAAAAAAAAAAACCACTGTGGAGACATGATGTTTTATTTTAGTTCCACATTTGCTGACCAGAGACATTTGTTAATAAGAGCTGATGTCTTTAAAACTTAAAAAGCTTTTATATCTGTATATGGATGTCCAGCGCTGCTACTTAACACCTAACTAAGGGTACACGTACAATTTCTGCTATTTCACACCACAAAGTAGGTAGAAAATGTGTACTGACTTGTACTTGCCAAAACCATGGATCTTGCCCTCTCTCCACTGTCCTTGGTAGGTGTCGGTTTTATTCAGTAGTTTATTAGGAATCACACACTCTCCATAGCTGGAAAAAAAAAGTAACATTTAGCAACTGTGAAGTGGATATTTAAAACATGCCGGAGGTGAAGTGTAGGGCAATTACATCACTATTTCTGTTTCTTTTTTATCACATGATCAAAGGCAGGAAGAGCAGAGGTTTCTTACTGGAAATGAACAACATATCCAGTAACCACCTCTGTATAAGACCAGGTTACTGTACTGACCCATCCTCCAGTCCATTCTTAAAGTTCCCCTTGTACAACCGCCCGTCTGGCCACTTCATGGTTCCTCTGTGAAGGAAAATATAGCTTCTGCTTAAACCGTTTAGCCAGCGTCATCAATTAAGTTCCCCACACAAAGAAGGAATTTACACAAGAAGGCTGGAAACAGTCTTTTCTTCATTCATGCTGACTTCACTTATTGGCTTCTAGTGATTTGATTCCTCATTCCTGAACATTGCTCCTCTTTGGCCTAAAAACATAATGACTTCAGACCTGCATATTGAAGAAGTGGCTGTGCTTTTTAAATATATATAAACATATTTTACATTAATCATTGTTTCTAAGAGATTCCAAAGACAAAGGTGGATTATTTGTTTTGTATTGCTAACTGGCTGTTTTTTTATTCAAGTTCTATTGGAAATCTATTGAGTTGGGTGCATTTTTTTATGCATTTATGCATGACAAAATAATACAATCTCATCAAATACTGTTATTATTGTTTGATTTTACAGGTGTATTAAATGAGGAACATTTTTAATGTTCTCCTAAACCAGGGGTCTCGAACTCCAGGCCTCAAGGGCCGGTGTCCTGCATGTTTTCGAGCTCACCCTGGGTCAGCACACCTGAATCAAATGATTAGTTCATTACCAGGCCTCTGGAGAACTTCAAGACATATTGAGGAGGTAATTTAGCCATTTGAATCAGCTGTGTTGGATTAAGGACACATCTAAACCCTACAGGACACCGGCCCTCAAGGCCTGGAGTTCGAGACCCCTGTCCTAAACGATGCATTCAGGGACACTCCAAAACCTTAAAGAGAATGCCAAAAACATACAAACATGTTTTCTAACCTGCCATGAACCCGTCCTGCCAACCAGCTCCCGGTGTACTGAGCATCTTTGAACCGTTCGTCTGCCGTGAACGTGTAGGAGGCCGTGCGAGTCATTGCTGGTGATGACCCCTGACCTCCGCCGCCCAGTATCTGATCCACTGTCTGGTTAAGAGACCGTAACCACTTGTTCTGCAGAGAGAGCACAGAATGGAAGCAGACGCCTTAAGACGGAATTCGATTGTTTAAAAAACCTTGTTTTACAAACTGATTTTGAAAAACTAAGCAACAGTAATGGTTTAAACCATAAATGTACCTTTTCCTGCGGGGTTGAGGCCACCAGGGTGAAACTCTCCTCTGGACATGTTATTTTGAGGGCATGACTGAAAATATGTAGCACAAGAGCAATAATTAACTTAATTGGTACAAAAAAATAAGGAGGTGGATCTTTTAAATATTGTATTACAAATGACATCCAACTTCCACTCCCTAAACGCTTTGTGGGCTGGAGGTCCAACTTAAAAATATTTCTAGAATTAGATCACTCTTGTCTCCTGCTGATTTTCATAAGGTCATGCAATGCTCTGCAAGCTGGAATAAGTCAGAGCTCACTCCACTGATCCCAGCTGCTCAGATTTTAAAATCTGACTCATAAATAAAAAGCATAAATGACATCCTTATAAGTACATGAAGTACTTATTACCGTCTTATTAGTCTGACTCTGGTTATTCTGGGGTCTCGGCTAGCAAACAAAGGTGACAAAAGTATTCTGTACCAGTACTTTTAAAAGTACATGATTTAAAGAGCAGTAGGTTTCATGGAAAGTTAACCATAACCATGGCTTAATGATTTGCTGCTTGTTGCCTATCCAATAAATACAAAGTAAATTAAAAGATTAAAAAAGATCCCCGCACTGCTCCCATGTTGCTGTTGAGGCTGTAGTGTTACATAAATGTTTTTATCAGAGCGACTAACATTCCTTTACTTCGCATTAGTCAGCATGTAGATTGATTTCTACAACAACAAACTCACAGTCCACTGCCGTTTTCAGTGACCGGTTTCACCCACAAACAGGTCAGAGGGTAGACGTGATGAGTGGAGAACTGCAGACAAAGAGGGAGAGCAGCACTTTTTCTGTAATTCTCACATATTAGGTAACAACATGCTGTCTGAGATTACAAAACTTTAGAAACAATCAAATCCTACTGTGTGTGTGTGTGTGTGTGTGTGTTAGAGAGAGAGAGCGAAAAGGATAGATGACCAAAAGATATGCCTTTATATCGGTCTGTGGTTTCCTGACTGTGTGCTGGTAAATTGGGGAAGTTCAACGTCTTTTGAGTTCAGCTACACTATCCTACATTGATAAGTCAGTTTCCTCTATAACATTATGACCTTTTATGATATTTCAGTTGTTTTCAACATGACTTGTGTTTTAATATTCAAAGTAATTGACTGTTTTAAATTCCTTTTTATATCAATTACAGTTAAAGGTCCATAAAAGTTTGGTTTTTTTAACTACATGAGATGTAACCATTAAGTTGTGCGACTCCTACAATACAACCCTGATTTAAATTTGGATGACTTCTCCTTCAAGGTCCTCTCCTTATGCACCTCTGTGCTGCGTCCAGCTCTTCTGCTGCTTTTAGGTCTATCTGTAGAAGTCTTGTTCTGACCATTTGAACTTGTGTGTCTGTGGTGAGTACTTCTAATGTGAGCTGAAAACAGAAGCACAGAAATGAGAACCATGCTGGAGGTGGACACAGAAGTGAGTGTTGGACTTGTCAGGGTTTCACCCTCGTCTTTGATCCATGAACAGGATCTTAAATGGTAAATGGCCTGTATTTGTATAGCGCTTTACTAGTCCCTAAGGACCCCAAAGCGCTTTACACATTCAGTCATCCACCCATTCACACACACATTCACACACTGGTGATGGCAAGCTACATTGTAGCCACAGCCACCCTGGGGCGCACTGACAGAGGTGAGGCTGCCGGACACCGGCGCCACCGGGCCCTCTGACCACCACCAGTAGGGAACGGGAGAAGTGTCTTGCCCAAGGACACAACGACCGAGACTGTCGGAGCCGGGGTTCGAACCGGCAACCTTCCAATTACAAGACGAACTGCCAACTCTTGAGCCACGATCGCCTTAAGGGAAAAGCCGGGGTCCATTTTTTGACCCTAGGAATAGCATTTCTGCTTTTCGCAGATATAGTTCTGTTGGCTTTAGTGGAGGGTGACCTTCAATTTTGTAGCCAAGTGTGAAATGGCTGTGATGACAATCAGCAGCTCAAAGTCTTAGCGCTGGAAAACAGCGGAGTGCTCCCTCTGGATCTGGGAAGAGACGCTGCCCCAAGTGAAGAACTCCCATCTTCTTTGCCAGTACTGAGAATATTCTAGTAGACCAGTGGAGTGGGGCGGTGTGTGACTGGATTGTCATGGCAAATTTGTTTTCTCCTGAATGACTGAATGGTAAAGCGAGAGTTCCAACTCTCACCTAAGGTAAGGAGATCTAAAGACCAAACAAGTAAAATCACCTTAAGAGCTTCTGGGCTAATTCTTAGGGAAGCTCAGACATCCAGAAGGAATTTGAAGCCTTTGCGCCTTTGTGTGAAAAAAGAAGCTAGCAGAGATGGTTCAAGCATCTGCTCATGGATGACTCATCAATGAAGGGTTTGGGGGCACATCTAACATCTAGGAGGGAAAGATCCAGAACTCACTGAGAGACTTTATATCTCATTGGGCCTGGGAATGCCTCATGATCATTCAGGAGGAACAGGAAAGAGATGGTGGGGAGAAAGATCTCTAGAATATCCTGCATAACCTGATGGCAGATAAGCAGAATTGAGTGGGTGGATGGCCGGATGGGTAGACGAACAGACAAACAGATGGATGGATAAGGTGAAGACCTTGAAAGGGAACTGACCAGCTTTCATTTTTGATTGTCATGGGAAGAATTACAAACATTTCTTAGTGCACCTTGCATACTAACCACATATTACAATTATGAGATTTATTTGTGATGCACAAAATGACTTTTAGTACATGAACGCTATCTCAAAGTTTTAACTCACAACACGTGACATGAACCCAAAACTCTAGTAACACACCACACCACATCAAACAGGAAACAGAGTCTCAGGAAGAAACTGCTCTAAAACCAAAAAAGTAGCCAGAGAGGACAAGCTGACAGTAAATGTAAGAATAAAGAAGCCATCATCTGGAAGAAATCAGTGACAGTCTCCTTGTTTAAAGCTAGACCACAGCAGTGAGAGATGCATCCTTTCACCATCACCCTTCCAAGCTCTGAACTACTGCAGCTATGACCTCATCTACTTTCCCCACTAACTAATGTTGGAAAATCTTCTAAACACAGATGAATCCACACACAGCAGCCTGCTCAGCAGCAGCTGGACAGAATCAGCCATCAGGACCACATGCACAGAATAAATGTTAACACAGGGCGTCTGTAATGCTGGAATATTACAAAGGCCAATGATCACTGTTTGTTTTAGCCTCATTCATGTTAACTGAGTGGACAAAATATTAAAAACAGAGTATTAGGGAACATAATGGCCAGCAATTCTGACATCAAAGGAAAAATTCATATATGAACAACGCAAGCCATCGTCCATTATTATACAAGCAGACAACGAATTCTTAGTTTAGTCGTAGATCAGTCGATAGTTCGTTCTTTTCATTTCCTATCAAAGGGCTGACCAGTTGCCACAGATGTGATCCCACCAGTGAGACTCTTGTCTCTCAGGTGGACCAACTTCAACTCCACCATCTTATTCTGCTGTGAAGATTTGGTGCAAGCTGGAGGGCTACTCCAGCTAGAGGTGAATAGGTTTGTGTGCTGCCATCCCAAGCTCAACAAGGCTGCAAAGCAGAGCATAGACTAGTGTCGCCAAGTGCTACTCAAGAAGATGGAGCTGGAGCATGTCCACAGGATGAGAGACTCACTGGTGAGGCAGTTAATTATTCGGCCTATATGATATTTGCAGAGTTCGTATTTCTGCAGGGAAAAAAAATCGCCTAAGATCTTTGAACTAACAGAAGAACTTGCTTCTGAAAGTATATAAAGCCCCAGATCCTTAGGCACCTGTGACATAGATGAAGTCCTGTATTAACATTTATATAGCTGCATTCAAATCCTAGTTGATCCTGTCAGAGTGGAAGCACTGAACAGATGCTGGCCCACCTACAATGCGCCGCTGCAGCTCAAGCTCAAGCTCAGTTACAGTGATGTCTGTTATTGGAGGTGAAACTGGGTAAACTGGTGGAAGGGATACTCACGAAGCTCTGAGAGGGAATTGTACCCTGAATAAAAGACACAATGTTCATATGTAAGCTTCAGCTGTAAATCAATGCAGATGACCAGAAATCACTGTCAGATCAGAGATCCTTTGGGTTTTCTCTGGTGTACAGTGAGTGTTGTTGTTAACAAAAAAAATGAAAATAAAGTAAAGATAATTTTAAAAGACTTAGAAAAGGCTCCTTTATGCTCTGCTTCCCCCAACATGAATTTATGCTACCAACATAAACAAGAAAAGCACTTTAATATATCTGATTTCATACTGACTTATTCTGAGTACCTGTGTGTGCACCAGGGCATCATTGAACAATATGAACCAGTGATTTGAGAACCGGCCGGCGTTCTGCAGAGTCAGAGATCTGTTGCTGCTTTCACAGACCACACGACGCCTGGGAAGACGCAGGCACTCCTGAAGAACAAAATCACACACATAAATTTCCTTAATAAAACCCGGGGTACTCTGGTAGCTCATAAGCTGCAACACATGTCTCATAACTTAATGTGTTTTCACACAGGATGTGGCAGAGGCTGCACTCTGAAAACCATTACTTTCAATAGACTGTACTGCACAATGATGGGTTGCTACTTTGCAGAGGAGCATGCAGTTTAGATGCTCTTGCAGACACCTTGATCAAAGTGCAACAAATTTAAAGAAAAGGTGATTTATATTTGTCTGGGAATTTGATGAATTTACAAGAGGAAACCCTTGGAAACAGGTTTCTGTGCAAGCAGACACTTCAGGTGCGTGTTTTAACACACCAGTTGCTCTAAGGATCTATTATAGTTCTTTAGCAACTGAAGAAAGGAGGTGCAGACAAGAGACTGACATCCAACTGAAAGTTTTGAAAACTGTACCTATTTTTTCTGTCTTTGAACAGCATGCTACACCCACTACTACTACTTTAGCCAATGAAATACAGGGCAGGGCTGTTCAGGGCAAATTAATACTCTGGGAATCAGCTCAGTTTGAAAAGGAGCACTTAGAGAGTCCTGCCAGGAAGGCTAGCGGCTCTAGGGAGTGAAATAAAATGTAGAAACACACTTGTTGTCATGGGTTAAAACCTCAAAGGAAAGCATAGTGACTAATGTGTATAGACTAGGAAAAAAATTACAGGATGCAGGCACATAAAACAGGGTTGTGCTCACAGTAGTTTTGCCAGAGTGGGTCTTCCAGAACAGGAAGGTGGTTTCAGCCTCCTTCTTCCTTCTTAGCAGTGATGAAGACAGGGACTCGCAATCTTTATGACCCTGATCAAGGGACTTATACTCCACAGTTAACTGTGGAGAAAAGGAAAGACAGCACGACAGAGAATTTTGTACACCTGAACATATAAAAGACTTGAAGTCAATACAGTGACAGTAACAACCACTTGTTCTAATGTTGCTCAGTCATGGGAACGAAACAGAAAGTGAGGGAATGAAGCAAGGGAAAGAGGGAAGAAGAAGAAGAAGAAGGAAGGTCAAAAAAGTGCTTGACACAAAAGGAGAGAAGAGGATTTTCTCACCACATCATAGCAGGCCGCCAGTTTGAGCAGGGCTCGGCTGTACTGGTGGAGCTGCTGCAGAGGCCAGTACAACATTGAAACCAGATCAACATCACCACTGGCTGACTGATCTGATACGGACAGCTGAGTGAGCAAAGTCTGCCGAAAGCCTAAACTCTCACTGGGCAGGAACAGAGACAGGCAGAGACAGATGCACTCTTAGAATAACACGTCTGTCAAGTGACTGGGATAAGTTTTATGCTTTTAGTTTAGTCACAAAAGAAGAAAACATACAAGAACATGTATTTGCAAATGAAGAGAGCTGCACTCCTACAGTGAGCGCTTAAGAAAAATAAAAGTGCTTACAGCGAGAGTTTGTGAAGTGGTTGGAATCCGCCCATTACTTGGAAATCACCAAGTGAAGAAAAATACCTAGAGTCAGACAGAGGGATTTTAACTTAGATTTTACTCCTCAGTCACGCACAAGATACAGCTTTACAAAGTCATGTGAACTTGTAAGAAGAGCTTAAACCCTCCAACTCAAATTAGAGGCGTTCGTACTATTAAAGATCATTTGAAATAGGTTTGTCTTCCTGGCTTGTTTCTTTTAACTGTATATAAGCTTAAATAAGATGTGATGAAACCTAACCTGATCACAGCATATGTTATGTGTGTTCCCAATCTCCAGGAGGGTTTGCTTGTATGTAAAATAATTCTAGCCACAGCACTATAACTGCTTTGTAATACACGAATAAACAAAGCATCACGAATGTGCAGCTGAAAAATCAGCAACAACTGTGTGATGCGATCATGACAACATGGATCAAAATCTCTTGAGATATTTTTCCAGCATCTTGTTGAATCTATGCCGTGAATAATTAAGGCAGTCCTGAAGGCAACCTGCTACAAGGAAGGTCAACTAGTACAGTCACCAGTGAGTGTAAAAACTAAAAAAAAAAAAATGGAGAAAAGGTGATAAAACGGCATCACAGCGATTACTGACATAAACATGAGTATGTCTGTTCATGTTTTCTTTGAGGGAATCACATGATGGGACTTTTGTTTGGTGAGACAAAAAAACCAACTCACCTTTTGTATGCGTCTATGAAATACTCTGTGTGTGTCAGCAGGGGAAGGGTAGTGACATCACAGCCCTGCACGTTATGCAGGAAGTAGGTGAGTGCTGTGGCATGTCGGCCAATCAGGGTGCTCAGCTGAACAAAACTCTCACAGAGAGAGAAGAAAAGATGGGTGCACTGCTCACCCAACACTGGACACAAACTGTCTGCAGATGAAAAAACACACACACAAAAACACTAATTTTAATAAATGTTTTAATACGGCAGAACGAGGCAGTAGATGCTCTCTGACCTCTTTTACGCAGAGGGGTGAGGAGGATCTTCCTGACACTGCTACACCAACAGTACAAGTGTCTCTCTCTGGAGGCCAGCTCGTGGATAGCCGAAATAAAACCCATGACGTTGTGGTCTGCCAACACCGCACAGCTCTGACCTCCACTGCACACACTGCTAACGTAACCCATCTACACACACACACAGAAAAAACAAGAGGGTAACATTTAGGTTACAATTACAGATAGAGTTAGGCTGGTGTGAGTAAGAACTTCCATCTCATAAATATGCTCGTGCTTTAGCGGAAAAAATGCTCCACCCATCATTTTCCTTACGGTCTGTGTTAAGTTGCGTTTTGGACCTACAAACCTCGATGCAGAAGGGCAGCAGGGTGGGCATGACTGTATAACGCTCCACTCTGCTGGGTGACCTCTTGCTTGAGCTTTCACTCTGGTTTAGCCTCTCAGTTTGCACTGGCTCCTTCTGTTGGCCGCAGTACAACAGGACTGGCTGCACACAGTCTCCATCAGCCAGGAGCAGGGAGTGGCTCTGACCAGCTGACAAGTCCCAAACACGAAGGCCATCAGACAGCTATGGTGGGGCACCCACAACAAAACAGAGTAATATTAGGAAATGGATGGTGTTGCTATGTTTTCCTACATTAGCGAAAATAAACATCTATGTGAATGACTAAATCTCTGGGTAGAAGTGTGAAATGTGTGAATTAAATGTTAAAAAATGGGCTGAGGTTTCTGTACCTTCGCCTGCTGAGGGACAGTGACAGGGATGTTCACGTGGCCGAGTTGTCCACACATGTTGCTGCCCCATGAGTACACCTACAGCACAGAAGAGATGAAATAAGGGGTGAGCATGCACTTACATACAAATAATGCTTGAAACTTGAGACCTTGAAAAATAACATGATTAAAGTATCCTAAGACAGTTAATTACATCTTATTTTTAAGATTGAGCCACAAATTTTGATGTTTAATTAGGATGTCTATTAGCCTTTTGTTAAAGCATAACTAATCTTTCTGGACTTCTCATTAAAACATACAGAAATGTTAGGCTCATCTCAGCATGTAAGTACAACTAGCAATAGTTAGTAAGGTGTCAAGAGCTTGGGAGCATTTAATGTCAAAGGGAGTCCTCACATATAGCACCTGTTTGTCTAATCATGCGAAGTGTGTGCCGTTTTTGTTACCTGGCACTGAGCAGTGAGAGCCAGTGAATGATGCGAGCCTGCAGCAACTTTGATCACTTCTTCCCCTGTTAAAGACTTGACGCATAGAGGCTGGAGTCTGGACACACAAACACACAGTTCAGTCTAATCTTGTGGTTATAATTTCTTTCTTACACACATTTCCACCTAATTCAATTGAGCATTTCATCCCAAAAGGTTGTATCTAATTATCTTCTAATGTAATGTAGTTCACCTTTAAATAATAATTATGCATGTGTTTATTACATCATAATAGACATATTGTAAACACAATATAGACATTTTATTTTTAAATATCACTGTTACACTTTAGCTTTGGTCCCCACCTAGCGAGCTGATCTCCATGACCAAGTTGTCCCTCAGAGCCACGCCCCCAGCTCCAAATCTCTGTCTCCAGAAATGGCAGGCCATCTTCTGCCTCCTCTGGCGCTCCAGCCGAGGCCCCACCAGCTGAGGACGGCCTGCAAGCACAAGGGTGTCGCCTCCGAGGAGACCCTGAAGAAAAAATACACGAGCAGAGTAGAGTAAAACTTTAATGTCCCTGTGGTAGTCCAATGTAATATATACATGAATAAACGATGCTTGGGATTCAATATGACGGTTTGTCGCCTTAACTTAAAGAGTGGCACTGGTGAACTTTGATTAAGACTACCACACCAGCAAATCACAGAATAAGAAAGCATTGACTGAATAAAAGAAAAAATACAGTAGGTGAGGACATTCAAATAACTGAATCCTCACATAATTGTCATATTTGAGCATTTGTCGATATTGCAAATTGAGTTTTTCATTAAAATTACATAACTCTAGTACAAAATGTTTTTTGTCAATGTTTCAGAATGATCTTGAAATCCTAAAAGAGCCTAGATGGACTTGAGCGATCTTTGAGTAATATGGATATTATTGCTACAGAATGCAATCTGCAGTGTTTCCCACAATCAGCTGAATCAATATAGCTTCAGGATGATCCATCTAAAATGAACTCAGACTGGCCAAGGGGCGACTCAAGAGATAAAGACGCCAGTATCTCCCAATATTTTGAGCATAAACTAAGGAAGGGGATCATTATTGCTTGTGAAAACAAACTTTCGTGGCTCTTCTGAGATTTTAAGAGATGTCATTAATTCAGAAAATTCAGTGTTTATGTCTTCTCTGCAAACAAACTGCATCACAGTTCAGTGCAGTGTTATTGACTATAATACGTGAGCAAACACAAACAAACCGCACCCACAAGGATTTTCATGAACACACCCCAATGACTCACAGAGCTTCGCTGGAATCAACATGTGCCACCTTGTACCTACAAAATACTTAAACTAATTGGGAACTGAGTCAAGCTGTTGAGTCAAGATAAGCAGGCACAGAGCAGAAAGTCACAACATCAATGAAAACATTCTGCTATTCAATATATCAAATAAATACATTTTTTTTTTTTAAAGGCTTTTCAGCAAAAAATTAAAATGTCAACGTGGTTTTCATTTCTGCGTCGGCTGGCGAGACACTTTCATTTTTACGCTCCTGAAACTCCTGGAAAACCAGAAAATGAGAAGCTAGTCTGCCGGCCCTTGTATGGCACAATCAATGTGTTTCATACAACCTTTATTAAGTAAAGTTATATGAAATCATTAGTACAGTTATCAGAAATTACCAGTACCAGTATTGGGATAGAGTTATATATATAAAGTATAAGATGTTTGCTAAAATGGGAAAATTGTGTAAACTTAAATCCTAAAAAAATGAAGAACTCTAGGTCTAATTCCACTGAAAATGCTAAATAAAAAAGTGAACTGAAGTAAACCCACTGCGGGTTTACTTCTTATTCTATCAGGTAGTGAAATTGGAGAAGCAAAAGTATGTGGCACAATAATCAATTCATCTTGATTGTGTTGTTTTAATAGAGGCTAGAAGGTAACATTTTAATTAAAATTTGATAAAATGCCTGTTAAAACATTCTTATCATATTCCAGAACAAGCAGCTTTCCTAAGATCCTCTGATCCAAACAAAACAAAGGAGGTAATTTATTACAGGACACCAAATGCAAAATTAGATAAAACATCAACAATAAATACAATGTGTCCAACAAGCTTTACAACATTTCATCACTTATTACGATAAAATTCTCACAAAGTTCTTTCAAGAGTTGAGGGCTAAGACTTGGTTTTAGGGAAGTTAGAATTAGGTTATGTGAGACTGTGGCACTTACTAGTGATGATTAAACTTAAAGCTAACATTAAAAGTAAGATGATTAGTAATGCATTATTATATCTTCACAAAGACAGTCAAACAAAAATTAGAAATTGTGTGGGTGCTGCTCATCGAATGCACGTGATAAACTGATCATCAGCAGCTGTCACCACCTCTACAAAAGCAGAAGTTTTGGCAATTTTCTGGTCTGGAGCATTCAGTTGTGTGTTAACACAATCCCACAATCTTCCCAGGAGTGGACGTCCCAGGGAATTCACCCAAAGGTCAGACCATGCAATGCTCAGATTAACTGCAAAAAAACCCAAGAGCTGCATGTCAAACTCTGCAGGCCTCAGTTAGCATGTTAAAATATTACGTTCATGAAGAGACACCGTAAAGAAGAGCAGGCCAAAATTCCTCCACAATGATGTGAGAGACTGATCCAGTCATACAGAAAACAGTTACTTCAAGTTATTGCTCCCAAAGGAGCTTTTACAAGCTACTGAATCATGAAGTGCCCTTAATTTTTAAGATGGCTGCAAACAGTCCTGTGAAAACTTTCTTTGCCCCTCCTCCCTGTACACAGAGTGGATCAGGCAGAGGGTCACTTGTAAACGAAAGTGACCCAAAATATTAGACCGGATAACCCAAATAATTTCATACTCGGCAAAGCACTTACACATGTCCTCAGTAATGCAAGGGCCAACACTGACTGGACTGGACAAGCAGTTGTCAAGATAAGCACAAAACAGGTAGATGTACAGAGAGATTTGTCAACTTATTAGTAAGACCAAATTACGTTTTCAGGCTACTTGAATGTCATTTTTATAGAGATTGAGAAATACTTTAATAATGAAAAAAAGATATATTCAGAAAGCAAGAATAACCTTGATTAACTTATCAGTTTATTTGGACACATAAGCTCAAGTTTTAAAAGATATGTTGCTCTTAAATGCGTCAAAGTGAAATGCAAACACAGGCAGGAACTGCGCTGTGTGTTCTGTTGCAGGTAATATATATTACCTGCAATTTCAACTTTTTACATTAATAATTAGTGAAATACAGAAGCATATTCTGTATTTCACTAATTATTAATGTAAAAAGTTGAAATTCATAATCAAACATAATCCTAACAGCAGTTCCTGTAGTTCCAAAGCTAGAACTACAGGAATTACCATTATTTCAGATACAAGTACAGATGCAAAAACTAACAGCTGTGGTTTTACACAGAATCAAATGCTGTGTCTGTTTTTCTGTTAATAGCTTCTTACTGTCTTGATGAAAAGCTATGCTAACAGTCTCCTGGCTCCATATTTGGAGCTTGGGGAATCTTCTCATCTCACTCTTGGAAGTAAAGTAAATAAGCTCATTTCCCAAATGTACAGTTAAGCTGTTCACACCCTATCATTCCTACCGTGGGTGGGTGTTCCGGGAAGTGAGCTTCTCCTGCTCGTTGCCGTTTTCCCCTTCTGGTATATGTTTGTAAGACTAGAGCTCTTCAGTCCCTGCAGGGACCGCTTTTCCTTCTCCAGACAGAGTCGAACTTCATTCAGACACACTGGGGAAGAGGAGTGTGACCCAGACAGTCCACTGTTACTGTGGAACAGGAGGTCAAAGGTTAAGCTGCTAATACACTGAAGATAACAAACATCTTGGTAGGGTGTGTATCTGGATTAGTCAACGATTATTATTCATGTTTTGCAGTTCTGGGACACATTTTGAAACACAGTCTTACTTGTGCATTTGTCTCTTTGTATTTAAGTCATCTTTGTAACTGGAAGTCAGCAGGTCAGAGGAAGGAGTTGAGGAAATGCAGCTGTCGTCTGGATAGAACAGATGAGAGAGGGGAAAACATTACAGAAAGCAGCAAAAAGCAGCAATTGAAAACAAAGGAATGAGTGAAGGATGAATCAAGAAGAGAAAAGCAGTCAGTTATATTAAGTGTTACATTAAATGATAAATTTCAAAACATCGAAGAGACGAATATCACAAACCTGAGGTGTGGCTGCTCAGTGAGTCAGTGTCTTGTTTATCTAATGACTGATCAGAGAGTTTCTCAAGGAGATTTTGCAGCTCGAGCTCGTCAGCTGACAGCAAGTGCACTTTTGGGCTGCCGTCAGTCTCTGTTACACTGTCAGTTTGACCCTGAGATTCAAGGTTTGGGCTAAAGTTTTCCAATGGAGGAAAGGCAAGGAAAGACAACTTGAGAGTTAGGAATTATTTTTAAAATTAAGTGTTAAAAGAGAGATGCGAGTTATGTAGTAACGTACTGTTTAGTGTTAGATTTGCTGTCATCAGAACCGGGACTGCTGCTTGCTGATGTTGCTCCAGCCCGGAGCCTTCGTCTGGGTCCTCGAACTTGTGAAGACGCCTGTGAACACAAAACGACAAGGGGTATCACACATTGTTGAGAAAGCTATGGTATCTGATTATGGAAATTACAGGTTTATAGTCAATTTTCAACAATTACACACCTGTAATATGTTGGAACTGGACATTATTCAGATTAACAGGATGTTGAGGCTTTATATGCACTCACTAATGTGATAAAACATTGTGATTGCACCACCTAACACACTGTTTGTCATTTACATGTCACCAATAGCAACCAACAGTGTGACACATTCAGTAGTGACCCATTCAAATAACTCTGCTGCGAGGGAGGGAGGGAGGGAGGGAGGGAGGAAGTGGCCTTCTTATGACCGGTCAGTTTCCCTGACACTTCCTGACTGGCAGCTCTGATTAGCTGTGCCGTACCTTTTTTTTAAACTACTTTTTTTTTTTTTAACATAAAAGTAAATAAATAAAATTCAAAAAATTAACTACAACCATATCCTTTTTGGCCTCATTACACAAGTAAACTGAACATCAGTTTACTGAACATCAGTTTACTTGTGTGATGTATTCCAGAATAAAACTCTCACTGTTTAGAGTTTTATTCCATGCTTCCCACTTGACCCGGTCAAAATTAGCTGATTTGGACACAGAAAGAATCACAGATAGAAGATGAGCCTCAAATGAAAATGTAGTTATAAAGAAGACCTTTCATATACTAGAACTTGTTTTGACCACCCATGCCACATGATGGTGTGACTCTTTAAAGTTCACCCCGTGTATTATCAGAATTTAAACATACAGGGCACTGATGCTTGTTTCTTTTTCTCTACATTTTTCTACAGAAACTGAGATATCCCTTAATATTGATGCTCCACGCCAGTTATAGAAAAAAGCTGAACAAAAATTATATTTTGGCTCGAGATTGTGATAATTGTAAAGTGCTCACATTTGTTTTTAAAGACTTGAAAATGTGTTTCTGGAAAACATAACCTGCATTAAAACTCCTATATGGAATTAATAGCTGCATTCATCTTATTCTATAGTATCCACAATAATTTGCTCTACTGTTGTAAGTAATGGCAGTTATTTTACAATTCTTGTAGCCCCCTTTTCATTATTGTTCTTTTACTTATTCCTGTTTGTATTTTTATTTACCTCTCCTTTCATCACTTCAGTTAACTCCACTCCGAGTGGGCAGTAATGAGAATCCTCAACTGCTGAGAGCTCCTCCCTCTCTGTCACCGAGTAGTGGGGTGACTGGCCTCGCTCCTTCTTCTTAGGGGCATGCTGGGTATTATAGTCCTGAGGAGGTAACCTACGAACAAGAGCCAGGCTGTGGTATGCACCGCAGGCCACCTGCAGGAAGGAAATACAGCCAGTAAAGCTGAAACAGGACATCACAGCTTTGGAGGTTTAGCGTGGCAGTGAAACGAGATTTTACCTGAATCACATGTCTGCCTGCCAAGTGCTCCACCTTTGGACACAGAGGATAAAGAACACAAGAGTAAATGAACCATTTCATAAATTAACTAATACTTTAAAATGTCTAATATTATTGACATGTACTGAGAAAACTGTTTAACCTTTACACTCGAGCTCCTATTTTCCTGTTTTGTGATATTTGTATTAGCTGTATAATAAATTAGTAGTGACACCTATTTAACTATTGCTACAACAGTACTTCATGTAATTTAATTCACTAACAACTTACAACTACATTTAACAGGGAAGGTTTTTAAATCTTCATTCACATTTATAACAGGGACGAGTTGCAGTACTACCTTCTGTGGTTTCCCCACAGGGAAGGTGCTGGTGACCAGGCCGAGTTGGCAGCCACTACCCCACGCCCACAGCTCGTTCTGGGCTGACAGAGCCAGGCTGTGCTCCCGTCCACAGGCAAGGTCCACAACTCGAACCACCACTGGAGGAACGACCTCACCATCCACCACGCTGACAGGACAAGGCTCTGGAACTGTGAGGTAATTTTCTGTTTCATTAAAATCATACTAAGCCTGACACAGAAGTAAATAAATGCCTCTTTTTAACCATTTCATCTAATTTAACAAGTTTTTATTTGGCATATCTACTACCAGCATTGGTGCTACAAAAATCTGTTTTAAGGCCTCATAAACACGTAGCTGGTAAATTAATATCAGCCTTTATAAAGAACGAAAATAAAAAATAAACCATATTGCAAAAAATGGGAGGAAGCACTGACTGAAAATGGAAGTTTCACAACAATGGATAAAAGTAATGAGAAAAGAAAGTGTTGAATCTCTGACAAAGAACAGAAGTAAAAGATAAGCAAGAAAGAAGCTGATAGAGGTAGTGAGGGAAGAGAGAAGTTACAATGGAGAGCAGAGGCTGAACACAAGGGTAAAAGTTGGGAAAATCAGAAGAAAGGTGTTAACTCACCGGTGATGTTTGTGACTGTACCCTTCTCTGTTTGCCCACACTGTCCTGCAGTATTCTCCCCCCACATGTAGACGCTACCCTGCTCGCTAAGAGCACCGCAGTGGAAGCCGCCAGCAGCCACATGGACCATCGTCTTCCCCAGCAGAGAGACCTCTGGCACCGGAGCAGACACGGGGACGCTCAGATCCCTCCATAAAAGCTCTCCAAATGAATACACCTGACCACCTGAAAGACAGTAACATCTGAGAAAAAATGCAGTGATGAAGCATAAATGAAAGCGATGCCTTCTTTACTACAAACAGACTTACCCTGTGCGAGCAGGAGGCCATGGTGTTCCCCCAGGGAGACCTGCAGCACGGGCCTGGACAGCAGCACCCTGTCTGGACAGAGCTGCCTGCTGTGGCCCGCTGAATGCCAAACGTGGAGGAGTCCTCGGTCTGGAGATGTGTGAGCCTGCTCATCTGCGAGGCTGCAATAAAGCGTGAAAGATTAAATAAGTAAGTCTTAATAAGGCTGTGCATTCAGATGTGATCAACCCGAACAGATTCTCCAAATTCTGCACCTGGAAACCACCAACTGCAGAGATTAGATGTGGTTTAGTGACACAACTATGAGTGACAGATGGATTACATTCAATCTCATCCATCTGTCAAACAATAATTATTTGCTCAACGTCTGCCGGCCCTGACATGCAATTAAGTTTTGAAGTAGACGAACAAGTCTGTGCAGTTTACACAGCCCTGAACTAGACACAAATATATGACAGGATCGGGACTAAAAATTAGCTTAGGGTATAGAACTTGTGGCATGTGGCACGTGTTTATGCTATATACACATGCTCCTGTACCAATCAACAATAAATAAACAACTGAGTATAGGGCCACCTAGTAAGGTTCTGATATTGCTGTTTGTATGTAATCAAAGTTGAAAAAGTTAGAGATACAGGATTTCTGAGTATGTTACAATAGAATGACCACATCACCTACTGGTTTGTAAAAATCCCATTTTAAAACATGCCCTGATTTATTGTTCCTCTGCACTTTAATGGGGAACATAATTCACAAAATAGACATCATGTAGTATTCAATAACAGTGGAATTTACTGACTGAAACTCTAAATTAATCAAGATTGTATTTACTGAGGGCACGGTCAAGGGAGCATAGACAGAGGTATCTACCCCTGCTCACCATCAGCTTTAAGGCACTTCAGCACTGGCATTACTTTTCAGACCTAGAAGCTCTGTCTACTCTTTTTATACAGTACAAAACCAAACCAAAACTCTCACATTATTAAAAAATGTACTTCTGGTATTGTGTATTTTCTGTGTGATTATGAAATGCACACACCACTGTGGGAAACTCTTGAATAACCCCTCATTTCTTCATATTTTGCTTTCAATGAGTCAGACTTCTACATTTTTTAAAGTAGTCTTAAGCAATAGTTCTTCAAGCTTTCTGAAGATCTCTGAATTTTTTTTCTTTGGTCATTCCAGTCCCCATATCTGGCCATTTTAAGATTAATGCTTATTTGGTTTGGTTGTTAAACTTACCTATGAATCACTAAAGTATTAAAAAGGCACCTAACTCAAGAGATGAACCACGGTTGTGTCTACGCATAACAGACAACTTGTCAAAGAGGCAATTCTTAAATTTTTATCTTTAGATACTCTATTACAAGCAGCCTGGCACAAAACACATCATTTGTTCCAGTTTCTTTATTTGACTCTACAAAAACATTGGAGGAATCACTAGCTACACTCCCTGAGACAGGAAGAGGAAATGATGGATGGAAATTACTGGTGTGGTTTACAGGGTGGAAAAGCAGGGCTTTGAGGAGCTGGTTAAAAACATCCCAGGTAAAAAATATTGTTTAGTTCTGTAACAATAGTGTGCAGCTTCTGAAAAGGTTACAAGGTTAAGTTAATTTATTTTTTTTATTTCTACGTTTTAATTTAGGTAGTCTGTAATCATAGACAGTATAATAAAACAAGGAGGCCCATCATTTACTTACAGTTATGAATGTTGATGCCTGTAATCATCAGTAAAACCTTGCTCCGTGCTTGTTTTCCTCTATCATCAGAAATATCAGAATCAGATGAGAAAATTGAAGAGCAATTCTCTCAGTTCAAAAGAAGACACAGTCACTCAATAAAATGTAATTTAATTAATATAAAGAAATGAGGAATGACTCAAGACTTTTGCACAGTACTGTAGTTATAACCATTAGCATAAAAGTTTCGCTTGAGCTGTAATGGAAATGAAATTATAGAAGAACTAATGTTTACTGGAATACTTATTTACTGAAGAGAAAAGGTTCAATAAGTAAGGTTTAATTTAATTGAACTTTAATTGTTATTGTTTTTGAGTAAATGTCCACCAACAGTGATTTTTTCTTATGTTCTCTTCTATGACTTTCAATCTCCCTATGAGAGAGCATGCTTGTTTATATTTCTGTATTTGTGAAGGTAGATATATGCCCATTTGTGAATATACGGAGCTAATGAGAGCTTAATAAAACACACAAATAAACTTGTAAGTTGCAAAGCAGTTTCTCTTAGATTAATGGTATGAACTTTGTGTTTTAATGTACATAAATAAAAGCTTAACACACTGGTTGAGAGATTGTCCAAGATTAAATGAAGGCTAAAGGTATAAAGGATCTTGCTTTTATATTCAACATGTTTCCACTTAAAACAAGTTTCTCAGAGATTATAAAGCCAAGGTCTGCTGAAAGCGCTCCTATGTGCTTACCTTGCCTCTGGATTCTCCATCACTTCAGGCTCCCCATTCCTCAGCACACTTATGACACTTGTATGTTCATTTCTTCAAAGCTCTTCTTTGTTTTCCCTCTGAATGACTCAGCTGATAGGAACAAAGTGAATCCTCTGTCCTGCTGCAGTGCTTCGTTGGTTTATCAGGCTCCAGGGGCTTATTTGGTAAAACAACAAAGACACATTCAGTTTATCACTTGACATAAGTCTGGCATGTACCAAAAACACTTAAGTCATTATGTCAGTTGGTTTTCTCTGGTTCAGATGTAATAACATGCAATAACATTTGTCCCAATGTTTGCATATGACTGAAATGTGGTCAAGAGCTGTTTTCAAAGGCATTTATTTACAACTGTCCACTATTCAGGTGCAACTTTTTAATTTATTTTTTGTTTATGGCCCTTTATGTGGCTGCACATAAAGGGCCAAGAACCAAATCTGTAACACAGAACAGGGTAAAATATATTGCCTTAGTAAACATTAACACTGATTTTCAGCCTCTTGTGCAGCACCCTGTACCCTAACACATCACTCTATTACATGACAAGTGGCATGGTGAAGGAAGCAATATTTACTTAGATGATGTATCACATAAATCCTATTCTTTGCTTTACAGGAGATAGTCTTTGATGTAAACATAGTTTTCATTGATCGGGTTGTTAACAGACTTGATCTTTTTGGTGTAATCACAGTTTATGCAGGTTCCCTTACTGTGGTCTCAGAGTACTGACATGCTTTAAGTATCCTGTGCTTGACACTTTGTGTTTAACAGTCAACTTGTAAATATAAATCATTGTAGCCTCACAGAAAGAAGGTCCTTGGTTTGAATCCACTGAGTGAATCCAGAGTAAAGAGAAAGGCACGTGTCTTTTTAGGCCTCATTAGGCCAGCCGAGATTTCCTGACTGAGTCTATGTGGTAGCCATGAGAAGGTTGTACCCCATCTCTTCCTCTATGACAACTGGGACTCCAGCCCCCCGACAGCCACAAACTGGATAAGCATAAAAAGATTGATGGGCAAATAGAACATGCCCTATCTTCATCCTATTTATTATGTTCTATCACCATCGTCATTTTCTAGATAATAAGGTCCTAAAGAAAACTACCCGAGCTGGCTGCTTTGCACTTTTATGGGTAAATCTGGTATCTGGTGCTATGGCTCTATCACTATGGACTCTCGGGAGTGAAGCTCAAGCTACCATACAATGACCCATGCTTTGAGTCCCTAAAATAGTTGGATGCCTGATCTCTGACAGAAGATGTGGAGGACTGTAAAAAGCACAGTTTGGCAGGTAGAGCAATGATATTATATTTACTCTTAATATTATATTTTAAAAAATGGGACGGTGAATTTTGAACATAAGTAACTCTGCTTTTAACATTAACTTTAGCTCGACTTCTTAGTAATTTCTTTCTCAAAATTTGCCAAACATTTCACCATTGGTTCTTCACGGCGATTAAATCACTTATATGCGAAATACAAATACATTACAACATTGTAATGTGATCATCGTTAACTAAAATCGATGCTTTTACATTAAAGGTCAGTTTAATATGACCGCGTGTTTGTTTGTTTTTTAGCTCTATTTACAAAACAGTGGCGGCAACAAAATCCATATCTAATCTGTCTAATAGCTATCTAATCTCGGAAGCTGTTTACTTTCACAGACTGACAGCCATGCTTCTTCTGTCACCGAGTGAAGACAGAAACAGCTGTGATCATCTTCAGTTTTTTTTATTCCCCTGACAGAATTTCCTACACTATCTAAGAATACGAGAGAAAAGCGAATAAAGAAGTTGGCTAGCTCGATGCTACAGCTGCTAAATAAGCTAACTAAACTCACCAAGCGCCCGTTTGAAGTCGGCGGAAGGCTGCGGAGGTTTGTGCTGCGGTCACTGTGAATAAATCCGGATAACTCTGTCCAGGTGTCACAGCAGGGGCACCGAGCTAAGGCATTTCTTTTTTCTTTATTCAAATCAGTGTAGCGCAGTGAAAGCAGAAGTGGTCTGACAGTACTGTATGGTTGTTGTTGTTGGGAGGAAACTCTGCGATGGCATCCGTGCAGGGACAAACTTTACAGCGGCGACACACCTGTTGCTGCAGCATGCGAAAGAAGCTCTAGTTCAGGGGTGTCGGACTCCAGGCCTCGAGGGCCGGTGTCCTGCAGGTTTTAGATCTCACCCTGGGTCAACACACCTGAATAAAATGATTAGCTCATTACCAGGCCTCTGCAGAACTTCAAGACATGTTGAGGAGGTCATTTAGCCACTTAAATCAGCTGTGTTGGATCAAGGACACATCTAAAACCTGCAGGACACCGGCCCTCGAGGCCTGGAGTTCGACACATGCGCTCTAGTTTATAAAAGAGAAAGAAAAATAGGCTCTACTGTAGCTCTGTTTCCAGAATACAGTCTGAATGGCGTATCATCTTTTTCAAGTTCAGTTATCTGTCTTATGTGGAGACTCACGAGTGCCAAAATGAATTATAGAAATACAGATTAAATAATTAATTAAACGTGACATCGATTCATTGAAATGTTAAATAAGTAAACAAGTACTTTATTAAATCTTTTAAATGAAATGAATAGCTATTTAATTAATTATTAAATATATAATTAATTATTTAATTCATTTTGGCACACTGGGTCCTCCACTATTGAGTTGCCTAGCCATGTCTAGAGTCTGGGCTTAGGTTCCTACTGGTCCCACCTGATGCATAACCAGTTCTCTTAACTGGAAGCATTTATATTGAATTTTCAGGTATTTGCACTTTGTTTGAGTAGTAGTGTTTTTTCTGACAAGTTTTTACTTTTACTGCTTACATTTTCAAACAGGCTTAGGATGGATGGTAATTCGTTAATGCACTAAATTCAGTAATTACATTACAGTTATGTTAAAACTTGTGTTACAAAGGTCTTCAGTTATCTGCATGCTGGATGGATAGAAATGACAAAGCTCCCATCAAACATCATGTTTTTTTTCTTCCTGTGTACTTGATTGATAATCAACGGAAATACTAAGTAACTAAAGCTTTAAAATAATAGCTAAACATTGCTAAACAGAATAAAATAGCATGTGAGCATGATCCCCAAATAGTTCCAATAGGTGTGGTTAGTTTTACGGGTGTTTTACAAAAGCTGTACTATTTTCTTATTGCAGGTATTGCCATTTTATTTCAATATCAACTTCAGGTAGGACATGCTTTTTTCAGCATTAATATTAGGACAATTAGCAGTAAGTTGCTTGTCGCTGATATTAGTAAACCAGTTTGTGCTCTTGATTTAAATATTTTCCTTCTTATATTTTGCACTTTGAGACAGTGAAACTCAACTTGCAACAGGGTTAGTCACAAACATCTCTGTGATCTTACACGCAATCTTGTCACTTCGCTCTCTTTAAAAATAGTACTTTGTTTGCACTAAAATCCAGTTTGTTCTGGTGCAGTGCATTAGTAAATCTACCTCTAACTCTATTATGTGCATATGATATAATGCTAGGTTACACAGGAAAGTCTGTGTGGAGTCTCCCTGTGTTTGCATGGGTTCTCTCTGCCTACAGTCCAAAGACATGCATGTTAGCTTAATTGGTGATTTCAAAATTGCCTTTAGATGTAAATGGTTAAATGGATGGATGTTTCTCATTGTTGTCCCTGTTGGTAGACTGAAAATCTGTCCAGGATGTACTTCTCCTCTTGAGACAACAACTGGATAGGTGTGAGGCTTCCTAAGACCCTGAACTGGGTGCGTGAATAAGAAAAGGATTTGATGTATTATAGAAACCAGGAGTGTATAAGCAATTATAATCATATCCAGGTGCAAAATAATACACAATAATGAATCAATAATTATGGTCTCATGATATATATAATATAGATGACTCTGGATAACGTGTGATTTTACTTTAGGAATAGTTTGATGCTAGTTTTTTTTTTTTTCTATTATTAGGCTACTCAAGAGTGTAAATATTTCTTTCACCACTTTGTAAAACAGCTATTCCATATAATTTTTAAACTCTTGTGTTGTGCAGTATTTCTACTCTGCTTTTTAATGTCTGGTTACATTTTTCTGGTTTCCTGTGGGTTTTCCCCTGCCCTGTTTTTGCCTCCCCCCCACCATGCCATCCCAAATTAAAGAATCCTGGAAATGCTCTTGTCCCTTTTAGATAGTTTCCTGGAATAAACACTGGAAAAATATAGAACACGGATATGATGGCAATTAGTGCCATTATAGGTTAAAATCATGAACACCAACCATGAAAGCAGTTTTGCAAGGGGAAGCGGTAATATTGAAAGAATGCAAACACAGGATGTCTAGATTAAAGTAACAAATTTATCAAAGAAAAATAAAACATTTGCTTGATTACAAAGCACATCAGGCCCATTTAGCTGCAACACATCACCTAAACATACAACAGAATAAGTTTTAGCCATCTATCTGCATAAAATAGGCTGTTGGAAAACAATTAATGTTCAGGTCTGATGACGCAATTCTAAAAACTGATCAAAAAGATAACTATAAGTTGGTCCTCGGGTGAATTTAATATAATTAAACAGCAAGTGTAATGCATACGGATGTAAGTGCAGGCCTCTGTGCTCTGTGTTGCTCCTCATGTGGGCTTTCAAACAACAGAGGTCTTTGACCTGCAAACACATCAACCTCTCAACTGGAGGTACAACTTTACTGCAAGCTGCATATTTACAATCACCTGGAATAACCCCATGCTTTAGCTAAATTAAAATTACACGTTTTTTTTTGCTAAGTGGTCATTTGTTACACAGTATCTGTTTGTATTGTACCTCAATCCTGTTAGATGCAGTGCCCTCCAGAGGAGGCTGTTTTGAGCCTTTCCTTCAGTTCACCTATAAACACCTCATACAGTATTTATGACAAATATGTTGCTTCACAACTGTGGTTCCTCACGAGTCATTCTGTAACAAATCTGTAACTTAACTGTGGTGTTTTGTGTTTGTCTTTTAAAACTTTCAACTTGTAGTTTATGTAACAGCATGCCTCACTTTCTCACTTACACTCACAGGCAACAGTATTGCCAGCGTGTTACTTTAAAACACTGTGACGCATACGAGTGACCTAATCGCTTAATTGTGGCTTTTCCCTTTCCTTTCCTTCCTTTCATTTCTTTTGCTTTCCTTTCCTTTCCACAGGGATCTTCACAGATACGTTTTTTTTTTTTTATCCTAGCATGATGAGTCATAAGATGTCTGTTACAAATACTCAAAACAGTGCTCAATCATTTTTAGCTGTAGACACTTTTTTATAAACAATATATGTAGCGTAACACTCTTTCCTTTCCTTTCCTTTCCTTTCCTTTCCTTTCCTTTCAGCCATGTTCGTGATCAGCTCTCGTTTGCCGTTTTAGTGTTTTCTATATAAAAGCATCCAGCAGGTTTTGGCTCAGACTTTTACAGCCTCTCATAAAACAGGGGGAAGAAAGAAAGAAAGACGGAACAAGGGCAGTGAATTCAGAGGGAGAAAATCTAATATTTTGCCTTCTTGGAGCTGAACATGAGACATTAAAGGATCACAGCTGCTGGCAGTAGCTTCTGATGTGCGCTTTTTGTTGGCAGTCTAATTTTCAGTTTCCATCACACAAATGTCTCACTGCTGTGAAATCTAGCTCATCTAAGGAGACACATTGCTCAAGTCGCTGCTGTTCTCATGATTTCATATGCTCGTCAAACCATCACCATGGGACTGGATTACTTCAAGTTCATGCGTAGTCGAATAATAGTATAGTTCTTGTTCTCATCAATATTTGCCTAAAAATAATTTTTTAAAAGTCTGGATTTAACAGGGAAGAAAAAAGTGCTTTAAGGACACAATTTGCCAACATTCATCTTTAAAGTTAATGAATGAGCCTCTTTAGTGCAAACCGTTAAGGTAAATCTTGATGCTTGTTAAATTAAAATGGCTTATGTTTGGAAATCGCTGTTTTTCATGACATCAAACTTTTAAAATCAATGTCTTTTCCAATGTTAATCTAAAACAGTGTGACAAAATTATTGCAATCTTTTCCTAAACAAGTTTATGTTGTTGTAATTCTCACACTCTGAACAAAGTAGAAGAATCTCTGGTTGATCAGAAGAAAAGTAAAACGTGGCAAGTCTGAGAGCCTCGTGAAAGCAAGGATGCAGTTCTTTTATTATAAATGGAGGCTGCACTGTCACACAAGAAAATACTGAGCACTGCAAAGGTGCTTGTAAGTACAGTCACCAGACATAAATATGCAATCAGCCAACCAAATGGCAGCAAATTAGTAGATTTAGGAACACAGACGTGGTGACGAATTGGTAAGAACGATGATTTAAGTGACTTTGAATGTGGCATGGTTGTTGATGCCAGACAGGCTGGATCTTATTATTACAGAAACTGCTGATCTACTAGGTTTCCCCCACACAACCATCTCTAGGGTTTCCAGAGAATGGTCTGAAAAAGAGAAAGTATCCATTGAGCGGCAGTTCCCTGAGAGAAACCACATAATGCTGAACCTTGAAGCAAATGGGCTACAGCAGCAGAAGACCACACTGGGTGCCACTCCTGTCAGCTAAGAACAGGAAACTGTGGCTTCAATTTGCACAGGCTCACCAAAATTGGACAAAAGTTTGTGAAACTGTTACTTGATCTGATGAGCCTCAACTTCTGCTGCAACATTCAGATGGTAGGTTCAGAATTTGTTGTAAAAAACACAAAAGCATGGATTCATCCTGGCTTGTATCAGTGGTTTCTTTGCACACAACCACCTACTACCAGTTGACCTTCATTTAGCCTATGAATTCAATGGTCTCAAATGGCCTCAGCAGACACCTGATCTCAGTCCAACAGAGCACTTTTATGATGCAGTGTAACAAGAGATTCACATTATCTGCAGCAACTTATTTATGCTGTCATGTCAATATGAATCAAAATCTGTGAGGAATGGTTCCAACACCTTTTTGAACCTGTGTTCAAAAAGGTGTACCTAATAAAATGTCTGGTTGTAGTTCATGTAAAATCTATGTAACCTGTAATTTCAAACATAAAATCCGTTCACATCACTGACAAACAGTTGGTAACCTGATTTCGTGACCTGAGCAGCCCGTAATTCCCTCACCAAACCCTCATAAAATATTACTGCTGCTGGAAACAACACAACCTGGGTTTACAAGACTGCAGAAGCTGTGTGTGTGCGCCTGTGTTTGTATGTGTGTGTTGTGTGTGTGTTTGTATGTGTTTGTGCATGTGTGTGTGTGTGTGGGTAAAACCATACAGGGTTGCAGCCAGGCCACAGAAACACAGCAAGAAAGGCGGGTTTTATTGACCGCAACGTCGTGAGGAGTAAGTAACATACACACGCACGCACGCACACACACGCACACACACACGCGCACACACACACACACACACACACACACACACACACAGCAGTCTTAGGGAAAATCAGGTAACACCAGTCATGTTTAGTGTAAATTTGAAACATATTATAAAAAGCGTTCTTTCACATTCATTCTCTGTTTATTCTCTCTTTGATACTTTGATAAATTATTATCATTATGAAATAGCTCTTCTAATATTTTCTTATTTGGAACTCCCGGGTTGAAATGATCTTAACACTGTAGGGATTTTTTTTAATGATCTATTTCAGAAAGTAAATTGTAAATCTAGTTGACATTTAGTATTAAAATGCAGATTTTAGGTTGAAAGGATTTGACTGCTGCTCTGGTGTTTCCTCAACAGGTGAATCTCCTGAAGTTAAGTTGTGTAAATGTTTTTTTTTTTCGATGATAAATTGAACTTTGTTTCAGAGACAACATGGGAGGGGTTTCGTTTTAACTATCTGGCACTGGAAGTGCTGTGCGTGTGTGTGTTTGTAGGCAGTATATTTAAAGAACATTGAAAACACATGTCTGGAGCTTGATAAAGAATATTTTAGGCAGTGGGTAATTTGGCATGATCTGTACACACACACACACATACACACACACACAAGTTTACCGACGGGCTGGCTTGGATGGAAGAAGTTTGACCTCGTGAAAAATAACATATAAAATATCTTCATCAGATACGCTGTGAAGATCTTCAGTATAACATGCAGTAGATCAATTTAAACATGTCCACATATAGAAATATACAGACCTGTTACTGTGACTTCATGTTAACTGTAACTGTGTGGACTTGATTTATGTTTAAGAAAATAAAAACTAAACAAAGACCTTGACACATCTAAAAAGAAGATAATATAGCAGTTTCCCTCTCTGTCTTAATTTGGAGTACTAAAAGCATTAAAATGTGAGAATATAGTAACATTAACTGTCTTGATGAGTACTTTGTTTACCTTAGATCAATATCAGTTGATTCCTAGAGTAATCTGAATGCTACACTTGAAAGCAGCATGCAGTCCTTTGAAAAACTAAGCACACACCATGATTCAGTAGCTGTAGCTCATAGAGCCGCCTTTATCAGCATTAACTTGGAGCAATCATTTTCTCTACGACTTTAAGAGTCTCTTACATGATTGTGGAAGAATTTTGGCCCACTCTTCTTTGCAGTGTCATTTAGGTTCATTGAAGTTTGCAGGTCTTCATATACACACAGCTCTCTTAAGGTCACACCATAGCATTGATTTCATTCTGGTTGATCTGAACTTTGAGTGGGTCAACACTTTGATTCCTTTCTTTTTCAGCCACGTGTTGTAGATATGCTGCTTTTGAATCATTGTTCTGTTGCATGACCAAGCTTTATCTGTCAGATGGCTTCACATGTGACTTTAGAACTTCACATGGCTGACTCATTGATTGTAAGGTGCCCTAGTCCTGCAGCTGCAAAACAAACCCAAATCATCATCCCTCCACCACTGTGCTTGACAGTTAGTATGAGGTGACTGTGCTGATATGCTGTGTTTGGTTTTTGCCAAATGTGGCTTTGTGCATTATGTCCAAACATCTCTATTTTCTCTGTCAGGACATTGTTTGACAGATTTTGTGGTTTGCAAAGTTGCATTTGAATAAAAAAAGAGGATTTTTACTGGCAATCTATCTGAACAAGCCATACTTGTCCAGTCTTTTTCTAATTGGACTCTCATGAACTTTAACATGCTAACTGAGGCCTGTAGAGTCTGAGATGTAGCTCTGGGATCTGTCTCTGAGTATTTTATCTTGGGACGTTGAGTTGAATTTGCTGGAATGTCCACTCCTGGGAAGACTCTGGCATTGTGTTAACACAACTAAATGCTAATGACAAGGATTGAACCATACTTGTTATTAATCTTTCGCTCTCTTCCACAGCAGGTCTTTTGTTCTGTCTTCCTTCTCTCACCCCAGCTGGTCGCGGGGTGAGAGAAGGAAGACTGCCGCGACCAGCTGAGCCTGGTTCTGCTGAAGGTTTCTTCCTGTTAAAAGGGAGTTTTTCCTTCCTGCTATCGCCAAAATGCTTGCTCATAGGAGGTCATATGATTGTTGGGTTTTTCTCTCTATGCATTATTATAGGGTCTATCTTACAATATAAAGCACCTTGAGTTGACTGTTGTTGTGATTTGATGCTGTATAAATAAAACTGAAAATTGAATTGAAGGAAACTGCCCAAATGTCAGATTTTATGGAGCGCCTACTCAGATCAGCTGGACTCTACTCTGCTTATTTCGGTCATTTTCCATTACAATTGAGAGTTGATTATGCAGTCTTTTAAACTTAAAATGTAATGCAATTGTCCAAAATAGTCTGGAGCCTATGCATCCACCACTAATATGCATTTTGCCTACTGTCTGACTGAAAATCCTTGGACAAAGGACACAATATGATTTATAAAAAATGCAAAATGATGATTGTTTGACTTGGTTTGAAAATATGAATGGAAATATTTTTTCTTGCAGCCAGAGCTGTAAGGTCAGTGATGGGAGGACCGAGGAGACAGCAGAGGGAGACAGCGTCAAACACCATACAGATCTATACAATCTCACCCTGAAGAGATGTCAGATTAAGTGATAATCAGAGCTCATGAGCTAAAATTTTACACAATCCTGAATTATTTTTTAGAAACAACATAAAATAAAGTAAATGAACCCTTGCAGTGATCACAGGCTTTGTACAAAGAATGTTTTGAAAAGGCATTTGAAGAATCAGTCTTTAAAGTTTCACAGTAAAAAATGTATTATGTAATTTTAAACCTGAGCAAATCTAAATAAATAGGTTTAATTATCCCTCAGTGTGTTTGTTGCCAACAAAAATAATTATATGAATTAATTTGAATGCATTTAATCTGTCATGCACTCTTTCGCCGCTGGATACATCTCCATGGACCTACACAGTGTGAGCCCAGCCAAACAAAAACTGATGCCAGGGCCAAAAACCTGTCATCAGCATGGCACGTTAAAATTGCCAAAGGGTTAGCGCGAGAAAGTCATAGACACCTGGCAGATAACTTTCTATAGAAGAAGAAGTTTTGCTCATAACATTACGTAGTATCAGTTCTCAAACCTGCTGCTTCTCAAAAGACACCAAACTGGCTCCAACTGGCAGCACGATGGTGGAAAATATTTGAGTGCATGAGTGAAAAAAGCCCCCAAACTGCGATACAATTACTTATAATTATAATTAAATTAAATGGTATAATTATGAGCAAAATGCTAAAATAAAATATCTTACTTTGTTCCAGAACCCAGACATAATATTGTTACTTGCAGTTAGAGTTTGTATTCTCTGGCTGTTAAATCCCTGGGTTTCACAATGAGCATGTTATTTATAGATCCTTAATTTGGCCTTGTTTAATTGTTTCACACTATAATGCAAGACTAGTGGTATAAAAAGCATCCACTCTGGAACGTGTATTGACAACGCTCCCGTTTTTTTTGGTGTGAAAAACGTTGGTTTAGTGTGGACATGACAGAAAAAGAGAGCAATAAAAAGAGAGAGCGGTGACCATCTGGCTCAGGTCAAACTCCCACTGAGTGATGACCACAGCAGTGTGTGCATGTGTGTGTGTGTCCCTCGCAGAGCAAGGTGATGAACACAGCTGGGTGTCAGGACCTCAAACCCACAGGAGGCCTCCCCCGTCTTAATCCTGTTACTCTACCAAGTACCCGTCTTCCTCTTTCAGCTCCTATAATTTCCCCCTTTTCCTCTTATTTTGGTTTATTTCTCTTCGTCAGCCAAAAAGACACTTTCAGAGCACAAAACTTCAGTAATACAAGCCACACAAGCTGAAAAAGAGCTCTGTGTGAAGCTTAGTGGGGCAACCATTGTGATTTCACCTCCTCCATTACTTTGCATCAATTAGCACGTCACCTCCAAGACTTTTGTGTGCATGTGTGTGTGTGTGTGTGTGTGTGTGTGTGTGTGTGTGTGTGTGTGTGTGTGTGTTCTGTGGGGGAGGGTAAGTAAAGAACCAGGACAATTGTGTATACTCACTTAAATAACAGAGATCTAACAGGCTGCTTAATTTAATCTTAACCCAGTATAACACAGCTGTCAGGAAGGCACGCACTGCTGCTGTGACACTTAATTTAATGTTGCTGTCTGTTTCCATGTTGCTTCACTTAAAGCTGTCTGTAGTCTGGTAGCTCTGGCTATATTTTCTCAGTGTTGTTGCATGGCTTTTGTGTGGATTTATTGACCTTTGTGGTATTTTGTCGACAATGCGATCAGTATTAAGTGCACTGACAACAACTTAGAAAAAGTGAGCGCAGCATTGCATAACCTGGATTTGCTCAACTGCTGTTTTTGCACCTAGACTGCCTCGACAGAACTCTGCTACATGCTTAACTGGTGACGTGGTTCTTATCCTAAGTTCCCAAGGCTTTACTTTAACTTCACTCGCTTAAAGTGCAGCTCTGTTGTAGTTTACATTCAACCACGAGCAGAAAGAGCTAACATAATGGAAGAAAACTGTGATGGTATCAGTGCTTTGGGGAATGCACATGCTGAGGCAGCTTTCAAATTCAACGGGGCCCGTATTTAACATACCTATTCAAGGTGAACACACACACTGGACCACTGCTATGCAAGTTTCTCCCACTGTGCCTTTCGAAGGGCTGATTGTGTCTCCATTTTTGCGGTTCAAACTAGTTAAACCAGTTCAAATGTCTGTCGGTGGAGTGATCATACTACCAGATGCCACTGTTTTGACATACAGATTGACAGATTTGTCAGATCTTGTGATGGCAAAATGTAAAAGTAATTCTATTCTAGGGTAGAATCCCCAGCCAACTGCAATGAACTGATTTATGCAGTTTTGGGCTGTGTTCACATCTGATCCCTAGACAATGTGAGGATAGTAAAGTAAGGATAATTTTCCACAGCTGCTCTTTCTCACATCTAGCACACAGTAGGAAATAGCCCACTTCAGACACCACTGAAAATACTATATTTGATTTAGACACAAGTGCTGTCTAAGCGGAATAAGCAGGAGGTCTCACACTGCACGCATTCTGGCTCAGGGTGAATTCATCGCACGTGCTCCTATCTGCAGGAGTGTGACATCACACAGACTTTGTACTACAGAGACAGCAGGGGAAGAGGGAGTTCACCCCAAATGTAGTGGTTTTGAGTGGTACATTTGAAACACTCTGCAGAATTATCCTTTCCAAAAAAGATGACCGCTGGTAAGAGGATTATTTTAGTGACAGTGTGACAGGTTGTAAAACTTAATGGCATACTCTCTCAGCTTAGCTGTAATGTTGGCTAGCTGAATGCTTATTTTGGTTGGTGGATGTTCAACACCAACAACATCTAAATACAAACAGAATGCAATGATTTGCAAATCTCATAAACCCATATTTTAATGATTACAACACTGAAAAACTTAACATCTGGTTAAAATGAGAAAATGCACCATTTTAAGAAAAAAAAACGAGGCCATTTTGAAGATGATGGGAGCAACATATCTCAAAGACGTTGCGACACAGTGATCTTTATCACTGTGTAGCGTCCCTTCTTTTAACAACGCTCCATAAATGTCTGGGAGCTGATGAGATCAGCTGCTGGACTTTTGGCAGAGGAATGTTGTCCCATTCTTGTCTGATAGAGGATTCTCGCTGCTTTTGCACTGTAGATGACGAAATATTTAAAGTCTTCACAATTTTATCTAAAGGAACATTATTCTGAAAATGTTTCACAATTTGTTTTTTGCAGACTGGTGAACCTCTCCCCATTTCTACCTCTCAGGAGGTCTGTCTCTCTAGGATGGTCTTTTCATATCCACTGATGTTACTGACCAGCGGCCAGTTAATCTAATTAGTTCCAAAATGTTCTTCCAGCTGTTTCTCTTTAGTACTACTTTCTTTTCCAGGCTTTTGTTGTCTCCATGTCATCAAATTCAAAATGAGCTAATTTAAATGTTTTTGGTAAAATCTCTTAGTTTGAACATTTGATATATTTTTACTGTTAATAAAATGTGGGGTGATGATTTGCAAATTACATATTTTTAAAATTTATTCTTCTGTTACCATCTTGCCAGGTTTAAGCATAAAAATGATTTTGTTGTCTTCTGGAAAAATATATGACTTTGGTTAAAATGCGACTCTTCACACTGTTAACTATTTTGACTTTATTTTACAAGCTAAACTGTGGCTCTTTCTAATCTAACAGCTTTGTTAATGAAACCTAACTAAACTGAGACTGAACAATGAAGTAAGGAGTCTGTTTTTGTTTTGCTTTTCCTCGCAGACATTCATACAGTACTTTATTGTATTCATTTTAAGCTCTTTATCTGTCTGTCCACACCTACATCCAGTTTAAAATCACCAGTTAACCTAACATGCATGTCTTTGTTAGTGCATTTGTGAAAACAGCTCTGAAGTCACAGGCTTCGGGCTTTACACCTCACCTTGCACCTGGATCTTTGACTTCCTGAAGGAAAAAGGGCTTGAGTGCTGAGAAAAAACCAACCCCACCTCCTCACCACTGACAGTGAGTGATGTGGACTTAAGACTGTTTTCCAAGAGCCAGTGAGTAGGTGTAATGACAACAAAACCCCCCAACTCAACATCAACAAGACCAAAGAGATGATAGTGGACTACAGGAAGCTGCAGGAGACACCACATCCCTGCTGGGAGGGTTAGAGGTTTGACTATCTTTGGTGTCCTGACGGGACTGTTCACGCAGACATGGTTAAAATGCTTCTTTTAAAGACAAAGTGTGGCATGTACCCAGCTATGCTCCAAAATCTTTTAACTCCTGATTTGGCAACACTGTGCTCACACCCACAAGACTCTCCAGAACAGTGGAGCAGACCACTGGCAGAGAGCGCCCTGTCATTTTTGACACCACATTCGTTGTCAGAGTGGAAGGCCCATATAATGATCTATGCCACCCAATGAACAAACTGTTTACCCCTCTGCCATCTGGCAGACGGTGTCAGTGTCATATCTCAGACCTGCAGGCTCAGTGACAGGTTTCTATCTCCAGGCTCCATGAAGACTTGCACTGGGTCACTTAGACTCATCTGACATTGAGTACTGAAGTGCCCCTGTGACTTCATCAGCCAAATTATTCATAATATTGATGATTAAATGTGCTCTTATATGTTTAATCATCAGATTTGTTTTCAACATGTGTTCAGAGTGTCGGTCCATTACTATGGCCCAGTCTAAAATATCCCAACATGCAGTAGAAGGATTACGAGTGAATATTTTACAAACAGTCTTAGCTGACAGATGAAGAATCCTGCTGACTGTGGGGAGCTCCACATTTTCCTCTGGCACCATCATGAAGCTGACATTTGTGCCTTTAAGAGCCAAGTCTCAACAACTGTTGGATGGATTACTGTGAATTTTTGTACACACATTTAAGCCCCTGCAACACGAATAAGAATAACTTTGATGGCCCCGCCCTGTAGTTTGTCCAGTATTTAAATTTATCACCAAATACCTGCAAAACCAATGACGTCCCCAGCGTATTTAAATAAATACACATATTTATAAGCTGGTAAATGAGAGTGTCATTGTGATTTAAATGAAAAAAAAGTTGAGTGATAATGGTTTAAAGCTGAACAATAAACATTTGAAGCTGAACCCCATTGTTTTCATTCAAATCAGAGTTCAGATTTCCAAACCCAAACACTGGGGAAGAAAGCTGTCACTGTCTTAATGCTTTTTAACTGTGCTGTACAGTATGTTTGTGTTCCCAGCCATTTAGAGTAATGGCAAGAGTGACGCTATATAAACAAGACCTGCCCAGGTCACTTGTCTTTACCACAGGGTTTATAACTTATAGTAAGTTTTTTACACCGACACTATTCTCGCACTGACTGTATTTCATTTGACTGCATTTTACTCTTATTTCTATACATGTGAATGGCTCAGATTTTTATGGCCACATAATCTGTAGTTTTTGTCCAAGTAGTAGTTGAGATGTCAGCCAGTGAGCTTCCTGCTGCCTACCACGGTCCGAGCACACACTCTGTTGGTCCAAATAAATCGTTCTTTCATCACAGTGTGTGTGTATGTGTGTGTGTGTAGTCCAGTACTGTAGGCCCTCTGTGTTGCATTGACAGACACAAACCAGCTGCCCGCATTCCTCTCTCCCCCCCACCCTCGCTCTCCCTCTCTCTCTGCTGACTTCTTATGGTTGATCTCCCCTCCCCCCGCTCAGATGAGTCTCCACACATACTTCTGTCATGCTATATATACTCAGCCATAACATGGAAACGAGGCAAGAGACACCTCGGACAATAAAAGTAAAATAAATCGTCTAGAGCAGAACATAATTTGTTCCTTTTTACACCTTAAGAGCTGCTTTCTAAACTCGTCCTCATCTCATGAGTTTGAGGTACAATAGCTCCACCTTCTCAGCCAATCAGATCTTTTTCCACTATGTCTTTAGAAACTTGCCTTCACTTGTTTGGTTTAATTCTGCTTTGCTCTGTTGTTGTTAACATTGGTATAGACTCTGCTTGGGGGTTGTGTGTGTGTGTTTATTTTGAGGTTAAAACCTCACTAACAGATTTTTTCCCCTCTTTAGTGTTGTGGAAACTGCAAGAGCTGTAAACACATTAATACATTATCACCCTTTAAGTTAAGAGAGAAAATTTGTCAACAGATGGATGCCTATTTACACATCCAGCAGTCATGTAGCAGTGTCATTATTCATTTGGAGTTGTGTTTCTGTCCACCAGATGACTGTGAATCCAACATACGTTGTCCTGTTAGCTCTGTCTTGCTCTCTACTAATTCCTAAGGGAAGTATTGGGTTGTGGTTGCTAAATGCTTCACTATGTTCACAAGCTGGATACTCTGAACTTTGACCGACTGTTGTTCAGCGCATGGGTTTCACCGAATAGAGCTAACTACTACAAGTAAAGACAACATGAATCAAAAAGATGAAGTTAAAATGATGAAATTAAAACAAGAAGCAAAAGCTGAATTGCCATCAGATGAGAATTTTCCATTTATAACTGCAAGCAATACGTTTCACATAAAAGTAGTTGCAATCACTTACAATTAAATTTTAATTGCAGTTTTAATGATAATTACTTTAATTTTAATTGCATTATCAAGAGGTTAAGAAAAACAGTCAAACTAAGCAGGGTAAGCCTTAGTAGTATCAAGGTGACATAAACATGGTAGGATCAGCAAACAAAAACTTTTCTGTTCTCTCTCTCTGTATATGTTACTGCAAACGAAATAAAACTGAGCAAATCAAACTTTTTGACCGTGTTCATCCATGTGTGAGCTCTTTTATTCTTTCAGCAAATGTTTAAAAGAAAACATGAATGGGAATGAATAATTTCAAGATTTTTGGCAATTATAATGAGTGTATCTACAATTTAAAAAACGCTTAAATATACAACTTTTACAACTATTTCACAATGACTCACATGGTAATTGCCCATGGACTAATATATGGACTCCTCAGAAACACTTACACGCTGGTTAGACCAATTTGGTCAGCCAACATTTCATTTAAGTTGTCCTCAGATTAGAAAACCTTCTCAAACCAAACCTAACTGTGTTTGTGCACCTCAGCTGAACATCTAAATAGTTGCTCAGTGTTGGGTTTCACGTGGTAGCACAAATACTTTGCTTTACAGCCACTAGAACGGAGCAAACACAGCACAAACCATCCAAATCATTTTTGGATCATTAACTCTCACCTTACTCTACTGTAAATGTAGTTTTTGTTTGTCTAGCTCAGGGGTCGGCAACCTGCGGCTCCGGAGCCGCATGCGGCTCTTTAGTCCTTATACTGCGGCTCCGCGTGGTTTGGGCAAATAAATTAGAAGTATTTAGCTGAAGTGTATTTTATTTATGTTAGTTCTTTTTAACTCGTAGTTCTAAAATGGAAGATTATTGTGATATTGAAATATAAAAATAAAATTATATTCTATTATTTTTTCATCACTCAAAATAAGAGTCACACTCGCGGAAGCCGGTGTACCCGCCGAAACGTCGTGCATTTATCGAGACTTTCAACCCCAGGTAGGCCAATTATGGATCTTCGGATCCACATTATGTCGGCAGCTGTTCTCCACCGTGAACTATGTTAAAGACAAACACCGTTCACGCCTGACAGATGACAGCTTACAGTCCTGCGTAAACTGACTTCGTATAGCCCCGATTTGCGGACTCTGTGCGCAGAGGTTCAGGAGCAGAAGTCCCATTGTAAACAAATCACGGCAGACCCGACGATGTTTCCATGAGCATGCTTTTGAGCATCTCTTTATTGAGCACTTTTCACACACGGTTGCTGTACCCATACAGCCGGCTGTAGCTTTTCAGCTCACAGCCCGACATACACCACCAACAACACAACAGCACAGATAGCGCAGACGTTAAGGCAGCGAGGCGTGATTGCGGGTGTCGCTCAGGTGCGTCCGCCTCCCCTGCAGCGGCGCTGCAAACCACCCCCCGCCGCACACATTAACCAGGTAAAATACATATTTAGGCAGAATTTTGCAAATATCCATTTTTCAGCAGCATAGTGCTTTTTTCCAATTATTTTTTAAGAGTCAGGTCAAGGCTCCAACAGCCCAAAGGCGATATAAGGGTGGCGGCTGATAACAGTTTTTGTTTGCTACATGGATCATTTTAGTTCAGGTTGGTGTCTTTCCTTTTGTTATATTTCTTTAAGAGTTCAAAATGTGCTGATTACATAAATATAATTTAATTTTCTCTGTTGCACTTCATGGATTTCATAAGCAGCACACCTTAGTTGTTCACACAAAGCATGAAGATAAAAAACAATATATACAGTGTTATCTTCATTTTAGATGTCAAAAAGTATTTGCGGCTCCCAGTGTTTTCTTTTGCGTGGAAACCGGGTCCAAATGGCTCTTTGGGTGTAAAAGGTTGCAGACCCCTGGTCTAGCCCACTTTTCTTCCACTGTTTTGCTTTTCTCCCTTCTCTCTTTTTCTTCTTCTTTTTTTCTTCTCCAGGAAATGTCCAGCTGCAGCAGACCGCTGTCTAAACAGTGACTGGCTGTCTGGAAACCCGCTGGACTGCCCACATCTGTTTGACCACTGCAGACACTATCCACAAACATACGCATACACACAAACAGCTACAGTTAGACATGATGAAGTGTGTGGTGTGGCTACTAACTGCTGTGTTTTACACCTCAGACAGAGCCACTGTGTGAGGGAGGGGCAGGAAGAACTCATTTAAAATACAACTATCATCTTGCTAGGTACACATTTATATAAAGTTTATGTTTTTACATGTTTATATCTGTCTGCAGACTTGATGGAATTTTAAACATTCTATGGCCTGTATAGTCTAAGAGCTGTTATCATTAAACTAAAGCAAGTTATCTGTGTCCTTAAAGCCTGTCTTAAGTCAATCAAAATGATCAGATTCCTGAACAAAGTCAGCTATCCTTTTGGACTTTTCTCCCCCTGTGTTTAAAAAAAGAGTTGGGATTGGGCAGCGTAGTAATATCCTATATTATTCCCTTATGCAATACTTGGTAGTATAAATAAATGTAAAGACGAGCGACATTACAAAACAACGTTGTAATTATTACATTTCAACTAAAAAAATGTTGATACGTTTGATAAGAATGTAACACCATAGCTACATTAAAATACATTAAAATACATTTTGAGCTAAATTAAAATAAATAAATAAATAAATAAAATGAGGACAAGAATGAGGAGCATGTACATATTAGTATGTGAAGTGAATCTGCAAAATAATATGGATCTGGATTTGTAAAAATGTACAAATATAAATCAGTTTAAAAGCATGGTCATGGAAATGTTCAACATTATCTTTTTTTCCCAGTGAATATGATGAATATGATGGCTTTCAGTGGTTTGACTTATTGATTTATCATGTAGTTCTATAAATTTTATTTACATTTTTTTAACCACAGAGTAATGTTCATGGTACAACGTCATGGTAAATGGTAAAATTTATGACAAATTGCAATGCTGGCGTTAGGTAATGTTCTTGGAGTACCACACTGACATTAATACTCACAGACCTGCCACTAATAACATTTTGTTTTCTGTTTTTTTCACTAATATCGCATATGTGCACCTCTGGGAGTCTCCTACAGAATCTAGCACTTGGACATTGGGAGAAGATACTTTGTGTCCTGTGGTTTGCTGTGTAGGAGGGCCTACATGGATTAAGTGTCCACTGATGGATCCCACAAGCCGTAGATCAGACTGGGATCAGTTTAGAGCCTGGGTCACAACCTTGTATTTTTTATGTTTTTCTTGAGTACACCTGGATAGTTTTTGTGGTGTGGCACATTGCCAGCTGGGAGGAGGATACTGTTGTCAGGGAGTTTTATGTGGGGGTGTTCCAGTTACGTTTAGGTAGGCGGCATCAAAATAACACCCACATGAATACCAATACCTGAGGTTTCCCAGAAGATCATTGCATTGTAATAAAACAATCAATGTTCTTCACTTCACTACTCAGAGGTTAACAATAACAAAACTAAAGTGATGACCTTTGGAATTTTTTTACAACATAATGTTTACTTTACTCAGATCTGTAATTATAGAGCAAAGGAAAAATGTGAAAGAGACACTTTCATAAATAAATTGCGTTTTAAGATGCTGCTGCCCATTAATGTCAAATTATAGTCACGATTTTTAATGTAAGAACTCGACTTTCTTTGTCAAAAAAGGTAATTTTTCAATGTGTCTTTGTTTATCAATTATCTTTTAAACTAGTGTTTCTCGCGTGACTCTTTGAAATCAAAGTGATTCAGCTGGATTGGTTTTACTGTTTTTGTTGCCTAAGTCTGTCTTTCTATCATTTTGCCTCAAGCTGGACTAAACCTATCACATGTCAGGGAGTGAGGTTGGAGTTTCAGAGAGAGGTGAAAGTGCACTGATGTAAAGGAAAGACAAAACAAGAGCACTGCAGCGAAAAGGAATGCAGCAAATTAACTGTTTTATCTCCATGACCTTTTTTTTTTCATGATTGTAATTGAATTTAAAATTGCAATTTTTGCAATGGAAAAGCCTTTTATGTTACTTTTTCATGTGGGTTTTTAGGCAATGTTTTAACTTGAATTATATACATATGCCAGATTAAACTAGTTAAATAGTTTTTGTTATATTTCATTAGAGTCCAGATTCCCCGATGACCATTGTGTGATCACGATGGATTGATTTATTGCTTCAGTCTATTTATTCATTCACTCTAGTGTATAACATCACAGTATCTGTAACATTAATCAGATGCTGGAGTCTGGAGTCTTTAATTATTACATCATCCATCAGCTCTGCATTAGTGAAACTAGCCTTCCTGCTGGAAACACTGATTGGGCTGCCCTATTTAATAACCCTATTAGCCTATATATCTCACACTTTAATGTAATTGCTTATCTTAACATTATGTAAACCAGGGGTGCCCAATCCTAGTCCTCGAGAGCTACTTTCCTGCAGCTTTTAGATTCATCCTTGTTCCAACACACCTGAATCAAATGAATGTCTTATCATCAGGCCTTTGCCAAACTTGATGGCATGCTGAAGAGGTCATCAAACCATTTGATTCAGCTGTGTTGGAGTAGGGATGCATCTAAAAGCTGCAGGACAGTAGCTCTCGAGGACTAGGATTGGGCACCCCTGATGTAAACAATGAGTGACCCTCGCCAAATCATATTAATGTCTTTTTTTGAGTATCCTGGTAAATTTTGCAGTTTTGTTTTTTCCCTCCTCCTCTTGTACTCATCAATAAAACCTGCTTTTTCAGTAATCAGTGTATTGCCTGGTAAGATAACATTAGGGTCAGTGTGTATTGATTAGATCAGAAACAAAGGCAGCACATTATCAACAAGGTTTTAAACTGATTTTTATCAACAAAACCATAACATTCCTCAATCTGTCTGCCTTTTACAACTTTTTAAAGATGTTACTGAATCCACTTTGGGGTAGCATTGAGTAGGTTCTGCTGCTGAATTTTCTTCCTTTTTTGTTGTTTTTGTTTGAGCTGTCTTTCATTTGTAACTTGATCAAATATGCAGGTGGGAAAGACAGGCAGAAACATATGGTGGTGACATGCAGGGACGTATCACCAGCCGGATTTAATCCGTGGACAGTGGTGAAAATAAAAATATGGACACTCAAGAGTAAATAATTTTCTCACTTCCCGTTGTAAGGAATTTGTAATCCAGCCAAGTATATTCTGTCCCAGAGAGGTGGGCTACACCCTGATCATGGGCCTTTTAGGTAGACAGATAACGATTCAGGCAAAAATAAACTTGCCTTGGCATGCCAGTGGGCAGCTTTGATTGTTAAATGCAGAGTAACAGTTGTAGCACATGCATGCACAGAAGGCAACTGAAAATGCAAAACGTGAAAAATAGAAAGGGTTATAAAAGAACTTTAAAGAAGTAGATAAAACTGAGAATTGAGCACAAACTAAAAAAACACGTAAGACTGAACCTGGTCTCATCCACCTGGTTCAGTTTTCTTCGTCTTTGTTATGACAATAACTGTAGTGCTCTGGATGAACTGAGGATGACTGTTTGTGGAGATTACAACTGTCTAGCAAGCAATGAGCTGAGCCTTTGGGAAAGAACTTGGTTGTTAAATGTTTAAATGTGAAAAAGTAGCTCCTTCCCTTGAGAACTAAAACACTTTTTCAGTCTTTTTTGTAGTATTATGGTCAACTGTATCACATGAAGCACAAGGACGCTTGAGAACTTGGTGCTGAATCTCTTTGTGTGGTCAGTCAGAAATCTATACTGAGTTTTCTATTGAAGATTACAGCACAGAGCTCTAAACCTTTTCCTTTTGGTTCAACTTCTCTTCCTACTCTGTCTCCTTTTCCTTCTCCCCCTGCCCTCTTCGACCTTCTCTCTTCTTCCTGTCCCTTCCCCCACTGCAAGCCTACCCCCACCCTCTTTTATCCCACTCAGGGTAGAAAGACACCAAATGCAGCAAGGCCCCCAGGAACCGCCTGCACCTCCCACACTGCCTTTGAGCAGATCGATCATGCTGCCAATCCAAATTACTTTTGCTTTGGCTGTTGTTCCTCCATAGAATGCTGAATATCAGCTCAAGAGATGCATCTGAGTGCTTGCAATAAAACCCTTAAACAGCAACAGGTACTTTCTGTGGTTGTGTGGTTAAGACTCTGGGTTTTTTCGTGAAGTTTTTCTTTTTTTTTCATGGTTTGCTCACTGTGCTGCAGAGTGTTTACATGTCCTGCACACATTGAGTGGCTGTGTGTAGAGACTGTGTGGGGCGATGGGGAAAACTCAGCTTTAAAGCTGCACACTCAAAGACATAACTTTCTGTAGCGAACAGAGAAAACTGCATTAAAAGATGTGTTTGAGAAAATATGAAAAAGAAAAATCAAGAGCTCAACAGTTGTCATACACAAAAGTGTGCAACTGGACTTTATTTCTGTTTATTTTATTTAGATTTTTACTTATTGTATTATATCTAGATTTTCATTAATACAAATCATTTTTATTTTGTTTCACTTTTGTGCTCCTGCCTTTTTACTGCATTGAGCTAATGCATTTATTTTACTGTCCTGATTTAAATTCTTTAAGCTTTTTTATTGGTGTGCTTAAGGTTATGGCTGCTAAAACAAAGTGATTTCACAACTTTTTTTGGACAAATAAAAATATATATCTCATAATTTTTGTTCTGTTTTACAGCCCAGTAAACAAACAATAGGTGTGTGTGACTACAAAAAGAGAATATAAGGTATTTCTTATGTTTAGGATTAACCTACATGTTTTCTTTTTCAGAACTAAATCCAGACTTGGACCATTCATTTCAAGTGTTAAAAACACACAATTATTGGCGAAATGGTATGATACCCTAAACAGAAAAAAATGATTAATTGGGTATTATTTGTTAAAATCTCTGGTGTAATGTAATTACTGTAACATATTTTCCTGTGGTGGGGGTGCAACGGCCAATCAGAAACGAGTGCTGTAGGAAAACAAACGCGGTGATTGGCCGAGACACTGCGGCGGTTTCAAGGCGCCTCGCGCTCGGCCGGAGGGGAGGGGGTCCAGTGAATGGAATGGGCGCCTGGAAACCGGTGGAATCTGCACAGAGTGAGGAGCGCGAGCCTCCGGACTTCCAACCGCCCAGCATGTGAAGCGACTCGCTGCGCGAACTTAAGTCGACAAACAGTGGAAATACTAAGCATTTACGCCTTTATCCTGCATCGTTCAGCGCTAAAGTAAGTAGTTGTAAAAGTTAAGTAAGCTGGACTAAGGTGAAATTGCATTGTTTGGAGAAAACAGGACTTTTGAACGGACCGGGAGTCAGAGTGGACTGCTTGGAGTCACTTACAAAGACCATTAAGAAGTCATGACATGACGAGTGTTTCTCTTGGATTTATCTTCATTACACGCGGGAGAAAAGTCAATTACAATCATTTAAACTGAAATTACTTGGACTTCTAGTCAAGTATTTGGACATTTATTGAAAATTTCTTTCCATTTTCCACCATTTTTGAGTCGCCCTACTTGGATCAAAGTTTTTCCTTCCCTCCCCCCTCCTCCTCAACTATGGCGGCGGCCAGGTTCACCACTGGCTCCGTGTTTCTGCGGATCATGTGGCTGCTGTGCGGGCTCTCCTTTTTCTCACCCGCTTCTGCCCAGCATTACAACAGTGAGAGTGGAATATCCGTCCCGGAACACGGCTTCTGTCAGCCCATCTCCATCCCGCTCTGCACCGACATCGCCTACAACCAGACCATCATGCCGAACCTCCTGGGCCACACGAACCAGGAGGACGCCGGACTTGAGGTGCACCAGTTCTACCCTCTCGTTAAGGTCCAGTGCTCTGCGGATCTGAAGTTCTTCCTTTGCTCAATGTATGCTCCCGTGTGCACCGTGCTGGAGCAGGCCATCCCCCCGTGTCGGTCCCTGTGTGAGCGGGCACGGCAGGGATGTGAAGCCCTGATGAATAAATTCGGCTTCCAGTGGCCGGAGCGGCTGCGCTGCGAGGCTTTCCCCGTCCACGGAGCCGGGGAGATCTGCGTCGGCCAGAACACGTCGGAACCGGGTACCCCGGCCTCCTCTTCTTCTCCCTACGCACCGGACCCAATTACTCTCCCCCCCAAAATGGGAAGACCGAACCAGCACCCTTCACAACCAAACCAGTACCACCAGTTCTCCTGCCCGCTGCAGCTGGAAGTGCCCTCCTACCTGGGCTACAGATTCATGGGGGTCAAAGACTGCGGAGCCCCCTGCGAACCTACCAAACCAACCGGGATCATGTACTTCCGAGAGGATGAGGTAAAGTTCGGCCGGCTTTGGGTCGGGATCTGGTCCATCCTATGCTGTGTGAGCACCTTGTTTACGGTGCTCACCTATCTAGTGGACATGAGACGGTTCCGATACCCCGAGCGGCCCATCATCTTTCTGTCTGGCTGTTATTTTATGGTGGCGGTAGCCTACGCCGCCGGGTTTTTCCTAGAAGACCAAGTAGTCTGCGTGGATAAATTCAAGCCGGACGGCTACAGGACAGTGGCTCAGGGGACCAAAAAAGAGGGCTGCACAATCCTTTTCATGGTGTTATACTTTTTCGGCATGGCCAGCTCCATCTGGTGGGTGATTTTGTCTCTGACTTGGTTCCTTTCTGCCGGGATGAAATGGGGCCACGAAGCGATTGAAGCCAACTCCCAGTACTTCCACCTAGCCGCGTGGGCTGTCCCGGCCATCAAAACCATCACCATCCTCGCCATGGGCCAGGTGGACGGGGACGTCCTTACGGGGGTGTGTTTCGTGGGGATCTTCAACGTGGACGCCCTCCGCGGTTTTGTCCTGGCCCCCCTTTTCGTCTACCTGTTCATCGGCACGTCCTTCCTCCTGGCCGGCTTCGTATCTCTATTCCGGATCCGCACCATCATGAAGCACGACGGCACCAAGACAGAGAAGTTGGAGAAGCTGATGGTGCGGATTGGCGTCTTCAGCGTCCTCTACACGGTACCGGCCACCATCGTGATCGCCTGTTACTTCTACGAGCAAGCCTTCAGGGAGCACTGGGAGCGCACCTGGCACATGCAGACCTGCAAGCGCTTCGCTGTGCCCTGCCCGGTGCACAACTTCGCCCCCATGACCCCGGACTTCACCGTGTTCATGATCAAATACCTGATGACCATGATAGTCGGGATCACCTCCGGTTTCTGGGTCTGGTCCGGGAAAACGCTTCAGTCGTGGCGGCGGTTCTACAAGCGGCTCAGTAACGGCAGCCACGGAGAGACGACGGTGTGAAGTTTGGAGCTCCCGTTACCTGAGAATGAGGTCGAATAGCTTTCATTTTTACCACACTTATGGATGTATTTTTGATCATTTTTTTTCTGTTACAAGGTTGTGGCGCAAATCCAGGCCTTTGAACACAACCAAAACTTTAACAGATGCCACAAAAGCTGGCTTAAATTTCATTATTCTTCTCTCTTTTTTCTGCCCACAATCTTTGCTTTTGCATTTTAAAAAAAAGTTGGATTTTAGCCTAAATAATCATAATGATTACTGGACTGTAATGCCAGACTTGTTATGAAACTCCCCGCATATTATCCATTATATCCTTGTATTACTATTTGAATGTACTTCCTCTCAGCTCTTTTAAGAAATTGTCACAAAAAAGACTGCAAACTGCAAGAAAAGGTCAAAGTTCAGATCCCTCCAACAGCCACACCCCCTCTGACTGTGAATTCAATACTTGGGGCGTTTTAAGTTACTCTGCTTTTAGCTAAAGACTGAAAAGCTTTAATACACATGTTAGATTTTGCAGAGTACAATCTCTTTGTTTTTGTTTTATACACCAGCTCTGCCATTATGTGCCAAGTGGCTGCCCACAAATCAAAACTTTTGCTTCCTTTTTTTTCTTAAATATTTTTTCCTGTATTGAATGTTCACTCCGAAGGTGAATGAAGTTTTTATGTATTTGTTTGCACATCTATCCTAAGTGTTAAAAAATATGATTTACACCACAGATTGACCTGGATCTAACACTTAGAGAGACCACACACACATACACCTCCACTCTCTGTAATTAAGACACACCAACTCATTGTTTGTCTCTGTGTGTGGTCTCCTATCTAAAAGACTTTTTTCTTTTTTTTGTTTGTTTGATCCTTTAAGACATCCAAAGCACCATTTCAACCCATCCAGATTTAATTCGAAAGGCTGCTCTGGGTTTTTGTTTCATCCTGGATTAAGATGACTGTACACGCTCATGCCGGTTTTCTTGTAATTTCACTTGAAGTGTTTAAAGGTTTCTCTTTTTCCCAAGTAGACTGAACATGTTGGAACTTTTGTTAAATTGTCATGATTTTAGTGTCTATGCTGCCTCACAAAACTCCTCAAACCACAGAGAAACTTGAGGTTTTTATCTGGAAGGTAGCAGAGAGTCAAAAGGTCAAAGCCAGGTGGGAGTTCAGCAGTGTTGAATCTAAGGGCAGTAAAACAAGTTAATATATATATATTTTAAATAACTTGCAGTCTTTTCATAAAATAGTAGGGAAACTTAATGCTGTTACTGTTGAAATAAAACATTTTCAGGACAGAGCATTTTGTAGTGTTGAAATGTAAACCCTTTTAGTAAGTGGTGCCAGTAGAACTCGGATCACACCGCACAGGTTTAATAAAAAAGAAAACGTTATTTCTGTGTGACATTAACACCAATTACCAGGTTTCACATCACATAAATGCTGATGCAGCTAAAACGAGAGACAGACACTGCAGTTCTCTGAATTGTATTTGCAAGATAGTGAAAGGATTACAGCTGCTGGCGCCTCTGTAATTGGTGACAATAACAATAAAGTTATCAGTGATTTGTTCTGCTTCGCAGGCTGCTATTCCTCGCAGAGCATTGGTCAAATGAGAAAATGACCTCTCAGACTTGAGTAATGAAATCAGTTGGAGTCATTGTGGGGAAGCAGAAAAACATGTTTTCACCCTGAGTCAGCCGTTAGGCAGCAGACGAGTGCCTGTAGCTTTTGTTTCTTTCCATGCAGTACATTTTCTCTGCATAGGTCACACACATGCATACACATAAGTAATGAACGGGAACGCTCCAGCAATGAGGGATGACTCGTATTACAGAGCTGGTATTGGTACTGTGTCCTGAATCCTTGTGTTGTTATAATAATAATAGTAAAACTGCATACTTTGTACCAGTCTTCATATTATATGTTAAAGCAGTGTGTATATAGGAAATGCCAATGTTCCCATGTGAATTTACCACATACCTCAAAGCCTGGGTACAATTTGTTTGTAGGACTGAGTTAGGAAACGTTTCCCTTCACTCATCACCTAACAATGCAGAGCAGGTCTGTGTTACCAGACCGACTGCACTGTTTGTGTTTTCAGAAGGAATAAGAGTGTTTTTATCACAACATATGCAAGGTACCAAGTAAACACAGACTGAGTTTTTTAAAAGCATAATGTATTTATGGGGGGTACTCATATTTTTGTCTTCTTTTTTTTTTTAACTTGTTTTTTAAAATGAGATAAGCCTGATGTACGTGTACAGTTTGAATAAAAAGCGATAAAGTTTGTAATCTGTTGACCTCTGTGATTTGTTCTTGCCACTCATCATATTTTTAATGAATCTGTCTTATTGGCAGTGCTTCAAGCATTAAATCCAGAGATATGGCAGGTGATCCAAACTTGCACCTCAGCTCGAGTCATTGCTGACTTTTCATTCTCACGCCAGTATGTCACAAAAATCACAGGCCAAATCTGTATTACCATGCAACCTTGTTTTTCCTGCATAAAAACAAACTGAAGCTGAATCAGTTTGTTAAAGAAGGCCCCAAAATAAAAGGAAAATGCACAGATGTCTGTAAAGTGTGGTTAAAAAAAAGACTCAGTCTTTAATTATTTGTGGAACAGTCATGCTTCTGTGTGTATTCAACCATCAAAATCCTGCATACTTGTCCAAAACTACAAACCGTGTCTATAGTATTAACCTTCAAGTGACTGAGTCATGTTTTCATGACATCTGCTTTATGTGCCTCTGCTTTGGAGATAAAATTTGTTATTTCTTATGAATTCTGATGTGATGAATCCAAATTGGACTGTTAAAGAAGCTGATTAGCAACTTCTTCCAATATATTTGAAAATTTTTTTTTTTACATGTTACACCTATGTAAACATATTAGATACATTTTAATCACGCATTGTGAGCTTAAATTTTGCTATTTATTTAATGGTTTTTAATGATAGTTCACTTTTTGTCATCATGTAACAATTTAAGAATCAGAAAAATAGTCTATAAAGAGGTCTTTCATTTAGAAACAGATATCAGTATAGGTGGGACGTGGAGTTTTATCAGTTATTTATCAGAATTTTACCACAAATGTCTTAAGCCATCGTTCGTTTCTATTCATTTTTCTTCCAAGAAGCCAGACTTTTTTTTGTTGTCATTTTTTAAAGTGCATTTGGGTGGTTTTAGTTCTCCAGGTTTTGTGAAGTTTTTCTTTGGACATTGTCTGTGTTTTCACTCATTTTTCAGAGCAATGTGCTTTTAGTTTGTTTAGCCACTTAAAACTATGAATCACTCAAAAAAGACGCCTAACTCAAGGGACGAACCAGTGATGTGTTTACCCATAACAAGAAAACATTTAATTGTATTGTCAGACACTTTGTTACTAGGATCCTGTCATAAAAGCACATCATTTCTTTCCACCTCTTTAGTTGAATATACAAATATAATGCCAAAGCTGATTCAGCTACTGTTTTCTAAAGGCTCATTAAATAGTCTCTGTGAAAGGCTGATTGTCAAGAAGCCACTCTTTAGGAACAGAAGCAGGGAGAAAAGACTGAAATGTGGTACATTACACAAGAGCTGGACTGAAAATAAGCAGCAATAGTACTTATGGAGTGATGATTTGAACCCAAAATTTCAAATTTGGGTTTATCACTCCGTATGTGCAGAGGAGTTCAGTAAAGAGGGATGACAGTGAGTGTCTGCGGCCGTCTTAGACGGTGGAGGCTCTGTCACAGTTTGGGGCTGCATTTCAGCTTCAAAACTGATGGAACAAGAACATTTAAAGAGCGCAACTCCCCAGAAGGCAAGGACTATAGTAAAACTTTGATGTTTCATGATGTTTTTATTATAACATGCTGACTTCAGCCTGTTTTTATTACAGTATGATGATATAAGCTTGTTATGGCATCACTGTGATGTCACAGGGCTATCTCAATGCCCTTTTGTTTAATATACTACTCAATATGGTTTCTTTAAATCTTTTTACGAAGAACTTTGAGTGTCCTTCAAGAAGCCTGGAGAACTATTATTAAAGACTACTTAAAGAATTTACATGTAAGAATTCCTAAAAGAGTTCTGGCCACAACCAAACCTGTTTAAATATTTAACACTGTAGGGTACCAGGATCTTTGCATAGCACATTTCTTGTTGCTAAAAGAGTCAAAATGAATTTTATTCATTTCTGGTTTAAATGAAAAACTTGTGGTATTAGAACAGACCTAATAGCACATCAAAAAATAGAGCCAACTAACAATTTTGTCATTTTCACTTTCAGTGACTCAAACCTAGTGAAGTTTGTTTACATCAGAAGAATTCCTATCATGAATTTTTCATAGTTATTTAATTCTTCTACAATTTTTTATAGTTTTTTTTCTTTCAGGACTTGGCCACTGTATTGTAGTGTTTAACTCTGAACCATGGCTACCCCAAACTGGAGAAGCAGGATTTACTGCTGCATACTGTTGAGTTTGAATATATAATCTTAAATGCTAATACGCTGATTATATTGGAGGCCCAACTCTTAGTACAGTTTGTGCCGACAGGACTGACAGATGCTTTTGCAGGCCAAAGTGAAACTAAACAGAGTGTTTGATCGAAACGTAAAGTGTGTGTGACGTCGAGATGGAGTATATAGATATAACTAGGCTTCCTGTTTGTTCTTGAGACCTGAGGTTGTGTTTGTTGTGCTTGGGTCTCCATATTCCGGAATATGTAAAATTAAAGATCATTTTAAAGCAAAAGACCACTTTGAGCCCTGTGTCTTTTTCGCCGTAAAGAATCTAAAGAACCGGATTTAATAATACGCCTCAAGGCAGACACTTCCCCAAAATCATGATGTAAAATATATTCAATATCTCACATCTACAAACAGAAAGTTTATTTAATGTAAAATAAAAGTACAGGACTGCAATCTGTTACTTCAAAGCGATTCAAAGGTCTTTAAGTGAACAAACAAATGACATTTTATTCTGTCTTGTTATTATAATGAGAAAAGAACATATATAATCCGCGAGGTGTCTGTTAAAATCCCCAGAAATATTTTAATGTACTGAATGAAATGTTTGTTTAATAATTTTGGTGTTTATAAGTCAGCGGCCTTTGTTTCTGAAGCTTAGGAAAGATCTCAGGTTGGATTATTTGTTCAGTGTTTGTAAGTTATGGTGCTACTCTGGCTCTGGTTTTATGTTGCTGTAAGCCTTTTCGGGCTGGACGTATTGTTTATGCATGACACAATAATATACTTAAATCAGTCAATGTTCATAACATTTTATGACAACATATTTTACCAAATAAGGGCACGTAGTAGCTCTTACAGTCTTTGACCCTGGAAATCCGTCAAAGTCGGGCTTGAGTTTGGGTTGTTTTGTCAAACTGTGAGTCACGTGTATTGTTAAACAAATGCCAGCAGCACAAGCAGAAGGTTTTCACAGTTTACGTGGATATTTTTAAGTCATTTTTGATCACCTCAGCCACGATATGCCTTCACTAACTTAAATACTAAAGCACCATAATAAAGTTACCTATATGGGCATTAGTTTATGTAGATTAGGAAACATATACATGAGGAATCTGGTGAACTAGTGGGCAACAAAAGTTACAAAGATTAATGATAATTTGCACTTAAAAAATATCCTAAATACAGCCCTGAGGGAGAGTTGCTTTAATCATACAAGAGAAAGTTATTCTAATTGAGTGTGTTTACACTCAATTTTTGTTGAACTTCACTTGGTGCATGGCTTGTTTATGTTGATTCATTGCAACAGTCCAGACTCTCAAACAGAGCAACATAACTTTCTGGCCAAATATAAATATTCTTACATCCTGAATTTCTAAACAATCTGTATTAATTTGTGTTTACTCTTCATGCAAACAAACAGAAGGACACAATGGTTCATTCTCAGGCGAGACGGGGAGAGATATCTGCTGATATCAATAAGGTTGTAATGGGAATCACGTCTCCTAGTCATCTCGAAACCCTTTCAGGGACAGAAAGCATTATATTAGTCAGTGGTTCTCAAATGAGAAGGCTAGGTTTTGGGTCTTAGGGTTTATGGAAAGCATATATTATTATTACAAAATAGATAAAGCTGCATCAGGTCATTCATTCACTGCATCACGAGTCTTAGCCCAGGAGTGTCATCTACTGGGAAAAGCTGGCTAATGCTAACATAATGACATGCAGACTAAATAAACACTGGGAATTCAAGTAGCAACACTGAGAGAAACATGCCCTTCATATAAAAAAATGCATCTAAACTGGATGCAGCAGAACTTTTTGCTTGTTTATAGCTAAAACGTATATTGTTATTTATTAGACAAATAGCAAACTAAATTGATAATTGATACTCGAGCTTGATACCTGATACTTGAGCCAGCATACTGGACTGCCTACTGGAGTCAGAAATTAATTAAACATAAACAAAAGCAAATTTTTTGGAACTATTTTTACTCTTTATATTGCTGCCGTAACACAAAACTTCCCTTGTGTGATCAAATGGCAAATGGTGATTTGGGTATTTGTATCCCAGCTACCACAGAATTAAAAAAAAGAACAAAAAAACAACTGAAAGTCAGTTCCTTGAGAAGACTTTCTTTGGGAGATGTGAATTGTGCTATGTTGTTGAGGAGGTAGCTTGTTTCAGTTGGTTCCTTTTGCCATTATTTTTAAATAAATCTAAAAATTCCTGAAAGGGGCCTTTAGTGCATCGATCTTACTTTCAGAACATTATCAAACATAAACAGGTAATATGTGGTGCCATTAAGCAGGACTTTAAAAATCCAGACTTGTAATAATATATATTAAAAATGCCACAAGAACAAACACTGTCCTGAGCGATGCAGTGATTTACTCCCTATTTCAGCAATCCTTAAACTGCCCAGCAGCCAGCTCAGCTTTTTATTACATTCACTTATCATGTAGACACTTAGGCCTGACAGTGAAAATACTTTTCTTGCATGGGCATAACTTTACAAACACTAACAAAGATGTACAGGCAACACTGTGATGCCATTAAGCAGAAAATGAATGGTCCAGTCTTGTATATTAAAAATGCCACAGTACTGCAAATGTTGTGAGTACGGTTTGATTTATCTCCTGTAGGAGCTGTTCTCAAACTATCCAGCAGGCAGTTCAGAGGAACTACCTCGAGCCCAGTACTCAGGTTTCCAATGCCAGGTGTAGTACTGACCTCTGGTGGCCACAGCTGCTGAATGCATCTATGAGTAGTCAGTGGAATTATACATGCAGTTTATTGATATGTTTTATTTTAAAGGTACAGTCAGTAATTTTTGAATTTATTTCATAGAAAAAGGATACTGCAATCATAAATATAGATACAGTAATGTGTAAGTACACCTTCCAGCAAAAAAAATGCATTCTCAAAACTTATAATTCTTAAAAATACATAGGAATGAGTTTGTGGTTTGTGGAGGCGGTCATGACCCCCTATCCCAGTATTTGAATGCAGTTGGCGGGAACGATATCTCCATTGGTGGTTTTGTTTGTTTGTAGCGGTATAAACAATGAAAGGTGGTGGAGTGGCCAGTTGGTCATGATCGACACTGGACTGGACTTATTACAATACATCCGAGGTGAAAAGGAACGCGATTTGTCCCGTACTTCAGTTAGAATGAAAAAATAAAAGACACAAAGCTGGAGTTATTATGTGTCTTTACGCTGTCAGCTGCCTCTTCTTCTCTCATTCTCTCCCCCTCCCTCTCCTGTTGCTACTTCAATCATGAAACTGATCAATGATCAGCTGATCGGCTTTTCTGTTGCAAGTCTCTTGTTTGTTTGTCGCCCACTTTGCGCCAGAAAGAGGAAACCAACGGATGTCGCAATAAACAACAGCAGCACGTTTAAGCTTCATAAGATGTAGTTAGAACTGATTTAATATTACTTTTTAGTATCAGCTGATGTTTGCTGGAGCCACAGCCGTAAAAGCTGCTGGTCATGATATCGATGAAAGCAGGACATGTCCTTATTGAATCATCAGAGCTGAACAGGTGACGGAGAAACAGGTTTACCTTTTAGGTGACATGAATGAGTTGAAGAGAAGTTATGAACTGTTTCTGAGAGATAAATAACACCAGGATCCTTTTCTAAGTAGCTGACAGCTGGTAACTGTGCAGGGGCGGGTCTAGGAAAGTTTTGCCAGGGGGGCCAGGTAGGGCATTAACAGGGAAAGGGAGGCACAAAGAAATACTTTACTTTCTTATTCTCATTTAAAATGTCTCGCTTTTAATAAATAATTACCCGAACCTTTAAACCTAAGGGGTCATCTGATGTAAAATCTATAGAAATCATACATATAAACCAAAAAGACAGCATTCATCACTGTCACAACAGCGTTTGTTTTCATTCAAAGGCTTTATGGCTTTTCGTATAATACCTGGTGGGCCGGTCTCCAGTCAAAATGCCTGGGCCATTTTTTTGTCCCAGTCCAGCCCTGCCAGTGACATATGTAGCATGCCAAAGTTGGAGGAGAAGTTGTATGCATTATTTAAATTGGTGCCTGCACCTTCAGACTCAAGATATGAACGATCATATCTCTGTTTTATCATCAGCAAAGTGGTCATCGTCAACAGAGAAATGAAAGAGACTGGCATTTGGCATCTTAATAACACACTGTCTTCTTCCTTCTCACCTCAGGCCTCACCTCCTGAACTTAAATCAGGGCTCTGACACATGAAAACATGCAAAAACATGTTGATTTATCGTCAGCTGATCACACATGTGACCCTCAGGTCTCTGGACAGCTGACAAGAGCTGGCTAAACAGCTGGTCATAAACTAACATTGTCACAGCTAATCTTGGCTTGAGTGTCCCAAAAAAATCACACTTTTCCTCTGATAAACAGTTCGATTACATTCATGGGCCTGCCTTTGGCCCATGCACCTGCAAGCAATCACTCACCTGTGGATTGTTATCCTGCTACGCCTGGCCTTTATTTAAGGCAGTGGCTCAGAGCTTCTCGTCGCAGGATCGTTGTACAACTCACATTAGTGTAGCCCCGGGTCTAACCTTCTCTCATGTTTTCCTGTGATTTCCTGGTTCTGATCTCATCGTCTGTTTATTGTGAATAGATTTCTTGGACCTATCCTTGTTTCTCTCCCCAGGATTCCTGAGCAGGAGTGTTTGGCAGAGTGGCGTGGCGTGTCAGAAGTGGAGCGTGTGCTGTGGCTGAAGTGGAGCGTGGTGTGTGGATCGACAGTCAAGAGTGATGTCCCTCTACCCCCCTTTCTGTGGATCCCTGGAACCCTTGACTCCCCCACATCTGTATATAACTCACTTGGTGTTTGTAAATAAACCTTCAATGCATTTTCTCCCTGAGTCCACACCTGAGTCAGTTCAGTCTGCCTTAACAAGTATAAACAGGAAAGAATAATTTAGGAGTCTTGTAAGTTTTATAATAACGACTCATGTTTTACAGATACCTTTACTTTAGACCCTAGTTTTAGCCTCAGACCTTTTTGACTGATGCCAACAAAAACTAATGCTACCCTTTGATTTAGGTTAAATAAGGAAAGACTGCTAGTTACCAGCATAGACTAGTTTTCTGGTTAACAGACTACAGTGATAAGGTTATTGAAAAGTAAATTTCACCTAAGCACATTTGCTATTATGTCCATGTTGTAGCACATAAAAATATTTAGTTAATACTTGCAGACATACATCCAACGCCTTTGTGTAACCGTGGCTTCACTCTAACCTTTGTTGCTGACCTGGTCATTTAAAGGATGCAACATATTTTTGTGTTGAGCTGATGTGGTTAAATCCCAAGTATATCACGATTCAAGTCTTATACAAGTCCAGTGTTGGTGTTTAGAGCTGTTATAACAATATATAAGTAGTATCCCCATAAGACATGTCTATATCAAGTTTTTAACCTTACAATAAGCAGAGATATTTTTATGTATTTCTTCAACATTCATAACCTTAGAGATTATTTTTAAAGAGGATCAAAAGCTATGGTGAAATGAAAAAAACCTGCAAAAGAAAAATGTTCCTTACCTTACTTGTCAAGAGTAACAGTATATAATAGAGGGTTAAGCTGTGAAATTAGTCTGGTGGTTTATTCTAAATAAATTCTCCATAAGAAAAAAATCACTGTATTCATACCCATGTGTTTAATACATTTGCGAGCATAACACACATCCCAGGAGCAAAGTGGAAAGTTTTTTATCCAAAAGCAGACAAACAAAAAAAAAAAAAAAACATGAAAGGCACCAAATGACACTGGCCTACTGTAAATAAAAATATATGACATGAACAGATTTTATTTTCATCATCTTTACAGACTATAAGATCATTGTGGCTTCTCTCCCACAGAGCAGAGATTCCCTAGAAAAGTCTCTTGGTGAACAAAGCTATTGTTTTTTCTTAAACAAAAGCTTTTTACATGATTGCCTTATCTTGGGCAAATTAAATCCATACAGAAATGGAGTCAGCATTGGTTGACAGATGAAAAGATATATAGATAAAATTATACGAACTGGTAGACGAGCAACTATAACGCTGGAATCGATACACTGAAAAATTGAGCCAACAAACAGGTTTGACACAGAGACGATCTGAGGGACGCAAGTAGTCACAGCTTTCTGCTTGTTTTCTGTGGATGTTTTTCGACAAACTGCCAAAATCTTAACATAAGACACTGAAATGAGAGTGAATGGTATGAAAAAGCTCACGAAGAGAAAGAATATATCAGATAAAAAGCTGTGGACTGAAACCAAACATGAAAGTCTAATTATTAGTCTGTGGTTACAATACACATTTTCAATAATACTTCCACAAAATTTCAAACTGAAGATAAATGAGAATGATAGTATTACACTAAGGAATGAATATATCCACACAAACAGAATCATGAAAAACACTCTCTCTGTGTTCATAATGACATTATAGCGTAATGGATGACAGATTGAGATATATCTGTCATAGGCCATGGCTGCTAAACTGCAAAACTCAGCAGGTCCACTTATGTACATACAAGACATGTGCAGAAAACACCACGGCAGGGTCACTTCATGGCTGTCTGAAAACATCTGTGAGAGCAAAAGAGGATACAGCGATGTGCTGACATTTATCTGGTTCACACATAAACTACAAAGCAGTAAATACATTGGCTCATGCAGCTGTATGTCCACACGTATGACCACAATAAGGACTGTGTTGGCCACACATATAGAGAGGTACCAGAACAATATTATTACAAAATACATGTATTTGAACTCCCCAACATTTCCATAAGCAGCCAGCACAAATGACACAATCTCACTGGAGTTTTCCATTTTCTACACAATATCCCACAGTGAAAAAGACAATTCAGTAATAATGTTATGAATGATCCTTTTCGATATGAAAAAGAGCATTTGACCAGATGAAAAAAAAACAAACTTTAAATACTGTTTTACAAATACATGTTACCTCATTATGACATATTCTTTCTCAGCCACCTGTTAATAAATGAGCAGATTAATCAAAGAACAAACAGCAAGCACTTTTATACAATATTAAAACTTTCATTAGTTGTTAATAAATTACACATAAAATTTTACTCAGCCGCTTTCCTCTCAGCTAAATGAGATGATCCGCAAATATTTATAGCTGCAGCATAAAGGAGGAGACATGAAGGGGAGCGGGGCTGAACTTGAGGGTTAGGGTAGAGATAGTGAAATTCTCTCATTTGACAAACATTTCTGACTGTTTTTGTTTATTTATGTATGCTTCCTTCAAAAATTATAACATTTCTTAACAGTTTCAGAACTGAATTTGAATTTATTGATAATCAATCTTGGAGTGGCAAAACTTTGAATTGTTAACAGAATAAATTTCAACCCTCTTTAGACACTGTAAAATGTAAATAAAAACAGAGTGCAATGATTTGCAGATCTCACAAACTCATATGTTGTTCACATTAGACCAGTCGTTTTCAAACTGTGGTACGCGTACCACTAGTGGTACTTGGCCTCTCTCTGGTGGTACGCAGGAAATCTCCAATTTTTATTTAAGATTAAATAATATACCATTGTGGAGGTATGCAAAGAGGACACGAGAGTTCTTGAGGCTCTTCTGGGAGCCGGAGTCAACCAGAAAACATGTCCCCGAGTGTGAGTCCTCTATAAAGAGTACCCTTTCCTTATTGGCAGCGGTCACCGCTGCTACGGAGCGCTGGTGGGCTCGTTTCCTTGCAAAGGCGGCACACCGCTGTCATGCTGATGTAAAAACACAGCCCTATTCAGTGGTTCCGCAGTGCCCTGGTGCTGCAATCCCAGCCACCATCAATGAGTTGGAGGCCCCCAGGAGAATCGGTGGTGGCGTGGGAGATGCCGTCGGTGATTCGGGAACTATCGCCTGAATGCTGAAGCTCCTGGTAGCCAGGATAATGCGATCCGCTTCTTCTGTAAGTGAGCGGTAATCTTTCGAGGCCAGCAGCGGGGAGTTGGCGAGGCCAGCTCACACCAGCAACTGTCTGGGGGAAGAGGAATCTGCTGTCATCTGTTCCTAGCAAGGACAGCATGCTCTCAATGAGCTCGCAAGCAGTACCATCACCCAGGCCCGAGAGATACAGGAGTTTCTTGGGCCTCTCTGCATCGGACAGGGAGTAGCACCACAGCAACTGTGCATTGAGTGCGGTGTATTTCCCTTGGGTGGGGGGATCCCGGAGGAGGGTCATCACACGGTGGGTGGACATCGGATCCAGCAAGGCCACCACATGATGGTATTTTGTGTCATCGTCTGAAACGCCACGAAGAGCAAACTGAGCTTCGACATGCACGAACCATGAAGGAGGGTCATGAAGCCAAAAATCCGGTAGCTCAACCGCCACAGCAAAGGTTTTAAAAACTGAGCTTTAAAATGAACAGTGATGATAAAAACCGAGAGGCCGACAGTGATCATTGACTTTTTTAGGGGCTTGTTCAGATCAAATAGAACAAAGTACAACGCATTTAAACATGTTAAAAACACAACAGCCTTAATAAATGCCAAGTAGTTTGGACCCGGAAGCAGGTTTCAACAGGTCATCATTTAAAGATTGGATATCTAACCTGCTGTGAATGTTTTAATGCAGTACAGTAAATAACATTCATATAAGAAATAAAATTGTCTGTGTAAACTGTATGTGGTGTTTAATAGGCCTATACTACTGTACTTTAATGTCGGTCATAAGGGTGGTACTTCAAGAGCCATATATTTTATGAGGTGGTACTCATTGCCAGAACCACTGTACTAAAGTATTGACAGGAAAGAATAATTTGGGACTCTAATTAGTTTTATAATAACAACTTCTCTTTAATAGATACCTTTACTTTCAATCCTCGTTTTAGCTTCAGACCTTTTTGACTGATGCTGAAAAATACTAATATTAGCCTCTGATTTAGGTTGCTAAAGGAAAGACTGCTAGTTAGCTGACCAGCATAGACTAATTTTCTGGTTAACAGACGACAGTGGTAAAGTTACTGAAAGGCCAATTTCACATAAGCACATGTTGTAGCACATAGAAATGTTTAGTTAATACTTGCAGACATACATCTTATGCCTCCGTGTAACTGTGGCTTCGCTTTTGTTGCTGACCAGGTCATTTTAACATCATTTTGACATATTTTTGTGTCACTGTTGAGCTGATGTGATTAGATCCCAAATCCACAAACCACGCCCGACACACAAGCGCTGTGTTCATGTTAGGGTTGTTATATGCCTTATGGGGATACTGTCAAGGTCCGACGGTCCTCACCGGTCGGCCTGCCTGTGATGTTGTGTTCTCGCTCCCTCTCCCCTCTCTCTGTGTTTGTTTACGTCCGTCGGGGGCGCGCTCCTGGGAGCGTCCCTGTGCTGAAGCCTTCGCACCTGCTGCTAATCATCCGCCATCTTAGCTGGACTATTTAACAGAGCAATCGACCTTCAGTCAGCGCTGGAGTATTAGCAAAGCTCGGTAGTGTAGCTGCTGATGTGTGAATTAAGCCTCTCCCTCAGGAACTGCCTCGTCATCGTTGTGCTCTGTTTGTTTGTCGCCAGGGACCGCGAGGAGAGGAGAGGAATTTTGAGGGCTAATCACCACCTGGGACGAGGGTAACCGGAGAACACGGGGTGTTTATTCTCTTCTCGGGCACGGACGAAAAGAAGAGGAGAAAACCACCCACTCACCTTTCATTGTACCTAGATCAGCTGTTCACTGTTTTCTCTACTTTGTAAATAAACCACACGGTTTACCTGCAAGGAGCTCCGCTGTCGAGTCCGCTCTTTCTCCGCCCCCTGACAGATACTGCTTATATATTATTATATCTATATCAAACTTTTAACTTTATAAAAATTTTCAACATTCGTAAACTTAGAGATTATTTGTAAAGAGGATCAAAAGCTATTGTGAAATGAAAACCTCCAAGCCCTGCAATGGAAAAATGCTTCTTACCTTACTTGTTAAGGGTAACAGTACGGCATAGAGGGTTAAACTGGGAAATTGGTCTAATGGTTTATTCTAAATAAATTAAAATGAGGAAATAATCATTGTATTAACACCCATGCATTTAATACAGTATTGTGTTTGCGAGCATAACACACAGTGCAGTAAAGTGTGGAAAGTGGGGTTTTTTTGTCAAAATGAAAAAACAAAACATGACATGCACCAAACGACACAGGCCTATTGTGAAAAAAAAATATGGCATCAACAGATTTTCTTGTCTTTATGTTTACAGACTATAACATGATTGTGGATAGTTTCACACAGAGCAGAGATTCCCCAGAAAAATCTCTTGGTGAACAAAGCTATTGTTTTTTCTTAAACAAAAGCTTTTTACATGATTGCCTTATCTTGGGCAAATTAAATCCATACAGAAATGGAGTCAGCATTGGTTGACAGATGAAAAGATATATAGATAAAATTATACGGACATGTACACGAGCAACTATAACACTGGAATCAATAGACTGAAAAACTGAGCCAACAAGCAGGTTTGACACAGAGACGATCTGAGGGACGCAAGTAGTCACAGCTTTCTGCTTGTTTTCTGTGGATGTTTTTCGACAAACTGCCAAAATCTTAACATAAGAGACTGAAATGAGAGTGAATGGTATGAAAAAGCTCAAAATTAGAAAGAATATATCAGATAAAAAGCTGTGGACTGAAACCAAACATGAAAGTCTAATTATTAGTCTGTGGTTACAATACACATTTTCAATAATACTTCCACAAAATTTCAAACTGAAGATAAATGAGAATGATAGTATTACACTAAGGAATGAATATATCCACACAAACAGAATCATGAAAAACACTCTCTCTGTGTTCATAATGACATTATAGCGTAATGGATGACAGATTGAGATATATCTGTCATAAGCCATGGCTGCTAAACTGCAAAACTCAGCAGGTCCACTTATGTACAAACAAGACATGTGCAGTAAACACCACGGCAGGGTCACTTCATGGCTGTCTGAAAACATCTGTGAGAGCAAAAGAGGATACAGCGATGTGCTGGCATTTATCTGGTTCACACATAAGTTACAAAGCAGTATATACATTGGCTCATGCAGCTGTATGTCCACACGTATGACCACAATAAGGACTGTGTTGGCCACACATATAGAGAGGTACCAGAACAATATTATTACAAAATACATGTATTTGAACTCCCCAACATTTCCATAAGCAGCCAGCACAAATGACACTACCTCACTGGAGTTTTCCATTTTCTACACAATATCCCACAGTGAAAAAGACAATTCAGTAATAATGTTATGAATGATCCTTTTCGATATGAAAAAGAGCATTTGACCAGATGAAAAAAAAAAAACTTTAAATACTGTTTTACAAATACATGTTACCTCATTATGACATATTCTTTCTCAGCCACCTGTTAATAAATGAGCAGATTAATCAAAGAACAAACAGCAAGCAATTTTATACAATATTAAAACTTAAACTTTCATTAGATGTTAATAAATTACACATAAAATTTTACTCAGCTGCTTTCCTCTCAGCTGAATGAGATGATCCGTATATATTTATAGCTGCAGCAAAAAGGAGGAGACATGAAGGGGAGTGGGGCTGAACTTGAGGGTTAGGGTAGAGATAGTGAAATTCTCTCATTTGACAAACATTTCTGACTGTTTTTGTTTATTTATGTATGCTTCCTTCAAAAATTATAACATTTCTTAACGGTTTCAGAACTGAATTAGAATTGATTGATAATCAAACTTGGAGTGGCAAAACTTTGAACACAGTGGAATTGTTGGCAGAATAAATTTCAACCCTCTTTAGACACTGTAAAATGTAAATAAAAACAGAGTGCAATGATTTGCAGATCTCACAAACTCATATGTTGTTCACATTAGACCAGTCATTCCCAAACTGTGGTACGCGTACCACTAGTGGTACTTGGCCTCTCTCTGGTGGTACGCAGGAAATCTCCAATTTTTTTTTTTAAGATTAAATAATATACCATTGTGGAGGTATGCAAAGACGACATAAGAGTTCCTGAGGCTCTTCTGGGAGCCGGAGTCAACCAGAAAACATGTCCCCGAGTGTGAGTCCTCTATAAAGAGTAGTCTTTCCTTATTGGCAGCGGTCACGGCCGCTACGGAGCGCTGGTGGGCTCGTTTCCCTGCAAAGGCGGCACAGCGCTGTCACGCTGATGGTAAAAACACAGCCCTTTTACGCGGTGCCGCTGTGCCGCAATCCCAGCCACCATCGATGAATTCGGGGCCCCCGGAAGAAACGGTAGGGGCGTGGGAGATGCCGTCGATGATCGGGAACTATCGCCTGGATGCCGAACCTCCTGGTAGCCAGGAGAATGCGATCCGCTTCTTCTGCAAGTGAGCGGTAATCCTTCGCGGCCAGCAGCGGGGAGTTGGCGAGGCCAGCTCGCACCGGCAACTGTTGGGGGAAGAGGAATCTGCCGTCATCCGTTCCTAGCAAGGACAGCGTGCTCTCAATGAGCTTGCGAGCACTACCACACCAGCATAGACTAATTTTCTGGTTAACAGACGACAGTGGTAAAGTTACTGAAAGGCCAATGTCACATAAGCACATTTACCATTATGTCCATGTTGTAGCACATAGAAATGTTTAGTTAATACTTGCAGACATACATCTTATGCCTTTGTGTAACTGTGGCTTCGCTTTTGTTGCTGACCAGGTCATTTTAACATCATTTTGACATATTTTTGTGTCACTGTTGAGCTGATGTGATTAGATCCCAAATCCACAAACCACGCCCGACACACAAGCGCAGTGTTCATGTTAAAGTTGTTATACTGCTTATATATTGTTATGTGTATATCAAGCTTTTAACCTTATAATTTTTTTTCAACATTCGTAAACTTAGAGATTATTTGTAAAGAGGATCAAAAGCTATTGTGAAATGAAAACCTTCAAGCCCTGCAATGGAAAAATGCTTCTTACCTTACTTGTCAAGGGTAACAGAACGGCATAGAGGGTTAAACTGGGAAATTGGTCTCATGCTTTATTCTAAATAAATTAAAATGAGGAGAAAATCATTGTGTTAACACCCATCCATTTAAGACAGTATTTTGTTTGCGACCATAACACACAGCCCAGTAAAGTGTGGAAAGTGAGTTTTTTTTCTAAATAAAAAAACAAAACATGACATGCACCAAATGACACAGTCCTGTTATAAATAAAAATATATGACATCAACAGATTTTCTGTTTTTTTATGTTTACAGACTATAACATGATTGTGGATAGTTTCCCACAGAGCAGAGATTCCCTAGAAAAGTCTCTTGGTGAACAAAGCTATTGTTTTTTCTTAAACAAAAGCTTTTTACATGATTGCCTTATCTTGGGCAAATTAAATCCATACAGAAATGGAGTCAGCATTGGTTGACAGATGAAAAGATATGTAGATAAAATTATACGGACATGTACACGAGCAACTATAACACTGGAATCAATAGACTGAAAAACTGAGCCAACAAACAGGTTTGACACAGAGACGATCTGAGGGGCACAAGTAGTCACAGCTTTCTGCTTGTTTTCTGTGGATGTTTTTCGACAAACTGCCAAAATCTTAACATAAGACACTGAAATGAGAGTGAATGGTATGAAAATGCTCACAATGAGAAAGAATATATCAGATAAAAAGCTGTGGACTGAAACCAAACATGAAAGTCTAATTATTAATCTGTGGTTACAATACACATTTTCAATAATACTTCCACAAAACTCCAAACTGAAGATAAATGAGAATGATAGTATTACACTAAGGAATGAATATATCCACACAAACAGAATCATGAAAAACACTCTCTCTGTGTTCATAATGACATTATAGCGTAATGGATGAGAGATTGAGATATATCTGTCATAGGCCATGGCTGCTAAACTGCAACCTTCAACAGATCCACTTGTGTACAAACAAGACATCTGAATAAAACACCACGGCAGGGTCACTTCATGGCTGTCTGAAAACATCTGTGAGAGCAAAAGAGGATACAGTGATGTGCTGACGTTTATCTCGTTCACACATAAGTTACAAAGCAGTAAATACATTGGCTCATGCAGCCTTCTGTCCACACGTATGACCAAAATAAGGACTGTGTTGGCCACACATATAGAGAGGTACCAGAACAATATTATTACAAAATACATGTATTTGAACTCCCCAACATTTCCATAAGCAGCCAGCACAAATGACACTACCTCACTGGAGTTTTCCATTTTCTACACAATATCCCACAGTGAAAAAGACAATTCAATAATAATGCTATGAATGATCCTTTTCGATATGAAAAAGAGCATTTGACCAGATTTAAAGAGAATTTTGTTCTTTAAATATTGTTTTACAAATACATGTTACCTCATTATGACATATTCTTTCTCAGCCACCTGTTAATAAATGAGGAGATTAATCAAAGAACAAAACAGCAAGCACTTTTATACAATATCCATCCATCCATCTTCATCCGCTTTATCCGAGGCCGGGTCGCGGGGGCAGCAGCCTAAGCAGAGAAGCCCAGACCTCCCTCTCCCCAGCCACCTCCTCCAGCTTATCCGGGGGAACACCAAGGCGTTCCCAGGCCAGCCGAGAGATATAATCTCTCCAGCGTGTCCTGGGTCTGCCCCGGGGCCTCCTCCCGGTGGGACATGCCCGGAACACCTCACCCAGGAGGCGCCCAGGAGGCATCCTTGTCCGATGCCCGAACCACCTCAACTGGCTCCTTTCGATGTGGAGGAGCAGCGGCTCTACTCTGAGCCCCTCCCGGATGGCCGAACTTCTCACCCTATCTCTAAGGGAGAGGCCAGCCACCCTTCGGAGGAAGCTCATTTCTGCCTCTTGTATCCGCGATCTCGTTCTTTCGGTCACTACCCACAGCTCGTGGCCATTGGTGAGGGTAGGGACGTAGATCGACCGGTAAATTGAGAGCTTCGCTTTTACACTCAACTCCCTCTTCACCACGACGGACCGGTGCAGCGTCCGCATCACTGCAGCCGCAGCACCAATCCGTCTGTCGATCTCCGGCTCCCTTCTTCCATCACTCGCAAACAAGACCCTGAGATACTTGAACTCCTCCACTTGGGGCAGGAACTCATCCCCGACCCGGAGTGGGCACTCCACCCTTTTCCGGCTGAGAACCATGGCCTCAGATTTGGAGGTGCTGATCCTCATTCCCGCTGCTTCACACTCGGCTGCGAACCGTTCCAGTGCGAGCTGGAGGCCTTCACCTGATGAAGCCAACAGAACCACATCATCCGCAAAAAGCAGAGATGAGATTCTGAGGCCACCGAAGCGAAAGCCCTCCGCCACTTGGCTGCACCTAGAAATCCTGTCCATAAAAATTATGAACAGAACCGGTGACAAAGGGCAGCCCTGGCGGAGCCCATCACCCACCGGGAACGAGTCCGACTTATTGCCGGCAATGCGAACCAAACTCTTACAACGGTTGTATAGGGATCGAATGGCCCGTAGCAATGGGCCAGACACCCCATACTCCCGCAACACCTCCCACAGGACACCCCGAGGGACACGGTCGAATGCCTTCTCCAAGTCCACAAAACACATGTAGACTGGTTGGGCAAACTCCCATGCACCCTCGAGTATCCTCGAGAGGATAAAGAGCTGGTCCAGTGTTCCGCGACCAGGACGAAAACCGCATTGTTTCTCCTGTATCCGAGGTTCGACTAGCGGACGAACTCTCCTTTCCAGCACCCTGGCATAGACTTTCCCAGGGAGGCTGAGGAGTGTGATCCCCCTGTAGTTGGAACACACCCTCCGGTCTCCCATCTTAAAGATGGGGACCACCACCCCGGTCTGCCAGTCCAGGGGTACTGCCCCTGATCTCCACGCAACATTGTAGAGGCGTGTCAACCAGGACAGCCCTACAACGTCCAGAGCCTTCAGGAACTCGGGGCGGACCTCATCAACACCAGGGGCTCTGCCACCAAGGAGTTGTTTAACTGCCTCAGTGACCTCGCCCCCGGAAATTGGCGGGTCATTCCCCTCATCCCCAGACTCTGCTTCCTCCTCGGAAGACGTGTCAGTGGGATTAAGGAGGTCCTCGAAGTATTCCTTCCACCGCCTGACAATTTTCTCAGTCGACGTCAGCAGCGCTCCGCCAGCACTATACACAGTGCAGGTAGAGCACCGCTTTCCCCTCCTGAGACGCCTGACGGTTTGCCAGAATCTCTTCGAGGCAGTCCGAAAGTCTTTTTCCATGGCCTCTCCGAACTCCTCCCACACCCGAGTTTTTGCTTCAGCCACTGCCCGAGCCGCATTCCGCTTGGCCTGTCGATACCTGTTGGCTGCTTCCGGAGTCCCACAGGCTAACCAAGCCCGATAGGACTCCTTCTTCAGCCTGGTGGCTCCCTTCACCTCTGGTGTCCACCATTTGGTTCGGGGGTTACCACCACGGCAGGCACCAACCACCTTGCGGCCGCAGCTCACTGCAGCAGCTTCGGCAATGGAGACGCTGAACATGGTCCATTCGGACTCAATGTCCCCAGTCTCCCTCGGAATGCTGTTGAAGCTCTGCCGGAGGTGTGCGTTGAAGATCTCACGGACTGGGGCCTCTGCTAGACGTTCCCAGCACACCCTCACTACACGTTTAGGTGCACCGGGTCTGTCCAGCGTCCTCCCCCGCCACCTGATCCAACTCACCACCAGGTGGTGATCAGTTGACAGCTCAGCCCCTCTCTTTACCCGAGTGTCCAGAACATATGGTCGCAGGTCTGGTGATACGATTACAAAATCGATCATCGACCTGCGGCCTAGAGCATCCTGGTGCCACGTGCACTTATGGACACTCTTATGTTCGAACAAGGTGTTCGTTATGGCCAAACTGTGATTTGCACAGAAGTCCAATAACAAAACACCGCTCGGATTCAGATCAGGGAGGCCGTTCCTCCCAATCACGCCCCTCCAGGTCTCGCTGTTGTTACCCACGTGAGCATTGAAGTCTCCCAGCAGGACAACAGAGTCTCCAGATGGGGCACCTTCCAGCACCCCCCCCAGGGACTCTAAGAAGGCTGGGTACTCTGAACTGCCACTCGGCGCATAAGCGCAGATGACAGTCAGGACCCGTTCCCCGACCCTAAGGCGCAGGGAACAAACCCTCTCATCCACCGGGAAAAACCCCAACGTACCAGCAGCAAGCCGAGGGGATATTAGAATACCCACCCCAGCCCGCCGCCTCTCACCAGGGGCAACTCCAGACTGAGACAGAGTCCAGCCCCTCTCCAGGAGACTGGTTCCAGAGCCCAAGCCATGCGTAGAGGTGAGCCCGACTATATCTAGCCGGTACCTCTCAACCTCACGCACTAACTCAGGCTCCTTCCCCACCAGAGAGGTGACATTCCATGTCCCTATTGCCAGTCTTGGCAGCCGGGGATCAGTCCGCCAGGGCCTCCGCTCCTGGCCGCTGCCCAGCACACAATGCACCCGACCCCTATGGCGCCTCCTGCGGGTGGTGGGCCTGCGGGAGGATGGGCGCATGTCTCCTCTTCGGGCTGTGCCCGGCCGGGCCCCATGAACTAAGGCCTGGCCACCAGACGCTCGCCCTCGGGCACCCTCCCGGGCCTGGCTCCAGGGCGGGGCCCCGGTAACCCTATCCCGGGCAGGGTAAACTGTTCCCTCGATATTCTCTTCATAAGGGTCTTCTGAATCGCTCTTTGTCTGGACCCTCACCCAGGACCAGTTTGCCATGGGAGACCCTACCAGGGGGCAAAAGCCCCCACACAACATAGCCCCTGGGATCCCTGGGACACACAAACCCCTCCACCACGATAAGGTAGCGATTCACGGAGATATAAAAAACTTAAACTTTCATTAGATGTTAATAAATTACACATAACATTTTACTCAGCTGCTTTCCTCTCAGCTAAATGAGATGATCTTATATATATTTATAGCTGCAGCATAAAGGAGGAGACATGAAGTGGAGTCGGGCTGAACTTGAGGGTTAGGGTAGAGATAGTGAAATTCTCTCCTTTGACAAACATTTCTGACTTTTTAAAATTTATTTATGTATGCTTCCTTTAAAAATTATAACATTTCTTAACAGTTTCAGAACTGAATTTGAATTTATTGATAATCAATCTTGGAGTGGCAAAACTTTGAATGCAGCGGAATTGTTGGAAGAATAAATTTCAACCCTCTTTGGACACTGTAAAATGTAAATAAAAATAGAGTGCAATGATTTGTTTTATGTGAATTAAGAAGCAGAAAATTAGAAGTGATCCATGTCTTTGTATCTTTAAGATATTCCCGCACTTTAACTAAATGGTGCGCATTTTCTGGGTTCATGGATAGATAAAGTTGGGTATCAACTGCATAGCAGTAAAAATGTATACTAATGATACTGCCTAAGGGAAGCATGTGTAACGTAAAAAGAATTGGTCTTAACACAGAACCATGTGGAACTTCATAATTAACCTTAGTGTGTGAAGAGGAATCTCCACTTAGATGAACAAATTGGAGTCTCTTACATAGATAAGACTCAAGCCGCAGTGTAGTACCTTTAATCATTGTAATAAAATTTTATGGCCAATAGTATTGAACGTTGCAAGTCTACTGCCTGGTTTGACTACAAGAAAGCCTATGACTTAGTGCCCCACACATGGACACTGCAATACCTAGAACCTGCCTATGATCAGTGCTTAGATCAACAGGACCCTATCAGCCTTCATCAGGATTGGGGATTCAGTGGAGATGTCGCAAACAACACTAGAGGCCAATTTGAAGCCAATAGCACAAGTCACCATCAACTGCAAGATTGTCCAAGGAGATGCCGTGTCCCCACTGCTGTTCTGCATAGGCCTGTACATGCCTCAGTGAGCTCATTGGTAGGACTGCCTATGGATACTTGAAAAGAATATGGTCAGCCATCTCCTCTACATGGATGACGTCTAGCTGTATGCCAAGAGTGAACAAATCATCGATTCACTGATCCACACCACCAGGATATACAGCAACGACATTGGAATGTTGTTCAGATCGGAGAAGTGTAGTCCGGGTAACGAAGAGAGGGAAGGTAGTCAGAACTGAGGGGATCAAACTACAGAATGTAACATTGCAGACATCGAGGACAGCTACAAGTACCTGGAGAATCCCAGAGGCAAATGGGAATCATGAATAGGCCGCAAGGAAAGCTGCAACCACCAAGTACGTGCAGAGGGTCAGGCAAGTCCAAAGTGGTCAGCTGAATGGTAAGAACAAGATCCGGGCTATCAACACCTATTCCCTGCCTGTAATCAGGTACCCTACTGGGATAAAAAGATGGCCAAAAGAGGAGATAGAAACCACTGACATCAAGACGAAGAAGCTCCTGACCATGCATGGAGGGTTTCACCCCAAGTCCAGCACCCTGAGGCTGTATGCTAAGTGGAAGGAAGGAGGCCGAGGACTAGTGAGTATCAGTACCACAGTCCAGATTGAGACAATGAACATCCACAAGTACATCAGGAAGATGGCCACAACTGACTGAATGTTCAGTGAATACCTCATGCAGCAGAAACCCAAGAAAGAGGAGCAAGAGCAGGAACCATCATGGAATGACAAGCCCCCGTGCAGTATGTACCACCAGCGGAAAGAGGAAGTAGCTGACAACCAGAAATCTTACCAGTGGCTGGGCAAAGCTGGACTGAAAAACAGCACCACATTTCCAAAAAAAACCCCCAGCAAACCTCCCCAAAACAGAAATCAGAGCTCCAAACATAAACTCAGTAATAAGTAGCTCCACCGTAATTGTTGATCACTTCAAAAAATTCGTTGCAGCATGCTTGATACCAGCATTTCCATGAGGTGAGCACAAAAGGGCATCTACTGTCTGGAACTGTTGTCCATTTTTGTAAACTACCCTTGCCATCCATCCCCAAAGGTTCTCAATTGGATTTAGATCAGGGGAACATACAAGATGGTCCAAAAGAGCGATGTTATTCTCCTGGAAGAATCCCTTGTCCCGCCCGCGTTGTGTACCGTTCTCCTGTTGAAAAAACTTTCTTTCACCTTTCAATGTCCCATGTTTGCTGCTCTCTTGCAAAATCCAAATGATCAGTTCTGTGGCATTCAAGGAGACAAGGCCTTTGAAGACGTTTTTTGTTTTGGAAGCCCTTTAGTCTCAGATGCCATCTGAGACGTTGTTTCAATAAATTGCATGCGCAAAATTTTTTTTTTGTCTCACTTCCATTTCTTCATGTTGCATGTTGAAGCTCTACTTGGAACCTTGTTAAGATCCAACCATGCAAACTATGATTTTTTGCCATTTTTCAAGTGGTCTTAAACTTTTGATCAGGACTGTATGTATAAATTTATTTGTCTGTGTGTGTATATGTATGTGTGTTTTTAGACAGACACTTCAATAGCTATTTTTCTTAGTAAATAAATTGCACAACAAAACACAATTCTTGCATATGCTCATATTTATTTTTAATATCATTATTTCGTTTAAACATGCATAAAATGTTATTAGTTACAAATGACATTTTTCTTGAAAAAGAAAAACAACAACAGCAACAACAAAATAACATTCCAAAACATACATAAAACAATTTTATGGACAGTGTAATAACCAGAAATATGGTTTACTGCCTGTAGGTAAATGCAGGGGATAAAGGATTAAACTGTGAATTGCATCAATGACCTTTTGTAAATGTATAAGATGTATAACCAATCTATAAGATGACTGATGAATGTTACTCTCCCAAAGAGCAGAGATGCTCTAAAACAAAGCTACTGATTTTCTCTTAAAAAGAAGCCTTTTGCATGAGTGCCTTATCTTTGGCAACTTAAATCCATAGAGAAATGGGGTGAGCATTGGTTGAAAAATGAGCATATACATAGGTAAAATTATGCGGACTTCATTTGGTACCTGAGTGACTATAAAGCTGGAATCAATAGAGTGAAAAATTGAGCCAACAAACAGGTTTGACACAGAGACGATCTGAGGGGCACAAGTAGTCACAGCTTTCTGCTTGTTTTCTGTGGATGTCTTTTGACAAACTGCCAAGATTTTCACATAAGAAACTGAAATTAGAGTGAATGGTATGAAAATGCTCACAATGAGAAAGAATATATCCGATATAAAGCTGTGGACTGAAAGTGAACATGAAAGTCTAATTATTAATCTGTGGTTACAATACACATTTTCAATATTATTTCCACAAAACTTCAAACTGAAAATAAATGAAAATGATAGTATTACACTAAGGAATGAATATATCCACACAAACAGAATCATGACAAACACTCTCTTTGTCTTCATAATGACATTATAGTGTAATGGATGACAGATTGAGATATATCTGTCATAGGCCATGGCTGCTAAACTGCAAAACTCAGCAGGTCCACTTGTGTACATACAAGACATGTGCAGAAAACACCACGGCAGGGTCACTTCATGGCTGTCTGAAAACATCTGTGAGAGCAAAAGAGGATAGAGCGATGTGCTGACATTTATCTCATTCACGCATAAGTTACAAAGCAGTATATACATTGGCTCATGGAGCCTTTTGTCCACATGTATGACCACAATAAGGACTGTGTTGGCTACACATATAGAGACATACCAGAACAATATTATTACAAAATACAGGTATTTGAACTCCCCAACATTTTCATAAGCAGCCAGCACAAATGACACTATTTTACTTGAGTTTCCCATTTTCTACACAATATCCCACAGTGTACAAGATCAATATTTTTTTTCATCAATAGTCTTTTAATATATAAGAACGAGAACCAGCTGAGCAAATTCTCTGTTATACTGTTTAAATAGTGTATTACAAATAATTGTTATTTCATTATGCCATATTTCCTCTTAGAAGGTGTGACACTTGTAATAGAATGTTCACATCAGCAATCAACAAACAAACAATTTTACAATATCCCACGGTAAAAATGATAGTTCAGTAATAATGTTAAGAATGATCCTTTTAGAGTATTTCATTAGTTTCCTTTAATTTTATTCTTTAAATACTGTTTTACAAATGGATGTTACCTCATTATCACATTTTTTCTCAGCCACCTGTTAATAAATGAGCACATTAGTGATCAAAGAACAAACAGCAAACAGTTTTATATAACTTTAAAACTTAATTTTTCATCAGATGTTAACACATACAGTAACATCATACTCAACTGCTTCCCTCACAGCTAAATGATCCAAAAGCCTCCGTTAATATTTATAGCTGCAGCAAAAAGGAGGAGAAATGAAGTGGGGTGGGGCTGAACTTGAGGATTAGGTTAGAGTTAATGAAATTCTTTCCTTTGACAAACATTTCTGACTTTTTTGTTTAACTATTCTGCATTGAAAAATAATAAAAATCAAGATACACATTTCATCAGGTACCACAGCTTTTCAGAACTGTAGAGGAAGATAACCTTTTTAAAGTGAAATTCAAATTTTGCCACAAACATCTCTTAAAGGTTTCAAAACTGAATTTGAATTGATTTGGGTAAAACATCAAACATAGTAGAATTTGAATTTCAGATTGAATTTCAACCCTGTTTTGTCATGGTCTGTGGGAGAAGCTGAGGGGTGTTGTATTTGTCTTTAGGATGGTTCCCTTGCGAAAAAAAATTAATAAAAAAAAAAAAAAATAGAGTTTTACTTACTCCCCTGTGATTGGTTTGATTGTTTTCACCTGTGTCTCATTCCTCTGGCTGTCTTCACTTTCTTGAACCTTATGTGTATAAATAGTCCATTAAATGGACTATTTATACACTTCCAATTAAATTATGTCATACTGTCTGTTTATCTTCTCAATGTATTCCTAGTTTTGCCTGGATTCCTGTAAAGGGTTTCTGTTTGGAATTTATATTTGATCTAATTCTTGATTTCTTTCTGGGGGCATTCTGCTTTTGGGTTCTCATGCCATGGGTGTGTCCTACTGAGAAAAGAATCAGTAAAATCAATAATGATATTAAAAATGTTTGATTAAAAGCAAAAAAAAACAACAACAACAACAACAAAAACCTCTTAATGGCCTCAAAAAAAAAAAAAAAAAAAAAAAGATGGTTCCCTGGCTATTCTCCTGAGTGGAGCTGCCTGCGTAGCACCTGAGCCCCATCTGCTGTCAATTACAGGAGGACTATTTAAGCCAGTGCTGCCTGCTACTCATTGCCAGTTCATTCTTCCACCTACTGTGGTAACTAGGTCTCATCTACGCTCCACTCTTCCATCGCCCTTTAGTCGTGTTTAACTGTACAGGTCTCCACACAGTTCCACCTTGGACTCACCACCTGTTGTATGCTCTCCAGCGCTGGCTTCCTTGTTCCACTCAGTAATCAGCTCACTAGGGAAATCATCAACCTGTCGCTCTGCCTGCCTGTCCTCCTGCCAGCCAAGACGCTCTTGGCAACTCAAACAACCGTTTCTCCCCTCACACTTTCTCTCTGGATTCTCCTACAGAAACCCTCCCTGAAGCTTTTCAGTCTGGTCCTGCATGTAAGCCAACAGCACCTACTCACCTGCTCCTTTACCTGCCAGTAATCGCTTCTCCCCTTGTTGCAAAGCTCCCATGGTTCCGATCACGACTTCTATGGACAGCCTCCCCCGTAAGCTGTCTCTGTTTCCACAGGCTCCTGCCGGACACCCTCTCTTCTTTTATGATTAGGCTTTTTTTTTTTTTTTTACTCTCTGTTTATACACCACTTTGCATTTAATCATTAATTATTATTCATCTTTGGTGCTCTTCCATTGTGTCTTTTGTTCTGTCTCTCTTTACTCACTTCCAACTGGTCATGGCAGATGGCTACCCTTTCTTGAGCCTGGTTCTGCCAGAGGTTTCTTTCTGTTAAAAGGGAGTTTTTCCACCCTAATCACCATTCTTGCTAATTGTTGTCATCTGATTGTTGGGTTTTCTTTGTATTATTGTAGGGTCTTTGTCTTAGGCCCCTTTGAGGTGGCTGTTGTGGTGATTTTGTGCTATATAAAAATAAGTAAATAGAAAAACTGAATTTAAAATGTCATTTTGTCAGAGCATAATATGGGCTGTATAGGCCCAGCTCGCTTTCCTCAGGGCTGCACTTTTTTTCCTCCACTGCCTTTTATTTTCTGTACTAATGATTGTAGAAACAAATACATAAATAAATTTAAAGGCTGCACATGATACATTTGTCACAAGTCGGCTCCCGGATGGTAAACAGAATCATGGACCTGAAAGACATGATTTTTGAAAGTGGTGTGGCACACATTATTTGAATATAAACACCAGTGAGATCAAGGCGATGACTGTTGATTTTAAGAAGGGGGCTGTAACACACGCTTGTGCTATATTGCCGAGTGTTTTAGTGGAAAGTTCTTCATTGTCACTGTTGCTTTTACACGCTGTTGTTACCAATTGGCACACTCAGCTTTTTTGTTTGTTGTTTTTTGGGGGTTTTTTTACACACTACTGTTCTCTCTCAGCTCCTCTCCCCCTTTAGATCCCAGCGTGCTGCTCAAATAGCAGAGATATGATCTGATAATAATCTCCAGCTGCACTGGCCAGCCTCCCCTGGCACTGCCTCTGAACCCGCTGCACCACCATGAACAAGACCCCAAGACAGGTAAACTCATTCACTTGGGATAGCGTCTCATACATAATGGAGACCAGGCACTTCACCTATTCCCATCTGTGAACCACGGCCTAAGAGGATCATATGCATTCCTTCCAGTTTATGCTGGGCTGAGTACCACTAACATTGGAGCTGGAAGTCAACAAAAACAACATCATCATCTGCAATCAGAAGAGATGAAATCCTGAGACCACCAAAGTGGAAGCCTTCTACCATTTGACTGGAACTAGAAATACTGTTCAAAATTCTGAAAAAAATCAGTGACAAGGGCAGCCAAGATGAAGTCCAACATCCTACAGAGCCCAGAAGATCCCCAGAGGGATGTATTCAAATGCCTTGTTGTATCGACTTGAGTTTAGCTGAAGTCCACATGAACTTTGGGGGTCTGTAGCAACTGTCTCATCAAGATCCAATGATCCCATTGTGTGATTTTACATGGTCTATCACATTGTGAGTTCCTTTCATTTCCAACTGTTTCTGCTGTGTTTCGATACCATTAACAGCGACAAAATGTCACGACTGGACCTTTTGCACATCCTATCAAGGTACTATGCTGGAATTCAGCTCCCAAGAGCGACTCATTCTTTCACAAATGTTTCTAGAAGCAGTCTGCACGCCTAGGTGCTTGATTTTATACACCTGCGGCCATGGAAATATATATGTGTGTGTGTGTGTGTGTGTGTGTGTGTGTGTGTGGAAAGACAGGTAGGTAGATACATAGATAGCTGTTTTCAAAAATAAATATACATCTTCATAAATTCATTTATGTGTGCTCATATTTAAATTAATTCTAATTATTTCAATATAAACGTATTAAAATCTCTTAAAAATATATAACTTTAAGGATAGTATGATAATCAGAAATATGGTTTACTGCCTGTCGGTAATAGAGGGTTAAGCTGTGAAATGAGCTCATTGGTTTGATTTATACAGTCCATCAATCCATCGATGCCTTTAGTGTCATGCATTGTTTTGTCAGTGCAGAATAATACTCTTAGCATTTCCCTGAAAGCTGATCATCCTAGGAGTAACAAGGAAAATAGATGTTGAAATGCTGCTATTGCAAAACAAATTTTAAAAATGCAATAATTAAAATACAAACTGCATAAATGACATGATATGATGTGAGCAGATTTTATTTTCTTTACATTTTAAATCTATCAGATGATTGATGAATGTTATTTTCGAACAGAGCAGAGCGGCTCTTTATATGAGCCTTTTTGGTGAACAAAGTGATTTATTTCTTTTTAAAAAGAAACCTTTTACATGATTGCCTTATCTTGGGCAAATTAAATCCATACAAAAACGGGGTCAGCATCGGCTGACAAATGAAAAGATATATAGATAAAATGATATTGACTTCATGTGGTAACTGAGCAACAATAACGCTGGAATCAATTGACTGAAAGATGCATCCAACAAACAGGTTTGACACAGAGACGATCTGAGGGGTGCAAGTAGTCACAGCTTTCTGCTTGTTTTCTGTGGATGTTTTTCGACAAATTGCCAAAATCTTCACATAAGAGACTGAAATAAGATTGAATGGTATGAAAATACTTACAAAGACAAAGAATATGTCAGCTATAAAGCTGTGGACTGAAAGTGAACATGAAAGTCCAATTAGGAATTGGTGGTCACAATACACATTTTCAATATTATTTCCACAAAATTTCAAACTAAAGATGAATGAAAATGATAGTATTACACTAAGGAATGAATATATCCACACAAGCAGAATCATGAAAAACACTCTCTCTGTGTTCATAATGACATTATAGTGTAATGGATGACAGACTGAGATATATCTGTCATAGGCCATGGCTGCTAAACTACAAAACTCAGCAGGTGCACTTGTGTACATACAACACATCTGCAGAAAACACCACGGCAGGGTCACTTCATGGCTGTCTGAAAACATCTGTGAGAGCAACAGAGGATAGAGCGATGTGCTGATGTTTATCTCATTCACACATAAATTACAAAGCAGTATATACATTGGCTCATGCAGCCTTCTGTCCACACGTATGACCACAATGAGGACTGTGTTGGCCACACATATAAAGAGGTACCAGAACAATATTATTACAAAATACAGGTATTTTAAATCCCCAACATTTCCATAAGCAGTCAACACAAATGACACAATCTCACTGGAGTTTTCCATTTTCTGTATATCATATATTAAGCAAGATAGATCTGTATTAATCTTATGTATGATCCTTTTAGATATGAAAAAAGAGTACCTGAGCAAATTTTATGATCTTTGCTTTAGGGTCTGTTTTACAAATACATGTTACCTCATCATGACATATTCCTTTTCAGCAGCTGTTCCACTTGTGTTCAAATGTGCACATTAAAAATCAAAAACACCAAACAGTTTAAAACTTAAATGTAAAGATTCATCAGCTGTCAATAACACATAACATTATACTCAGCTGCTTCCCTCCGAGCTAAAAGCCTCTGTTAACATTTATATCTGCGGCACACAGGAGAGGAAATGAAGTAGGTGGGGCTGAATTCAATAGTCATGGTCAGAGAGAATGCCATTATTTCCTTTGAAAACATCATGACTTGTTTTTTTTTTTTTTTAAGTATGCTGCATTTAAAATTTTAAAATAAACACACAAATTTCATCAGGTACCACAGCTTTTCAAACTGGAGAGGAAGATAACCTTTCTAAAGAGAAATTCAAATTTCTCTACAAACATTTCTTAAAGGTTTCAGAACCGATTTTGAATTTAATGATACTCAGTTTTGGAGTGGCAAGACTTTGAACACAGTGGAACTAGAAATGTAGTTTGCACACTGTAAAATGTAAAGAAAAAGAGAATGCAATGATTTGCAGATCTCAAAGTGCGTGCAGGCAAAAGTCATCTGCAGTTATCACTGCAGTTGGAGCTGTAGAGTGATGGGAGTGATGGCCAAGCGGCCGCAGTATAAACACAACTCTATATTTCCTTTAAAGCATTTAATGCCAGTTGTATTTTAAATGTGTAAACATTGTAATGGGGCGTGGTTGTTAATGTGGCGGCAGTAGCCATGATAGTAGATTAAGGGCTGCAGCTCTTCTGATGCCACTTTACTCTGTGCATGATGTAACCTTTGGGCAAACCTTGGACTTTTGGGTGGTTCTGTCAATTTTGTTGGCTCTCTGTCATAGAGTATCACTTCCTGTTCCTGTTACAATGCACATTGGTGTTTTTGTGTAGCCAATTTAATTAAAAACTAATAGATAGCCTCTAATTTCATGGTGTAATATTACGTGCTTCATCGAAAGCACATGCACTGTTATTTTCACAGTATTCATTTACTGTGTCTTTAGGGATTCGCTAGCTTAGCATAGTTTGTAGCGAACTTGCTAGCAGTATGGCCTCCTCATCTGTCCCTCCTGCACCTTTCTGCTCATTTGTGTCAGATGTTTTGTAACTACTCAGCCTCCTTTAGTATTAACAATATTTATAATAAATGTAGCCTGTTTGCAGCTCTGCAGGCCAGGATCACTGGCTTCACACTCTCGAAAAACCCGTAGCTAGCCAGACAGTGCAGATGAAGGTAGTGTAGCCACCATAAAATTATAATTCACAACAGCAGTAATGGCACCCGGTTACAGCAGTTGGATATCACCTAAATTAATATTGAATCAATATTTAACTTTGCAAAACCATGTTGGATTCTAGTATTTTCTGCCCCCCCCCCCCCCCCCCAATCGTTCCAGGAGCGACATGTTTAGTTGTATGTTCTCCTTAAATTGCTGGCTACCTGAGTGATGTCCAAAAAACATCTTTCAGCAGCTAACCAGAGTTGGGACAAGGAAGTAGAGTTTACATCAAGTCGATGACATTAAGCTGTATGGCAAAAGTGAACGAGACATTGATTCACTGATCCACACCACCAGGATATACAGCAATGACATCAGAATTCCATAGAGGACAATGTTTTAAAACATCTATTTATACTCATATGTCTTTAATATAATATTTTGTTTGCAAGAATAATAACATTTGCTTTCACTGAAAAAAGATCATTTCACTAGAAAAGAGGATATTACATGTTAAAAGTTGATAAAAAAAATAAATACAACATGAAACAATAGATTGTGTTAATGCAAATATATTAAGTTAGCAGGCTTTATTTTCTTCATGCCATGTCCACAAACCATAAGATAATTGCTGAATGCTATTCTACCACACAGCAAAAATACTGAACAAGGAGATGTATTTTCTGGTAAACAGAAGTCCTTTACATGATTACCTTTTCTTTCGCAAATTAAATCCATACATCAGTGGAGTTTTCGAAATAAATTCTTATTTTAACAAACCCGTTGTATGCATACCCATGAATGTTTTGTTTGCAAGAATAGTACCATTAACATTTCACCAAAAGAGTTAAGAGGAAATTTGAGTTTGTAAAGAGCTTTTGCTGTATGTATCAATAAATACCTGAAATATGTCTATGAGATGATTGCTAAATATCACTCTCCCACAGAGTAGAGGTGCTCTAAAACAGTCTCTTGCTAAACAAAGTGATTTATTTTCTATTAAAAAGAAGCCTTTTAAATGAGTGCCTTATCTTTGGCAAATTAAATCCATACAGAAACGGGGTGAGCATTGGTTGACAAATGAGGATATACATAGGTAAAATTATACGGACCTCATCCGGTACCCGAGCTATTAAAAGCCTGAAGTCAATAGAGTGAAAAATGCAGCCAACAAACAGGTTGGACACAGAGACAATCTGAGGAGTGCAAGTAGTCACGGCTTTCTGCTTGTTTTCTATTGATGTTTTCCGACAAACTGCCAAAATCTTAAAGTAAGAGACTGAAATGAGAGTGAATGGGATGAAAATACTCACAATGGCAAAGAATATCTCAGATATATAGCTCTGGGTTGAAACTGAACATGAAAGTTTAAACATTAATTGGTGGTCACAATAAACATTATCAATAATATTTCTGCAAAACTTCAAACTAAAGATGAAAGAAAATGAGAACATAAAACTTACAAGCGAAAAAATCCACACAAGCAGAATCAACAAAAACACTCTCTTTGTATTCATAATGACATTATAGCGTAATGGATGACAAATTGAGATATATCTGTCATATGCCATGGCTGCTAAACCCCAAAACTCAGATGGTGCACTTATGTACATACAACACATCTGCAGAAAACACCACGGCAGGGTCACTTCGTGGCTGTCTGAAAACATCTGTGAGAGCAAAAGAGGATACAGTGATGTGCTGCTGTTTATTTCATTCACACATAAACTGCAAAGCAGTATATACATTGGCTCATGTAGCCTTCTGTCCACATGTATGACCACAATAACAACTGTGTTGGCGACACATATAGAGAGGTACCAGAACAACATTATGACAAAATACATATATTTTAAAGCTCCAATGTTTGCATAAGCAGACAGCACAAATGACACAACTTCAATCTCACTTGAATTTCCCATTTTCTGCTGAACATAAGATAGTGAACAAGATATATTTGTAAAAAATGATCAGCTGTACTTTTAGATATTAGAGTACGAGATCCCAATGGCTGAGCAAACTTTCTTTTATATCGATTAAATGCTGATTTGCAAATAAATGTTATGTCAGTATAACATATTCCTTGTCAGCAGATGTGATACCTTTGATAAAATGTGCAATCAAAGCAATCAAAGAACAATTTTATACTTTACAAAGTTCAAGATTCTAGGCTAGAGATTCATTTGAACTGAAGAACACATGACATTGTACTCATTATACTCTCTCCAGCTGAATGAGAAAAAAGCCCCTGCTAACATTTATAGCTGCAGTGCAGAGAAGACTAAATGGAATGGGTGGGTCTGAACTTCAGGACCAAGGTCAGGGAGAATGGCATTCTTTCCTTGGTCCAACATTTATGATGTTCTTTTAGTTTAAAAAAATTCTTATAAAATTCTAACATCAAAATATGGTTTTCATTAGTTACTACACGTGTTCAAAACTGCAGAGAAAATAACTTAAATAACTTGTGTGAATGTTAAAGGAAATTCAAAATTTTCTCTACAATCCTGTCTCATCAGCTGATCAGTCTATCACCACAACTACGTTTGGTTGACTCTCTGAAATCTTTTAAAAAGCAGTTAAGAATGTTTCTGTTTAAAGAAGTCTTCTGATGAGTTTTTTTTTTTTAATCTTAAAACTTTCATTTACATTTAACCTTTTGTATTGTCTATATATACTATTTTGGTGCCCAATGCTTTGTTTATTTTAGCCTTTGTGTACAGCACTGTGTGACTGCTTGACTATGAAAAGGGCTTAATAAATAAATTGTACTTAACACTTAGGAGCTGTCTTGCATACTGGAAAGTACACCTCTCTTTCTCCTTTCTCCTGCTTTCGGCATATTCAAATTTGCTCTACACAGCCTGGACAGACTCTTTTTTTAACTCCTTCCATAGAAGGCTTCTACTCAAAACATGGGGAAGCAGGGGTTGAGAAGTGTTGTGGTGTGATGAATGTGCAGCTGACAGCTTGTGAGCTGCAGCTGTGGTAAATAAAATGGCTCAAAATAAGGATCTCTGGACCCGCCGTGTCTCTATCACACCACAGTGGTGTCAAAACCCAGGACGTGGCATGGTGTGTCTATGCCAAAGCCAGGAAAGAGGGAAGCTGGCCCAGATGGTGGCCGAACTGGCAGCCACCCAGCGGGAGCAGGCGGTGGAGGCGCGCCACCAGTGGGAAGAGCTGCGGGACCAGACCAAGCGTCACCTGGAGAGAATGGCGAACCTGACCATGCTGCTTCAAGCCTGGTCAACAATGCTGCCGCCACCCCCACCGGTGTATCCTGACTGTGGGGAGTGATGGAGGAGCCGCGTAGGGCACCTCGGCAGCCGGAGGAGGGGGGACAGCTGGGTGAAGTGCTGCTCCAGTTGGGAATGGTGGAGGAGCTGCTCCAGCCAGAGGTGGATGAGGTGCCAGAGGGTCCTTGCCTGCTGGAGGTGGAGGAGCTGCTCCAGCAGGAGATGGAGGAGGTGCACAAGGGTCCGCTTGAGCCGGGAGTGATGGAGGAACCGTGTGGGGAGACAGTCCCCCATGCAAGGGGAATCTGCTGAATATGGGTCCGAGGTCGAGGCGCGAGCTGCTCTGAAGCAACGGCTGCCGGCCCAGCCGCCCTTGAGCAGGGGCTGCAGGGTTGTGGCGGCTCGCCAGGTGGCAACCTCTGGACCAGCATCACCGCCGCTGCTGGAGGCATGGCCGGCCTCCACACCAGCATTGCCGCCACCACTGGAGGCGTGGTCCTGTTGTCAGGTTGGAAGCCGGTTGGGGAGGGACGCACCTGCATGGCATCCGCAATCATGGCCGCTGTGTTTAAAAACACGAGGAAGCAGGGGTTGAGTGTTGTGTTGTGTTGTGTTGTGGTGTGATGAATGTGCGGCTGGCAGCTTGGGAGCTGCAGCCACGGTAAATAAAATGGCTCAAAATAATGATCTCTGAACCCCCCGTGTCTCTATCACACCAGTGTGTTTACCATGATGCTACCTTCAGAGGCGCACACTGCCTGCCATCAGCAATACTGGATCCTCTTATCCATCCATCCATTTTCTTCCGCTTATCCGGGGCCTGGTCGCAGGGGCAGCAGCCCAAGCAGAGGAGCCCAGACCTCCCTCTCCCCAGCCACCTCCTCCAGCTTATCCGGGGGAACACCAAGGCGTTCCCAGGGTAGCCGAGAGATATAATCTCTCCAGTGTGTCCTGGATCTGCCCCTGGGCCTCCTGCCGGTGGGACATGCCCGGAAAACCTCGCCCAGGAGGTGCCCAGGAGGCATTCCCGCCGCTTCACACTTGGCTGCGAACCATTCGAAGGCGAGCTGGATGCCAACACCTGATGAAGCCAACAGGCGAAAGACTTCCGCCACTTGGCTACGCCTAGAAATTCTGTCCATAAAAATTATGAACAGAATCGGTGACAAAGGGCAGCCTTGGCAGAGCCCGTCACCCACCAGGAACAAGTCCGACTTATTGCTGGCTATGTGGACCAAGCTCTTGCAACGATCGTATAAAGACTGAATGGCCCGTAGCAATGGGCCAGACACCCCATACTCCCGGAGCACCCCCCACAGGATCCCCCAAGGGACACGGTGGAATGCCTTCTCCAAGTCCACAAAACACATGTAGACTGGTTGGGCAAACTCCCATGCGCCCTCGAGTATCCTCAAGAGGATAAAGAGCTGGTCCAGTGTTCCACGACCAGGACAAAAACCGCATTGTTCCTCCTGTATCCGAGGTTCGACTAACGGCCGGACTCTCCTCTCCAGCATCCTGGCATAGACTTTAGCAGGAAGCCTGAGGAGTGTGATTCCCCTGTAGTTGGAACACACCCTCCGGTCTCCCATCTTAAAGATGGGGACCACCAACCTGGTCTGCCAATCCAGGGGTACTGCCCCTGATCTCCACGCAACATTGTAGAGGCGTGTCAACCAGGACAGCCCTACAACGTCCAGAGCCTTCAGGAACTCGGGGCGGACCTCATCAACACCAGGGGCTCTGCCACCGAGGAGTTGTTTAACGGGAAAATGATAAAATGAGAGCCCATTTTCCAGCTTATTCCCTTCCTGATCGTGCGATCTAACATTGCAACCGACAACACAGCAAGTACGAGCCATAGCTGATGTTTCCGTGTGCTTTCGCTCCTGTAGCCCTTTGTTTGGCCCACTAAGATGGCGGCTCGACCAAAAATTGTGGCCACGCCCCTCTCCCGTGACATCACGCTCCAAAGCCCTATATGTCAGCTTGGGTCTTAGACTCCACCTCTCTGGGAAAATCTCAGGCTCTCCGAGGTATGGAGACCTATCTCCCCTCACCACACTCAGACGTTGGTGTGTTGGTGGTTCTTGGTGTTCGGGGCTGGGCGCTCATGTATGTACCAACTCACTCCTGGTGGCCGATTGGCGGGGCCTGGGGCCTGTGGGCCAGCTGGGCCCCTTCCGGCGGGTGGGGTGCCCTCAGGCCTCTGGCCTCTGGGCCTGAGGCCCGGTCCTCCCTGGCACAGCTGGCTACCGACAGAGCCCGCGGGCACGTCATTGCAACCCCCTCTGGCCTCTGCTCCGTGGCTGCTGGGTGACCTCTCGTTTGCTGCTCTCCTCAGCTCTTCCCAGGAGGGTGGCACGGTTGCCCCCCTGGTGGTCCTCCTTGGGTCCTCGTATTCTGGGGCCTCTGGATGTCTGGGGCCTGGATCTCCTCCATACCTGCTTCATGCCCTGGGGGACGGGGCTATGGCTCCCCACACTCCCTAGCAGATCGTTACGTGGAGAAACCTTTTGAATACAAGCGTGCTGATCCACACAGGTGTGCACACAGGTGTACACATGGGTGTTCACAGACACAAACTACACCTTTCTTGGCTGCTACCTCAAAGCACATTGTGCACTGTTGATCTTGCGTACTGCACAATAACATGTAATATTTAGTATCTACTGTTATCTACTGTTAGCTAGTTTATTGTGATGGTGTTGTATTTATTATGTTGGTCTTTCTTGTTTGTTTTCTCATCTGTTTTTTCTTATCTCCATACAGGTGATCCAGGTGTTTTGTTTGTTTTTCTTTTTTTTTTCTTCCCCACTCTCACCATCTCTTCTCCCCTCTATTTTTCTTTCTCTCCCTCTCTTTCTTTCATTCTTTCTCCCTGTCCTATCCCCCAGTCATGTCTGTCCCATCTGTAAGAACCGAAAATCAAATTAAATAAATACATAATTATAATAAAGGTCAATCAATAGGTCAATCATCATATGGCAAGGTCATGTTGATCCAGTTGGTAAAGTAAAGCCGCTTGGTATCTTTCTTGGCCTTCAGACAACAATTCTGATGGCTAAAGATCCAAACAGGAAAGGCAAAAAAAGAAAACTTTGCTCACGGTCGACTCAATGACTGCAAAGTGCCCAAGAACTCATCACGCCTCCACCACCGTGCTTGAGATTTGGTTCTGTTTGGGCTTGTATGTTGCGGTTGGTATCCACCAAATGTGGTGCTGTGCATTACTGGCTTTCTGCTGAAACCCTTCCAAACAAGCCATACTTGTTTGGTCTTTTTTTAATTGTGCTGTCCTGAACTTTAACATTTAAGATGCTAATGGAGGCTAAGATGTAGCGCTTGGGTCTTTTCTCAGAATATTGCATTGTCTTGCGGTGAAGGTTTATTCTAAACTACTAAACTGATAACTTTTAACTAAATTATTTAAAAAAAAAACAACCACTTTATTCATACCAGTGTGTTTAATACATTGATTTGTGTGTCAGAATAATAACATTAGCCTTTCACCGAAAGATGATTATCTCAGGAGAAAAGAGTAAATTACATGTTATAAGGTTACTTTAAAAAAAAAAGCAACACAACTTTCAATGACATCAGCATTTTATAAATTAAAATATATGACTTATTTTCTTCATGTCTACAAACCATAAGACCATTGCCTAATGTTTCTACACCAGACAGCAGAGAGGCTTCAAGACTTTCTTTTGCTTAAACAAAGACATTTATTTTCTCTTAAACAGAAACCTTTTACATGATTGCCTTATCTTTGGCAAATTAAATCCATACATAAAAGGGGTGAGCATTGGTTGACAAATGAGCATATACATAGGTAAAATGATATTGACTTCATCTGGTACCTGACTTATTAAAAGCCTGAAGTTAATAGAGTGAAAAATACAACCAACAAACAGGTTTGACACAGAGACGATCTGAGGGGTGCAAGTAGTCATGGCTTTCTGCTTGTTTTCTGTGGATGTTTTTCGGCAGACTGTCAAAATTTTCACATAAGAGACTGAAATTAGACTGAATGGTATGAAAATACTCATTATGACAAAGATTATGATAGATATAGAGCTTTGGACTGAAACCGAGCATGAAAGTCTAATTATTAATTGGTGCTCACAATACACATTGTCAACAGTATTTCCACAAAACTGCAAACTGAAGATGAATGAAAATGAGAGTATGAAAATAAGAAATGAAAAAACCCACACAAGCAGAATAATCTTAAGCACTCTCTCTGTGTTCATAATGACATTATAATGTAATGGATGACAGATTGAAATATATCTGTCATAGGCCATGGCTGCTAAACTCCAAAACTCAGCAGGTGCACTTGTGTACAAACAACACATCTGCAGAAAACACCACGGCAGGGTCACTTCATGACTGTCTGAAAACATCTGTGAGAGCAAAAGAGGATACAGTGATGTGCTGGCATTTATTTCATTCACACATAAATTGCTGAGCAGTATATACATTGGCTCATGCAGCCTTCTGTCCACATGTATGACTACAATAAGAACTATGTTGGCCACACATATAGAGACATACCAAAACAATATTATGATAAAGTACAGGTATTTGAAATCCCCAACATTTCCATAAGCAGCCAGCACAAATGACACAATCTCACTGGAGTTTTCCATTTTCTGCTTAATATGAGACGGTGAACAAAATCAATAATAATGTTATCAGTGGTTCTTTAAGACATAGATATGGGTATCAGATGCCCAAGAGAAGTCTCTATTATATTGTTTAAATGCTATTTTACAAATAATTGTTATGCCATTATGACATATTCATTCTCAGCAGGTGTGACACCTGTGACAAAATGTTTACATAAGCAGTGAAATAATAAACAATAAACTGTTTTATATAAGGTTCAAGATTTGAGCAGCGAAATTAATTTGAACTGAAGAACAAATGAAATTATAACATAACATTATAGTCATTACACTCCCTCCCAGCTCAAAGAGACAGAAGCCTAACATTTATAGCACCAGTACAGAGGAGAAGAAATGAAGTGGGTGGGTCAAGGTTGGAGGCAATGGCATACGGCTTTGTTTTTGTCTTTGTCTGTTTCTGACATTTGTTTTAAATATGCAGCTTTATAAAAATATAATATCAATAAATAATTTTCATCAATTATCAAGGCTTTTCAGAACTGTAGAGGAAGATAACTTTTGTGTTGTTGTTAATGGAAAGTCAAATGTCCCTTAATGTTTCTCTAAATGTTTGTTATGTGTTTCAAAATGGAATTTGAATCTACAAACATTTAGTTTGAGAGCGGTGAAATACTATAAAAAATTAAAAGCAACATTTCTGAAGTTCGAACACAGCGTAAATAAAAAGAGAATACAATCATTTGCAAACCTGAGGAGAAGAAATGAAGTGGGTGGGTCCAGGTTGAAGGCAATGTTCCTCTTTTCTTTTTTAAAATCTTTGTCTGTTTCTGACATTTGTTTTAAGTATGCTGCTTTACAAAAATATAATATCAATAAAAAACAAAAACAAAAAATGCTGGAGTCCAGAAAAACTGTACACAAAATCAAAATCCCAGCAACAGAAGTCAGAAAAAAACAGAAAAGCTAGGTCAGCCATGCATCCAGAAACACAAAGTCCAAGCGCAGTTCCAGGGGCCGACCCGGAGGTCGACGGGACCACAGTCCACAGTTTAGAAGCGCTGGGGGCCGACCATGCGGAATGCAACGGCGGCGACACAGTTCAGGAGGCCGCCCACGACGCATATGATGTCCAGCCAGCGGCCTGAAAGTGGCTGATGATGTTGAGGTGGCGAACGTGGAAGAGCTAGCTGCCTAGATGTGGAAGTGCCGTCCAAACAGGTCGTGGACCAGATGGCGGCGTGGCAGAAGCAGGACCAGACAATGATGGCGCTGCAGGTGACGGTATGGAAGCCACAGGTGGTGATGCTGCAGGCTGGATGGATCCCTCGGACCCTCCAGCGGAGACAGAAGACAGTTGAAGCAGTCCCTCGGATCTTCCAGCGGGATCTGAAGATGGCTGAACGGGCCCCTCGGACCCTCCAGCAGAGACAGGGGGCTGAACCGGGCCCCGCGAAGACGGAAACAAAACCAGCAGGCACGAGGACCTCTGGCAGACACAAAACAAAACCAGCAGGTGCGGAGTCCTTTGGCAGACACGAAACAAGCCCCCCCAGCGGGAACTGAAGATGGCTGAAGCGACCCTCGGGCCTCCAGCAGAGACACAAGGCTGAATGGGCCACTCGGACCCCCCAGTGGGAACAGAAGATGGTTGAACGGGCCCCTTGGACCCTCCAGCGGAGACAAAACCAGCAGGCACGAGGATCTCTGGAAGACACGAAGCGAAACCGGCAGACGCGGAGTCCTCTGACAGACATGAAAGAAACCTAGCAGGTGCAGAATCCTCTGGCAGACACGAAAGAAATCCCGCCAGCAGGAACTGAAGATGGCTGAAACAACCCCTCGGACCCTCCAGTGGAGACAGAAGATGGCTGAACAGGCCTTGGACCCTCCAGCGGAGACAGGAAGCTGAACGGGCCCTTGGACCCTCCATCGGAGACAAAAACAAAACCAGTGGGGACGAGGACCTCTGGAAGACCTAAAGCAAAACCTAGCAGGCGCAGAGTCCTCTGACAGACACGAAACAAAATCCCCCAGCGGGAACTGAAGATGGCTGAAGCGACCCCTCTGACCCTGCAGCGTAGACAGGAGGCTGAACGGGCCCCTTGGACCCTCAAGCGGGAACTAAAGGCTGAACAGGCCCCTCGGACCCTCCAGCGAGAACAGAAGATGGTCGAACAGGCCTCTCAGACCCTCCAGCAGAGACAGGAGGCTTAACGGTCCCCTCGGACCTTCCAGCAGAGACAGAAGGCTGAACGGGCCCCTCAGACCCTCTAGCGGAGACAGAAACAAAACCAGCAGGCACGAGGACCTCTGGCAGACAAGAACCGAAACCAGCAGGCGGGAAGTCCTCTGGCAGACACGAAACAAAAACAGCAGGCACGGAGTCCTCTGGCAGACACAAAACAAAACCACCCAGCGGGAACTGAAGATGGCTGAAGCGGCCCCTCAGACCCTCCAGCGGAGACAGGAGGCTGAACAGGCCCCACGGACCCTCCAGCAGAGACAAAAGACTGAACAGGGCCCTCAGACCCTCTAGCGGAGACAGAAACAAAACCAGGAGGCACGAGGTCCTCTGGAAGACACAAAGCAAGCTGGGGCTGTGCAGGGCACTGGCTCTGCTCAGGCAGTGACAGCAAGATGCAGTCCTCAGTGGGCTGAAAGTGTTCACTGACACTCCCAGTAGGGGACTGAGGCAGATGGGTTAACTCACTTGAACTCTCGGTGGAGAATGATTGTTGAGATGGCTCAGCAGAGCTCTCATATAATACAAGTTGTGCTGGCTTCTTAGTCTACAGGGGTTCACAGTCATCTGAGAGCTGAAACTCAGCCTCTGGGGAGGTTCTTGAGAGAGCTACAGTCTCAAAACAGGCCAGCTCCTGAGAAACAGGCAAGTTCCCTATAAGATTAGCTCCTGGCTTAGAATGAGCAGGCGAAAAACTGTTCTTTATATTCATGGGATGAAGATGAGTTGCCCCTGATTTGCTTTCTGTTGAGCAGGCTGTGCTTATTCTTTTAGAGTAGGAGTTTACAGTTTGTGTAGACATAGCACCAGGCACAGAAAGAGTGGGTGAAGGTGGCTGAACACAAAACTGCACTGACAACGGAACTAGAGAGTGAACTAGTGAGTGAGGTTGTAACACAACAGGAGACTGAGCTAGAAACTAAGCTAATGACTGAACTGACAGTTGAACTGCAACTTGAGCAGGTAACTAAGCTGCAAGCTGCGCTTAGTGTTGAACTGCAGACTGAGCTACAGGCTGATGGTTTATTCTATCCTGTAGCTGGCTGAGCTACAGGTTGGGCAGCGGCTGAATAGCAACACAGATCGGCAGAGGAGCAGACTCCATGAAAATAGTCTTATCACAAATAGGTTTTGCCCCTTTTTCACCTCGGCGGGGAGTCTTTGAAAAAAACAGTCTTAGTGAAAACCGTTCCAGGTTGAGCATGAGTAGTTGACAAGTAGTCCTTTATGTTCTCTGATTTTGAACATGGAGCTACGGGAGATAAAACAAACATTTTTCATTGTTCCCAACACCAAACTCAGCCCGACTGGACCGACGGGCTGGGAAGAACATCCTCCGCTGGGCTGAGCAGCAAAGCAGTTGTGGCTGGGCGAAGATGTAGCATGTTGAGGAGAAAATCCTGTGTGATCGCAGGAAGCGATCCCAGTAGCCACAGAAGATTGGAAATCAGTTGCTGTAACCTCCTCAGCACGATGAAACTCCTCTCCTGAATGATCCATCCACAGGTTGAGAAGATTTTCCACCGAGTAAATGATGTCCTCTCGGAGCTCCTCAGATGGACTGAATGCCGCTGGGTCCATGGTGACTGGTCCTTACTGTCACGATTTGCGGGGTAAAGCTAGCCTAAATGTTGTCAACGTATACTCAAAATCAGAATCACAATACTTTCTTAACCCCTAAGGAAATTAGGGAAATATGTTCAGGCATCATTGGCAATCAGATAGAAAATTAGTCAAGTAAATGCCGCAGCCATTAATATTTAAATTCAGCACTAGTCAAATCAAATAGAAAGGACTTCTTTTTTACTATCTGGTAAGGGAGATTAATTATTTTCTTCCTGACTGAACCTTTTCTCTGGTTACATTTCTGTCATTTAACTTTGAAGTATTGTTGCATCCTGGTGCCTTACATCTCTCTTCATTAAGTCTTCTCCAAGCTCCACACACACAGACCTGCACGTGTGTATGGATCATAATCATTTTTATCCACACACTATTGCTTACCCAATTGTGTCAAATAGGGTAAGACCTTTAACTGACTCCTGATCTCTAACTGTTCTTCAAACCTGATTCAGGGGTCTACTCTTACTCACTTTCTCTCTCATCACGTTCACTGGTCTTATTGAGGAGAAGACTCGAACTGTACAATGACACTCTTTAATAAAAAGTTCTCATCATTATCTCCCGTAAATTGGTATAAATTTATGTTGTGTGATGTGAATGCTGATATATGCCACTATTCAGTGCTCCTAAAATGAATTGAGTTTCTCCTATGAACTTGTAACAACCCTTGTTGTGTTATAGCATCACTAGGGGGGGTTGCCCTACTATTGTAGTAGTTGGGGGAGTCTCCTGGTGGTTGTGTGAGTATAGCGGCAGTCATTACATGCAGCTCATGTTATGTTCTCAGGAGAAACCTTACTGTTGTAATGGGCTGGCGCCGGCGACTACCGATCCCCGCACATATATGTACGGACAGAGTAGAGCCGTGGAGACCTGGCTTGTATGGTCTTATGTTGCTGATAATGAAGAAAAGGTCTGTTGTTTTATTTAACTGACTGGCTTCGAGTTATCCGGCTAACCTCCACACCACATGCCTGCTGGACCTGCTAGCCGCTCCTTCCTCGCCAGACTGCTGTTACAAACTCTACCCTTGTTCTAACATTCGTTATTTAAATGATCTAGCCACCTTGATCATCAACTTTCATCTGTCTGATAACTGGATGAATGATGTTTGTTGTAGCAGAGAAACACCTAAAACAATAATAAAATCATTTTAATGACAGTGTAATAAAAAATAAACCCTGTTTTGCTGCATGAGAAAACTTTTAACTAAATTTAAAAAAAAAATTATTCATAGCAATTTGTTTAATACATTGATTTGAGTCAGAATAATAACATTAGCCTTTCACTGAAAGCTGATTATCTCAGGAAAAAGAGTAAATTACATGTTAAAAGGTTACTTTAAAAAAGTAATACAACTTTAACTAGATCAATGACAATGAGCATTTTTTAAATTAAAATATATGACTTACCAGATTTTATTTTCTTCATGTCTACAAACCATAAGACTATTGCCTAATGTTTCTGCACCAGACAGCAGAGAGGCTTCAAGACTTTCTTTTGCTGAACAAAGACATTTATTTTCTCTTAAACAGAAACCTTTTACATGATTGCCTTATCTTTGGCAAATTAAATCCATACATAAAAGGGGTGAGAATTGGTTGACAAATGAGCATATACATAGGTAATATGATATTGACTTCATCTGGTACCTGACTTATTAAAAGCCTGAAGTTAATAGAGTGAAAAATGCACCCAACAAACAGGTTTGACACAGAGACGATCTGAGGGGTGCAAGTAGTCATGGCTTTCTGCTTGTTTTCTGTGGATGTTTTTCGACAGACTGTCAAAATTTTCACATAAGAGACTGAAATGAGACTGAATGGTATGAAAATACTCATTATGACAAAGATTATGATAGATATAGAGTTCTGGGCTGAACCTGAGCATGAAAGTTTAATTATTAATTGGTGCTCACAATACACATTTTCAATATTATTTCCACAAAACTTCAAACTGAAGATGAATGAAAATGAGAGTATGAAAATAACGAATGAAAAAACCCACACAAGCAGAATAATCTTAAACACTCTCTCTGTGTTCATAATGACATTATAGCTTAATGGATGACAGATTGAGATATATCTGTCATAGGCCATGGCTGCTAAACTCCAAAACTCAGCAGGTGCACCTGTGTACAAAGAACACATCTGCAGAAAACACCACGGCAGGGTCACCTCATGGCTGTCTGAAAACATCTGTGAGAGCAAAAGAGGATACAACGATGTGCCTGCTTTTATTTCATTCACACATAAATTGCTGAGCAGTATATACATTGGCTCATGCAGCCTTCTGTCCACATGTATGACCACAATAAGAACTGTGTTGGCCACACAAATAGAGACATACCAAAACAATATTATGATAAAGTACAGGTATTTGAAATCCCCAACATTTCCATAAGCAGCCAGCACAAATGACACAATCTCACTGGAGTTTTCCATTTTCTGCTTAACATGAGACAGTGAACAAAATCAATAATAATGTTATCAGTGGTTCTTTAAGACATAGATATGGGTATCAGATGCCCAAGAGAAGTCTCTATTATATTGTTTAAATGCTATTTTACAAATAATTGTTATGCCATTATGACATATTCATTCTCAGCAGGTGTGACACCTGTGACAAAATGTTTACATAAGCAGTGAAATAATAAACAATAAACTGTTTTATATAAGGTTCAAGATTTGAGCAGCGAAATTAATTTGAACTGAAGAACAAATGAAATTATAACATAACATTATAGTCATTACACTCCCTCCCAGCTCAAAGAGACAGAAGCCTAACATTTATAGCACCAGTACAGAGGAGAAGAAATGAAGTGGGTGGGTCAAGGTTGGAGGCAATGGCATATGTTCCTTTGTTTTTGTCTTTGTCTGTTTCTGACATTTGTTTTAAATATGCAGCTTTATAAAAATATAATATCAATAAATAATTTTCATCAATTATCAAGGCTTTTCAGAACTGTAGAGGAAGATAACTTTTGTGTTGTTGTTAAGGGAAAGTCTAATGTCCCTACATGTTTGTCTAAATGTTTGTTATGTGTTTCAAAATGGAATTTGAATCTATAGACATTTAGTTCTGGAGTGGTGAAATCTCAAACATGAATGAATTTCATGTTCATAGAAAAAACTAAAAGCAACATTTCTGAAGTTCGAACACAGTGCAAAACGTAAAAGGAGAATACAATCATTTGCAAATCTCATAAACCCATATTTCACTCACAACATAACCTTTTAGGAAAAAAAGTCATTTTTAAAGTGATGGCCACAATAAGTTGGGGCAAGTCCATTTTTACCATCATGTAGCTTCCCTTTTTCCTTTAACAACTGTCTGTAAACATCTGGGCTGATTAGACTAACTGCTGGATTTTGGGGAGAGGAATGTTGTCCCATCATTGTCTGATTTAAGATTGTAGCTGCTATACAATCCCTGATCTTCCCTGAAAATGACATCATCCTGATGGGACATTTCATTGTTCTAAAATCTTTATAAAGCTTTATCATTAATAATGTTAAGTAAGGTGATTCAAACTGGCTGGGCCTCTCTGGAGGAGCACTGCCGTTGGATCCTGATTAGCTGGATGAAGGCAAGTGTAACTGTCAGCTCTGGGATGCAGCAGCCATGTGGCTGCAGCTTGGTCTGATGAGAGAGGAGGATCGGTTGCTGGATGCCATTATGCTGGAGCAGGACCTCCTGGTGAGACAGCAGGGTGGTTATGTTGCCATCAGGTAACAATGTAGTACTACTTACAATTGAGTATCACAGACTCAAAACACAGACTAAAAAGCTGTGGTTAGTTTCCGCCTTCTGTGCTGATCACCATCTGGTAGTGATTTGGATCAGGTGATGGGAGAGGATGCTGGAAAGACCTGGTGCACCTAAACATAGTGAGGTTGCGTTGGGAACATCTGGCAGAAGCTCCAGCCCGTGACATCTTCGACTCCCATCTGCAGCAGAACTTCAACAGTTTTCCAAGGAAAGCTGAGGATATTGAGTCAGAGTGTACCATCTTCTACTCATCCAGTGTTGAAGCAGCTGCACAAAATTGTGGATGCAAGGTAGTTTCTGCCTTTAGTAGTGGTAACCTTCGAACCAGATGGTGGACACTGAATTAAGTCTGTTAGACTCCTAAGGCAGCTGAAAGTTTCTGGCAAGCCAAGCAGTGTGCAGTTCTAACATGAGCTAAATCAAAAACGTATGAGTGGGAGGAGTTTTGTGAGGCCATGGAAGAAGACTTTTGGTCCAACTTAGCTCAATTTAATATTCCACACCTCCATTGTTGAGGCTGCATCTTCCATCTGTGGCTGTAAGGTGGTTGCTGGTTGGTGTCTGTCATGCTATAAACAGCTCGTGCTATTGTGTCAGCTCGACACAATCTCACATTTCCTAATTAAAATGGCAAAGAAAGGAATTACCTTCACTATCCCCTACCAGTATAATTTCACTGAACAGGTAACACCATGAATCAAGCATATATGACAAGACATATTTTTCTTTTGGGGAAATTGCTATTGTCCAGTTCAGTATTTTCTGTGTGAAAGCCACTCGTAAAATTTGGAGAAAAAAACAAAGGAAGTGTTTGCTGAACAGTCGGCCCACTGTTTGATGATGTGCTGTCTGCAGGTTGGTCAAATCCTGTCCGGACAGCCAGAATTGAGTGACACAGTGGAGCAGATTTGCCCTCAAGTCAGTAGAACGATTCCACTGTATCACAGTGTCTGTTGCTATTTTAGTATCTTAAATTAAAGTAAGTGGCACCCGACCAGCACTATACTCTATGTGAGTAGAGGACTGTTTTATTCTCCTGAGTCAACTTAAGTTTTGCAAGAACTGCAGCCAGTAGAGCCTACGTCTTATTCCATGGCCTCCCACACCTGAGTTTTTGCTTTAGCTGATTTTATAACTGCACTATGCTTGTCCTACCAGAACTAATCTAAACATATAGTGAAATTTAGTGCCCTATCTCATTCAGGGATTACCATTACTATGGGCAACAACCACTTTGGAACAACAGCCTCATGCAGCTGCCACATTATTGCAGGTGTGGAACTGGCACTAGGCAAAGAAAACAAGTTCTTTGATTTTCCTGTTACAATAATAATAATAATAATAATAATAATAATAATAATAATAATAATAATCGGCCAATAATAACTAGGGTTCTGTTTGTGTGTGTGTTCATGCACGAGTTAGTCTGTATTTGTGGTAGTAGGCGTATGTCTTCTTTGTGGAACTTCTGTTGTTTAGCCTTTGGAGTAACATTACATCCAGTGAAAAGATCTTGTGTGCATGTGCTGTATGTTGGTATAAGTACATGAGCACGATCTGTCTGCATATATATGTAGTTTATTTTAAATAAATTCATAAAAAGACACAATTTTAGAGTATTTAATAAATTGCTTTGTTTAGTATCCAGGGAATATTACATGTCGCAAAGCAGCTTTTGCAAAATTATTTTAAAATAAAGAATTGCATGGGTGTGAATTCAAATATGTCTCTGAACCATAATATGACTGCTGAATGTTATTCTTCAACAGAGCAAAGATGCTCTAAGACAGGCTCACTTTGAACAAAGATATTTATTTTCTCTTTAACAGAAACCTTTGATATGATTGCTTTATCTTTGGCAAATTAAATCCATACATAAATGGGGTGAGCATAGGCTGAAAAATGAGGACATACATAGGCAAAATTATACGAACTTCAACTGGTACCTGAGAAACTAAAAACCTAAAGTCAATAAAGTAAAAAATGCACCCAACAAACAGGTTTGACACAGAGATGATGTGAGGCGTGCAAGTAGTCACAGCTTTCTGCTTGTTTTCTTTTGATGTTTTTAGACAAACTCTCAAAATCTTCAGGTAAGAGACTAAAATGAAACTGAAGGGTATGAAAAAACTAAGAATGGCAAAGGATATGTCAGAAATAAAGCTTTGGATTGAAAATGAACATGAAAGTCTAATTATTAATTGGTGGTCACAATACACGCTGTGAATAATATTTCCACAAAACTTCAAACTGAAGATGAATGAAAATGAGAATATAAAACTAAGAAATGAATACAGCCACACAAGCAGAATCAACAAAAACACTCTCTCTGTCTTCATAATAACATTATAGCGTAATGGATGACAGATTGAAATATATCTGTCATAGGCCATGGCTGCTAAACTGCAAAATTCAACAGGTCCACTTGTGTACATACAACACATCTGCAGAAAACACCACGGCAGGGTCACTTCATGACTGTCTGAAAACATCTGTGAGAGCAAAAGAGGATACAGTGATGTGCTGGCATTTATTTCATTCACACATAAATTGTTAAGCAGCATATACATTGGCTCATGCAGTCTTCTGTCCACACGTATGACCACAATAAGAACTGTGTTGGCCACACATATAGAGAGGTACCAGATCAGTATTATGATGAAATACACATATTTTAACTGGCCAATATTTCCATATGCAGCCAGCACAAATGATGCAGTCTCACTGGAGTTTCCCATTTTCTCCAAAATATGACACACTGGATAAGACAGATCAGTAATAATAATATATTATATTCATTAGAAAGAAATACCAGACATCAATATGGATGAGCAACGTTTCTATGATACCGTTCAAATGCTGTTTTACACACACGTTACCTGATTATGGCACGTTCTTTCTCAGCAGCTGTTGCACCTATTGTACAATGTCCACATTAGCAATCAAAAACAAACAGCAAGTAGTTCTATATCTTAAAAGATTTAAGATTCAGTTACACAGATTCCTAGATATTAAGAACACATAACATTAAACTCAGCTGCTTCCCTCCAGGTTGAACAAGACAAAAATAAGCTTCTAGTAATATTTATAGCTGCAACAGAGAGGAGGAGGAGGAGGAGGGCCAATTAAAGGCATTCTCAACAATGGAGGTGAGAAACATAGTCAGTTTAGATTTGATCCTCCCAGCCTCTTCCTGGAGAAAACATTAGACTTTCCTCGCTCAGGATGCTGATTGATGTTCTGCTAGATTTGGGAATTGAAGATCTCACAGGTTGGGCCCTTTGCCATACGCTCTCAGTGCATCCTCACTATACATCTGTGCCCCTCTGCACTCCAGTCTTCTTTTGAACATATTTGAATTTAGTTTAGCCAAAATGCTGGACAATTCCAGTGCTATCGAACATACCTGCTAAATAAGTTGTATAATTTTACAGGATTTCACTAGAGAAAAAAAATCCAGAGATAAGGATATTATGGATTTGTAACTTCCCAAGGTAGAGTCATTCTTTGCCCTAGCTGGGGAGAGCAAATCATGGCAATAATCGATGTACACTTATGCTTAGAGTGGATATTTAATCGAAGTTTCAATTTTTAGACTGTTATTAACCCCTTTTACCCCAAAGTGTATATTTACTCCCCTTACCTCAGTCTCAAAGTATATATTTATTCTTACTCTTCCTATATTTATTGTTGTTCTTTTGCACTGAATGGAACTGGAACCTCGTTGTCTCGTCTCTATGTATACTGTACTGTATATAGTAGAGATGACAATAAAATTTACCTTGACTTTGACTTTGATTTGTACTTTCCCAAGACAATCATCGAACTACACTTTTGCATACCGTGGATTACAATTTTAATGTACTTTGTCATTTTTGATTAAGGTGTTGCTGCGTGTGTGTGTGTTTTAAACGGTTTTATGACATTGTCAACAAATTATGATAAGTGTTCAAATTCTAATATTGCTAAAGTAAGCCAAAATGTTATCAACATTCAAAAAACATTTCAACCAAAGGTAACAGTAGTCCCCTCCTTTAATCACTATCTTATTGTGGTGGAGGAGCTATGTTGTTGTTGTTTTTGCTGGGTTTTTTGCCCCTGGTAAGGTCTCCCAAATTTTCTGAAGACCCCTAATAAGCACAACTTCAAGGGAACAGCTCAACCTGCCCAGGATAGCGTTACCAGGGCCCCTCACTGGAGCCAGACTTGAGGAGGGTGCCTGAAGGCGAGTGCTTTGTGGCTGGGCCTTAGCCTTAGCCCGGCCACCAGGTGCAGCCCGAAGAAGGACATGGGATCACCCTCCTGTAGGCCCACCACCTGCATGATGCGCCACAGGTGTTAGTTGCTCTGCATGCCGGGTGACGGCCAAGGGCAGAGACACTCACAACTGATCCCTTGCTACTGAGGCTGGCGATGGGGACATGGAACATCACCTCTCTGGTGGGGAAGGAGCCTGAGCTTAGTGCGTGAGGTTGAGAATTTTCGGCTAGATATAGTCAGCTTCACCTCAATGCACGTCTTGGGAATCTGTCTCCTGACCGCTGGTGAGTCACAGATAGCTGGGTATCCTGGTATCCCAGTTAGCTTTCTACCTGTATACTAAAGTTTTTCACGGTGGACAAGAGGGTTTGTTTCCTGTGCCTTTTAACTGATGTTCAGGTCGGGGACTACCTGTTCCTTGACAGAGAGCACCTGGTCTTCTTAGAGTACCTGGGTGGGGTCCTTGAGAGTGCTCCACCTCTGTTGTCCAAGTGGGAGACTTCAATGTTCATGTTGGCAACAACAGTGGGACCTGGAAGGGTGTGATTGGGAGAAACAGCATGCCTGACCTGAACCTGAACAGTGTTCTGTTACTGGAAGAATGTGCAAACCACCACTCATCCATAAGGTGAACATGGCACCAGGACACCCTAGGCTGCAGGTCGATGATTGATTTTGTAATTGTATCATCAGTTCTGTATGTTCTGTACAGTCGAGTGAAGATTAGGTCTAAGCTATCAACTGGATGCTGGACAGACCAGGCACACCCAAGTGTATAGTAAGGGTGCGCTGGGAACTCCTAGCAGAGGCCCAGTCAGCAAGATCCTAGACTCTCACTTCTGGCAGACTTTGATAGCATTCCTAGGGACGCGTCCTGCATGGTGTTATGTCCTGGCCTAGGAGTAACCGGGACCCAACATGAAGGTGCAAATTCCCGCTCCAACCACTCCTGAGAAAGGTCAGCAAAAGGCGCATGAAGGTGCTAGCAGCAATTTATTTACTTCTGACGTGAGCCGTGCCCAAAATAACAAACAGAAAGGTTTCTAATGTTCCTTAAGCTTTCCTTTTAAAACAAAAGCAAACAAAAGACAATTTTCTATCCTACATTCCCTTGTCAAAAACATGAGAAAAAGGGTTCAACAAAAAAAGGGCTTCTCACTCATACTAAATCTGCTGCAGTGCTCAATATATACACTGAATACACAATTACAAGCAATGTTTAAACAACTATTTAGAAAGGTGCTCTTATCTCACACAAGATATCTCAATTACTGACAGCTCACGCGTTGCAAATTTTGACCCGATTTTTCTTCATTTCAGCTGATTGGTCAATGTCATGTCAATCACAAATTTAACAATCCAGTCAGCGAACAGATGGGTTTGGCTGTTGAAGGAGTGCTAAATTTGTGACTGACATGACATTGACCAATCAGCTGAAAGGAAGAAAAATTGGGTCAAAATTTGTACTTGTAAGTTGAAATCCACACACAGCCAAGCAACCTGAGCCCAGAGTTTTTTATTTTTTTCTTTGTATTTGTAACCAGACCTTAACAAAAAAAAAGTAACTCGTGTAAATATTTATATTACAAACACAAATCTTTTTTACACACATGCAAATTCTCATCTGTAGATGCACATACTGTTCATTCATTCTAAAACCTCTATCACCAAAGGTATCATTACACCTTTCATCACTAATAATACCTTTCCTAATGAGTTCCACAATTTCATAAACATTAGTGTCCCCATTAGACATGCAGACTTTTGAACTTGGTGAATAAACTGAGCACTTATAAAAAACTTCAAAACAATTGAAGGAACGGATGGTCTCCTCTTTAGTATAGAAGATTGTCTGGATTGGTTGTGGAAGGAATTACCTTAATTATCCCCTACCACTATAGTTTCACTGAACAGGTAACACCATGAATGAAGCATATATGACAAGACATATTTTTTGACATATTTTTCTTTTGCTATTGTCCAGTTCAGTACTTTAAGTATGAGAGGCACTCGTAAAATTTGGAAATTAAAAAAAGGAAGTGTTTGCTGAACAGTCAGTCCACTGTTTGATGATGTGCTGTCTACAGGTGGGTCAAATCCTGTCCACATTACCAGAATTGAGTGACACAGTGGAGCAGATTTGCCCTCAAGTCAGTAGATCCATTCCACTGTATCACAGTGTCTGTTGCTATCTTGGTATCTTAAATTAAAGTAAGTGGCACCCGACCAGCTCTATACTCTATGTGAGAAGAGGACTATTTTCTTCTCCTGAGTTAACTTAAGTTTTGCAAAAATGACACCCAGTAGGCCCTACATCTTGTTCCATGGCCTCCCACACCTCAGTTCCCCTTTTTCAGTAAAAGGACTACATGTTACAATCCCAGACAATGCATTGCTTTGAATGGAGAAAATCTGTTATGAGGAAAAGCAGCCCAGAAACTTTACCAGCGGCACACATCGTTGTGTGCCTCAACTTTTGTTCTTTTACCCAGGCTAATCTGCCATTTTTCCTTGGTTAGGTTTAGGGATTAAAGATCTGATCTAAATTATCATATTAAAATTTGGGGCACATCGTCAGTAGTGGACCTTGGATTCATCGGGTGTTTCAGCCATTATCACTAGACACCCTCATCCAAGGAGGCCCTGCCAGGGTTGATTAGGCCCCGGAGTGTGTCACTGGTTTATGTTAAAATTGTTATTTCTCTTCTTCTTTCTGCTGTTTAGTTTTCTACAGTTTATTCTATCTATTCACTGCAACTGAGAAATACTTACCTCTTTAATATTTATGGAGCCTCATTTCTTCAAAGGGACAGAAAAGGTGACAGTGAGAAGCAAGACAAGTAAGTAAGAGAGAGGAGAGAGGAGAGCCAGAAGGGGGGTGCCCGATCTGGCATTCCACACCTCCCCGCTGGATCGGGCTGTACGCTCTTCCTCCCCACTGCCTCCCAGAAAAGGGAAGAAGAGCAGAGGGGAGAAGAGCGGAATATTTTCTTTAGCTGATTTTATAACTGCATTATGCTTGTCCTACTAGAACTAATCTAAATATATAGTGAAATTTAGTGCCCACTGTCTCATTCAGGGATTACCATTACTACAGGCAGCAACCACTTTGGAACTACAGCATTAGTGTGTTCCACACCTGCAATAATGCGGCAGCTGCACCAGGCAGCAGTGCCACTTACTTTAATTAAAATACCAAGATAGCAACAGTCTCTGTGATACAGTGGAATGGATCTACTGACTTGAGGACAAATCCGCTCCACTGTGTCATCCAATTCTGGAACTGGCACTAGGCAAAGAAAGCCGGTTCCTTGATTTTCTTATAACAAAATAACTGGCGTTCTGTTTGTGTGTGTGTGCTCATGCAAGAGTTAGTCGGCATTTGTGATTGTAGGCTATGTGTTCCTGTGTTCTATGTGGAACTTAATGAAAAGGGGTTGAATATCACATCTCTGTTGTTTGGCCTTTGGAGTAACATTGCAGTGAAAGGATCTTGTGTGCATTTGCTGTACGTTAGTATAAGTACACGAGCATGATCTGTCTGGATATATATTCCATCTCTCACTGTTCTGGGGTGACGATGTTAAGGACAGTGTAACAACCAGAAATTTGGTTTCCTGCTTAAGAGCAATACAATACTATAGAGGGTTACACTGTGACGTGAGCCTGGTAGTTTATTTTAAATAAATTCAAACAAAGACACAGTTTTGCAGTTTTTAATAAATTGCTTTGTTTAGAATTTAGAGAAATTATATGTTGCCAAGTAGTTCTTTGCAAAGTTATTTAAAAAAATGAATTGCATGGGTATTTTGTGAATTCAAATAAATCTGCTGAACAAAGACATTCATTTTCTCTTCAACAGAAACCTTTGATATGATTGCCTTATCTTTGGTAAATTAAATCCATACATAAATGGGGTGAGCATAGGTTGAAAAATGAGGACATACATAGGCAAAATTATATGAACTTCATCTGGTACCTGAGAAACTACAAACCTAAAGTCAATAAAGTAAAATATACACCCGACAAACAGGTTTGACACAGAGATGATCTGAGGAGTGCAAGTAGTCACAGCTTTCTGCTTGTTTTCTTTTGATGTTTTTAGACAAACTGTCAAAATCTTCATGTAAGAGACTAAAATGAAACTGAAGGGTATGAAAACACTCACAGTTGCAAAAGATATGTCAGAAATAAAGCTTTGGATTGAAACTGAACACGAAAGTCTAATTATTAATTGGTGGTCACAATACGTGTTGTGAATAACATTTCCACAAAACTTCAAACTGAAGATGAATGAAAATGAGAAAATAAAACTAAGAAATGAATACACCCACACAAGCAGAATCATCAAAAACACTCTCTCTGTGTTCATAATAACATTATAGCGTAATGGATGACAGATTGAGATATATCTGTCATAGGCCATGGCTGCTAAACTACAAAGCTCAACAGAAGCACTTGTGTACAAACAACACATCTGCAGAAAACACCACGGCACAGCCACCTCGTGGCTGTCTGAAAACATCTGTGAGAGCAAAAGAGGATACAGTGATGTGCTGGCATTTATTTCATTCACACATAAATTACACAGCAATATATACATTGGCTCATGCAGCCTTCTGTCCACATGTATAACCACAATAAGCACTGTGTTGGCCACACATATAGAGATGTACCAGAACAATATTATTACAAAATACAGGTATTTTAACTCTCCAACATTTCCAAAAGCAGCCAGCACAAATGACACAATCTCACTTGAGTTTTCCATTTTCTCCATAATATCCCACAGTGACAAAGATAGATCAGTAATAATGATATATTACATTCATTAGACAGCAATACGAGGACCAGGTATAAATTGCTGAGAAATGCTTCTACTATGATGTTCAAATGCTGTTTTACACACACGTTACCTGATTATGGCACGTTCCTTCTCAGCAGCTGTTGCACCTGTTGTACAATGTCTACATTAGCAATCAAAAACAAACAAGTAGTTTTATATTTTAAAAGATTTAAGATTCAATTACACAGATTCTTATATATTAAGATCACATAACAATAAACTTAGCTGCTTCCCTCCAGGTTGAACAAGACAAAAATAAGCCTAATATTTATAGCTGCAACACAGAGGAGGAGGAGGTTGCTGAGGTTCAGTTCTCGACCTCACCGATCCTTTAATAATGCAGCTGGAGAAGAAGAGTCAGATGAGGCTGAAGTATCCTTTCATCAAAGCTTTATTACCAATGTGCTTTGGGAGATCACACTACATGCAGCCACAGCAGTGGATCCGAGGACCAATCCTCAGTCTGTTTATTATAAAGGCTCTGGGCGCTTCCTTAAGGGACTGCCCCTATAGTTATCTAGTAGTCACACGAGCATCTTGCAACCTTTAGATTACATGCTTAGTCACAGGGGCTACAGGTGAGCCCACCCTCATGCTCGCTACAGTCAGCAAAACAAGTCATAAAAAGAATACATGTTGTTTCCTTATCAAGCACACCCAAGGACACACCCCCAAACGTTTACATAGAAGGGTACACTCCCCAACTGTTCCTCTGTAGTTTCCTGCTTTTCTATTCTTCTTTACAACCTACTCCTTATCTCTGCACGTCAGAGGGGAACTGAAACATGTCACCTGCTCTAATACTTTCTCACAATCCCCCTTTTGATCTCCGATAAGAGATCACACTTTTCAGCTGGTGTTTTCCTTCCAAGTCGTCTTGGTCCACTGCAAGCAAAGGCATCATCACCCCCTTTTGTTCTATGGTACGAATGAAAAGCTGATTTCCCCCACAGTAGTAATAGAGCCCAGCACGAGCCCACTTACTTATGCGGGCTCCAGTATGATTGCATAAATGGGTTAGGGTGCACCAGTCGAATGGATTAAAACAAGTGTAGTTGTCTTGTTTAGGGGTGAATGGGCCTACTTTTGTGGTGTTAGCAAACAAACTAGCTAGAGTGATACAATTTACAAGTTGCAGCTTGGGTAATTTGCAGCATGCAATTCAATCCCCAGGTGTCATTAGGAGCTGGTCCAGTGAAAAGGTGGGGCCTGGCCGTAGCACAAGCCACACAGGGTCCCACTTGTTGTTCTCACACCCGTGGTCAAAGTTAGGGACATGGCAAAGATATACATCATAACCCCACCACAAGGAATTCTTTCCCAGCACTTTAGTACATCACATAAGTCAAAGGTGAAGGCCATTGAGGACCCTTTAACGTAGTCCACTTTCTTCCCATTATAATATGGTCTCCAAGTGTAAGTTCCAACCCAGCGCTTTTCAGGCCTTGGAGTGGCTGGATGACCTTTTGGCTCAAGCAGTTTGCATAGTATACAAATGAGTCACACACACTAATCCAGCCTAAGCAAGCTAAGCATTTTTTTTTGCTCTCCCAGAAAACCATCTTCAATGGTGTCTCTTTCTTCTCTCTGTACAAAAACTAGAACCTCTGAGGGGCTTTTTGACCTTCTTTACTTTAACACTTTACCCCTGAGATTGAAGCAAGAAGAGGAGGAAGTGTTAAAGTAGACTACCCTGAGATCTGTTGTTCCACAGACCAGGGGATTATTCTGCCCCTGCGGTTGAGGTCTGGGATTTTTGTGACTCAGTTAAGTCAGGGCTTTGGACCTGCCTGGTCAGGTCCTTCTGGATCTCTGAAATGCTTCTTCCAGGCTCCTCAGCTGCTGTGCACTGGCTGCAACGGTACCATGTCTCTCTTTCCTTTCAGCCAGACCGTGCGAGATATCCTCTCCACCACCTCGAAGGGTTTCATCCACCTTGGCTCCGACCATTTCTTTTTCAGGACCTTGAGATGGACTCACCGAGCCTCTGGCTGCGTACTTCCCTCTGTGAGCCTTGTTCTTTCTCCAACTTGTTTGGTATAATTTAAGATAAGAGCTTTCAATTCATTGATTTGTCATCAGTGCTATGGGTAACGTATCCCTCTGCTCCTGCAAAGTCACACATACATCCACCCTTTAGAAGTGAGTGATCCTAAAACAGGTGTATTGCAAACTTTACCACTGCTGCTGGGTTGAGATTCACTAGTCCGAGCGGAATTAAAAACACGACATTCATTCAAGGTTATCGTGTGTTTTGTGAGCAAATGATTTTGCATATTCGTAGTGTTTCCTCCCTTTGATGAAATATCTACTTTGCAAGTATTGCAAGTTGCCCTGTTGTCATCCGTTCTTGTAAAGTATAACCAAACTTTTGAGCGTTTGTGCCGCTTAGGCGCCATGTTTCCTGCCAGGTAAATGACGTTATGCAACATGGTGACGTCATTCGAGGCGACTGGAATCGATAGGGGAATCGTTTGCAAAAATGGCAAACAATTCCAATTAATTGAAACAGTGGGAACCGGTTCTCAACAAGAACTGGTTTTCGATTCCCATCCCTAGTCCTCCCCATCCTTCCACTGTGGTCTCGTCTCCCCACCTGCAGCAGTCCGTTCTCTTCAGCTTTGTCCTGTGTAATCCCACTGTCTCTTCCATTGCCATTTCACTCCAAACGTGGCAAATGTCAAACTCAGACAGTCTTCTCAAGGTCCATTCATGCACAGTGAAGTTGCAACTTGTTGGAAACACATCTCCATCCACTTATTTTCATCAACAACACTGCTGTTTTGTTTCTTTTGTGTTCACCTAGGGCAGCTGGTGACCTGCAGTATCACCTTCTGCCCCAACTGAAGACAGTTCCCCTTTCACACTTCCACACTATTCTTGCCTTTTCCTTTTCTTTTTTTTTTTTTACACAGACACCCTCCCTTCTCTCCACCTGTGATGGCCTTTTCAGCTGCACACACAAACCCACACTCACTCCCTGTTACACACACAAAAAAAACTGTTTTATGAAATTTGCCAAAAAATTATGACAAAAGTTCAAATTGTAATAATGCTAAAGCGAGCCAAAATGTTGTCAACATGTATTCGGAAAACACTAACAGTAGTCCCCTCCCTTAATCACTATCTTATTGTGGTGGAGGGGTTTGTGTGTCACAGGGTGAAGCTATGTTGTTGTTGGGTTTTTTGTTTTGCCCCTGGTAGGATCTCCCATAATTCTGAAGACCCCTATAAGCAAGACTTCAAAGGAACAGTTCAACCTGCCCAGGATAGGGTTACCAGGGCCCCTCACTGGAGTCAGTGTGTGAGGTTGAGAATTTCTGGCTAGATATAGTCGGGTTCAACTCAACGAACGGCTTGGGAATCAGTCTTCTGGCACTTGGTGTGTCACAGATAGCTGTGTATTCTGGTATCCCAGTTAGCTTCCTGCCTGTATACTGTGGTTTTTCACGGTAGATGAGAGGGTTTGTTTCCTGTGCCTTTGAACTGACGTTCAGGTGGACTACCTGTTCCCTGACAGAGAGCACCTGGCCTTCTTAGAGTACCTGGGTCCTTGAGAGTGCTCCACCTCTGTTGTCCAAGTGGGAGACTTCAATGTTCATGTTGGCAACAACAGTGGGACCTGGAAGGGTGTGACTGGGAGAAACAGCGTGCCTGACCTGAACCTGAACAGTGTTCTGTTACTGGAAGAATGTGCAAACCACCACTCATCCATAAGGTGAACATGGCACCAGGACACCCTAGGCTGCAGGTCGATGATTGATTTTGTAATTGTATCATCAGTTCTGTATGTTCTGTACAGTCGAGTGAAGATTAGGTCTAAGCTATCAACTGGATGCTGGACAGACCAGGCACACCCAAGTGTATAGTAAGGGTGCGCTGGGAACTCCTAGCAGAGGCCCGGTCAGCGAGATCCAATGTTCAAACAACTATTTACAAAGGTGCTCTTAACTCACACAAGGTAGCTCAATTACTGACAGCTCACACGTTCCAAAAACACTCCAGCTCAGGGTTTTCACACAAAAGCTCAAATCAATGGAAAATCAGCTGACACTTTTTAGGTAGTAGAGGAGTTAAGGAGAGAGGTGAGATGGCTGTTAGCTGGAGGTTAAGAGTCTGCACTCCAGTCAATCATCAAATCCCAACCTATGGAGCCTGTTTGAATCTGCCAATCACAGAGACACCAACACAGGAGGGAGGAGATATAAAACACACACACCTGTAGCCCAGTGGAACTGAGCTTCCACAGTTTTTCCTTTTCCTTCTCTGTCTAATCTTTACTTTTTTTTCCCTTTTTTAAGATTAAATAATATACCATTGTGGAGGTATGCATAGAAGACTCAAGAGTTCCTGAGGCTCTTCTGGGAGCCAGAGTCAACCAGAAAATGTCACCTGAGTGAGTCCTCTATGAAGAGTTGCCTTTCCTAATTGCCAGCCGTCGCGGCTACTACAGAGCGCTGGCGGGCTCGTTGCCCTGGGCCTTAAAACTGCAAAGGTGGCACGGTGCTGTCACGCTGATGGTAAAAACACAGCCCTTTTCCGCTGTGCCACCGTGCGGCGATCCCAGCCACCATCGATGAATCGGAGGCCACCGGGAGAATCGGTGGGGTTACAGGAGATGCCGTCTGTGAGTCGGGAACTATCGCCTGGATGCCTAAGCTCCTGGTAGCCAGGAGAATGTGATCCACTTCTTAGTGGTAATCCTTCGCAGCCAGCAGGGGGGAGTTGGCGAGGCCAGCTCGCACTGGCAACTGTCGGAGGAAGACGTGAGTGAAGAGGAATCCACTGTCATCCGTTCCTAGCAAGGACAGCATGCTCTCCATGAGCTCGAGAGCAGTACCATCACCCAGGCCCGAGAGAGAGAGGAGTTTCTCAGCCACTCTGCATCGAGAGGGAGTAGCGCTGCAGCGGCAGGACCTTGAGAGCTGTGTATTTCCCCTGGGGTGGGGGGATCCCGGAGGAGGGTCATCACATGGCGGGTGGTAAGCGGGTCCAGCAAGGCCACCACATGATGGTATTTCATATTGTCGGCTGAAACGCCACAAAGAGCAAACTGAGCTTCAATGTGCACGAACCACGAAGGAGGCTTTTGAAGCCAAAAATCCAGGAGCTTAACCACCACAGCAAAAATTAAAACGTACAGCTCTCCTCTTACTTCCGACATAAATGAAGACAGAAAACTAAACACTAGGTCATGTCGGTCATGAGGCTGGGTCTTCAAGAGCCATATATTTTATGAAGTGGTACTCATTGTGAAAAGTTTGAGAACCACTGCTCTATAGTTTATTTGCTCTGTTTTGCCAGACCTTTTCTCTATTGGCTCATTTGTTTTTCTATCAAGTTTATTTTGCCATCCTTTCACCTCATTGGCTGAAACCATACACGCTTGCCTGTGATGGGTTAGGAGAAGTAGATCCCTTCTCCTCATGCTGATTGAGGGAAGATTCCACATGTATGCAGATGAGGCTATAGAGCATCGGGTGAAGTACTAGAGCAAGCAATTCCTGATCAGTGATGAAAAATACTTTATTCAGTGGAAAAAAGTAACAGCCTGTAACCAGGATTTAGTTCAGGAGGAGCAGAACGGAATCATCAAGAAGACCGGAGGTTGTTTCGACGGGAATTATAGTACTTCCGACTGTCTTGGTGAGTGTGATGAAAGTTAGCATTGCTAGCAGATGTAGCGAGCTTGGTACCTGCTTCCCAACTCTATTGGTGTGTGGCTGTGTCAGGCAGGCAATGATGAAGTTTTCAAAACAGCATTTTGGAGCATTCAGTTGTTCTTATTAATATTGTAAGAATATGTTTTATGTTCAAGTTAACCGTGTGATAGTCCTGCCTGAGCCAACGCTCTTTAATCCTCTTTATTCATCTGCGATGGTTACTGCTGCTGTGGGCAATGTGTAAAATGTGATTGGAGTCCCGTAGTTGGATGAAGAGTATTACACAAATCGTTATTATTGTTTCAGAGGTTGATTTAAAGAGATGAAAATATGGTTTTGTACATGAAAAAATTTCATTTCATTTATTATTATTTATTATTCGTTATTTTAATGATACATGCTGATTAAAACTTATTGTAAGGTGAGTTCAAGTTGTTTCAGAAAAACTTGATAACTTTCTGGTTAAAGATGATCAGACTTCAGTAGCAATAGTTAAAACGTAATCAATTCTTTCATTTCAGAAAAGAAAAGGCCTCTGTTATGTGTTTTTCAATGCAGACTTGCAGTATTTTATTAGTTCAATGGTGTGTTTGCATTTTGCATAAGATTTGAAATAATGCCATGTTCATATGTTGAACACACTTGAATACACAGGTGTGTGTGTGTGTGTGTGTGTGTGTGTGTGTGTGTGTGTGAGCTGAATACCAAAGCTGTATGTAATAAGGGTTTTTATTGTCATGCAGGCTGGGTTTTTTCCCCTTCCATCCCATTGGTGGTTATTCATGGACTTTTGATGTTGGAACTCTGCGATGAGATGGCTGTTAGGGTGCCTGGGTCATCGACCCAGTGTTTTGTGGTTTTGGTTCTTTGATTTTGTTTATTTCATTATATTATGGGTTAAAGGTTTATTCTTAGTTTAGGTTTTCTATGTGGGTTTTGTTAGAGTTTTAATGTTCTGGTTTTCTGTCTGTGATCCATAGTTGCTGTCTCCCCTGTCTGCTGTATCCCCGTGTCAAGTCTGCGTCTCTGTGTTATGTTTCCTGTTTTACTTTGAAGGTCCATGTCTTATGTTAATGTGTCTGGTTTTGCTTCCTTTGTCTCGTTAGGCCTGAGTTGCCCCAGCTGTGTTTCCCTCCTGTTTCCCATTCCCTGATTGCTCCCTCTATGTATTTAAGCCCTGTGTTTCTGTGTCCGTGTTGTGATCTACCCTTATCTACTCTCATGCATGTTGTGTGTTTTGTTTGCCTGCGTGTGTTAATGTTTGTACTTTGGAAGTTTGTTACTTTGAGTTCAGCATTAAAGCTGTTTTTTGAGTCTGCACTTTGGGTCCTTTTCCTGCCTGCACACAGCCGTTTCATAACAATGGCGAGCCGTCCCAGACCCTAGAATTCATCTGCCACAAGGATCATCCTTCACTACTAAAGATTCCAAAGATTCATGGTTTGGTAGGACCCCACCCTCAGACCACATAACAGTGCTGATAGTAGAAAAAGTGCGGAGACTCAGAGACACTTAATACAGATTTTATATGTGTGATTGTTTAGGCTGTAAGTTGTTTTATATCGACTATCGGCAATAGGCTTAGCCCTATCATCGATTGTTTTTACAAGGGCAATTTATATATTTGCCCATGAGTAAGTATGCTAATAATGATGGCGCTAATAGAAGCAGTCAACAGAAAAAAAAAAAATAAGTGCTGTTTTAACAGCTCCCTCTTTCATCTGCGAGCAAATGCACCCTCGTCAGAGTGTGCCCAAATGCTTGTTGATGGAGCTGCAGAAGCTGGTGATAGCCTAGCATACTCAGCTGGATGGTAGCCATGTACATGCTCATGCAAGTTAATCATGTTTGTGTACTTTGCTCGGACTATACATCTGCACAAGCACATCGCTTTGGTTACATGCCTATGTTTACCTCTTTCATCTGGTTTAAAGCCAAAGAAGCTATATATATATATATATATATATATATATATATATATATATATATATATATATATATATATATATATATATATATATATATATTTTTTTTTTTTAGTGCTGTCAGCGTTAACGCGCCATCATCACAACTAATGCGATTAACAATTAATCCATCTGGAGCACAGACTGACTCAAAATGTCTTTGTCAACATATTTCGGGCAGTTTGTCCAAAGTTAATTGTGATTACTTTGTTAACCTCACATTAACCTGTTAACTCTAACAGGCCTAATTTTTTGGGGGAAATTAGTTCGCCCATGTTTGGACTTCTTCTGTGTTGTAAACACGCAAATCAGTCCGTGAATGATTACATTGCTCCGCCTATCGAAAAAAAGTCTGCGCATGCGCGAATATATTGCCCATCGTCGGTTATTGGACTGACGATTGTCGGTTGGAAAATTTTCACATATCGCCCAACTAGGGCTGTTCGATATATTGAGATATATCGGATGATGATATGAAAACGTCTATCAGTCGATCTTTTGTTTCGTGGTGTCGCAAAATAAACTGTTTACGGCAATATTTTTTCAGCGTTTTGATAGTCACTGTAGTGGCTATATAAATCTTAAAGTTCTCTCTTTTCCATTTAAAATAACCACACTACGGATGGACAAGTGACTGTTTTTTTTTTTTTTTTACGAGTTGTCATTGGTGTGACCAAGTGGTCGGCGGGGTTATAAAAAAAACTAGTAAAAACGACAACGCCACCTAGGGGAATTTCACCCCTAGGAAATATATATTTAAGAAAAATAAGTAAAAGTGAATAAAAGAGGCCGCACAGATTCAAAGATGCACATGGAGGCAGGTTGGCTCAAATATTAACAGTTTTATTTATAGTAAAAGAAGTAAAGAGTAAAATATTAAGAAAAAGAAATATAGCGTCGTTTTTGACACTGTCCTAAAAGCACAATAAAACAATCATGGAACTTGGACTTAACAGCAGCCGCGGACCCAAAAAAAGTCACACAAAAGAAAATCACTACAGCCGGCAAAGGAAAGTGTGAAAATGACCCACCACCTGAGGTCCCAGGGCCACTGGCACGTCCTCCGTTCACTGAAATAAACACAGAGCAATACGTTAAAAGAATAAAAGGACACTGAGCGTCAGGCTCGCTACATATCATAAAAACTAAAACTTCAATCTTTAATAACTTTAATAAAAAGAAATCACACACACACACACCAAACTGGAAGGCTTATGCCCCACGAGTCAAACTACAACTCGTGCTGGTGGTAATTGTCCAGGCCTTGATCACAAGCTGGTCTGGCTCCCCACTGGCTGAGAACGGCAACTGAGGTGGTTTAAAGTTCCCAGCACGACACTTGGGCAGAGGATTGCTCCAGCCCGATGATGAGGCGTGAGTACAAGCAACAATCCAGAATAAAATAGGATAAAACCAGGTGAACAAGAAAAAAGGTAAGCCCACTTAATAAAAACAGTTCTACGACAAGACAAGACAGCAGCTCCACCGAGAAGGAGCCCTCAAACAGCGACTAGGCAGGTGTCTCGATTCTCCAATTAAGGTTGGGGGATTTGCCACGGAGAGGCAGCAATCAAACCCTAAAACAAAGGATAAATGTAACCTTAGCCTCTTGTAGCTGTGAATGCTAATAAAAGTCGTTTTAACGGCTTACCCCAGGACCGGAGGCACTATGCTCTCACTGGTGGAGATAACTCGAGCACCTCTCTCCGCAACGCTGGAGTTAAACAGAAACCGCCGCGCTACAACAGGGCCACAAAACTATATTAATACAAATTCCGATACTGTGAGGGAATCGGAGGTCAACCTGTAGCTGTTGTGCGATCTACTCGCTTGCTGATCAATCAGTTGCGGTGTGCCAGCATTTACTGCTGCTTTGTGCCAAACGCACGGGAGGAATGATCCAGGAGGACACCAGCTTAACTTTATACGGACTGATGCCACCCTGCAATCAATATGCAGGTGGGCTCCCAATTAACCTAGTTGCGCAGTTGAGAGAGCGAGCGCAGGACAGAGCGTGGGCGGTAGAGAGAGAGAGAGAGAGAGAGAGAGAGAGAGAGAAAAAGAAAGGCGAGTAGCCCATCCGGCTACATTAGCCACAACAACAGTAAACCCAGCGTGTGGCTCTGCCGTCTGCTTGTTTATTTTCCACATAAACAAAATAAAGCTGAAGATCCTGTTGAGATTTTTCAAAATAAACTGGAATGATGACAAACAGAAGGACCAGTCAAAACAAATCGAGGACCTTTCTTCTAAACGAAGGCCTATCTCTGTAGCATGGACATGGTTTGGTTATGAAAAGTCTGACACGGACCAGAAAACTGTACTATGCAAAATATGCAGGAAACCGTCCCCACCTCAGACTAGAGTTGGATGTCTCAAGACCGGTCTCAAGACCAAGACCGGTCTCGAGACCACTTTTACGTGGTCTTGGTCTTATCTTGGTCTCAACGGACTTTGGTCTTGGTCTCGGATCCCTCGGTCTCGTCTTGGTCTCGCTGTCTCGGTCTCGCTGTCTCAGTCTTGCTGTCTCAGATTGACATAGTGGTCAGGAGATTTGGAGTCAACAGTATCCATGACACACAACGTAACGTTCGATAATGTGTCATGCGCAAAAGCATCAGCTCTAAGAGCCATGCTTAGAGAGTGCTTTGTAGTGAATCAGAAGAGTCGACTCCCATTGAGCGAGAGCCTGCTCCTCACTTAATTTCCTTTCTCTGCTCAGCATTCACACAGTGGCTCAGCTATGCTCCAATCCCTCCATATGCGTCTGTCCTCTCAGTAAGTGAGTGAGACAGTAGACAGCGGTGAGGAGGGCTGTGCGAGTGCATCGCAAAAATACATAAATATGCCTGACACCCGTAAACGAAACAGCATCTGGCTGCAGTTTAAAGACTTTTTTGTCTTGGTCTCGTCTCGACTTTGTCTTGGTCTTGACTCGGTCTGTCTTGGTCTGTCTTGGTCTTGTCTTGGTCTCGATACCCTCTGGTCTTGGTATTGTCTTGGTTTAGGCGGTCTTGACTACAAGTCTACCTCAAACATGACAAACCTCTTCTACCACCTACGCAAGAATCACGTGAAAGGGTATGGAGAGAGTTTATGCATGAGAAGCAAAAAAAGAGTGCTCAAAATAAACCTAATACTCAAACGTTAGAACAGGCTTTTCACCGCAGCACGCCATGTAATAAATACTCACTAAGAAAAGGGTGGCTGTTAAAACTGTTGTCTAAAAATGTATAGTTTCACGCATCGGTCAACTCCAGGTACACGATGCCCAGCTGAAAGCACTTCACGCAAATTGAGTTGCCCGAGATTCACAGAATTTACAGAAAATTACAAATTTTTGTGAAATATATATATCGCTATCGGGACGATAAATGTCTTATATCGGGATATGAGATTTTGGTCATATCACACAGCCCCACATCCAACCCTATTGAGCATGTCACATAGTGGCATTGTAGGTCAATTCGTGTTGAAGAAAACATACGACAGATTTCTCCACCATATTGGTCCATTGCCAAAGAGCAAGGCTGTGACTAATTGTATGGTGAATGTAATGTGTAAAAGTACTTTCTATTCTGCAGCGTTTCCCTTGTGCTCAATTAAAACCTAGCCACATCGGGTAAAGGTAATACAAACTAACCAGGAAATAATTTCATGTCTCACATTTTTTTCCCGAGTCAGTAAAGCAGCTTGGGACTAAACATCAGGTGTCATGTGTATAGTGTGTGTGTGTGTGTGTGTGTGTGTGTGTGTGTGTGTGTGTGTGTGTGTGAAGACATTGAAATTGGTTGGTTAATGTTTCTGCACCAGACAAAGATATTTATTTTCTCTTAAACAGTAACCTTTTACACGATTGCCTTATCTTTGGCAAATTAAATCCATACATAAATGGGGTGAGCATAGGTTGACAAATGAGGAGATATATAGCCAAAATTATACGGACTTCATCTGGTACCTGAGAAAATAAAAATCTGAAGTCAATAGAGTAACAAATACACCCGACAAACAGGTTTGACAGAGAGACGATCTGAGGGGTGCAAGTAGTCACAGCTTTCTGCTTGTTTTCTTTTGATGTTTTTCGACAAACTTTCAAAATCTTAACATAAGAAACTGAAATGAGACTGAAAGGTATGAAAATACTCATTATGACAAAGAATATGATAGATATAGAGTTGTAGATTGAAACTGAACATGAAAGTCTAATTATTAATTGGTGCTCACAATACACATTGTCAACAATATTTCCACAAAACTTCAACCTGAAAATGAATGAAAACGAGAGTATAAAAATAAGAAATGAAAAAACCCACACAAGCAGAATCAACAAAAACACTCTGTCTGTATTCATAATGACATTATAGCGTAATGGATGACAGATTGAGATATATCTGTCATAGGCCATGGCTGCTAAACTCCAAAACTCAGCAGGTGCACCTGTGTACAAAGAACACATCTGCAGAAAACACCACAGCCGGGTCACTTCATGGTTGTCTGAAAACATTTGTGAGAGCAAAAGAGGATACAGTGATGTGCTGGCATTTATTTCATTCATGCATAAATTGCTAAGCAGTATATACATTGGCTCATGTAGCCTTCTGTCCACACGTATGACCACAATAAGAAATGTGTTGGCCACACATATAGAGAGGTACCAAAACAATATTATGATGAAATAAAGGTATTTTAAATCCCCAACATTTCCATATGCAGACAGCACAAATGACACAATCTCACTGGAGTTTTCCATTTTCTGCTTAATATGAGAGTGAACAAAATCAATAATAATTTTATCAGTGGTTCTTTACGATATAATTCCAAGTATCAGATCCCAATCCCCAAATCAAAGTCTCTATTATATTGTTTAAATGCTATTTTACAAATAATTATGTCATTAAGACATACTCCTTCAAAGCAGGTGTGACTCCTGTGACAAAATGTTCACATAAGCACAGTAAACAATTTTATATAAGGTTCAAGATTCAAGCCAAGAAATTAATTTGAACTGAAGAACAAATGACATTATAAGATAACAGTATACTCATTATACTCCCTCCCAGCTCAATGAGACAAAACCCTCTGCAAACTTTTATAGCTGCAGCAAAGAGCAGAAGGAATGGAGTGGGTGGGTCAAGGTTGGAGAAAATAGCATACGTTCATTTATTTTCTTGTCTGTTTCTGACATTTGTTTTAAGTATGCTGCTTTTTAAAATTACAACATCAACACAGTTTTCATCAGTTACCATAGGTTTCCAGAACTGTAGAGGAAGACAGGAATGTGATCACTGCCTGTAAAACCAAAACCAAACAAAGACAAGCTCCAGTGATCCAAATGAATTGTCCAAAACACAAACACACATACTGGAGTCCATGAACAGGGTCCCAAAACATAGTTCAGGAGGGTGACCCGGAGGCTGACAACTCAGGAGTCCGGAACAGTTCACCTTCGGAGGCCGGCCACGTGGAAGGCAATGGCAGTGACAGAAGTCCGGAGGCCGGCCATGTTGGCGGCACAAATCCAAAAGCCGACTGCGCGGAAGGCAGCGGTGGCGAATTGAAAACAGTTCACGGGGCCGACCGTGCGGACGGCAACGGCGGCGACGGGCAAACAGTTCTGGGGGCCGACCGTGCGGGCGGCAACGTCGGCGACAGAGCGAGTCCGGAGGCCGGCCACGCGGAAGGCAGTGGTGGCCTTCAGGAGGTCGTCCACAGTGGCAACAATGGTCAACAAGCGGCCTGGCAGATGAGTGATGATGTTGAGGCTGCATGGCCCCCGCAGGACCAGGCGAGGCAGAAGCTGAAGCGGAGGCCGGACCAGGCGAGGCAGAAGCTGAAGCGGAGGCCGGACCAGGCGAGGCGGATGAAGCTGCTGCGACTGCAGGCGGCGGCCCTCCAGCGGAGACAGCAGGCTGGAGCGGTCCCTTGGACCCCTTGGACCCAGCAGACGCACGGGCCTCTGGCAGGGACAAAACTGAACCAGCAGACGCACGAGCCTCTGGCAGGGACAAAACTGAACCAGCAGGCACACGGGCCTCTGGAAAACACATGGCAGACTGCAGCTGCGCAGAGCACTGACCCTGCTCAGGCAGCGACAGCTGGGTGCAGTCCTCAGCTGGGTTCTTAGCCTCCAGGGGTCCAGAGTGGGCTGAGGGCTGAAACTCAGCCTCTGGGGAGGCCCTGGAGTGCGTCACAGTCTCTGAACTGGCCAGCTTTTGAGGACTGATTACATTATTAATTGGTTTGTCTCTCTGCTTAGAATTGGAGGTTGTAGAACAGTTCTTTATGGGTTGAATAGACATAGCTTGCTGTACCGGAGGAGTAGGTGAAGATGATGGCTGAATAGGTGGCTGATGTGAGGGCGACTGAAGTAAAGGTGGAGATAATAATGGTGGTGAAGTGGGAGACTGAACTGATGACAAAGCTGATGATTCTTCTACCAACTGAGCTACTGACTGGGCTATGGACTGTAACAAAGTTTGTAGTAAGTCTGGCTGTGGTAGTGACTGAGCTATGGGCAGTAAGGCTGAATGTGGTGGAGGTGGCGACTGGGCTTCAGGCCGAGCGGCTAACTGAGCTGGTGGCTGCTGGGCAGCTAACTGAGCTTCTGGCTGGGCAGCTGACTCAAAAAACACAGCCCCGGTATAAACAGTCACAAGGTCTGGCAAAACAGAAAGAGTGTCTTTTCCACTCACCACAGCCGGCAACTCAGAAGTCTCGGGACCCGGCTGTGGTGATGGGCATCGGTGGCATGAACGTCGCTTCCTTCTCGGAAATAGCTCCGACCGGCCGGGTAATTCCACATCCGGCGGGCCAGGCCGCAGATTCCCTGGCGGGCCGTGCAAAACATTCACCGCCGGGCTGGGTTGGGAAGCGGTAGCGGCTGGAGGGTGAAGATGAAGCTCGTTGAGGATGAAATTCTGTGCGAGCGGGTGAAGAGAGTCCAGTAGCCAGGGGTGAGCAGAGATTAATTGCTGTAGCCTGGCTTCTACAGCCCGGTGAAATTCCTCTCCCTCACGTTCGAGCCACAGGTTAACAAACCTTGAAACAGAGTCAATTAATTCCTCCCGAAGCCCCTCGGAAGGTGCGGTTGCTGATGGGTCCATGTTTGGTCGGCTCGTACTCTCACGGCTGCTGAGGCGAGCCGTGTGGTGTTGGAGGAAAGGAGGACCCAAAATGCAGGCGATGACTGATGATTCAAGTGACATTTATTTACAAGGTGGTGTAGTGGCAAACAGGCAGTGAGGCATGACAAATAACTGAAGAAACCTAAACTGGGAGAACTAAATAACAAACCTGAGAACATACGAAACTAGGTGCGGGGCAGAGAGACGCAGACAGAGGAACAGAACAGCATGGAACACAGAGTAATGCAGACTGACACGGAGTAACACAGACGAGCCGACCACGAGCACAGACCGACACCCACTATATACACACACACACAAGGTAATCGGGTAATCACACACAGGAGGGAAGAACAGCTGATCCTAATACACATGATGACTGGAGGACACAAGCTGAACACAATGACCACAGACACAGACCTTCAGAATAAAACAGGAAATCCAGAACACGAACCGGGCACAAGGGGGGGGGTTACACAGAATACCAAAATCAGAATAACTAGAACAGAGGAAAATAATCATAAAACACAAAACGCTGGGTAAACGACCCAGCACCATGACACCTGGTGGTGAGTAAGATCAGGTGATGGGAGAGGATGCTGGAAAGACCTGGTGCACCTAAACATATAGTGAGGTTGCGCTGGGAACACCTGGCAGAAACACCAGTCTGTGACATCTTCAACTCCCACCTCCAGCAGAACTTCAATAGCTTTCCAAGGAAAGCTGACGACATTGACTCAGAGTGGACCATATTCTACACATCCAATGTTGAAGTAGCTGCACAAAATTGTGGATGCAAGGTAGTTTCTGCCTGTAGTGGTGGTAATCTCCAAATCAGATGGTGGACACTGAATTGAGCCTGTTAGGCTCCTGAGACAGCTGAAAGTTTCTGGCAAGCCAAGCAGTGTGCAGTTCTAACATGAGCTAAATCAAAAACGTAGGAGTGGAAGGAGTTTGGTGAGGTCATGGAAGAAGACTTGGTCCAACTGGGCTCAATGTAATATTCCATACCTCCATTGTTGAGGCTGCAGCTTCCATCTGTGGCTGTAAGGTGGTTGCTGGTTGGTGTCTGTTTTGCTATAAACAGCTATTGTGTCAGCTCGACACAATCTCACATTTCCTAATAAAAATGGCAAAGAAAGGAATTACCTTCACTATCCCCTACCAGTATAATTTCACTGAACAGGTAACACCATGAATGAGCATAGATGACAGGACATATTTTTTTGACATATTTTTCTTTTGGGGAAAATGCTATTGTCCAGTTCAGTATTTTCTGTTTGAAAGCCACTCGTAAAATCTGGAGAGTAAAAAAAGGAAGGGTTTGCTGAACAGTCGGTCCACTGTTTGATGATGTGCTGTTTGCAGGTTGGTCAAATCCTGTCCACACAGCCAGAATTGAGTGGCACAGTGGAGCGGATTTGCCCCCACAGAGCGTGTTGCTATCTTGGTATCTTAATTTAAAGTAAGTGGCACCCGACCAGCACTATACTCTATTAGAGATGGACCGATCCGATATTACGTATCGGTATCGGTCCGATACTGACCTAAATTACTGGATCGGATATCGGAGAGAAATAAAAAATGTAATCCGATCCATTAAATATCAAAAAAGCACCTCACAAAACTTGCGACACAGCGTAACTCAGCTCATAACCGTAGCACGTTGGAGCAGTATGCGTCACGTGATAGAGCGGCTGTGTGTATTTGTAGCCTCGCTAGCAATCCAGCATTTCATCTCCGAGGAAGTTATCCCAGAGAGAAGTAAGCAAGTGTGTAAATTCATCTCTGAAAGTTTGTAAAGCATTCCCACGTTAAGCTTAACAACCGATATATGGAGCGACTGCCTCTCTCTCTCTCCCTCTCCTGCTGCTACTTCAATCATGAAACTGATTAATGATCAGCTGATCGGCTTTTCTGTCTCGAGTCCGTCTCTCTTCTTTGTTTTTGGCCCACTTTGCACCAGAAAGAGGAAACCAGCGGCTGAACAACAGCAGCACGTTTAACCTTGATAAGCTGTTGTTAGAATGTATTTAATATTACTTTCTACACCAGGATCCTTTTCTACGTAGCTGACGGCTGGTAACTGTGCAGGCGCGGATCTAGCAAAGTTTAGCCAGGGGGGCCGATAGGGCATGAACAGGGAAAAGGGGGCACAAAGACATACTTTTCTTGCTTATTCTCATTTAAAATGTCTAGCTTTTAATAAATAATTATCTGAATCTTACACCCAAAGTATTAATCTGATGTAAAATGTATAGAAGTCCATTACTGTATATAGTAACTGTGAAGTCTAATATACCCTAGTAAGCTATAGTACTTTTTCCTTTGGGAAAGTACCATCTGTGAATTCTGCAATTCTGTTGAAGAAAGATGTTGAATCTATTTAATTATTCTTGAAAAATAATTGATTTCTGTGCATTTTTTTTCACACTGCATCAAATTAAAGTTGATTACATCGATTAAGCATCATGAGGTGGAGGGTGGGGGGGTGGTTCCCTATTTTTTTTTGCTGGGAGTTTGCAACCCTATTAGTTAGGTTGCTTAATATTTCTGCTGAGTACTCTTTAAAATACCAGAATAGGAAGGATGGAGCAGGTTTAAGTTTATTAGACTGATCAGTGTTGCTGAACTATGAAATATTTTGGGTGCAGTGTATTTTTTACATACAGGTATAACAGAATAGCTTTAGTGTTGTTGTTTATTTAAACTTGAGTATGAACTTATACAAAATGCAGCAAGATATTAAAAAAACAGTTTTATTGATTAAAAAACACACTATATCGGATTCATATCGGTATCAGCAGATATCCAAATTTATGATATCGGTATCGGTATCGGACATAAAAAAGTGGTATCGTGCCATCTCTATACTCTATGTGAGTGGAGGACTGTTTTCTTCTCCTGAGTCAACTTAAGTTTTGCGAGAATTGCACCCAGTAGGCCTTACGTCTTGTTCCATGGCCTCACTAAACTCCTCCCACGCCTGAGTTTTTGCTTTAGTTGGTGTTATAACTGCACTATGCTTGTCCTACCAAAACTTCTCTAAACATATAGTGTAGGAGGTTAATATCACTACAAGTAGCAACCACTTTGGAACTACAGCTTCACGCAGATGTCTCATTATTGCAGGTGTGCAATACAATCTATTTGGACTCAATAGTCTCAGCCTCCCTTAGAATAATGTCAAACTTCCTCTATGGTACCTCCTGTCAGTTGTGGTCCTCAGGTGCTAAGGCCTGTCAATTAGGGGCTGTCTTTCAGCCATTTTCCCCAGGACTGGCACTAGGCAAAGTAAACTGGTTCCTTGATTTTCGTATTACAAAACCACTGGGGTTCTGTTTGTGTGTTCATGCATGACTTAGTCTGCATTTGTGTAGGCCTATGTGTTCCTTTGTTCTGTGTGGAACTTCATGAAAAGGGGTTGAATATCACATCTCTGTTATTTGGCTTTGGAGTAACATTGCATCCAGTGAACAGATCTTGTGTGCATTTGCTGTAAGTCAGTACAAGTTCATGAGCATTATCATAACTCAGTGCTCTAGGGTGGCTGTAGCTCAGGAAGTAGTGCAGATCATTTAGTAAATGGTAGGTTGGAGGTTTAATCCTGACTGGTCAAATAAACAGCTGAGTATTTTATACTGTAACTAACATGAGTCAAGTTAACTGGAGCAGAGGAAGACTTAAAAATATAAAACAACAATTTTAACGAGAGTGCAACAACCAAACATTTTGTTTCCTGCTTAAGCGCAATACAATACTATAGAGGGTTACATCGTGACATGAGCCTGATAGTTTATTTTAAATAAATTCATATAAAGACACATATTTGGAGTATTTGATAAGTTTCTTTGTTTAGAGTTCAGAGAATATTACATGTTGCAAAGTAGCTTTTGCCAAATTATTTTAAAAAGAAAGAATTGCATGGGTCTTTTGGAATTTCAAATGTATCTCTGAACCGTAATATGATTGCTGAATGTTATTCTCCTACAGAGCAAAGATGCTCTAAGACAGCCTCATTTTAAACAAAGATATTTATTTTCTCTTTAACAGAAACCTTTGATATGATTGCCTTATCTTTGGTAAATTAAATCCATACATAAATGGGGTGAGCATAGGCTGAAAAATGAGGACATACATAGGCAAAATTATACGAACTTCATCTGGTACCTGAGAAACTACATACTTGAAGTCAATAAAGTAAAAAATACACCCGACAAACAGGTTTGCCACAGAGACGATCTGAGGAGTGCAAGTAGTCACAGCTTTCTTCTTGTTTTCTGTGGATGTTTTTCGACAAACTCTCAAAATCTTCAGGTAAGAGACTGAAATGAGACTGAAAGGTATGAAAACACTCAATAAGAGAAAGGATATGTTAGAAATAAAGCTTTGGATTGGAACAGAACATGAAAGTCTAATCATTAATTGGTGGTCACAATACGCGTTGTGAATAATGTTTCTACAAAACTTCAAACTGAAGATAAATGAAAATGAGAGTATAAAACTAAGAAATGAATACAGCCATACAAACATAATCAACAAAAACACTCTCTCTGTGTTCATAATGATATCGTAGCTAAATGGATGACAGATTGAGATGTATCTGTCATAGGCCATGGCTGCTAAACTGCAAAATTCAGCAGGTGCACATGTGTACATACAACACATCTGCAGAAAACACCACGGCACAGTCACCTCATGGCTGTCTGAAAACATCTGTGAGAGCAAAAGAGGATACAGTGATGTGCTGGCATTTATTTCATTCACACATAAATTACACAGCAGCATATACATTGGCTCATGCAGTCTTCTGTCCACACGTATGACCACAATAAGGACTGTGTTGGCCACACATATAGAGAGGTACCAGATCAGTATTATGATGAAATACAGGTATTTTAACTCTCCAACATTTCCATAAGCAGCCAGCACAAATGATACAGTCTCACTTGAGTTTCCCATTTTCTCCATAATATGTCACAGTGGATAAGATAGATCAGTAATAATGATATATTATATTCATTAGAAAGAAATACCAGACATCAATATGGCTGAGCAACGTTTCTATGATACTGTTCAAATGCTGTTTTACACACACATGTTACCTGATTAAGGCAAGTTCCTTCTCAGCAGCTGTTGCACAATGTCTACATTAGCAATCAAAAACAAACAGCAAGTAGTTTTATACTTTAAAAGATTTAAGATTCAGTTACACAGATTCTTACATATTAAGAACACATAACATTAAACTCAGCTGCTTCCTTTCAGGTTGAACAAGACAAAAATAAGCTTCTGCTAATATTTATAGCTGCAACACAGAGGAGGAGTAGGAGGAGGGCCAAACAGAGGCATTCTTTGTTTGTTTTAAATAAGGTACACTGTAAAATTATTATATCAACACATCAGTTATTACAAGTCTTTAGTATTGTATAGGAAGAAGATAACTTTTTCTTAGTTTTAAGGGAAATTAAAGTTTCTCCATCAATGTTTTTAAATGCAAATAGAAATTGAACATTTCTACAAATTATGCACAATCTGTGCAAACAAAGTTATATGGTACTATTTACCTAAAAATGCAGCCACGGCCTCATGCGTTTTTTATATAACCATTTAAAACTATTTACACAACAATCAGGTGTTCTGCATCAAATAGGAAGGCACACAAACGATTTGTGCCACTCCAAAAAATAGTTTCTTTACATTGTAGGACAACAGCACAGGCCTAAACCCTGCAGGTCTGACAGCAGGAGGTGTATCAGTCCTGTTTTCCATGTGGAGACAGCACTTACACTGGAATCTGCCTTTGGTAGCTTTTTTGGAGCAACTATGACATTCATCAGTATAGCTGACACACAAAACATAACAATGACTACACTACACACTAACTATAGCCTCCAAACACATTAAACATCACTAATCTCTCGAATGCGAAAACTCTCTCTCTCTCTCTTTCTTTCACTCATTCGCTCTCTCTCACCAGCGTTGCTCCTAAAACTTCCCCCTCTTCCCAAACAACCAAATGCCAGATGTTGCCATATCATTTTTTTTGATTGGTTGACATGGTACACTTTAACACCATCACGGAAGGGAAGAGGTGTTTTTTATTTTTCTTTTTTTAAGTCGCGAGAAGAGAGTGTTTGCTAGCGGTATCTGTAGAAAAACGCTGTTTTTACTGTTTGTTCCCGCTGTAAACACCACAGTTTCATGCAGACAAAAACATGGTGTGTATTTTTTATCATAAATCTGGTTATACGTGGCCTATCAACACAGTTCATCAACACAGTTTAAAAACTGGTCTATAACTTGAAGTCATGACACAATCTCAATCCAGTTCAGTATTTTCTGTGTGAAAGCCAGTCGCAAAATTTGGAGATTAAAAAAAGGAAGTGTTTGCTGAACAGTAGGTCCACTGTTTGTTTTTTTTTTTGTTTTTTTTAACCTGTCCCGTTTGGTTCTTTTGCCATCAGAATTATTGTCTAAAGGCGAAGAAAGATGCCCAACGGATTTACTTTACCAAATTGACCATCCCAGCCTTGCCGTAATGGTCCATTTGATTCACCTTTATTGTTTATTTTATTTTCACTTGCTGAATACGGGACAGACTTAACTGGGGGAAAGAAAGGGGAGAAAGAAAGAGGGAAAGAAAAACAGCGGGGAAGAGGGACGGGGAAAAAGGGCAAAAAACCAAAAACCAACAGAATAAGCAGACACAAAAATACATATATCGATCATCTGGATCACCTGTTGAGAAAAGGTCCACTGTTTGTGATGTGCTGTCTGCAGCTTGGTCAAATCCTGTCCGTATGGCCAGAATTGAGTGACACATCGGAGCAGATTTGCCCTCAAGTCAGTAGATCCATTCCACTGTAGCCCAGAGTTTGTTGCTATCTTGGTATCTTAATTTAAAGCAAGTGGCACCCGAACAGCACTATACTCTATGTGAGTAGAGGACAGTTTTCTTCTCCTGAGTCAACTTAAATTTTGCAAAATTTACACCCAGTAGGCCCTACGTCTTGTTCCATGGCCTCCCACACCTGAGTCTTTGCTATAACTGCACTATGCTTGTACTACCAACACTACTCTAAACATATAGTGTAACTGTACTACAGCTTCATGCAGTTGCCTCTTTATTGCAGGTGTGCAGTCTATTTGGACTCAATATCCTCAGCCTCCCTTGGAATAATGTCAGATTTCCTCTATGGTACCTCCTGTCAGTGGTGGCCATCAGGTGCTAAGGCCTGTCAATTAGGGGCTCTCTTTCAGCCATTTTTCCCAGGACTGGCACTAGGCAAAGTAAACTGATTCCTTGATTTTCTTATTACAAAATAACTGGGGTTCTGTTTGTGTGTGTGTTCATGCATGACTTAGTCTGAATCTGTGATTGTAGGCCTGTGTTTCTGTGTTTTGTGTGGGACCTCGTGAAAAGGGGTTGAATATCACATCTCTCTTCTTTGAGCTTTGGAGTAACATTACATCCAGTGAAAAGATCTTGTGTGCATTTGCTGTAAGTTAGTATAAGTTCATGAGCAATGATCATAACTCAGTGCTCTGTGGTGGCTGTAGCCCAGGAGGTAGTGCAGATCATTTAGTAAATGGAAGGTTGGTGTTTTAATCCTGACTGGTCAAATAATCAGTATTTTATACTGTAACTCACATGAGTCACGTTAACTGGAGCAGAGGAACACTTAAAAATATAAAATAACAATTTTAAGGAGAGTATAACAACCAAAAATTTTGTTTCTTACTTAACCGCAATAAAACACTAGAGAGGGTTACATGGTGACATGAGCCTGATAGTTTATTTTAATAAATTCATTTAAAGACATATATTTGGAGTATTTAATTAGTTTCTTTGTTTAGAGTTCGGAGAATATTACATGTTGCAAAGTAGCGTTTGCCAAATGATTTTAAAAAGAGAGAATTGCATGGGTCTTTTGGAGTTTCAAATATATCTCTGAACCATAATATGATTGATGAATGTTATTCTCCTACAGAGCAAAGATCCTCTAAGGTAGTCTAATTTTAAACAAAGATATTTATTGTCTCTTAAACAGAAACCTTTGATATGATTGCCTTATCTTTGGTAAATTAAATCCATACATAAATGGGGTGAGCATAGGCTGAAAAATGAGGACATACATAGGCAAAATTATACGAACTTCATTTGGTACTCGAGAAACTACAAACGTGAAGTCAATAAAGTAAAAAGTACACCCGACAAACAGATTTGACACAGAGACGATCTGAGGAGTGCAAGTAGTCACGGCTTTCTGCTTGTTTTCTGTGGATGTTTTTCGACAAACTCTCAAAATCTTCAGGTAAGAGACTAAAATGAGACTGAAGGGAATGAAAACACTCAATAAGAGAAAGGATATGTTAGAAATAAAGCTTTGGATTGGAACAGAACATGAAAGTCTAATTATTAATTGGTGGTCACAATACGCGTTGTGAATAATATTTCCACAAAACTTCAAACTGAAGATGAATGAATATGAGAATATAAAACTAAGAAATGAATACAGCCATACAAACATAATCATCAAAAACACTCTCTCTGTCTTCATAATGACATTATAGTTAAAAGGATGACAGATTGAGATGTATCTGTCATAGGCCATGGCTGCTAAACTGCAAAATTCAGCAGGTGCACATGTTACCATACAACACATCTGCAGAAAACACCACGGCACAGTCACCTCGTGGCTGTCTGAAAACATTTGTGAGAGCAAAAGAGGATACAGTGATGTGCTGGCATTTATTTCATTCACACATAAATTACACAGCAGCATATACATTGGCTCATGCAGTCTTCTGTCCACACGTATGACCACAATAAGGACTGTGTTGGCCACACATATAGAGAGGTACCAGATCAGTATTATGATGAAATACAGGTATTTTAACTCTCCAATATTTCCATAAGCAGCCAGCACAAATGATACAGTCTCACTTGAGTTTCCCATTTTCTCCATAATATGTCACAGTGGATAAGATAGATCAGTAATGATGATATATTATATTCATTAGAAAGAAATACCAGACATCAATATGGCTGAGCAACGTTTCTATGATACTGTTCAAATGCTGTTTTACACACACATGTTACCTGATTAAGGCAAGTTCCTTCTCAGCAGCTGTTGCACAATGTCTACATTAGCAATCAAAAACAAACAGCAAGTAGTTTTATACTTTAAAAGATTTAAGATTCAGTTACACAGATTCTTACATATTAAGAACACATAACATTAAACTCAGCTGCTTCCTTTCAGGTTGAACAAGACAAAAATAAGCTTCTGCTAATATTTATAGCTGCAACACAGAGGAGGAGTAGGAGGAGGGTCAAACAGAGGCATTCTTTGTTTGTTTTAAATAAGGTACACTGTAAAATTATTATATCAACACATCAGTTATTACAAGTCTTTAGTATTGAAATTATCTCTACTTTCAAGATTAGGCTTAAAACTTTCCTTTTTGCTAAAGCATATAGTTAGGGCTGGACCAGGTGACCCTGAATCCTCCCTTAGTTATGCTGCAATAGACGTAGGCTGCCGGGGATTCCCATGATGCATTGAGTTTTTCCCTTCCAGTCACCTTTCTCACTCACTATGTGCTAATAGACCTCTCTGCATCGAATCATATCTGTTATTAATCTCTGTCTCTCTTCCACAGCATGTCTTTCATCCTGTTTTCCTTCTTTCACCCCAACCGGTCGCAGCAGATGGCCGCCCCTCCCTGAGCCTGGTTCTGCCGGAGGTTTCTTCCTGTTAAAAGGGAGTTTTTCCTTCCCACTGTCGCCAAAGTGCTTGCTCATAGGGGGTCATATGATTGTTGGGTTTTTCTCTGTATTTATTATTGTGCTATCTACTGTACAATATAAAGCGCCTTGAGGCGACTTTTGTTGTGATTTGGCGCTATATAAATAAAATTGAATTGAATTGAATTGAATATTGTAGAGGAAGAAGATAACTTTTTCTTAGTCTTAAGGGAAATTAAAGTTTCTCCATTAATGTTTTAAATGCAAATAGAAATTGAACATTTCTACAAATTATACACAATTTTTGCAAACACCAAAGTTATATGGTACTATTTACCTAAAAATGCAGCCATGACCTCATGCGTTTTTTATATAACCATTAAAAACTATTTACAGAACAATCAGGTGTTCTGCATCAAATAGGAAGGCACACAAATGATTTGTGCCACTCCAAAAAATAGTTTCTTTACATTGTAGGATAACGCACGATCTGATATCGTCGTGTTGGTGTTGTTCCCAGATCATCATACTAAATGTTGTTCCAGAATCAACATTGCAAGTGACCAATCAGAATGTTGTGACGTCATACTTTTGCGACTTCGGGAAAAACCGCCGTAAAACAAAAAACTGTACTTAAGCTGCGAGAAACCGCCTCTGTCCACCGATCAACGGACCCTGACCCTAATCCTAACCCTAACCCTAAGCCTTTAATAAACGGTAAGCAGAATTGATATTGTTCTTGCAACATTGGAATTTCATAAATGCACGAATGGCTTGGCGCGCAAAAGAATAACGTCACAACAATGTGATTGGTCACTTGCAATGTTGAACCTGGAACAACATTTTCATGATGATCTGGGAACAACACCAACAAGACGATATCAGATCATCCGTAGGACAACAGCACAGGCCTAAACCCTGCAGGTCTGACAGCAGGAGATGTATCAGTCCTGTTTTCCATGTGGAGACAGCACTTACACTGGAATCTGCCTTTGGTAGCTTTTTTGGAGCAACTATGACATTCATCAGTATAGCTGACACACAAAACAGAACAATGACTACACTACACACTAACTATAGCCTCCAAACACACTAAGCATCACTAATCTCTCGAATGCGAAAACTCTCTCTCCCTCTCTCTTTCTTTCGCTCACTCGCTCTCTCTCACCAGCGTTGCTCCTAAAACTTCCCCCTCTTCCCAAACAACCAAATGCCAGATGTTGCCATATCATTTTTTTGATTGGTTGACATGGTACACTTTAACACCATCAGGAAAGGGAAGAGGTGTTTTTTCTTTTTCTTTTTTCTCTCGCGAGAAGAGAGTGTTTGCTAGCGGTATCTGTAGAAAACGCTGTTTTTACCATTTCTTCCCGCTGTAAACACCACAGTTTTATGCAGACAAAAACATGGCGTGTATTTTTTAATCATAACTCTGGTTTTACGGGGCCTATCAACACAGTTTAAAAACTGGTCTATAACTTGAAGTCCGCACTTTCGACCCAAGAAATGGAGACTCTGGGTTGTTGGGTCACTGCATCTTGTTGCTGTGTCGTCTTAACTTCGTCACGTGATTTTGACACGCCGGTGCGTCCGTCGACCCCAGAGGGTTAAGTAGTCCAAAACTTAACTTAAGCTTACACATTCAAATCCAGTTGTCATTTATGTTGTACTATGACCAAATGAACTCAATTGTAAAATGTACAAGTCAACAAAACCATATAATTTAAGTTGAGATCCTGACACCACCGAAGTTGATGCCTCCTGCACTTGAATCTGCCAAGAAATTCTGTCCATAAAAACGATGAACATAAACAATAGCAATGGAGAGCCCTGGTGAAGTCCCACCAGGAACAAGTCACACATCTTGCGATCAGTGTTGTTGTGGCTAGTGCTAAGTGCATCAAATGGGTAGTAGCAATGGGACTGACACCTCATATGCACCTCTGGTTTGGGTATTTCTGTAACAACAGGCAACAGCTACCTTGCAACTACAAATGTGTGCAGCTCCCTCAACAATGGAGGTGAGAAACATAGTCAAGTTAGATTTGATCTTCCCAGCCTCTTCCAGGAGGAAAAATGAGACTACCTCCCTTCAGCAATCCTGCTAGATTTGGGAATTGAAGATCTCACAGGTTGGGGCCTTTGCCAGACACTCTCAGTGCACCCTCACTATACATCTGTGCCCCTCTGCACTCCAGTCATCTTTTGAACATCTTTGATTTTAGTTTAGCCAAAATACTGGACAATTCCGGTGCTATCGAATACACTGATTTGTGCCAACCCAGGTGTATAATTTTGTACGATTTAATTGGAAAAAGAAAAACCAGAGATAAGCAGATTGTGGATTTGTACCTTGTGAAGGTGGGGTCATTTTTCGCCCTAGTCGGGGAGAGCAAAACATGACTATCATCAAAGTAGATTCATGCCTAGAGTGGATATTTGATCAAAGTTTCAATTTACTTTGTCATTTTTGATTAAGGTGTTGCTGTGTGTGTCTGTTTTATGACATTGTCAAAAAATTATGAGAAATGTTCAAATTGTAATAATGCAAAGGCGAGCCAAAATGTTGTCAACATGTATTCAAAAAAACATTTTAATCGAAGGTATCAGTATTCCCTTTCGTTAGCCTTACCATTAATAATGTTAAGTATGGCGATCCTGGCCTGGCTGGGCCTCTCTGGTGGCTGATGAGAGAGGAGGATCGGTTGCTGGATGCCAGTGTGCTGGAGCATTTTTTGGCATTACTTCCTGGTGAGACAGCAGAATGGTTATGCTGCCATCAGGTAGCAATGTAGTGATACTTTAAATTAAGTATAAGGGCAAAACACAGACTAAAAGCTGTGGTTAGTTTCTGTTTGATGCCAACCTTTATTCTAGGGAGACATATGCCCAGGTTGAGTAGATTAATGAAGCATGCGTGGGGATGCATTAATGATCAGTACATGACATGTAGTGTCTCTGCTGCGGTAGGTGGCCTCACTCCGTTCTTCCTTGAGTTGCTGTTCAGCAAGAAGTCGCTGAGTTGTTGCTTCTAATTAAAGGAAACTGGGAGGAAGGTCTAACCCAGAGGAAGAACGAAATTCAATACATTCTGAACCTGAGAGCAAAGCTACACATGTTGCGTAGTTTATAATAAGAGAATTTACTCCAGACCCAGGAATGTCAGCACTGCATATTGTCCCAATCTGAAATTTCGTGTAGAGAGAGGAGTAACCAAATGAAGACACTACAATCATGGGTGAAACAGAACAGATGGTGATCTGTTTATTACACTCTGATAATTGACATACAAACCAAAAGGCAGGAACTAACTAAGACAAAACTGGGAAAACTAAGTACTAAACTAAACAAGTGAACCCTGGAAAAAACAGACATGGAAAAGTGAAGACCTTGGAAACATGGCGTGAACACAACAGATGCCCTGACAAAGAGTGAATGACAACAGACCACAGAAGTACACATGAGGGTGATGCGAGAAGGGGGAACACATGGGAAACACAGCTGATACAATTGAACATGACATTAAAGGGGAAGCAGAACTAAAGACACTGAACATGAAACATGAGACTGTCAAAATAAAACAGGAAGCACAGACGCAGACCTAAGACTCACGGGCAAGACACAACAGCAGGGTCAAAAGGCCCAGCACCCCAACACCTGTAAAATAGAGGGACTAGGCTAAGACAGTTTTAACCGAGAAAATGCTTGTTTTACTCCCTTCATGCAAAGTTAATTGCTGTTCTGTACTTTTGGTTGAAGAGAGGAACTGAACTGTCAGCTGATAACCACCTGGTGGTGAGTAAGATCAGGTGATGGGAGAGGATGCTGGAAAGACCTGGTGCACCTAAACATAGTGAGGTTGTGCTGGGAACACCTGGCAGAAGCAGCAGTCCCTGACATCTTCAACTCCTACCTCCAGCAGAACTTCAGCAGTTTTCCAAGGAAAGCTGACGACATTGATTCAGAGTGGTTGCTGTAAGGTGGTTGCTGGTTGGTGTCTGTTCTGCTATAAACAGCTCATTGCCACTGCCCTACTTCACAAGTAGGGCAGTGGCGCATACTAATGTTGTCTTAAAGAGACACCCCACCATTGTGACTGTTACAGAGTATAATTTCACTGAACAGGTAACACCATGAATAAAGCATATATGACTAGATAGATAGATAGATAGATAGATAGATAGATAGATATTTTATTTATTTTATTTTTATTTTTATTTTTATTTTTTTTACATTTTTTTCTTTTGGGGAAAATGCTATTGTCCTGTTCAGTACTTTCTCTGTGAGAGCCATTCGTAAAATTTGGAAATTAAAAAAAGGAAGTATTTGCTGAATGGTCGGTCCACTGTTTGATGATGTGCTGTCTGCAGGTGGGTCAAATCCTGTCCGCATAGCAAGAATTGAGTGACACAGTGTAGCGGATTTACCCTTGAGTCAGTAGATCCCTTTCACTGTATCACAGAGTCTTTTGCTATCTTATCTTAATTTAAAGGAAGTGGCACCCGACCAGCACTATACTCTATGCGAGTAGAGAACTGTTTTCTTCTTCTGAGTCAACTTAAGTCTTGCAAAAATTACACCCAGTAGGCCCTACGTCCTGTTCCATGGCCTCCCATACCTGAGTTTTTGTCATGTCTGTGTGTAGGCAGGCAGGAAGAGAGGACCCAAAATGCAGGACTCACGGAGGCAGAAGTAACTCAAAATACACAGCTTTATTGCTGGTAAGAAGCAGAACAGGAAAACACTAACTAAACTGGGGAAACAGAATAACTAGGCAGGTTGACAGGCTGGCGAACAGAACACACAGAGGAAGCGAGGGTGAACAGACGTTAACGACGCGACACCGAGTAGGGAAAGACACAGACACTAAATACAAGAGGTGAACGGAGCGAAGAGGAAACAGCTGGGAGACACGGCTGACGCTGATTACACTGACGAGACAGGGAGAGCACAAAGCTGAACGCACTGACATAGGACACAGACCTACAAAATAAAACAGGAAGCACACGACAGACAGAGACACAGACGCAGACTCATAAGCAGGCATAAAGACATCATGGACAGACAGAGGGACAGACAGAGAAGACTAAGCACAGGCAACCTAAACTAAACATGAGGGCAAGATAACGAAACCTAAACCAGAAATAATCATCATCATCATCACCAGATAGCTAAAGAAACAGAATACAATCACAATCAAAACAGCATCACCCGAGAATAAGAACTAATCCATAATGCAAAAATAAACCAAAACATAAGAAACTCAAAATGCTGGGTCGAACCGACCCAGGACCGTGACAGTTTTTGCTTTAGCTGATTTTATAACTGCACTATGCTTGTCCTACCAAAACTAATCTAAACATATACTGAAATTTAGTGCCCTATCTCATTCAGGGATTACCATTACTACGGGCAGCAAGCACTTTGAAACTAGAGTATTATTGCAGGTGTTCCAAACCCGGTTCCTTGATTTTCTTATAACAAAATAACTGGAGTTCTGCTTCTGTGTGTGTTCATGCATGAGTTAGTCTGCATCTGTGATTGTAGGCTATGTGTTCTGTGTGGAACTTCATCAAAAGGGATTGAATATCACATCTCTCTTCTTTGGCCTTTGGAGTAACATTACATCCAGTGAAAAGATCTTGTGTGCATTTGCTGTACGTTGGTATAAGTTCATGAGCATGATCTGTCTGCATATATATTCCATCTCTCACTGTTCTGGGGTGATGATGTTAAGGACAGTGTAACAACTAGAAATTTGGTTTCCTACTTAAGAGCAATACAGTACTATAGAGGGTTACATTGTGACATGACCCCGGTAATTTATTTTAAATAAATTCATAAAAAGACACAATTTCAGAGTGTTTAATAAATTGCTTTGTTTAGAATTAGGAGAAATTACAAGTACAAAGTTGTTTTGTTATCTTTTTGGTTATATATCTGCTGAATGTTGTTCTCCAACAGAGCAAAGATCTTCTAAGACAGGCTAAATTTGAACAAGGATATTTATTTTCTCTTTAACAGAAAACCTTTGATATGATTGCCTTATCTTTGGTAAATTAAATCCATACATAAATGGGGTGAGCATAGGCTGAAAAATGAGGGCATACATAGGCAAAATTATACGGACTTCATCTGGTACCTGAGAAACTACAAACCTAAAGTCAATCAAGTTAAAAATGCACCCGACACACAGGTTTGACACAGAGATGATCTGAGGGGTGCAGGTAGTCACAGCTTTCTGTTTGTTTTCTTTTGATGTTTTTCGACAAACTCTCAAAATCTTCAGGTAAGAAACTAAAGTGAGACTGAAGGGTATGAAAAAACTCACAATGGCAAATGATATGTCAGAAATAAAGCTTTGGATTGAAACTGAACATGAAAGTCTAATTATTAATTGGTGGTCACAATACACGCTGTGAATAATATTTCCACAAAACTTCAAACTGAAGATAAATGAATATGAGAAAATAAAACTAAGAAATGAAAAAACCCACACAAGCAGAATCATCAAAAACACTCTCTCTGTGTTCATAATCACATTATAGGTGAATGGATGACAGATTGAGATATATCTGTCATAGGCCATGGCTGCTAAACTACAAAGCTCAACAGAAGCACTTGTGTATAAACAACACATCTGCAGAAAACACCATGACAAAGTCACTTCGTGGCTGTCTGAAAACATCTGTGAGAGCAAAAGAGGATACAGTGATGTGCTGGCATTTATTTCGTTCACACATAAATTACACAGCAGTATATACATTGGCTCATGCAGTCTTCTGTCCACACGTATGACCACAATAAGGACTGTGTTGGCCACACATATAGAGAGGTACCAGATCAGTATTATGATAAAATACAGGTATTTTAACTCTCCAACATTTCCATAAGCAGCCAGCACAAATGATACAGTCTCACTTGAGTTTCCCATTTTCTCCATAATATGTCACAGTGGATAAGATAGATCAGTAATAATGATATATTATATTCATTAGAAAGAAATACCAGACATCAATATGGCTGAGCAACGTTTCTATGATACCGTTCAAATGCTGTTTTACACACACACGTTACCTGATTATGGCACGTTCCTCCTCAGCAGCTGTTGCACCTGTTGCACAATGTCTACATTAGCAATCAAAAACAAACAGCAAGTAGTTTTATACTTTAAAAGATTTAAGATTCAGTTACACAGATTCTTACATATTAAGAACACATAACAATAAACTCAGCTGCTTCCCTCCAGGTTGAACAAGACAAAAATAAGCTTCTGCTAATATTTATAGCTGCAACACAGAGGAGGAGTAGGAGGAGGGCCAAACAGAGGCATTCTTTTCTATTGACAGTTATGTCTGACTTTTTTGTTTGTTTTATCCAACAGTGGGTGGATTATATTCTTAAACTTAGTTACAGCGCTTTCAGAAAGACATCTACTGTGACAAAGTCTACTCCCCACTGCTGTGTAATTAATTAAATTATTGTAAATGTAAATGTTATCAGGAAATGATCAGACAGGAGAGGGTTTTCAGGAAACACTGTTAAATGCTCAGTTTCTATGCCATACGTTAAAACAAGCTCTAGAGTGTGATTAAAGTGGTGGGTGGGTCTTTTACATTTTGAGAGAAGCCAATTGAGTCTAATAACAGATTAAATGCCATGTTGAGGCTGTCATTTTTAGCATCTACATGGATGTTAAAATCACCCACAATAATTATTTTTTATTATTATTATTTTATCAGATAAAAAGTCTGAGAAATCAGAGAGCAACTCTGTGTAAGGCCCAGGTAGACGATAGATGATCACAAATAAGACTGGATTTTGAGTTTTACAGCTGGGGTGGACAAGGTTAAGCATCAGGCTTTCAAATGAATTAAAAGTCTGTCTTGGTCTTTCGCTGATTAATAGGCTGGTGTGAAAAATTGCTGCCACACCGCCCCCTCGGCCTGTGCTTTGAAATTTCTGGTAGTTAGACCAATAGCGGTGGTTTTGTTTGTTAACTTCACCATTCACATAAACGTTTGCCTCATCACTGAACAAAATCTTCTGCGTGAACTGAGGGTCCTGTTCCAATTTTTGTTTTGCCCATTCTGCAAATTCTGTGCGCCGATCTGGGTCATCCTCATTGAGATGCTGCAGTAGTTTGAGTTTGTAAGGGTGCCATTTGTGAGTAGCTAATATCCGCCGAAGGGATGTTCGACTAATGCCACTCTCCAGTGACATGCGGCGAGTGCTACGCTGTGGGCTCTTGCTGAATGAAGCTAGGACAGCCACTGATGTTTCTTCATTAGTGACAGTTTTCTTGCGTCCACACTTTGGCAAATCCAACACTGAACCAGTTTCACGAAACTTTACCAATAAGTTTGATGTGTCACATGGCCCTCTTCCTATTGAAAAAACAAAAGTTGTATCCAAGATGGCTGACTTCTAAATGGCCACCATGGTCACCACCCATCTTGAGGAGTTTTCCCCCTCATATATACTAATGTGCCACAAACAGGACTTTAATATCGCCAACCATTCCCATTTTATTACAGTGTATCCATATAAATGGCCCACCCTGTACTCTATGTGAGTAGAGAACTGTTTTCTTCTCCTGAGTCAACTGAAGTTTTGCAAAAATTACACCCAGTAGGCCCTACGTCTTATTCCATGGCCTCCCACACCTGAGTTTTTGCTTTAGCTGATTTTATAACTGCACTATGCTTGTCCTACCAGAAGTAATCTAAACACATAGTGAAATTTAGTGTCCACTATCTCATTCAGGGATTACCATTACTACAGGCAGCAACCACTTTGTAAGAAGAGCCTCATGCAGCTGCCACATTATTTCAGGTGTGGAACTGGCACTAGGCAAAGAAACAATGATTTTTTTATTTCCATAAAAACTGGGGTTCTGTTTGTGTCTGTGTTCATGCATGAGTTAGTCTGTATTATGATTGTAGGCCTATCTGTTCCTGTGTTCTGTGTGGAACTTCATGAAAAGGGGTTGAATATCACATCTCTGTCATTTGGCCTTTGGAGTAACATTACATCCAGTGAAAAGATCTTGTGTGCATTTGTGGTACGTTGGTATAAGTTCATGAGCAATGATCTGACAGCATATATAGTCCATCTCTCACTGTTCTGGGGTGACAATGTTAAGGACAGTGTAACAACCAAAAATTTGGTTTCCTGGTTAAAAGCAATACAATACTATAGAGGGTCACACCATGACCTGAGTCTGGTAGTTTGTTTAAAACTCATAAATTCATAAAAAGACACAATTTTGTATTGTTTAATAAATTGCTTTGTATCGAATTAGGAGGAATTACATGTACAAAGTTCTTTTTAAGTATTGCATGGGTGTTTTGTGAATTCAAATATATCTGCTGAATGTTATTCTCCTACAGGGCAAAGATGCTCTAAAAGAGCCTCATTTTAAACAAAGATATTTATTTTCTCTCAAACAGAAACCTTTGATATGATTGCCTTATCTTTGGCAAATTAAATCCATACATAAATGGGGTGAGCATAGGTTGAAAAATGAGGACATACATAGGCAAAATTATACGAACTTCATCTGGTACCTGAGAAACTAAAAACCTGAAGTCAATAGAGTAACAAATGCACCCGACACACAGGTTTGACACAGAGATGATCTGAGGGGTGCAAGTAGTCACAGCTTTCTGCTTGTTTTCTTTTGATGTTTTTTGACAAACTCTCAAAATCTTCAGGTAAGAAACTAAAATGAGACTGAAGGGTAAGAAAAAACTCAGAATGGCGAAGGATATGTCAGAAATAAAGCTTTGGATTGAAACTGAACATGAAAGTCTAATTATTAATTGGTGGTCACAATACACGCTGTGAATAATATTTCCACAAAACTTCAAACTGAAGATGAATGAATATGAGAAAATAAAACTAAGAAATGAAAAAACCCACACAAGCAGAATCATCAAAAACACTCTCTCTGTGTTCATAATCACATTATAGGTGAATGGATGACAGATTGAGATATATCTGTCATAGGCCATGGCTGCTAAACTACAAAGCTCAACAGAAGCACTTGTGTACAAAGAACACATCTGCAGAAAACACCATGGCACAGTCACCTCGTGGCTGTCTGAAAACATTTGTGAGAGCAAAAGAGGATACAGTGATGTGCTGCCATTTATTTCATTCACACATAAATTACACAGCAGTATATACATTGGCTCATGCAGTCTTCTGTCCACACGTATGACCAAAATAAGGACTGTGTTGGCCACACATATAGAGAGGTACCAGATCAGTATTATGATGAAATACAGGTATTTTAACTCTCCAACATTTCCATAAGCAGCCAGCACAAATGATACAGTCTCACTTGAGTTTCCCATTTTCTCCATAATATGTCACAGTGGATAAGATAGATCAGTAATAATGATATATTATATTCATTAGAAAGAAATACCAGACATCAATATGGCTGAACAACGTTTCTATGATACTGTTCAAATGCTGTTTTACACACACATGTTACCTGATTAAGACACGTTCCTTCTCAGCAGCTGTTGCACCTGTTGTACAATGTCCACATTAGCAATCAAAAACAAACAGCAAGTAGTTTTATACTTTAAAAGATTTAAGATTCAGTTACATAGATTCTTACATATTAGGAACACATAACATTAAACTCAGCTGCTTCCCTCCACACTGAACAAGACAACACTTTTATAGCTGCAACACAGAGGAGGGGGAGGAGGGCCAAACAGTGGCAGTCTTTTCTATTGACAGTCATGTCTGAATGTTTTGTTTGTTTTACATAAGATAAGACTGTAAAATTAGTACATCAACACATCAGTTATTAGAAGTCTTTGGTATTGTAGAGAAAGAAGATATATATCTTTTTTTTATTCTTAAGGGAAATTTAAAATTTCTCCATCGATGTTTTTAAGTAGCCCATAGCTTAATTTAAGCATCTTGTTGCTTTGTCGTCTTAATTTACACATTCAAATCCAGTTGTCATTTATGTTGTACTATTACCAAATGAACTCATTTGTCAAATATACAAGCCAACAAAACCACATAATTTAAGTTGAGATCTTGACACCACCAAAGTTGGTGTCTCCTGCACTTGAATCTTGGCAGATTCAAGTGCAGGAGATTAAAACAGGAGATTTAGTATTTACTGCTGTTTACACTTAGCTAGATTAATGCGATGGTGTTGTGTTTATTATGTTGCTCTCTTTTTTTGCTTGTTTTCTCTTCTTTTTCTCTCAACAGGTGATCCAGGAGTTTTTTTCTCTCTCTCTTTCTCTTTTTAAGTGCCCTTTCTCACTGTCCCTCTTCCCATCTGTTTTTCTTTTCCTTCATCTTTCTGTCTCCCTTTCCTATCCCCTAGTCATGTCTGTCCCGTCTGTAACAACTGAAAATAAAATAAAATAAATAATAACAACAAAGGTCGATCAAATGGACCAATACGGCAAGGCTGTGATGATCCACTTGGTAAAGTAAATCCATTGGGCATCGTTGCTGGTCTTCAGACAACAATTCTGATGGCTAAAGAACCAAATGGGACAGGCACAAAAAAGAAAAAAAAAGAATTATGAACATAAACAATAAAAATGTAGAGCCCTGGTGAAGTCCCACCAGGAACAAGTCACACATCTTGCGATCAGTGTTGTTGTGGCTAGTGCTAAGTGCATCAAATGGCTAGTAGCAATGGGACTGACACCTCAACAGGCAACAGCTACCTTACAACTACAGATGTGTGCAGCTCCCTCGACAATGGAGGTGAGAAACATAGTCAACTTAGATTTGATCTTCCCAGCCTCTTCATGGAGGAAAAATGAGACTACCTTCCTTCTTCGTAATGCTGGTTGACATTCTGCTAGATTTGGGAATTGAAGATCTCACAGGTTGGGGCCTTTGCCAGACACTCTCAGTGCACCCTCACTTAGACTGGTAGTCAAGACCGCCTAAACCGAGACCAAGACAATACCAAAACCAGAGGGTATTGAGAACAAGACAAGACCAAGACCAAGTTGAGAAGAGAACAAGACCGAGACCAAGTTGAGACAAGACCAAGACTGAGACAAAAAAGACTTTAAGTTTTGTGTGCTTTTGAGGACTTACATGATGGTACTGACTGGCTCCAAAGTCATCTGACAAAATAGCGAACACCTCCAACAACTGTCTAAAGAATGAGAAATATTTAACTGGTTTCAGTTATACTTTATATATAGATAAAATAGTAACAAACTGAAGATTATAAGCTTGAAATTACATCATGTCCCATTGTAGTAGTACTAGCCAAATTACACTGTATGATATCAATTTCCTTGAAATGGATTAGGCCTGTCAAAACAAAGTGATATGCAGATGTTATTCAAAAGTCAGTGGTCACATTTATTTAGTCAAACAACAATTTTAAGTAAAATTCAGTAATTAAACAATATAAAGACATGCGCACACCTCACATGAATCAGATGCAAACCACAAATATTACATACCAATGCAAATTGTGCATTAATAAGAATAAGAACAAGTGCTTAAAAGATTTTGACATCTTGACGTCTTCAGTGGCATGTGATTACAACACACTGCCAATGAAATTAAGCCTGTTGTTCAGTAGGGCAGGAACAATAGAACACAGACATTATGAACAAATAACAGATATCTCATGAACAAATTTATAATGAACAAACAGCATATTTTCAGAGAGGAGGGAGAGAAAACGGTTCACATTTTAAAACAGTGATTGATTGCACTTCAAGAAAACTAAAGATTGCAACATCTTATAACCTAGCTGTGCGCGGTGGGGTCTAGTTAGAATGCCTCCTCTACTAAAAACTCTCTCAACTGGGGCAGAAGAGGCAGGGACAGAGAGGACCTTCAAGGCAACACTGTGTAGACTTGGGAAACGCTCTTTGTTTTTTGACCAAAGGGTGAGTGCATCACATTCACAGTCATTTATGCTGTCTAGGTACTTGCTTATTTGTGCATCAGTGCTCGAGTCCTGACTTGTGCTGCAACCTAAATGCCTTGTAGCGTGAAAGAAGACGTTGTTTTAGGGGTGGCGCTGAGTCACTATCCGATAATTCTGTGTCTTCTTCTGTTGGTGCTGCAGGTGCATCTCTGTCTACCTCTGTGATCAAAAGGTCTGGAAAAGGGTGTATCCACACACACACACACACACACATACACACACACACACACACACACACACACACACACACACAAAGACAGGATTAGACGGGATGCTTCTAATGATGCTATAAAACCAAAGACAGTGATAATAAGTGCAACAACAACAATAATAATAAATAATAATTATTATACCTATACCTATTAATGACTTTTTAAGGTCATCTCTGAACCGCTTCAGTGCTGGTCCGGTTTCACCATTTTGGACATCTAAATCAATCCAGGTCAGTCCAAACTGGGGGTCGAGCATGGTGGCAAGGAAGTAGATGGCTACACAGCTCTTCTGGATCCTTTTTGTCCATGTAAATCTGCCTGAAAATTCCATAGAACCGTTTCTCTAAGGATCTTTTCAGTGCCCTGACTATAGGTATGACCTGGGGGGTTTGCACTTCTTTATAAGATGATTCTTCAAGTCCAGAACAGTGGGGACCACCATGCTAATAGTCACCTGATGATCACCTTCTGTAAGGTCTGTTGCCTCAGAAAAAGGCTCAAGCAAAGCACAAAGGTCTTTCAGCTGAGCCCACTCTCGGGCTGAAAACACTAAATTCTCTGTATCGCTGCACATTTCAGTGATGGCCCTGTGGTCAAGTGTGATCATAGCCTTTAACTGTCTGTAGGTGCTATTCCAGCGGGTGTTGTTTGCTGCTGGGATGGACTTATTGGAGCCAAAGTGTGCCTCAAACAAGTCTTTTTGGTTACTACTGCTGTGCAACAGGGTTGTAAACATGCTGGCTTTGGCAATGGCTCTAGCTATTGCCTTTACCTCTTTCATCCCATCACTGATTAAGAGTTGCAGCGAGTGGGCGAAGCAAGAAAGACATTCATCCGTTGACCATGGATCAGAATCTTCTGGATCCTCCCACATTGTTTCATCATCGAGGTCATCACTGCTGTCACCTTCAGGGTGCTCTACTTCTGGTATCCTGACTTTAAAGGCCCGCTTCATATTCGATGCATTATCCGGCAGAATGTAGCTTATTTTATGGCCAATGCCATACTCCTTAACTATGTTGTCAAATGCTGAGGCGATTCGTTCACTGTAGTGCTTCTCTGTGAAACACCTACAGTCAAGCAAAAATGATTGTAAACTGTAAGAGTCCTTGTTCTTGCAGGCAACATGAGCGGTAACTTCCAGGAAAGACCGAAGCCTCCGGTCAGACCAGAGGTCTGTTGTTATTGCTACATTTAGCTGGATTTCCTGGGCTTTGATTATGTCACCCTTCACTTTAGTGACAAACTGAGGTATCAACTTCTCTGTCAAGGTGGTCCTAGACACAGGAGTGTATTTGCTATCCAGGACATGCAGGAAGTGTCTAAAATGTGGATTCTCAACAATAGACAGGGGGAGAGACCATCCTACAATAAGGTCCTGGAGGATGGACTGGGTGATGGCCTGTTGCCTGGGTGAATTCGGGGAAAATAAATGGATGCTTGGAGCAAACAATGATAATTGAGGTTGTGTGGGATTGACCGCTATCACTGATGTTGCAGATCCTGCTTTGTATTCCAAGTACCTACAAAACAGGGAAATAGTAATCCGTAAGACAGTTTCTATTCAACCACAACAAACTACTGTATCTTACAAGCACAGTAATTTTAAATCTATCAATGAGGGCTAAGAGCCGTGCTTAGAGAGTGCTTTGTAGTGAATCGCTCACACCGAACGTGATAGACGCAAACAGAGCGTCAGGTTTACATGTAAAGTCAATGGGAAAGCGTGATGACACGCGATTGCGGGTCCCACGAACATTCGGAAGCAGATTTGCATCGCGAAAACGAGTGAAATGCGCATCAGTGTACCGCGTCTGGCGCGTTTGACTCGCGAATAAAACCACGCACGTCAGTTTTTGTGTTGCATTTTGTGCATACACGCATATCGCGTCAACCGCTCGAGGTGGAAAAATCTGAACTCCAGCGTCAATTCGCGCCGTGACAACCAATCAGGAGCCTGGTGACGTGGCTCTGACCTAGGTCAAAGGGGCAGATCCAGCCAAAGCCCTTCATTCTTCATTCAGCATGGAGGAAAGGCTTATCAGTGCGGTGGCTAACCATCCAGAGCTGTATGATGCTAGCTGCTACTTCTACCGAGACAGGAATGAAAAGGACCTAGCTTGGAGGCACATAAGTGAGGAAATCGGGCAACCTGGTAAGTTCATTCATTCTTCTTTTGAATTTTCAGACTGACCCAATGAAGCCGCGCAAAAGCTAGCAAGCCCGCCTACTGTCCCGCTATTTTCCCACTGATGTACAAATACCTTTCGGCTAACAAGATAATGTGTTTATTCAGAGGACATCTGCAGGAAAAAGTGGAAGCGCCTCAGGGACACGTATAAGAAGGAGAAGAGGACAGAGAAGGAGAAGAGGAGTGGGTCTGCAGCAGGATCGGGGAAGCGATGGAAGTTCTTCGCGGTCATGGGGTTTCTGGACCCCTTCCTCACCCCGCGGGAGACTAGCGGCAATATGGTGCGGACCGTGGAGAACTTCCCCCCCGAGGACCAGGGACAGCCCTGAGAGGCAGCAGGGGAGTGTCAGTCAGAAGGTATGTTTACAATGAATTAATGTAGGCAGTTAATTTATGCGTGTTGTCATATAGGAATATATTTTGTTTATTAATAAACAGTATACAGTGGTCCCGCTGTTCATCCGTCACTACTTCGCCTTTTCGCTGTTTTTTTTTATTGCACCATACAGCTTTCAACAATGCGCATTGAATTCTGCAGCCTGATTGACAAATCTCCTCCTTGTCGTGTCTCCTGCGCTTTCCAAACTTATCATGTTTGGTTTTGATAACCATCACGTCCAATAGAAAAAACAGCACAGAAACACTCATAACTATGACCCTCATTCGGAAATACACACCTGCGCCGGGAGGGAAAAAGGCGCACAAAAGTGGCGCCGCAGACGGAGAAAAAGCGCGGCATAATAATACTTATACGTTTTAAAATTGACAAAGGTTTGCACTTTGAGAATCAACTTGTGAGAACTGTGACTACTGTTCATGTGCTGCAATACATGAGGGACCACTGTATATAATTTCTCTATGACTATTGTTTTCAACCTGTTAACATTTAATATTGTCTTGATAGAGCCAACTGATTCTGCAGCAGAGCCATCCCCTGTTGCTTCTCCTGGCTCCCCAGTCCCTGGTCCCTCCACTCCTGCTGCTGCAACCACAGGTATGTACATCAAGCACTGATAGCTTTTTACTCACTTGGATTCCCCTGTGATTACCTTTACTAAATATCTACAACCAATCTGTTTATATCCTGTTTTTTTTTTTTTTCAATTTTGAAAATGAAAATCTAGTAGCAGCCTTCTCATTACTTTGTGTTGTTTTGTGCTGTGTTTTACAGGCCCACAGATGAGGACAGTTCAAAGGCGGACGAGGGACGGGTCCCAGGACGGTCCAACAGCGGTGAAGCTGGCCATCCTGGAGTCCCTGAAGAGGCCACACCGGTCTCCAACGGAGCATTTCCTCCTCGCCCTTGTTCCTGCTCTGGAGAGCATGCCGCCTCAGACATGAGAATTCGTGAAATTTCAAATGTATGAATTAGTTTTTGAAAACAGCACAGCTGTGTTAAATTTGGAAACATTAGACCCTAATGATCAGTAGTTTTCTGATGAGGCAGCAGGCTCTCCAGGGCAGAAACAATGTTGTTATTTTTCCCCTCCTTCTCCCTGAGGCTCTTCCACTCCAAGCTGGGTCCTTTTTATTCCTTTATCTCTGTCAATAGTTAAATTTTATATATTTATGTTCAATGTTTTTGTTAGTGAATTTTAAAATTTTTCCAATAAACATTTGTAATGACTAATGTCTCTGTTCTACTACACAGCAAATATTGGCACCCAACTTGACACATGTAGAATTGATTTCATATTATACTAATGACAAAATATACTAATACAGTGGGTTGCAAAAGTTTGGGCAACCTTGTTAAAAGTCATTATTTTCCTGTACAAATCGTTGGTTGTTACAATAAAAAATGTCAGTTAAATATATCATATAGGAGACACACACAGTGATATTTGAGAAGTGAAATGAAGTTCACTGGATTTACAGAAAGTGTGCAATAATTGTTTAAACAAAATGAAGCAGGTGCATAAATTGGCAACACACAAAAAAAAGAAATTAAATAAATATTTAGTTTATATCAATGTGTGTGCCTCCTATATGATATATGTAACTGACATTTTTTATTGTAACAGCGATTCATACAGGAAAATAATGACTATTAATAAGGTTGCCCAAACTTTTGCATCCCACTGTATATAGGAACATAGTGAAGACAAGTTATTTAAGAGAATAAAGAGAGGTTAGTTTATTTTGGAGTAGAGCTCCATTTATTAAGAAAATTTTAAAAAGGCAGGAACACTCTTTAGAGGTTTGTGGGTGGCTCTTAAAAGAGCCGTTGTGGGGAAGTCGCTCGGACTACAAACAGGCTATTCCTTTGGTTGCCAAGACACTGCTCCCTCCGCCAAGAAGTGGGCCATGAACTTCTCCCTCACCAGGGCAGCCTCTCTGGAGGAGTTGTTTGCTGCTACATGACCCAGGCCTTGCAACGGCTCTACCACAGCAGGTGCCACACCCCTCACAGCAGGTGCCCCTCTCTCGTCCAAACAGCGAAGAACATTTTGGAGAACACACGTTGCCTTCACACACTTCTCCGCAATTTCAGGACGGAGCTCCATGGAGCGCCGATACAACTTCCACTGTGAGGAGTGGATACCGAAGGCACCCTCCACTATCAGCCAGACCCTGGAAAGGCGATAGTTAAAGATCCTCTTCTCTAATGGGACGAGGCGTCCAGGGAAAGGCCTCATGAGCTCCCGCCGTAGCGGGAACGCTTCATCAGCCACAAAGACATGGGGCTGGGCTCCACGGTGTTCTCCACCAGGTAGAGGCTGGTCAGGAGGCAGATGGAGAGTCCCAGCCCGAAGAGGCTGACCAAAGGTGGAGTTGGCCAGAATACCACCATCGCTGGTCCTCCCATACCCCCCAACATCAATAACACGGAAACGATACCTTGCATCCACAACCGCAAGGAGAACAATGGAAAAAGTTCCCTTGTAGTTGTGGAACATGGATCCTGAGTTGGGGGGTGCCTTCGTCTAGACGTGCTTCCCATCCAGAGCTCCACAGCAGAGAGGGAAGTTCCAGCGCTCCTGGAATCCCTCTGCAATGGACCACCAGTCTGCAGTTGAAGGCACAGCCATGAAATCATCCACTAGACAGTCCCAGATGGCCGTTGCTACCTGCGGGATGATCTGGCTCACCGTGGACACACCAACTCGAAAACTGAATGCGATGGTCCTGAAGGAGTCCCCGGTGGCAAGGAACCTGGACAAAATTGTTTAAAATTAGTATTATATGTACTGCAGTTACAAAATACATTATTCAAATTCCAAAACACTTTTGTGATGTCAGATTTAAATTACAAAACATAAATCTTACATAAAACATTTTGTAATTATAAGGATAATTACATAATATATATTAGATATGACAGTCTGCGGGGATTATATACAAATATTCAACTATACCAGAATTAAACCAGGTCTAAATAAAAAAAGGAGTGAGTATCACAACAAAGATTAACCCACAGTGGTCCTCATACCACAGTTTGATATCAGCAAACACAGACAGCATACATTGATATGACACCACAGCCATGCTATCATTGCAAACTCTGATAACAGCATAAATCGAATTAAATCGGGACTTGATGAGACCTTTTGAGTATCACTAGAAATATTATAAACAGTCGTCTCCATACCACAGTTTGCTATCAGTAAACATCGACAGCATTCACTGTTAGCATATCGCATACATGTTAGCAGTGTGTAAATGGATAGTTTAGCATATATTAGCACAGGTATCAATAAACGACTACCGTATTAAACACTTTTACTAACCACAGGCAGATGGACAGGCACTCTGCAGGTGGGATTGAGCACCTGTAGTTGGTGTCCAGGCGGGCGATTCTGGGACCGACGCGGGACAGCAGGTCCTCAAACTGGGCGAGGGAAAGATGGTGGTATCGCTGAAATCGGCCGTCATCCAGCCGCAGCTCCTGGAGCAAATGGTGAAACTCACCAAACTGCTCACGCCTCTGGAGGACCTGATGGACCCAGGTACGGTGAGGACGTCTTTTACGCCGCTGCTCTGCTCTCCACAGTAAATATAGAAGGGAGACTCTCTCTTCAAGTGCTAGCTTGACAGCTGCCATCTTGCAAAGATACCATCTGGCACAACTTCCTCCCACATTTCCGGTTCACACGCGTCAAAATTGCATATTTTGACGCACGATTGATTTGTGTTGGACACACGTCGAGGTGCGAATGTGCACGCATCAAATTAGGGGCGTCTGGTGCGTTTTCGTTCACGTCTATCGCGTTCGGTGTGAACACACCGTTAGAGCTAAAGCTTTGGTGCATGACATATTATCGAACGTTACGTTGTGTGTCATGGACACTGTTGACTCCAAATCTCCTGACCACTATGTTGATCTGAGACAGCAAGACCGAGACAACGAGACCAAGACAAGAGCGAGACCAAAGTCTGTAGAGACCAAGACAAGACCAAGACCAAAGTCCGTCGAGACCAAGACAAGACCAAGACCAAGACCGGTCTCGAGACATCCAACTCTACCCTCACTATACATCTGTGCCCCTCTGCACTCCAGTCATCTTTTGAACATCTTTGATTTTATTTTGGCCAAAATGCTGGACAATCCTGTGCTATCGAATACACTGATTTGTGCCAACCCAGGTGTATAATTTTGCAGGATTTCATTGGAAAAAAAAAATCTAGAGACCAGGAGATTATGGATTTGTACCTTGCCAAGGTGGGGTCATTTTTTGCCGGGGAGAGCAAAACATGACTATCATCGAAGTACATTTATACCTAGAGTGGATATTTGATCAAAGTTTCAACTTTGTCATTTTTGATTAAGGTGTTGCTGTGTGTGTCTGTTTCATGACATTGTCAAAAAAATTATGAGAAATGTTCAAATTGTAATAATGCAAAGGCGAGCCAAAATGTTGTCAACATGTATTCGAAAAACATTTTAATCGAAGGTATCAGTATTCCCTTCCGTTAGCTTTACCATTAATAATGTTAAGTATGGCGATCCTGGCCTGGCTGGGCCTCTCTGGTGGCTGATGAGAGAGGAGGATCGGTTGCTGGATGCCAGTGTGCTGGAGCATTTTTTGGCATTACTTCCTGGTGAGACAGCAGAATGGTTATGCTGCCATCAGGTAGCAATGTAGTGATACTTTAAATTAAGTATAAGGGCAAAACACAGACTAAAAGCTGTGGTTAGTTTCTGTTTGATGCCAACCTTTATTCTAGGGAGACATATGCCCAGGTTGAGTAGATTAATGAAGCATGCGTGGGGATGCATTAATGATCAGTACATGACATGTAGTGTCTCTGCTGCGGTAGGTGGCCTCACTCCGTTCTTCCTTGAGTTGCTGTTCAGCAAGAAGTCGCTGAGTTGTTGCTTCTAATTCCATTGCAGTTACCATTTTAAAAGGTGGTATTCAGAATACAGTTACTTTGTTCAAATAAACAGATCATTCCACGCCGGTGAAACCCCAAACTGTTGTTAGAATTTATTTAATATTACTTTCTACGCCAGGATCCTTTTCTACTTAGCTGACGGCTGGGGTGAGTCTAGCAAAGTTATGCCAGGGGGGGCTAGATAGGGCATTAACAGGGAAAGGGGGGCACAAAGATATACTTTTCTTTCTTAATCTCATTTAAAATGTCTAGCTTTTAATAAATAATTATCTGAATCCTACACCCAAAGTTTTAATCTGATGTAAAATGTATTGAAGTCCGCTACTGTATAGTAACTATTAAGTCTAATATACCCTAGTAAGCAGTGGTCTCTAATAATAACCACTGCAGCCAAAAAGAGTGCCCAACAAGCCCACTTGTGTGTAAGCTATTAATACTCGACTGTACACTGTGTTCGTGTTTTCCTCTAAAGCAATAAGTTCCGTCGAAGCCGCCTTTCAACACCTCTCTCTGTCTCTCGCCAGCAAAGTTGACCCAGACAACAAAGTAAAGCTAGTTTTCGGTTACGAACCCTAAATGGAACCTGACGTATTAGCCAGATGTCCCTTTTGTCAGGGTCTTACGGTTCCCCCGACTGGTGTATTGCACTAAGCCTAGTAGTATTTGCGGACCGTTCATGTTGAAAAGTGTTGCCTGCCTCTTTCTCCAACTGTGACAGAATACTCCAGCCAGCCATGGACCCAGCGGACTCAAACCCTGTCCAGCGTGCACTCTCAGTTCAGGTGACGTTTTGAAACGCCACGAAAAGATGATGAGACATTTTGTTAAGGAACAGACGGCATTACGACAGGTGGTATCGGACCTTCAAGGTATGTTACTCACTGCACCCCGTACTTCTGCTAAGGCTCCACCGTCTAATCCGTCGCTAAATGCGGCCGCTGCCTGCCCATTACCTCCCTCGCCACCATCACCTAGGCAAGAACACATGTTGCCAGTCCCAGAGAAGTTTGACGGAGATCTGGCTAAGAGCAGAGGGTTTAATTTTCAGGCAGCAGACACAAGCTTATGGCTCTGATTGCTCAAAAATGAGTCGCTAGCCCATGCATTGGGTCTACCCATTGTCTCCCTCTCTGAAGCTCTCCAAGTTTGTGCTCTTGATGGCAGCCCTCTAACTACTGTTACTCATCGCACTCAGAAAATTACGCCCACTCGGAGCTATTAAATTCAGTTCTTTGCATTCTTTTGGCGGCGAAGAAAGACACAAGCTCAAAGTGGTCTAACTCAAAAATGATCTTTATTTTACATTTTCCGGAAAATGGAGACTGAGCACAGAGACACCAGCTCAAGTCTGAAACAGCAGCAGGCAGCCTGATTATTTATATACTTCCTCTAGACATCACGCACACTTTAAGTTTCGATCAAACACTCACTTAGTTTCACTTTCTGCCTGCACCTCATATGCTCTGCAAAAGCATGCAGTTTCTTGTCAGCCTGCGACCTAGTTTACACTCAAAGCTGGCCCTCTCTTATACATATAACAATATAATCAGCAAATAAGCACTAAGAATATATATTAAATACATGACAGAGCGTATTAAGCTTTTTCTCTTTAAATCACCTGATACACCCTTGGTGCTAGGCTATTCTTGGCTTCAACTACACAACCCCCAGATCGACTGGGCTAGGAAGAGCATCACCAGGTGGAGCAGTCATTGCCATGGACCACGTTTGCGCTCCGCCACTCCGAGTACGGCTGTCACCAGCACTGCAGAGTCTGTTGCCCCCCCGATTTGTCGGCAGTCCTTCCCGAGTATCATGATTTGGCTCAGGTATTCAGCAAAGAGAAAGCCTCCTCTCTCCCGCCCCACCAGCCATACGACTGAGTGATTGATCTGATCCCCAGCGCCCTCCTTACCCACTAATCGGCTTTACAACATTTCCAAGCCTGAGCGGGAATCCATGGAATGTTACATTACTGATTTGCTGGCGGCCGGTATAATTCGACCCTCCACGTCACCCTTGGGTGTGGGGTTCTTCTTTGTCAAGAAGAAGGAAGGATAAGATGCTTCAGCCTTGCATTGATTTTCAGGGGCTGAATAAGATCACTATAAAGAACAAATATCTCTTACCTTTGCTTGTGTCTGCCTTTGAACTCCTCCAGGATGCCACGATCTTTTCTAAGCTTGACCTCCATAATGCTTACCACCTGGTGCAGATCCACGAGGGTGATGAATGGATGACGGCGTTTAACACCCATCTTGGGCATTTTGAATATCTCGTGACCCTTTGGTCTCACCAATGCCCCTGCCGTTTTCCAAGCCTTGATTAATGATGTATTGTGGGACCTCATTAACCACTGTGCTTTTGTTTACTTAAATGACATCCTCGTTTTCTCACGGAACCGGGCGGAACATGAGAAGCATGTGAGGCTTGTGCTGATGTGCCTGCTGGAGAATCCCCATTTGTTAAGGTAGAGAAGTGCAAGTTTCATGTACCAACTGTTTCGTTCCTTGGGCTCATTGTCGAGCAGGGGCGGCTAGGCGCAGATCCAGCAAAGATCAAGGCAGTTTTTGAGTGGCAAGAACCCAAGACCCGCAAGGAGTTGTAGAAATTCCCGGGATTAGCTAAGTTTTACAGGCGCTTTATTTGCAATTTCAGCAAGATCACCTTGCCATTGATTAACCTCATCTCTCCCAAGTTGCCGTTTCAGTGGTCTCCGGGTGCCGGGGGTGCCGATGGTCTGGGCCAATTCCCTTGCCTGCTCGCGGAGTGGGGAGTAGGTTCAGCTGGATGGCTCCTTGGTCTCAGGCGGGCGATGAGGGTATGTGGCGGAGGGTGTTCTGCGATGGTGAGATGGACTCACGTGCACGGCATCTACAATCACGCCTCACCGGCTTTGGTGTAATTGTTTTTGGTGGTGATGTGTACGGCTGGCAGCAGAAGAGCTGCAGCCATTGAATGTATGTGTTTAAACAAATTATGCTTCGAAGTATGAAAATGCCATCGGGTCTGCCGTGGTGGTTTAGTTATCAACTTTTTAAAAAATTATTTATTTATATATATATTTTTTAGAAATATCTTAAAGTTCACGCAAACCAGTAAACAAATTAAAACGGAACAAGTACTGTTGAGAAACTATAATACAAAAATTACAATTAAAATTCTCAACAACAAAAACAATTAGTGAAAATATAAATAAAATGTTAACAACTTAACAACCCCCAAAACATCTAAATCACGTCACGTGACACAGCGCAACAAGAGGGGGGAGGGGGAGCAAAGTGTGCCTACTCTGTACTGACACAAGAGTGGCGAGTCCAGCGACCTGGCTGTTTCGTCTTCGCCGAAAGCACAGCATTGCAGACAAGAGGGGAACATCAAGTAAAGAATCTATCTCACCAGGCTAGTATCAATCTGATACCGATGCTGACTTGGTATCGATACAATGGATAATTGGATCGATCCGCCCACCACTAATAAAAAAACTAAAAGGCAGGAACTAACCAAGACAAAACTGGGAAAACTAAGTACTAAACTAAACACACGAACCCTGGAAACAACAAACATGGAAAAGTGAAGACCTAGAAACATGGAGGCTTGGAAACATGGCATGAACACAACAGATGACCTGACAAAGAGTGAATGACAACAAACCTCACAAGTACACACGAGGGTGATGAGAGAAGGGGGAACATATGGGAAACACAGCTGATACAATTGAACATGACACCAAAGGGGAAGCAGAACTAAAGACACTGAACATGAAACATGAGACTGTCAAAATAAAACAGGAAGCACAGACGCAGACCTAAGACTCACGGGCAAGACACAACAGCAGGGATAAACAGGGAGGCAAACTGGCAAATGAGATGAACTACAAGAAGAGCAACATGGGAACAGGTAAGGGAGACTGAGCACAGAGAAATTACTTAGAGAGTGAAGGAACACGGAAAGAGAGGGAGCGAGAAGGCACACGAGGCAGATGCGTACCCACGGGAGGAGAAACACAGAGGACACGATAAATTCACATGGGCATGGAGGGGGAGGGGGGAGGAGGGACCTCAGGGAATAAATCATGACAAAGGGAAACCAAAAAACATTTTAACTGAGAAAATGCTTGTTTTACTCCCTTTATCTAGCTCAAAGTTTCTTGATTATCTGTACTCTTGGATGAAGAGAGTAGCTGAACTGTCACCTGATCACCACCTGGCAGTGATTAGGATCAGGTAAAGGGAGAGGATGCTGGAAAGACCTGGTGCACCTAAACATAGTGAGGTTGTGCTGGGAACACCTGGCAGAAGCACCAGTCCGTGACAGCTTCGACTTCCAACTCCAGCAGAACTTCAACAGTTTTCCAAGGAAAGCTGATGACATTGAGTCACAGTGGACCATATTCTACTCATCCAGTGTTCAAGTAGCTGCACAAAATTGTGGCTGCAAGGTAGTTTCTGCCTGTAGTGGTGTTAATCTCTGAACCAGATGTGGACACTGAATCGAGCATGTTAGACTTCTGAGGCAGCAGAATGTTTCTGGCAGGCCAAGCAGTGTGCAGTTCTAACATGAGCTAAATCAAAAACGTAGGGCTGGGAGGAGTTTGGTGTGGCCATGGAAGAAGACTTTGGTTTCAACTGGGCTCAAATTAGTATTACACACCTCCATTGTTGAAGCTACAGCTTCCATCTGTGGCTGTAAGGTTGTTGCTGGTTGGTGTCTATTGTGCTATAAACAGCTCATCGTTTGTGTCAGCTCGACACAATCTCATATTTCCTAAAATGTCAAAGAAAGGAATTACCTTCATTATCCCCTACCAGTATAATTTCACTGATCAGGTAACACCACGAATAAAGCATTTATGACAAGACATATTTTTTGACATTTTTTTTCTTTGGGGGATTGTCAGGTTCTATTGTCCAGTTCACTACTTTCTGTGTAAGAGCCACTCGTAAAATTTGGAGATCAAGAAAAGTGTTGGCTGAACAGTCGGTCCACTGTTTGATGATGTGCTGTCTGCAGGTTGGTCAAATCCTCTCCGTATGGCCAGAATTGAGTGACACAGTGGAGCAGATTTGCCCACAAGTCAGTAGATCCATTCCACTGTATCACAGTGTCTGTTGCTATCTTGGTATCTTAATTTAAAGTAAGTGGCACCCGACCAGCACCATACTCTATGTGAGTAGAGAACTGTTTTCTTCTCCTGAGTCAACTTAAGTTTTGCAAGACTTACACCCATTAGGCCCTACGTCCTATTCCATGGCCTCCCACACCTGAGTCTTTGCTTTAGCTGATTTTATAACTGCACTATGCTTGTCCTACCAAAACTAATCTAAACATATAGAGAAATTTAGTGTCTACTATCTCATTCAGGGATTACCATTACTACAGGCAGCAACCACTTTGGAACTAGAGTCTCATGCAGCTGCCACATTATTGCTGGTATGGAACTTGCACTAGGCAAAGAAATCCAGTTGTTTGATTTTCTTGTTACAAAATAACTGGGGTTCTGTTTGTGTGTGTGTTCATGCATGAGTTAGTCTGTATTATGATTGTAGGCCTATGTGTTCCTGTGTTCTGTGTGGAACTTCATGAAAAGGGATTGAATATCACATCTCTCTTCTTTGGCCTTTGGAGTAACATTACATCCAGTGAAAAGATCTTGTGTGCATTTGTGGTACGTTGGTATAAGTTCATGAGCAATGATCTGACAGCATATATATTCCATCTCTCACTGTTCTGGGGTGACAATGTTAAGGACAGTGTAACAACTAAAAATTTGGTTTCCTGGTTAAGAGCAATACAATACTATAGAGGGTTACACTGTGACCTGAGCCTGGTAGTTTATTTAAAATAAATTCAAAAAAAGACACAATTTTGGATTGTTTAATAAATTGCTTAGTTTAGAATTACATGTTGCAAAGTAGCTTTTGGAATTTTTTTTTAAAGTATTGCATGTTTTTTAAAATTCAAATATATCTGCTGAATGTTATTCTCCTACAGAGCAAAGATGCTCTAAAAGAGCCTCATTTTAAACAAAGATATTTATTTTCTCTCAAACAGAAACCTTTGATATGATTGCCTTATCTTTGGCAAATTAAATCCATACATAAATGGGGTGAGCACAGGTTGAAAAATGAGGAGATACATAGGCAAAATTATACGAACTTCATCTGGTACCTGAGAAACTAAAAATCTGAAGTCAATAAAGTAACAAATGCACCCGACACACAGGTTTGACACAGAGACGATCTGAGGGGTGCAAGTAGTCACAGCTTTCTGCTTGTTTTCTTTTGATGTTTTTCGACAAACTCTCAAAATCTTCAGGTAAGAAACTAAAATGAGACTGAAGGGTATGAAAACACTCACAATGGCGAAGGATATGTCAGAAATAAAGCTTTGGATTGGAACAGAACATGAAAGTCTAATTATTAATTGGTGGTCACAATACGCGTTGTGAATTATATTTCCACAAAACTTCAAACTGAAGATGAATGAATATGAGAAAATACAACTAAGAAATGAATACACCCACACAAGCAGAATCATCAAAAACACTCTCTCTGTGTTCATAATCACATTATAGGTGAATGGATTACAGATTGAGATATATCTGTCATAGGCCATGGCTGCTAAACTACAAAGCTCAACCGAAGCACTTGTGTACAAACAACACATCTGCAGAAAACACCACGACAAAGTCACCTCATGACTGTCTGAAAACATCTGTGAGAGCAAAAGAGGATACAGTGATGTGCTGCCATTTATTTCACTCACACATAAATTACAAAGTAGTATATACATTGGCTCGTGTAGTCTTCTGTCCACACGTATGATCACAATAAGAACTGTGTTGGCCACACATATAGAGAAATACCAGACCAGTATTATAATAAAATAAAGGTGTTTTAACTCTCCCACATTTCCATAAGCAGCCAGCACAAATGATACAGTCTCACTTGAGTTTCCCATTTTCTCCATAATATGACAGAGTGAATAAGATAGTCAGTAATAATTATATGTTATATTCATTAGATATATAGAATAGAAATACCAGACATCAATATAGCTGAGCAACGCTTCTATGATACCGTTCAAATGCTGTTTTACACACACACGTTACCTGATTATGGCACGTTCCTTCTCAGCAGCTTTTGCACCTGTTGTACAATGTCCACATTAGCAATCAAAAACAAACAGCAAATAGTTTTATACTTTAAAACATTTAAGATTTAATTACACAGATTCTTACATATTAAGAACACATAACATTAAACTCGGCTGCTTCCTTCCAGGTTGAAGGCAAAAATAAGCTTCTGCTAACATTTATAGCTGCAACACAGAGGAGGGGGAGATCCAATTAACGGCATTCTTTTCTTTTGAAAGTTATTTCTCACTCTTTTGTTTGTTTTAAATAAGATACATTTTAACTTTATTACATCAAAGAAATGAAGATACCTTTTTCTTGTGCTTAAGGGAAATTTAAAATTTCACCATAAATTCTTTTTGAACAGTCCAACAGTCTAATTTTACGTTGTACTATGGCCCACTGAACTCAACTGTCAAATATACAAGCCAACAAAACCATATCATTTAAGTTGAGATCCTGACACCATCAAAGTCAAATTGAATATCTCAAAGGTTGGGGCCTTTACCAGACACTTCCAGTGCACCCTCCCTATACATCTGTGCCCCTCTGCATTCCAGTTGTCTTTAAAACATGTTTGAGTTTAATTTAGGTAAAAATGCTGGACAGTTCTGGAGCTATCAAATACACTTATTTTTGCCAACCCAGGTGTATAATTTTGCATGATTTTATTAGAAAAAGAAAATCCAGAGATTTGTACCTTCTCAAAGTAGAGTCATTCTTTGCCATAGTAGCCAGAGCAAAACTGACAATCATCACAGTACACCTATGCTTACAGTGTATATTTCATCAAAGTTTCAATTTACTTTGTCATTTTTGATTAAGTTGTTGCTGTGTGTTTAAAAAAAACGTTTTATGACATTGTCAAAAAATTATAATAAATGTAGAAATTGTAAATTGCTAAAGTGAGCCAAAATGTTGTCAACATGTAGTAGAAAAACACTTATTAAAAGATAACAGTAGTCCCCTCTGTTAATCACTGGGGGGGACCCCTATAAGCACAACATCAAGAGAACAGTTTAACCTGCCCAGGATAGAGTTACCAGGGCCCCTCACTGGAACCTGGCCTGGGGAGGGTGCCTTAGCCTTAGCTCTGTCACCAGGTGTAGCCTGAAGAAGGACATGGGATCACCCTCCTGTAGGCCCACCACCACGATGCACCATAGGTATCAGTTGTTCTGCATGCCAGGTGGCAGCTAAGGATAGCTGGGTTTGTTCCCTGTGCCTTTGAACTGTCATTCAGGTCGGGGACAACCTGTTCCTTGACATAGAGTACCTGGCCTTCTTTGAGTCCCTGGGTGAAGTCCTTGAGTGCGCTTCACCTGGTGAATCTGTTGTCCAACTGGGAGATTTCAATGTTCATATCGGCAAAGACAGTGTGACTTTGGAAGGGTGTGACTGGGAGAAACAGCCTGCCCGACCTGAACCTGAACTGTGTTCTGCTCATGGACTTATGTGCAAACCACCATTTGTCCATAGGGTGCATGTGGCACCAGGACACCCTAGTATACTGTTGAGGAAGTGGGCCCGTGTAGTTAAAGGGGTACAAGTAGACAGTGCTCCTGATTTAGTGGTCCCCTCAAAATTTAGAGAGCTTGTGTTGAGCATGTCACATAGTGGCATTGCTGCCATGTTGTCCATTGCCAAAGAGCAAAGCTGAGAATAATTGCAAGCTGAATGTAATGTGCTACTTACTATCTTGCAGCATTTCCCTTGTCCTCAATTAAAACTTAGTGATGAAATCTCTTACCACTTTCACATCACATCTGTTGTTCCAAAGGTAATGTACACTGACCAATGAAATAATTTCATGTCACAGATTTTTGCCAAGTTAGTAAAGCAGCCTGGGGCCGAACATCAGTTGTTAAGTGTGTGTGTGTGTGTGTGTGTGTGTGTGTGTGTGAAGACACTGAAATCAGTTGCTTTATGTTTTTGCACCAGACAACAGAGACTGTATTTTACTGAGCAAAGACATTTATTTTCTCAGAAACAGAAAACTTTTACATGATTGCCGTATTTTTGGCAAATTAAATCCATACAGAAATGGGGTGAGCATTGGTTGACAAATGAGGAGATATATAGCCAAGATTGTACGGACTTCATCTGGTACCAGAGAAACTAAAAACCTGAAGTCAATAGAGTAACAAATACACCCGACAAACAGGTTTGACAGAGAGACGATCTGAGGGGTGCAAGTAGTCACAGCTTTCTGCTTGTTTTCTTTTGATGTTTTTCGACAAACTCTCAAAATTTTCACATAAGAGACTGAAATGAGACTGAAAGGTATGAAAAAACTCATTATTACAAAGAATATGATAGATATAGAGCCTTGGACTGAAGCTGAACATGAAAGTTTAATTATTAATTTGTGGTCACAATACACATTGTCAACAATATTTCCACAAAACTTCAAACTGAAGATGAATGAAAATGAGAGTATGAAAATAAGAAATGAAAAAACCCACACAAGCAGAATGATCTTAAGCACTCTCTCTGTATTCATAATGACATTATAGCGTAATGGATGACAGATTGAGACATATCTGTCATAGGCCATGGCTGCTAAACTCCAAAACTCAGCAGGTGCACCTGTGTACAAAGAACACATCTGCAGAAAACACCACGGCAGGGTCACCTCATGACTGTCTGAAAACATCTGTGAGAGCAAAAGAGGATACAGCGATGTGCTGGCATTTATTTCATTCACGCATAAATTGCTGAGCAGTATATACATTGGCTCATGTAGCCTTCTGTCCACATGTATGACCACAATAAGAAATGTGTTGGCCACACATATAGAGAGGTACCAAAACAATATTATGATAAAATATAGGTATTTAAAAGCTCCAACATTTCCATAAGCAGACAGCACAAATGACACAATCTCACTTGAGTTTCCCATTTTCTGCTTAATTTGAGACAATGAACAAAATAAATAATAATGATATTAGTGGTTCTTTAAGATATAAATCCAAGTATAAGATCCCATTCCTTAAGCAAAGTCTCTATTATATTATTTAAATGCTATTTTACAAACAACTATGTCATTATGACATATTCGTTCTCAGCAGCACCTGTGACAAAATGTGCACATGAGAAGTGAAATGATAAGCAATAAACAGATTTATATAACGTTCAAGACTCAATCCGAGAAATTAATTTGAACTGAAGAACAAATTACATTATAACACAACATTATACTCATTATACTCCCTTCCAGCTCAATGAGACAAAAGCCTCTGCGAACATTTATAGCACCAGGACAGAGGAGAAGAAATGGAGTGGGTGGGTCAAGGTTGGAGGCAATGGCAGACGTTCCTTTGTTTTTTCTTTGTCTGTTTCTGACATTTTTGTTTGTTTTCAGTATGCTGCATTATAAAATTACAACATCAACAAATAGTTTTCATCAGTTAACATAGTTTTCCAGAACTGTAGAGGAAAATAACTTTTGTGTGGTTGTGAACGGAAAGTCAAATGTCTCTACATGTCTCTACCCCAAATGTTTGTTATGTGGTTCAAAATGGAATTTGAATCTACAGATACTTACTTTTGGAGTGGTAAAATATATCATATTCATCGTTTGTATAAAAATTAAAATCAATGTTTTTGAAGTTCAAACACATTGCAAAATCTAAAGAAAAAAGCAGAATACAATCATTTGCAAATCTCATGAACTCAAGTTAGTTTATTACGTATTCAGGTTGTGTATCATGTTTTTAAAAATGTTATTTAGTAACTAATTACCCTTGAAAATAAGTAATCAGTAAAGTAACGGGATTACTTTTTTGGAGAAGTAAACAGTAATTTTTCAAGTAAGTTGACCGATACTGGTAGCATCCCTTTTTACTTTTAACAACAGTCTCTAAATGTCTGGAAGCTGATGAGACTAACTGCTGGATTTTTGGGAGAGGAATGTTGTCCCATCCTTGTCTGATTTAGGATTTTAGCTGCTCAACATCCCTGGCCTTCCCTGAAAATGACATCATCCTTATGGGACATTTCATTGTTCTAAAAGCTTAATGAAGCTTTATCATTAATAATGTTAATGAAGCAATGTGTGGGGATGCATTAAAAACCAGTGCATGACATGTAGTGTCTGCGCTGCATTCACACTCTGTTCTCCCGTTGAGTTGCTGTTCAACAGGATGCCACTGAGTTGTTGGTCCTAATTAAAGGAAACTGGGAGGAAGATCCAACCCAGAGGAAGAACAAAATTCAATACATTCTGGACCTGAGAGCAAAGCTACACATGTTGGGTGGTTTATCATAAGAGAATTTGCTCCAGTCCCAGAAACGTCAGCACTGCATGTTGTCACAATCTGAAATTTCAGATCATGTGGAGAGAGGAAGAACCAAATGCAGATACTTCAATCGTGGGCGAAGTGGAACAGAAGGTGAGCTGTTTATTACAGTCTGATAATCGACATACAAACCAAAAGGCAGGAACTAACTAAGACAAAACTGGGGCGACAAAACACACATCAGGAACCCCAGGGAATAAATCATGACAAAGGCACCTGCACAAAATTGTGGATGCAAGGTAGTTTCTGCCTGTAGTGGTGGTAATCTCCAAATCAGATGGTGGACACTGAATTGAGTCTGTTAGACTCCTGAGGCAGCTGACAGTTTCTGGCAGGGGGAATACGCTACACCCAGTGCTCTCACTCTATTGGGGTGAATTTGCCCTCAAGCCAGAGATCCATCCCAAAGTATCACAGATTCTTTTTGCTATCTTGGTATCTTAAATTAAAGTAAGTGGCACCTTTTGTGAGTAGAGGACTGCATTTTTCTCCTGAGTAAATGGAAGATTTGCAATAATTGTACCTAGTTAGATGGAATATTTTGTTCCATGGCCTCACTAAACTTCTTCCACACTAGATTTTTTTTTGCCTTACCTGATGTTATAACTGGACTATGCTTGCCCTACCAGAACTAAGCTGAACATATTGTGAAATTTAGTGCTCACCATCTCATTCGGGGATTACCATCACTATATGCAGCAACCCCTTTGAAACTACAGCTTCATGCAGTTGCCTCGTTATATCAGGTGTCCAATTTGGTCCATTTGGCTCAATATCCTCACCCTCTCTCGGAATAATCTCAAACTTCCTCTATTGTACCTTCTGTCAGTGGTGGTCCTCAGGTGCTAAGGCCTGTCAATTAACGGTTCTCCTTCAAGTTTTTTTCTAGAACGGGCACTAGGCAAAGTAAAACGGTTCTGTTTGTGGTGTGTATTCATGCATGAGTTAGTCTGTATTTGTGATTGTAGCCTATGTTTTTCTCTGTCCTGTTAGGAACTTCATAAAAAAGAGTTCAATATCACATCTCTGTTGTTTGGCCTTGGGAGTACCATCCAGTGCGCGCATTTGCTGAATTAAGTTGCTTGGAGCAGAGGAACACTTCAACATATAAAACAATAATTTGTAAGGACAGTGTAACAACCAACAAGTTGGTGTCCTTTGTTAAGACCAATACAATACCGTTGAGTTTTACACTGTGAGATGAGCCTGGTAGTTTATTTTAAATACATTTTGATAAAGACAATTTTGATGTGTTGAAAAAATTGCTTTGTTTAGAGTTCATAGAGAATTAGATGTTGAAAAGTTGCCTTATCAAAAGTATTAAAAAAAAGAAAAAAGAATGGCATGAGTCTTTTGTGAATTCAAACATATCTCTGAAGTGTAATATGAACGCTGAATGTTATTCTCCTACAGAGCAAAGATGCGCTAAGACAGCCTCATTTTGAACAAGGATATTTGTTTTCTCTTAAACATTAACCTTTGATGTGATTGCCTTATCTTTGGTAAATTAAATCCATATATAAATGGGGTGAGCATAGGTTGACAAATGAGGAGATATATAGGCAAAATTATAGGAACTTCATCTGGTACGTGAGAAACTACTAACCTGAAGCCTTTGTCAAACCTGACAAAAAGGTTTGACAGAGAGATGATTTGAGGGGTGCAAGTAGTCACAGCTTTCTGCTTGTTTTCTTTTGATGTTTTTCGACAAACTCTCAAATTCTTAATGTAAGAAACTGAAATGAGATTGAATGGTATGAAAATACTCATTATGACAAAGAATATGATAGATAGGGAGCCTTAGATCGGAACTGAACATGAATATCTAATTGTTAATTGGTGGTTACAATATACATTATCAATAATATTTCCACATAACCTTAAACCAAAGATGAACGAAAATGAGAGTAAAAAACTAATGAATGAAAAAATTCACACAAGCAGAATCAACATACCCACTCTCTCTGTGTTCATAATGACATTATAGCTGACTGGATGACAGATTGAGATATATCTGTCATAGGCCATGGCTGCTAAACTGCAAAATTCGGCAGATACACTTGTGTACAAACTGCCGATAACACCACTTCATGGCTATCTGAAAACATCTGTGAGAGCAAAAGAGGATACAGTGATGTGCTGCCATTTATTTCACCAGTGTTGGGCAAGTTACTTTGAAATAGTAATTCAATTATAGTTACTAGTTACTTCTTCAAAAAGTAACTGAGTTAGTAACTCAGTTACAATATTCTAAAAGTAATTAATTACTTGGAAAAGTAACTATTGCGTTACTTTAAAAAAAAAACAAAGAACGTTTAACCCTCTGGGGTCCAGGGTATAATTGGCCATTTCTTTACTACTCTTGATTTTCCCTCCACATTTTACCTTTAAAAACTATTTACTTTGCCTTGTTTGGTATCATTCTTTTTAGCGCAACCTCACGTGCCTGAATTTACAGTTATGTTCTCATTTTGTCATACTGTATAACCAGAATTGATCTAAAATCAAACAAAAAACATAAAATCAGAGTAGAAAAAGTTATATTTTTAATTGTAACAACCATAAACATGTTTAATGAATCATATTTCATAACTTCAAATGCAAATATTAATTGTCAATTTTAAACTCATATGCACAAGTTTTGCAAACAACAGTTATTTGCATCCATTTACCTTTTACCCTTTTTTAAAATAACCATTTCAAACTATTTACAGAACAATCAGCTGTTCTTCAATAAGATGTCACACAAATTATTTGTGCCACTCCAAAACATAATTTCTGTCCACTATAAAGGAGAACATCACAGCCTGATACCTGCAGGTCTGACAGCAGCAGGTGTATCACTCCTGTTTCTACCTGGAGACAGCAGTCGCCTCATTGTTCTGACACACAACACAAAACTATCCACAACACTACACACTAACTACACAAGACAACACATTAACTACACACAACAAACACGCTAAACGTCACAAATCTCAAAACTCGCTCTCTCTCTTTTCCTGCTCTCTCTCTCTCTCTCTCTCTCGCCGTCGCTCCTAAAACTTTTTTTTTGTTTTGCTCATAAGCAGAGAGCGCTTGCTAGCGCTAACGTGGCGAAACTATTGAGGAAAAAACGCCGCGTATATATTGTTTATCATGACTCTGGTTTTACGTGGCCTATGGACACAATTTAAAAACTGGTATATATCACCTTGTTGCTTTGTCTTGAAGTGGTCATGTGATTGGCTTACCACGACTACTTTATTCTTCCTCAGTCAAACAGCAGCACTCATGCGATTGTTTTGCCCCCTGAGCTCCAGGTGTTGTGCAGGACAGTGCTCGTGATTACCGTCCGCGGGAGCGCGCGCAGCTGCTTAAAGCTGTAGCGTCCAGAAGATGCGGTAAGCTGAACACAGCGTCAACCGTCTGTTTGTTGAAAAATAGTAACGGACCGCGTTTCCTTGTTAGTAACTGTAACGCCGTTGTAACGATAGGAATAGTAATTAGTTAGATTACTCGTTACTGAAAAACGTAACGCCGTTAGTAACGCCGTTACTTGTAACGCCGTTATTCCCATCACTGTATTTCACTCACACATAAATTACAAAGCAGTATATACATTGGCTCATGCAGTCTTCTGTCCACACGTATGATCACAATAAGAACTGTGTTGGCCACACATATAGAGAGGTACCAGAACAATATTATTACAAAATACATGTATTTTAAAGCTCCAACATTTTCCAAGCAGCCAGCACAAATGAAAAAATCTAACTTGATTTTCCCATTTTCTGCTTAATATCATACAGTGAATGAGATGGATCAGTAATACACACACACACACACACACACATATATAAATAAAACACCCAGCACACGCCTGCGGGCGGTTTATCCTTCAAGCTCGGGTCCTCTACCAGAGGACTGGGAGCCTGAGGGTCCTGCGCAGTATCTTAGCTGTTCCCAGGACTGCGCTCTTCTGGACAGAGATGTCCGATGTTGTTCCCGGGATCTGCTGGAGCCACTCGCCTAGCTTGGGAGTCACCGCACCTAGTGCTCCGATTACCACAGGGACCACCGTTACCTTCACCCTCCACATCCTCTCGAGCTCTTCTCTGAGCCCTTGGTATTTCTCCAGCTTCTCGTGTTCCTTCTTCCTGATATTGCTGTCATTCGGAACCGCTACATCGATCACTACGGCCGTCTTCTTCTGTTTGTCTACCACCACTATGTCCGGTTGGTTAGCCACCACCATTTTGTCCGTCTGTATCTGGAAGTCCCACAGGATCTTAGCTCGGTCATTCTCCACCTCCCTTGGGGGCATCTCCCATTTTGACCTTGGGACTTCCAGGTTATACTCGGCACAGATGTTCCTGTACACTATGCCGGCCACTTGGTTATGGCGCTCCATGTATGCCTTGCCTGCTAGCATCTTGCACCCTGCTGTTATGTGCTGGATCTGGTCTTGCCTGGTGTGATAGACCCCAGCCTCTATGGATCTTGTACTCAGAGCTGGTTCTTGTGCTGCCATGATTAGTGCCTCTGTGCTGTCTTTCAGTCCAGCTTTGTCCAGCCACTGGTAGGATTTCTGGATATCAGCCACCTCCTCTATCTGCCGGTGGTACATACCGTGCAGGGGCCTGTCCTTCCACGATGGTTCCTCGTCTCCCTCCTCTTTCTTGGGTTTCTGCTGCCTGAGGTATTCACTGAGCACTTGGTCAGTTGGGGCCATCTTCCCAATGTATTCTTGGATGTTTCTTGTCTCATCCTGGACTGTGGTGGTGACACTCACCAGTCCCCGGCCTCCTTCCTTCCGCTTAGCGTACAGCCTCAGGGTGCTGGACTTAGGGTGAAACCCTCCATGCATGGTAAGGAGCTTTCTTGTCTTTATGTCAGTGGCTTCTAGCTCCTCCTTTGGCCAGCCTATTACCCCAGCAGGGTACCTGATCACGGGCAGGGCGTAGGTGTTGATGGCCCGGATCTTGTTCTTACCGTTCAGCTGACTCCTCAGGACTTGCCTGACCCTCTGCAGGTATTTGGTGGTTGCAGCCTTTCTAGCGGCCTCTTCATGATTCCCATTCGCCTGCGGGATCCCCAGGTACTTGTAACTGTCCTCTATGTCTTCTGGTAGTTCAATCCCCTCAGTTCTGACTACCTTCCCTCTCTTTGTTACCATCCGACTACACTTCTCCAGTCCGAACGACATTCCAATGTCATTGCTGTATATCCTGGTAGTGTGGATCAGTGAATCAATGTCTCGTTCACTCTTGGCATACAGCTTGATGTCATCCATGTACAGGAGGTGGCTGACAACTGCTCCGTTCCGTAGTCGGTATCCGTAGCCAGTCTTGTTAATGATCTCGCTGAGGGGGTTCAGGCCTATGCAGAACAGCAGTGGGGACAGAGCATCTCCTTAGTAGATCCCGCACTTGATGGTGACTTGTGCTATGGGGTTGGAGTTGGCCTCTAGTGTTGTGCGCCACATCCCCATTGAGTTCCTGATGAAGGCTCTTAGGGTCCTGTTGATCTTGTACAATTCTAGGCATTCCAGTATCCAGCTGTGGGGCATTGAGTCATAGGCCTTCTTGTAATCAATCCAGGCAGTGCACAGGTTGGTCAGTCTGGTCTTGCAGTCTCGGCTGACTGTTCTGTCTACCAGTGTTTTGCGCCTCTGGTATTCTTGCCAATCCCTTTCTGTGCCCCACTCATGTATTGACCCATGTGCCTGTTCATCTTAGCCGATATGATGCCTGACAGGAGCTTCCATGTAGTACTGAGGCAGGTAATTGGTTGGTAGTTGGATGGGACCTGTCCCTTCTTGGGGTCCTTGGGGATCAGTCTGCCTGAGCCAAACCAATGTGCTACTCAGCTCCAGTCAGAGTCAAACCTGCCAGAGGTCCCCGCACCTGCTGGTTCTGTTTTGTCCCCGCCAGAGGCCCGCGCACCTGCTGGTTCTGCTTTGTCCCGGCCAGAGGCCTGCGCACCTGCTGGTTCTGTTTTGTCTCCGCCAGAGGCCCGCGCACCTGCTGGTTCTGTTTTGTGTCTGCCAGAGGCCTCCATGGCTGCTAGCTCTGTGTCTGCCTTCGCTGGAGGGTCCATGGGGCTCGTTCAGCAGCCTGCTTCTGCTGGAGGGTCCGAGGAGCCCGTCCAGCCATCACCGTTGCCTCCAGTGCCACCAACTGCTCCATCACCTACGGTTTCCTCATCGTCACCTGCAGTTCTTCCGGCAACTGCTACAACACCCTTGCCTTCAGTGCCAACACCTGCTCCATCGCCTGCAGCTTTCACACCGTCACCTGCAGCGTCACGATCCACAGCTGCCACTCCGCCATCTGGTTCCATAGCTGCCACGCCGCTGTCTGGTCCAGCACCATCCTCGCCTGGTCCAGCCTCCGCCTCGCCTGGTCCAGCCTCTGCCACCTCTACACCGCTATCCGATCCAGCTTGGCCTGAACCACCAATGACTACTTTTGATTTTCCCTCTACATTTCACCTTTAAAAACTATTTACTTTGCCTAGTTTGGTATCATTCTTTTCAGCACAACCTCACGTGTCTGAATTTACATTTATGTTTTCAGTTTGACATACTGTATTAGCACAACTGATCTAAAATCAGAGAAAAACATAAACTCAGAATAGAAAAAGTTATACTTTTTACTCTAACAACTACAAACATGTTTAATGAATCATATTTCATAACTTTAAATGTAAATATAAACTGTAAATTTTAAAATCCTATGCACAATTTTTGCAAACAAAGTTATTTGCAGCCATTTACCTTTTACCTTTTTAAAAAAAAAAAATCATTTCAAACTATTTACATAATAATCAGGTGTTCTTCATTAAATAAGATGCCACACAATATACTATAAAGGAGAACATCCCAAGCCTGATACCTGCAGGTCTCTTGTTAGTAAAGGTAACAGCGTTGTAACGATAGAAATAGTAATTAGTTAGATTACTCATTACTGAAGTAACGAGTAATAATAATGGATTGCATTTATAAAGCACTTTTCTAGGCACCCAAAGCGCTTTACAATTCCACTATTCATTCACTCTCACATCCACACACTGGTGCAGGCAAACCATAGTTGTAGCCACAGCTGCCCTGGGGCAGACTGACAGAAGCGAGGCTGCCATTTCGCGCCATCAGCCCCTCTGGCTAATACCAGTAGGCGGTAGGGTAAAGTGTCTTGCCCAAGGGCACAACGACCAGGACAGAGAGAGCTGGGGATCAAACCGGCAACCTTCCGGTTACAGATGAGCTTCCCAACCCCCTGAACCACGGTCGCCCCAGTAATGTAATTGTTACATGGGGTGGTGGTTGCCATCTTCAATATAAGGTACCAGAGGGATGGTTCAACTATAAAGGTATTACACTCCTCAGCCTCCCCCGGAAAAGTCTACCACAGAGTGCTGGCAAAGAGATTCTGTACAGGAGGAACAATGCAGTTTCCTCCTGATCATGGAACACTGGACCAGCTTTTTACTTCTCAACCCTATCTAGGGAAGAATGTTTCAAATGAACTCAGTATTTCATGCTGCACCTGTTTCATAACTAGATGGCCATTTGAATCAAGTCTGTTTTAAACGAGGAGAACACCTAAAACAATTTAAAATACAATATAATAAACAAAATTATGGGATCATCTCAGGAGTTCAGAGGAAATTAGAGATTGCATGTTTCATGTCCAATCTGAAATGTTGCATGTTTAATCCCCTGAGTATTAATAACAATGATAATATCAAGAATAAATGACCACATTTATGTACATTTTTGTCTGTCAGAGCCCTGACTTCAGTTAAAGATGTAAACTAAAGTAAATGTCATGCATGACTGATTTGTGTGTATATGTTGAAATAAAACAAACAACTTTTCTGGAGACCTTTCTTTCACAACAACTCCATGCACATGTGATTAGCATGTTATTTCTAACAGAAGATAAAAATATACTAAAAGATTATCAAGTAAACATGATGATTAAGCCTCAGGGTCATTAGTCCAGGGCACTCCTTTATCCCCAGGACATTAATTGTGTGTGTGATGCTCAGGGAGCAGCAGTCTCCAGGCTGATGTAACTGTGGGCTAAACTCTCTGCTCGAAGTCCACTAACATCAGGCACTAAGGAACAAAGAAAAATATTTTCTGTGGGCATTTGTTATTTTTAAATATATTTGTATTCAAATAAACCTCAGGTCAATGTGTACAACACTCATCTTTACTTAAAATAACAGTCAAAACTAATGTATAATAGAGCTTATTTCATAAATGAAATTATTCCCACCTTGTAAACAGCCAGTAACATTGAAATAGACAAATATTTGTCACTGACTAATTAGAAAACCTTAAGATGCTTACATGTGAGGACCCAAGTGAGAGATAATAGTCTATAATGGAGAAATATCTCCTACCGGAGATATTTAATGAAAAAAGTTCCCCAATCTTATGTAACTTTTACAGAATAAAGTACACCAAAAAGCAAAGAAATGACTGATAATTGATTGATAAAGCAACTACAAAACTAAAGAGCATCATAAAATATAGTTATTATAAGGGTTTTTTGAGTTAATGCAAAATCAACACAAAAAAAGTTCTGACTAGGTGGGTAACCTCTAGTTGTCTACTTGCCACCATCCCAGTCACACAGAATGGACTCAGACTGCACACACAGTCCCATTGTTAAAGAATCATGCACTCAAATGCATAACCTGCTCTTTAGCCCTGAATACAACATAATAAATTAATCTTCTAAATATTAGTTTTAATTTTTAAATGAGGTTTTGTGTTTTACTGTTATTAGGGCAACTGTGGTTCAGCGGGTTGGGAAGCTCATCTTGTAACCGGAAGGTTGCCGGTTCAATCCCCAGCTCTGTCTGTCCTGGTCGTTGTGTCCTTGGGCAAGACACTTCACCTACCGCCTACTGGTGATGGCCAGAGGGGCCAATGCCGCGATATGGCAGCCTCGCTTCTGTCAGTCTGCCCCAGGGCAGCTGTGGCTGCAACTGTACCTTGCCTCCACCAGTGTGTGAATGAATAGTGGAATTGTAAAGTGCTTTGAGTGTCTTGAAAAGCACTATATAAATGCAATCCATTATTATTATATGAGAGAGAGGCCAGCATAGAGCAAAACATCAAATGGGCAACTTTAGCACTACACTTTAGTTTTACCAGCTGTCTTTTTGGAACCACAGACATGGAGAGAGGAGGAGTGGTGGAGAGAGTCAGCTGCTTCAGATTCCTAGGCATCAACATAAGCGAGGTGTTATCACAAAAGCAAGATGTTTTCTACGGCGCCTGAGAAGACTCAGAATGAACTCCAGAATACTCAAACGTCTACTGTTGCACCATTGAAAGTATTCTGAAAGTATTCTGTATTACCACCTGGTATGGCAGCTGTAACGCTCTGGACCGCAAAGCTCTGCAGAGGGTGGTGAGATCAGCTCAGTGGATCGCCAGGACTGAACGGCCAGCCATGCAGGATCTCTATAGACAGCAATGCATGAGGAAGATGCAGCAGATTCTCTCGGATCCCAGCCACCCCAGCCCCAGACTTTTCACACTCCTGCCATCCGGCAGTCAGTTCAGGAGCATTCAGACACACACTAGCAGACATAGAGACAGTTTCTACACACAAGCCATCAGGCTTGCTGACATTCTGCACACACCATTACACACTCACTACAACTGCTGGACTCTACACACTGTCACTTCAAACCACTTAAATCCTCACTGCACAGTTTTACACAAACTGTAAATACTAAATTATTTGTTTTAAATTCTCTTAACATTTTAACACTTATAATAGTATTAAAAATGCAATAAAATAATAAAAGTATTATTATTATTAGGGCTGGGCTATATCGTACCGTTCACGGTAATACCGGTGTAATGTTGGGACACGATAGGAAAACGAAATATCGCGATAGAATATGGGTAAAACGCGCATGCGCAGTGCCTTTGTTTACATATGAACATGGCGGCGATGCAGAATGAGAAGAGCGAAAGTGGATCATTAAATGAAACGGATGAACCAGAATTGGTTTGTAAAAATGCTGCCACTTCAGTGGTGTGGAACTGGTTTGGCTTTCATCCGTCAGATACACAAAACACTATTTTTGGTAGAGCATGCCAGCGGGCTGTCGTTATTACCGGGTTTTTTGGAAAATACGGCACACTTAAAATCAATCCTTTGATGTTTCTGAAAATCGACAGTGCCCCTTATAATCCCGTGTGCCTTATGTATGAATTCTGGTTGTGTTTACTAACCTCGAAACGATTTTATGTGGTAGACGGTGCTCGAAAATCTGTCAAATGTTTCAGTACGACTTTGCTAAGCTACGAACCCGCACCGCTTGATGGATTGTCGGAGCATTACGGCTATCGTAGGCAGGAGCCTCGCGGAGTGATACGTACTGTGCTTCAACATAATATTACCGTATTGTGTGTGTATAACCTCTTTTTAAGTTTTGTGGATATTATACATGGTTATGCTGAGGATATGTCGGCCAATTTCCACTGCAAATGCCTTTTGGTTAAACTGTCAGCAAGGAATTTGCATTTGCACTGTTAATTTTTTTTATAACTTTAATGCACTTAAAAAAGCTGCTTGTTTAAGTGAAAATACATTGATGGGTTTTTTTTTTTTTTGCACTAATAAAGTTGAGAAGTTGTAAAGTATTTTGTCTAGTGTCAATTATATCGTCAGTTTTATCGTTATCGCAGATTTTCAAATGTATATCGTGAGAAATATTTTTGGTCATATCGCCCTGCTCTAATTATTATTATTATTGTTGTTGTTGTTGTTGTTGTTGTTGTTGTTGCTTTTAAATATACCTGTAAACTATATGTGGTTGGGGAACACAAGTCTAAGAACTTCATTACGGGTAAATGTTGCTACAATATTTTCTGTATATGACAATAAACCTGACCTTGACCTTGACATCACCTCCCAGGGGCCATTTAAAAGAATACAGGTTTAAGGCACTTTCAGACCCAGAAGCTGTCCAGCTTTTACATGAAGTCTGTGGGGCAGCAGTGGGGAGGTTGCACAGGGAATGTTTGGCAGCATCTTCATTTTTCAGCAAAACAAGGATCCCAAATACACTGCTAAAGTAGTAAAAGCATTTTATCATTTGAAATAATTTTTCAAAGGGACATTTTTTAAACAAAAATGCAACAAACTCTTGTTATAAAATTAATGTAACATATTTATCAAACTGTTGTCTAATTTCCTCATGTAAGAATCCATCCCTTAATGAACAATTATTAAAATGGCACACTTTTTGCATTTTTAAAAAAGACAGACTTTTTGTTATGAAAATAAATGTTGTTAATTTTCTTTCTTAGAGAGAAACATTAAGTTGGTCCTTTCAAAAGTATTGTAGGCTAAAGATAGGATAAGATTGCTTTCCTTTGATTGTGGTAGAAAATATAGAAATAGAAATATAGAATTCCTAAACCTAAATATAGAATTTTAAAACCTTTGAACTGTCAGCTAGTGACACGGCAGCAATATACAGGGTGGGCCATTTATATGGATACACCGTAATAAAATGGGAATGGTTGGTGTTATAAGTCCTGTTTGTGGCACATTAGTATATATGAGGGGGAAAACTCCTCAAGATGGGTGGTGACCATGGTGGCCATTTAGAAGTCGGCCATCTTGGATACAACTTTTGTTTTTTCAATAGGAAGAGGGCCATGTGACACATCGAACTTATTGGTAATGTCACAAGAAAAACAATGGTGTGCTTGGTTTCAACGTAACTTTATTCTTTCATGAGTTATTTACAAGTTTCTGACCACTTATAAAATGTGTTCAATGTGCTGCCCATTGTGTTGGATTGTCAATGCAACCCTCTTCTCCCACTCTTCACACACTGATAGCAACACCGCAGGAGAAATGCCAGCACAGGCATCCAGTATCCGTAGTTTCAGGCGCTGGACATCTCGTATCTTCACACCATAGACAATTGCCTTCAGATGACCCCAAAGATAAAAGTCTAAGGGAGTCAGATCGGGAGACCTTGGGAGCCATTCAACTGGCCCATGATGACCAATCCACTTTCCAGGAAACTGTTCATCTAGGAATGCTTGGACCTGGCACCCATAATGTGGTGGTGCACCATTTTGCTGGAAAAACTCAGGGAACGTGCCAGCTTAAGTGCATAAAGAGGGAAACACATCATCATGTAGCAATTTCAAATATCCACTGGCCTTGAGGTTTCCATTGATGAAGAATGGACCCACTATTGTTGTACCCCATATACCACATCAAACCATCACTTTTGTTGGTCCAACAGTCTTGGAGGGATCCATCCAATGTGGGTTAGTGTCAGACCAATAGAGGTGGTTTTGTTTGTTAACTTCACCATTCACATAAAAGTTTGCCTCATCACTGAACAAAATCTTCTGCGTGAACTGAGGGTCCTGTTCCAAATTTCGTTTTGCCCATTCTGCAAATTCTGTGCGCCGATCTGGGTCATCCTCGTTGAGATGCTGCAGTAGCTGGAGTTTGCAAGGGTGCCATTTGTGAGTAGCTTATATCTGCCGAAGGGATGTTCGACTAATGCCACTCTCCAGTGACATGTGGCGAGTGCTACGCAGTGAAGCTAGGACAGCCCATCTCCCATGCTACAGTTAGCAAAGTGCAGCATGAGAGATGGGTGGTCTCGTAGGGTGTCTTGAATTGAAATCTACTGCAATGACCCGGTTACTGCGTTCACCAGATATCAACACAATTTCGATCTGCTCCTCACGTGTTAACCTCTTCGATATGTCAATGGCTGTGAACAAAGAGAAACTTGTACATAACTCATGAAAGAATAAAGTTACGTTGAAACCAACCACACCATTGTTTTTCTTGTGACATTACCAATAGGTTTGATGTGTCACATGGCCCTCTTCCTATTGAAAAAACAAAAGTTGTATCCAAGATGGCCGACTTCTAAATGGCCACCATGGTCACGACCCATCTCGAGGAGTTTGCCCCCTCACATATACTAATGTGCCACAAACAGGACTTTAATATCACCAACCATTCCCATTTTATTATGGTATATCCATATAAATGGCCCACCCTGTAGAAGGAGGGGTCTTCTCCAACATCCTGCCTTAAATTTTGCATCTCTCTAAAACAAGTGAACTTACAGTAAAGGTGCCAATAAAATAGTTAATGATGTTTTTACATATCAAGATAGCAAAATGAATACGTCTAGTATAGTTTTCCTTTCTCTGTCTGGCTTCAGTACATCAGTGAACTACAGAGCCAAACTTTTCTCTCTCACATTGCTGTGTTATTACTTCATTTTGATGGTAAACACTCTTATTTTAACTATAAGGTCAAAACCTACATGAACCCATGTATGTATTTTTGTGTTCTTGGTGTATTAACTCTATGCGACTGCTGGGTCACTCTGCTGGCTTGTTCCTCTCTGCTTTGAAACTCTCATTATAAGCTTAGCATCACTTAAATTATTTGGATCCAACATAAACAAGCTTTACTGTGTGAACTTATCAATTGTCAAACTTGCTTGTGGTTCAACAAAAGTGAATGCATTGCATGTTCATAGCAAGCAGGAAAAAGTTTAGACAGACTTTTGTGTCACATTTATTTTGTCTGCTTAATGTCTCGACTGCTTTGCTTTTTGATCTCATGTACTCAAGGTTTGGATCAGCATCTCTGCCACAGCATTTAAAGAACTTCATGGCCATTAAATTCCTCATCATCCCTCCTATTTTAAATCCAGTTTGTTATGGTTTGATCCTGACTAAAGCCTACACAAAAATATCAAAGTCTAATATCTGTAATTTCATTTGACCAATTTTGATGTTTAGTGTTTTACTGTGGTTTCAGAATATATTTTCTTATTTAAGTACTTTACTTTTGAAAGAACTAATTTGACCATTTTTACTATAGTAAATGTAGCCGAAATGTCTACGCAAGTGTATGTTTTGATGAATAAGTGTGCTAACTCCTTTGGTAGAGTTTTATTTCTAGGTAGTTTGTGAAATTTCATTGTGCATTTCTAAATTGTTCCGGTTCAGTTGTTAGTTCAGTAGGGACAAACGAAATATTAAACAACAGTAAAAAAAAAATGAATAAAATTAAATAAAAAGTTAAATAAAATAATTTCTTATAACCCTGAATCAGGTAAGAGGTGGTCTGTGATGTAAATTGTAAATGTAGTTTCCTGGCCTCTCTCCTCCTCACCAGTGTATTGATTAAATATGTATCAAAGAGCCTAACTGCCATTTTTCTGATGGTGTTGATGACTGTGGCAAAATCTTCTTTGAGGGGAAAGTCATTGTATCTTAGGTCAGTCTGGTTAAATTAACTAATGTCTCGAAGATAGAATTTTTAACTTTTAACTTACTGGAATGGATATGACATGAGCCCAACAATCTTGCTTTGCAACGAGATCGTACTTGCCACCAATTGTGGATCAGTTGACAGGTTAGGTCAACTGTGGTTTCCAGCTTGAAAATAATGTAGATATAACTTTGTATATTTAATAAATTGCTTTGCTTGCCAGACTAATACTATTAGCACTGAAAGCTAAGACTCTGGAGCCCTGGAGTTTAGAGGAAATTAGATGTTGCAAGGTAGCTTTAGCAAAATAAAGAAAATAATTTGAATAACATAGGTCTTTTGTAAATTCAAATTACTTAAGCAGATTTTATTTTCTTTATATCTCCAAATTATAGGAAAATTGCTGAATGTTACTTTCCTACACAGCAGAGATGCTGTCAACAGAGAGATAGAGTCTCTTACTGAACAAAGATTTATTTTCTCTTAAACAGAAGCATTTTACATGATTGCCTTATCTTTGGCAAATTAAATCCATACAGAAATGGGGTGAGCATTGGTTGACAAATGAGAAGATATATAGGCAAAATTATATGGACTTCATCAGGTACCTGAGAAACTAAAAACCTGAAGTCAATAGAGTAACAAATACACCCGACAAAAAGGTTTGACACAGAGACAATCTGAGGGGTGCAAGTAGTCACAGCTTTCTGCTTGTTTTCTGTGGATGTTTTTCGACAAACTCTCAAAATCTTCACATAAGAGGCTGAAATGAGACTGAAGGGTATGAAAATACTCATTATAACAAAGAATATGATAGATATAGAGCTGTGAATTGAAACTGAACATGAAAGTCGAATTATTAATTGGTGGTCACAATATACATTATCAATAATATTTCCACAAAACCTTAAACCAAAGATGAACGAAAATGAGAGTAAAAAACTAACAAATGAAAAAATCCACACAAGCAGAATCAACATAAACACTCTCTCTGTGTTCATAATGACATTATAGCTAAATGGATGACAGATTGCGATATATCTGTCATAGGCCATGGCTGCTAAACTGCAAAACTCAACAGAAGCAGTTGTGTACATACAACACATCTGCAGAAAACACCACGGCACAGTCACCTCATGGCTGTCTGAGAACATCTGTGAGAGCAAAAGAGGATAGAGTGATGTGCTGCTGTTTATTTCATTCACACATAAATTACAAAGCAGTATATACATTGGCTCATGCAGCCTTCTGTCCACACGTATGACCACAATAAGGATTGTGTTGGCCACACATATAAAGAGGTACCAGAACAATATTGTTACAAAATACATGTATTTTAAAGCTCCAACATTTCCATAAGCAGCCAGCACAAATGACACAATCTCACTTGAGTTTCCCATTTTCTGATTTTAATATCAGAAAATGTACCATTTATATACCATTTATAATCATATGAATGGTCCTTTTAGATATAAGAGTACTAGATCCCAATGGCTGAGCAAAGTTTGTATTATATTGTTCAAATGCTGTTTACATATACATTACCTCATTATGATATGTTCCTTCTCAACAGCTTTTACACCTGTGATACAATGTGCACATTAGCAATCATAAAACAAACACCAAGCAGTTTTACATTGTACTTGATTCAGGAGATTCATCACGTTAGGAACACATAACAATAAGTTCAGCTTCTTCCCTCCCAGCTGAAACAAACCTGCTAACATTTATAACTGCAGCACAGAGAAGGAGAAATAAGGTGGGCGGGGCTGGACTTAAGGTTAAAAGCTAGAAACAATGACATTCTTTTCCTTTAACAGACATTTCTCACATTTCTATTTCTTTTAAGTGCGATACATTATTAAATTATAACTTCAAAAAAAATTGGTTTCCAGTATTGTAGATAAAGAAGATAACCCTTTTTTTGGTCATTCTTAAGGGAAATTCAACTTTCTCTGTTTTTAGGTGATCCAAAGCCTAATTTGAATGTACACATTCAAATTAGTTTGTCTTTTGTCATGTATGTGATTCTATGACCCACTGAAGTCAATTGAAATGTGAAATGTACAAGCCAACAAAACCACCTAATTTGAGATGAGATACTAATATCACCAAAGTGGAACCCTTCTGCACTTGAATCTGGAAAGAAATACTGTCCATAAAAATTATGAACATAAACAATGGCAAAGGAGAGCCCTGGGAAGTCCCACTAGGAACAAGTCAGACTTCTTGCTAGCAATGTGAACCAAGCTCTCATTGCAGTTTTAAGTGGATCAAATGTTGTTGTACATCACATGGCATAAAGAGGTCTTCCAACATTCCACGACCAGGACAAAAACGGCTTTGTTCCTCCTCAATCTGACATTTGACTTACAGATAGACTCTAGTACCCTTGCAGGATGGCTGAGTAGCATAATCCATCTATAGAGCACACTATTCAGCCTGCTTTCTTAAAGATGGGAATCAATCTGTTAATCCAGAGTTACTACCCCATATTTCCATGGAATGTTGCAGAGGCGTATCAACCAAGACGGCCCCAACATCCATGGCCTCGAGAGTCTAGTACTACTCTCACCTCCTGAGTCACCTGTTGGTTTGCCAGAATTGATCCCAGGTGGACAGGAAGTTTTGATCCATGGCCTCAACAAACTACGCACACAACTACATTTTTGCTTTAACACTATCAAAACCACACTCCGCTTGGCCTTCTAGAACCTGTAAGCTGACTATGAAGTCCCACAGGCTACTCAAGCCTGATAGGACTACTGCTTCAGCCTGATGGTTCCCTTCACCTCGGGTGTCCACATCTGACTCAGGTACTTCTAACACACAGGCCACATTTATCTAGCTACAGATGCGTGCCTCAATAGTGAAATACCCCCTGATCCAACTCAACACCAGGTGGTGATCATTTGATAACTCATTCTTCTCGCCACCCTAGAATATACAGCCACAAATCTGATGATACTATTACAAAGTCAATCATCAGCCTGTGCTGCTCTCTGGCTGAGAACACCATGCCCTCCCATGTTTTAAATACACTTTAGAACAACACGCAGCAACACTACTCATGAGCCGGAGGAGGTAGGTATGGGGTCTTTAGACACCCCCGCTCTCTGTTAGCCATTGGGGCGGAGGGGCTGGGCGGAGGTGTTGGCCATCCGATTGGGATCTGGGTTGGGGGGCCTCCCTGCTGTTGCGGGGCCAGAGGTGGTCTGCTTGCCTCCACCCCGGAGAGAAGGGCAACATCTCCTGGGTCTAGGCGCAATTTCCTCCTCTGGGGACGAGAGTACCTGGACTTGGGGTATAGAGTATGTTTGGGGAGTGTGTTTGTATGTACAATGTCCATTTTTGTCTGTCTTTACTTTGGGTGAGTGCTGAGTATTTGTATATGTGTGCATGAGGGTAGGAATGTACGTTTGTGTCTGCGTGTTTGTCTATGTATATATATCAGGTCGGATCTCAGACTCCACCTCTCTGAGAACATCTCAGGCCCTCCAAAGTGTGGATGCCTATCTCCCCTCACTACACTTCCTGCCGGTGGCTGATGCCCTCAGGTGTCGGTGCGTTGGAGGTTCTTGGTGTTCGGGGCTGGGCACTCAGCCCGAACACAGCGGCTGCATGGCGAGGCCTGCCGCCCGTGGCTCAGTCGGGCCTCTTCCGGGTGTGGGGGCCCTCAGGCCTCTGACCTCTGGGCCTGTGACTCGGTTCACTCTGGCACAGCTGGCTGCTGGCAGGGACCGCAGGCAGCCCCCTCTGACGTCTGCTCCGTGGCTGCTGGGTGACCCCTCATCTGGGGTCTCCTCAGCTCTTCCCATGAGGGTGGCACGGATGCCCCTCCGGTGGTCCTCCTTGGGCTCTCGCACTCTGGGGCCTCTGGATATCTGAGTTGTGAATCTCCTCCATGCCTGCTTCATGCCCTGGGGGACGGGGCTATGGCTCTCCATATCCTCTAGCAGATCGTTACGTGGAGAAACCTTGCACTGATCCACACAGGTGTGCACACAGTTGTACACACGGGTGTTCACAGACACTTGTTTGCACTCGTTATCTTAGGCTCTTTAATGCTAGATTGCAAGCAAACAATACATTTCTCCTAAATGACTTCTTTACCTCATGTGAGTTTGATTTTATATTTCTGATGGAAAAATGGAAAATTTACCTGTTTCTCTGAATTTCATCTCTTTAAAGAAAAGCACACAAAGTATGAGATACCACCAAACAATTTGAAGATGAAAGTTATCATGGTAGATGCAGGAGCAACATCATAAATGACATGTGTCCCACCCACCTGCTCTGTGTTCACTGCTATGTGTAGGTGTAGTCAATAGGGGTGGGATTTGATTATCGATTCATTGATTAAAATCGATTCTAGCTTGGATAACATGATATCGATTCATTAAAATCCTGAATCGATTTTTTAATATAAATTTATTTTGCCCGAAATGCCAGAATCTCAGGTTAAACCTCACAAATTTTCAACAACCACCAAACAGCTAAAACAGTAAATGAGAGCAGGTACACATTCTGCACAAAGACGTAAACACAAAGCGTGGACCCGCCTACGGATCAGAATCAGTGAGATATCACCTTTCTCACCCGATGGCACGGACACAGTCGGGGCTGAAAGCCGACAGCTCACTGATTCTGGTGTTTCGGGTCTGCGCTTTGTGTTTACATCCTTTTTGTGCTAGATTCTGAAGCTGCAGGTTTTATCTCTCTCCAAACAATATTGACTGAACCAGCAGCAAAAGAAGATCCAAACTACGCTTCACATAAAAATCGTCATGAATTCCGTCTTACTTTTGCTATTTTGCTTCCACCACGATAAAAATCACACTTCATGCACAGCTCTCTCTCTCTCTCTCACTCAGTATACTTCAAGAACATTTTCCCGTCAAAAAATCTGTTTTCTGCATTATTCGCTTGCTTGTTACGCACAAGTCTGCCGCTGCTTACAGCGCTGTCGGCTGCTGTTTTTTTCCTTTTACTTACTTCCAAAAAAGAAAGCCTCGTTTCTGCTGTTCAATACTGAACAAATGTAAACTTTTTAAAATTATGCAAAATTGCAAAACGCTTAGCTGTGTCTCTAATAAAACGTCTGTAACTTTGCTCTGTTTCACTTCAGCAGCATCAGGTAATGTTGATATGTTGATTAATGGTTTTCTTTCGTTTTTGATCTACTGCAGAATATTTTTATAAAATCCCAGGCCAGGAAAATTGCCTTCATGTTTTTCTGTGTTTTATCCTCAGTTACTTTGACACAAAGGCATCTGCTGTGATGCTTACACCTTTGATAAAGTCTTGCAAGTGTCAGTTTTCTTTTTATAGATATAAGAATATGGAAATGTACTGATGCATGATCTGAATTATAATATTTCTGAGTGTCTGAGGCAAAATGTCCCTGATTCGAATCGAATCGAATTGAATCGAATCGTGGATTGAATCGATTCGGGACCTTGTGAATCGGAATCGAATCGATTCTAGAAATCAGTGACGATACTCAAGGACTAGTACTCAAGGGCTGGCAGGAAAAAAAGAGTGCTGTGCTGCAAGATTTGTTCCCTGAGAGACTGAGGTTTTTGAGTTGAAAAAGTATTAGATATAAGTTTGCAACAAACTCTGCTACACTTATTGCAGTAATGCATAGTTTGTATAAGAGAGATGTTTTATTTTTGCAAATTTGAGCATTTTAATTACAAATTGATGTCAAATATGATGTCAACAAAATTCTAAGTTGAGAATTATAGCTAGCACAGCATAACTAATATTTGAATTACTCTTCTGATCCTGTCTGTTGATAGGTCAGGCTTTTTTTGTATGCTGGATTGTTGCTGAGGTGGATTCCTCCAGTGAATTAAATGGCGAGCCTTTCCACCTGGACTTACAGAGACGGAGAATCCCTTTTTTGAGAATCTGATTTCCTCATGTAAGAATCCATCACATAATGAACAATGATTAAAATGGTACACTTTCCCATTTTTTAAAAAGACAGACTTTTTGTTCCCGATAAATGTTGTTAATTTTCTTTCTTAGAGAGAAACATTAAGTTGGTCCCTGCAAAAGTATTGTAGGCTAAAGACAGGATAAGATTGCTTTCCTTTGATTGCGGTAGAAAATATAGTAATAGAAATGAGAGGGGTGTCCAAATTCATAGGCTGCATCCTCCTGAGGCCGCTTTTGTAGGCTGATTACGTCACATCGACGCGACAAAGGCTGTCCAAATTCGTAGACTCCTCCGACAAAATGTGCCCTCCTTTTTCCCGAATTTGAAGGATGGGTTGGGTGTGTCCTTCGTGGCCCACCATATCCCAGAATTCATAGTGCGGCTCAGCCAATTCCAGTTTTCAACAATGGCGGCCGCTACTAAGTTTATAATATTACTCTTATTACTCTTTCTGGGTCACAAAATAAACTTTTAACAAATTTTCAGGCGAGAATGTAGCTGTGTAAACTTCAAATATCTGCTCGGTTTATCAAGATATCACATATTTGCAAAAGTGCGCCGATGTTTTCGGAGACGTCTGTTATCCACCAGATCAATAGCTAGCCGGGAGCTCGAGGGTCACTAGAGCCGCCGAGAATGGCAAACCCCCGGCACATCATTTTCAGATCACCGCGGTCTTTTGCTACTCAGGTTAAACGTAATATACAAGTCACTTAGATAACCTAAAAATGTTACTGTTTGGCTTTTTTCAGTGTTTTATTTGTTCCTAAGTAAATCGGTTTGGCTGAGATTAAAGTTTTTAGATTAGATTAGAAATTAGAATTAGAAAACCCCCTCGGGTGGTTTTCACACAGCTGAATAAACGTCAAACAGAAAACTGATTAAACAAAAGTGTAAGATGGTTTTTTCCCCCCCAGATTTTGCCTTTGATCTGTTGTCTGACACTCATCTAATTTTATATCATCATCATGTTTGATGCCTTTTTCTAGATTTTGTTTTATATTTAAACACAAAAGCAGACTATTTTACTCCTAATGTCTTATGAAAGATATGTGACCATATGTAGACCACTGGAGTATCATTCTGTAATCTCTGTACAAAGGACTGCTGTGTTAGTCACTCTGTCCTGGCTTGTTCCTCTCTGCTTTGAGATTCTCATCATAAGCTTTACATGACTTAAATTATTTGGATCCAACATAAACAAGCTTTACTGTGTGAACTTGTCAATTGTCAAACTTGCTTGTGGTTCAACAAAAGTGAATGCATTGCATGTTCATAGCAAGCAGGAAAAAGTTCAGACAGACTTTTGTGTCACATTTATGTTGTCTGCTTAATATCTATGTCTCGACTGCTTTGCTTTTTGATCTCATGTACTCGAGGTTTGGATCAGCATCTCTGCCACAGCATTTAAAGAACTTCATGGCCATTGAATTCCTCATCATCCCTCCTATCTTAAATCGAGTTTGTTACGGTTTGAGCCTGACTAAAATTCAAAGATGAATGCTTTTTAATATTGCATATGCCAGCCTACACAAAAATATCAAAGTCTAATATTTGTAATTTCATTTGACCAATTTTGATGTTTAGTGTTTTACTGTGGTTTCAGAATAAATCTGTCAAGTTACTGTCAAAGAAAGAAAAATACTTTATAAATTTATTAAAAGAGCAATAGAAAAAGGGAACATGACAGAATACTCATTTATCAAGTGCAAATCAAGGGAATAAAAAAATTAACTAAATCACACAGCTTTCTATTAAGAAAGTGCCCCGGTTTTAAAAATAAGTAAAAGCAATTTTTGGATTTGCCATGAAGTTTTTCTAACACTGAGATAAGATTGTTTAAAAAATATTATTTGGGGAAATCACAAAACTAAAAAAAAAGAAAACTGAAGGAAACTCGTTAAATGTTAAAGGTCCATTGAAGCAACCACTACATGATGAAGAAGAAAGTGCTTTTATCCCAGATTCACACTGAACTCTCCTCTGAACTCAGACATTCTATACATTAGAAACAAATCTAGTGCCAGACAATTTAGTGCACAAGTTTCACAGTTTTCTTCCTTTTAAGTCTTTTTTATTAGACAAAGGTTTCAATGCCATGTTGCTAATGGTGTTGATTGTGGTGAAATCTTCTTTGTTGTTAAAGTTATGGTATCTTAGGTCAGTCTGATCAGATTAACTACATTTTTCAAAGATAAAACTTTTAAATTGGTCAGATATGACTGGAACAAAACATGAGGCCAAGAATCCGGCTTTACCACGTGATCGTACTTGCCACCAGGTGTGGATCAGTTGACAGATTAGGTCAACTGTGGTTCTTGCTTGAAAAACATCTTGATGAAAGCTGAGATTCATACCTGGAGTTCAGAGGAAATTAGATGTTGTTGAAGTAGCTTTAGTAAAGAAATACAATTACATAAAATGAATAACAAAGGTGTTTGAAAATTCGAATACATAGCATAAGCAGATTTTATTTGAAATGATTGCCGAATGTTACTTTCCTACATGGCGGAGATGCTCTAAGACAGTTTCTTACTGAACAAATATTTATTTTCTCTTAAACAGAAGCATTTTACAGGATTGCCTTATCTTTGGCAAATTAAATCCATACATAAATGGGGTGAGTATTGGTTGACAAATGAGGAGATATATAGCCAAAATTATACGGACTTCATCTGGTACCTGAGCAACTAAAAACCTGAAGTCAATAGAGTAACAAATGCACCCAATAAACAGGTTTGACACAGAGACGATCTGAGGGGTGCAAGTAGTCACGGCTTTCTGCTTGTTTTCTGTGGATGTTTTACGGCAAACTGCCAAAATCTTCAGGTAAGAAACTGAAATGAGAGTGAATGGTAATAAAATACTCATTATGACAAAGAATATGATAGATAGAGAGCTTTGGATTGAAACTGAACATGAAAGTCTAATTATTAATTGGTGGTCACAATATACATTATCAATAATATCTCCACAAAACTTCAAACTGTAGATGAATGAATATGAGAGTAAAAAACTAACGAATGAAAAAATCCACACAAGCAGAATCAACAAAAACACTCTCTCTGTGTTCATAATGACATTATAGCTAAATGGATGACAGATTGCAATATATCTGTCATAGGCCATGGCTGCTAAACTGCAAAACTCAACAGAAGCACTTGTGTACATACAAGACATCTGCAGAAAACACCAAGTCAGGGTTATTCCATGGATGTCTGAGAACATCTGTGAGAGCAAAAGAGGATAGAGTGATGTGCTGCTGTTTATTTCATTCACACATAAATTACAAAGCAGTATATACATTGGCTCATGCAGCCTTCTGTCCACACGTATGACCACAATGAGGACTGTGTTGGCCACACATATAAAGAGGTACCAGAACAATATCATTACAAAATACATGTATTTTAAAGCTCCAACATTTCCATAAGCAGCCAGCACAAATGAAAAAATCTCACTGGAGTTTCCCATTTTCTGATTAATTTCACCCAGTGAATGAGATGGATCAGCAATAATATAAATTGTAGTTATCAGATCCAATGGCTGAGCAAAGTTTGTATTATATTGTTGAGATGTTGTTTTACATATACATGTTACCTCATTATGTTATATTTCTTCTCATCACCTGTGATACAATGTGCACATTAGCAATCATAAAACAAACAGAAAGCCGTTTTAGACTATACAAGATTTAAGATTCAAATCCAGAGATTCATCACATGTTAAGAACACATAAGTTCAGCTTCAGCTCCCTCCCAGCTGAACAAGACAAAAGCACCTGCTAACATTTATAACTGCAGCACAGAGAAGGAGGGGGCGGGGCTGGACTTGAGGTTTATAGCTAGAGACAATGGCATTCTTTTCCTTTAACAGACATTTCTCAAATTTTTGTTCCTTTTAAGTATGATACATTGTTAAATTACAACTTCAACAAATTGGTTTTCAGTGTTGTAGAGGAAGAATACGATAAGATAAGATAAGATAAGATAACCTTTATTAGTCCCACACGTGGGAAGATCCAAAGCCTAATTTGAATGTACACATTCAAATTAGTTTGTCTTTTGTCATGTATTTGATTCTATGACCCACTGAAGTCAATTGAAATGTGAAATGTACAAGCCAACAAAACCACCTAATTTGAGATGAGATCCTGATATCACCAAAGTGGAACCCTTCTGCACTTGAATCTAGAAAGACATTCTGTCCATAAAAATTATGAACATAAAGAATGGCAAAGGAGAGCCCTGGGGAAGTCCCACTAGGAGCAAGTCAGACTTCTTGCTAGCAATGTGAACCAAGCTCTCATTGCAGTTTTAAGTGCATCAAATGTTGTTGTACATCACATGTTGGTTGTTGGGATAACTTCCCATGCACTTCAAATATCCTAGTTGGCATACAGAGGTGGTTGAACATTCCAGAACCAGGACAAAAACTGCTTTATTCCTCCTCAATCTGAGATTTGACTTACAGATAGACTCTTTTCTCTAGTACCCTTGCATTTACATTCTCAGGAAGGCTGAGAAGTGTAATCCATCTATAGAGGACACTATTCAGTCTGCTTTCTTAAAGATGTGAATCAATCTGCTAATCCAGAGGCACTGCCCCATATTTCCATGGAATGTTGCAGAGGCGTGCCAATCAAGACGGCCCCAACATCTATGGCCTCGAGAATCTAGTACTACTTTCGCCTCCTAAGTCACCTGCTGGTTTGCCAGAATTGGTTCCAGGTGGACAGGAAGTCTTGTTCCATGGCCTCAACAAACTACCCACACAACTGCATTTTTGCTTTAACCACTACCGAAGCCACACTCCGCCTGGCCTTCTAGAACCTGTGAGCTGCCTCTGAAGTCCCACAGGCTACTCAAGCCTGATAGGACTACTGCTTCAGCCTGATGGTTCCCTTCACCTCGGGTGTCCACATCTGACTCAGGTACTTCTAACAAACAGGCCACATTTACCTAGCTACAGATGCATGCCTCAATAGTGAAATGCCCCCTGATCCAATTAAAACCAGGTGGTGATCAGTTCATCTTAGGGTCTTTAATGCTGGATTGGAAGCAAAGAATAAATTTCGCCTAAATGACTTGTTTACCTCACATGAGTTTGATTTTATATTTCTGATGGAAAGATGGAAAATGTACCTGTTTCTCTGACATGTATCTCTTTAAAACAAAGAACACAAAGTATGAGATACCACCAAACAATTTGAAGATGAAAGTTATCATGGTAGATGCAGGAGCAACATCATACATCATAAATGACATAAAAAAAATTCAAGAGCTTTGACAACTCATTCCAACCCGAGACCTGCTCAATGGAGTTAACTGGCAGGACCAAGTGCAGCGGGATAGCACATCAGAGAGGAACGGCAGTGATTGGTCTGACACCAAAGAGCACATCTATGGGGAGGCACTGTACGTGCCTTCATATCCACATGACATCTTCGTAGTGGCCAAAGCAGTGAACAGAGGAGCAACAATCACCTTCAGCTGTTGAAATTTGTATTACTTACGAATGTGTAACCCACATAAAATGAGGGTATCACTTTAACAAGTGATAGCTATGAGAAAAGACAGCCTGCCCAACCAATCAGAATACACAGGTTCCAGTATGTTTTAACCAATGGGAAAGCAGCCTGCCACAAGAGCACCTGGCTGCTGTGTGTCCCACCCACCTATTCTGTGTCCTCTGCTCTGTGTGGGTTAGTGATGGGATTTCCGGCTCTTTTTAGAGTACCGGCTCTTTCGGCTCGGCTCATTAGAAAGAACCGGCTCTTTCGGCTTGTTTTGTTGCTTTAATTAATTTATTATTAACAACAATATAAAATTATGCACAAAAGGAATTACTAATGTAAAAGAAAGTGGTTTTATTTATATATGTTTATATATAAATATATACGGTGGCCCCTAGAGACAAAGCATGTAACTCCAAAGCACATTTCTAGTATTAACTGAACTTCCAAAACAGAGCTACCTAGATCAGTTAAATTACACAATTGAAAGCATATGTGTATTGTTTGTGTATTTATACACAAGCACTCATATATATTCTAATAATTCAAAAAAAAGTTCATTTAGCTGTTACTACCACACACCAAATCCGGTCGTTGGTACTTCCTGGCTTGTGTAGCCACTAGGTAACAAAAGCTCAACACTGCATCCTGGAGCACTTCTGTTGTGTTTTGTATGTGTTTTGGAGTTTGTACGTGCTTCAGGGTTTGTACGTGTTTTGGAGTTTGTATGTGCTTCTGAGTTTTTACATGTTTTGGAGTTTTTACGTGTTTTGGAGTTTGTACGTGCTTCGGGGTTTGTACGCGCTTCGGAGTTTGTACGTAATATGGAGTTTTTACGTGTTTTGGAGTTTGTACGTGTCTCTAGTCGCCACCGTAAATATACTTTTACTTATTCGCTCCACATAAAATGTAATAAATAAATCATATAATACAAAAACCAACTATTTACATCAACTTTTAACTATTTAAATTTTCAGCTTTTTCCTTTTAAACGAATTTAAAGTGAAACAACACAAAACACTGCAAACCCCAACACAATTAAATAATTAATTAAAATATGAAAACAAAAAGAAGATGCACATTCTCTGTCATATAGGCCTGCATGAATAAACTTTCTGAATCCTTTATCATCCGCAACTGAAAATAGTTGTGGATGATTACTATACCTTTGTAATGTGAAGTTGTTGTCCCTGGCTCTCTTTCTCTCTCTCTCCCTCCGGCTCTGTTCCCGTGCTACTGCGAGTGTAACTACCGCCCCTCCCCCCTCTTCCCAGCGCAAAGCACAAGGCTCGCGTGCGGAGTGAAGCGGAAAAAAGTGCGAGAGAGAGGGTGAGAGAAAGAAAAAAAACAAAAACCCACGGCTCCCAATAAGGAGTCGGCTCGCGTCGTTCACTTCAAACAGTCGGCTCTAAGAGCCGTTTCGTTCGCGACCGACACGTCACTAGTGTGGGTGTAGTCGTGCAGGCTGGCAGGACAAAAAGAGTGCTGTGCTGCAGGATTATGTTCCCTGATAGACTTAAGTTTTTGAGTTAAAAAAGTATTAGATATAAGTTTGCAAAAAACTCTGCTGCAAATAACGTAGCTGGCTATCAGCTATCATCCATGTTGAAGGAAGTCGCAGTGAGTAAACAGGTGGATGCTGCAGTTTTCTGGTGACTTTAAAAAGTACAGTGTGGAGCTAAACTGTTAGCCTTCGTTAGCTCTAGTTGTTATCAACTGCCTGAAAGTTCATCTCAGTCTGCTTCCAGAAGTAAGGTAACACTTGAAGCACAACTTATGTTTGTTTTTATTCATGTTGAGACCTCATATTACTATCATTAAAGAGTAAAAACAAACAAAAAAACCCCAAAACATGCCCTATAATGTTAGAGCCCCTAATGTTCCGACTGAGAGACACCATACCATTGTCTTCGGCCATGATGCACTGAGATCGGGGAGCGCAAATTGTATGCCTCAGTTAGTCTCAGTCTGTTTTGCCCTTTATTGTTGTAAAATTGAATTCATCTGAATTGTCTGATTAATAATTGTCACATATGGAATAACTTTACTTTGTTTGATTGTAAGTTTTTTCATGTTGTATTTGGAAAAGTGTTTGTTTTGCAATTTACAAAAAGAGTTTTGACAATATATTGCAGTAATGCATAGTTTGTATAAGAGAGATGTTTTATTTTTGCAAATTTGAGTACTTTAATTACAAATTGATGTCAACAAAATTCTAAGTTGTGAATTATAGCTAGCACAGCATAATTAATATTTGAATTACTCTTCTGATCCTGTCTGTTGAAAGGTCAGGGTTTTTTTGTATGCTGGATTGTTGCTGAGGTGGATTCCTCCAGTGAATTAGATGGCGAGCCTTTCCCACCTGGACTTGCAGAGACTGAGAATCCCATTTTTTCCACGATTATCTGCTACACCTTGTGGTGTTGTAGGACTGTATCACTCACACTTTTACATACAGTTGGTTATATATAAGACCACTGACTGACATTTTCTCATGCCTATTTTCTTTCACACCCTGGGAATTTTTTGGACTATACTCCTTGGACGTGTTTTATTTGGGACTGTGAATAATAAGCTGTTGTGTAGAACATTCTCCACATGTGAGAGGTGTGTGAGATTTTAATTTGAAAGGACATTGTGTGTGAATGTGTGTGTGAATGGGTGAATGACTGAATGTAGTGTAAAGCGCTTTGGGGTCCTTAGGGACTGAGTAAAGTGCTATACAAATGCAGGCCATTTACCATTTACATTGAATTTGTGTAATCAGTTTTGTAAAACAGTTAAGGATTCAGGTTACTAGGGTGCACCCAACATTGAAGACCAAAAGTTAACACTTGGCCAAGTTACTATATTAGTAGTTTATGTGTTTTACTTTTCTTTTATTTCTTATGTTTCCTTTTCCACAGTTGTAAAGTGCCTTTAACCTTTGTTTGTCAAACTTACGGTTTATTTCACTAAAGCCAGCTAATTCTTTCCAGTAACATTCTTGTTTCTGTGTCTCATTTAAACACACCCCTGTGCTTCTATAGTCGAACCTACTGGCCCATTGATATATTCTTTTCAACAATTCCCCTTACTGTGTTACAAACTGTTGAGGAGGATGTTGACAAATTCAAAGAGTGTCATGACATAAAAACCTGGCATGAAATCTTGGGTCATTGTAATTATGAAGGTCCAAAAGTTACAGGGTGTTGTAAAAGGGATGGAGATATGCAAATGTAGACATACCATCTCATTTATGCAAAGTCATTAATGCACAGGGAAAGTTTACCCAGCTAAGAAATAGGGAGCCAGACAGGAAAGCTAAAGAGCCACTGCAGCTAGTTTACACTGATTTGTGGATCAGCTTTTGGTCCTATGAAAATCAAAAGCATAGAAGGATATAGATATGTACAGTCTTTCACAGGTAACTGCTCCGGTACCATGTTTGTGTACATTCTAAAAACAAAAAGTGATGCAGTACAAGCCACTGGAAATGCTTTGACAGATATAGCACCTTATGGAGAAGTCCATTCAGGTAACAGTGCAGAATTCACAAGCTGGGACTTCCAAACATTTTTGCTACGTTTGGAAGTTGCTGTTTTTGCAAAGTTCTAAGCACGCTGACATTAAGTACCATCTTATTAGAAAAACTGTGGAATGGAAAGGTATTTTTTGAGTTCTGTCCTACTGAGAAAATGCTTGCAGATGTAATGACCAAACCAGCCACTAAACTAAAGTTGAAAAGGTTTGCATAAGACATGTTTGGCACTTGATAGTGTGTGGGGCGTGTTCAAACTACTAAGAGACTAAACCGTATGGTGTTTAATGTACTTTAAAGTAACCCAATGAGCTAGGTCCGAGTGGTGATGTTAAGTGAAATGATTATATCTGTTGACGCCCTTACTCATATATTATGGTAGAGAGAGATGGTCTAAGACAGTCAACTTGGTGAACAAAGATTTATTCTCTCTTAAACAGAAGCATTTTACATGATTACCTCATCTTTGGGAAATTCAATCCACACAATGACCTGTGAGCAAGGTGTGAAAAAAGCATCACACCAAAGCTATCAGAAAATTTCAGTGTTATTGAAACAATGTTACAAATGTCTGTGAGAACTGCCAACACAGGAGCTGTTCCTGTGAAAGAGAGGCTGTACAAAATGGTGGCCAGGGAATCCAAAGTGTGAGTGTGTATGTGTGTATATGTGTGCACTTGTGCTTGAATATACATGCATGCTTGCATATGTGCATCTGACAACTGGGGATGTACCTGAAAATAACTCAGTTATTTACACTAACTGTTTTCTGCTGCAAATATTTCTGTTGTACAGTCATTTTTGACTGGGAACAACAAGAGTGGCAACAAAAATGTTGAATAAAACATATGCATTTCTATGCAAACTGATACAATTCAATTTGTGGGTTGAAATCTTTTTTGTGGGCAAAGTCATGATATTTTAGGACAGTCTGATCAAATGAACTACATTTCTCAGAGAGAAAATTGGTCAGATTTGACCAGAACAAAACATGAGGGCTAGAATCCTGCTTTGCCACCCGATCCTACTCACCACCAGGTGGTAATCAGTTGACAGGTTAGGTGCTCTCTTTGCCAAAGCGTCCAGAAGATGGTGCCCAAGATCAGCCTTTGACTGCTGCCCAACATTATTTGAACCCAACCCCTATGGTACCTCCTGTCATTGGTGTGCCAACAGGAAGGTTGGCCTGTGTCTCCTCTTCAGTCTATGCCTTGCTGGGCATTGTATCTGTGATTGTAGGCCCGAGTTTCTGTGTTCTATGTGGAACTTAAGGAAAAAGCATTCCATTTCGCATTTCTTTTGACATTTAGAGTACCATCGACTTCAGTAAACAGTTCTTGAGCCCATTTTCTGTAAGATGGTGTAAGTTCATATTAGTGCATGATCTGACTGCTTATATATCACTGCTCAGTGCTCTCAAAACTTTATCAGAGGTTCTGCAGCCCCTGCTCTAGAATGCTTGACTCACATCAGTTGAGTAGTTTATGCTGTAACTTCTATGAATCAAATTCATTTTAGCAGAATTTGATAAAACAGCAATTTTAGGGACAGTGTAATAACAAAAACTGTGGATTCCTATTTAAAAAAAACATCTTGGTGAAACTTTGTGTATTTAATAAAATGCTTTGCTTACCAGACTAATACTGTTAGTGCTGAAAGCCCTGACTGATGCCTGGAGTTCAAAGGAAATTAAATGTTGCAAAGTAGCTTTAGCAAAGAAATAAAATAACATAAAATGAATAACAAAGGTGTTTTGTAAATTCGAATACATGGCGTAAGCAGATTTTATTTACGATGATTGCTGAATGTTACTTTCCTACATGGCAGAGATGCTCTTTGACAGTCTCTTGCTAAACAAAGATTTATTTTCTCTTAAACAGAAGCATTTTACATGATTGCCTTATCTTTGGCAAATTAAATCCATACATAAATGGGGTGAGCATTGGTTGACAAATGAGGAGATACATAGGCAAAATTATACGAACTTCATCTGGTACCTGAGCAACTAAAAACCTGAAGTCAATAGAGTAACAAATGCACCCAACAAACAGGTTTGACACAGAGATGATCTGAGGGGTGCAAGTAGTCACAGCTTTCTGCTTGTTTTCTGTGGATGTTTTTCGACAAACTCTCAAAATCTTCACATAAGAGGCTGAAATGAGACTGAAGGGTATGAAAATACTCATTATAACAAAGAATATGATAGATATAGAGCTGTGAATTGAAACTGAACATGAAAGTCGAATTATTAATTGGTGGTCACAATATACATTATCAATAATATTTCCACAAAACCTTAAACCAAAGATGAACGAAAATGAGAGTAAAAAACTAACAAATGAAAATATCCACACAAGCAGAATCAAAATACCCACTCTCTCTGTGTTCATAATGACATTATAGCTAAATGGATGACAGATTGAGACATATCTGTCATAGGCCATGGCTGCTAAACTCCAAAACTCAGCAGGTCCACTTATGTACATACAACACATCTGCAAAAAACACAACGGCAGAATCACTTCATGGCTGTATGAAAATATCTGTGAGAGCAAAAGAGGATACAGTGATGTGCTGCAGTTTATTTCATTCACACATAAATTACAAAGAAGTATGTACATTGGCTCATGCAGCCTTCTGTCCACACGTATGACCACAATGAGGACTGTGTTGGCCACACATATCAAGAGGTACCAGAAGAATATTATTACAAAATACATGTATTTTAAAGCTCCAACATTTCCATAAGCAGCCAACACAAATGACACAATCTCACTTGAGTTTCCCATTTTCTCATTAATTTCACACAGTGAATGTGATAGATCAGCAATAATCATATGAATGGTCCTTTTAGATATAAGAGTACTAGATCCCAATGGCTGAGCAAAGTTTGTATTATATTGTTCAAATGCTGTTTACATATACATTACCTCATTATGATATGTTCCTTCTCAACATCTTTTACACCTGTGATACAATGTGCACATTAGCAATCATCAAACAAACAGAAAGCAGTTTTAGACTGTAGAAGATTTAAAAGATTTAAAATTCAAATCCAGAGATTAATCACATTTTAAGAACACATAACAATAAATTCCCTCCCAGCTCAACAAGACAAAACAACCTGCTAACATTTATAACTGCAGCACAGAGAAGGAGAAACAAGGTGGGTGGGGCTGGACTTGAGGTTCAACGTTCGAATTGTTAGAAATGTCTGTTAAAGGAAAAGAATATCAATGTCTCTGTTTTGTTTAAGTATTATAACATCAACACATCAGTTAGGTTTTCAGTATTATAGAGGAAGAAGATAACCGTTTTGTCATTCTTAAGGGAAATTCAAACTTTTCTACAAATATTTTTAAGTGGTCCAAAACGCTCTTCTTTAACCTTTCTTTGCAAAATGTAGCAGCGCACTTTGGCACCAAGATTGCAACTTCTCTGTCATCTATCATTTGCCAAAAAACCCCCCAAAAACAATACTAATATTGGAAACGGGTTGCCAATTTATTGCTCTACTGCCCCTTCTTTGCAATTTGCAGTAGTGAACTTTTCTGGCACCGGGATGCCAGTTTCTCTATCCCTATCTGTCCCTCTTTTGCAAATGTAGCAGCAAACTTTTCTCTGGGATTCCAGTTTCTCTGCATCTATCCATCTTTCACAAAATATAACAATCCTGACACTGCATTGCCAGTTTTCTTCTCCAATATTGGTCATTTGCAAACACGGCAGTAAACATCCAATACACCAGGATGCTATGTCTGTGAAGGTTCTCAGTCATCCAGGTCATCGTAGTCTAAAGGAGCTTAGAAAGAAAAGCGTCTGGACTTCTTTCAGTTGCTTGAAGACGTTTCACCTCTCATCTGAGAAGCTTCTTCAGTTCTAAGGGTCAAATGGTGGAGAGTCCCAGATTTAAACCCAGTGGGAGTTTCCCCCCAAAGAGGGACAAAGGACCCCCTGATGATCCTCTACCTAATCACATGAGCCAAGGTGTGAAAGCAGGTGTGGGTCCCAATCAGCCAGGGTTTCGGGTGAGCTCACTGTGAAACCTGGCCCCACCCTATCATGTGATTTCCTGAGGTCAGATGGCCCAGGATGTGAGTGGGCATTAAGGCATCTGGGAAGGGATCTCAAAACTGGATTATAGATGGCAGACAGTTGGTATCGTAAACCACCGCCTCTGTTCAAAGATGGTCGCTCACAGTGGACGTAAATGGCTTCTTTCACTCCTCTTTCAAACCATCTGCCCTCTCTGTCCAAAATGTGAACATTGGCATCCTCGAAAGAGTGACCTTTATCCTTTAGATGCAAATGGACAGCTGAGTCTTGTCCCGTGGAGGTGGCTCTTCTATGTTGTGCCATGCGCTTGTGAAGTGGCTGTTTGGTCTCTCCAATGTAGAGGTCTGGGCATTCCTCGCTGCACTGCACCGCATACATGTTAAGTTTGTGTTTAGGAGTTTTGTCTTTCGGGTGAACCAGTTTTGTCTGAGTGTGTTGCTGGGTCTGAAGTACACTGGGATGTCGTGCTTGGAGAGAACCCTCCTGAGTTTCTCTGATACACTGGCTACATAGGGGATCACAGTGTTGTTGCGTCTGTCTTTCTTATCCCCCACAGCGGCCAGGGAGGCAGAAGGACAGCACATCAAGAAGGCCCTGAGTAAATGTGGTTATCCCAGTTGGAAAGACACCTAAAGAAAGCTCCAACCGATCCAGGGGAGAAGGACAACTGCTGCCCAAGCGAAAACCTGTAGTGATTCCATGTGTGTCAGGAGTATCGGAGCAGTTGAGACGCATTTTTTCTAAACACCGAGTCTCTGTGGCTTTTAAACCCCAAAACACGCTGCGCCAAAAACTGGTCCACCCCAAGGATTGGGTCCCCCGACACAAACAGAGTAACATAGTGTACGCTGTTAAGTGCCAGGAGGATTGCCAGGATTTATACATCGGGGAAACCAAACAACCTCTGGCGAAGTGGATGGCACGACACAGAAGAGCTACCTCGTCAGGCCAGGACTCTGCAGTCTATTCACACCTACAGGCCAGTGGACACTCTTTCAAGGATGAGGATGTACACATCTTGGACAGGGAGGAACGCTGGTTTGAGCGCGGAGTCAAGGAGGCCATTTATGTGAAAAGGGAAAGACCATCTCTGAATCGAGGAGGGGGCCTAAGGGTACATCTTTCACCATCTTACAATGCTGTGATTGCAGCCATTCCCCAACTCTCTGTGAATGGTACTCATGGCCATTGATCAGTGGTCTTTGATCAGTGGGTTTTGGTCAGTGATTGTTGATCAATGGTCATGGGAATTTGCATAATTAGATTAAGGAACTGACCTCCCAGCCCATTGTTCCTGTTCGTACTGTTTATAAGATTGGGGAAACCTGCAGTCAGCTGAGACTGAAGAAGTCACTTGGATGAGTCACGAAACGTTTCTCCCACAAAACGCTACGTCCAGATGAACAGATTCAACTTTTTGGAAATCTTAATGATAATAATAATAATAATTTAGTTCAGGGTGTAGTATCGGGGAGGCTGGTTTGGCACAGCCAGTGAGCATCTTCTTATCATGCCTTCCCTATTTCAGTAGTGGCCGGGCCAGAGAGAGCAGAGCTGCTGCTAGACAAAAGTACCAGAGCCAGGAGAGTCGGCACTGGAAAGTGCCACGAATGACAAACTTTTTCCGTGTAAAAGAAATTAAAACCCACAACACAAAAAGATTGGGTTGGGTCTTTTGTGAATTCCAATATTATTTTATTTTAGTGTATTCGATTGTTTCTGTTGTTCCTTAACATTGCTTCATTGCTGGCTGAATGTGTAAAGCACTTTGGTCAACTATATTTATTTTAAATATACAATATACATTAAGTTGAAGAAGAAGAAGTTGGAGGGCAAAACAGTACAGGGTCCCTCTTCCCTCCGGCCATCCTTTGAAATTTTTTTAGTTTAGTTTAGCCAAATTGCCAGATAACTCCTGTGCTATCAGACGCACTAACTGGTGTCAAATTTGGTGTGTAATTTTATATGATTTCATCAGAAAAAGCAAATCCAGAGAGCAGGAGATTGTTATGTTTGTGCCAATTGCCCTCCGCAGGTAGGTCCAATCACAGCAGGTCAATCTGCTCTGCGAAAGAGCTGTGTAGCTATGTTTAACTGACGCAGTGTAATGATTGATGTATATGTAGCCACCACCTCAAATCAGATAGAGTCAAGTAAAATGAGTCAAGTAAATGCCTCAGTCATTAATACTCAAATTCAGCAATAGTCAAATCAGGTATGAAGGCTTTTTATTTACTATCTGGTAAGGGAGATTAAAATATTGTAATTCTTTTCTTTCTAATTTAACCTTTTCTCTCATTACATTTCTGTGATTTAACTTTGAAGTACCATTTTATCCTTGTGCTTTACTTCTCCCTTCATAAAGTCCTCTCTGAGTTCCTGACACACACAGACCCACACATGTACAGTCATCATCATTTATATCCACATACTATTGCTTACCCAAATGTGTCAAATATATATGACCTTTAACTGCCTTATTTAAATGATCTAGTCACCTTGATCATCACCTTTCACCTGTCTGATCATAATTAGTTATGATCACCTAACAAAGTTTTGCTGTAGCAGAGAAGCACCTAAAAACATACAACAACAATTTTAGGGACAGTGTAATAAACAAAAATGTTGTTCCCTGTCTAAGGGCAAAACCCTGCAATAGATGGTTAAGCTGCCATGAACCTGAAGGTTTATTCAAACTGCCTTTTTATTTTAAAACGATCATTGTCATCATACTCAAATATTTAATATTTTTTTCCCGAGCTATTACCATTAACCTTTCACTTAGAGCTCAGGAGAAAAAAGAAAATATGAGGTTCCAGAGTAGCTTTTGCAAAACAAATTAAAATAAATAAATACATTTTAAAAAATGGATTAATGAGCATTTTATAAACATAAATACATGACATGACATTTTCTTCATGTCTACAAAACAGAAGAAGATTGCTGACTTTTATTCTGCAACAGAGCACAGATGCTCTAAAGCACTCTCTTGCCAAACAAAGATATCGATTTTCTCTTAAACAGAAGCATTGTACATGATTGCCTTATCTTTGGCAAATTAAATCCATACATAAATGGGGTGAGCATTGGTTGGCAAATGAGGAGATATATAGATAAAATTACACGGACTTCACCTGGCACCTGAGCAGCTAAAAGGCTGAAATCAATAGAGTGAAAAATACACCCGACAAACAGGTTTGACACAGAGACGATCTGAGGGGTGCAAGTAGTCACAGCTTTCTGCTTGTTTTCTTTTGATGTTTTTCGACAAACTGCCAAAATCTTCATGTAAGAAACTAAAATGAGAGTGAATGGTAAATAAATACTCAATAACACAAAGAATATGTCAGATATAAAGCTGTGGACTAAAACTGAACATGAAAGTCGAATTATTAATTTGTGGTCACAATACACATTGTTTACAATATTTCCACAAAACTTCAAACTGAAGATGAATGAAAATGAGAATATAAAACTAAGAAATGAATACATCCACACAAGCAGAATTAAAATAAACACTCTCTCTGTGTTCATAATCACATTATAGTGTAATGGATGACAGATTGAGATATATCTGTCATAGGCCATGGCTGCTAAACTGCAAAATTCAGCAGAAGCACTTGTGTACATACAACACATCTGGAGAAAACACCACGGCAGGGTCACTTCATGACTGTCTGAAAACATCTGTGAGAGCAGAAAAGGATAAAGTGCTGTGCTGGCGTTTATTTCATTCAGACATAAGTTGCTGAGCAGTATATACATTGGCTCATGCAGCCTTCTGTCCACATTTATGACCACAATAAGAACTGTGTTGGCCACACATATAGAGACATACCAGAACAATATTATACTAAAATACATGTATTTTAAAGCTCCAACATTTCCATAAGCAGCCAGCACAAATGATACAGTCTCACTTGAGTTTCCCATTTTTTGTGTAATGTCACACAATGAACAAGACAAACTAATAATAATCAAACATCAGGAATCACAAAACAAAAAGCAAGCAGGTTTATACTTTACAAGATTCAATTCCAGAGATTCTTCACATGTTAAGAATACATAACAATAAGTTCAGCTTCTTCTCCCAACTCAACAAGACAAACTCTTTTGCTAGTATTTATAGCTGCAGCACCGAGGAGGATAATGAGGTGGGCGTGGCTAAACTTGAGGTCCAGATTTAGAGACAATGGCGTTCTTCCTCTTTGGCAGAGTTTTTTGTTTGTTTTAACTACCATAAATTCCACAGGTTTTCAGAATTGTAGAGGATAATAACCTTTTTATTCTTCTCAAGGGAAATTCAAATGTTTCTTAAGTGGTCCAAAATTGGATTTGAATTTCCACATTCTCAACTTTTCATATAAAAAAAATCAACTACACTTTCCAAGTCGAAACAACATTCTGATATTGTTCATGTTGATCCTAGTGGTTTGGATAATTCCTGCCATATATCTTGATGTCATCCATGTAGAGGAGGTGGTTGACAGTTGCTCCATTCCGTCGTCGGTCTTGTTAATTATCTTGTATCATGTTGTTCTCCAGAGTATAGAACATCCAGCTGCAAATTTGGTGAAACTACTACAAAATCAATCATCAACCTATGGCCTAATGTGTCCTGGTGCAATGCTCATCTATGAATATCCTTATATTTAAGCATTGTGTTTGTTATAGACAAGCTGTAGTTTGCAAAGGAGTCCAAGAACAGAATACCCCTCAGGTTCAGATCAGCCAGACCTTTCTTCATAATCATACCCCAAGAAGCTGTCACTGATTGTGCCCATTTCAGCAATGAACTCTCCCAGTAGGACAATTCATAGTTTTCATATGACACCAGAGCTTCAGGGAAACATTCACCAAGTGGCCAAAATAGTTCCTCCCTGCCCTCCGGTCATCCTTTGAACATCTTTGAGTTTAATTTAGCCAAAATGCTGGACAATTCATGTGCTATCTGAGACACTAATTGGTATATGTAAATGACCATGGCAGACCTGATGACATTTTTCTGCTTTTCAGCATCTTTTATTTATACTCAGGGTTGCTGTTCATCCACACACAGCAGCAGTTTTCCCACTTTCATTTCATTTTTACACATTTCATTATAAAAAGAATATCCAGAGAGAAGGAGACTATGGATTTGTGCCAATTGCTCTCCCCAGGTGGGGCCACTGTTTGCCCTAGTTAGGGAGGGCAAAGAAGCACAGACATGGAAGTACACTTATGTTTACACTGAACATTTCGGAACAATTCTCTATGCTGTTGCATGATGGGGCAGAAGGTTGAGGGTTGCAGATACAACAGACTCAACAAACTGATTTGCAAAGCCAGTAATGTTGTGGAGGTGGAGCTGAACTCTCTAAAAGTCATGTTGGAGAGATGGATGTTGTAAAAGATAAGGACAATACTGGATAACAACTCCCACACACTCCTTGACGTGCTGGCCCAGTCAAAGCACATGTACACACTACGATAGTCGCACACCCTTAATATCACATCCTTTACAGAGAAAATTGCAAAGTCAGTATAGTAAGAGGGGCAACTCAGTGTCAACCACATATATGTAATTTTGTCTACTATCCCAGGATATTTATAATTAGCGCTGTTTGTATTTCTGGAGCTATTTTGTGACTTTGTTATTTTGTAACTTGTATTATATCGTATCGTATCATTTCATTTAGTTTAGTTAGTTACTGTTCGTATTCTCTCGGAGCAACTGTGACCGCCTAAATTCTCCTGAGATTAAGAAAGTGTTCTGATTCTGATGAACTGAACCAGTGTAATGATTTCTGTATACAGTCCCCATCAGCAATCAGATACAAATGAATCCACTAAATGTCTCACTCATTATTTCTCAGATTCAACAATACTCAGATTAACATGAGTATTAGATAGGAATTAAGAAGTGCACTTCTTAATTCCTATCTAATGAGTGAGCTTAAAATGATGTAGTTATTTTCTTCCTGATTTGATCTTCTCTCTGGTTACATTTCTGAGGGGATGACCCAAACAGTACAATCACACTCTTTCCTCCAGTAAGAAATTCTTCTACCCATTTCCTGTAAATTGGTATAATTTTATGGTAGCGCATGGGGTCAACACAGATTCACTGATTCAAATGAGCAACTCAGCATTTACTGCTGCAACTTCCTGATAACTATATGATTGGGTTTTTTTTGTTGTAGCAGAGAAGCACCTAAAACTATTCTAAGGACAATGTAATAAACAAAATTTTGATTTCCTGTCTGAGGGTAACATCATGCATTGCAGATTATGTCAGGAATTCAGTGGAAATTAGAGGTTGCACAGTAGCTTTTACAAAACAATTTTAAAAAATGAACTGAATTAATGAAATGGGCCTTTTATAAAGGTAAATACCTGACATAATCAGATTTTATTTTCTTCATGTGTACAAACCATAATATGTTTGATGAATGCTATTCCACCACAGATGCTCTAAAACTCTCTCTTGCCAAACAAAGATATTGATTTTTTCTTAAACAGAAGCATTGTACATGATTGCCTTATCTTTGGCAAATTAAATCCATACATAAATGGGGTGAGCATTGGTTGACAAATAAGGAGGTATATGGATAAAATTACACGGACTTCGCCTGGCACCTGAGCAACTAAAACACTGGAATCGATAGCGTGAAAAATGCACCCGACAAACAGGTTTGACACAGAGACGATCTGAGGGGTGCAAGTAGTCACAGCTTTCTGCTTGTTTTCTGTGGATGTTTTTCGACAAACTGCCAAAATCTTCATGTAAGAAACTGAAATGAGAGTGAATGGTATGAAAATACTCAGTAACAGAAAGAATATGTCAGATATAAAGCTGTGGACTGAAACTGAACATGAAAGTCTAATTATTAATTGGTGGTCACAATACACATTATTAACAACATTTCCACAAAACTTCAAACTGAAGATGAATGAAAATGAGAATATAAAAATAAGAAATGAATACATCCATACAAGTAGAATTAGAATAAACACTCTCTCTGTCTTCATAATCACATTATAGCGTAATGGATGACAGATTGAGATATATCTGTCATAGGCCATGGCTGCTAAACTGCAAAATTCAGCAGAAGCAGTTGTGTACATACAACACATCTGCAGAAAACACCACGGCAGGGTCACTTCATGACTGTCTGAAAACATCTGTGAGAGCAAAAGAGGATACATCGATGTGCTGCCATTTATTTCATTCACACATAAATTGCTAAGCAGTATATACATTGGCTCATGCAGCCTTCTGTCCACATGTATGACCACAATAAGAACTGTGTTGGCCACACATATAGAGACATACCAGAACAATATTATACTAAAATACATGTATTTTAAAGCTCCAACATTTCCATAAGCAGCCAGCACAAATGATACAGTCTCACTTGAGTTTCCCATTTTCTGTGTAATTTGCACAGTGAACAAGTTTGATCAGTAATAATGATACGAATGGTCCAATTTCCTTAGGGATTATGAAAGTATTTTGATTCTGATTCTTTTCGATATGAATAAGAGTACCCAATCCCGATGGTTTAGCAATGTTTCTATTATTCTGTTCAAATCTGTTTTAGACATGCATACTACCTCATTATGATATGTTCCTTCTCAACAGCTGTTATACCTGTTACACAATGTGCACATCAGTAATCAAAGAACAAACAGTAGTTTTATACTTTACAAGACCAAAGCTCAGAAATCACCTCCTTTCCTCCCAACAATGAGACCAAAGAATGTGCTAACATTTATAGCTGCAGCACAGAGGAGGAGCGATAAAGTGGGAGTGTACTTGAGGGCCAATGACAATAATGGCAATGGAAACTGGCATTCTTCTTCTTTAACAGATATTTCTGACTTTTTTTTAAATCATGCATTCTAAATTCATAAAGTCAACACAACACAGTATAGCTTTAACAGGTTAAGCAGAAGAAAATGGATGGATGGATTGGTTGGTTTTCTGCAAAGAATCTTTTGAGTGGTATAATCTATACTGTGTTTAAAAATAAAGTTGGGATCCACTCTAAATTGTAAATTTAAAAAATGCAATAACATGCAAAATGATTTGGGCCCTTTGTTTAGTGGCTCTGTTGTGTAGTGGTTTACACATCTGCCTAATCAGTTTGACCCCAGCAGGAGACACAAATCTCTTGAAGTTTGCATCAGAAAAGACATCCAGCATACATCTGCTAAATCAAATATGTGGACCTACCACTGTGGGCAGGACACCTTTTCTTATCTCCCTTATGAAAAAGGGAGCAGACAAGCTGCTTAAATGTGTTAAGAGGAAGTCCTAGTGTCGTTTGTGTAAATGTGTAATTTATGTTTTATAGCTTTATAAAAGGGGAACAATTTTGTGGTTTTTATAGGTTATTGAGAAATAAGAACTGATTCTGCTCACTTAAGATGGAATTGTTGTATGTGGTCAATAATGTAAAATGACTCCTGGTTTAAATGAAAAGCGCTGTGGTGCTAGCAAATTTTGTTATCTAAAAGCCTGCACTAAGCTCACCCCAGTTCCACTTCAAACACTTGGATTACTTGGAATAATACTGATCATGAGAAAGACTTTATTGCCCAACTTCTCTTTTATAAGCCAGACCTGGTCAAGTTAGCAGCCATACAAAACATCTAAAAAATACTACAAGTATAAGTATAAAACCACCACAAACACAGTTTAAAAATACAAAACAAAACAAAAAACAATGATATAAAACAGCGGTCCCCAACTTTTTTTATTCCCAACAGACAAGTTTATCCACAACAATATTTTCACGGACCGGCCTTTAAGGTTTCACGGATAAATACAACAAAATAAAACCAGTCCCAGTACCAAAACGAGAAGATTTATTCATAACACATGGGAAAAGACCCAGAGACACAGAGTTAATGATAAAAACAATTTTAAAAAATAACACTAAAAACAGATTTAAAAACCCTGAAAACGATGAATTTCGCACTCGAGCCTCAACTCTCGCGGCACGGTACCATGGCCCGGGGGTTGGGACTGCTGATATAAAACATTAAAACACAGAGTGGCTTCTCAAAGGAAACATCAATAAGTCTCCTTCACTTTATTATTATGCTTTTAAATTTTTTAAAGCATAATAATTAAAGTCATTTTGGATTTTTCTCTATATTCCTTGTCTAAGGTGAATAGAATGTCTGACATATCTGTCAGAACTCTAGGTACATCAAGAAGCAACCCTTTTGAAGATTATAGCTGGTAACGTTTGGTACTGGGACAGGGAAACTGTAAGATTACCTATAACAGCTTAATGAAGAAAAATACCAGTGCTGTTTTCTTCGAATGGTCAGTGATGGCTAACCCACCAAATTATAAAGAACGCAGTGGTAAGTCAGAGACATTATGATAAAACATAGTGATGCTTTGTAGACTCCTGAGAACTGAAGAGGAAACATACAGTGTGTCACCATAATCAATTACAGGCAAAAGGGTAAAAAGTAAATCAGGATTTATTTCTAAAGTAAAAAACAATTTTCCCTTTAATTTTCGTAATAAGACTAGCAATGTGTATATTAGAGAGAAACTTGTCATCGAACTTTTTACCCAAATATTTGTAGCCATGTACCATTTCAATGGTTTTGCCAACATCTGTGCCAACGCTAAGACCATCAAACATCCGTGGGTGAGCTTGTGAGAACACGATAAATTCTGTTTTATGAACATTTAAAACCAATTTTAAATGCAGAAAAATGGATTGTAATAAGTGAAATGCATTCACTCCCTTCTCTAAAGAGGGTGCAAATGTGTATATGACAGTGTCATAGGCATAAAGATTTATTTTTTCTGGAAAGCTTTTACCCAAATCATGTATAAAACAGAAAATAAAGCAGATCCCAAAATGGAACCCTGTGGGACACCTTTTGCCCACTCAAGAAAAGCCCAGTTATTGTTGTTTATCTGGCTTGTTGCCAGAATTCTGAAGGGTTCCATGTTTAATTGGCTGAGAATCAATAATAATGACAATATCAGGAATAAATTAGCACATTTATTCACATTTTTGTGTGTCAGAGCCCTAATTCTATTCATGAGATGATGACTGAGGTGAAGTAGACGAGGAAGACATTTTATTAAGATGACTGTAGTGTGGCATCTTTCCTGCATGTTTTTGCTTCTTTGGTGAAGGGGAACCCTCCTCAAACATAGGTATGATCCTCCACATCTTAAGTCTGTAGGTGCAAACATGAAATAAAATCACCTCAGGAACCTATGACATCTGCTCCATCTTTAGTCTACTACATATGTGGTTGGTTTTTAGCCACATACATAAAATTTGATTTTGTGGCGAACTCCATCTGGCCATTTTGTGGCCACTCCTATATATTTTTAATGTATCAATTCAGAGCTTATGAGAATCTATGAATGTTTTGGAAAATGCAGTTTCACACTAATATTCTTTTTTTCAGTGAAATTATCTCAAATGACTGTACTATTAAAATGAAGATAATAGCAAGTACATAATAAAAGTAAAGCAAACATCATGCATAACTGAGTTGTGTGTTTTTGTTGAAAGAAAAAGAACTTCTCTGGAGACCTTTCTTTTGAGACAACTCCCTGCACAAATGATTAGCATGTTATTACTAACAGAAGATAATAATATAATAAAAGATTATCAAGTAAACATAATGATTTCTGGACTAATGGCCTCAGGGTCATTAGTCCAGACACACTTCACACACTTCATACACACATGAAGTGTGTGTGATGCTCAGGGAGCAGCAGTCTCCAGGCTGATGTAGCTGTGGGCCAAACTCTCTGCTACAAGTCCAGTATTATTTACCACCAAGGAACAAAGAAAAATATTTTCTTATTTGTAAATGTATTTTTATTTAAATAAACCTCAGGCCAGTATGTACAAGAATCATCTTTACTGAAAACAACAGTAAAAAATAATGTTTACTAGAGTTTATTACATAAATGAAAATAATCTCTGCTTGTGAACAGCCAGTAACACTGAAATAGACAAATGTTTGTCACTGACTAATTACAAGACCTTACAGTGTTTTCCTTTGAGGAAGCAAGAGAGCGGTAATAGTATTTAATGGAGAAATATCTCCTTAGTGGAGGACTGAAAAAAAATGCATCCCAGTCTCATGTAACCTTTCTCTAGTACAGAATAAACTGGGCCAAAAATCAAAAAGGACAGGTGAGGTTTCCCTGATAAAGAAACTAAAGAGCAACAAAAATTTAGATATTTAAAGGATTTTATTGAGTTAATGCAAAATCAACACAAAAAACAACTTCTGACTAGGTGGGCAGCCTCTACTTGTCTACTTACCACCATGTTAGTTGCACAGAATGGACTCAGACTGCACACACAGTCCCATTGTTAAAGAATAATGGGCTCAAATACATAACCTGGTCGTTACCACTGAATACAATATAACAAATTAATCTTCTAAATAGGTTTTGTGTATTACATGAGAGAAACAGTGAGGCCAGCATAGAGAAAAAACATTAAATAGACAACCTTAGGAGTACAGTTTCATTTCACCAGCTACAGCCACACTAGGGCCTACCTACAGACCAGCGTTCACTCCCACTGTACTGAAACTGGCTGCAATTTACTTAGAAATCACTAATGAGATGTGACAAAATGGCTACAGTTATGAACCAAATTACTGATAATGACCAAATTAAAATTTAAAAATACCAGTGTTCTTTTATTTTGCTAAGTGATAATCTGTTTTTTCAACAAGCAGAATAAAAGATGGATACAGCTACCATTTACCACTCGTCAGCCACTCAAGTCCCATTTTAAAGCCTTGGGATTAACACCAGTCCAATCACTACCTTGGTTTTGAAACCAGATGTGATAAGATAGGAACAGGCTTGACTCTGACTGAGAATAGCCCAAATATCCCTTCTTTCTGAAACAGGGGATATGCAAAGTTTATTTAATTTTTATTCAACATGACCCAAAAATGAATGACCCTAAACTAAGCAGGGAAGTGTTTAGAGTCAAGTCTGAGGAGCTTTTTTTCCCACATGCATGTAGATGTCTTTTTGCAACCACAGGTATCACCTCCTGGTGGCCATTATTAAAAATAATGCAGATTTAAAGCACTTAACTATTCAGACCCAGAAGCTGCATCTAACTTTTACATGAAGGCAGCAGTGGGGAGGTTGCAATGGTAGGAATGTTCCATGAATCCAGGAGATTCTTGAGGTACTGAACATGTAAGGAAGTCTTCAGATAACTACCAAGGTGACTTCAAGGCAGAGAGAAAAGCAACATTAGCAGAAGGAGCACATGAGCCGTTTTCAGGAGCACGAGGGAGCTTGATTGTTACTCAGCAATTTTTCTCCTGCAAACCTCCACCTGAGATTCAGAGAGACTGAGAAAAAGCAAAAGTACTGTAATCTGCATTTTTTTGTGACTACATTACTCATGCCCTTTCAGTGACAGATTCATGCTGTTGTCAGTAGAAAGCTAAAATAAATTATTTGCATCTGTTTGGTTATAAATCTACAAATTATAAATGGTCCTTGTTTAGATTTGACCCAGTTGTGTCCAAAAGAGTTGTGTGTTATGTGAATTCTGTGTTGTCCAACATTGTGAGTCCAGCCCTATAGCACTACATATCTGATGCAGTTAGCAACGGATTTTCAAGAAAGGCAACATATTATATCTTTATCACAAGTGCCATCTTGACATGTTAAATGTGAAACCGACAGCAGACTCTCTGTTTTTGCTGTTTAATCCTCATTTCATCACCGCCTTTATTCATCAAAGTGCTTTAAAGACAGAAACTGACTGGGATTGGTTTCAGACCTGGTCCCTATTGTTACGACTGTTCAAGCCGACCACTTAAAAAGTGGAGACATTACAAACTATTTGTACATTGTTTCGGTTGTGTCACTGTCTCCAGCTACTGTTTTCTACAGTGTGACTGTAGCTGAGAAAGTACAGTAGCTGAGATGTGCTTGATTCTTTAAAGTCAGCCCAAAACACAGACAGATATTTTTGAACAAATGTTGCTGATGCACATGTGAGCTAATGTCCAGCATTTAATAAATGAATTCATGAATAGATGACACATGCATATTTAGGTAGGTTATCCCCTCCGATATCAAACATAATCAACTTGTGTCACGATCCTGGGTCTTATGACCCAGTGTTTTGAGTTTTAGTTCATTTTGATGTTTATAGTATGTTTAAGCTCATTAGGGTTCCTATGTTCATTTGCTTATTAGTTCCCACTTGTGTTTTCAACCCCTGTGAAGTCTCCCTTGCCCTTCATGTGTTTCATGCCTGTGAGTCTTATGTTGTCAAGTTCATGTTGTCATGTCTGCGTCTCATTGTTTCCTGTTTTATTTTGAAGGGGTCCTGTGTTCCTATGTTCAATGTTTTTAATTTTACTCTCCTCTTGTGACTTCGTTATGTTCATGTGTGTCAGCTGTTCCCCCGTGTTTCCATTTTCCTTCATTATCCTCCTGTGTATTTAGTCCATGTGTCTTCAGTCATTCCTTGTCAGGTCGTCTGCTCATCCACATCACAATCTCAGGTATCCATGTCAGTTCACCATGTTTAAGGTTTTTCATGTTTAGTTTTAGTTCACCCAGTTTAGGTTATTGTTTAGTTTCACCAATGCCCTTTTGTTTGTACCTTTTTTGCTAGCCTCAATAAATGGCTTGTCTTTTGTTATATCCACGCCACGTTCAGTTTTTGGTCTGCGTTTGAGTCCTCTTTTGCAAACACATACAGTCTGCCCCAGCCAGACTGTGACAACTTGTAAAATGAGACCTGTGTCTGCTTCTAAGTCTGTACCCTGGTTAAATGACAGCATTCGTCTTATAAAACGTAACTGTCGTAAAGCTGAGCGGTTATGGAGGAAAACCCATTTGAATGTTCATCTCCTTTATTTAAAGGATCTTTTAGCCTCTTTTAACAATGCTATTAGAGTTGCGAGGGCTGCTTACTTTTCTCAGTTGGTTGCAAAGAGCAGAGGTAATCCTAAAGTTTTATTTGATACTATTACTAATATTATTACTCCTGCTCCACCTGCTGCTATTATTTCTTCCGTCGAAGATTGTGAAACTTTTCTTGCTTTCTTTTTAGAAAAAATTAGCAACATAAGGAAAAACCTGTCTTTTTCAGCGTCTGCGCTGTCAGTTCCCACGCCAGCTCGGCCTGTTGTTTTAGAAGGTTTTTCACCTGTCTCACTACCAGAGCTGGGAAAAATAGTTAGTGCAACAAAATTATCCTCTTGCTCTCTTGATTTTTTACCCGCATCATTATTCAAAAATGTTTTTTACTCTACTGGTCCCTGTATTCTTACTATAATTAATACCTCCTTGGCCTCGGGCATAGTCCCTGCCTATTTTAAAACTGCTGTTATACATCCCTTGTTAAAAAAGCCTATGCTGGACCCATCTCTCACTAGCAATTATAGACCGATCTCAAAAATTCCGTTAATTGCTAAGATTCTAGAGAAGATTGTGGCTAAGCAGCTTACAGCAGTTTTAGATAAATATAGTATTTTTGACAAATTTCAATCTGGCTTTCGTAAAGTTCATTCCACTGAAACAGCCCTTCTTAGAGTTTCTAATGACATTTTGTTACAAAGCGATGCAGGTAAATGTTCTGTTCTCTTAATGTTGGATCTTACGTCGGCCTTTGATACTGTTGACCACTATATTTTGCTTAACAGGCTGAAATACTGGGTCGGTGTCTCTGGGACTGCATTGAAATGGTTCTCCTCGTATATCTCTGAACGATATTCTACTGTGGCAGTTTCTAAGTATAGATCATCTTCTGCGTCCCTGTCTTTTGGTGTGCCACAAGGCTCTGTGCTAGGGCCATTACTGTTTCTAGTTTATTTACTTCCTCTCCAGCACATTTTGAGCCCTTTTGAGGATATCTGTTACCATTGTTATGCAGACGATATCCAACTCTATATATCTTTTAAACCGGAAGAGGCTTCTAAGCTGCAGCTTTTAAATGTGTGCTTGGAAACCATTAAAGGCTGGATGGCTGAAAACTTCCTCCAACTAAATGAAAATAAAACCGAAGTCCTCTTATGTGCCCCAGATAGACATATACCCAGTATAATAAATGCTCTTGGTCCTCTTTCAACGTTTGTAAAACCATCTGTCAGGAACTTAGGGATTATCCTTGATCCTGCTCTTACGTTAGATAGTCATGTTAAATCTCTTGTTCGGTCTTGCTTTTATCATTTAAGAAATATTTCTAAATTGAGCTCTATAATATCCTATACCGAACTGGAGATTGTTATTCATGCTTTTATCTCTTCACGACTGGACTATTGCAATTCCCTGTTTACTTGTCTAAACAAAGGTTCTTTGGAGCGCCTGCAGATCGTTCAGAATGCTGCAGCAAGACTTTTGACGAAAGCTTCAAAATATTCACATATAACACCGTTGCTTATGCAGTTACATTGGCTTCCCGTCGAATTTAGAGTCCATTTTAAGATTTTGGTTTTAACTTTTAAGGCTCTTCAACAACAAGCACCATCATATATTATTGAGCTTTTACAGCCCTATGCCCCTAGTAGGTCTCTGAGGTCGAGTAGTCAGGGCCTACTTGTCATTCCGTATATGAGACTGAAAACTAGGGGTGATAGAGCTTTTGCTACTGTGGCCGCCAGACTGTGGAATTCCCTTCCTCAGGACTTACGATCCGCTGATTCATTGATTACTTTTAAAAAACAGCTGAAAACACATCTTTTTAAAATTGCTTTTTGCTAACTTTGTTTGTATCTTGTCTTTTTAATCTGCTATATCTTGTAAAGCACTTCGTGATTTCTATCTAGAAATGTGCTATATAAATAAAATTTTACTTACTTACTTACTTACTTACTTTCGTGTCTAAACAGAATGTCTGTATGTGTTCTGACTCTGCGGGAATAATATTAAATGAGAAAAGTTGAGAATAATTGCTTTACTTTTAAATAATAATAATAATAATTATGTGCATATTGTACTTTACATTGACACATACATAATAAAGTAGTGTTAAGAATTCACCAAAATCCAAGAAATTAAGCATCTGTCTCTCATCACAATGCTCAAATCATAGCTAAAACTAAGACATGGCTTTTCATAAATTTACATCTGATAATTTTACATCACATAACTCCATACTGAACCTTTAGAACTCAAATTATAATGAAATGGAAACATGAGCCATTATGTGGCCATTAATCAAATCAATCATTCATCCATCGTTAAATGTTATCATACGTGTATCATACTTTCCTTTTTTATCTGACTATTAGTGTCAATCTTTTAATGCTATTGGCTTTTTACACCAAATCTTTGATATGCTTGCCTACACAAAAATATCATTCGCCTTCGAATTTTAGTCAGGACCAAACCGTAACAAACTGGATTTAAAATAGGTGGGATGATGAGGAATTCAATGGCCATGAAGTTCTTTAAATGCTGTGGCAGAGATGCTGATCCATACCTCGAGTACATGAGATCAAAAAGCAAAGCAGTCGAGACATTAAGCAGACAAAATAAATGTGGCACACAGGTCTGTGTAAACTTTTTCCTGCCTGCTCTAGATTTTAAAGCTGCATTTACAAGCTGCACATATGAAGATGCAATGCAGACAGCATGACAAAAATAAAAGGTGATGAGAATCAGCCCGACAATGTCATTCACTTTTGTTGAACCACAAGCAAGTTTGACAATTGACCAGTTCTCACAGTAAAGCTTGTTTATGTTGGAGCCACATAATTTAAGTGTTGACGTTAAGCTTATAACAAGAGTCTCAAAGCAGAGAGGAACAAGCCAGGACAGAGTGACTAACACCGCAGTCCTTCGTACAGACATTACAGAGTGATACTCCAGTGGTCTACATATGGCCACATATCTGTCATAAGCCATTAGGACTAAAGTAGAGTAGTCAACCTTTGCATTTGAATATATAACAAACACTTGCAAAAGGCATCCAACATATGAGATTAGATGTGTGTCAGACAACAGATCAAAGGCAAATCTGGGAAAAAACCCAGCAGTCCCATAAAGTCCATTAATACACAAGGAACACAAAAATATATACATGGGTTCATGTAGGTTTTGATCTGATATTATAGTTAAAATAAGAGATATGTTTACCATCAAAATGAGAAAATAACACAACAAGGTGAGAGAGAAAAGTGTGACTCTGTAGTTCACTGTTGCACTGAAGCCAGTCAGAGAAAAGACAACTGTACTAGATGTATTCATTTTGCTATCTTGATATGTAAAAACATAATTAACTATAATATTGGCACCTTTACTGTAAGTGCTCTTGTTTTAGAAAGCTGCAAAATTTAAGGCAGGATGTTGGAGAAGACTCCTCCTTCTACATTGCTGCCGTGTTATTTGCTGACAGTTCAAATGTTTGAATTTAATATATTTTAGGAATTCTATATTTCTATATCTGTCTTTTCTACCATGATGAAAGAAAAAACAATCTCATCCTGTTTTTAGTCCACAATATTTTTGCAGGGACCAACTTAACAAGTTTCTCTAAGAAAGAAAATGAACATTTATTAAGTAAAAAGTCTCTTTTGGAAAAAAAGTGCCATTTTGTGTCATTTTATTATTACTGTAATGTTAATGCACAAGGAAACCAAATAACAGTTTGATAAATTAGTTACATTCATTTTTAAACAAAGTTATCGCATCGTTGTTTGAAAAGTGTTCCTGTGACAAATGATTAAGGACCAGTTGCAGTACTAGTCTAGAGTAACCCCCCTCATTTCTTTAGATTTTGTTCCGAAAATTCTACCGAGCTCTGTTTTATGATCACATTTATTCTTCAGCACACTCTGAGCTAAGTATTTTTTAAAGTATTCAAAGTAGTAGCAGGAATACCTCTCCAGGCTTCTTGATACACTCAAAAAAATCTGTTGTTGGATGACCACAATTTAATCATGGCACCTTTTTCCACATGATTTAACCAAGTACAATAACCCATTTTTGACCATGTCAAACCAACACATTTGGCATTTGGTGGTTTAATGTAATCAGATTACGTTGGATCAACGTAGTATACTTGCATGGACTTGAAGTGATTTATTGAAGTATGTAGAGTGAAATTTGTTTTAATTGATTCTACACAAGTTAAAAACTTTAGGAAAACACAATGAAATCTTGTTGTTTGAACAACTACTTTGTTAATCAAGGCAATTACTGCTAGTCTTGCTTAATGAACCAATATGGGGGTTGATGATTTCATAGAGACAAACAACCATTTGCACTTACATTCATGGGTAACTTAGGATCACCAATTAACCTAACTCTAATAACACACTGCAAAATAACCAGATTGTGGATTTGAACGTGGGCCCTTCTTGCTGTGAGGCAACAGCACTAACCATCACGCCACCAAGCTGTCAAGTCAGGCTTAACAAAACTAGGAAAGCTATGATTCCAAGGCCTGATGCAGAATTTTCTGTACGTTTTTGTCCTTGACAGGTAAACCACAATAAATAACGAGAGTATACACGTGGTGTGGGTGTAGTTGTCGGCCTCTTAAAACTCCAGCGATTTTCCTGCAGTTTGACATCTAATGTGATCTTGTGAATTTCGTGAGTCCAGGCAACTAACCACTCTTACTAGATTGTATCACGTCATCTCAACAAGAACAAATTAAGTTGCTGAATTTCATGCAGATGCTACATGATTTAATTACGTTCACCATAGAAACATGAAATTATTTAGTTCAAATTGCAAGTTGAATCTTGTACATGTAACAACCACCCAATTTCATTTTTTTGAGTGTAGACATTCAGAGCTCTTCTTTGGATGCTAGCTGTCTTTTGTTCTGTTCTCTGTGAAGATGATCCCACAACACTTCAATAATTATTAGGCCCAGTCCATTACTGATTCGATTGTTTTTTTTTCTATCCACGTATGCTTTTACTACATTGACCGTGTATTTGGAATTCTTGTTATGCTGAAAGATGGAGCTCTTGCCACTGAGAGACTTTCCAGTTGGTACTGTACAGTGGATCAAAATCCTATGATACTTTTCTAAATTCCTAATTCCAAGAGGTAATTGGCAAGAGCCCTGTTACCACTGACTGAAATGCAGCCCCAGACTATAACAGAGCTTTCACCATGTTTTATAAATGGTTTGTTACGACCCTAGCAGGGTCTCCTCCTGAAATTGACCTTGTATGGGTGTGTCCTTTTATATCTCCTGCCTTAGGTGCCACCTTTTTTGGACAGCTGACTCCCATCAGCAATTAAGAATACTTAAGGCCAGAAAAAGAAGTGCTCTAGTGCCAGAGAGCCTTGTTGGTTTGCAGCTAGTGAGCTGTGTGTATGGTGATTGATTGCTCCTGCTCTGTGGAGAGGCGCATGTGTTTGGTGATTAACCCTTTTTTACTTATTTTTCAGTTTATTGACCAACACCCACATTTTCTTGTTTTCTTCCTTTAAAAGGTGATAGCGGCTTGTGTGTCTCTTTTAGCTTGGTTATTATTAGAAACATTAATAACACCCGTTAACTTAACCATTTTGCCTCCCTCTCTTCTTTTTTTCAACCTGGACACCTTTTGTTTTCTTCCCTCATCACCTGGACCTTTTTAGGGGAACGCAGCAGGCTGCAGACACTTACTGTTGTACCTCTCTCCTCACCTCCTCTGTAGGGTACGATGATTTGAACCACAAGTTTCAAATGTGGATCCATCACTCCAAGACTTGTTGCCTTAGCCTTTTCTTCCTGTGTCTATTGCTCACGAATGGCTTTTTCGAAAGCCACCTTTCCACTGAAATCATTTCTGATGAGGCTTTTGTCAACAACAAATGGGTCAGCTGAAGGGTCTCTCAGCCGTTTTTGACGTCACACTGTGAGCCACGTTATTGTTTACATGAGATGAATTTCAACAATGGCGGATAGCGACAAAATACTGTTGCTGTTAATCTTACTACCGGCAGTTTTTACACGCTTACATATAAACACACAGTTACTGTCCCTACATTTAGAAAGACAGAGGCGTCAGAGTGAACTTCGGACGTGGCTTCTACATTCAACACAGACTCTCTCACAACCCAAATCCCGAGGTCGGTTTTGAATAAATTTAATTTAAAAGAAAAAATAAATGTATGTATGCTGTATGCATTTTGTTTATTCCTAAGTTGTGAGTCTACACAACAGCCAAAATATTGTCTTTAGTTATTAACATTTGAAATGATGAATGGTACTCACTGAGCACACAGTCAGTTGTGGCCATCTTCCTGATGTACTTGCGGTTGTTCTTTGTCTCATCCTGGACAGTGGTTCTGACACTCACTAGTCCCTGGGCTGCTTCCTTCAACTTAGCATACAGTATCAGGGTGTTGGATTTGGGGTAAAACCCTTCATGCATGGTGAGTAGCTTCCTTGTCTTGATGTCAGTGGCTTCTATCTCCTCTTTTGCTCAGCTTATTATCCCAGCGGTGTACCTGATGTTGATAGCCTTGATATTGTTCTTAACATTCAGCTGACTCTGCAGGACTTGCCTGACGCTCTGCGGGTATTTCGTGGTTGCAGCTTTCCTAGCAGACTCTTTGTGGTTACCATTTGCCTGTGGAATTCCCAGGTATTTGCAGCTGTCCTCAATGTCTGCAATGTTGCGTTCTGGTAGTGTTATCCCCTCAGTTCTCACTACCTTCCCTCTCTTTGTTGCCATCCGACTACACTTCTCCATTTCAAACGTAATTCCATTGTCATTGTCACGGACCCAGCTCCAGGGATTTGGGGTCCGTGGGCAGTGTGGACTACTATTATAATCATTGCTGTTATTATGTGATGTTTGTGTGTTGTCTGCACTGCTGCTGTTCTTGTATTCCCGTCCTTGTATGTATAGGCAAGTGGGTGTGTCTGTGAGTGTGGCTGAGTACTGGGTTCAGGTAGGCCTGGTGGGCGTGTCCTACCTAGAGGATGGCCACACCTGAAGCAGATGATGACTCACACACCTGCAGCTAATGGAGCGTCGTTGGGGAGCTTCTTAAGACTGTGGCTGAGCGCTCCTCAGCGTGGGATCGTTGTGTGAAACTCCACGTTAGTGTCGATTAATGTATAGTCCAGTGAGTGCATGCCTGCGGTAATCGAGTGTCCTGAACAGTTGCTTCTTTGTTAGTTTCTCCAGGAAGGAGCAGGGAAGACAAGAGCAACGAGCACGGGGTGCGGGGACACAGCGGAGCAGAAGAGCACGGAGCACGGACTTGTGGGTGAAGACACGACACGGAGGTCAAGGGGAAAACACGGGGTTGATTCTGTGACTATTTACACCACTGTAAATAAACGCACTGCCTTCATCACAAAGTCCTGCATCTTGGGTCCTCATTCCCCATATCCCCACGGAATGCTTGGCATTCCGTGACAGTCATTTCTTTAGATCCTAGTTGTATGAATCATTAAATCAATGTCTCGTTCACTCCTGGCACACCGCTTGATGTTATCCATTTTGAGGGAGTAGCTGGTAATTGCTCCATTCTGTAGTCAGTATCCATAGCCAGTGTTGTCCATGATCTCACAGAGGAGGTTCAGGCCTATGCATTGCAGCAGTGGGGACAGGCCATCTCCTTGGTAGATCCCACACTTGATCGCAACTTGTGCAATTGGCTTGAAGTTTGTCTCCAGTGTTATTTGTCACATCCCCATTAAGTTCCTGATGAAAACTCTTAGGGTCCTGTTGATCTTGTATAGTTCTAGGCATTCCAGGATCCAGGTGTAAGGCATTGACTATTAGGCCTTATTGTAGTCAATCCAGACAGTGCACAGGGTGGTCAGTCTGGTCATGCAGATTGCGTGACTGCTCTTTCCACCAGCAGCTGGTGATTTGCTGCTGTGATATTCCTGCCTATTCCTATTCCTTTCTGTGCTCCACTCATGTATTGAGCCATGTGCCTCTTCATCTTAGCCGCTATGACAGGAACTTCCATATGGTACTGAGGCAGGTTATTGGCCAGTATTTGGATGGGATTGCTCCCAGTCCTGATCAGGACTGTCTTCAGTTAGCCATGTTGGGTCTCGCTCGTCGATTGGCAGCTGGTTCATTTGTGCTGCCAAACGTTCATGGAGTGTAGTGAGCTTCTTCACCCAGTAGGCGTGAATCATGTCGGGGCCTGGAGCTGTCCAACTCTTTATGCTGGAAACCCTTTCTTGGATGTCTGCCACTGTGATGGCTACTGGACCCTGTTCAGGGAGGTTGACATGGTCTGCTCTTAGGTCCAATATCCACTGAGCATTGCCGTTATAGGTTGCGTCCTTCTCCCATATGCTGTTCCATATATATAGTATACTGACCAAAGCTGTGAGTCTTTGCTTTGCAGTTTCCAAAACCTCAGGTATGGGCAACTTGCTGTACTTCTTAGGCACCTTTTTTATCACACCTTTCTGTAACTCTGGTAGTTGGCTAACTTCCCTCTGTGCCACCTTGATCTTGGCCTCTAGTCTCCTTTTCCATGGAGGGTACTGCTCCTTGTGGCTTTTCATCTTGTAGCTAAGCATCTGACTGAACACTGCTGCCATGCTGTAGCTCAGCTGGTTGGCTTCGGTGATGGTCAGCGTAGGGATTGTCTGTAGTGCTCCTTTGGGTATTGAAGATTTCATAGGTTCTACATCCTCTCATCTCTTGCCCACTTATGCCTTCTTGTTCCAGTAGAACAAGAGTATTTGCATTCTTCTAGTTTTTTTTTTTTTTTTGTCAAAGTCCCTCGGGGTCACTAGAGATAGGCCTAAGAGCCGCATGTGGGTTGATTTTGTGTAGTCAGTAGTTATTTTGGTCAATTTGCACTTTACTAAGTATCTGCAAAGACAACATGCTAACACAACAGCGGCATGATGTAAAAAATGAATATATGCTGACCTCAGTCCAGCCTGAGCTTTATTTTCAGCAGGTAACAGCAATCAGTGATAAGGAGTCAGACTTTTAGTATTCATTTCAATCTGCACCTGTTTCATTTTCATTTTTCAGTGGAGTGCTTTTTGAACCGGTTTTCAGCTTTAACCCTCTGTACTGGAAGAGATTGCTTACAGTGTGTACACAGCTTGAATGTGCGGGCATTTAACCTAAGTTTTATATTTTAACTGGTAATTATGAGATAATTCATTTAAGGTCATATAATGTAACAAGTAACAAGTAATATTTTTATTCTGAAAATAAGTCTCCTGACCACAAGCTATTGTTTTTCTGTGAAATGAAAGTACATAGCAAATGTGTCAAAGATGTGTGTGTGCTTGTGTGTATGTGACATCTTTGTGAAATTAAAGTTTAGGAACTTACAGTCACAATGATGAAATACAAGTGGCGTAATTACAAATTTCCAGCACGACCTCCATTGGGTCCCTTGCTGGAAAACAGCAGGCCTCAGGGAAAATGGTTAGAGCCAGCTAATTATGATTCAGTGGTCAAGGTCTGTTGGCCTCATGGGATAGCTGTCAAAACACAAACAGTAACTTTTACCTGTTGAAACCAAATGTTGGAAAAGAATTTAACTTTATTAATGAGCTCTTCAGAGGATTCTAGTGTTGTTCTTCCCAAGGAATAACAGCAATTATGTTATAAGAGGTCAACAGGTCATTAACTTCATTCCCCTTAGAGAGCAATTAAGAGAGCAACACCACTCTGGAGAGCCACACAAACAAGCCCTTTAGCCACTATACCACAGCATCAACTGAAACCTTAAACTTTTCAATAAGGTATTTTCTATTTCATGTCAGTGGCATATATGTTATCCAGAGTTTTTGAAAAAAGTGACAACTATTGTATATGAACTCTGACTTTCCCCAAACCAAACCAAATTGTTTTAAATAATTAATCATGTATTTTAAATGAAGAATTTAATAACCCGTCAGTAGTCTTTAAATATAAGGTTTGACTGTGCTAGGGAAAATATATTATTTGAACTTGGTAGTCATTATTTGGTCATCTAGAATGAGCCTGTGTTACCATGGTGCAATGCACTCTCACATCAGTTTGTGAAATACTCATGGCCTTTTCATCTGTTGATTTGTCTTTTTGGACGTAAATTTAACGATTTCTTCATGCTCCTGAAAACAATTCTTGACCTGTCCAGCCATATAACTATGGATTCACATTCACGTGCACATAATCAGTATTTTCCTCCCCTCACCCCAACCGGTTGCAGCAGATGGCCTCCCTCCCTGAGCCTGGTTCTGCTGGAGGTTTCTTCCTGTTAAAAAGGAATTTTTCCTTTCCACTGTTGCCAAAGCGCTTGCTCATCGGGGGTCATATAATTGTTGGGGTTTTCTCTATTGTATTATTGTAGGGTCTACCTTACAATATAAAGTGCCTTGAGGTGACTGTTGTTGTGATTTGACGCTGTATAAATAAAAGTGAATTGAATTTTAAAAAGCAAAACTTGTGGAAGTTGTTTCATGGAGTGAAATTGATATTTTACTGTTCACATCAGAGACCTAAGTTTGAGTCATATGCGTCACAGATTTTCACACATAATTTGTCCATCCATCCAACTCTTTCTGCTTATCTAGCTCAGGGTCTGGGTGGGAGCTGTAGTCTTTTCTGTTCAAATACAGAAAACACACAGACACATCCAAATTCGCACCTAGAGCAAATTTAGACTCACTAGTTAACCTAGAGTGTATGTCTTACATCTGTGGAATAAAGATTCAGTACCTAAAGAGAGCCAGAGTAATTTATTTTTTAAATACAATACTTGGTTACATTTAAGCTCATTCAGTAAATCAACAATTAAATCTAATTAGCAGTTTACTGTAGTTTATGCATTGTACTGTAGAATGAGCTGTTGCAGCCCGGTGTTGCATCCAGTGGAACATACTTGTGCTATAATAACAAAATAATTAAATCCCATGGCCTGCTTACACTTTCAACACATCAATTTTTCCTTCCATCCCTATGATATCTTTATGGTGCAAATGTAAACTGAGTTGTGGTCATGGTATTTGAGCATCTAGCTAGCACTACAGAAGAGAAGTAAACATAATTAAAGGTCAGGCTTTTTTAGGTTACAGCTCAACAATTAGCTAGAACTAAATGAATTAAGCATGTGTAGGGACTATCAGCCCCACTATGTAGGGGTGTAAGAATGTACAAGTAGCCCTGAACCACTGAGGGGTGATAAGATCTGGGTTCGTCACCCCCCTAGTACAACCATCCATCCATCAGTTAACCATCCATCAGTTACAATGGGCCCTGAAAATCATGGATGGCAAGAAATAAAAATACAAAAGAAATAAAAGGAGATGAAACAGGCAACGGTGACCCCACTGTTATAAAACTCTTGGTTTACACTAGCCACAGAAGGGGTCCAAAAATCACAACACAAATAAAATAATAAAATAAAACGAAGAAATCCTCCTCTCTAGAATGATTAACACTGGATCACAAACATAACACAATTTACAATGTTCAAAAGGAAATAGTCCCAGTTTCTACCCGTTATTTCCAACAAGATGTCCTTTGGATACGAAACCATATACAGTGTCTTCTCTGAAGGTGTAACTGTAGTGAACAGGAGCTCCCTGCAGGGTCCCAGTCCGTTAAGCTGACCAAACGTACAGCAGCCAGAGTGAGCAATCCAGTCTCAGGTTCACAAAAGCAAAGAAAATAGAAACCGTACCTTTGTCTCTCGGCGACAGTGCGTGGGAAAAGCATCAGCTATGAAAAGGCGATACTTTTACATACAGCCAAATGAAGCAGGATGAACAACCAGGACATCATCTGGATGGCAGGGTAACCTATTCATTGCTGACTCACTTTGTCCTTGATATCAGGTCTGTAGAATGCGTCCAAACTACGCTACCAACGGGCAACATTAAGTGAGGTCGCTAAAACTCTCCCGGAGACTCGTTAGCTCCCAGCGAGGTGGCTAGCCGTGGTGGGAGCTAATGAACATTCACTTAATGGCCAAACTCAGCTTAATCCAACTGGAAATGGTGGTGGCTCTTAAAGAAAAGTGGCGCTGAAGTTAGCTCTCGCTCCAACTCCCTGCCCCCACACTATCTACTTCAACGATGGTCTGCAGTACCACCTGCTGTGGCTCACGGCTACACAAAGCCAAGCTTCGCACCCAGAGCAAAACTGGGTCCATCTAAACTTAAATCTTACATGTAATGTCATAATTCATTTTTTAGTTCAGATATTGAATCTATACATGATGAGTTGCCGAGTTATATTTTTTGAAACGTTTTGCTATATTAATTATAAAAGTATATAGTATAGTATAGTATAGTATAGTATAGTTAGTATAAAGTATACTAATTTTGTGTTATTCAGAGCATGCATGAAAATACTGGTAGCATTAGTGTAGACTAAACTCGTTAGTTTGCAGTAGTGTGGTGAAAATTTCAGTATTGTACTATGCTGGACTGGTACTAATACAGTACATAGGTTTAGAAAATAATCACACTTTAGTTAAAGTGCAACAGTTTTTTTTGAGTTCTGTTTTCTTGGTTGCCATGTTGATGTTTCCTCATTTTGTCTGGACAACATACATGTTTCAGGCACAAATATACTCCCAATTAAAATACATCACTTACAAATGTGCTGACTGTGATGAACAAGGCCACAATTTATGTGAGAGTTTGTGAACAAAAACAGATTTTGCGACTTTTTCACATTTAGTTATGTGAGAGCCGAGACTCCACAGTAACACCTCTGTGGCTGTCAACAGAGATTTCAGGAAGTGACTTCAACACAATTGTTGAATCCAAGAAGATTCAAATGACAGTTTCTCTACAGAAATGTATGCTAAACTTTAGCATACTCAAGAGAACAATGCCATATAACTATAATTGTTTTGTTTTTTTTGCGCAGCACCATCAGCATTAACAGGGTTGCTATGTTTTTGTGTCAGAAATCTCCAGATGATATTGATTTATGGAGTCAACGATGAGTTATGGTCAACAACGTTACAAAACTCCTCCCATTACCTAATGTTGTTGTGTGGTGTCTACATATGTGAACAACAACCTAATTTATGAGCAAAACAAAGCTGAAAGTAGTGTAGTGACTGAAGTAGTGAATGAACCATAGTCTGGTAGGTATGGAGATACCAGTTATGATTAATATATTGATCGTATTTTATAACACAGCTGTTTCCATGTTCCTTCCCACAGATGCTGTCTTTAAGACCATTGTTTCTCAGACCATACCAAACTAAGAAACGATTTCCGTGTCACTGACTCTATGAAGTGAAATGGAAAACAGCACTCTGTCATTTTACTTTCGCTTCACCATGTTTGCAAACATTGGACATTACCGCTTTATGGCCTTTATTTTTTGTCTTCTGCTTTTCATCTTTACCATCTTTACTAATCTTCTCATGATAGTGGTAATATCCCAACAAACAACATTACATGAGCCCATGTATATTTTCATTGCATGTTTATCTGTTAATGCTTTGTATGGGTCTTCAGGTTTCTTCCCCAGATTTCTCATGGACCTTCTGTCTGACACACATTTGATCTCACGTCCTGCTTGTTTCACTCAGATCTATGTAATTTACTCATATGCATCCTGTGAACTAACTGTTCTCAGTATTATGGCTTATGACAGATATATAGCTGTTTGCCTTCCTTTACACTATCACACAAAGATGACTCTTAAAACTGTTGTGAAGTTGACAGCACTGGCTTGGATTCTTCCTGCATTTTCTCTTGCAGCATGTCTTTGTTTGTCTGCCACACTTCCTTTATGTGGTAATGAGATCCACAAAGTGTTCTGTGCTAACTGGAATGTAGTCAAATTGTCTTGTGTTAACACTGCTGTCAACAATGTTGTAGGAATTGTGGAATTACAGGGATTATTTTACATAACCATCATCTTATCATTGCATTAATTATCATTTCATCAAAGTGTTTATTGAAGCTGCTGGCATTATGTTATAATTTATATTATAGGGGTTATCATAATCAAATATTAACATTTTTATTACAGGTGCAGTTATAACTACTTTAAAATGATTGAGTTAAATATATATGTATCATAACTCATATGCTGAGTATATTGGTATAGTAAAATAGTAGCTGAGCAAAGGCCTGAATGTATTCAGCTTCCTGTGGTATTTGAGTTTGCTTAGTTACAGGTGACGGAAGGATGTCCAGCCCATGGTGACCTCAAAGGCCTTAGATCATCACCATATTCTTAAGAGTATGCCACAAGGAGGAACTTCTGTGTTTGCATTTAATTCTTTAAATACATGAATGTTCTGTACATGCAAATTATGTGCTTGTAAACGCAAGAAGGGGCGTTACAATACCCTGATGTTATAAAAGCAATCTAGAGTGTATTTTGGGCAGAGATGTACAACTGTTTTGCAGTTTGCACCTCTCCACGCTGCGTGCATTAAAATCAATTGTTTGAACGACCTCTTCTGGACTATCATTGTTTTACTCTCATCCTCAATTTCGAACCCGTAACAGTATGCTTTTGACAGTCACAATATTCCTTCCCCTCTTTTATATCCTCTACACCTATTTACGAATTGTGGCTATTTGCTGGAAAAGCTCAGCAGAATTTAAGGGTAAGGTATTAGAGAGCTGTCTGCCACACACAATTTCATTTGTGATTTATTCTATCGCTGGATTTTGTGATGTTGCCTTGAGCCGGAATAATCTTGAAGTGATTAATCCATTTATAGCTGTCATTTTATCACTGGTGTTTGTTGTGATTCCTCCAGCTTTAAATCCTCTTGTGTATGGCCTTAAATTACCAGAAATTAGAAAACACATTTTAAGGTTGTTCTAGTATGAATGATGATCATTTGGAAAACTATGATTCTACATACATAAATGATTTATGACCCCATTATATTTTAAACAGAAAGACTTGTGTTTATCATACCTACACTGTTTTCTTTATATATGAAACAACCTGAAATATGCTCAATCTGTCTCTGTTAGTGGGCTGCTTACCACAGGTTAGCAGTAGTTAAACTGTTACTTAAAAAGCCATCACTTGACCCACCTGTCTTAGCTAATTATAGGTAATAGCTAATTATAACCTTCAACCTTTCTTTTATCGGAAAAATTCTTGAAATAGCAGTTTAGTAGTAGTAAATGATGATGAAAGCTAACTGATCATCTGCAGAGTAATGGTTTTTGAAGAGTTTCAATCAAGCTTCAGAACATCACAGTACAAAAAACAGCATTAGTAAAGATTGAAAATTATGTTCTTATGGCCTCTGACAATCATCTCTGTGCTTGTTCTTCTAGATGTCAGTGCAGTGTTTGATAATGTTGACCATAATATTTTATCACAGCAATTTGAGAGTACCATAGGTATTACAAGTACTACACTGCAGTGCTTTAAATCATATCTATCTACCAGACTGGAATTTGATCATGAAAATGTGGAGTCTTATTCACACAGGGTAATTATAGAGTTCCACATGGTTCTGTGGTACGACGAATTCTTTTTATATTCCACGTTTCTCTTAGAGCTAGTTATAATCTTCATAGCACTGATAGTGTATGATATGCCTATCTATCAATGAATGCCACACACCATATTTTAGTGATTTTAAATTGATATGAAACTGAGCTTATTATACTTGGCCATAAAATGTTAGAAATTGGGTATCTAACTAGATACTCATTCTATATGAACATGCAACAATAAAACCAGAGGTTAAGTAAGTAACTATTAATAATAGTGAATTTACTTATACAGCAATTTTCAAAACAGAATTACAAAGTGCTTCACATTTTGAATAAAAGCCACAGATACATGTTTTAGCATACAGATATAAAGACACATAATCAACCATGCGGTCAGACATTCCCAAATACAGCTAAGGAATGCTGTTCCAGGTTTTTTTTGGGGGGATGCCAAAGATGAAAAAGCACTGTCAGCTCGGGGTTTAAAATTAGAGTGTGGGACAGTTAGGAGACTCTGGTTAGTGGATTGGAAAGGCCTGCTGCAGTGATAAGGTTTTATAAGCTCATCTATATAAGTATGGGCCTGTTCATGTAGAGCTTTATATGTTACTAACAGGGTTTAAAGTGGATTCTGAATTTCACTGGGAGCCAGTGAAGGGATGCAACAACAGGTGTGATATTTGAGTCCTGGTTAGATTCTTGGTGGTTTGTTCTGCACCAACTGGTGACCAGTGGTGTTCTATACTGCAAATATTGGTATTGATCCAATATCAAGTAAATAGAGGGAGGGCATTGGCAATACCAATAGAGATACCAATACTTTTAACCTATAAATCGGCTTATATAGTGAAAAGGAGTGTTTCATGATTTATGAGATGAATTATCATCAACATGCAAGTTCTGAACAAATTTTAATGATGACTAAATCTCTGTGATCACTAAATCACAAAACACACCTTTCAGCTTTTCGTGTATTTTGAAACTGTATGTTATGGAGAGCTGGCATCTAAATGTGCCTGTTTCGATAGCACTTTGGGACAATTTCTGTTGTTCAGATGTGCTCTAAGCTATAAATAAAGCAGACGTGACAACAGTGACTTGATGTTACTGATGAGGGGGCTGATGTACCGGCTGACTTCCTTTTAGAAATTGTGAGAGCCAAACATAAGAACCTTAAAGATAACTTGTTACTGTTTAGGCTACATTTGTTTTCTGTAAAGAAATGTAAACACACTACATACTAACGGGGTTTGGCGGCGTAACCCAATGCTGAACGCTAGTCGTTGCACGTGCAAATCCGCAAAAGATGCAAGAACGCCCCCTCAAAAAAATTCTCATCCATCCATTCATATTATAAAATGAAACATATATGGCAAAACAATTTCTGTTGTATGTGTGAAAAAAGTGCAGAAATTGTATTTTCAAAAGTAAATTTAAAAAGACAAGAAATGAAAGCATCTCTAGCTTGAAGCACCACTTCAAGCTAACTACGTAATGCCGTTAACACAAAGCGTATATAAACCTCTGGTGACATACTCTTTGAGGGAGACAGTCGACAGACAGTCTTCATTTTACTGTGACACTAATTTCTACAAATGTAATGTTCTCTTGTTGCAAGTGTGAAATGACACCTTAAAAAGGTAAACTAATATTTTATTATGGATAATGTGTCAGTGGTTACTGTTTTTACTCTCTCAGGTTTAAGTGGTATAGCAAACTACAAGATCACTATCTTTATTTTTACTTTACTGTGTTACTGTGTGATTTGGCTGGTAAATTTGACAATAATTGTGACAGTCATTGTGGATAAAAGCCTTCATGAACCCATGTACATCTTCCTCTGCAATCTGTGTGTCAATGGACTCTATGGGACAGCTGCATTTTATCCCAAGTTTCTCTACGATCTTCTGTCCACTACTCATGTCATCTCTTATGCAGGATGCCTTTTACAGGGTTTAATGGTGCACTCTTCAATTTGTACAGACTTCTCTCTTCTAGCTCTCATGGCCTATGACAGATACGTGGCTATATGTCGACCTCTTGTGTACCACTCTCTGATGACTACACAAAGAGTTTGTATCTTTGTATGTTTTGCTTGGCTTACTCCCTTTTCCCTGATCTTAATGAGCACGATAACAACAGCAACATCGAGGTTATGTGGCTCACACATACAAAGAATTTACTGTATAAACTGGTTAATTGCTAATCTAGCTTGCTCTGCCTCTGTAGCTACAATTATTATTCCCGCTTTTAATTACACCTTTTATTTTGGCCATGCCGTTTTTGTTTTCTGGTCTTATGTACATCTGATCAAAACATGTCAGTCATCCAAAGAAAACTGGAACAAATTCATGCAGACATGTGTACCACATTTATTCTCTTTAGCAGTCGTTGTTGTGTCTTTTCTTTTTGATATGTTATACATGCGATTTGGCTCAAAGGAAATACCACAAAGTTTTGAGAATTTCATGGCAATGGAGATTCTCTTCATTCCACCAATTATTAATCCCCTCATGTATGGATTCAAACTGACACAAATAAGAAACAGAGTTTTGAATTTTATATGTGGTAAAAGTTCAGCTTTTATATTAAAGTCATGAGTTTGTCTGTTTATATTTGTACATATTTAATTCAAGAGAAATGTGAACTATATTGTTAATCAATAGACACTGTGACATCTACATATTATTTCTAGGTTGTCTTCATAATTGAAATATAAGCATCAGAGCTTCCTTTTGGTTTGAACATATAAACTAAACACATTTCCTGTACATTGTTTCTGTACATTCATTTAGTTATATTTTTTCCTTTTCTAATAAAAAATGAGTTTTATTTAGTTACATCTTACTTTGAAGTCCAGCTTCTTTTTCTGGTCGACTGAGATGTTTTCTCTCACCTATTTTAGTTATACATACCTACCTTTGGTCTAGAATTGCATTGTCGGGTAATTACCGGAAATCCTCGCCACTAATCTATTTACTAAATTAATAGTGTTGTTTTTTCTTACACAGTCTCTTTTTGAGCTTAAATGTTCACTTCACACCTGGGGTTCACTGTTCAGGGTTGCCACCACAACAGGCCCTTACAACTGCACAGGCCACAGATCACTACATGTTCCTTACCTCAGCAACAGAGGTGAGAAACACAATCCATTCAAGCTTAATGGCCCCAGCCACCCTTGTGATGCTGCTGAAGCTCTGTCAAGTTAAAAAAAAACTCCCTGAACTAGGCCTCTCCATACCTTAAGTTTGAAAATAGTCTTTTTCTTTACATATAAAATTAAGTGGTTGTCATCACACCATACCACAAACCCTTGTATTTCAAAATACTAAACGATTATATCCCCTTTCATGTGAAGAAAGTTTTAAATAGCAGTATAATCAGAGTATGTAACAATATAGGTCTGTGACTATTTGATCAATCATTTGTATGAATTGTGAAAAGGATTAATTACCTGGCACAACCAGTTGAAAGCAACTAACTGGATTTTTAACCCAGTGAGTTGTCTTTATTAAAACAGAATGACACACTTTATTCGAGGAGTGTACAGACTTGCTTTAGCTTTCGAATTAAAATAAAAAGGCTAGATAGTATGAAACACCAAGATAAAATCAATATAAAGCAGCTAAGCATACGTTGTGGGGGTATTAAAACCAAACATTATACTATTTATAGCGTCAACTGAACCTTATCCTTGCAAACTACACGGAACAAAAATATAAACGCAATACTTTTGTTTTTGCTCCCATTTTCATGAGCTGAACTACAAGATCTGAAACATTTTCTACATACACAAAAGACCCATTACTCTCAAATATTGTTCACAAAGATTTAGACAGATTTGTGTTCTCACGGGAAACATTGCTCCCGTGAGAACGGTATAGTGGACTTCATCGCCACTGACCCACATTTATTAGGGTGTGACACGAAGTTGTGGACAGGTAACAAAACAATTCAGTTGAGGAATATTCCTGTGTTTTATTGTCCAGCATAAGTGATCTCCTGCCTTTTATTCACAGAGTACCGAGCTGCTGCTTTGTCAGGTGGATTTCTGGCTGCGGGCAAAGGACCCGACACATCAGTGTGTTTTAATTTGTTTTAAACTGGTGTAATTCGACGGACTGACTGCTGCGGCTGTCGATTATTGTTTTGTTTTTTGTTTTAATTTTTTCTGTATCAGTAGGCACCACAGATATTGATTCTTTTAGTATTTTAACCCCTTTTGTATATATATATATTGTCGCGAACGGTGAAGGCGCTGCAGGGAAAACAAATCCTTTTTTTGTCTCGCCGCTTTTGCATGCACAGCGGTGGCCTGAGTGAAGACGGCACTGAAGAGTTGCCTTTTTCTATAGTGTTTTGCCCATTTGGGGGTTATGTGTGAGTTGCCGTCCCTTTTTAACCTGTGTGCTATGTTGATTTGTTCTTAAACGGCTCCCCGCAGCGCTTGTCCTGTCTCACAGGCAATCATACAGTTTTATCGTTTTTAAACAAGGTAAAGTTTTTAATTGTTTTTAAGTGCCGCTGTTACATTGTTACTTTTATTTGGTATTAAAAATTAAATTCTTTTTAACTGACTGTGCGCCTACGGCTCTGTCCTATTTTAAATAGGTACCTACCACGGGTCACATAGGCTACCAACGGGCAACATTAAGTGAGGTCGCTAAAACTCTCCCGGAGACTCGTTAGCTCCCAGCGAGGTGGCTAGCCGTGGTGGGAGCTAATGAACATTCACTTAATGGCCAAACTCAGCTTAATCCAACTGGAAATGGTGGTGGCTCTTAAAGAAAAGCGGCGCTGAAGTTAGCTCTCGCTCCAACTCCCTGCCCCCACACTATCTACTTCAACGATGGTCTGCAGTACCACCTGCTGTGGCTCACGGCTACACAAAGCCAAGCTTCGCACCCAGAGCAAAACTGGGTCCATCTAAACTTAAATCTTACATGTAATGTCATAATTCATTTTTTAGTTCAGATATTGAATCTATACATGATGAGTTGCCGAGTTATATTTTTTGAAACGTTTTGCTATATTAATTATAAAAGTATATAGTATAGTATAGTATAGTATAGTTAGTATAAAGTATACTAATTTTGTGTTATTCAGAGCATGCATGAAAATACTGGTAGCATTAGTGTAGACTAAACTCGTTAGTTTGCAGTAGTGTGGTGAAAATTTCAGTATTGTACTATGCTGGACTGGTACTAATACAGTACATAGGTTTAGAAAATAATCACACTTTAGTTAAAGTGCAACAGTTTTTTTTAAGTTCTGTTTTCTTGGTTGCCATGTTGATGTTTCCTCATTTTGTCTGGACAACATACATGTTTCAGGCACAAATATACTCCCAATTAAAATACATAACTAACAAATGTGCTGACTGTGATGAACAAGGCCACAATTTATGTGAGAGTTTGTGAACAAAAACAGATTTTGTGACTTTTTCACATTTAGTTATGTGAGAGCCGAGACTCCACAGTAACACCTCTCTGGCTGTCAACAGAGATTTCAGGAAGTGACTTCAACACAATTGTTGAATCCAAGAAGATTCAAATGACAGTTTCTCTACAGAAATGTATGCTAAACTTTAGCATACTCAAGAGAACAATGCCATATAACTATAATTGTTTTGTTTTTTTTGCGCAGCACCATCAGCATTAACAGGGTTGCTATGTTTTTGTGTCAGAAATCTCCAGATGATATTGATTTATGGAGTCAACGATGAGTTATGGTCAACAACGTTACAAAACTCCTCCCATTACCTAATGTTGTTGTGTGGTGTCTACATATGTGAACAACAACCTAATTTATGAGCAAAACAAAGCTGAAAGTAGTGTAGTGACTGAAGTAGTGAATGAACCATAGTCTGGTAGGTATGGAGATACCAGTTATGATTAATATATTGATCGTATTTTATAACACAGCTGTTTCCATGTTCCTTCCCACAGATGCTGTCTTTAAGACCATTGTTTCTCAGACCATACCAAACTAAGAAACGATTTCCGTGTCACTGACTCTATGAAGTGAAATGGAAAACAGCACTCTGTCATTTTACTTTCGCTTCACCATGTTTGCAAACATTGGACATTACCGCTTTATGGCCTTTATTTTTTGTCTTCTGCTTTTCATCTTTACCATCTTTACTAATCTTCTCATGATAGTGGTAATATCCCAACAAACAACATTACATGAGCCCATGTATATTTTCATTGCATGTTTATCTGTTAATGCTTTGTATGGGTCTTCAGGTTTCTTCCCCAGATTTCTCATGGACCTTCTGTCTGACACACATTTGATCTCACGTCCTGCTTGTTTCACTCAGATCTATGTAATTTACTCATATGCATCCTGTGAACTAACTGTTCTCAGTATTATGGCTTATGACAGATATATAGCTGTTTGCCTTCCTTTACACTATCACACAAAGATGACTCTTAAAACTGTTGTGAAGTTGACAGCACTGGCTTGGATTCTTCCTGCATTTTCTCTTGCAGCATGTCTTTGTTTGTCTGCCACACTTCCTTTATGTGGTAATGAGATCCACAAAGTGTTCTGTGCTAACTGGAATGTAGTCAAATTGTCTTGTGTTAACACTGCTGTCAACAATGTTGTAGGTATGCTTTTGACAGTAGCCACAATATTCCTTCCCCTCTTTTATATCCTCTACACCTATTTACGAATTGTGGCTATTTGCTGGAAAAGCTCAGCAGAATTTAAGGGTAAGGTATTAGAGAGCTGTCTGCCACACACAATTTCATTTGTGATTTATTCTATCGCTGGATTTTGTGATGTTGCCTTGAGCCGGAATAATCTTGAAGTGATTAATCCATTTATAGCTGTCATTTTATCACTGGTGTTTGTTGTGATTCCTCCAGCTTTAAATCCTCTTGTGTATGGCCTTAAATTACCAGAAATTAGAAAACACATTTTAAGGTTGTTCTAGTATGAATGATGATCATTTGGAAAACTATGATTCTACATACATAAATGATTTATGACCCCATTATATTTTAAACAGAAAGACTTGTGTTTATCATACCTACACTGTTTTCTTTATATATGAAACTACCTGAAATATGCTCAATCTGTCTCTGTTAGTGGGCTGCTTACCACAGGTTAGCAGTAGTTAAACTGTTACTTAAAAAGCCATCACTTGACCCACCTGTCTTAGCTAATTATAGGTAATAGCTAATTATAACCTTCAACCTTTCTTTTATCGGAAAAATTCTTGAAATAGCAGTTTAGTAGTAGTAAATGATGATGAAAGCTAACTGATCATCTGCAGAGTAATGGTTTTTGAAGAGTTTCAATCAAGCTTCAGGACATCACAGTACAAAAAACAGCATTAGTAAAGACCGAAAATTATGTTCTTATGGCCTCTGACAATCATCTCTGTGCTTGTTCTTCTAGATGTCAGTGCAGTGTTTGATAATGTTGACCATAATATTTTATCACAGCAATTTGAGAGTACCATAGGTATTACAAGTACTAGGCTGCAGTGCTTTAAATCATATCTATCTACCAGACTGGAATTTGATCATGAAAATGTGGAGTCCTATTCACACTCTAAGGGTAATTATAGAGTTCCACATGGTTCTGTGGTACGACGAATTCTTTTTATATTCCACGATTCTCTTAGGCATATCATACACTATCAGTGCTATGAAGATTATAACTAGCTCTATCTATCAATGAATGCCACACACCATATTTTAGTGATTTTAAATTGATATGAAATTGAGCTTATTATACTTGACCATAAAATGTTAGAAATTGGGTATCTAACTAGATACTCATTCTATACGAAGATGCAACAATAAAACCAGAGGTTAAGTAAGTAACTATTAATAATAGTGAATTTACTTATACAGCAATTTTCAAAACAGAATTACAAAGTGCTTCACATTTTGAATAAAAGCCACAGATACATGTTTTAGCATACAGATATAAAGACACATAATCAACCATGCGGTCAGACATTCCCAAATACAGCTAAGGAATGCTGTTCCAGGTTTTTTTGGGGGGGATGCCAAAGATGAAAAAGCACTGTCAGCTCGGGGTTTAAAATTAGAGTGTGGGACAGTTAGGAGACTCTGGTTAGTGGATTGGAAAGGCCTGCTGCAGTGATAAGGTTTTATAAGCTCATCTATATAAGTATGGGCCTGTTCATGTAGAGCTTTATATGTTACTAACAGGGTTTAAAGTGGATTCTGAATTTCACTGGGAGCCAGTGAAGGGATGCAACAACAGGTGTGATATTTGAGTCCTGGTTAGATTCTTGGTGGTTTGTTCTGCACCAACTGGTGACCAGTGGTGTTCTATACTGCAAATATTGGTATTGATCCAATATCAAGTAAATAGAGGGAGGGCATTGGCAATACCAATAGAGATACCAATACTTTTAACCTATAAATCGGCTTATATAGTGAAAAGGAGTGTTTCATGATTTATGAGATGAATTATCATCAACATGCAAGTTCTGAACAAATTTTAATGATGACTAAATCTCTGTGATCACTAAATCACAAAACACACCTTTCAGCTTTTCGTGTATTTTGAAACTGTATGTTATGGAGAGCTGGCATCTAAATGTGCCTGTTTCGATAGCACTTTGGGACAATTTCTGTTGTTCAGATGTGCTCTAAGCTATAAATAAAGCAGACGTGACAACAGTGACTTGATGTTACTGATGAGGGGGCTGATGTACCGGCTGACTTCCTTTTAGAAATTGTGAGAGCCAAACATAAGAACCTTAAAGATAACTTGTTACTGTTTAGGCTACATTTGTTTTCTGTAAAGAAATGTAAACACACTACATACTAACGGGGTTTGGCGGCGTAACCCAATGCTGAACGCTAGTCGTTGCACGTGCAAATCCGCAAAAGATGCAAGAACGCCCCCTCAAAAAAATTCTCATCCATCCATTCATATTATAAAATGAAACATATATGGCAAAACAATTTCTGTTGTATGTGTGAAAAAAGTGCAGAAATTGTATTTTCAAAAGTGAATTTAAAAAAACAAGAAATGAAAGCATCTCTAGCTTGAAGCACCACTTCAAGCTAACTACGTAATGCCATTAACACAAAGCGTATATAAACCTCTGGTGACATACTCTTTGAGGGAGACAGTCGACAGACAGTCTTCATTTTACTGTGACACTAATTTCTACAAATGTAATGTTCTCTTGTTGCAAGTGTGAAATGACACCTTAAAAAGGTAAACTAATATTTTATTATGGATAATGTGTCAGTGGTTACTGTTTTTACTCTCTCAGGTATAAGTGGTATAGCAAACTACAAGATCACTATCTTTATTTTTACTTTACTGTGTTACTGTGTGATTTGGCTGGTAAATTTGACAATAATTGTGACAGTCATTGTGGATAAAAGCCTTCATGAACCCATGTACATCTTCCTCTGCAATCTGTGTGTCAATGGACTCTATGGGACAGCTGCATTTTATCCCAAGTTTCTCTATGATCTTCTGTCCACTACTCATGTCATCTCTTATGCAGGATGCCTTTTACAGGGTTTAATGGTGCACTCTTCAATTTGTACAGACTTCTCTCTTCTAGCTCTCATGGCCTATGACAGATACGTGGCTATATGTCGACCTCTTGTGTACCACTCTCTGATGACTACACAAAGAGTTTGTATCTTTGTATGTTTTGCTTGGCTTACTCCCTTTTCCCTGATCTTAATGAGCACGATAACAACAGCAACATCGAGGTTATGTGGCTCACACATACAAAGAATTTACTGTATAAACTGGTTAATTGCTAATCTAGCTTGCTCTGCCTCTGTAGCTACAATTATTATTCCCGCTTTTAATTACACCTTTTATTTTGGCCATGCCGTTTTTGTTTTCTGGTCTTATGTACATCTGATCAAAACATGTCAGTCATCCAAAGAAAACTGGAACAAATTCATGCAGACATGTGTACCACATTTATTCTCTTTAGCAGTCGTTGTTGTGTCTTTTCTTTTTGATATGTTATACATGCGATTTGGCTCAAAGGAAATACCACAAAGTTTTGAGAATTTCATGGCAATGGAGATTCTCTTCATTCCACCAATTATTAATCCCCTCATGTATGGATTCAAACTGACACAAATAAGAAACAGAGTTTTGAATTTTATATGTGGTAAAAGTTCAGCTTTTATATTAAAGTCATGAGTTTGTCTGTTTATATTTGTACATATTTAATTCAAGAGAAATGTGAACTATATTGTTAATCAATAGACACTGTGACATCTACATATTATTTCTAGGTTGTCTTCATAATTGAAATATAAGCATCAGAGCTTCCTTTTGGTTTGAACATATAAACTAAACACATTTCCTGTACATTGTTTCTGTACATTCATTTAGTTATATTTTTTCCTTTTCTAATAAAAAATGAGTTTTATTTAGTTACATCTTACTTTGAAGTCCAGCTTCTTTTTCTGGTCGACTGAGATGTTTTCTCTCACCTATTTTAGTTATACATACCTACCTTTGGTCCAGAATTGCATTGTCGGGTAATTACCTGAAATCCTCGCCACTAATCTATTTACTAAATTAATAGTGTTGTTTTTTCTTACACAGTCTCTTTTTGAGCTTAAATGTTCACTTCACACCTGGGGTTCACTGTTCAGGGTTGCCACCACAACAGGCCCTTACAACTGCACAGGCCACAGATCACTACATGTTCCTTACCTCAGCAACAGAGGTGAGAAACACAATCCATTCAGGCTTAATGGCCCCAGCCACCCTTGTGATGCTGCTGAAGCTCTGTCAAGTTAAAAAAAAACTCCCTGAACTAGGCCTCTCCATACCTTAAGTTTGAAAATAGTCTTTTTCTTTACATATAAAATTAAGTGGTTGTCATCACACCATACCACAAACCCTTGTATTTCAAAATACTAAACGATTATATCCCCTTTCAGGTGAAGAAAGTTTTAAATAGCAGTATAATCAGAGTATGTAACAATATAGGTCTGTGACTAGTTGATCAATCATTTGTATGAATTGTGAAAAGGATTAATGAACTGGCACAACCAGTTGAAAGCAACTAACTGGATTTTTAACCCAGTGAGTTGTCTTTATTAAAACAGAATGACACACTTTATTCGAGGAGTGTACAGACTTGCTTTAGCTTTCGAATTAAAATAAAAGGCTAGATAGTATGAAACACCAAGATAAAATCAATATAAAGCAGCTAAGCATACGGTATTAAAACCAAACATTATACTATTTATAGCATCAACTGAACCTTATCCTTGCAAACTACACGGAACAAAAATATAAACGCAATACTTTTGTTTTTGCTCCCATTTTCATGAGCTGAACTACAAGATCTGAAACATTTTCTACATACACAAAAGACCCATTACTCTCAAATATTGTTCACAAAGATTTAGACAGATTTGTGTTCTCACGGGAAACATTGCTCCCGTGAGAACGGTATAGTGGACTTCATCGCCACTGACCCACATTTATTAGGGTGTGACACGAAGTTGTGGACAGGTAACAAAACAATTCAGTTGAGGAATATTCCTGTGTTTTATTGTCCAGCATAAGTGATCTCCTGCCTTTTATTCACAGAGTACCGAGCTGCTGCTTTGCCAGGTGGATTTCTGGCTGCGGGCAAAGGACCCGACACATCAGTGTGTTTTAATTTGTTTTAAACTGGTGTAATTCGACGGACTGACTGCTGCGGCTGTCGATTATTGTTTTGTTTTTTGTTTTAATTTTTTCTGTATCAGTAGGCACCACAGATATTGATTCTTTTAGTATTTTAACCCCTTTTGTATATATATATTGTCGCGAACGGTGAAGGCGCTGCAGGGAAAACAAATCCTTTTTTGTCTCGCCGCTTTTGCATGCACAGCGGTGGTGGCCTGAGTGAAGACGGCACTGAAGAGTTGCCTTTTTCTATAGTGTTTTGCCCATTTGGGGGTTATGTGTGAGTTGCCGTCCCTTTTTAACCTGTGTGCTATGTTGATTTGTTCTTAAACGGCTCCCCGCAGCGCTTGTCCTGTCTCACGGGCAATCATACAGTTTTATCGTTTTTAAACAAGGTAAAGTTTTTAATTGTTTTTAAGTGCCGCTGTTACATTGTTACTTTTATTTGGTATTAAAAATTAAATTCTTTTTAACTGACTGTGCGCCTACGGCTCTGTCCTATTTTAAATAGGTACCTACCACGGGTCACATAGGCTACCAACGGGCAACATTAAGTGAGGTCGCTAAAACTCTCCCGGAGACTCGTTAGCTCCCAGCGAGGTAGCTAGCCGTGGTGGGAGCTAATGAACATTCACTTAATGGCCAAACTCAGCTTAATCCAACTGGAAATGGTGGTGGCTCTTAAAGAAAAGCGGCGCTGAAGTTAGCTCTCGCTCCAACTCCCTGCCCCCACACTATCTACTTCAACGATGTTCTGCAGTACCACCTGCTGTGGCTCACGGCTACACAAAGCCAAGCTTCGCACCCAGAGCAAAACTGGGTCCATCTAAACTTAAATCTTACATGTAATGTCATAATTCATTTTTTAGTTCAGATATTGAATCTATACATGATGAGTTGCCGAGTTATATTTTTTGAAACGTTTTGCTATATTAATTATAAAAGTATATAGTATAGTATAGTTAGTATAAAGTATACTAATTTTGTGTTATTCAGAGCATGCATGAAAATACTGGTAGCATTAGTGTAGACTAAACTCGTTAGTTTGCAGTAGTGTGGTGAAAATTTCAGTATTGTACTATGCTGGACTGGTACTAATACAGTACATAGGTTTAGAAAATAATCACACTTTAGTTAAAGTGCAACAGTTTTTTTTAAGTTCTGTTTTCTTGGTTGCCATGTTGATGTTTCCTCATTTTGTCTGGACAACATACATGTTTCAGGCACAAATATACTCCCAATTAAAATACATAACTAACAAATGTGCTGACTGTGATGAACAAGGCCACAATTTATGTGAGAGTTTGTGAACAAAAACAGATTTTGTGACTTTTTCACATTTAGTTATGTGAGAGCCGAGACTCCACAGTAACACCTCTCTGGCTGTCAACAGAGATTTCAGGAAGTGACTTCAACACAATTGTTGAATCCAAGAAGATTCAAATGACAGTTTCTCTACAGAAATGTATGCTAAACTTTAGCATACTCAAGAGAACAATGCCATATAACTATAATTGTTTTGTTTTTTTTGCGCAGCACCATCAGCATTAACAGGGTTGCTATGTTTTTGTGTCAGAAATCTCCAGATGATATTGATTTATGGAGTCAACGATGAGTTATGGTCAACAACGTTACAAAACTCCTCCCATTACCTAATGTTGTTGTGTGGTGTCTACATATGTGAACAACAACCTAATTTATGAGCAAAACAAAGCTGAAAGTAGTGTAGTGACTGAAGTAGTGAATGAACCATAGTCTGGTAGGTATGGAGATACCAGTTATGATTAATATATTGATCGTATTTTATAACACAGCTGTTTCCATGTTCCTTCCCACAGATGCTGTCTTTAAGACCATTGTTTCTCAGACCATACCAAACTAAGAAACGATTTCCGTGTCACTGACTCTATGAAGTGAAATGGAAAACAGCACTCTGTCATTTTACTTTCGCTTCACCATGTTTGCAAACATTGGACATTACCGCTTTATGGCCTTTATTTTTTGTCTTCTGCTTTTCATCTTTACCATCTTTACTAATCTTCTCATGATAGTGGTAATATCCCAACAAACAACATTACATGAGCCCATGTATATTTTCATTGCATGTTTATCTGTTAATGCTTTGTATGGGTCTTCAGGTTTCTTCCCCAGATTTCTCATGGACCTTCTGTCTGACACACATTTGATCTCACGTCCTGCTTGTTTCACTCAGATCTATGTAATTTACTCATATGCATCCTGTGAACTAACTGTTCTCAGTATTATGGCTTATGACAGATATATAGCTGTTTGCCTTCCTTTACACTATCACACAAAGATGACTCTTAAAACTGTTGTGAAGTTGACAGCACTGGCTTGGATTCTTCCTGCATTTTCTCTTGCAGCATGTCTTTGTTTGTCTGCCACACTTCCTTTATGTGGTAATGAGATCCACAAAGTGTTCTGTGCTAACTGGAATGTAGTCAAATTGTCTTGTGTTAACACTGCTGTCAACAATGTTGTAGGTATGCTTTTGACAGTAGCCACAATATTCCTTCCCCTCTTTTATATCCTCTACACCTATTTACGAATTGTGGCTATTTGCTGGAAAAGCTCAGCAGAATTTAAGGGTAAGGTATTAGAGAGCTGTCTGCCACACACAATTTCATTTGTGATTTATTCTATCGCTGGATTTTGTGATGTTGCCTTGAGCCGGAATAATCTTGAAGTGATTAATCCATTTATAGCTGTCATTTTATCACTGGTGTTTGTTGTGATTCCTCCAGCTTTAAATCCTCTTGTGTATGGCCTTAAATTACCAGAAATTAGAAAACACATTTTAAGGTTGTTCTAGTATGAATGATGATCATTTGGAAAACTATGATTCTACATACATAAATGATTTATGACCCCATTATATTTTAAACAGAAAGACTTGTGTTTATCATACCTACACTGTTTCTTTATATATGAAACTACCTGAAATATGCTCAATCTGTCTCTGTTAGTGGGCTGCTTACCACAGGTTAGCAGTAGTTAAACTGTTACTTAAAAAGCCATCACTTGACCCACCTGTCTTAGCTAATTATAGGTAATAGCTAATTATAACCTTCAACCTTTCTTTTATCGGAAAAATTCTTGAAATAGCAGTTTAGTAGTAGTAATGATGATGAAAGCTAACTGATCATCTGCAGAGTAATGGTTTTTGAAGAGTTTCAATCAAGCTTCAGAACATCACAGTACAAAAAACAGCATTAGTAAAGACCGAAAATTATGTTCTTATGGCCTCTGACAATCATCTCTGTGCTTGTTCTTCTAGATGTCAGTGCAGTGTTTGATAATGTTGACCATAATATTTTATCACAGCAATTTGAGAGTACCATAGGTATTACAAGTACTAGGCTGCAGTGCTTTAAATCATATCTATCTACCAGACTGGAATTTGATCATGAAAATGTGGAGTCCTATTCACACTCTAAGGGTAATTATAGAGTTCCACATGGTTCTGTGGTACGACGAATTCTTTTTATATTCCACGATTCTCTTAGGCATATCATACACTATCAGTGCTATGAAGATTATAACTAGCTCTATCTATCAATGAATGCCACACACCATATTTTAGTGATTTTAAATTGATATGAAACTGAGCTTATTATACTTGACCATAAATGTTAGAAATTGGGTATCTAACTAGATACTCATTCTATACGAAGATGCAACAATAAAACCAGAGGTTAAGTAAGTAACTATTAATAATAGTGAATTTACTTATACAGCAATTTTCAAAACAGAATTACAAAGTGCTTCACATTTTGAATAAAAGCCACAGATACATGTTTTAGCATACAGATATAAAGACACATAATCAACCATGCGGTCAGACATTCCCAAATACAGCTAAGGAATGCTGTTCCAGGTTTTTTTGGGGGGGATGCCAAAGATGAAAAAGCACTGTCAGCTCGGGGTTTAAAATTAGAGTGTGGGACAGTTAGGAGACTCTGGTTAGTGGATTGGAAAGGCCTGCTGCAGTGATAAGGTTTTATAAGCTCATCTATATAAGTATGGGCCTGTTCATGTAGAGCTTTATATGTTACTAACAGGGTTTAAAGTGGATTCTGAATTTCACTGGGAGCCAGTGAAGGGATGCAACAACAGGTGTGATATTTGAGTCCTGGTTAGATTCTTGGTGGTTTGTTCTGCACCAACTGGTGACCAGTGGTGTTCTATACTGCAAATATTGGTATTGATCCAATATCAAGTAAATAGAGGGAGGGCATTGGCAATACCAATAGAGATACCAATACTTTTAACCTATAAATCGGCTTATATAGTGAAAAGGAGTGTTTCATGATTTATGAGATGAATTATCATCAACATGCAAGTTCTGAACAAATTTTAATGATGACTAAATCTCTGTGATCACTAAATCACAAAACACACCTTTCAGCTTTTCGTGTATTTTGAAACTGTATGTTATGGAGAGCTGGCATCTAAATGTGCCTGTTTCGATAGCACTTTGGGACAATTTCTGTTGTTCAGATGTGCTCTAAGCTATAAATAAAGCAGACGTGACAACAGTGACTTGATGTTACTGATGAGGGGACTGATGTACCGGCTGACTTCCTTTTAGAAATTGTGAGAGCCAAACATAAGAACCTTAAAGATAACTTGTTACTGTTTAGGCTACATTTGTTTTCTGTAAAGAAATGTAAACACACTACATACTAACGGGGTTTGGCGGCGTAACCCAATGCTGAACGCTAGTCGTTGCACGTGCAAATCCGCAAAAGATGCAAGAACGCCCCCTCAAAAAAATTCTCATCCATCCATTCATATTATAAAATGAAACATATATGGCAAAACAATTTCTGTTGTATGTGTGAAAAAAGTGCAGAAATTGTATTTTCAAAAGTAAATTTAAAAAAACAAGAAATGAAAGCATCTCTAGCTTGAAGCACCACTTCAAGCTAACTACGTAATGCCGTTAACACAAAGCGTATATAAACCTCTGGTGACATACTCTTTGAGGGAGACAGTCGACAGACAGTCTTCATTTTACTGTGACACTAATTTCTACAAATGTAATGTTCTCTTGTTGCAAGTGTGAAATGACACCTTAAAAAGGTAAACTAATATTTTATTATGGATAATGTGTCAGTGGTTACTGTTTTTACTCTCTCAGGTTTAAGTGGTATAGCAAACTACAGGGTCATTCTCTTTGTTCTCACTTTACTGTGTTACTGTGTGATTTGGCTGGTAAATTTGACGATAATTGTGACAGTCATTGTGGATAAAAGCCTTCATGAACCCATGTACATCTTCCTCTGCAATCTGTGTGTCAATGGACTCTATGGGACAGCTGCATTTTATCCCAAGTTTCTCTGCGATCTTCTATCCACCACTCATGTCATCTCTTATGCAGGATGCCTTTTACAGGGTTTAATGGTGCACTCTTCAATTGGTACAGACTTCTCTCTTCTAGCTCTCATGGCCTATGACAGATACGTGGCTATATGTCGACCTCTTGTGTACCACTCTCTGATGACTACACAAAGAGTTTGTATCTTTGTATGTTTTGCTTGGCTTACTCCCTTTTCCCTGATCTTAATGAGCACGATAACAACAGCAACATCGAGGTTATGTGGCTCACACATACAAAGAATTTACTGTATAAACTGGTTAATTGCTAATCTAGCTTGCTCTGCCTCTGTAGCTACAATTATTATTCCCGCTTTTAATTACACCTTTTATTTTGGCCATGCCGTTTTTATTTTCTGGTCTTATGTACATCTGATCAAAACATGTCAGTCATCCAAAGAAAACTGGAACAAATTCATGCAGACATGTGTACCACATTTATTCTCTTTAGCAGTCGTTGTTGTGTCTTTTCTTTTTGATATGTTATACATGCGATTTGGCTCAAAGGAAATACCACAAAGTTTTGAGAATTTCATGGCAATGGAGATTCTCTTCATTCCACCAATTATTAATCCCCTCATATATGGATTCAAACTGACACAAATTAGAAACAGAGTTTTGAATTTTATATGTGGTAAAAGTTCAGCTTTTATATTAAAGTCATGAGTTTGTCTGTTTATATTTGTACATATTTAATTCAAGAGAAATGTGAACTATATTGTTAATCAATAGACACTGTGACATCTACATATTATTTCTAGGTTGTCTTCATAATTGAAATATAAGTATCAGAGCTTCCTTTTGGTTTGAACATATAAACTAAACACATTTCCTGTACATTGTTTCTGTACATTCATTTAGTTATATTTTTTCCTTTTCTAATAAAAAATGAGTTTTATTTAGTTACATCTTACTTTGAAGTCCAGCTTCTTTTTCTGGTCGACTGAGATGTTTTCTCTCACCTATTTTAGTTATACATACCTACCTTTGGTCCAGAATTGCATTGTCGGGTAATTACCTGAAATCCTCGCCACTAATCTATTTACTAAATTAATAGTGTTGTTTTTTCTTACACAGTCTCTTTTGAGCTTAAATGTTCACTTCACACCTGGGGTTCACTGTTCAGGGTTGCCACCACAACAGGCCCTTACAACTGCACAGGCCACAGATCACTACATGTTCCTTACCTCAGCAACAGAGGTGAGAAACACAATCCATTCAGGCTTAATGGCCCCAGCCACCCTTGTGATGCTGCTGAAGCTCTGTCAAGTTAAAAAAAAACTCCCTGAACTAGGCCTCTCCATACCTTAAGTTTGAAAATAGTCTTTTTCTTTACATATAAAATTAAGTGGTTGTCATCACACCATACCACAAACCCTTGTATTTCAAAATACTAAACGATTATATCCCCTTTCAGGTGAAGAAAGTTTTAAATAGCAGTATAATCAGAGTATGTAACAATATAGGTCTGTGACTAGTTGATCAATCATTTGTATGAATTGTGAAAAGGATTAATGAACTGGCACAACCAGTTGAAAGCAACTAACTGGATTTTTAACCCAGTGAGTTGTCTTTATTAAAACAGAATGACACACTTTATTCGAGGAGTGTACAGACTTGCTTTAGCTTTCGAATTAAAATAAAAAGGCTAGATAGTATGAAACACCAAGATAAAATCAATATAAAGCAGCTAAGCATACGGTATTAAAACCAAACATTATACTATTTATAGCATCAACTGAACCTTATCCTTGCAAACTACACGGAACAAAAATATAAACGCAATACTTTTGTTTTTGCTCCCATTTTCATGAGCTGAACTACAAGATCTGAAACATTTTCTACATACACAAAAGACCCATTACTCTCAAATATTGTTCACAAAGATTTAGACAGATTTGTGTTCTCACGGGAAACATTGCTCCCGTGAGAACGGTATAGTGGACTTCATCGCCACTGACCCACATTTATTAGGGTGTGACACGAAGTTGTGGACAGGTAACAAAACAATTCAGTTGAGGAATATTCCTGTGTTTTATTGTCCAGCATAAGTGATCTCCTGCCTTTTATTCACAGAGTACCGAGCTGCTGCTTTGCCAGGTGGATTTCTGGCTGCGGGCAAAGGACCCGACACATCAGTGTGTTTTAATTTGTTTTAAACTGGTGTAATTCGACGGACTGACTGCTGCGGCTGTCGATTATTGTTTTGTTTTTTGTTTTAATTTTTTCTGTATCAGTAGGCACCACAGATATTGATTCTTTTAGTATTTTAACCCCTTTTGTATATATATATTGTCGCGAACGGTGAAGGCGCTGCAGGGAAAACAAATCCTTTTTTTGTCTCGCCGCTTTTGCATGCACAGCGGTGGTGGCCTGAGTGAAGACGGCACTGAAGAGTTGCCTTTTTCTATAGTGTTTTGCCCATTTGGGGGTTATGTGTGAGTTGCCGTCCCTTTTTAACCTGTGTGCTATGTTGATTTGTTCTTAAACGGCTCCCCGCAGCGCTTGTCCTGTCTCACGGGCAATCATACAGTTTTATCGTTTTTAAACAAGGTAAAGTTTTTAATTGTTTTTAAGTGCCGCTGTTACATTGTTACTTTTATTTGGTATTAAAAATTAAATTCTTTTTAACTGACTGTGCGCCTACGGCTCTGTCCTATTTTAAATAGGTACCTACCACGGGTCACATAGGCTACCAACGGGCAACATTAAGTGAGGTCGCTAAAACTCTCCCGGAGACTCGTTAGCTCCCAGCGAGGTAGCTAGCCGTGGTGGGAGCTAATGAACATTCACTTAATGGCCAAACTCAGCTTAATCCAACTGGAAATGGTGGTGGCTCTTAAAGAAAAGCGGCGCTGAAGTTAGCTCTCGCTCCAACTCCCTGCCCCCACACTATCTACTTCAACGATGGTCTGCAGTACCACCTGCTGTGGCTCACAGCTACACAAAGCCAAGCTTCGCACCCAGAGCAAAACTGGGTCCATCTAAACTTAAATCTTACATGTAATGTCATAATTCATTTTTTAGTTCAGATATTGAATCTATACATGATGAGTTGCCGAGTTATATTTTTTGAAACGTTTTGCTATATTAATTATAAAAGTATATAGTATAGTATAGTATAGTACAGTTAGTATAAAGTATACTAATTTTGTGTTATTCAGAGCATGCATGAAAATACTGGTAGCATTAGTGTAGACTAAACTCATTAGTTTGCAGTAGTGTGGTGAAAATTTCAGTATTGTACTATGCTGGACTGGCACTGATACAGTACATAGGTTTAGAAAATAATCACACTTTAGTTAAAGTGCAACAGTTTTTTTTAAGTTCTGTTTTCTTGGTTGCCATGTTGATGTTTCCTCATTTTGTCTGGACAACATACATGTTTCAGGCACAAATATACTCCCAATTAAAATACATAACTTACAAATGTGCTGACTGTGATGAACAAGGCCACAATTTATGTGAGAGTTTGTGAACAAAAACAGATTTTGTGACTTTTTCACATTTAGTTATGTGAGAGCCGAGACTCCACAGTAACACCTCTCTGGCTGTCAACAGAGATTCAGGAAGTGACTTCAACACAATTGTTGAATCGAAGAAGATTCAAATGACAGTTTCTCTACAGAAATGTATGCTAAACTTTAGCATACTCAAGAGAACAATGCCATATAACTATAATTGTTTTGTTTTTTTTGCGCAGCACCATCAGCATTAACAGGGTTGCTATGTTTTTGTGTCAGAAATCTCCAGATGATATTGATTTATGGAGTCAACGATGAGTTATGGTCAACAACGTTACAAAACTCCTCCCATTACCTAATGTTGTTGTGTGGTGTCTACATATGTGAACAACAACCTAATTTATGAGCAAAACAAAGCTGAAAGTAGTGTAGTGACTGAAGTAGTGAATGAACCATAGTCTGGTAGGTATGGAGATACCAGTTATGATTAATATATTGATCGTATTTTATAACACAGCTGTTTCCATGTTCCTTCCCACAGATGCTGTCTTTAAGACCATTGTTTCTCAGACCATACCAAACTAAGAAACGATTTCCGTGTCACTGACTCTATGAAGTGAAATGGAAAACAGCACTCTGTCATTTTACTTTCGCTTCACCATGTTTGCAAACATTGGACATTACCGCTTTATGGCCTTTATTTTTTGTCTTCTGCTTTTCATCTTTACCATCTTTACTAATCTTCTCATGATAGTGGTAATATCCCAACAAACAACATTACATGAGCCCATGTATATTTCATTGCATGTTTATCTGTTAATGCTTTGTATGGGTCTTCAGGTTTCTTCCCCAGATTTCTCATGGACCTTCTGTCTGACACACATTTGATCTCACGTCCTGCTTGTTTCACTCAGATCTATGTAATTTACTCATATGCATCCTGTGAACTGACTGTTCTCAGTATTATGGCTTATGACAGATATATAGCTGTTTGCCTTCCTTTACACTATCACACAAAGATGACTCTTAAAACTGTTGTGAAGTTGACAGCACTGGCTTGGATTCTTCCTGCATTTTCTCTTGCAGCATGTCTTTGTTTGTCTGCCACACTTCCTTTATGTGGTAATGAGATCCACAAAGTGTTCTGTGCTAACTGGAATGTAGTCAAATTGTCTTGTGTTAACACTGCTGTCAACAATGTTGTAGGTATGCTTTTGACAGTCACAATATTCCTTCCCCTCTTTTATATCCTCTACACCTATTTACGAATTGTGGTTATTTGCTGGAAAAGCTCAGCAGAATTTAAGGGTAAGGTATTAGAGAGCTGTCTGCCACACACAATTTCATTTGTGATTTATTCTATCGCTGGATTTTGTGATGTTGCCTTGAGCCGGAATAATCTTGAAGTGATTAATCCATTTATAGCTGTCATTTTATCACTGGTGTTTGTTGTGATTCCTCCAGCTTTAAATCCTCTTGTGTATGGCCTTAAATTACCAGAAATTAGAAAACACATTTTAAGGTTGTTCTAGTATGAATGATGATCATTTGGAAAACTATGATTCTACATACATAAATGATTTATGACCCCATTATATTTTAAACAGAAAGACTTGTGTTTATCATACCTACCTACACTGTTTTCTTTATATATGAAACAACCTGAAATATGCTCAATCTGTCTCTGTTAGTGGGCTGCTTACCACAGGTTAGCAGTAGTTAAACTGTTACTTAAAAAGCCATCACTTGACCCACCTGTCTTAGCTAATTATAGGTAATAGCTAATTATAACCTTCAACCTTTCTTTTATCGGAAAAATTCTTGAAATAGCAGTTTAGTAGTAGTAAATGATGATGAAAGCTAACTGATCATCTGCAGAGTAATGGTTTTTGAAGAGTTTCAATCAAGCTTCAGAACATCACAGTACAAAAAACAGCATTAGTAAAGACTGAAAATTATGTTCTTATGGCCTCTGACAATCATCTCTGTGCTTGTTCTTCTAGATGTCAGTGCAGTGTTTGATAATGTTGACCATAATATTTTATCACAGCAATTTGAGAGTACCATAGGTATTACAAGTACTAGGCTGCAGTGCTTTAAATCATATCTATCTACCAGACTGGAATTTGATCATGAAAATGTGGAGTCCTATTCACACTCTAAGGGTAATTATAGAGTTCCACATGGTTCTGTGGTACGACGAATTCTTTTTATATTCCACGTTTCTCTTAGGCATATCATACACTATCAGTGCTATGAAGATTATAACTAGCTCTATCTATCAATGAATGCCACACACCATATTTTAGTGATTTTAAATTGATATGAAACTGAGCTTATTATACTTGGCCATAAAATGTTAGAAATTGGGTATCTAACTAGATACTCATTCTATATGAACATGCAACAATAAAACCAGAGGTTAAGTAAGTAACTATTAATAATAGTGAATTTACTTATACAGCAATTTTCAAAACAGAATTACAAAGTGCTTCACATTTTGAATAAAAGCCACAGATACATGTTTTAGCATACAGATATAAAGACACATAATCAACCATGCGGTCTGACATTCCCAAATACAGCTAAGGAATGCTGTTCCAGGTTTTTTGGGGGGATGCCAAAGATGAAAAAGCACTGTCAGCTCGGGGTTTAAAATTAGAGTGTGGGACAGTTAGGAGAATCTGGTTAGTGGATTGGAAAGGCCTGCTGCAGTGATAAGGTCTTATAAGCTCATCTATATAAGTATGGGCCTGTTCATGTAGAGCTTTATATGTTACTAACAGGGTTTAAAGTGGATTCTGAATTTCACTGGGAGCCAGTGAAGGGATGCAACAACAGGTGTGATATTTGAGTCCTGGTTAGATTCTTGGTGGTTTGTTCTGCACCAACTGGTGACCAGTGGTGTTCTATACTGCAAATATTGGTATTGATCCAATATCAAGTAAATAGAGGGAGGGCATTGGCAATACCAATAGAGATACCAATACTTTTAACCTATAAATCGGCTTATATAGTGAAAAGGAGTGTTTCATGATTTATGAGATGAATTATCATCAACATGCAAGTTCTGAACAAATTTTAATGATGACTAAATCTCTGTGATCACTAAATCACAAAACACACCTTTCAGCTTTTCGTGTATTTTGAAACTGTATGTTATGGAGAGCTGGCATCTAAATGTGCCTGTTTCGATAGCACTTTGGGACAATTTCTGTTGTTCAGATGTGCTCTAAGCTATAAATAAAGCAGACGTGACAACAGTGACTTGATGTTACTGATGAGGGGGCTGATGTACCGGCTGACTTCCTTTTAGAAATTGTGAGAGCCAAACATAAGAACCTTAAAGATAACTTGTTACTGTTTAGGCTACATTTGTTTTCTGTAAAGAAATGTAACCACAGTACATACTAACGGGGTTTGGCGGTGTAACCCAACGCTGAACGCTAGTCGTTGCACGTGCAAATCCGCAAAAGATGCAAGAACGCCCCCTCAAAAAAATTCTCATCCATCCATTCATATTATAAAATGAAACATATATGGCAAAACAATTTCTGTTGTATGTGTGAAAAAAGTGCAGAAACTGTATTTTCAAAAGTAAATTTAAAAAAACAAGAAATGAAAGCATCTCTAGCTTGAAGCACCACTTCAAGCTAACTACGTAATGCCGTTAACACAAAGCGTATATAAACCTCTGGTGACATACTCTTTGAGGGAGACAGTCGACAGACAGTCTTCATTTTACTGTGACACTAATTTCTACAAATGTAATGTTCTCTTGTTGCAAGTGTGAAATGACACCTTAAAAAGGTAAACTAATATTTTATTATGGATAATGTGTCAGTGGTTACTGTTTTTACTCTTTCAGGTTTAAGTGGTATAGCAAACTACAGGGTCATTCTCTTTGTTCTCACTTTACTGTGTTACTGTGTGATTTGGCTGGTAAATTTGACGATAATTGTGACAGTCATTCTGGATAAAAGCCTTCATGAACCCATGTACATCTTCCTCTGCAATCTGTGTTTCAATGGACTCTATGGGACAGCTGCATTTTATCCCAAGTTTCTCTACGATCTTCTGTCCACTACTCATGTCATCTCTTATGCAGGATGCCTTTTACAGGGTTTTGTATTGCACTCTTCAGTTTCTGCTGACTGCTCTCTTCTAGCTCTCATGGCCTATGACAGATACGTGGCTATATGTCGACCTCTTGTGTACCACTCTCTGATGACTACACAAAGAGTTTGTATCTTTGTATGTTTTGCTTGGCTTACTCCCTTTTCCCTGATCTTAATGAGCACGATAACAACAGCAACATCAAGGTTATGTGGCTCACACATACAAAGAATTTACTGTATAAACTGGTTAATTGCTAATCTAGCTTGCTCTGCCTCTGTAGCTAAAATTGTTATTCCCGCTTTTAATTACACCTTTTATTTTGGCCATGCCGTTTTTATTTTCTGGTCTTATGTACATCTGATCAAAACATGTCAGTCATCCAAAGAAAACTGGAACAAATTCATGCAGACATGTGTACCACATTTATTCTCTTTAGCAGTCGTTGTGGTGTCTTTTCTTTTTGATATGTTATACATGCGATTTGGCTCAAAGGAAATACCACAAAGTTTTGAGAATTTCATGGCAATGGAGATTCTCTTCATTCCACCAATTATTAATCCCCTCATATATGGATTCAAACTGACACAAATTAGAAACAGAGTTTTGAATTTTATATGTGGTAAAAGTTCAGCTTTTATATTAAAGTCATGAGTTTGTCTGTTTATATTTGTACATATTTAATTCAAGAGAAATGTGAACTATATTGTTAATCAATAGACACTGTGACATCTACATATTATTTCTAGGTTGTCTTCATAATTGAAATATAAGCATCAGAGCTTCCTTTTGGTTTGAACATATAAACTAAACACATTTCCTGTACATTGTTTCTGTACATTCATTTAGTTATATTTTTTCCTTTTCTAATAAAAAATGAGTTTTATTTAGTTACATCTTACTTTGAAGTCCAGCTTCTTTTTCTGGTCGACTGAGATGTTTTCTTTCACCTATTTTAGTTATACATACCTACCTTTGGTCCAGAATTGCATTGTCGGGTAATTACCTGAAATCCTCGCCACTAATCTATTTACTAAATTAATAGTGTTGTTTTTTCTTACACAGTCTCTTTTTGAGCTTAAATGTTCACTTCACACCTGGGGTTCACTGTTCAGGGTTGCCACCACAACAGGGCCTTGCAACTGCACAGGCCACAGATCAGTACATGTTCCTTACCTCAGCAACAGAGGTGAGAAACACAATCCATTCAGGCTTAATGGCCCCAGCCACCCTTGTGATGCTGCTGAAGCTCTGTCAAGTTAAAAAAAAAAAAACTCCCTGAACTAGGCCTCTCCATACCTTAAGTTTGAAAATAATCTTTTTCTTTACATATAAAATTAAGTGGTTGTCATCACACCATACCACAAACCCTTGTATTTCAAAATGCTAAACGATTATATCCCCTTTCATGTGAAGACAGTTTAAAATAGCAGTATAATCAGAGTATGTAACAATATAGGTCTGTGACTAGTTAGTTGATCAATCATTTGTATGAATTGTGAAAAGGATTAATGAACTGGCACAACCAGTTGAAAGCAACTAACTGGAACCGAGTGTTATTGATTTTTAACTCAGTGAGTTGTCTTTATTAAAACAGAATGACACACTTTATTCGAGGAGTGTACAGACTTGCTTTAGCTTTTGAATTAAAATAAAAAGGCTAGATAGTATGAAACACCAAGATAAAAATCAAAATAAAGCAGCTAAGCATACGTTGTGGGGGTATTAAAACCAAATATTGTACTATTTATAGCATCAACTGAACCTTATCCTTGCAAACTACAAATATTGCTCACAAAGATTTAGACATATTTGTGAACAATATTTGAGAGTAATGGGTCTTTTGTGCATGTAGAAAATGTTTCAGATCTTTGAGTTCAGCTCATGAAAAATGGGAGTAAAAACAAGTGTTTCATTTATATTTTTATTCAGTGTATAATGAAACTTGTCTTCTATTTACATTTCCCTTAAGACACCCAAAACACACTTCTGAAAACATTTTATTACAAATGGTGGTACTGATGGTACCAGTCTTTACTTTCAGCTGGATAAGCTGTGTTTGGAACAGAAATGATAACATACAGTTTTTGTAACATAAAGTGTTTGCCACCTTCCTGTGTTTGTTTCTTTTTTGCATTTATTTATGTGTATTTATTTATATGTTTCAGATTTTTTATATTAGATAAATAAAACCTGAGTAAATATAAAATGCAGCTTTGAAATGACGATTTTTTCCTTAATTTAATATGGATAATAAAGCTTTCAAAACCTTCCTGGCCCTACGTGGAAAAAGTAATTGCCCTATATACCTAATAACTAATTGCGTGACCCTTGGCAGTGAGAACTGCAATCAAGCATTTCGAATAACTGGAAATGAGTCCTTTACTCTGGAGGAATGTGGGCCGGCTTGCCTTGGCAGAATTGTCTTAATTCAGCCATAACTGAGATTTTTTTTTAGCATAAATGGCATGTTTAAGAACATGCCAGAGAACTCAAGATTTAAGTTTGACTAGGTTACTCCAAAACCTTAATTTTAGGCCTTTATTTCCTTCTTTTTTAATCCATGTTAGCCATTTCAGATCATTCTTCACTTGCATAACTGATTGCTAAATATTCCCTTTCAGGAACTTCTGGTAGAAAACAGAAACCCCATCTGTGATTTGGCAACTCATTGTGTTGGAGGGGTTTGTGTCTTGCAGCGATCCCAGGAGTTAGACTGGATGGTAGGGTCTCCCAAGGCAACCAGGTGCTGGATAAAGGGTCAAGTCTACCCTGCCCAGGACAGGGCCACTATGGTCCCATCCTGAAGAACGGCCCAGGGTGAGCATCTGGCAGCAGGCCTTCATCCATGGGGCCCAGCTTGGCTTTGCCATTGTGGATTATGCTTTATGGAACAGGCAGCAGTCAAGGACTGAATGTCCTGGCACTCTGATCCTGAGCTTTTAAAATTGGCTTGTGGTACATGGAACATTACTTCTCTGGTGGAGAAGAAGCACAAGCTGGTGACTGAGGTTGAGAGATACTAACTAGATATATTTGGAATTACCTCAACTCACAGCTCGGACCTTGGAACCGGTTGGTTGGAGACAGGAGAGTCTGTTCCACTTTAGAGTGGCCCAAGTTGAGAGGCAGCAGTCAGGGGGTAGTATATCCCCCATGCTTGCTACCTGCATATTGGGGTTTTACTTTGATGGACAAGACAGATAATTCCTTGTGCATTCGAGTCAAGGAACAGGTCCTGACTTTTGTTTGTGCCAGTGCACCAAACAATAGTTCAGAGTACTGGTAGTGGTGACTTCCATGTGGGTACTCCATTGTTCTGCTGGGTGATGTCAACACTCATTTGGGCAATGATTGTGTGACCTGGAGGGATGTGACTGGCAGGAATGGCTTGCCCAGTCTGAACCAGAGTGGTTTTCTTTTGTTGGACATCTGTCCTAGCCATATGTTGTCCATGACAAAAATCATGTTCAAGCATAGGGGCGTTGTTATGTGCTTGTGGCACCAGGACACCGTAACTTGTAGGCTGATGATTGATTTTGCAATTATATTATTATATCTGTGGCTGAATGTCTGGACATTTGGGTGAAGAGAAGAGCTAAATTGTTACCTGATTACCCACCCAGTGGTGAATTATATCATATGGTGGGCAGACCTGATGTACTAAAACATGTAGTGTAAGTTCAATTTTCAATTCAGTTCAATTTTATGTATATACTGCCAAATTAAAAGAACAGTTCCCTCAAGGTGCTTTATTGTAAGGTAAAAACCCTACACTAAACTCAAACATTCAGATAACCCCCTATGAGCAAGCAGTTGGTGACAGTTGGAAGGAGAAACTTTTAACAGGAAGAAATGCCAAGAAAAGGCTAAAGGAGGGGTAGCCAACTGTTGTGACCGATTGGGGGTGATGGGAGTAAGACAAGTCAAAGACAAATAATAATATTAATAATAACTAATGCATAACTGATTAATAAAGATAGGCTGATCGTATTTAAGATTGAAGCATTAATAATTGGTAGGACTTCTTGGAGTAGTCTTGTAGTTGATGGTTTGGAGGAAGTAATCACTGACATTAACTCGGAAAAATCAATTGGACAGAAAGACTAAATAAATATCAATAGCATTGAAATAATAATTATATAATATGTTTATATTATGAAATATAATAATAATGATAAGTCTTTCAGTTATTTTTTTCTCTAAAGGTAAAGATTTGTGAAGAAATCCATGAAGTCATTGCTAATTAATATTATGCTATGACTTTTTTGTCATCCTGGCTACAGTGCTGACAAGAAACCTAAGGTTGTTCTTATGTTCTTAACTTCACTGGACATATCTGCCGTAGTCCTTGGTTCAAGAGATCTTCTATTCCCACCTTTGTCAGAGCTTCAATAGCATTCAGCAGGAGGGTTGTGACACTGAGTCCGAGGACCTTAGACCCTAGGGTCCCCTAGACTCATTAATTATTTCACTCAAGGAGTTAAAACAGCACTTACGTCATGTTAAACTATGCAACTGTTCCTGCCGCAAACAGTATATCAACCCTGGTGCCATACCCTGCAAGGTATGTGCAAGACAGTCTTCTTTTCCCATCTAACATTAATTTGTAAAAATTAAATTTACTTATGCAGGTCTGAAATGACACCTAGTAAGGTAAACTAATATTTTACTATGGATAACGTGTCAATAATTACTGTTTTTACTCTCTCAGGTTTAAGAGATATTGCAAACTACAGGGTCATTCTCTTTGTTCTCACTTTACTGTGTTACTGTGTGATTTGGCTGGTAAATGTGACAATAATTGTGACAGTCATTTTGGATAAAAGCCTTCATGAACCCATGTACATCTTCCTCTGCAGTCTGTGTTTCAATGGACTCTATGGGACAGCTGCATTTTATCCCAAGTTTCTCTACGATCTTCTGTCCACCACTCATGTCATCTCTTATGCAGGATGCTTTTTGCAGGGTTTTGTATTGCACTCCTCAGTTGGTGCTGACTTCTCTCTTCTAGCTCTCATGGCCTATGACAGATACGTGGCTATATGTCGACCTCTTGTGTACCACTCTTTGATGACTAAAGAAAGAGTTTGTAGCTTGATATTTTTTGCTTGGATTATTGCCTTTTATCTTCTCTTCATGAGCACAATAACAACAGCAATATTGAGGTTATGTGGCTCACACATACCAAGAATCTACTGTATAAACTTGTTAATTGCTAATCTGGCTTGCTCAGCCTCTGTAGCTAAAATTGTTATTCCTGCTTTTAGTTACACCTTTTGCATTGGCAATATCTGTTTTGTTTTCTGGTCTTATGTATATCTGATCAAAACATGTCAGTCATCCAAAGAAAACATGGGCAAATTCATGCAGACATGTGTACCACATATATTCTCTTTAACAGTTGTTGTTGTGTCTTTGCTTTTTGATTTGTTATACATGCGATTTGGCTCAAAAGAAATACCACAAAGTGTTCAGAATTTTATGGCAATGGAGTTTCTCCTCATCCCACCAATCATGAATCCCCTCATGTATGGATTTAAATTAACAAAAATAAGAAACAGAGTTTTGAATTTTATATGTGGTAAAACTTCAGCTTTGAGATTTAAATCATGAGTGTTTCTGCACGGAGGGGGAAAAATCTGTTTATATATGTAATTCAAGAGAAATGTGAACAATATTGTTAATCAATAGACAGTGTAACATGTACATAATCTTTCTAGTCTCGAGATATAGGATGCATTATTTAACTTGGAACACAAATAAAGGCAATTTAAAATAATATTTCGTGCTTTTCTTAGTTTGCATTTTAATGCTAATTTTATCTAAGTTTCTTAGTTAAAATCAGACTTCAAGTATTGTCACAACTGTGACTTTCCACATATCAGTACTATACATTACATTTAGTTTCTTCAAATGTATCTAAAACTATATTCATAAACAGTTTATTTCTTGTTATGCTTTTATCTTAAAAGATCTGAATCTCTGTGAAGAGATTCAGGAAACCATGAGCATACAAGACCAGATGTCCACCATCTATTACAGCAGTGTCAAAACTAGTTAACCAGTGGATTTATAGTTTTATACATTTCTTATTAGTTTGCATATCTTGCCAAAAAAGATTTAAAAAAATATAAATTTGTTACATAATATTGACTACAACCACTCATATCATATAGATAACACTTTCTCAATAAGCATATGGATCAGAGTGTTCGTCTGGTTTTTCCACATTTAATAAAAAAAAGATTTAGATTTGCAATCTAAAAAGAAAAGACTCAGTATAACACAACTATTACACCGCAGAAAAAACTGACGTATTATTATGTATATCATATATATATATATGATATTTATAGATAGATATATATGTGTGTGTGTGTGTGTGTGTGTGTGTGTGTGTGTGTGTGTAGAGAGAGCGAGAGAGAGAGAGAGAGGTAACAATGTCAAAGTGTGGAGAGAGGAGAAGCTGAATTTTTTCTGAATTTAAACTAAAGGCATGCCATTTATTTAGGCAGAAAAACAAAACAGGGAAAAACATGGATCTGAAACTAAACAGAGCAATGCCTGAACTGGGGAAATACACCCAAAATCAGAACACTAGATAAACCTTGGAACCTCGGGAAAAAACATGGAGGAATTACAAACACAATAACAACAGGTAAAGGAAGATAAAGGACTAAATACACAAAGGATAACGAGGGGATGGCAACTAGGAGGGAAACACGGCTGGGGGTAATCTTACACACACACATCCACACATGAGACCAGGAGGAAAAACTGAATGCACTATTTACAAGACAAGGAACTATCAAAATAAAACAGTAAAGATGAGAGAAAGACAGAAACTTGGACTAGATGCTGGAACCGGGTAAAAGCAGACATGAAAACTTAACTACACATGATACATGTAACACAGGAGGAGGGACAGGAATAAAACCTGGGAACAAGAAATCACTAAATACAAAAGAACTAAGGAAGCTAGAACTACAAGATACTAAACTAAGCATATAAACACAAAACCCGGAACACTAGAAAAACCTTGGAGTTCCGGGGAAAACACGGAGGAAACACAGATGTGATGACAACAAGAAAAGGAAGACAAAGGATTAAATACACAGCTGGGGCTAATCAAACACAAGATCTTGAGGAAGCAAAACTGAACACGCTACAGTGGTCCCTTGCTATAACGCGGTTCACTTTTCGTGGCCTCACTGTTTCGCAGTTTTTTTGGGGGGGGGGTTTACAGCGCATTGTGTTCTTCATCCTGCTCGGCTGTAGACCATTGTCAATCAATCTCCTCCGTGCCGTGTCTCCTGTACAGTCCAGAATGTGTTCAGCTTGTCAAATTTACATAAATCTTCAATTGCTAACTGTCACGATCGGGCGAATTACACACAGTAATTCGGCGTGCCCGTGTGGCGTGCTGGCTAGACCCAAACGCGGCGAAGGCTAGCGGTGGGTTGGAACAGACACGCAGTTATTCTAGTAACGATCAGTGCACGAAGCGTGGCTTCGGAACTGGCGTTACAGACGGAGAGCGAGCGGAGAAAAAGAATCGAGAGGAAAAACAGTCACAGTTGCTGAATCAGGCGGAGACTGACGTCGGCAAGGTTTCGGAGCTCCTGACATGAAGAGAACGATGTCTGAGCGGCGAACAGGTGGGTGGCGTCTCTCTTTTAAACCCGCTGGCGGGGAGGGGGGCGCCAGCGAGGAAGTAACGCGCCGTTTAAGCTGCGAGACGTGGAAAACCGGATGGACCTTCATGGCGGGCGGAAGCCGGAGACGATAAGTCACGGGGTTGAGCCGGGCAGCGACCTCGTATGGGCCAACGAACCTGGGAGTGAGCTTCTTGGACTCGGTGTGGAGCCGCAGGTGCCTTGTGGAGAGCCAGACGCGATCCCCCGGCTGAAGAGGATGACCCGGGCGGTGGCGGCGACGATGCTGCTTGGCGTACAGAGCGTTGGCTTGGGAAATGGCAGCCCGCGCCTTGATCCAGGCCTGACGTCAGCGGCGGACCATCCGTTCAGCAGCAGGCACGTCGACCTCCGCCTCCTGGTGGCTGAAGATAGGAGGATGAAAGCCATGACAGACTTCAAAGGGCGAGAGACCGGTGGCAGAAGAGACGTGAAGGTTATGAGACAGCTCAGCCCACAACAGGTAACGAGGCCAAAGCGATGGTTGGGCGGAGACAAAGCACCTCAAGAAGCGCCCCAGTCGTTGATTGGTCCGTTCAACCTGCCCATTGGTCTGAGGGTGATAGCCGGACGAGAGGCTGGGAGATGTTCCAATCAAGCGGCAAAAGGCTTTCCAGAACCTGGCGGTGAACTGGGGCCCCCTGTCGGAGACTATGTCCTTGGGGAACCCGTGAAGCCCGACGACATGGTCTAAGAAGAGCTCAGCTGTCCGTTTGGCGGAAGGGAGGCCGGCCAGGGCGACCAGATGCACCGCCTTTGAAAACCGGTCTACAAAGGTGAGGATGGTGTCAAGACCGTCCACGGATGGGAGGCCGGTAACAAAGTCAAGGCCGACATGGGACCAGGGACGTCCCGGCACAGGGAGAGGGCGAAGGTCGCCAGCGGGAGGCTGAGTGGAGGACTTAGCCCGAGCACAGGTGTCACAGGCGGAAACGAATTCACGGACGTCCCGAGTCATGGAGGGCCACCAGAAGGCACGACGGAGGAGCTGGAGGGTCCTGTCAGACCCCGGGTGGCCAGAGAGCGGGGAGGAGTGAGCCCAGAGCAAGGCCTCCTGACGGCACCGGGATGGTACATAGTCTCCCAGCAGGGGTGTCAGGCGGAGGTGGTTCGGCGGTCAGGGCATCCCGGATAGAGTCCTCCAGGGGCCACCGAAGGGGGGCAGCGAAGCAATGAGAAGGTAGGATAGGTCCAGCGTCTGACGTGAGGTCGTCCTGGGCGAACTGTCTGGAGAGAGCGTCTGCCTTAGCGTTCTTGGAACCAGGGCGGTAGGCGAGGTGGAAGTTGTAAGGCTCAAAGAATAAGGCCCAACGGGCCTGCCTTGGGTTGAGCTGCTTGGCAGAACGAATATGGATCAGGTTCTGATGATCAGTCCAGATCAGAAAAGGGTCTTTCGCTCCCAGGAGCCAATGCCGCCACTCTTCTAAGGCCCACTTAATGGCCAGGAGTTCTCGGTCTCCGACACCGTACCGTTGCTGCGTGGGAGAAAATTTCCTTGAGAAATAGCAGCATGGGTGAAGTTTTCCATCCGGGCCGTGTTGAGAAAGGACGGCGCCAGCGCCAACATCGGAGGCATCCACCTCCACCACAAAGTCTCTGGCAGGATCAGGGTGGAGCAGGACGGGGGCCGTAGTGAACCGGTGGATAAGGTCTCGGAATGCCTGTTTTGCACCCGGGGAGAGGCAGAAGGGCTTAGGCAGGTTAGCTGGTTTGGTGAGGGATGTCAGTGGGGCGACAACAGTGCTGAAATTACGGATAAAACGCCGATAGAAATTGGCAAAGCCCAGGAAGCTCTGTAGCTGCTTAAGGCTGGAGGGCTGAGGCCACTGGGTCACCGCTTGGACCTTTTGCAGGTCCATGGTCAGGCCATCGGAGGAGATGGTGAAGCCCAGGAAGGTGGTGGACCGCTGATGGAAAGCACACTTCTCCAGTTTGCAGAACAGCTGGTACTCGAGCAGCCTGCTCAGCACGACCCTCACATGGTGAACATGGTCCACTTCGGTGCGGGAGTAGATCAAGATGTCGTCGAGATAAGCAAACACCCACCGGCCTAGCATATCCCGCAAGGCCGCTCTTGATGAAGACGGTCGCATTTTTCTCCTCTCCTCCTCCTCTCCCTTAGCTTCCCTGCTTAGCCTCTTATGTCCTTGTCTAGTCTCGTGTTTTTTGTATTACTTTTCCCTGGAACAATCTCTCACAGTCTGTTTTCTAAAACCTAAAAGAGGAATTATGGATTTGATCAACTGGTCTCTGAATGCAATTGACACCCCTTTCTCAACGAGAAGTCTGGGCTTGGGTGAGCCTGAGTGCTGAAGATTTCTACCTATTCGGAACCATGGTAACAGGGTTCTGGCTGATCGGAGCTGGCTTGGCCCTGGCTTATCGAAGAATTAAGAAAGCGGAACCGGCTGTTCAAACCTCCACAAGGCTGCCCGCTGGAATTGAAACGATGGGACGAGGCGTGAGTTTCTCAAAATGGGCTCATTGAGTGCAGCACGGATAAGATCTTGGAAAGGCTACGGCTGCTGTGAATACTCAGAATAAGATCTCTGAGTGCAGACTGGATTACATCTCGGAAGGACTAGCTCGGAATAACATCTCTGAGCGCAAATTGGATGACATCTCGGGGAGGCACACTGTCGTGAGTTTTTCAGAATCGGCTCCTTGAGCACAAGAATGATAACATCACAGAACGCAAGTATGGCGAAGCTCGCGGCTCTCCAACGGGAGATTGAGAGACCAGTGTTGGACTGTAGAACTGCTTTGAAATTCATATAAGCTGTTCGCACTAAAGTAAAAAGCACCATCACTTCATGCGGATACCTTCTCGGCGCCAGCTGTGGTCGCAAGGCTGGAGCTGAACAACAACACCCTGATTACAGACTGTGTTTAGTCTGTTCCTTCCCATTCCATGCAAGGCCACCTGGGCTGGCTGGAAGACTGTTTACTTAGCCTGGCAGGGCGAAGGACACTGTCTCAGCTGAACTCTGGACACGCCCACACATACATATACACTGATATGCACACACTCATCCCCCCTCCCTTTCCAAACACCTTCGACGCTTATTCCCTTCCGATGCTGACGGTGGATCACGGAGACCAGCGCACAGGCTGCAGGCCCGGATGTACTGTCTACATCGGCTGTCTCTCACCCCTTACCCACCCCTGTTGCTTGTCATGTGTTTCTTTGGTGTATTAAGAGTTTTTTTCATGTGCTATGTGCAGAGGTGTTTTTTTTTTTTCTGTTCTCAAACTGATCTCCCTGTTGGAGCTCAGTCTGGGGGGAGTTATTTTTTTCTCCTTATCTTTCCTCGTGTGGTGCTTTTTCCCTGTTATACCTCTTTGACCTGTCTTCCCCATGTGATGTTTGTGTAATGTATGGTCGGAGGGTAAGATGGCGCCGCCATTGCGTGCAATAGGTCGGCAGCCTTATGAAATTTCCCCCTTGTGGGACTAATAAAGGTATATCAATCAATCAAGACATCGTTGATCAGATGTTGGAAGACAGCAGGGCTGTTGCAGAGGCCGAAGGGCATCACCAGGTACTCCCAGTGCCCGTTAGGGGTGATGAAGGCCGTCTTCCATTCATCCCCTTCCCTAATGCGCACCAAATTGTAGGCGCTGCGTAGGTCTAGTTTGGTGAAGATGCAGGCCTGGGAGAGGGAATCGAGTGCGGTGGATAGCAGAGGAAGAGGATGGCGGTTCTTGATAGTGACTTTATTCAAGCCCCGATAGTCTATACAGGGGCGGAGCCCGCCGTCTTTCTTCTTGACAAAGAAGAATCCAGCAGCAGCAGGAGAGGTAGAAGGGCGAATAAAGCCCTGTTGGAGAGCCTCAGCAACGTACTCCTCCATGGCCTTATTCTCTGCGGGAGACAGAGAGAACAGGCGACCACGAGGAGGGACCGCTCCCGGGAGGAGCTCAATGGCCATGTTGTAGGAGCGATGAGGAGGTAGAGTAGAGGCTCGCCTCTTACTAAAGACCTCAGATAGGTCGTGGTAAGCCGGAGGGATCTTATCCAGATCAATGGGCTCCGGGGGAGAGGCCTCTTCTGACTTTGAGTTCTTTTGGGTCCGAGAGAGAAGGCAGCGGCGTGGACACTGGGGACCCCAACCCAGGATTTGGCAGGAAGACCAGGAGATGTGGGGGTCATGTTGACGGAACCAGGGGTATCCAAGGATGAGAGGCGAGGAAGTGGCCGAGACTACTAGAAACCGGATCTCCTCCTGATGATCCCCGATAGACACGCGAACCGGCTGGGTCTGGAACTGGATCGGGTAGGGTTGGAGGGGTCGCCCATCTACTGAGGTCACCGGGAGGAATCGATCCACAGGAGTTAACGGAATGCGAAGTTGGGAGGCTAGTCTTTGGTCGATGAAGTTCTCAGCGGCTCCGGTGTCCAGGAGGGCTTCAGATGAGAACTGTTGGCGTTTCAGGTGAAATATTACTGGTAACAGAAAGCGAGAGGGGTCAGAGGAGTGCGAAAGGCCAGGTGGGACACCCCCGCAGTCTACTTGGCATCGTCGTTTCCCGGACGTAGCGGGCACTGGGGACGACGGTGTCGAGCTGATCCACAGTAGGCGCAGAGACCTCACGCCAGCGTCTCTCTCTCTCCTCTTTGGAGAGTCTGCCCAGCTGCGTGGGCTCCTCGCTGGATGTACTGCTTGGGCTAGCAGCGGCTCCTTCAGAGGGGGCAGGAGGCTGCGAAGACATGGCCCTCTGAGGCTGGAAGGGTTTGAAGGCCCGAGGGGTGTGGCGAGGCCGCGACATCACTCGTTGGTCGATCTTCAGGGCGAGATCCACGGCCTCATCCAGGGTTTTAGGGGCCTCACGGCCGGTCATCTCATCTCGGATGTAATCAGCCAGTCCTCCAGAAAAATGGAGCGTAGAGAAGCATCTCCCCACTTTAGCTTAGCGGCCAGGGTACGGAATTGGGAGGCAAAGTGACAGACGGGTCGACTGCCCTGGCGTAAATGAAGCAGCTGTGACTCCACCTCAACTTCACTGCTCGGGGGAACAAATGTCTTTTTTAATTCCTCCACAAACGGGGCATAGTCATTGCAAGCTGCAGATTTATTGTTATAGAGAGCCGCGGCCCATTCCTGAGCCTGGCCAGACAGGAGAGAGGTTAGCATTGCAACTTTTGTACGGGCGGTGGCGTATTTAGTGGGCTGACATTCAAACAGCATGTCTAAAGTGGCGAGCAAACCATCAGGCCGGCCATCAACTCCGTTCCACTTATCTGGTAGTCCGATCCGGGGCTCCGCGCTCACCGGCGCCGGCTGACGTTGCAGCGAGGTGACGGAAGTGGAAAGTTGGAGGACAGTTTCGGCGAGAGACTCCATTTTTGTGCTCATCCGATCTACCACACCGCGAAGATATAGTACTTTGGCTTTCAGCCGTTCGAATTCCGCTGGGTCTATACGCGGCTCAGACATCCTGTCACGATCGGGCGAATTACACACAGTAATTCGGCGTGCCCGTGTGGCGTGCTGGCTAGACCCAAACGCGGCGAAGGCTAGCAGTGAGTTGGAACAGACACGCAGTTATTCTAGTAACGATCAGTGCACGAAGCGTGGCTTCGGAACTGGCGTTACAGACGGAGAGCGAGCGGAGCCGGGATGAGAAAAAGAATCGAGAGGAAAAACAGTCACAGTTGCTGAATCAGGCGGAGACTGACGTCGGCAAGGTTTCGGAGCTCCTGACATGAAGAGAACGATGTCTGAGCGGCGAACAGGTGGGTGGCGTCTCTCTTTTAAACCCGGCCCCGTGATCAGCTGATCACCAGCTGACACTAACAGTGTGACTCTGAAGTGCTGCACTGTATTTTTGTAAGTTTTCTCCCCAACAAACACAACAGAACGTTTTGCACTGTCAAAGTCACCTGCGGTAGCACCCAAAGGGCAGAGGAAGATGCTAACCATTGCACAAAAAGTTGGACTTCTAGACATGCTAAAGGAAGGTAGACGTTACCGTATTTTTCGGACCATAAGGCACACCAGATTATGAGGCGCATTAAGCGAAACAAAACAGTCAGATGAGTCAAACTTTACTCAACTCATTCTTCTTGCTTCCTCCACTTCCGTGCCATTGATTCATTAATGTTGAATTCTCTGGCAGCTACTCTATTCTCATGTTCTGGACCTGAAAACATGGTTTGATCTTTGGTTTCATTCTATAATACTGGACTTATTTTTCTACAAAGGTTTGAACTTTGAGGTTGTTTAAACAAGAGAGAAAAGTGTGAAAATGTTAATGCCTGTCTGAGAAAACTGTATAAAGTGTGTAGTGAGGGGTTCTAAAGCCTTAAAACATCTATAATAATTGTAAAAAATAAAGTTGGCTACTTCGCGGATTTCACCTATCGCGGGTTATTTTTAGAACGTAACTCCCGCGATAAACGAGGGACCACTGTATACACAAGATGAGAAACTATCAAAATAAAACAGGAAACATGAGACAAAGACTGAAACGTGGACTAGACGTTGTAACCGGGGAAGAGCAGACATGAAAACTTAACTAGACATGACACACTGAACACAGGAGGAGGCACAGGAATAAAACCTTGGAATTAAAAAAAAAACAACACTAAATGCAAAAGAACTTAGGAAGCTAGAATTACAAGACACTAAACCATGGAAAACACTAAATCAAAGAATATACAAAACCCAGAAAAACACAAACACTGGGTCCCTGACCGAGGACCATGTAATAACCAAACAGAATTTTGAATCTTATATGTAGTAAAAGTTCAGCTTTTAGATTAAAGTCATGAATTTGTCTGCACACAAAAAATGTTTTTGTGGGTATGTGCATATCTCATTAAAGCAGTGAACCCAGTGTGGAGGCATAGAAAAGGTTTATTATTAACACAAGGATTATATCAGGGCGGGCATGGGAAATTGGCTTGGGAGGGGGAATCAGAGAGACAGGACCGAGGAGGTAACTGGAGCTGGACTGGTAAGTAGGAACGTACTGGGAAGAGAGAAGAGTGGAGTTAGAGTATGTTAGGGTTCAATGTTGAGAGAAGAATCCATAAATAACCACAGATCCGGTCCAGCGTGGAATTAGACGGCATTTTAATGAATTACACATGTGTGAGTTCAACAACCCAATCAGTGTTGAACTGTCTTTATCATATTCAGACAACTGTTTTATGGGGTTAAGATAGTACAGCCCCCTTTCCTGTTACTAGGCAGATTTAAACAAAGCATACGTCAGCCTAAACCACAATGACTTTTAACATAGAACATCATCTTCGTGTCGACGGCTGATGCTTCCTGTCTCCATCCTCGCTGTCGCTTATCTCCTAGGACATCAGGTGCACTTCCTGTACAAAATGTCACTCATACAGGCACAACTTTGCAGTCTAAAACTCATTTAGTAGGTAAGAGTTTATATCTGTGTGTGTGTGCACGTGCAGGGGCGCGTGCATGCTGTGTACTGCGTACGTGTCTGGATGTGTATGTCTCGCCCTTAAATGCTCTCTTTGCTTTCAGTTTCACTTCTGCAAAAGCATGTAACTTCCTGTCCCTGCAGTCAGCTTCTCCCCCACTGAAGACTTCAGTGTAAGAATATAAAAACATTCGAAAACCTTTAAATTATAGATCCAACTCCACAGTTTGAAGTGGTTATAACAACCTGTAATAAACATGTTAATATTTGATTATGATAACCCCTGTAATACAAATTATAACATAATGCCAGCACTTCAATAAATGCTTGGATGAAATCATAATTAATGCAATGATAAAGATGATGGTTATGAACAGTAACCCTAAAATAATTCCTATAATTCTACAATTCCCTCTCTTGACGTCTCCTCCAGAGACGTCACTCCTTGACCCACTCTGTCACCTCTAGATCCATTAATGGCATCATGGGCCCCGAAACCACCATTCCCAGGTCTACTGCCTTTGCTCTGACCCTCTCTAGCCATCCCCTGACTCAGCAAACCAGACAATAACCTCCCGTCATCTAGGTGGTCCAGTAATAAAACGCCAGCTCCCACTTGAGAACACTCATGCTTGAGGTTAATCACACCAAAGTATCAGTGAGCCTAAAGTTGATCAGGGGCAGGAGAGAATAAGAGTGCGAGCAGAGCTCAATCAGCACTCCTCCCTCACCCCTGAACCCAATCATACCCGGTGAGAGACCCCTTACACTTGTGAATCTCTAGTGGTCTGTCCCTTTTCTGGGTCCTTCTCTTGTGGAAATCTTCTCCTGTAAAGGATAGAAAACACTTTCTCCCTACTACGGCTCTCCTACCTTATGTCCCTCAATTGTTCTCTGCTTTCAAAAGCCTGAACCTAATTATGTTTTGACTTTTATTTTTATATCTTAATCAACCATACTCAGCATTTGTAAAACTCTTAAAAGCACTGCTTGCACGTCTCTGCAGGCTTCCTGTTGGTTCCTTATCTGATTATCAGCATCCTGTGCACAAACTGTCACTGCTGCAAGGGCCTACCTCTCATCTAAAGTCACCTATCACCAGAAAATGTATCAAGAAAATCGTTATATCAGCTTATTCTACTAAAGCATCAAAGAAAAACAACCATTTTAATCAACTAAGTTTAAGCATATAATCAATTACTCCTAAATAACTTTCATCATAGCTAAAAGCTCCCTAGGAACAACTTCTGTGTGTTGACACTAACTTCATTTTAAAGCTCACAGTTCCTGTGTTATAACCTGTTTTAATATATCATTTTATTTCATTTTACTGCTCTTAATGTAATGGTACATTCTAATTATATTTTATCAGTCATTATATTTTATCAGTCTTAACCAAAGTACATAAGCTTTCCCCCCTTTGGACCTGGTTTAAAGCAAAAAAGAAACCTCGGTCACTTCGACAAGCGTTCGTTATTCTGTAGCTGCATTTTATATAAGAGGACTAATTTAGAGCTGCCTGTGTTATCTCAATATTTTACATGTCACACAGTTTAGTCACCAGCGAAACTCCTATTCAGTTAAATGCTAAATGGATTTCGGGCCTTTTGCCTGGAATCAATACTGTCATGTGTCTTAATGAGCTCCATATGTCTGTAAGCGTGTGCAATCCTTCAAAACTCAGGTCCTTCTCACAGTAGATTGGCTAATCATAACGTTAACCAAAAGTTTATGACCCTCAAGAGACGACTCTCTGAACCACAACTCCGTTAAAGGCACCAAAATGCAATGTGTATGAAAAATCATTTCTACATATATAATCTCCAATATTATTCATTTGAGTCAGCGAGACTTTTAACATCCTCATAAAAGCTCTCCTCTACCCTAGAAATAAATCTATTTACTATCTGTTTCTAAAGCCTACATTCTAACAACATTCTAACCTTATGTCACTGTGACAACTTATCCTAAAAATCAAAAAGAAATCCCACATTTTCTACTCATCAAATGTTCACTATTTTCCCCAAAGCATATCCTTTATTCCCACAATTTCCCTCTAAATTTGGTGTACAACTTCTTATTAACACCAGCAATTTATCTTCTAAACAGAATTCAGTTCATTTTACTCCTTTCTTTAGAATTAACAATCTCTGCCTCAGTTTTACCATATCTAAATTATCAAACAACCCCAATAGTTATAAAATCATACTAAAACCCATTTCAAATTAAACAAATTAAATCTTAAATCCCTCTCTTTTTTGACACATCTCATGTGGCAAAAAACTCAACATGCTTCACCCAAGCTTAACCAATTAAAAGGAAAAAAGGTTAGTCATTTCATTTCTCAGAACAGCTCAGCAATTCTCCTCTCCGGTGTTTTGCTCCAGCCCTGAAAACCTGTGTTTAAGGAACAAAATCAATTTAATCATCATGTCAAATCTTCTCCAAATCGTTGCTCCATGGAAAGTCTGGATCCTTGGAACTTCCTGGAAACAAAACCTGTGTGTTAACCAGAACTTCACATTTCATACTCAATTTCCCCACTTATGATCCAACCTGTGTTATAACCCAAAATAAACTTACCCAGAACAGTTATTAATCATGTGTCACCTCAGTTCATGGTAACTTGAGTTACATCAATGTTTCCCTTTTAGCATTTAGCATTCTATAATGTAATAACATAATCCAACCCCAGTAAATAATTTTCTCAAAGCACACATCAATATCCCAAAATCAGCATCCCCAGATTTAAGTCTCCCACTTGTCCTGTTTGTCAACCTTTTATTTATTTCCCCTCTTGGTCCCATCACTCACATTCACTCCCATGCATTCACACATGATATTTTTGCTGATCTGCAGCCTTCCGCGCACGTCATCAGATGCTCCACATCAGCAAAATGAGCTCAATCATTTGTTTTATTTCGTTTTCCTTTTTAGGAGAATAGTTCTCTATATTTTTGACTGGATTGACACGCTGCAGTCATTTTTAGACAGAGACTTGCCGCCACTCAGTCTCTGATTGTAATCAATTATAATTCTGTAAAGCCCACCTGATTTTCGTACTTGGTAATTTTGTCAGCGCCGTCCGTTCACTCTCTTCCAGGCCTGCTTAGAACAAAAATGAAAAAAGAGAGCTGATTATTAGCTCATCAAAGTACAAAACAAAATCACCTGACAGGTTTTTTCCTGAGTGCACTTACTACTACAAAAAATTTTTGGGGCCCTCTCAGACATATCCATGTCTTAATCAAACACCCTCTCTGGAAATAAAACAACAGCCTCCAAAATCTGAAACAATCTTAAATTTCACCCGTTCAACACACTAAAAACCTCGCCAAAAGCTACACCGTTTCGCACACAACAATAACCCCGGTTAAGCACTTTACCATACTCAGATTCAGCCTAACACCCTACAACAATGTGTCAACACTAATTTATAAACCTCCTAATCAAATTTGCACCTCTGAACAATCTACCCCTCCTTTAAGGCCTCAAACACACACACACAGCAAGCTCCTCTGTCCACATTCACACGAGCTCTCAAACTTTTTCCCTACTCAGCCATATCTCAACAATTTAACTTGGCAAAAGAAATACATGTTTAAACTTTATCACATTATTCAATTATTTTCATTTTCTTCCTATACTAATCACTTACTTTGATCAATCAGTGCAAGAGCACTCCTAAGTCACCCTTATAGACACTTTTCTTTTGTTTTTTCCATCTATTTTAAATCTTTCCATCAATTGTATTAACCATTCACACCATTCTCTCACTCATACAAGCAGCAAGCAGATCTTCATTGCATATGCTTATGTTCTTAGCCAGGTTTTAATCAATGTCTCTATGCATTAAGCTTCAAGAGCTTGTCTTTATAAGGTTAATGCATTTTCTGTTTGTGTGTGTATGGGTATGTGTTATTTTGCATCTATGGCTTCGCAGTCTGTCAGACACCTTTCCAATTCTCCAGTTAAACAGTCAGTTTTCTTTTTCCCCGAATTACTAACCGAAACTTTTGATTTCCCACCTTAAATAAAATCCCTCCTGGTCTTCAGCCAGGAGCTAGGGCTTGCTTTTCCAGGTTCATGGGCACATGATTCTGTGAACAATTCAACCAGAAACTTGCCTTAACTTATCCATTGATGTTACCCTCTAACTTTCTTCCGACTGCTGCTGTGGAGAATTGGTCCGGTTCTGCTTTACTCCTGAAAATAACAAACTAAAACATTTTCATTATTATCACGGGTGCCTAAACGACCCACTAAACCACCCATTTCTCTTTTCTCTCGTCAAAAATACCAATTATGCCATGTATGTAAGCGTGTTCTTCCTTGCATTTTATGTTAATTGAGTGTAAACTGCTTCTTCATTGAATTAATTCATTGAGTTCTTCGTTGCCTTGCGATGTATTCATGTTAATGTACACTACGTGTCAGCTGTTTCTTCATTGCATCCTATATATTCATATTTAATTTATGCATTTCACCACTGAGCTTTAGATTCAAACTATCTCACTTCTGATTCATTTCAACAATAATCTCACATGTAACAATTTGTATGTGTGCTTTCTATTCATTAAGGTAATAACAATTATTTTCTTTCATTATTCTCACCTTTTCTAATGTTTACCTCTTTGTTATGCTGTGGTGGACATCCCTAAACAATTCATGAGTTCAGGTTTCAATTTTCAATCCAATTATATCCTATATTCTCGCAGTCAAACTCGTCCAGCTTCATCTCTCACTGGTCCTCTCTGCACAATGTCCTGTTCGGGCTTCAAAGCTCCAGCAAACACAGTCTATTTCTTCTCTTTTTCTTTACAGTCTTTCTTTTAAGTTAAGTCCCAGCATGGCAAAATATCACTCAATGTCCAGTGCTCTTCCACAATTCTTTATCCCACTGTTCAACTGCCCAGCCTGTATTTTCACAGTACATGTTGCATTACTCTTACATGCTGCTGCTGGTCGTCAGTCGTCATCAGTGTTAATGGATCAGTGGCACTGTCGTTTGCCTGCTGTATTCAAGTCCACGATGTTCTGTCAGTCTTCATCAGGCGATTAACTGTCCTTGACTGTCCCTTGAGTTTCTTCTCAGTTTCAGGGACAAAGTGAGATCAAGCTGCACAATTTCGAGCCAAAAACTGGCTTATTTTCTCCCAATTCTGTTAATCTGCTCTTCTGCTGCTGAACTCAAGGTTGCAAAGTTGAAAGACACCCACCTGTATTGACACACTAAACCATATAATTAGTATTATATTCAATTTTTCTTAAAGGCTTCATTTGCTTCATGGGCCTCATCTGTCTCTCTGTGTTCTTCCTGTACACACTCAGTTCCCATATATGGGCATGCAAAGTTCCTGTTCACTATTTCCTGTCGCTGCAGCCCCGGTACACAGAGCCATATTTCCTGTTCTTCAAACTAATCTAACTCCTTTGTTTTTTTCTTTGTATTTATAGTCTACAGGCCCTCTTTTATTCTACTAAATCTTAGTCTAAAAACAATACACCTTCATTTCACTCACACACATTTAAACCGAGCTCTTTCACACATCCAAACAATTAACCAAGTGTATATGCTTATGTGTTTTTGAACTGAGAGAAAAAGACACTCAACCTCTCATACCATCACTCATGCATTTCTTGAATTAAAAGCACTTTCAAACTTTAGCACATCCTACTTTTCATCACACAAGAAATATATTTCACACTCCTTTATTCCATACACACGTTTAAAGGTTCTAACCTCTTTAGTCATTCAGTAATCGTCTCACACACTGCCTTTTCTTTCAAACTCCCCCCTTTTCACTTACTCAGACAAATCACGCAGAGTCACTCAAATCAAATACTGGCAGCATTCACGCAGTTAAAATCACACAAAATACGCTTTCATACGAGTATTTTGGACATGCCTTCCATGATCAGAAAGAGCAAGTCAAAAGAAAAAAGAAAAAGAAAACTGAAACCTCTCATCGTCTCACACCCCGCTTCTCCCCACACACACATAACTGAAAATAAAACACACCAACATTTATGGCTCACGAAATATACATCTATCAAAATTCAGTCATTTTCTAATCATTTTCTATACATCCACACTAATATATTCAAACTGTATTCATACTCTCATAATAAGCAAAACCAACCCCTTATATACAGGCATTTAGCAAAGCGCTCAGTCCTCTCGAAAACTGAAACCACCCTCTCTGCGCGTCTCCGCTGCTCATTTGCATTTACACACACCATCAGTGCACATCCGGCTGTGCATTACTGACACAGAGACTGATCCTACTCATAGATCTCATATTTTATATTACAGACGTCTTTAATTACAACTGCACAGATTTTAGGCCTCTTAAATCCTATGAAGTTTAGACAAATTTATCCATAACGGTCCGACCGATAAAGTCCCTGACTTTTTTGCGACCAATTTTAGCCAGTATTCCGTCCCTGACGGTGGCCCGATTGCTAATACCCTAACCAAATTTATCGTAGCCAAAAAGCGCAAATAGGAGACTCTAACTCCTAGCAATTTCGGAGGTTCCCAAGTTCTCCCCCGCTGTCGACGGTACTATCCCTGCTCTTCAGGGTAGGCCAAGGGTCAGCGTCCTGCCCAGGTGCAAGCGTTACCAAGGAGAAAAATGCGCTTCTTAAGGGTCCCAGACTCCTCGTCCTAAAGTAATTTTAGAATAATTTGAAACAACAATCTACACCCAAAACAGGATTAAGATTAAGGACAACCCTCAACAGTTTTGGAGATTCCCGAGTCCTCCTCGAATGTTGCCCGAAACTATCCCTAGTCGCCGCTAGGTGAAGGATAGATTTCTCTATCCAGCAGGGAGCGTCACCTCCGAGAAAGTTCTTAAGGGTTGCATAACCAATGGGACTTGAACCCACACAATGACCAAATTCCCTATCATTCTAAGAGTTCACTCAGCAGTCCAACTGCTTTAATTCTCTTTTCATTCCTTTATTCTCATTACTCAGTACTGTCACTTATACTTCCTTATCATTACTTCAACCGGTAAACTTCATGAAAACTTCACCAAAATTAAAAACAGACATTCACCAGTAATTTTCAGTGAGTAGACTTTAACTTGACATGTCCAATCTAGCACATTTTGGAAAATTCAACAGGTATGTGCCTTACCTTTGTTTAAGCCGGCTTGTCTCTCACTTCAGACCACTGACTCGTATCTGCCCATCCAATCACCACAGACCCTGGATCTCTCCATCTACACCAAAATTCCCCTCTCTCACCGGACGAGCCCCCAAATGTTAGGGTTCAATGTTGAGAGAAGAATCCATAAATAACCACAGATCCGGTCCAGCGTGGTATTAGACGGCATTTTAATGAATTACACATGTGTGAGTTCAACAACCCAATCAGTGTTGAACTGTCTTTATCATATTCAGACAACTGTTTTATGGGGTTAAGATAGTACAGCCCCCTTTCCTGTTACTAGGCAGATTTAAACAAAGCATACGTCAGCCTAAACCACAATGACTTTTAACATAGAACATCATCTTCGTGTCGACGGCTGATGCTTCCTGTCTCCATCCTCGCTGTCGCTTATCTCCTAGGACATCAGGTGCACTTCCTGTACAAAATGTCACTCATACAGGCACAACTTTGCAGTCTAAAACTCATTTAGTAGGTAAGAGTTTATATCTGTGTGTGTGTGCACGTGCAGGGGCGCGTGCATGCTGTGTACTGCGTACGTGTCTGGATGTGTATGTCTCGCCCTTAAATGCTCTCTTTGCTTTCAGTTTCACTTCTGCAAAAGCATGTAACTTCCTGTCCCTGCAGTCAGCTTCTCCCCCACTGAAGACTTCAGTGTAAGAATATAAAAACATTCGAAAACCTTTAAATTATAGATCCAACTCCACAGTTTGAAGTGGTTATAACAACCTGTAATAAACATGTTAATATTTGATTATGATAACCCCTGTAATACAAATTATAACATAATGCCAGCACTTCAATAAATGCTTGGATGAAATCATAATTAATGCAATGATAAAGATGATGGTTATGAACAGTAACCCTAAAATAATTCCTATAATTCTACAAGTAATAGCGAGTAAGGTGTCCCAGAGGAGGTGTATGTAAATAATTCCTTTGTCTTACTTTGGTGGTGGAAAACAGAAACGTTGAAGGAGAGGCGGCGGAGGTCAGGAAGGTGAGGCACAGGGAGCTTTCCGGAGAGCAAGGAGGTGAACCAGAATCCAAAAGATGAGTTAGTTCAGAGCCGTGGAGTAACAAAGTAGGTAACACATTTGAGAGAGAAAACATGAAACATGAGGCCTGGTTACAAACTTAGAGTTTTTGACAAACTGGCGAGGAAGAAATGTCAGCGAGGAGGTTAAATCGCCAGCCTAATTGCCTCAATCAGCTCCAGGTGGGTGATGGTCCAGCCCATGGGCGGACACCAGGAACCTTAGTCACCAAATGGAATCTTACAGCCACTCACCTCGACAATGACACCTCAGTTACTTTGACACAAAGGAATCTGCTGTGATGCTTACACTTCTGATGTCTCACAAGTGTCAGTACTGATAAATGATCAAAATTATAATATTTCTGACTGTCTAAGGCATAATTTCCCTGATTCAAATTGAAACAAATCGAATCGAAATGGTTGATCGAATCGAATCGGGACCTTGTGAATTGGAATCAAATCGATTTTAGAAATCAGGTGTTCTTCAATAGTTTGCATATATTGCACTAATTGAAATACAAGTTTCAGAGCTTCCTTTTGGTGTTTACATGTCTGAATAAAAAAGACTAAAACTAAACAGATTTCCATCCATTCACTTCTGCGGGGGGCGCTGGAGTGGAGCCTATCCCAGCTGTCATAAGTCGAGAGGCGGGGTACACCCTGGACAGGTAGCCAATCTGTTGCAGCATTTCCATTATATTATTTTACTTGATTTGATTTTGTAACCTTGGCCCAAAGTTACTGTTTTACACTGAAAACAAAAGTCTTAATGTCTTAAAGTCTGCGGTATAGTATCACTTCCTGTTCCTGCTCAAACACAGTGGTGTTTCTGAGTAGCTTTTCTGCTTAGCAATTTAATTTAAATCTTTTGATACATCCCTTTTTCATAGTATAATCTTAACGTGCTTCATCTGAATCACCCTTTCTGTGTGCTCACTGCCTAATTTATAGCCAAAGTATTCACTCACTGTCTCTGTACTGTTTCGCTAGCTTAGCTTAGCTCGTAGCCGACTCGTTAGCACCATGGCTACTTCACCTGTCCCTCCTGCACTTTCCTGCTCATTGTGTCAGATGTTTAGTTACTCCTCAGCCTCCTTTAGCAGTAATGATACCTGTAACAAATGTAGCATATTTGCAGCTCTGGAGGCCAGGATTACTGAATTGGAGACTCGGCTTCGCACCCTTCATTCACCCGTAGCTAGCCAGGCCCCTGTAGCTGGTGCAGCCAAAGATAGCGTAGGCCCCGCTAGCTGTTCCCCGGCAGACCCCAAGCAGCTGGGAAAGAGGGCGGCTGGGTGACGGTGAGGAGGAAGCATAGTCTTAAACTGAAGCCCCAGGTACACCACCAACCTGTTCATGTGTCTAACCGTTTTTCCCCACTCGGCGACACACCCGCCAGGGGTCAAACTCTGGTAATTGGTGATTCTGTTCTCAGACATGTGAAGCTAGAGACACCGACAACCATAGTCAATTGCCTTCCAGGGGCCAGAGCAGGCGACATTGAAATAAATTTAAAACTGCTGGCTAAGGGTAAACGTAAATACAGTAAGATCATAATTCACGTCGGCAGTAATGACACCCGGTTACGCCAATCGGAGGTCACTAAAATCAATATTGAATCGGTGTGTAACTTTGCCAAAACAATGTCGGACTCTGTAGTTTTCTCTGGTCCCCTCCCCAATCAGACCAGGAGTGACATGTTTAGCCGCATGTTCTCCTTAAATTGCTGGCTGTCTGAGTGGTGTCCCAGAAACGATGTGGGCTTCATAGATAATTGGCAAACCTTCTGGAGGAAACCTGGTCTTGTTAGGAGAGACGGCATCCATCCCACTTTGGATGGAGCAGCTCTCATTTCTAGAAATATGGACCAATTTATTAAACTCCCCAAAATATGACTATCCAGAGTTGGGACCAGGAAGCAGAGTTGCAGTCTTACACGCCTCTCTGCAGCTTCTCTCCTCCTGCTACCCCCCCAAAAACCCATCTCCATTGAGACTGTGTCAGCTCCCAAAATGACAAAAAACAAACCAAAAACCAGCAACAAACAACTTAAACATAGAAAATCACAAAGAAAGAACAATACAGAATCCACATCTGAACCAAAGAGTAAAACAATGAAATGTGGATTATTAAATATTAGGTCTCTCTCCTCCAAGTCTCTGTTAGTACATGACTTAATAATTGATCAACAAATCGATTTACTCTGCCTTACAGAAACCTGGTTGCAGCAGGATGATTATGTTAGTTTAAATGAATCAACACCCCCGAGTCATTCTAACTACCAGAAACCTCGAAGCACAGGCCGAGGGGGCGATGTGGCAGCAATTTTCACACCAGCCTATTAATTAACGAAAGACCAAGACAGACTTTTAATTCATTTGAAAGCCTGATGCTTAGCCTTGTCCACCCCAGCTGTAAAACTCAGAAACCAGTCTTACTTGTTATCATCTATCGTCCACCTGGGCCTTACACAGAGTTTCTCTCTGATTTCTCAGACTTTTTATCTGATTTAGTGCTCAGCTCAGATAAAATAATTATTGTGGGTGATTTTAACATCCATGTAGATGCTAAAAATGACAGCCTCAACATCGCATTTAATCTGTTATTAGATTCAATTGGCTTCTCTCAAAATGTAAAAGAACCCACCCACCACTTTAATCACACTCTAGATCTCATTTTAACATATGGCATAGAAACTGAACATTTAACAGTGTTTCCTGAAAACCCTCTGCTGTCTGATCATTTCCTGATAACATTTACATTTACAATGGAGAGTAGACTTTATCAAAGTAGATGTCTTTCTGAAAGTGCTGTAACTAAGTTTAAGAATATAATCCACCCACTGTTATCATCTTCAATGCCCTGTACCAACATAGAGCAGAGCAGCTATCTGAACGCTACTCCAACAGAGGTTGATTATCTTGTTAATAATTTTACCTTCTCACTACGTACGACTCTGGATACTGTAGCTCCTGTGAAAACTAAAGCCTCAAATCCGAAGTACCTGACTCCGTGGTATAATTCTCAAACACGTAGCCTAAAGCAGATAACCCGTAAGCTGGAGAGGAAATGGCGTGTCACAAATTTAGAGGATCATCATTTAGCCTGGAGAAATAGTTTGCTGCTTTATAAGAAAGCCCTCCGCAAAGCCAGAACATCTTACTATTCGTCACTGATTGAAGAAAATAAGAACAACCCCAGGTTTCTCTTCAGCACTGTAGCCAGGCTGACAAAAAGTCAGAGCTCTACTGAGCCAACAATCCCTTTAACGTTAACTAGTAATGACTTCATGAACTTCTTCACAAATAAAATTTTTATCATTAGAGAAAAAATTACCAATAATCATCCCACAGATGTAATATTATCTACAGCTACTTTTAGTACCATCGATGTTAAGTTAGACTCTTTTTCTCCAATTGATCTTTCTGAGTTAACTTCAATAATTAATTCCTCCAAACCATCAACGTGTCTTTTAGACCCCATTCCTACAAAACTGCTCAAAGAAGTCCTGCCATTAATTAATTCTTCGATCTTAAGTATGATCAACCTATCTCTAATAATCGGCTATGTACCACAGGCCTTCAAGCTGGCTGTAGTTAAACCTTTACTCAAAAAGCCATCTCTAGACCCAGCTGTCTTAGCTAATTATAGGCCAATCTCCAACCTTCCTTTTATATCAAAAATCCTTGAAAGAGTAGTTGTCAAACAGCTAACAGATCATCTGCAGAGGAATGGCTTATTTGAAGAGTTTCAGTCAGGTTTCAGAGCTCATCACAGCACAGAAACAGCTTTAGTGAAGGTTACAAATGATCTTCTTATGGCCTCTGACAGTGGACTCATCTCTGTGCTTGTCCTGCTAGACCTTAGTGCTGCGTTTGATACTGTTGATCATAATATCCTATTAGAGCGATATAGGTAGGTATTACAGGTACTGCGCTGCAGTGGTTTGTATCATATCTATCTAATAGACTCCAATTTGTTCAAGTAAATGGAGAGTCCTCTTCACACACTAAGGTCAATTATGGTGTTCCACAGGGTTCAGTGCTAGGACCAATTCTATTTACATTATACATGCTTCCCCTAGGCAGCATCATTAGAAGACATAGCATAAATTTTCACTGCTATGCAGATGACACGCAGCTCTATCTATCCATGAAGCCAGGTAACACACACCAATTAGTTAAACTGCAGGAATGTCTTAAAGGCATAAAGTCCTGGATGGCCGCTAACTTTCTGCTTCTTAATTCAGATAAAACTGAGGTTATTGTACTCGGCCCTGAAAATCTTAGAAATATGGTATCTAAGCAGATTCTTACTCTGGATGGCATTACCTTGGCCTCCAGTAACACTGTGAGGAACCTTGGAGTCATTTTTGACCAGGACATGTCCTTTAACGCACATATTAAACAAATATGTAAGACTGCTTTCTTCCATTTGCGCAACATCTCTAAAATTAGAAATATCCTGTCTCAGAGTGATGCTGAAAAACTAGTTCATGCCTTCATTACTTCCAGGCTGGACTACTGTAATTCTTTATTATCAGGATGTCCTAAAAACTCCCTGAAAAGTCTTCAGCTAATCCAAAATGCTGCAGCAAGAGTCCTGACAGGGACTAGAAAGAGAGAGCATATTTCTCCTGTTTTGGCTTCCCTTCATTGGCTTCCTGTTAAATCCAGAATTGAATTCAAAATCCTGCTCCTCACATACAAGGTCTTAAATAATCAGGCCCCATCTTATCTTAATGACCTTGTGGTACCATATCACCCTATTAGAGCACTTCGCTCTCGCTCTGCAGGCCTACTTGTTGTTCCTAGAGTATTTAAAAGTAGAATGGGAGGCAGAGCCTTCAGTTTTCAGGCCCCTCTTCTGTGGAACCAGCTTCCAGTTTGGATTCGGGAGACAGACACTATCTCTACTTTCAAGATTAGGCTTAAAACTTTCCTTTTTGCTAAAGCATATAGTTAGGGCTGGACCAGGTCACCCTGAATCCTCCCTTAGTTATGCTGCAATAGACGTAGGCTGCCGGGGATTCCCATGATGCATTGAGTTTTTCCTTTCCAGCCACTCACTATGTGTTAACAGACCTCTCTGCATCGAATCATATCTGTTATTAATCTCTGTCTCTCTTCCACAGCATGTCTTTCATCCTGTTTTCCTTCTTCACCCCAACCGGTCGCAGCAGATGGCCGCCCCTCCCTGAGCCTGGTTCTGCCGGAGGTTTCTTCCTGTTAAAAGGGAGTTTTTCCTTCCCACTGTCGCCAAAGTGCTTGCTCATAGGGGGTCATATGATATGATTGTTGGGGTTTTCTCTGTATTTATTATTGTGCGATCTATTGTACAATATAAAGCGCCTTGAGGTGACTTTTGTTGTGATTTGGCGCTATATAAATAAAATTGAATTGAATTGAATTGAATCAATAGACAGACTGAATAAACTGTAACAACAAGCTTGATACCCCATACCCATGAATCACCCCCCAAAATTACTCGGGATGCTGCTGAAGCTCTTCTTGCAAGCTCTTCTTCTTAAACTAAATGCATTAACTTATCTTACTCCTCATCATTTGATCAGACTTGTTTGTAGTCATTTCCCAGACTCAGCAACTGCATAAAACACAAAAAACTGTTATTTTTAAAAGTAATTTTTTTTTAAAAAGTAATTCGACCTGGTGAAAGCACCACTTACATCATTCTAAACACCTTTTCAGGGTTAAACATTATAAAGAGGCCTGGTTGTTAGGGTAAAAAACATTCTCATTTACGAAATATGTTTCACTGGATTCTTTTCTTTTACAATGTAAAAAGAAAAGCAAGACTCAATATAACACAGCTGTATTATGTATTTATGAGGGAAGGAAAGAATGCGTTGCTTATCAAATGTATAATAACCTTAATCACTGTGTTCTCTTTTGCACTGAAAATTAAGGTCTTGTTGCATCTATAGAGAACTCAAATAGATTGTAACAACAAGCTTGAAACCCATGAATCACCCCCCAAAATTCCTCAGTGTGCTGCTGAAGCTCTTCTTGCAAGCTCTTCTTCTTAAACTAAATGTATTAATTTATCTTACTGCTCATCATTTGTTCAAACCTGTTTGTAGTCATTTCCCAGATCTCAATAGTTACATAAAATACAAAGAACTTAATTTTTAACTCAACTCAAGGAGTGAAAGCACCACTTACATCATACTAACTACGTAATTGTTGCTGACAAGAAGAGTATATAGACCTCTGGTGACATACTTTGTCAGTTAGACAGTATACAGATAGACTTCATTTCACCCTGACTTTAACTTGTGAAAATGTCATTTGCACTCAGTTTGGAATGACATCTAGTAAGGTAAACTACAAATGTTGTTATGGATAATGTTTCAGTAATTACTGTTTTTACTCTTTCAGGTTTAAGTGATATTGCAAACTACAGGGTCATTCTCTTTGTTCTCACTTTACTGTGTTACTGTGTGATTTGGCTGGTAAATTTGACAATAATTGTGACAGTCATTGTGGATAAAAGTCTTCATGAACCCATGTACATCTTCCTCTGCAATCTGTGTGTCAATGGACTCTATGGAACAGCTGCATTTTATCCCAAGTTTCTCTACGATCTTCTATCCACCACTCATGTCATCTCTTATGCTGGATGCCTTTTACAGGGTTTTGCATTGCACTCCACAATTTCTGCTGACTTCTCTCTTCTAGCTCTCATGGCCTATGACAGATACGTGGCTATATGTCGACCCCTTGTGTACCACTCTCTGATGACTAAACAAAGAGTTTGTATCTTTGTATTTTTTGCTTGGTTTTTTCCCATTTTTCTTCTCTTCTTGAGCACGATAACAACAGCAGTGTTGAGGTTATGTGGCTCACACATACCAAGAATCTACTGTATAAACTGGTTAATTAATAATCTAGCTTGCTCTGCCTCTGTAGCTAGAATTGTTATTCCCGCTTTTAATTACACCTTTTATATCGGCCATATCCTTTTTGTTTTCTGGACTTATGTATATCTGATCAAAACATGTCAGTCGTCGAAAGAAAACTGGAACAAATTCATGCAGACATGTGTACCACATTTATTCTCTTTAATAGTTGTTGCTGTGTCTTTTTTGTTTGATATGTTATATGTGCGATTTGGTTCAAAAGAATTTCCACAAAGTTTTGAGAATTTTATGGCAATGGAAATTCTCCTCATCCCACCAATTATTAATCCCCTCATGTATGGATTTAAATTAACAAAAATAAGAAACAGAGTTTTGAATTTTATATGTGGTAAAAGTTCAGCTTTGAGACTAAAATCATAACTGTTTCTGCACAGAGGAAACTTTTTTATATACATGTATATATGTAATTTAAGAGAAATGTTTATATTTCTAGGCTCAAGATAGAAGAAGTGTTATGTAACTTGGAACACAATAAAATAAAATTTACAATAATAATTTGTTTGTTTCATAGTTTAAATGAAAGTCTAACTTTAACTAAGTTTCTTAGTTAAAATCAGACAACTATTTTCATACCTGTAGCCTTTCACACATCTATGCTATGCATTATATTTGGTGTCTTATATTTATCAAGAGTTTATTTCGTTTTATCTTTTAAGATCTGAATCTCTGTGAGTTATAAAGAAGAACATGAGCACACAAGGCTAGATGCCTGATAGCTAGATGCCCACCAACTGTCACAGCAGTGTCAAAACTGTTTTACCAGTGGATTTATAGTTTTTTATATCTTTTTCATTAGCTTGCATATATTGCATGAATTAATTACATATATTAAACTACAACCACTTAAGATCATATAGACATTGCAGTCTCCATAAGCATATGCATCAGATCGTTCTTCTGGATTTTAAACATTTAATAACAATAAAGGAGTGAAACTACGCACATTTTCTACACAATTTTTATGTATTTAAGTCTGTCAACACACACAGTCTCCCTACGACCCCTAAGTCCAAAACAAAATGCTTCTGGCCCAGTTCGATAAACGGGCCGTCATACAGTGGATGCAGTGGTGTACTGTGGGCATCGTGCCTGACAAAAACAAACTTAGCAATCTCTAAAGTCTTTGGGACAAAGGTGTCAGGCAGGCAATAGTGCACATGACCAGGAATGCGAAGCGAGTGTAATTGAGGGTGAGAAGGGATATTTTACTGTTATTTTATCATTACATCAGAATCATATAATAAGCATTGCATTAAAGCATTTATTGAAGCTATTGACATTCCATTAACGTTTGTATTACAGTGATTGTTATAACCTCATGTTAATCTTCTATTTACAGGTGTTGCTATAATCATATAATCTTTCATTACAGGTGTAACCATGATCATCTTTATACGTATTGCCGCTTGGTGCTTATTATGGAGTTGTGCTCATGTCAGTAAGGGTTAAAAGCTACAGTCAGCGGGATGTCTGGCTGATCTATTGAGGGAAGTGACGTAGAGCGTAGAAGGCCGCACATGCTTACAAGACACTTACATCATGTTATTTTATGATCCTTTATTTAGATATATCTTTTGTTAACCTTTAAGTAGTGTGTATTGGCAATAATTACTCATTAGTTCATTTATGTATCACCATCATTATTAATTGTTACTTCATTAGAGAATTTCTTTAGGCTGTCGGCCTTATGTTACAACTTGTATTACAGGTATTGTCATGATTCCATATTAACATTTTCTATTACAGATGCAGTGATGATTCTTTTGTATATACATGCATTGTATTTTTTGTGCTTGCCAATGAGGGGGGCTCGGTCAACTAGTGGAGGGTCGGAAACTTTGTTCGGCGCGAGGACTGAACAATCTATTGTGTTAAGGATCTTGAGCTATAGAAAGAACACGCTTACAAAACACATATATCATGTTATTCATCATTATCCTTTATTCATTTATATTCTTTTTATTAAGCTTTGAGTAGTGGCATTTGATTAGAACATTTATTCAACATATTACATGTATGGTTTCAGTTAGGTTATAGCACACATGCTGAGTTGGCCTCTGTCCTTATAGACAGAGTGAATGCTGAGGTCGAGGCACACACGCGCACACACACAAGCAGTAGTTAAACTCATGTAGAGGGGAGAGTTCAAACATTTAAATAATAGTTTGCAAGGCCTTGTAGCTGTTTGATTATGCTTGCAGGAGAGACTGTTTGTTCCAGGGGATAAGCAGAGTTAGAAGATTACTGGGAAGGATCTGGCCTCGGGAAGAAGAAGATGTTCTTTTAACGTGTTAAAAGTTGTCAACATTGATTGTATTGTACCTACTCTACGCATGAGGGGGCGTTCCAATACCCTGATTTTCATAAAAACTATTGTTGTGTGGTTTTCGGAGAGAGATCTGGTGCTGTCTGTGTACAGTGTCCCATCTCCCACACGTGTGCATTAAAATCATCGTTTGAATTGACCTGGCCGGACCAGTGTTGTTATTTTGGTTTTCCTCCTGTATCCATCCCCAATATTTTGAACTCGTGACAAGGGTTAAGAGACAGCACAGATGGATCGAAGCACGGGGGAGGGGCTCTCGAGCAAGAATTCACTGGGAACGCGGAGGAGCTGACCAAGAACCACTTCAGCTGGAGACACGCAATCCTCCTTAACTGCAGAGCGCAGCCCAAGCAAAATCCACGGGAGGCAGTCAACCCAGTTGTCATCCTTTAAGGAAGCACGAAGCGCAGCTTTAAGCGACCTGTGGAACCGCTCACACATCCCGTTGGCTTGCGGTTTGTATGCAGCAGTGCAATGGACCCTGACCCCGAGTCCATCAGCTATACAAGACCAGATGTCCACCATCTATTACAGCAGTGTCAAAACTAGTTAACCAGTGGATTTATAGTTTTATACATTTCTTATTAGTTTGCATATCTTGCCAAAAAAATTTAAAAAAAATATAAATTTGTTACATAATATTGACTACAACCACTCATATCATATAGATAACACTTTCTCAATAAGCATATGGATCAGAGTGTTCGTCTGGTTTTTCCACATTTAATAAAAAAAAAGGTGAACATTTTTTAAATGAATTTATTTTTTGATTTGCAAATACAAAAACAATTTTCAATTTTATTTAAAACATCTAAGTTTAATTTCTTTGATTAACTGAAATATTTTGTTGCAACTAGTTTACCTGTATTTACCTATAATACCCTTAGTCCAAAGTTGGTGTTTTACAGTGTGTAAACAGTATTCAAATGTACCCTGAGGTTGTTGGAAATTTCAGGCAGTGAGTCAGTTTTTACCGCTTCTTTTCAGGGTTAAAGTTTATACAGAGGCCAAGTTGTTAGAGTAAAATACATTTACAAAATGCATTTTACTGGATTCTTTTCTTTTGCAATCTAAAAAGAAAAGACTCAGTATAACACAACTATTATACCGCAGAAAAAACTGACGTATTATTATGTATATCATATATATATATATATATCTATACATATGTATATGATATATATAGATAGATCTATACGTGTGTGTGTGTGTATAGAGAGAGAGAGAGGTAACAATGTCAAAGTGTGGAGAGAGGAGAAGCTGAATTTTTTCTGAATTTAAACTAAAGGCATGCCATTTATTTAGGCAGAAAAACAAAACAGGGAAAAACATGGATCTGAAACTAAACAGAGCAATGCCTGAACTGGGGAAATACACCCAAAATCAGAACACTAGAAAAACCTTGGAACCTCGGGAAAAAACATGGAGGAATTACAAACACAATAACAACAGGTAAAGGAAGATAAAGGACTAAATACACAAAGGATAACGAGGGGATGGCAACTAGGATGGAAACACGGCTGGGGCTAATCTTACACACACACATCCACACATGAGACCAGGAGGAAAAACTGAATGCACTATATACAAGACAAGGAACTATCAAAATAAAACAGTAAAGATGAGAGAAAGACAGAAACTTGGACTAGATGCTGGAACCGGGTAAAAGCAGACATGAAAACTTAACTACACATGATACATGTAACACAGGAGGAGGGATAGGAATAAAACCTGGGAACAAGAAATCACTAAATACAAAAGAACTAAGGAAGCTAGAACTACAAGATACTAAACTAAGCATATAAACACAAAACCCGGAACACTAGAAAAACCTTGGAGTATCGGGGAAAACACGGAGGAAACACAGATGTGATGACAACAAGAAAAGGAAGACAAAGGATTAAATACACAGCTGGGGCTAATCAAACACAAGATCTTGAGGAAGCAAAACTGAACACGCTACAGTGGTCCCTTGCTATAACGCGGTTCACTTTTCGTGGCCTCACTGTTTCGTGATTTTTTTTGGGGGGGGGGTTACAGCGCATTGTGTTCTTCATCCTGCTCGGCTGTAGACCATTGTCAATCAACCTCCTCCGTGCCGTGTCTCCTGTACAGTCCAGAATGTGTTCAGCTTGTCAAATTTACATAAATCTTCAATTGCTAACAGTGTGACTCTGAAGTGCTGCACTGTATTTTTGTAAGTTTTCTCCCCAACAAACACAACAGAACGTTTTGCACTGTCAAAGTCACCTGCGGTAGCACCCAAAAGGCAGAGGAAGATGCTAACCATTGCACAAAAAGTTGGACTTCTAGACATGCTAAAGGAAGGTAGACGTTACCGTATTTTTCGGACCATAAGGCACACCAGATTATGAGGTGCATTAAGCGAAACAAAACAGTCAGATAAGTCAAACTTTACTCAACTCATTCTTCTTGCTTCCTCCACTTCCGTGCCATTGATTCATTAATGTTGAATTCTCTGGCAGCTGCTCTATTCTCATGTTCTGAACCTGAAAACAGGCTTTGATCTTTGGTTTCATTCTATAATACTGGGCTTATTTTTCTACGAAGGTTTGAACTTTGAGGGTGTTTAAACATAAGAGTGAAAGTGTGAAAATGTTAATGCCTGTCTAATAAAACTGTATAAAGTGTGTAATGAGGAGTTTTACAGCCTTAAAACATCTATAATAATTGTAAAAAAAATAAAGTTGGATACGGATGTCACCTATCGCGGGCTATTTTTACAATGTAACTCCTGCGATAAACGAGGGACCACTGTATACACAAAACGAGGAACTATCAAAATAAAACAGAAAACATGAGACAAAGACTGAAACGTGGACTAGACGCTGTAACCAGTGAAGAGCAGACATGAAAACTTAACTAGACATGACACACTGAACACAGGAGGAGGCACAGGAATAAAATCTTGGAATAAAAAAAAAAAACACTAAATGCAAAAGAACTTAGGAAGCTAGAATTACAAGACACTAAACCATGGAAAACATGTTACCATGTTATTGTTTTACACTGAAAACAAAAGTCTTAATGTATCAATAGACAGATTGAATAAACTGTAACAACAAGCTTGATACCCCATACCCATGAATCACCCCCCAAAATTACTCGGGATGCTGCTGAAGCTCTTCTTGCAAGCTCTTCTTCTTAAACTAAATGCATTAACTTATCTTACTCCTCATCATTTGATCAGACTTGTTTGTAGTCATTTCCCAGACTCAGCAACTGCATAAAACACAAAGAACTGTTATTTTTAAAAGTAATTCTTTTTTTTTTTTTTTAAGTAATTCGACCTGGTGAAAGCACCACTTACATCATTCTAAACACCTTTTCAGGGTTAAACATTATAAAGAGGCCTGGTTGTTAGGGCAAATAACATTCTCATTTACAAAATATGTTTCACTGGATTCTTTTCTTTTACAATCTAAAAAGAAAAGCAAGACTCAATATAACACAGCTGTATTATGTATTTTTGAGGGAAGGAAAGAATGCGTTGCTTATCAAATGTATAATAACCTTAATCACTGTGTTCTCTTTTGCACTGAAAACGAAGGTCTTGTTGCATCTATAGAGAACTCGAATAGATTGTAACAACAAGCTTGAAACCCATGAATCACCCCCCAAAATTCCTCAGTGTGCTGCTGAAGCTCTTCTTGCAAGCTCTTCTTCTTAAACTAAATGTATTAATTTATCTTACTGCTTAATTTTTAACTCAACTCAAGGAGTGAAAGCACCACTTACATCATACTAACTATGTAAATGTGTCTGACAAGGAGTGTATATAAACCTCTGGTGACATACTTTGTCAGGGAGACAGTACGCAGACAGACTTCATTACACCCTGACTTTAACTTGTAAAAATGTCATTTGCTCTCAGTTTGAAATGACACCTAATAAGGTAAACTAAAAATGTTATTATGGATAATGTTTCAATAATTACTGTTTTTACTCTCTCAGGTTTAAGTAACATTGCAAACTACAGGGTCATTCTCTTTTTTCTCACTTTACTGTGTTACTGTGTGATTTGGCTGGTAAATTTGACAATAATTGTGACAGTCATTGTGGATAAAAGTCTTCATGAACCCATGTACATCTTCCTCTGCAATCTGTGCTTCAATGGACTCTATGGGACAGCTGCATTTTATCCCAAGTTTCTCTACGATCTTCTGTCCACTACTCATGTCATCTCTTATGCAGGATGCCTTTTACAGGGTTTTGTATTGCACTCTTCAGTTTGTGCTGACTGCTCTCTTCTAGCTCTCATGGCCTATGACAGATACGTGGCTATATGTCGACCTCTTGTGTACCACTCTCTGATGACTAAACAAAGAGTTTGTATCTTGATATTTTTTGCTTGGATTATTGCCTTTTACCTTCTCTTCATGAGCACGATAACAACAGCAGTGTTGAGGTTATGTGGCTCACACATACCAAGAATCTACTGTATAAACTGGTTAATTAATAATCTAGCTTGCTCTGCCTCTGTAGCTAAAATTATTATTCCTGCTTTTAATTACACCTTTTGTGTTGGTCATGTCCTTTTTATTTTCTGGTCTTATGTACATCTGATCAAAACATGTCAGTCATCCAAAGAAAACTGGAACAAATTCATGCAGACATGTGTACCACATTTATTTTGTATAATAGTTGTTGTTGTGTCTTTTTTGTTTGATATGTTATATTTGCGATTTGGCTCAAAAGAAATACCACAAAGTGTTCAGAATTTCATGGCAATGGAAATTCTTCTCATCCCACCAATCATGCATCCCCTCATGTATGGATTTAAATTAACAAAAATAAGAAACACAGTTTTGAATTTTATATGTGGTAAAAGTTCAACTTTTAGATTAAAGTCATAAGTGTGTCTGCAAAGAGGAAACTTTTTTTAATATATATGTACATATGTAATTTAAGACTTAAAGAGTTATGCTAAGGATATTTCTAGGCTCAAGATAGAAGATACACTATGTAACTTGGAAAACAATAAAAGAATATTTACAATAATAATTTGGTGGTTTCTTAGTTTAAATTCAAAATTCTAACTTTAACTGTCTCACTTAAAATCAGACTTCAAATATTTTTTACACGTGTGGCCTTTCAAACATCTATACTATGCATTATATTTGGTGTCTTATATTTATAAACAGTTTGTTTCTTTTTATTCTTTTTATCTTTAAAGATCTGAATCTCTGCGAGTTATAAAAAACAATATGAGCACACAAGGCTAGATGCCCACACCTATCCTATCACAGCAGTGTCAAAACTGTTTTACCAGTAGATTTATAGTTTTATATCTTTCATTAGCTTTCATATATTGCATGAGATAATTTGTTTGTGATTGAAGAATACAGAGTATTCCACTTGAAGCTGTGAAAACATGGGTGCTGGCAGGGCAGCAGGTGGAGGAGCACGGCATCTCTGCCAGACCCTAGATAAGCCCACCTGTCATGGTCCAGGTGGTTGCTGCAATATGCATTTTTTCTTTTTGCCGTCTCCACGCCTGGGCGGAGTCATCGCGCTCTGTGTTTCCACACCTATGAGCAATTGAGTCTCCTGCATTTAAGACCAGCATTCACCACCGCTCTAGTGATGGTAAATTCGATTCTTTTTACTGAATCGAGTTTTAATGAGTCACTCACCAAAGTGAATCGGGTTTTTTGAGTCATTTGAGTCACTGAGTCAGTTGACCAGAGAGTGCAAAAAATGTACATTTTCACTCAAACTTAATTTGTTTCTCTTTTAATGTAAATCCTACTGCTAAGATGAGTGATTCTTAAAGAAAACAACTATTTTATATAGCAAAAAAGAGCAAAAGAATTTCTAAAGGGAACATTTATTTTGTTTATTTTTATTTTATTAGTATTGTCCTTACATGTGTCAAATATATATTTTCTCATCTAAATGTCCACTGAGCTGTGAGCCAGGGGGCGGTAGTGCGCCTTAACATTGGTTGCCAACCAAGAAGAAGAAGAAGTAGCTGCGATCCAGGAGGGAGGGGGTGAGTGAGTGAGTGAGTGATTCGTTCGCTCTATGATTCAGCACAGGAGGGAGGGGGTTAGCGAGTCATGAGTGATTCGCGCGCTTTATGATTCAGCACAGGAGGGAGGGGGTGAGCGAGTCATGAGTGATTCGCGCGCTTTATGATTCAGCACAGGAGGGAGGGGGTTAGTGAGTCCTGAGTGATTTGCTTACACTACGATTCAGCACAGGAGGGAGGGGGTTAGTGAGTCCTGAGTGATTTGCTTACGCTACGATTCAGCACAGGAGGGAGAGGGTTAGTGAGTCATGAGTGATTTGCTTCCCCTACGATTCAGCGCAGGAAGGGAGGGGGTGAGTAGCTCAAATGTGCTGTTAGCATGTTAGCAGAGCGATGCTACTGTGAACCGAGGAGCTATTGTCTTGATGTGAGCTTCTACTCAGGGTTTTTTCTTCCAGTTCAGAGCAGAAATGTTTTTGTTAAGATACTGGATGTTGTGTTTTTCTTCACAATTTGAATTATAAGCTAGATATATTTCTACTAATGAAATTAGTTTGCTAACAGCAACAGGGATGAGTCAGTGAGTCAGTTGCGCTTGTGAATCATGATTCACGAGTCAGTAAAGTGATTCTCGAGTATTGAACGATTCGTTCATGATTCGCGCATCACTACACCGCTCCTTCCCAAGTGATCTGCTAACCCTAATTAGTGTTTGGCCATCACAGGTTTGGTCCTAATCAAAGTTCATTCAGGAGAAGCTTTCGACCTTGTGTTTTGTTCCTCACAGCCGCCAGTTTGCTGCCACACAGTACCTGAGACAATTCTCACCATCATCTCGTCGCTTGGCTTACCGCGGTGGCTCAGGTTATTGCTGTCGCTTTATTTACCCCTCACCTTCCTGCCCCCGACCACTACCTCGGTATTTCACGGTTTTTGCATTCGGCATTCTGGCTGCTAAACGGACCCCTCTGCCCCCCCTCTGGTCAGTCCTCCACCTGCAAAGACTGTAAGCTTGTGAACCCTCTGTCTTGCTCGTTTTCCTTCTTACTGGACCTCTGGGATTTTGTCATCAAAACACTTTTCTTTTCCTTGCAGTGCACCGAGACTCCTGACTATATTTCCTGGTATTCGTGCCCACCCCCCCAGTCTCTGGCCCAAAGCCCTCAATGATTGCACATACTCTTGTGAAGGGTTTTTTGGGGGGTAGTTGTGGATTCTTGTTTAAAATCATAGACCATCTAAGTTTTCAGTTCATAGTTCTGAAGTTCCTGCTTTTCTGGTGGTTCTTTATTAGTTCTTAGCTCATGGTTTTGATGTCTTACTTAATTTTACTCTTACTTTATTGTGTCACTTTATAAATAAAGCTTTGCTACCCCGCGTTTCTGTGTGAGTCCTGCTCTGAATCCACCTGTCTTGTGCGGCCTCCGCTGTGACACCAGTGTTCTGTCACAACTACTGATGCAGATGGCATGGAGAGAGGATGTGGACCAAAGAGCAGACGATGGAAACAGAATCTGACTTTAAATTGAAGGCATGCCATGGGAACCGGGGGAAAACACAGCTGGGGCTAATGACACATACACATACACCACACACACACATACAAACACAAGATCGGGAGGAAGCAAAACTGAACACACTCAACACAAAACGAGGAACTATCAAAATAAAAAAAAGAGAACCTGAGATAAAAGACAGAAACAAGGACTAGACGCTGGAACCAGGGAAAAGCAGACATAAAACTTATGTAGACATGACGGAGTCCCGCAAAGGACATGGGAGAAAAAAAATGAAAATGAACTTTTGCGAGCTCTCGCAAAAGTTTTGCAAGATCCCAAGTTACTTTTGCGAAATCTCGCAAGACTTGCGGGGCTCCATAGAAAACACCATGAGAACCATGAAAAAATATACAAAGCCCAGAAAAACAAAAACACTGGGTCCCAGACCCCGTACCATAACGAACCAATGTGATGACAAAACAGAATTTTGAATCTTATATGTAGTAAAAGTTCAGCTTTTACATTTAGGTCATGAATTTCTCTGCACACAAATTTTTTTTTTGTGTATGTGCATTCTCATTAAAGAGAAATGTGAAGAATGTTGTTGATGAACAAACAGTGTGTAGTGATGTGTTGGTCGCGAACGAAACGGCTCTTAGAGCCGACTGTTTGAAGCGAACGACGCGAGCCGGCTGCTTATTGGGAGCCGTGGGGTTTATTTCTTTCTCTCACCCTCTCTCTCGCACTTTTTTCGCTTCACTCCGCACGCAAGCCTTGTACTTTGCGCTGGGAAGAGGGGGGAGGGGCGGTAGTTACACTCGCAGTAGCACAGGAACAGAGCCGGAGGGAAAGAGAGAAAGAGAGCCAGGGACAACAACATCACATTAGAAAGTTATAGTAATCATCCACAACTATTTTCAGTTGCAGATGATAAACGATTCAGAAAGTTTATTCATGCAGGCCCATATGACAGAGAATGTGCATCTTCTTTTTGTTTTCATATTTTTTCATATTTATATTTAATTGTGCAGTGTTTTGTTTCACTTTAAATTTGTTTAAAAGGAAAAAGCTGAAGATGTAAATAGTTAAAAGTCAAAATAGTTGGTTTTTGTATTATATGATTTATTTATTACATTTTATGTGCAGTGAATAAATAAAAGTATATTAACGGTGGCCCCTAGAGACAAAGCACGTATAAACTCCAAAACACGTACGAACTCCAAAACACGTACAACACACAACAGAAGTACTCCAGGATGCTAGGGGCAGTGTTGAGCTTTTGTTACCTAGTGGCTACACAAGCCAGGAAGTACCAACGACCGGATTTGATGTGTGGTAGTAACAGGTAAATAAACATCTTTTAAAATTATTTGAATATATATGAGTGCTTGTGTATAAACACAAACAATACACATATGCTTTCAATTGTGTAATTTAAGTGATCTAGGTAGCTCTGTTTTGGAAGTTGAGTTAACGCTAGTAAAGTGTTTTGAAGTTTGTACATGCTTTGTCTCTAGGGGCCACCGTATATATTTATATATAAACATATATAAATAAAACCACGTTAGTTTTTTTTACATAAGTAATTCCTTTTGTGCATAATTTTATGTTGTTGTTAATAATAAATTAAAGCAACAAAACAACCTGAAGAGCTGGTTGGGAGCTGAAAGAGCCGGTTCTCTAAAAAGAGCCGGAAATGCCATTACTAACAGTGTGACATGTACGTTAGATAGCTTGGTGCTTTTCACTAGTTTGCATATATTACACTGATTGAAATACAAGTATCAGAGCTTCCTTTTGGTGTTTACATGTCTGAATAAAAAAAGACTAAAACTAAACCCATCTCCATTATATTAGTTTACTTGACTTTGTTTTTTAAGTGACATAATTAGGTTTCAATTACTTTAGTTTTTTTTCCTGAAATTTACCTTTTTTATGTTTAAGTACAATATTTTGTTATAGTTAACTGTAATAACCTTAGCCACTGTGTTGCTGTTTTACACTGTCTTAATGCATCAATAGAGAGCTTGACTACATAACAACAAGCTTGATACCCATGAAACACCCCCCAAAATTACTCGGGATGCTGCTGAAGCTCTTCTTGCAAGCTCTTCTTCTTAAACTAAATGCATTAATTTATCTTACTCCTCATCATTTGCTCAGACTTGTTTGTAGAACTGGTATTTAAAATTTTTTTTTAAGTTATTCAACTCAAGGAGTGAAAGCAACACTTACATCATACTAACCACATAATCGTTGCTGACAAGAAGAGTATATAAACCTCTGGTGACATACTTTGTCAGGGAGACAGTATACAGAGAGACTTCATTTCACACTGACTTTAACTTGTGAAAATGTCATTTACCTTACTAGATGTCATTCCAAACTGAGAGCAAACTACAAATGTTGTTATGGATAATGTTTCAGTAATTACTGTTTTTACTCTTTCAGGTTTAAGTGATATTGCAAACTACAGGGTCATTCTCTTTTTTCTCACTTTACTGTGTTACAGTGTGATTTGGCTGGTAAATTTGACAATAATTGTGACAGTCATTGTGGATAAAAGTCTTCATGAACCCATGTACATCTTCCTCTGCAATCTGTGTTTCAATGGACTCTATGGGACAGCTGCATTTTATCCCAAGTTTCTCTACGATCTTCTATCCACCGCTCATGTCATCTCTTATGCAGGATGCCTTTTACAGGGTTTTGCATTGCACTCCACAATTTGTGCTGACTTCTCTCTCCTAGCTCTCATGGCCTATGACAGATACGTGGCTATATGTCGACCTCTTGTGTACCACTCTTTGATGACTAAACAAAGAGTTTGTATCTTTTTATTTTTTGCTTGGTTTTTTCCCTTTTATCTTCTCTTCTTGAGCACGATAACAACAGCAGTGTTGAGGTTATGTGGCTCACACATACCAAGAATCTACTGTATAAACTGGTTAATTAATAATCTAGCTTGCACTGCCTCTGTAGCTAGAATTGTTATTCCTGCTTTTAATTACACCTTTTATATCGGCCATATCCTTTTTGTTTTCTGGACGTATGTACATCTGATCAAAACATGTCAGTCATCCAAAGAAAACTGGAACAAATTCATGCAGACATGTGTACCACATTTATTTTGTATAATAGTTGTTGTTGTGTCTTTTTTGTTTGATATGTTATATGTGCGATTTGGCTCAAAAGAATTTCCACAAAGTTTTGAGAATTTTATGGCAATGGAAATTGTCCTCATCCCACCAATCATCAACCCCCTTATTTATGGATTTAAATTAACAAAAATAAGAAACAGAGTTTTGAATTTTATATGTGGTAAAAGTAAAGCTTTGAGACTAAAGTCATAAGTGTTTCTGCACAGAGGAAACTTTTTTATATACATGTACATATGTAATTTAAGAGAAATGTTAAGTATATTTCTAGGCTCAAGATAGAAGATGTGTTAAGCAACTTGGAACACAACAAATTAAAATTTACAATAATAATTTGTTTGTTTCATAGTTTAAATTAAAGTCTAGCTTTAACTACGTTTCTTAGTTAAAATCAGACTTCAACTATTTTCATACCTGTAGCCTTTCACACATCTATGCTATGCATTATATTTGGTGTCTTATATTTATCAAAAGTTTATTTCTTTTTATATTTTAGGATCTGAATCTCTGTGAGTTATAAAGAAGAACATGAGCACACAAGGCTAGATGCCTGATAGGTAGATGCACACCAACTGTCACAGCAGTGTCAAAACTGTTTTACCAGTGGATTTATAGTTTTTTATATCTTTTTCATTAGCTTGCATTATGGCTGCCACAAACGATTATTTTGATAGTCAACTAGTCACCGATTATTTTTGCGATTAGTTGACTAATCAGATCATGCATCCATTGGACGTAAAACATACAGCTTATCGCACCAGCATGCATCTGCTCTTATATAACTATCATTAGCTTACAGCTTTAAGTGTTTAAGGTATGTGATAACTAAAAATAAAGACAAGTTTATAGTTTATTAAATTTTAATGAAATTTGCAGATTGTTTCGGTGGAGTTTAATAAACGCAGCCGTCTGCTCCTTCCTATTTAAAATATAACAGGACACCGGAGTATATTCTCGAGCATCTCACACTTCTGATAATCAGTTGTCTGCTTGACGTTTATTCAGCTGTGTAAAAACTATAACTTTAATCTCAGCCAAACCGATTTACTCGGGAACAAATACAATACTAAAAAAAAGCCAAACAATAACATTTTTGAGTTATCTAAATGACTTGTATATCATGTTTAACCTGAGTAGCGAAAGACGGTGTTGATTTGAAAATGGTTTGCCCGGAGTCCGGTGTTCTCAACGGCTCTAGTGAGCCTTGAATCCCGGCTCACTATCGAGCTGGTGGGTAACAAATGTCTCCGAAAACGTTGGAGCGCTTTTGAAAATATGTGGTGTCTTGATAAACTGAACAGATACTTGAAGTTTACACAGCTACATTCTCGCCTGAAAACATGTTAAACGTTTATTTTGTGACCCAGAAAGAATAATAAGAGTAATGGTAAATGGTAAATGGTCTGTATTTATATAGCGCTTTTATGGTCCCTAAGGACCCCAAAGCGCTTTACATATCCAGTCATTCACCCATTCACACACACATTCACACACTGGTGATGGCAAGCTACGTTGTAGCCACAGCCACCCTGGGGTGCACTGACAGAGGCGAGGCTGCCGGACACTGGTGCCACCGGGCCCTCTGACCACCACCAGTAGGCAATGGGTGGAGTGTCTTGCCCAAGGACACAACGACCAAGACTGTCCGAGCCGGGGCTCGAACCGGTAACCTTCCGATTACAAGGCGAACTCCCAACTCCCAACTCTTGAGCCACGATCGTAATATTAAAACTAACTAGCTGCCGTCATTGTTGGAAACTGAGCAGGGCTGCGCTGGGCCGCGCTATGAATTCTGGGACACAGCTTCTCCTTCTTCAGAGTTTAACGGCAGCTGGCATCCTTGTACATGCAGTGCTGCCATCTTCTGTTTCAGTCCGTTATTAAACTCTTAAATCCTACTACTTATTCCTGCGTCTTTTGTGATCTTACAAAGCTTCAAACGACGCGTCGACTGTTAAATTAGTCGTCGATGATTTTGATAGTCGACGTAGTCGTGACTAGTCGACTAATCGTGTCAGCCCTAGCTTGCATATATTGCATGAATTAATAACATATATTAAACTGCCACCACTTAAGATCATATAGACATTGCAGTCTCCATAAGTATATGCATCAGATCGTTCTTCTGGATTTTAAACATTTAATAACAATAAAGGAGTGAAACTACGCACATTTTCTACACATTTTTTATGTATTTAAGTCTGTCAACACACACAGTCTCCCTACGACCCCTAAAGTCCAAAACAAAATGCTTCCGGACCAGTTCGATAAACGGGCCGTCATGCAGTGGTGTCCTGTGGGCATCGTGCCTGACAAAAACAAACTTAGCAATCTGTAAAGTCTTTGGGACAAAGGTGTCAGGCAGGCAATGGTGCACATGACCAGGAACGTGAAGCGAGCGCAATTGAGGGTTAAGAGACAGCACAGATGGATCAAAGCACAGGGGAGGGGCTCTCGAGCAAGAATTAACGAGCTGAACAAAAACACCCTGATAACAGACTGTGCTTAGACTGTTCCTCCCCTATGCAAGGCCACCTGGGTTGGCTGGAAGACTCCTTACTTAGCCTGGCAGGGCGAAGGACACTGTCTCAGCTGAACTCTGGACACACATACACATACACTGATACACACTCATTCCCCCTCCCTTTCCAAACGCCTTCGATGCTTGTCCCCTAGCGGGGAAGATGGCGGTCGACTGGACCAACGCAGACATGCTGCAGGACCGGATGCGCTGTCTACACCGGCTCTCTATTACCCTTTACCCGCCCCTGTTGCTTGTCTTGTGTTTTTATGGTGTATTGATAGTGCATACAAAAAGCTCATGACTGAGGTGATTTTTTTTTTCTGTTCTCAAACTGATCTCCCTGTTGGAGCTCAGTCTGGGGGAGTTCTTTTTTCTCCTCGTCTTTCCTCATGTTGTCTATTTTCCATTGTTATACCTCTCTGACCTGTCTTCCCCATGTGATGTTTATGTAATGTATGTATGGTCGGAAGGGTAAGATGGCGCTGGCACGGCTGGCAGCCTTAACCCAATTTCCCTCGGGATGAATAAAGTATGATCAATCAGTCAATCAATCAATTCACTGGGAACGCGGAGGAGCTGACCAAGGACCACTTCAGCTGGAGACACACGATCCTTCTTAAATGCAGAGCGCAGCCCAAGCAAAACCCACGGGAGGCGGTCAACCCAGTTGTCATCCTTTGAGGAAGCATGAAGTGCAGCTTTAAGCGACCTGTGGAACAGCTCACACATCCCATTGGCTTGCGGTTTGTATGCAGTGGTGCAATGCACCCTGACCCCCAGTCCATCAGCTATGGTTGACCAAAGCGCCGAAACGAACTCAGGGGACCGAAATGCAAAACCCAAATTGACAAAAATGCTCTGGCCACCACTGCTGCGGTCGTGAACACCAGAGGGATCGCCTCTGGCCACTGGGTGGGGTGCAGTCAACAATGGTCAAAAGATGCGTGAAACCTTGTGAGTGCAGCAGGGGAACCCACCAGATATACATGCACATGATCAAAACATTTGCCGGGGATGAGGAACTGCTCAAGGGGCGCCTTAGTGTGTCTATGGACCTTCGCATGCTGGCATGGAACACACGCTGCTGCCCATTCCTTCACAGATTTGTGAAGGCCTGGCCAAACAAAGTTGGACCTGACCAGTTTAACAGAGGCCCGGATCCCCGGATGAGATAGAGCATGCATCGAGTCAAAAACGCGACAACGCCATGAAAATGGAAACACCAGGCGTGGGTGGCTGGTGGGAACGTCACAGACCAAGAGAGGACCGCCATCCTGCACGGATCTGTCCTCCAGCATGAGGCCTGTCTGTGCAGATTTAAGTGCAGGGATGTCTGGGTCACCACTCTGATCAGCAGCCATGGCGGAGTAGTGTATGCATAAACTGGAGAAACCAGCGCATGGGACAAAAAGTGAACCACGTGGTTGGACTTACCAGCCACATACTGAATGTCAGTGGTAAACTCAGAAATGGCTGCCAAATGTGTGTGGTAAAGTTATGACCCTAGAGAAAAAAACAAAAATGACGCATCGCCAGGTGGAGAGCAAGTAGCTCCCTGTCGAAAACGCTGTATTTGCGCTTGTTGTATTTTTGCACAACTCTGTTGCTTGAGAAGCTCGCACACAAGAATTTCACTCGCATGTACTGTACCAGTGTACCTGCACATGTGACGTGACAATAAAAGTGATTTGATTTGATTTGATTTGTTGTCGCGTAGCGTGCGGCTGAAAAAGGCAAGCGGTTGCCAGCAACCTGAGATTCGCTGTTCTAGCACAGCACCCACCACTATGTCCGGCGCATCGGTGGTCAACGCAATCTGCGCCGATGGGGATGGGTGGGCCAGTAGGGCAATATTAGCTAATGCATACTTAGCATCGGAAAATGCCTGGACACGTTCCAGGAGCCAGTCAACAGAGTCTTTAGCCTTTTTACCCTTCAATGTGCTGTACAGTGGGTGCAGTAGGTGCGCTGCTCTGGGGAGAAAGCGGTTGTAAAAGTTCACTATCCCCCAAAATTCCTGCAGTGCCTTAACAGATGTCATACGCGGAAAATCTGAAACAGCCCAGACTTTGTCTGGCAATGGAACCGCTCCCTCAGCAGAAAAACTGTGCTCCAGGAAATCGAGAACTGGCAACCCAAACTGTCATTTAGACGGGTTAATGATCAGGCCATGCGCCGCCAAGAGCTGAAAAACCTGACGCAGATGGGAAGTGTGCTGCTGGCCACCAGTATATAATCAAGCTATAAAAAAAGAAAGGGCAGCCCGCGTAAGACCGAGTTAATCAAACGCTGCAAGGTTTGGGTGGCACCTTTCAGGCTGAAAGGCATGTGCAAAAACTCGAAAAGGCCAAACAGAGTATTTACGGCAGTTTGGGGGGCATCCTAGATTCCGTCTCTAACGATCTCTAACGATTAGATTCCGTTAGAGATTGGCTGGCTGGTAACTACCTTCAACTAATCTGATCTGTGAGCAAAAGAGTGACAAGATCACGGAATTGAAGGTAAATAACATCATGGAAAAACTCGCAGCTATCCAACGGGTGATGGAGGGACCAGTGTCGGAGTGCTAAAAGAAACAGCTCGAAATTCTCATGAGTTGTTGGAAGAAAATCGCAATCATAATGTGGCTACCCCTCCGGCGCCAGCTGCGGGCTCAAGGCTGGAGCCGATCAAAACAATCCCTGATAACGACTATGTTGAGACTGTTCCTTCCCATCCCATGCAAGGCCACCTGGGTTGGCTGGTAGACTGTTTACTTAGCCTGGCAGGGCGAAGGACACTGTCTCCGCTGAACTATGGACATGCACACACATACACTTACACTGATAAGCATACACTGATCCCCCTCCCTTTCCAAACGCCTTCGATGCTTGTTTCCTGCGGGGGAACACGGCGGGTCTATGTGCCGCGCTGGAATGATAGCGCTGTGCAGGGCGGCTGCTGTGTTCACTTCGGATGACTCCTCACCCCCCACCCAACCCCGTGGCTTGTCATGTCCTTCATAATGTTGTGCTGTGGACATCCATGTGCTTTTTTGTGCAGAGGAGTTTTTTTGTTTCCTGTTCTCATGCTGTCCTACCATGGAAGCACAGCATGAGTAGGGGTCTCTTTTTTTCCTCTTGTACTTTCCCATTGTAATGTACATTTCAATGTTTTTTCTCTCATGCTACCAATCTCCGACCTGTATCCCCATGTAATGTCTGAGTTGTATGTGTAAGGTCGGGGGAGTCCCATTTCACTGCAGGGCAACCTGCATGTGACGAATAAAGCTTTGATTGATTGATTGATTGATTGAACTAAATGCTGATAAAACGGAAATCATTGTCTTTGCTCCTGAGAAATTTGTTCCCCACGTGGTTAAAAATCTAGGCCCTCTTGCTTCTTATATTAAATCATCCATTAGGAACCTTGGTGTTACATTTGATACAGCTCTGACGCTGGACACACATGTTAAATCTTTGGTTCGCTCTTGTTTTTACGATAGTTAAAATATCGCTAAGCTGAGTCCCATTGTGTCACGTTCCGAATTGGAAATGATTATTCATGCTTTTGTTTCATCCCGCTTAGACTATTGTAATTCCTTGTTTACTTGCTTAAGTAATGCCTCCCTGGAACGGCTGCAGGGCGTTCAGAATGCTGCTGCTAGGCTTCTGACAAAGCATCACAAACACTCCCATGCCACTCCCCTCCTGATTCAGCTGCATTGGCTCCCTGTCAAGTTCAGGGTCCAATTTAAGATCATAATCATGACTTATAGGGCCCTGCACAGTGTAGCTCCAACTTACTTAAGTGATCTTCTTCTTTCTTATCACCCCAGCAGGTCCCTGAGGTCCTGTGACCAGGGGTTGCTGGTTGTCCCGCATACAAGGTTAAAAACAAAAGGTGACAGAGCGTTTGTATCAGTGGCTCCCAGACTCTGGAACTCGCTCCCTTTGAGTTTGAGATCTGTGGACTCAGTCTTGTCTTTTAAAAAGCAGTTAAAAATCTATCTGTTTAAACTCGCTTTTGGTTAATTTTGTTTTGTTTTGGATTTTAATGTCTGTTTTCTGCCTCTGTAAAGCACTTTGTGATTTTTATCTTGAAAGGTGCTATATAAATAAAATTTTACTTACTTACTTTACAGAGTATTTACGGCAGTTTGGGGGGCATCCTCAGCGCACACGGGAATGTGGTAATACTCCTAGTGTAGTGATGTAATATTCCACCCTGTGCTTTGTCACATGGTTCGAGAAGGTGGGGACAGTGAAGGAAACTCTGAACACAAACACTGAAGTAATTCCCCGAAGCTACAAAGTTAGCATGCAACATGGGCTCAGCACCCCAAATAAAACAGGGTAATAAAGAAAAAGACACCATCAATCAAACGTCTGTTGGCGATATTAAGCAGTAGTATGTGAGCACAAAGAAAATCAGTGCCTATTACAGGCACAGAGCTAGCAGCGTCTACAAAGTTCCACTGGAAGTCCCGATCATGAAAACAAACAGTCACTAATCTTTCACCGAAGTTTTTGCATGAGTCCTCTATGAAGAGCAGCCTTTCCTGTTCGCCAGTGGTCGCAGCCACCACAGAACGCTGGCGGGCTCATTTCCCTGGGCCTTAAAACTGCAAGGCAGCAGACAGCGCTGTGCTCTGGCAGAGTCAGAGGACCCTGGGAGAATCGGTAGGGGTGCAGGGGATGCCGCCAGTGAGTCGCGAACAATCGCCTGGATGCCAAAGCTCCTGGTAGCCAGGAGGATACGATCTGCTTCTTCTGCGAGTGAGCAGTAATCCTTCATGGCCAACAGTGGGGAGTTGGCAAAGGCAGCTCGCACTGGAGCTTGCAGCTGTCAGAGGAAGAGGTGAGTGAAGAAGAATCCTCAATCATCCGTTCCTAGCAGCATGCTCTCCATGAGCTTGAGAGCAGTATCATCACCCAGGCCAGAGAGAGAGAGGAGTTTCTCGACCCGCTCTGCATCTGAGAGGGAGTAGCGCCGCAGCAGCAGTGCCTTGAGAGCAGTGTATTTCCCTTGGGTGAGGGGATCCCGGAGGAGGGTCATAACGCGGTGGGTGGACAGCGGATCCAGCGAGGCCACCACATGATGGTATTTCGTGTCGTTGGCTGAAACGCCACGAAGAGCTAACTGAGCTTCGATGTGCACGGACCATGAAGGAAGGTTGTAAAGCCAAAAATCCAGCAGCTTAACCACCACTATAAACGCAACTATAGGTGGAAGTGGAAGTCTGGCAGCCGCCGATGTTTCCAGGCTGGAGCTGGCTCCGTGTGCGAACTTTTGCATGTTCGCCTCAGAGGTCACCAATGTGGAGGTAGGTAAGGACGACACAAGATATCCCAATATTTCATTCCAACTTTAATCACTGCTTTACACAACTGAACATAGAAAGCGCCAAAACCTTCATCCCCTTACTTCCCCTAACCCTAGGTGTGAGTGGAGCCACCTGGTGGTCCGCCACAGTGCGTCCTGAGATTTTATTTTCACCCAGGTGTCATCCACATATCTGAACCAATGACTTGGTGGTGTTCCGGGGTAGGATAACAAAGCCCTCTTTTCCACTTCTTCCATCTAATTGGCCACAATGGGAGAAACTGGGGAACCCATGGCACACCCATCTTTCTGCCTGTAGTACTGACCCTTGTATGTGAAATAGGTGGAATTAAGACACAGTTACAAAAGCAAACACACTTGGTCGGTGCCGAGACTGGTCCTGTTGCTGAGGTTGGGGTCATCCTTTAATCTCTTACGAACTACCACCACTCCAACTGAAGAGCTCTCAAACTAAACATGAGAATCCCTAAACTGGGGAAACCAAGCAAATAAAAACAAAACCTGGAACACTTGAAAAACCTTGGAACTTTAGGAAAAACATGGAGGAAACGCAGATAAATGACAACAGGTAACGGAAAACAAAGGACTAAATACTCAAAGGATAAAAAGGGGATGAGAACCAGGAAGGAAGCACAGCTGGGGCTAATTACACAAACACACACATGATACCAGGAGGAAGCAAAACTGAACACAAGACGGGGAACTATCAAATTAACTTAGACGCTGAAACTGGGGAAGAGCAGACATGAAAACTTAACTAGACATGACACATGGAACACAAGAGGAGGCACATGAATAAAACCTGGGAATAACAAAACACTAAATGCAAGAGAACCTAAGAAAACACTCAATCAAAGAATATACAAAACCCAGAAATACAAAAACACTGGGTACCAGACCCCAAACCATGACAAACCAGCTTTTAGATTAAAGTAATGAATTTCTCTGCACACAAAAAATGTTTTTGTGTATGTGCATATCTCATTACAGAGAAATATGAAGAATGTTGTTGATAAACAAACACTGTGACCTGTATGTTATATGGCTAGATGCTCTTCATTAGTTTGCAGATATTGCACTGATTGAAATACAAGTATCAGAGCTTCCTTTTGGTTTTTACATTTGTGAATAAAAAAGACTAAAACCAAACACATTACGATTATATTATTTTACTTGATTTTGTTTTGTAAGTGAAAAAAAGTTTTCGGTTAGTTTTTTTTGCTGAAGCTTACCTTCATATGTTTAACTACAAAGTTTACTTATACTTAACTGTAACAACCTTAGCCACTGTGTTGCTGTTTTGCACCGAAAATGTCTTTATGCATGTGTAGAGAGTTTGAATAGACTGTACCAACAAGCTCAATACCCCATGAATCACCCCGCAAAATTCCTCGGGATGCTGCTGAAGCTCTTCTTGCAAGCCCTTCTTCTTAAACTAAATTTATTAATTTATCTTACTCCTCATCATTTCCTCACACCTGTTTGTATTTTATGCAACTGCTGAGATCTGGGAAATGACTACAAAGAGCTTGTATCTTTAAAAGTAAAAATACGTTATTCGACTCAAGGAGTGAAACCACAGCTGACATCATGCTAACCACGTAATTGTGGCTGACAAGGAGTGTATATAAACCTCTGGTGACATACTTTGTCAGGGAGACAGTACACAGACAGACTTCATTTCACCCTGGCTTTAACTTGTAAAAATGTCATTTGCTCTCAGTCTGAAATGACATCTAGTAAGGTAAACTAAAAATTTTATTATGGATAATGTTTCAGTAATTACTGTTTTTACTCTCTCAGGTTTACGTGACATTGCGAACTACAGGGTCATTCTCTTTGTTCTCACTTTACTGTGTTACTGTGTGATTTGGCTGGTAAATTTGACAATAATTTTGACAGTCATTGTGGATAAAAGCCTTCATGAACCCATGTACATCTTCCTCTGCAATCTGTGCTTCAATGCACTCTATGGGACAGCTGCATTTTATCCCAAGTTTCTCTACGATCTTCTGTCCACCATTCATGTCATCTCTTATGCAGGATGCCTTTTACAGGGTTTTGCATTGCACTCTTCAGTTGCTGCTGACTTCTCTCTTCTAGCTCTCATGGCCTATGACAGATACGTGGCTATATGTCGACCTCTTGTGTACCACTCTCTGATGACTAAACAAAAAGTTTGTATTTTTGTATTTTTTGCTTGGCTTATTCCCTTTTATCTTCTCTTCATGAGCACGATATCAACAGCAGTGTTGAGGTTATGTGGCTCACACATACAAAGGATCTACTGTGTAAACTGGTTAATTTCTAATCTAGCTTGCTCTCCCTCTGTAGCTAAAACTGTTATTCCTGCTTTTAATTACACCTTTTATATCGGCCATGTCCTTTTTGTTTTCTGGTCTTATGTACATCTGATCAAAACATGTCAGTCATCCAATGAAAACTGGAACAAATTCATGCAGACATGTGTACCACATTTATTTTCTTTAACAGTTGTTGTTGTGTCTTTGCTTTTTGATATGTTATACATGCGATTTGGCTCAAAAGAAATACCACAAAATGTTGAGAATTTCATGGCAATGGAGTTTCTCCTTATCCCACCAATCATGAATCCCCTAATGTATGGACTGAAACTAACAAAAATAAGAAAAAGAGTTTTGAATTTTATATGTGGTAAAAGTTCAACTTTTAGATTAAAGTCATAGGTATGTCTGCACAGAGGGAAAAAAACTGTTCATATGTGTACATATGTAATTTAAGAGAAATTTGAATTACATTGTTAATCAATAGACAGAGTAACATGTACATAACCTCTATACTTTCTAGATAGATGATGCATTATGTAACTTGGAACACAAATAAAGACAATTTACAATAATATTTTGTGTTTTTCGTAGTTAAAATTTCTAAATCTGATTTTAAGTAAGTTTCTTAGTTAAAATCAGACTTCTAGTATTTTCATACTTGTGGCCTTTCAGACTTCTATACTACACATTATACTTGGTTTCTCAAAACATATTTATCAAGTTTATTTCTTTATTTGTTATACTTTTATCTTAAAAGATCTGAATCTCTGTGAGGAGATTCAGGAGAACATGAGCATACAAGACCAGATGCTCACCATCTATCATAGCACAGTCAAAACTAGTTTATAGTGGATTAATAGTTTTATATACTTTTCATTAGGTAACACTTTATAACATGACATGTGAATAAGGCTCTAGCACCCTGTACTTACCTACAATTTGCAGGCAATCAGTAAGGTTTTTGCAAGAAACAATACAACAAGTACACTGTAAGTACCTTGTACTTTCTGGGGCACGGGTCAAGTTTTCAAGCAACTAAGGTGCACGTACCCTGTATTTACCCGCATTTTGTGGGCAACAAGTCAGGCTCTTGCAGGAAACAATTAAACAATTTTCACTGTAAAACCTGCCCCTTTGGCAAAAGTACCCTGTACATGCATACAATTTGTGGGCAACAAGGTGCAAGTACCCTGTTTTTACCTGCAATTTGTAGGCAAAAAGTCAGATGCAGGGAACAAATAATAGTAATAATAATAATAATAATTATAATAATAATGGATTGGATTTATATAGCGCTTTTCAAGGCACCCAAAGCGCTTTACAATGCCATTATTCATTCACGCTCACATTCATACACTGGTGGAGGCAAGCTACGATTGTAGCCACAGCTGCCCTGGGGCTTAAGTCATAGCTGTACTTACTTAGTAATTACTTAGGCTGCTATGATACATAAAATTATTTACAGTACAATTTGTGTCTCTTTCCCTGTAAAAAATACCAGGAAGTTGGACAAGATTGAGTGACTCCATAGTACGGCCCGCACCCCATAAACTGCAGGGTACTTACAGTGTAATTGTTTCTTTATCTCTGTCAGTCTGCCCCAGGGGAGCTGTGGCTACAATCGTAGCTTGCCTCCACCAGTGTATGAATGAATAATGGCATTGTAAAGCGCTTTGGGTGCCTTGAAAAGCGCTATATAAATCTGCATAATGGAAGTTTCACTATTCAGCTGTCTTTATATATTACCTATAAAATGAATACAGTGATAACCACTTGTCCATTTCTTATTGAAAATTATATATTTATATGTACACTCAAACTCTGGAGAGCATAGGCATCATCGGAGCATATGAAAATGGAGGTGGCTTAATGGGTAACCCTTAAAAATGTTACACTCAGAACCACCATGGAATTCACAAGTTTTTTTTCTTTTCAATTTGGAAAATATTTTTTACTTTGTGAGCAAATGTCCAAAAACCTCAGACTGTCAGCATATTTTCGCAGAGTCATCCCAACTAGTAGAAAAGCACACCAAAGCTTTCACCTTCTCAAGTGATGTCCACCTGTACAGACAAAACTGATGATGGAAGTTTTCAGTGTCTCGTGTCTCTGTTATGTTTTCGAATCTGTTATTCTTGGTCTCATCTGTGTATGTCTTCTCGTTACTTCCTGCTTTACTTTGACAGTTTGTGCCCTACGTTAGTGTTTCTAGTTTTGCGTCTCCCTGGTCCTGTCTGTTAATTAATGTCACCTGTGTTCCCTGTATGGTCCTCTTTCCCTCATTCCCTCCTGTTGTATTTATTGTCTGTGTTTTCATCTGTTAAGTACGGAGCCCCTCTGATGACATGGTCCAAAAAATAAATAAATTGTGGCCACAAAATACTACTTCGTGCCCTCGAAATAGTATAACGTGCCCACAAAATACTTATTTGTGGCCACGAAATACTATTTCGAGGGCACGAAATAGGTATAACGTGCACACGAAATGCTAATTTGTGGGCACGAATTGGGTATAATTGGGTATTATTTTAGGCTGGGAATGAGCTACAAATGCATTTTGAAAAGCCTGGCAATGCAAGGAACCATTATTACGGAGAGACATTTAAACAGGATATTGAGAGCCCAGTTGCTGTCACGGTCTGTGTGGCAGACCGTGGGTGTGTCTGCGATGCAAACAGTGCGTTTATTTACAGTGGAGTAAACAGTACACCATAAATTCCCCGTGCGTCTCCAACTCCCGTGCCGTGTCTCCTTCTCAGTGCCCGTGCTCCGTGTCTCCGCTCCCATGAAACTTGTGCTCGCTGCTCTCCTGTTCCTGCACTCCTGCTGGAAAACCACAAAGGCAGCCGTTAACCCACAACTCAACAGCGATAGACTTAGCAGGAACTGACTTTGCTGGAAACACTGACGGGTACTCAACGATCCAGCGTCGAGGAGCTCTCAGTCACACTGTTTTGTAGCTCCTCTGACGAGGCTTGATCGGCGCCAGGTGTGTGTGGAGATCCTTGGGTGTGACCGGTCAACTGGCAGGGCCACACCCACCAGGCCTGAAGGTGCCTGTCACGACCGCGCCCACAAACACACACACACACACCTGACAAAACACAAACATAGAGCGCAGGAAAAGCAGCAGAGCAGAACACACCCATATAATATAATAATAATAATCATCATCATCATCACAGTCCATACTGCTCACGGACCCCGAGTCCCTGGAACCGGGTCCGTGACAGTTGCTTTACAGACGTAAGTACGACCTGGATGCCGGGACAGATTTTATTGTCAACCAACTGCAAGGGCCTGGGAAGGATCACAATTATCGGTCAAGTGTTTCGTGCCCACAAATAAGTATTTCGTGGACACGTTATACCCATTTCGTGCCCACGAAGTAGTATTTTGTGGCCACAATTTATTTATTTTTTGGACCATGTCATCAGAGGGGCTTCGTAGTTAAGCGTCGCATCGTACCATCATACCTCACTGTGTGTTCTGTTTGCCAGCCTGCTTCCTTATTTAATTATTTTGTATTTTCAGTTTCAGTTTAGTTACATGTCAGTGTTTACAATAAATCAGTTTAAAGTGCGCCCGGGTGAGGGGGGCTGGGGCCCAGTTTGTCCCTGCTCCATTTTCCAAGCTGGCTGAGGCTCTGCCAGTTCCTACACCGTACCAGCTCCTCGGGTGGGGACAGCAGCTGCCCAGCCGTTGCCTGTCCTGGCTCCTAGGGTGAGTGCGGCCTTGAACCAGCTCACTCCTGCACCCGTACCCACTCCTCGGGTGGGAGTGACTGGTGTCTGGTCTGTCCTGGCCCCCATGCTGGTCCCTGAGGTGAGGCCTGCCAGGACCCAGCCAACCTCCGCACCTGTACCTACTCCTCGGTTGGCAATGGCTAGTAGAGCTGCCACGATTAGTCGACTAGTCACGATTACGTCGACTATCAAAATCGTCGACGACTGATTTAATAGTCGACGCGTCGTTTGAAGCTTTGTAAGATCACAAAAGACGCAGGAATAAGTAGTAGGATTTAAAAGTGTAATAACGGACTGAAACAGAAGATGGCAGCAGTGCATGTAAAGGATGCCAGCTGCCGTTAAACCCCGAAGAAGAAGAAGCTGTGTCCCAGAATTCATAGTGCGGCCCAGCGCAGTTGTCAACAATGGCGGCAGCTAGTTAGTTTTAATATTACTCTTATTATTCTTTCTGGGTCACAAAATAAACGTTTAACATATTTTCAAGCTGTAAGTTTTACGTCCAATCGATGCATGATCTGATTAGTCGACTAATCGCAAAAATAATCGGTGACTAGTCGACTATCAAAATAATCGTTTGTGGCAGCCCTAATGGCTAGTGTCCGGCGGGTGCTTGCACCCGTTCCTGTCCTCGCTGGAGGCTCAGGTGAGCACATCTGGCCATTCTCCTCATCTTCTGGAGGCTCAGGAGAACCACCACAATCACTACTACAACCAATACTTCATTCACTAGCTCAGTTCGTAGCTCAAGCATCTGTTCAGTTGCCAGTTCAGTCTTCGGCTCAGCCATCTGTTTGGTCACCAGCTCAGCTATCTGTTTTGTCTCCTGTTCAGTCTCTAGCTCCATCTCTAGCTCAGTTACCAGCTCTTCCTGTAGCTCAGCCGTTAGTTTTGTCATCTGCTCTACCACCTGGTCAGCTACCAGTTCAGCCAGGGGTCTCCGCACCTCCTGGCCCTGCATCTGCTCCTGCTGGAGGCTCGGGTGAGCAATTCCAGCACTCCACGGCTCCCACGCCACGGAGTGTCTCATCAACTGGGGGTTCTGGAGAACTGCTCCAGCCGTTTCTCTTCTCTGCTGCGAGTTCAGGAGAACCGCTCCAGCCATTCCTCGTCTCTGCTGGTGGTTCAGGAGAACCATTCCAGTCATCTGCTTCATCTCTGCCAGAGGACTCCGTGCCCGCTGCGTCTGTTTTGTCTCTGCCAGAGATCTCAGCACCTGCTGGTTTTGCTTCGTGTCTGAAAGAGGACTCCACACATGCTGGTTCTGCTTCGTGTCTTCCAGAGGACTCCTTGGCTGCTGGTTCTGCTTCTGTTCCCACTGGGGGTTCTGGAGAACTGCGCCAGCCATTTTCCGTCTTCGCTGGAGGGTCCAAGGAGCCGCCCCAGCCATCGTCTGCCTTCGGCTGGAGGGTCCGAGGGGCCCGTTCAGCCATCCTTCCCTGTTGGAGGCTCCAGGGAGTAGGGCTGCCACAAACGATTATTTTGATAGTCGACTAGTCACCGATTATTTTTGCGATTAGTTGACTAATCAGATCATGCATCCATTGGACGTAAAAGGTACAGCTCATTGCATCAGCATGCGTCTGCTCTTATATAACTATCATTAGCTTACAGCTTGAAGTGTTTAAGGTATGTGCTAACTAAAAATACAGACAAGATGATAGATTATTAAATTTTTAATAAAATTTGCAGATTGTCTCGGTGAAGTTTAATAAACTCAGCCGTCTGCTCCTTGCTATCTAAAATATAACAGGAAACTGGAGTATATTCTCGACCATCTCACACTTCTGTTTAATCAGTTTTCTGTTTGACGCTTATTCAGCTGTGTGAAAACTGTAACTTTAATCTCAGCTAAACCGATTTACTCAGGAACAAAACACTAAAAAAAAGCCAAACACTAACAGTTTTAACAGGTGTGTGATTCATCTGGAAGTTATGTGCGGATTAGTGTACAATGAGAGCAATTTAGTATGTTTTTAGAGGCCCATGAGCAGTGTTGGTGCCCAGTCTGGATTTGTTACATCCATTTCATATGCTGGTTTGCCTGCAATAATGCTAAATCATAAGCTACTCAGTCGACATGATGACATGACGTGGTTCTGCAGCATCACACATTAGCATGTTTTATCTCATTATCTATGACCTCAGCACATTGAAAATAACACTAAAAGCATTTTAATAGTGATATGAATTAATTTAGAACTCACCGGAAAGAAGATGCGGAGACCAAACCAACAAAAAGCTGGGACTGCACAGAACTCGATCCGCTCGTCTCACCGCTGCAATGCAAGCCTGATGTCTTTGTTTAGTAATATCGGATACATGGGATCCCTCACATTGCCTCCAGGTTGAAAAACGATGAAAAGAGAGCCCATTATCCAGCTTCTTGCCTTCACGATCGTGTGATCAAACGTTGCAACTGATAACACAACACGTACGAACCATAGCTGAAGCTGTATCCTGTGTCTGGCCTACTGTCATGGCGGAAAGGGGGCGTGGCCCACCTCCAGTGACGTCAACTCCAAAGCCCTATAAGTATATGCATCAAAGCGTTCTTCTGGTTTTTACACATTTAAATTTAAAAAAAAAGAGTGAAACTAAGCACATTTCCTGCACATTATTATTATTTTTTGTTTGTTTGTTTGTTTTGTAAATGCAAACATTTCATGTAGTTTAATATCTCCTTTTGATTAACTGAAATGTTTTGTTGCATCTAGTTTACTTGTAGTTACCTATAATACCCTTAGTCCAAAGTCGCTGTTTTACACCTTGTAAACAGTATTCAAAAGTATTGTTGAAAATTTCAGACAGTAAGTATGTTTTTTTTCTGCTTCTTTTCAGGGTTAAACATTATAAAGAGGCCTGGTTGTTAGGGTAAAAAACATTCTCATTTACGAAATATGTTTCACTGGATTCTTTTCTTTTACATACTAAAAAGAAAAGCAAGACTCAATATAACACAGCTGTTTTATGTATTTTTGAGGGAAGGGAAGAATGCGTTGCTTATCAAATGTATAATAACCACTGTGTTGCTGTTTTGCACTGAAAACGAAGGTCTTGTTGCATCTATAGAGAACTCGAATAGATTGTAACAACAAGCTTGAAACCCATGAATCACCCCCCAAAATTCCTCAGTGTGCTGCTGAAGCTCTTCTTGCAAGCTCTTCTTCTTAAACTAAATGCATTAATTTATCTTACTGCACATCATTTGCTCAAACCTGTTTGAAGTCATTTCCTAGATCTCAGTAGTTACATAAAATACAAAGAACTTAATTTTTAACTCAACTCAAGGAGTGAAAGCACCACTTACATCATACTAACTACGTAAATGTGTCTGACAAGGAGTGTATATAAACCTCTGGTAACATACTTTGTCAGGGAGACAGTACGCAGACAGACTTCATTACACCCTGACTTTAACTTGTAAAAATGTTATTTTCTCTCAGTTTAAAATGACACCTAGTAAGGTAAACTAATATTTTATTATGGATAATGTTTCAATAATTACTGTTTTTACTCTTTCAGGTTTAAGTGGTATAGCAAACTACAAGATCACTGTCTTTATTTTTACTTTACTGTGTTACTGTGTGATTTGGCTGGTAAATTTGACGATAATTGTGACAGTCATTGTGGATAAAAAACTTCATGAGCCCATGTACATCTTCCTCTGCAATCTGTGCTTCAATGGACTCTATGGGACAGCTGCATTTTATCCCAAGTTTCTCTACGATCTTCTGTCCACCACTCATGTCATCTCTTATGCAGGATGCCTTTTACAGGGTTTTGTAGTGCACTCTTCAGTTTCTGCTGACTTCTCTCTCCTAGCTCTCATGGCCTATGACAGATACGTGGCTATATGCCGACCTCTTGTGTACCACTCTCTGATGACTAAACAAAGAGTTTGTATCTTGATATTTTTTGCTTGGATTATTGCCTTTTACCTTCTCTTCATGAGCACGATAACAACAGCAACATCGAGGTTATGTGGCTCACACATACCAAGAATCTACTGTATAAACTGGTTAATTTCTAATCTAGCTTGCTCTGCCTCTGTAGCTACAATTATTATTCCCGCTTTTAATTACACCTTTTATTTTGGTCATGCTCTTTTTATTTTCTGGTCTTATGTACATCTGATCAAAACATGTCAGTCATCCAAAGAAAACTGGAACAAATTCATGCAGACATGTGTACCACATTTATTCTCTTTAGCAGTCGTTGTTGTGTCTTTTCTTTTTGATATGTTATACATGCGATTTGGCTCAAAAGAAATACCACAAAGTTTTGAGAATTTTATGGCAATGGAAATTCTCCTCATCCCACCAATTATTAATCCCCTCATGTATGGATTTAAATTGACACAAATAAGAAACAGAGTTTTGAATTTTATGTGTGGTAAAAGGTCAGCTTTGAGATTAAAGTCATGAGTGTGTCTGCACAGAGGGGCAAAAAATTTGTTCATATATGTACAGTACAGTGTTAATCAATATACATCTTCATTCATTGAATTATTAGTCGAATTTTCTTTTGGTTTCGAAATTTAAAACACACACACACACACACACACACACACACACACACACACACATTGAAATTAAACACATTTCCTGTATATTATTCATATTTGTCATATATTTTAAAAAGGGTTTAATTTTGTTACATCTTTTTCTGATGTCTACCTTCTTTTTTCTGGTTGACTAAAATGTTTTTTCTCACCTAGTTTTTTTTACACTTAACTATAATACCCTTGGGTCTTAAATTTTATTCTCAAGTAATTATCAAAATGCTAGTAAAGCTCTGCGAGAGGTGGGAGTTGAAAAACTCCCTGGCCTAGGCCTCTGCACACCTCTACTTTGAAAACAGGCTTTTGGGTTTTCTTTAAATCCTAAATTAAGTGGCTGTCATTAACCAGGCTACAAACCACTTTTTTAAAAAAGTAAATGGTTATGTCCTCTTCCTTGTGAAGCAAATTGTGAAAAGGAGTAACATGACCTGTGCTTGGCATGACCTTAAGGAGCACTGGTACTCAATCAATTAAAATTAATGATACTGTTCCAGCTAATAGCAATGAGTTCTGTTTGTAAAAATGATACCATTTATTTGAAACATCTCCATTCAATTTCATTTGCTTTTGAATAAAAATAAACAAATAAATGAAAAGAAAAAGAGTGGATAGTCCTAAACACAGAGAAAAATCAACAAAAACAAGCCAAGCATAAGTTGTGGGTCTTCGAAGTAATTTAAAAATAAAAATGTCATGCTATTTATAGCATCAGCTGTACCCTATCCCTGTAAACTGTAATGGACCTTGCCTTCTGTTTACATTTTCCTTTACAACACCCAAAACACATTTATTATTATTTATTTCTGTAAATTCAAAAGGTACTTTTACTATAGTCACTTACCAGAGTTTTGCTTTGTTGATTTTCAGGGGATTTTTTTAATAGATCAAGAGAGGTTGAATTCCCAGGTGTGTTTTGTTGTTAAACAACAGGCGATAATTAAGAGGAGGTATAGAGGCACAGCAGACAATGGTAGAGATGTACACTGAAAAAAAGGGATTGGCCAACTCTTGGATTTACTTAAGCATCTTGCTTGTATTTAACATAAGTGCCTCATGCTTTAAAGTTAAGTGTAACTATATAGTGTAGAAACTACATGATATGCAGAGAGGCTAGATTAAATTGTTCATATCATGTTCGAGTGAAGTAAGTCAATAACTTTCAATCTGGAACGCTTTGGATCGTGGTTTCAGGAAGGCCTCCATCTCAGTCAAATCGAGCAAATTGGGTGGTTGTTACATTAAAAAAGTCTAACTTGTAATTTAAACACAATAATATCATGTTTCTATAAACGTAATTAAATCATGAAGGATCTGTATGAAATCCAACAATTTAATTTGTTCTTGTTGAGATGACATGATACAATCTAGTAAGAGTGGTTAGTTGCTGAACTCATGAAATTCACAAGATCGCACGAGATGTCAAACTGCAGGAAAATCACTGGAGTTATAAGAGGCAGACAATTACACACACACCACATGTATGCTATTGCTATTTATTGTGGTTTAACCTGTCAAGGACAAAAACGTACAAAAAAATTCTGCATCAAGCCTTGAAATCATAGCTTTCCTACTTCTGTTAAGTCTAGATTGTTGGCATGGTGGTTAGTGCTGTTGCTTCACAGTAAGAAGATTCTGGGTTCAAATCCACAGTCTGGCTAGTTTGCACTGGTTTCTCTCTGGGTGTTCTGGTTTCTTCCCACAGTTAAAAGTCATGCAGTTGTTAGAGTTAGGTTAATTGGTGATTCTAAATTACCTGTCAATGTAAGTGCAAATGGTTGTTTGTGATAGACTTATGAGTTGTCCAGGGTGTACCCTGCCTTGTAACCTATCACTTCAGGGTTATTTCCCAGCCCCCCTGCAACCAGGATAAAGATAGGAGGATGGTAGATGTTGTACATCCATTCAGTTTTTATGGTAACCAGGATCTAGACTTTGTTGAACATTATATAATATGAAGAGAACATGTAGTATTTAAGTGACCAAGTAGTATTGGGGTAAAAGTTATTGAATAGTGTTGAAATAAAATGACAAAATTGTGAATGATTAAAATATTCCAAGAGCTCAACTTACTTCATCTTAACATGTTTCAATCGCGTTTTATGAACACAAAATGCACAGGTTTATTGAATATGAAAAAGTTGTGTTGATTGAACTCAATTGTTTAAGTTTCTGCCAAAGCAAAACATTTGTGTGCAACCGATGTCCACTATTGAATCAAGTAAATCCAACAGGGCCTTTTTTTCAGTGTACCCCTCTTCATAATAACTTTACTGCATTATTGTGTGATTTTGTTTTTCAATATCTCTCTTGTGCTGCTCATTTTCTTGGATGAAAACCTGCATGAACCTATGTACATTATTCTTAGTATCTTCTGCATTAATGCACTTTATGGGACCACAGGTTTCTACCCAAAATTCCTTTCAGACTTACTGTCATCTTTTCATCACATCTCATATGAAGCATGCTTGCTACAAGCTTTTATCATGTACTCATTTGCCTCCTTTGATTTGTCCATTTTAGCTGTTATGGCCTTTGACAGGTATCTGGTGTGGAATTAAAGAAATTGTTTTACTGCTACAATATATCTCATAGCATTAGCATCGCATTAATAATATCACATATAGCTTTAAGATGGCATGGAGACATTTAACACACTGACACCATATTAACCTTTATTACAGGTGCAGTCATAATCATTTTTACATTGTTATATCTTTATACACACATTGCAGTTTTGTGCTCATAAAAAGAGTTGAAGCTTTCCCAGGTAGTTAAAGGTCTCAAGCTTCATTCAGTGTGATGTCTGGGTGACCCATTGGTTAAGAAGCCGGGAGCTTAAGAAAGATTGCACACATGCTTACAAAACACATATATATATCACATATAACCCAGACACAGATCTGAGCAGAGGCCTGAATGTATTCAGCTAACATGCTGCACTAGAGTTTTCTTGACAACAGGTGACACGTGGAAAGGACCAGCCCCTGGAGACCTCAAAGGCCTGAGATCATCACCACATTTGGATGGATGCCAGAAAGGGGACTTCTGTGTCTGCATTTATCTCTTAAAATTGATCATTGTCTGTAAAAGAGGCAAATAATGTTCTTAAGATGCAAATTATGTGCTTGTAAACGCATGAGGGGGCGTCATAATACCCTGATATGATAAAAGCAATCTGAAATGTATTTTGGGTGAAGATGCTTGCTGATGTGTGCAGTAACTGTCTTCCCGCACGTGTGTTTAAATAAAACTATTATTCTGACCTAACCCTTCTGGACTATTTTGGTTTTGTATCTTCCCTCAATTTCGAACCCTTAACAGGATGTAGCTACAGCAGCTCTTGTACACTCACAAGTTGTTACTCTAAAAAAGTACATGTTTTTTCTGATCATGGATAATGTGCATGTGCAATGTAAGAAGTTTCATTCTGTCAGGATTTAATGAGACAATCAATTTCAGAGTACCCCTCTTCTCAGTGACTTTACTGTGTTACTGTGTGGTTTTGTTTTTCAATATCTCTCTTGTGCTGCTCATTGTCTTGGATGAAAACCTGCATGAACCTATGTACATTTTCCTGAGCAGCTTCTGCATTAATGCACTTTATGGGACCACAGGTTTCTACCCAAAATTCCTTTCAGATTTACTGTCGTCTTCTCACAGAATCTCCTATGAAGGGTGCCTTTTACAAGCTTTTATCATGTACTCATTTGTCTGTAGTGATTTGTCCATTTTAGCTGTCATAGCCTTTGACAGGTATCTGGCTATATGTCGACCTCTGCACTACCACTCTTTCATGACTAAGAGGAGGCTCTCTCAGCTGGTGTGTTTCTCCTGGCTAACACCTTTATGCGTTTTCTCCATCAATGTCCTGCTAACAACAAGAATCAAGTTATGTGGTATAAACATACAGAGAGTCTTGTGTCTAAACTGGTTAATTGTTAAACTTGCTTGTCCTGAAGCTGACACCTTTTCAAACAACATCACAGCATATGCAACAGTTATCATTTATGTGTCTCATGGCTTTTTTATCATTTGGACTTACACGCATCTTATTAAAACCTGTGTGAGGTCCAGAGAGGACAGGGTAAAGTTTATGTGTGCCACATCTGACCTCTTTGATCACATTCCTGTCTGTAGATTTTTTTCAATTCGTGTGCATGCGATTCGACTCCACAGATTTGCCTCAAAGCCTCCACAACTTCATCGCTATGGAATTTGTGATCATCCCTCCAATTATGAATGTCACGGTCCATAGCAGGGACTCAAGCGCAGAGCAGGCTGACATTTCCAAACACAGTTTATTTACAACACCAATGGAGAATATATACAATGAGGGGGGAAATGCAGGGTTCCAAGGGTCAAAGGGGAAGCTCTGTCACACTCATTCTCTTCTCCATGTCCAAGCTCACACACCTTCACGCAGCAGGAAGGTCACAGGTCCAGGGAGGAAACCAGGGAGGAAACCTATCACACAGGAGAGGGAAATTACTCAAAAGTAACAAAATACTCAAGCATAGATTCACAGGAGCTGAGAGGATCACTAACGTGTCTCACACAATCATCCAGCGATGAGAAGGTCTGCGTCCTGGCCTTAAATAGTGGACAGGTAATGACACTGATCGCGAACAGGTGTGTGGGCCAAGGGCGGGAGCCCGCAGTGAGCTCTGCCCAGGCAGAGCGGTGAAGGAAAGAGAGAGAGAGAGAGAACACAAAACACATGTAGCCTTGCGGAGTCGGCTGGGTAGACACGGGGACCATGACAATGAATCCTCTCATATATGGATTCAAACTCAGTAAAATACGAAACAAGATTTTGGGTTTAGTTTATTTTAAAAGAAAATGAAACACCTTCAAAGTTAAGAGTTTTAAAAATAAAAATTAGGTAAAATCACAAAATGTACATTATTTTGTTGAATATGACTGATAAGAGCGGGCCTCGCAAGACCAGCTAACAATGCAGCAGCTTATAGAATTTTTTAACATGTTATATGTTTTTTTACTTTTTGCTTTTTCAGATTTCAAATTTTGGTGCATTTCTACTTTGCTTGTTTAAATTTACTTGTTATGTATATTAAAAGCTTAGGTTTAGTGTGGTTAATACTTTCAGTGTTAGCTTTTGTATTAATAATATTATGTAAAGGTTTTTTCAAGAGGAGAGATGCAACAATAGAAATACAACTCGTTCTAAAGGCACTTTATTCACACTCATGTAGACAACCCAGTCTCAGAGACTGTTTCTTATTCAATTTTGATCAAATTGTCAAAGATGTAAAGACAGGTGATATAATGTTTTTTAGCATAATCCAAAATAAGTTTTCACATTTGGTTTGAGCATATAGTTATTTTTAACTAATTACAATAACTGGCATGTGCATACTTCCTCTGTATGTGTGTAATGCATTACTTATAGTATTATAAACCAGGGTTTATAGAGTTACTCTAGGGTTTATCTATATATTCCTATATATAATATGTGTCTGTGTGGGTTTTATTGCTCTCATTTTATATAAAATGAAAATGTGATTTTTCTTTTCTTATTACTAAACTTATGCATGTACAAATCCCTGGATTATAATACTATAATAAATGCATTAGACACATAAACGGTGTATTGATGTTCATATTTGTTTATTGTTGATAGTTAAAAAATAAACTATGAACTGAAATAACTGACAATATTGTCGAATTTAATTAAAATTAAAATTATTGCTGTTGACTGAGATTCTGTGTCTTTAGAAAGAGTTGTATTTTTATTGTTGCATATATTGTGAACATTTTCCCCTTGAGAAACACCACTACATTATAATAACTAAACTAACATTAATAATAGACCCAAGCTTTTAATTCCATGATAAAAAAAAAACTGGAGAAAGCAAACTGGAAATGGACCAAAAATGGCATTTTAAAAAGTAAAAAATGAAAAATAAAATGAATGAAACATACAAAGCATATAGCGTAGATTATCTAAGGTAGCATATTTACACATACAACATGCTAATAAAAAGCCATAAGATGCTGCATTATTAGTTAATCTCATGAGGCCTGCTCTTATCACTCATGTACAACAGATTAATGTATATTTTTGACATTGTACTTTTTTTTCAAATTTAAAAATAAAAAATCTATCCTCTTTGGGAATTTCCACCTTACTATGGTGAAGGGTTTGTGTGTTTTACGTATGTTTTTTTCGTCACTGCTGTATTCCCCATCTGAGGTCTTTGATCACTTTTCTGTTTGGACTGGTCTTTGACTCGATGTACATGCAACTTAGCTCCACACGTTTATCTCAAAGTCTCCAAAACGTTATCGCTATTGAATTTGTTATTCCTTGTTGTTCCTTGTTATTCCTCCAGTTATGAATCCTCTTATTTACAGATTTAAACTCACAAAAATATGAAGCAGAATTTTGGGTTTATTTTATTTAAAAAGAAAATGAATATGTTATAGTTTCTTACTGACAGATAAAAATAGATGTCAAATGTATATTATTCTTTTGCACATGATAAATAAAAGTAAGTTTAAAAGAAGTAACAATTTTTCATCTTGTTGGGGCGATATGTTAAAGATGTGATTATAAGGACTAGGAATATTACATTTTTGTAGTTTTCATTGTTTGTGGCTGGCCACACCTGAAGATGATGCCACGCACCTGCAGCTGATCAGCCTCATTGGGGGAGCTATTTAATATGTGATTGAGCTCCCACCAATGCTGGATGTGTGAGACTCCACGTCAGTTTTCTAGTTGAGCTAAGTTCAGTGAGTGTATGCCTGCTGCAGTTGAGTGTCCCGACATCTGTCTCTGTTATTTCCCCCAGGAGAAGTGTGGAAAACAAGAGGGCAGTGAGCACGGGGTGCATGGACACAAGGGAGCGGAGAACACGGAGCACAGACTTTGGGAAGTAGTCAGGGGAGCGCTGTCATAGGGCGAGAGGCGGGGTACACCCTGGACAGGTCGCCAGTCTGACGCAGGGCCAACACACAGGGACAGACAACCATTCACACTCACATTCACTCGCACATTCACACCTAGTGGCAATTTGGATTATCCAATTAACCTATCCCCACAAGCTGCATGTCTTTGGACGGTGGGAGGAAGCCGGAGTACCCGGAGGGAACCCACGCAAACACGGGGACAACATGCAAACTCCACACAGAAAGACCCCGGCCTGATGTTGGAATTGAACTCAGGACCTTCTTGCTGTGCGGCAACAGTGCTAACCACCGTGCCACCTTGACTAACTTTGTCTTTTATGATGCCAGTTGTAATACAGTTACACCAGTCAATGAACTTACTTACTCCTTTATCTCTACATGCACCTTTATCTTGGACACTGTGGCTCCCCTAAAGACTAGACGTTTTTAATTGTCTCGCCAACATTGGCTGAATGAATCTACGCACACTCTCAGCCGTGAATGCCACCGAGCCGAGAGGAAATGGAAAAAAGACAAACTACAGATGTCCCTGGACATCATGCACAACTGTCGATCGAAACATCAGAAGGCTGTTAAATTCGCAAAAGCTTCCTTCCTGTCAGAAATTATTGTGACTAATAGCCACAAGCCCCAAGTTCTGTTTAGGATTTTTAATTCAGTGATTAATCCATGTTCTGCCACTCAGACGGAGGCCTCCTCGGCTCTCTGTGAAAAATTCCTAAATTATTTTATAGATTAAGTCTCAGCACTAAGGGCTTTATTTCTACCGGCAGTAAACCACATTCCTATTTCTGAATGCTCAATGGCCTTTCAACAGTTTGAGCCTTTGACTCTTCTGACTCCTAAGAAAAATAATAGACCAATTGAAAAGCTCTAATTCCCGGCATGACATTCTCCCCTTTGCATATTATCAAGGATGCCCTCAACACTGTTGGTCCCTGTATTTTACTTCTAATGAACGCAGCGCTGTTATCAGGTTGAGTACCAACTCCCTTGAAACATGCAGTTGTGGAACCTGTTATTAAGAAACAAATTACAAATTACAAGCCGATCACTAAACTTCCTTTTATGTCTAAAATCCTAGAAAAAATAGTTCTCCAGCAATTACTGACCTATTTAGAGTCTAACAGAATCACAGACAAATTCCAGTCTGGGTTTAAGCCACGTCACAGTACCGAGACAGCCTTACTAAGAGTTTTTAACGATCTCCTCTTAACTGCTGATTCAGGGCGCTCAGTGGTACTAGTCTTATTAGATTTGACCTCAGCTTTTGATATGGTCGATCACAATATTCTCCTAGCAAGACTAGAACATATAGCCGGACTTAAAGGCAATGCTCTTTCATGGTTTAAATCATACTGAGAGGTCATTCTTCACTTCAAAGGGGAATTTTTTGTCCTCCTCCGCTCCTTTCCATTGCGGTGTGCCCCAAGGATCGGTGCTAAGTCCTATGTTATTTTCTCTGTACATGCTGCCCTTGGGACTCATTTTCGAAAAGTATAATATCTTCTTTCATTGCTATGCACATGATATGCAAATCTACTTCCCTCTGAACCACGATGTCCAGTGTCCATTACTGTCTTTGCTCAACTGTCTGTGGGAAGTTAAAGATTGGCTATTACATAACTCTCTAACGCTAAATGAGAACAAAATGTATATCATTGTTTTTGATAGTCAAATTCCCCTGAACCAGCTAACTAATTGTAACCCTGGAGAGTTACTAAGGGTTTTAGTGTGCTATGAGTGATGTTAGTATTTTGAGTTCACTGTTAAGTTTTATTAAGTTAAATTATTTTGTTGAGAATTAATAAAATAGAAGATGTCTATAATGTCCTGATGGTCTTTGAAGTATACAGGGGGAAGTACCGCCTCCTGCCGTTCACTGCGTAGCAGCTACGGATATCAGGAAAGAGGGAGAGGAAGAAAAAAGTCCGTTTTTCCAAGTGGAAAGCGTGGTTGCTTTATTCAGTCGGATTGTAAGGTGGAAATAAACTATCTGGAAATTGTTGTTAACCAGAAAGGAGTTTTGTCACTGTTCGGATTCTTCTGGTTGTGTTGCAACGCTGCACCATCGCCATTTTGAAGCTCCAGGAGAGCCCATTTTGTTGGTTACTTTGGTCAGGGGTTTTTTGGGAGGAGTACAGTTCGGTGATGATCCAGTCCAAAGATGGCGAGCCACCCCTCCAGGATCCTTGAGATGATTGTTTTAAGAAGAGAACTAAATTCTCTGGACGAGCCGTGAACTGTACAAATTCTACTTAAGTGGTAGGACAGATTTGCACCTCATTCCTCCTTTGCACATCCTGCAAGGAGAATCTTCATTGCTGGACTCACACTTAAGGGTGTCGGCTGACACGAGAGAGAGACTGATTCAAATCCCCTGGGGGTGTGTGTGTGTTTTGTTTATTATTTTCCATGACTTGGGCCCAATTTTTCCTTTCATTTACTGTTATTGTTTTCATTGTATATATGTGAGATTCTTTAATTGTGAATACAAATAGATCAAATCAAGTTCTCTGAGCGTTTCATTAGTCATCCACTTTGCTCCAGTAGTTGAACCTCAGCTATTGGCCCAACACACAGGTAACCATTTAAATCTGTATCCCAAGTGTTGAAAGGGGTGTTACAGAAAATTGGCGAGCCAGCCAGGAGCAGGTGGCAGACTACTGACGCTTTGTTTTCATTTTTTCCCTCCTTTTTGGGCAAAAAAAAAAAAATAAATCCTTATCTTCAGTCATTATAACAGTAATTTGCTAAATTGGTGACATGGAAGTAGTGACACGTGAGCTGGTAAAAATCCCTAACTCTGTCATGGTTGAAGGGTTAACCTGGACTGAGGTGGACAATGAAGTACAGAGCTATCTAGAGACTCATGGTTCTATTAACCGTGTCCTGCGTATAGATGAACCCAACTCAGAGTTCCATAACAATGCAATTGTTGACAGTGGCGTGTCTAGAAATTTTCTTTGGGGGGGGCCAGGTAGGGGCACAGATTTGGAGAAGGGTGGCAGATGTAATTTGCAGATAATGTTAAAAAAAAATTCTACCAACCGTTAACCATAATTCAATAACCCTATAAACCTAATAACCGAATGCGCTTTTAACTCTTATTAGAATGAGATTTTAACCACTACAGTGCAAAGTTTTTAGATACTGCGTTGATGAAGTACAAGAGATACAATTAGTGTTTTGTCAGTGTTTATTCAGCATTCAAGGACAGCAATATTTGCATAGTATTTTTACTGACATATAGGGCACATATGTTTTGGGCAAAAACATTTTTGAATATTAAAATACGAACATTTTTAACATACAACTGGCAAATTAGCCAATGCAAAACTCTATCTGCCTGTTAAAAAAAGAAGATAATCTTCTTACAAACTGGTGTTTGATTTTGAAACAGGAAAAAAGTGGGGAAACAAATGAAAAGACTAACATTTGAATAAAACCTGAAAGCAAGTAAATACTTTCTATGCTGCCTTATGGTAAACTTTGGTAATATTGATGTATAAAGAACAACACTGGCTGATGATGAAATACAGTCAGCTGGCATGGTGACACTGCCAGTATTAACCTGCAGGGCTGGACTGGGACAAAAAATCAGGCATTTTGACCAGAGATCGGCCAACCAGGTATTAAAGCCATAAAGCCTTTGAATGAAAACAAACGCTGTTGTGACAGTGATGTACACAGTCTTGTTGGTATATGTATGATTTCTATAAATTTTACGTCAGATAAAAACTTTGTTCGCAAGATTCAGATAATTATTTAATAAAAGCTAGATATTTTAAATGAGAATAAGTAAGAAAAGTATTTCTTTGTGCCCCCCTTTCCCTGTTAATGCCCTACCTGCCCCCTGGCATAACTTTGCTAGACCCGCCCCTGCACAGTTACCAGCTGTCAGCTACGTAAAAAAGGATCCTGGTGTTATTTGTCTCTTAGAGACAGTTCATAACTTCCCTTCAACTCATTCATGTCACCTAAAAGGTAAACCTGTTTCTCCATCACCTGTTCAGCTCTGATGATTCAGTAAGGACATCTCCTGGTTTCATCTTCATGTTTCCCTCTCACCACGTATCCAAACCGACATCATGACCAGCAGCTTTACAGCTGTGTCTCCAGCAAACATCAGCTGATACTAGAAATTAATATTAAATAAATTCTAACAACAGCTGATCAAGCTTAAACGTGCTGCTGTTGTTTAGCGCGACATCCGCCGGTTTCCTCTTTCTGGCGCAAAGTGGGCGATAAACAAACAAGAGAGAAAAGCCGATCAGCTGATCATTGATCAGTTTCATGATTGAAGTAGAAACATGAGAGGGAGGGGGAGAGAATGAGAGGAGAAGAGGCAGCTGACAGCGTAAAGACACAGAATAACTCCAGCTGTGTCTTTTTTTCATTCTAGCTAAAGTACGGGACAAACTGCGTCTCTCTCAGCTCAATACGAAACGTGTAATATTTTCTCTGAATGAGGGACCATTCTATTTTTTAAGGAGCCGTTGGCAACTCTACTAACTAACCTTATGAATAAAATAAAGTTCACTATCAGTAACATCATAGCACCCACCCAGCTGTATAGAAACTCCGTCATGCTAGCTAGCACGCAGTACAAGTTATTGTAACTGACTGTAAAAAGTCAGCACAACGAAAATAAACTACATCTAAACTTGGTTTATATCTGACCCAGATAGACTGCAGGTCATAACTTCTTACCTGAAGTTCAGTTCACCTGACACTCGGACTGGCGGCTGCCTCGGGTCTCTCCTCCTGCCTCCCGTTTCTGTCATGCACCAGCTGGCCTCCACCACTTGCTAATGTTACTGAATCTGTGGAAGCTACACCATAGCCACCACCAAACAACTGAGTTATTTTTACTCATCGGCCAGCATCTGGCCAATCCACCACCTCTCATTGTTCATGCCGTTACAAAAAAAAACATAAGTCATCAGCCCACTGGGCAAATGCCCGGTATGCTCGATGGCCAGTCCAGCTATGTTAACCTGTTAATCTTTTGCCGAAAAATTGTTTTCTGCGATGCTCTCTTTCATGCTTGGCTCTCCTACCTTTGCTAACATGACGCTAATAGCGCAGAAGCCGATGCTGCATTCACTTACACTCGGATATCTGAGCTTCACTGTGAAAACATAATCGTATATTTGATATTTCATTGACTTTTATTGTTTTCGCTTTGGGGTGGCACCTGGGGTGGCCAGTCTGGTTGGGGGGGTGGCCTGTGCCCCCCCAGGCCACCCCGCTGGACACGCCACAGATTGTTGAGTTCACTTTTGGTACCGCGTTGCAAACGCTTGCTCCTTTGTTGCCATTTAAATACAAAAGTCCCACACGGCCTGATGTGACTTTTCACGTGTGTGCGCTTGCTAGTGTCTATACACCTGTGGTTAGCCATAGTGCTACTGAGAGTTACATGTCTGAGTTGCAAACCATTGCTAAGTTAACAGGGAAGTCATTTCAGCTTCTTTTGCAAGATGAACTAACTAAGTTGAGCTCTACAGTTGCAGTCACAGTAGAAAACGCTCCTGTGGACAGGAGTCATCATGAGGGAAGTCAGGCACCTAATTTCAGCTCGGCCTCATTACCACAAGATACAATGCAATCTAAAATTGCTCCTGATACCACGATTCAAGGTGCTGCACTACGGTGGGTTCATGCCCAAATCTAAGCCCCAGTGATCTCAACCCCCCTGAGATACAAAAGGTGGTTGTGGAGCATATTGTGCGAAATGAGGAGGCGCCGCCACACCATTATGCTGCCTCACGCCTTCGAGTCTTTTCAGGCCGATTGCCGCGGCCAAATAATGAAACGGATTATGAGACCTGGCACTCTAGTGTGGAACTTCTTTTAACAGACCCAGCATTGTCTGATTTAAGTCGCTCCAGGAAGATTGTTGACAGCTTGTTGCCCCCTGCTTCAGATTTCATTAGGCATCTTGATTCACAAGCTTTACCTTCTGCATATTTGCAGCTTCTTGACTCAGCTTACGGTGCTGTGGAGGATGGAGATGAGCTGTTTGCTAAGTTTATGGGTACTCTTCAGAATGCTGGTGAGAAACCATCAAACTACCTTCACAGACTCCAAGTTGTGCTTAACACTGCTACAAGGAGAGGAGGGGCCTCTGCTGATGAGTTTGATAGGCAGTTGTTGAAGCCGTTTTGTAGAGGCTGCTGGGATGACTCCTTAATAGCAGAGCTCCAGCTTGAACAAAGAATTAAAAACCCTCCTTGTTTTGCTGAATTATTGCTCCTGCTGCGTACTGAGGAAGACAAGCATGCTAACAAGGCAGTACGTATGAAAAAGCACCTTGGTACTTCCAGACAACAGCCAGCCCCACCCAAACAGCATGTTTGGTCCCAACTGCAAACTGCCTGTGTTTGCTCTGAGTCTAAGGCTGTAGCAGAAACCAATCTCCTGAAGAAACAAGTTATTGAGTTACAGGCTCAAATGGCTCAGTTGACCCTCCACAAGAAAAGCAGGGGTAAGAAAGTAAACTCAAATGCAAAGGTAACTGTGCAGACCAATCCTGCTCCTGAGCAGCCCTTGGCAGTGCCTGTTCCAGAGCACCAGCCACCTCACAGGCCACGCCCGTGGTACTGCTTTCGGTGTGGAGAGGATGGCCATGTAGCCTTGAGATGCAGTAATGAGGCTAACCCCGTGCTAGTAACAGCAAAAAGGAAGCAATTTCAAAGAAAACGGCAGGAGTGAGAGATACAGAATGGCTCTGTGGATCCACACCATTTAAACTGACAGCAACTCCTGTTGTGGGACAGACAGGAGTTCAGTCTAACACTAGTCCCTCTACCTCCAAGCAGAAAGGCAAAAGACAGCCAAAAGGTCAGCCATGTGGGCTGCCACAGAGGCTAGTTGGAAGCAAATGCACTGCTGAAGTGTGTGTTGCAGAGAAAAGAGTAAACTGTCTTTTAGACTCTGGATCTCAAGTTACAACAATCCCATTGTCCTTCTATGAAAGCAACCTGAAGGACCAAGAAATTAAATCATTAGATGATTTGTTGGAGGTTGATGGCGCTAATGGACAGCAAGTTCCATACTTTGGCTATGTAGAAATAGATATCACTTTTCCCAAAGAGTTTGTAGGAGAGGAGATTGAGATTCCTACTTTGGCCCTTGTGGTTCCAAACATGAGAGAAAATGAACAAGAGCAAATTCTCATTGGCACCAATACACTAGATGTGTTGTACTCAAGTGTTGCTGGTCATATGAATGAATTTGGCCTACCTATCCAGTATGGCTACCGAGCAGTCCTCAAAGCCTTGGAGCTTAGGCACAGACAGCAACCAAATGGCAAGCTGGGCCAAGTAAAACTGTCTGGGGGGAAGTCGGAGACGATTCCTGCTGGACGGACTGTTGCTTTAGAAGGGGTAGCCCTTGTTGGGAGCTCCTTTAATGAAAAGTGGGCCTTGATAGAGCAACCAACAACACCCTCCATGCCTGGTGGCCTACTGGTAGCGAATTGTTTAGTCACATTGCCTAAGAAAAGGGCAAGCACATTGGCAGTGATAGTCAAAAATGAAACTGCCCATGATGTAACGATCACACCAAAAACAGTGATCGCTGAACTCAGTGCTGTTCAACAAATAGTAGCACATAAGTCTGACATAAATATACCTGACTCTGTCAAAGACAAGAACAATTCTAGTCCAGATTTACAGTTTGACTTTGGAGATTCTCCTTTGTCAGCTGACTGGAAGGAAAGAGTAACACAAACATTGAAGTCAATGCCAGAAGTGTTTGCTCACCATGACCTCGACTTTGGTCATGTAGGTCAGGTCAAGCATCACATCAGACTTCACGACCAGACTCCTTTTAAGCAGAGAGCCCGGCCAATACACCCACAGGACGTTGATGCCGTGAGAAAGCATTTAAGGGAGCTGTTGGATGCAGGCGTGATTCGCGAATCTGAGTCTCCTTTTGCATCCCCTATTGTGGTGGTCCGGAAGCGTGATGACTCCATCCGTCTCTGCATCGATTACCGCAAATTGAACTCACAGACAATCAAGGACGCCTATGCCCTTCCCAATCTTGAAGAGGCTTTTTCAGCTCTCACAGGCTCAAAGTGGTTTTCGGTTTTAGACTTGAAATCCGGCTACTACCAAATTGAAATGGAGGAGGCCGATAAGGAGAAGACAGTGTTCGTGTGTCCCTTGGGATTTTATGAATTTAATAGAATGCCGCAAGGAGTCACAAATGCCCCCAGCACCTTCCAGCGCTGCATGGAGCGTTGCATGGGTGATCTGAACCTGAAAGAGGTGTTAGTTTTTATTGATGACCTTATCATTTTTTCAGACACAGTTGAAGAGCACGAGAGGCGCCTTCTGCATGTTCTGAATCGCGTGAAGGAATATGGTCTCAAACTTTCACCAGAGAAGTGTAAGTTCTTTCAGTCTTCTGTCCGATATCTAGGCCATATTGTTTCCCAGAACGGAGTTGAAACTGACCCAGAGAAAACCAGTGCCCTGAAAACCTGGCCAAAGCCATCTAACCTAAAAGAACTGAGGTCCTTCCTTGGGTTCAGCGGTTACTATCGCAGATTTATTCAGGATTTCTCCAGAATTGTGAAGCCGCTGAATGAGCTAACAGCCGGATATCCTCCAACCTGCAAGAACAAGGAAAGAAAGGCCAAAGTCAAGTACCGCAATCCTAAAGAGCCATTTGGTGAGCGCTGGACTGCTTCTTGTCAACAGGCTTTTGACACCATAATCGAGAGACTCACTTCAGCACCTGTTTTGGGTTTTGTTAATCCTAAACTTCCCTACCTGCTCCACACAGATGCGAGTACGACTGGGTTAGGTGCAGCCTTATACCAAGAGCAAGATGGTGAGCTGAAGGCTATAGCATTTGCAAGCAGAGGGTTGTCTAGAAGTGAAGCTAAATATCCAGCACATAAGTTGGAGTTCCTAGCCCTTAAGTGGGCTGTCACAGAAAAGTTTAGTGACTACCTTTATGGGGCTAGTTTCACTGTGGTCACCGATAGCAACCCCCTTACATACATTCTAACCTCTGCCAAGCTTGATGCGACTAGTTATAAATGGCTGTCTGCGCTCTCCACCTACTCATTCAAGCTGCAGTATAGGGCTGGAAAACAGAATGTGGATGCAGATGCATTATCACGAAGGCCACATGGTGGACTCATAGATGATCATATCTCAGTGAAAGAGAAGGAAAGGATCTGTAAGTTCACTGCCAACCACCTCTCAGAAACGGAAACCTCAGAGGTCATTCAGCCAGAGGTGATCAAAGCTATCTGTGAGCGGCATGACATCTATTTTGGTGGTGAAGGTTCTGAAAGCTCTGATCACTCAGTTGCTTTGGTTGAGTCCATAGCACTCAGTCCTGAAGCCCTGCCACCTTGCTTCCAGGGGAATGACAGTCATGGGTTGCCAGTTATCCCCTCTTTCTCATTTGCTGAAATCTCAGAGAAACAGCAAGCAGACGCAAGCATCAGAGAAATAATTACTCAGTTGGAAAGTGGTGAGACACCTCCACCTCAGGTGAGAAAAGAGCTCCCTGAGTATGGACTCTTGTTGAGAGAATGGAATCGGCTGGAGCTCAAAAATGGAGTCTTGTTTCGCAAGAGACAGGGAGTGATGGGAGTGACTCATCAACTTGTCTTACCAAGAGAACTGAGAGATATGGTACTTGAAAGTCTTCACGACGACATGGGCCATCTTGGTGTTGAACGCACCGTGGATCTAGTGAGAGCTAGATTTTACTGGCCTAAAATGTCCTCAGCGGTTGAAGAAAAGATTAAGACTTGTGATTGCTGTGTAAAAAGAAAAACTCCACCAGAGAGAGCAGCCCCAATGGTTTCAATAGCGACCACCAGACCATTGGAATTAGTCTGCATGGACTTTCTGAGCGTGGAACCAGATCAAAGTAATACCAAGGACATATTAGTAATAACGGATCATTTTACTAAGTATGCCCTCGCAATACCAACGCCAAACCAAAAGGTGACTACCGTGGCTAAGTGTCTGTGGGAACATTTTATATCACATTATGGGTTCCCTGAAAAACTCCATAGTGATCAGGGCCCCGATTTTGAGTCCCGTACCATTAAGGAGCTGTGTGAAATGGCAGGAATTCGGAAGACACGGACAACCCCATACCATCCAAGGGGTAACCCTGTGGAGCGTTTTAACAGAACACTGCTGCAGATGCTAGGCACTCTAAATAATAAGGACAAGTCCCGTTGGAGGGACTATGTTAAGCCTCTTGTGCATGCATACAACTGCACAAAGCATGACGCCACAGGATTTGCACCTTATGAGCTTATGTTCGGGAGACAACCAAGACTCCCTGTGGACTTAGCTTTCGGGCTTCCTGTTGATGCTCTGCCATTGTCTCATTCACAGTATGTTCAAGGCCTGAAGAACCGCCTGAAAGAGAGTTATGAGCTTTCGAGCAGAAATGCTAAGAAATCTGCAGAGCGTAACAAAACTAGATTCGACCAGAGAGTTACAGGGTCTAGCCTTGAACCAGGGGATCGAGTGCTAGTTCGAAATGTGAGACTGAGGGGAAAGCACAAGCTAGCAGACAAATGGGAGGCAGATGTGTATGTAGTTGTGTCACATGCTAATGACCTTCCTGTGTATACAGTGTGTCCTGAGGCTGCAAATGGTCCTTTGCGCACTTTACACAGGGACCTCTTGTTGCCCTGTGGGTTTCTGCCCATAAGTGCTCCTGAAACCCCAGCACCGCCAACAGTGCAAAGGCCAAGAACCCACCAAAACCCAGGTTATGTAAACGAGTGCTTTGATGATGTCATGTCAGATGATGAAGAAGTGTATCCTTCAAGGGTTGTACTTTTGAATCCAGCTGCCTCCACCACAATGCCTGAGGTTGACCGCATGTCATCCAACATTCCACCAGAGCAGCACGTTACTGACAGTGTGATCCCTCTTAGCAGAGCGGTTGTTCCCGGAACAGTTTCAGATGAAATTGAGGTGGAAATTCCCATAGAAGCAGGGGAGGAGCCCCCAGCCACATGCTCACCTCAGGTCAGCTTTCTTGACCTTGAAGAGCCAGGAAGAACTGGAGGTGATGAAAGTGAATCTTCTGGGAAGGATAGTGAGATTTCAGTGCCCCTCATTTCACCTGTTGGGGAATCTCAGCTGCTTGACATTGAAGGTACACAAGATGTTCCTGAAACTGATGACATAGCTAATTTAACCCACATAAAAGAGCCATCAGAGGGGTTAGATGAGGCCGTCAGATATTCAAACAGGCAGCGAAGTCGACCAAAGAGACTCCATTATGCTGAACTTGGAAACCCTTTAATAGAGGTGGTTCAGTCACTTTTTCATGGTCTGGGTGCTGCCATAATAAGGTCAATGGATGCTGCAGAACCGTTATGGTACGATCAAACCACCATCCCTCCTGTCGACCCAGTAACAACACAGCCGCAGAGAAGGTGCACGGGGACGTGCCACCCTTCAGTGGGGGAGGGTGTAACCCTGGAGAGTTACTAAGGGTTTTAGTGTGCTATGAGTGATGTTAGTATTTTGAGTTCACTGTTAAGTTTTATTAAGTTAAATTATTTTGTTGAGAATTAATAAAATAGAAGATGTCTATAATGTCCTGATGGTCTTTCAAGTATACAGGGGGAAGTACCGCCTCCTGCCGTTCACTGCGTAGCAGCTCCGGATATCAGGAAAGAGGGAGAGGAAGAAAAAAGTCAGTTTTTCCAAGTGGAAAGCGTGGTTGCTTTATTCAGTCGGATTGTACGGTGGAAATAAACTATCTGGAAATTGTTGTTAACCAGAAAGGAGTTTTGTCACTGCTCGGATTCTTCTGGTTGTGCTGCAACGCTGCACCATCGCCATTTTGAAGCTCCAGGAGAGCCCATTTTGTTGGTTACTTTGGTCAGGTAACCAATAATGTAATAATAAAGACCTTCATTTAGAAACTGTGTTTTGAGTTTATTTCAGTTATCTTTGTCTAATATTTATATTTGTTTGAGGATCTGAAACATGTGACACACAGAAACACATACAAAAAAAGGAAATAATGAAGAGGGCATGTATAATGTTCTAAAAGGTGGTGTTTCAATTCCAAAACACGAGCTGATCTATTCTATTCTATTCTATTCTATTATATAACTTTTATTATAGTCAAGTACCACAGTTTTGCTTTGTTGTTTTTCGGCTGATTGTTCAATAGATCAATAGAGGTTGAATTCCCAAGTGTTTTTTGTTGTTAAACAAAAGGCAATAATTAAGAGGAGGTGTAGAGGCACAGCAGACAATGTTAGAGATGCAGCTCTGTACACTCACATATACTCACACACGCATATTTTTTACACTAATAAGGCATTTGAGTTCTCTGATCATGGATAATGTGTCTAATGTAATAAGTTTTGTTCTGTCAGGATTTAATGAGACAATGACTTTCAGAGTACCCCTCTTCTCATGCACCTTCCTGTATTATTGTCTAATTTTATTTTTCAATATTTCTCTTGTGCTCCTCATTGTCCTTGATGCAAACCTCCATGAACCTATGTACATTTTACTGAGCAGCTCTTGCATTAATGCACTTTATGGGACCACAGGTTTCTACCCCAAATTCCTTTCAGACTTACTGTTGTCTTCTCAGACAATCTCATATGAAGGGTGCCTTTTACAAGCTTTTATCATGTACTCATTTGCCTCCTGTGATTTGTCCATTTTAGCTGTCATGGCCTTTGACAGGTATCTGGCTATATGTCGACCTCTGCACTACCACTCTTTCATGACTAAGAGGAGGCTCTCTCAGCTGGTGAGTTTCTCCTGGCTAACACCTTTATGCATTTTCACCATAAATGTCCTGCTAACATCAAGAATCAAGTTATGTGGTATAAACATTCAGAGAGTTTTATGTCTAAACTGGGTAATTGTTAAACTTGCTTGTCCTGAAGCTGACACCCTTTCAAACAACATCAGTGCATATGTAATAGTTGTCTTTTATCTGTCTCATTGGCTTTTCATAATTTGGACTTACATATATCTTATTAAAACATGTGCGAGGTCCAGCGATGACAGGGTAAAGTTTACGCAGACCTGTGTGCCACATCTGATCTCTTTGATCATATTTCTCACTGTGATGGCTTTTGATTCGATGTACTTGCGCTTTGGCTCCAGAGATTTACCCCAAAGCCTCCAAAACTTCATCACTATTGAATTTCTCATCATCCCTCCAGTTATGAATCCTCTCATATATGGATTTAAACTCACCAAAATACGAGACAGAATCTTGAGCTTAATTTATTTTAAAAGAAAATGATTTCTATTAAGGTTAGAGTTCTTTATTCAAAATTATTCAAAAATATTCAAAACAGATGCAACAATATGAATACAACTTTTTCTGAGGGCATTTGATTCAGAAACATTTAGACAAGCAGTTGTCGAAGGCAAACATTTATTTGGTTTAGACTAATTTTACTAATATTTTTTTGTTTTGCAGTATGACATGTCAAATTTGCTCAATCCAGCATGAAAGTTAAATGAAAAGAACATTTTTTTTCATGTTCATGACTAAGAATTTCATTTTAAAAAGGATTCTGCATGATTTTTTGAATAGTGTTGTAAAATTCATCTATACATCATTCAGAAATCATCACAAATTCACATTTGATTTCATTGCCTTGCTGTGTCCTGATATTCAAGTTATATTAGCTAATATATGTGAAAGTTGATTAAACAGATGATTAAACAAGTGCCTTAGGTTTAAAGTAAACAAAATAGTGTATGAAATATTATGTTGTAAATGCAGTTAGTGCAGGCCTCACTGTGTGTTACTCCTCAGTTTATGACAAAGTATAAATATAAGGATCAGTGTTATTAGTTTGGGGGCTTTTTTGTACTTTTGTATTTTTTCATTACTATTTGTTTCTGTCAGTAAAACTTTTTACTGGCGCAAATGTCAACATGCAGTTGTTATGGATTATTATAATGTTGAAAGATCATCTCCTGTTAAGCCTCGAGGTGACTGCTGTTGTGATCCGGCATTATATAAATCAAACTGAATGGAATTGAATTGTTACGAACTTTTTTCAGATATTTTTTGTTTTTAAATTTGTATGTAAACTTCCCTCTATACATTAATTAATGACACCATAATTTTGCACTGTTTGAAATCTGATCACATACCCTCATTTATTAACATTCTGTAGTATTTACTACTTTAAAGATATGAGTTTTGTTTAGCATATCAAGGATAAAATTGTGGGGGGGGTTGCGATAACAATATAACTGGCGATATAATTGACACTAGACAAAATACTTTACAACTCCACAACTTTATTAGTGCAAAAAAAAAAAAAAAAAACACATCAGTGTATTTTCACTTAAACAAGCAGTTGTTTTTTGCATTAAAGTTATACAAAAATATAACATTGCCAATGCAAATTCCTTGCTGACGGTTTAACCAAAAGGCATTTCCAGTGGAAATTGGCCGACATATCCTGAGCATAACCATGTATAATATCCACAAAACTTAAAAAGAGGTTATACACACACAATACGGTAATATTACGTTGAAGCACAGTACGTATCACTCCGTGAGGCAATCCACCAAGCGGTGCGGGTTCGTAGCTTAGCAAAGTCGTACTAAAACATTTGACAGATTTTCGAGCGGCGTGTACAACATAAAATCGTTTCGATGTCAGTAAACACAACCAGAATTCATACATAAGGCACACGTGATTATAAGGGGCACTGTTGATTTTCAGAAAAATCAAAGGATTGATTTTAAGTGTGCTGTATTTTCCAAAAAACACAGTAATAACGACGGCCTGCTAGCATGCTCTACCAAAAATAGTGCTTTGTTGTGTATCTGATGGACGAAAGCTAAACCAGCATTTTAACAAACCAATTCTGATTCATCTGTTTCATTCAACGATTCGCTTACACCGTTCTCATTCTCTGTCGCTGTCGTGCTTTTTCCGCCATGTGCGTATGAAAACAAAGGCATTGCGCATGCGGGTTTTACCCATATTCTATCGTGATATTTCATTTTCTTATCGTTGCTCAACATTATACCGGTATTACCGTGAACGGTATAATATGGCCCAGCCCTAGTTGGTACCTCACACTTGATTTGGTACTGTCATATGGTCTAGAGATTTGCATTTGCAAGATTTAGATAATTATTTTTTAAAAGCTAGATATTTTAAATGAGAATAAGAAAGAAAAGTACTTTGTGCCCCCCTATCTCTGTTAATGCCCTACCTGGCCCCCCTGGCAAAACATTGCTAGACCCGCCCCTGCACAGTTACCAGCTGTCAGCTACTGAAAAAAAGCATCCTGGTTTAAGTTGTCTCTCAGAAACAGCTCGTAACTTCCCTTCAACTCATTCATGTCACCTAAAAGGTAAACCTGTTTCTCCATCACTTGTTCAGCTCTGATGATTCAGTAAGGACATCTCCTGGTTTCATCTTCATGTTTCCCTCTCACCAGATAACCAAACCGATATCATGACCAGCAGCTTTTACGGCTGTGGCTCCAGGAAACATCAGCTGATATTAGAAGGTAATATTAAATAAATTCTAACAACAGTTGATCAACGTGCTGCTGTTGTTTAACGCTACCTCCGCTGGTTTCTTCCCTCTGGCGCAAAGTGGGCGATAAACAAACAAGAGAGACGGGACTTGCGACAGAAAAGCCGATCAGCATTGATCAGTTTCATGATTGAAGTAGAAACATGAGAGGGAGGGGAAAAAAATGAGAGAAGAACAGGCAGTTGTGCAGCAAAGACACAGAATAACTCCAGCTTTGTGTCTTTTTCATTGTAGCCGAAGTACGGGACAAACTGTATTCCTTTTCACCTCAATACGAAACGCATAATATTTTCTCTGAATACGAGACGATTCCGTTTTTTAGGGGACGGTTGGCAACTCTAATAATTAACCTTATGAACAAAATAAAGTTCAACATCAGTAACATCATAGCACCCACCCAGCTTTATAGAAACACCGTCATGCTAGCTAGTACCCAGTATGAAAAAGTCAGCACAACGAAAATAAACTCCACCTAAACTTGGTTTATATCTGACCCAGATAGACTGCAGGTCATAACTTCTTACATGAAGTTAAGTTCACCTGACACTCGGACCGGCGGCCGCCTCGGGTCTCTCTTCCTCCTGCCTCCCCTTTCCCTCATCCACCTGCTGGCCTCCACCACTTGCTAATGTTACTGAATCTGTGGAAGCTCTGCGATAGCCACCAAATGAAGTAACGAATAACGACCCTATCTAAATCCCAGTAACGATTAACGCGTTCCTGATTTTGGCATAATAACTAGTTACCGTGCTCGTTACCACAATAATAACGTAGTTACTGAAACGCATTACTTAATAACGCGTTAGTCCCTACACTGGTACCGACTGCCTTGAAACATGCAGTTGTGGAAACTGTTATTAAGGAATTAAATACAAATTACAAGCCGATCACTAAACGTCCTTTTATGTCTAAAATCCTAGAAAAAATAGTTCTCCAGCAATTACTGACCTATTTAGAGTCTAACAGAATCACAGACAAATTCCAGTCTGGGTTTAAGCCACGTCACAGTACCGAGACAGCCTTACTAAGAGTTTTTAACGATCTCTGCTTAACTGCTGATTCAGGGCACTCAGTGGTACTAGTCTTATTAGATTTGACCTTGGCTTTTGATATGGTCGATCACTATATTCTCCTAGCAAGACTAGAACATGTAGCCGGACTTAAAGGCAATGCTCTTTCATGGTTTAAATCATACTTACCTGACGTCATTCTTCGCTTCAATTCATTGCTATGCAGATGATATGCAAATCACTTCCCTCTGAATCACAATTTCCAGTGTCCATTACTGCCTTTGCTCAACTGTCTGCAGGAAGTTAAAGATTGGCTATTACATAACTCTCTAACGCTAAATGAGAACAAAATGGATATCATTGTTTTTGATAGTCAAATTCCCCTGAACCAGCTAACTAATACTCAGGGATTTTATACCAGCCATCTTTCTCACACCGTTAGAAATTTTGGCGTGGTTCTGGATAGCTCCCTCAAATTAAGACAAGCAAGTGTCCACAGTCATGAAAACAAGATTTCACCAGCTGCGCCAAATTTCCAAGGCAAAGCCCCATATTCCCCATAAAGACCTTGACCTCCAACTCTCTCTCCTCCAGCGATTGCAGTTGGTTCAAAATGCCACAGCACGCCTCCTAACTGGTACCAGAAGGCATGATCACATCACAACGGTTCTAGCCAATCTTTACTGGCTGCTCGTCAAATACTGTATCGTTTTTAAAATCCGTTTGTATACTTTTAAAATTCTAAATAATATGGCGCCTAGTTACCTAACCGTCAACCTTGACTTGTATAGCCCTAAGAGACCGCTTAGATCCTCTAACCAGCTGCTCTTAGTGCAAACTAGGCCTCAAATAAAGACTAGAGGGAACCGTGCTTTTGCTATTGCCGCACCCAAACTTTGGAATAATCTTCTACTTGATCCACATGTCAGAATCCACTGAATCATTTAAATCACGCTTAAAAACTCACCTGTTCAATCTAGCCTTTGAAGCAACTTAGCTCGGGCTTCCACCCGATCTGCTCTTGTTTCTCATTTGTTCCTGAATTTCCTTGGATCACGGCATAATGTCTGGCTTTTGAAGATCTTTTGGTCTACTCCACTTTGTCAGGCAGGTCCTATTTAAGTGATTTCTTGATTGAGAACAGGTATGGCAGGAATCAGGCCTGGGTGGCGCTAGAAAAACTGAACTCAGCTTTCCAAAGATGTGATACACCACAGCTAATTTATGTTTTTAATGGGGGAAGGGGGGACAATGACATTTCACACAGGGCTGTGAAGGTTTGGATTTTTTCAACCTGTAATAATAAAGACCTTCATTTAGAAACTGTGTTTTCAGTTTATTTCAGTTGCCTTCTTTTAATACTTATTGTCATGAACCGGCTGTGTGAAGGCAGATGAGGACCCAAACGCAAAACTCACGGAGACAGGAACTGAACTCAAAATCACTGCTTTATTGCAGGCTTTACAACGAAACAGAACTAAACTGGGAATGCTAACAGAAGACAGAGGGAACACGGGAAGGCACACAGGTTCGGGAAAGAGACATTGACGAAGCGACACTGAACTGAGAGAGACATGCACATAAATACACAGAGGGTTAACGAGGGAAGTGGGGACACACGGGGAACACAGCTGACACAGATAACCGTAACGAGACATGGCAGGAAAAACGCGACACTGACGGGAGGCTGTCAAAGTAAAACAGGAAGTACAGAGGTGCAGACGGGAGGAGAGAGAGACAGGAGAGCACGGGGAAAGCACAGGCGTAGCGGGCTGGGGAGACATGGAATGAAACACAAGGAGGGGAAACGAGGGCTCACAGATACACAGAGGAGCACACAGGGGGTAACCAAAATAAGGGACATCTTAACAGAACCTAGGAATCATGGCATAATGAAAGAACAAAAGTACAAAAACACAGAATACTGGGCCAACGTGGCCCAGGACCATGACACTTATATTCGTTTGAGGATCTGAAACATGTGACACACAGAAACACATACAAAAAAGGAAATCATGAAGAGGGCATGTATAATGTTCTAAAAGGTGGTGTTTCAATTTCAAAACACGAGCTGATCTATTATATTATATCATATTATATTATATTATATTATATTATATTATATAATATTATAGTATATTATATTATATTATATTTGTTGCTATAAATTCACAAGGTATTTTTATTATAGTCAGGTGCCACAGTTTTGTTTTGTTGTTTTTCGGCTGATTGTTTGTTTAATAGATCAAGACAGGTTGAATTCCCAAGTGTTTGTAAGTTGTTGTTAAACAAAAGGCATTAATTAAGAGGAGGTGTAGAGGCACAGCAGACAATGTTAGAGATGTAGATGCAGCTCTGTACACTCACATATACTCACACACGCATATGTTTTTTCTAATAAGGCATTTGAGTTCTCTGATCATGGATAATGTGTCTAATGTAATACGTTTTGTTCTGTCAGGATTTAATGAGACAATGAATTTCAGCGTACCCCTGTTCTCAATCACTTTACTCTATTATTGTGTGATTTTATTTGTCAATATTTCTCTTGTGCTCCTCATTTTCTTCGATGCAAACCTGCATGAACCTATGTACATTTTACTGAGCAGCTTTTGCGTTAATGCACTTTATGGGACCACAGGTTTCTACCCCAAATTCCTTTCAGACTTACTGTCATCTACTTATAACATCTCATATGAAGGATGCATACTACAAGCTTTTATCATGTACTCATTCGGCTGCTGTGAATTGTCCATTTTAACCGTCATGGCCTTTGACAGGTATCTGGCTATATGTCGACCTCTGCACTACCACTCTTTCATGACTAAGAGGAGGCTCTCTCAGCTGGTGTGTTTCTCCTGGCTAACACCTTTATGCATGTTCTCCATCAATATCATATTAACATCAAGAATCAAGTTATGTGGTATAAACATACAGAGGGTCTTATGTATAAACTGGGTAATTGTTAAACTTGCTTGTCCTGAAGCTGACACCCTTTCAAACAACATCAGTGCATATGTAATAGTTGTCTTTTATCTGTCTCACTCGCTTTTCATAATTTGGACTTACATATATCTTATTAAAACATGTGCGAGGTCCAGCGAGGACAGGGTAAAGTTTACGCAGACCTGTGTGCCACATCTGATCTCTTTGATCATATTTCTCACTGTAATGTCTTTTGACTCGATGTACTTGCGATATGGCTCCAGAGATTTACCCCAAAGCCTCCAAAACTTCATCACTCTTGAATTTCTCATCATCCCTCCAGTTATGAATCCTCTCATGTATGGATTTAAACTCACCAAAATACGAAACAGAATCTTGAGTTTAATTTATTTGAAAAGGAAATGATTTCTGTTAATGTTAGAGTTCCTTATTTAAAATAATTCAAAAATATGCAAAACAGTTGCAGCAATATAAATACAATTCTTTCTGAAGGCACTTGATTCAGAAACATTTAGACAACCAGTTGTCTAAGGCAAACATATATTTGGTTTAGACTAATTTTGCTAATATTTTTTTGTTTTGCAGTACATGTTATACATGTTATATTTGCTCAATCCAGCATGAATGTTGAATGACAATTGTAGTTTTTTTCATGTTTTTGACTAAGAATTTCATTGTTAAAAGGATTCTGCATGATTTTTTTGAATAGTGTTGTAAAATTCATCTATACATCATTCAGAAATCATCACAAATTAACATTTGATTTCATTGCCTTGCAGTGTCCTGATATTCAAGGTATATTAGCTAATATATGTGAAAGTTGATTAAACAGATGATTAAACAAGTGCCTTAGGTTTAAAGTAAACAAAATATTGTATGAAATGTTCTTTTCTAAATGGTTAGTGCAGGCCTCACTGTGTGTTACTCCTTAGTTTATGACAAAGTATAAATATAAGGATCAGTGTTATTAGTTTTGGGGCTTTTTTGTATTTTTGTATTTTTTCATTACTGATTGTTTCTGTCAGTAAAACTTTTTACTGGCGCAAATATCAATATGCAGTTGTTATGGATTATTATCCTGTTGAAAGATCATCTCCTGTTAAGCCTTGAGGTGACTGCTGTTGTGATCCAGCATTATATAAATAAAACTGAATGGAATTGAATTGTTACGAACTTTTTTCAGACATTTTTTGTTTTTAAATTTGTATGTAAACTTCCCTCTATACATTAATTAATAACACCATAAGTTTGAAATCTGATCACATACCCTCATTTCTTAACATACTGTAGTATTTACTACTTTAAAGATATGAGTTTTGTTTAGCATATCAAGCATAAAATTGTGTTTTTTCCTTTTTTTAAAGTATTTGAATCCCATAGCATAAAATTCCAAAAAAACAAACAAACAACCAATGCAATAATAGTATTTTAACAGTAACTCTTTTCTCTTCTACTCCTTCCTGTGCTTATCCTTCCAACCAACCCTCAGCTCTATGATATCTTCTTTCTAATGGCACACCCTCTAAATTCAAAGTAAAATATATTTCTAAAGCACGTTTAAAAAATTGCTGTTGACCAAGGTGCTATCATGTAATAATAATCAAATGACAAAAAAACACAGGACAAGATGACAGAATTTAAGAAAGGAAACATAAAAAGAGAAAACCTCAGTATGAAATACCACAAAAAAGTAATCAAAACTTCTGATTTAAAAGACAGAAAATAAAAGTGGGTTTTCAAATGGGTTTTAAAAATGTCTCATGTTGGGGTGGTCCTGATGTGAAACGGAATTTTGTTCCACAGTTTAGGAGCAGCCACAGCAAAGGCCCGATCTCCTATGTGCCTTAATCTGGACCTCAGGAAATCTAGGAGCATCTGGTCTGCAGACCTCAGTGATCTTGAAGAAGTGTAAAAATTAAAAATATCAGAAAGGTACCAGGGCGATAATCCAGGAAATACCTTAAAAACAATTAATAAGCTAAATCAAGCTTCTACAAGGATAAAGATCTGATATGATCCATGCATCTAACCTGCTGTATTATACTATTTCCAAACTGTTTGGTTCAAAGATAAATCAGAGGTCAAACCAGATCATCAAGGGCCTATTCATTATAAATATAAACTACAATATATAATATATTTTTAATTAAAAAATGTAATAACTTTAATCATTTTGAAAAATTAAAACACTTAAAATTAAAAACTTCCCTCAAAATGAATGAAGCATCCTTTTTTTGTACGCATTTAACACTGAAAATCCACATTTTCAGATGTGTGTTAAACAATAAGTTTAGTATAACATGAATGTGAGTGGAAGGACAAACTCTGTTTAAACAAGAGGAGACCTCTGGCAGAACCAGGCTCTTGTGTCACAACTGCTCAGAGAGCACAACGTGCTCTATGTGTTACGGTTCACTGAGGACTCACACGCAAGACTCTCCAATTTAAGAAGAACACAGTGGAATTTATTATACGTTCCAGGTGTATGTACAAACAGTGCAGGGAATAGTGCTATATACAAAAGTGACACAGACAGACTGTGTGCCAGACAGACACACAGTCTGTCTGTCTTTCTCCGGATCTAACCACCAACCTTCCGATCAATAGGTGACCTGCTCTACCTCCTGAGCTACAGCCACCCAGTTGTAAACATGAGTAAACCCTCACTAGATTTTGGATAAAGTGTACACTCACAAACCTGTCAAACCTGCATTTGAAACTTTGGCTACCATAGCAGTATAGTATTGCAACATGGAATTTGGGTCTTCTAACTAAAATAGGAAAATAGGAACATAAATAGTGCCATCATTGTCAGACCTGGCCCACATCTGGTTGACATACACCCTGACATGACACCAGTCAGTCAGAAGTTCTAGCTTGATGCCGAATCCGGGGAAGGCCTGTTTTCTATGAGCCTGGGCCACATAAACCAAACCACAATCGGGCCAGATATGGCATGCCATCACATAAACAGTGCGATCTACGGCAGGCCTGGCCCATATCTGGATGACATACCACTTAACATGCCAGAAGTCAGCCAGCAGTGCCGACTTGACACCAGATCTGGGCCAGACCTGTCTGCCATGTGGGTTTTGTCTTTCTGTTACACATTTCACTGTTTGTAAGTAAAGCATTTTCACCTACCGCCAGAGCCTCCGAGTGTGGTCTGCAATTGAGACCGTTTACCTGAGTTGGCCCCCCAGCTGTGACGTATACTGTAACTTCACATCTCTTTTGGACTTTCTTGCTTTGAATGGTTCCCTCTATGTATTGAAAGTGATCTACCATCACTACCTCTACTCCTTGCATCTTCACTGTCATATCTATCTACAGGGTGGGCCATTTATATGGATACACCATAATAAAATGGGAATGGTTGGTGATATTAAAGTCCTGTTTGTGGCACATTAGTATATGTGAGGGGGCAAACTCCTCAAGATGGGTGGTGACCATGGTGGCCATTTAGAAGTCGGCCATCTTGGATACAACTTTTGTTTTTTCAATAGGAAGAGGGCCATGTGACACATCGAACTTATTGGTAATGTCACAAGAAAAACAATGGTGTGCTTGGTTTCAACGTAACTTTATTCTTTCATGAGTTATTTACAAGTTTCTGACTACTTATAAAATGTGTTCAATGTGCTGCCCATTGTGTTGGATTGTCAATGCAACCCTCTTCTCCCACTCTTCACACACTGATAGCAACACCGCAGGAGAAATGCCAGCATGATGCTGCAGTAGCCGGAGTTTGTAAGGGTGCCATTTGTGAGTAGCTACTATCCGCCAAAGGGATGTTCGACTAATGCCACTCTCCAGTGACATGCGGCGAGTGCTACTCTGTGGGCTCTTGCTGAATGAAGCTAGGACAGCCACTGATGTTTCTTCATTCTTGCGTCCACATTTTGGCAAATCCAACACTGAACCAGTTTCACGAAACTTAGCAAGCAGTTTGCTAACTGTAGCATGGGAGATGGGTGGTCTCCTAGGGTGTCTTGCACTGAAATCTGCTGCAATGACCCGGTTACTGCGTTCACCAGATATCAACACAATTTCGATCCGCTCCTCACGTGTTAACCTCTTCGACATGTCAATGGCTGTGAACAAAGAGAAACTTGTAAAAACTCATGAAAGAATAAAGTTATGTTGAAACCAAGCACACCATTGGTTTTCTTGTGACATTACCAATAAGTTTGATGTGTCACATGGCCCTCTTCCTATTGAAAAAACAAAAGTTGTATCCAAGATGGCCGACTTCTAAATGGCCACCATGGTCACCAGCCATCTTGAGGAGTTTGCCCCCTCACATATACTAATGTGCCACAAACAGGACTTTAATATCACCAACCATTCCCATTTTATTACGGTGTATCCATATAAATGGCCCACCCTGTATATCTATCTCACACACATGTATTCTATACATTCTATAAATATGCATACTATACATCACATCTAAAGTGCTCTTTCTTGTCATGAAGCCATACTGAAGTCATACTGCTGCTCACACATCACTCTTCCACCTTCTGAACAAAATCTTTACAGTGCACCTGTTTTATTGTTTATTGCAAAAACCTGACTTGTTGCCTGCAAATTGCGTGTAAGTACAGGGTACTGCACCTTAGTCACTCCATAACAAGACCTGCACCCCAGAAAAGTACAGGCTACTTACAGTGTACTTGTTTCGTTGTTTCTTGCAAAAACCTGACTTGATGTCCTCAAATTGCACTTAAATACAGGGTACTTGCACCATAGTGGCAGGTTGTGTTATAAAGTGTTACCTTTCATTAGTTTGCATAAATTAGTTACGTATGTTAAACTATAAACACTTAAAATCATAGAGCCATCAGTCTAAATAAGCATATGCATCAGTGCGTTCTTCTGGTTTTTACACATTAAAATAAAAAAAGAGTGAAACTAAGGACATTTCCTGCACATTTTTTTTAGGTTATTGTTGAAAATTTCAGGGAGTAAGTCAGTTTTTTCTGCTTCTTTTCAGGGTTAAATGTGAAATACATTCTCATTTACAAAATATGTAAATATTCTTTGTAAATATTCTTTTCTTTTACAATCTAAAAAGTAAAGGAAGACTCATTATAACACAGCTATATTATGTATTTTTGAATTAAGGGAAAAGTATGTTGCTTATCAAACATATAATAGCCTTAGTCACTGTGCTGCTGTTTTACACTGAAAACAAAGGTCTTAATAGACAATCAATTCAAGCTCTATAGAGAGCTTGAATTGATTGTAACAACAAGCTTGACACTCCATACCCATGAATCACCCCTCAAAATTCCTCAGGATGCTGCTGAAGTTCTTCTTAAACTAAATGCATTCATTCATCTTACTGCTCATCATTTGCTCACACCTGTTTGTAGTCATTTCCCCGATCTCAGTAGTTATATAAGATACAAAGAACTTTATTCTTAAAAGTAAATTTAATTTTTTTTTAAAAATATTCAACTCAAGAAGTGAAAGCACCACTTACATCATACTAACCACGTAATTGTGGCTGACAAGAAGAGTATATAAACCTCTAGTGACATACTCTGTCAGGGAGACAGTACACAGACTTCATTTCACCCTGACTTTAACTTCTAAAAATGTCATTTGCTCTCAGTTTGAAATGTCACCTACTAAGGTTGTTATGGATAATGTTTCAGTGGTTACTGTTTTTACTCTTTCAGGTTTAAGTGACATTACAAACTACAAGGTCATTCTCTTTGTTCTCACTTTACTGTGTTACTGTGTGATTTGGCTGGTAAATTTGATGATAATTGTGACAGTCATTGTGGATAAAAGCCTTCATGAACCCATGTACATCTTCCTCTGCAATCTGTGTTTCAATGGACTCTGTGGGACAGCTGCATTTTATCCCAAGTTTCTCTACGATCTTCTGTCCACCACTCATGTCATCTCTTATGCAGGATGCCTTTTACAGGGTTTTGTAGTGCACTCCTCAGTTGCTGCTGACTTCTCTCTTCTAGCTCTCATGGCCTATGACAGATACGTGGCTATATGTCGACCTCTTGTGTACCACTCTTTGATGACTACACAAAAAGTTTGTATTTTTGTATTTTTTGCTTGGCTTATTCCCTTTTCCCTGATCTTAATGAGCACGATAACAACAGCAACATCGAGGTTATGTGGCTCACACATACCAAGGATCTACTGTATAAACTGGTTAATTTCTAATCTAGCTTGCTCTGCCTCTGTAGCTACAATTATTATTCCCGCTTTTAATTACACCTTTTATTTTGGTCATGCCGTTTTTATTTTCTGGTCTTATGTTCATCTGATCAAAACATGTCAGTCATCCAAAGAAAACTGGAACAAATTTATGCAGACATGTGTACCACATTTATTCTCTTTAACAGTTGTTATTCTGTCTTTTCTTTTTGATATGTTATACATGCGATTTGGCTCAAAAGAAATACCACAAAGTTTTGAGAATTTCATGGCAATGGAAATTCTCCTCATCCCACCAATTATTAATCCCCTCATGTATGGATTTAAATTGACACAAATAAGAAACAGAGTTTTGAATTTTATATGTGGTAAAAGTTCAGCTTTGAGATTAAAGTCATGAGTCTCTCTGCACAGAAGGGCATAAAATCTCTTTATATATGCACATATGTAAATTAAGCAAAATGTGATTTGTAGTGTAAATGAATAGATACGATGACAGATACATATTTCCAGACTGTTTTCATTAATTGAAATATAAGTAGAATTTCCTTTTGGCTTGTACATGCTGAAATTTAAAAAAGAAAACAACACACATTGAAATTAAACACATTTCCTGTACATTATTAGTTTCTGTCCTGTATGGACAAAAAAAAGTTAAATGTAGTTACATCTTTTTCTGATGTTTAGCTTCTTTTTCTGGTTGACTACAATATTTTCACTCACCTAGTTTTGTTACACTTAACTATAATGCCCCTGGTCCAAAATTTTATTCTCAGCTAATTATTTAAAATTTTAATATGAAAATGCTACTAAATCTCTGCCAGAGGTGCGAGTTGAAAAACTCCCCGACCTAGACCTCTGCACACCTTTACTTTTAAAACAGTCTTTTGGGTTTTCTTTATATCCAAAATTAAGTGGCTGTCATCACACCGGGCTACAAACCACTGTATATCAAAAAAGAAAATTCTTATGTTCTCTTCCTTGTGAAGCAAATTGTGAAAAGGAGTAACCTGAGTAACCTGAGCAAATAAGCACTGGGGTTCATGAAGTGTGTACCCAACATCAATAATGGTGGAGCAACAAAAACAAAAGCAACCTGTAACTGACCAACTGTTAAAAATAAGCAGTTGGGCATGTTCAGGTAGCCAGCTAAGCAGCTCCACCATCACCAGAACTTCCGCTGATTATTGAAGCAAGCTCAATGGGAAAAACATCATTCTGGATATCTAGAGTAGTGTGAAAAAGTGCCCTTAAACGTAAACACAAAATGCAATTTGTAAAGGTGTTAATTATTGTTATTATTATTATTGCTATTTTCACTTTGTGAAAAAGTGATTGCCCGCTAAAACTAATGACTGGTTGGGCCAACCTTAGCAGCAACAACTGCAATCAAGCATTTCCAAAAACTGTCAATGAGTGCTGTGGAGGAATTTTGGCACCACTCATCTTTTCAGAATGGTTGTAATTCAGCCACATTGGAGAGTTTTCCAGCATGAACCACCTTTTTGATGTCAAGCCACAAACATCTCAGTTGGACAGGTCACGACTTTGACTAGGCCACTCCAAAGTCTATTCATGGTTCCATTTACCACAGCAAGTCTTCATACAAAAAAAAAGGAAATCATGAAGGGGGCATGTATAATGTTCTAAAAAGTAGTGTTTCAATTCCAAAACACGATCTGGTCTTATATATGATATGATATGATATGATATGATATGATATGATATGATATGATATATTTTACAATTATTTATTTCTGTAAATTCAAAAGGTACTTTTATTATACTATATTATTATATAGTTTTGCTTTGTTGTTTTTCAGGGAATTTTTTTAATAGATCAAGACAGGTTGAATTCCCAGCTGTGTTTTGTTGTTAAAAAAAAGGCGATAATTAAGAGGTGTAGAGGCACAGCAGACAATGGTAGAGATGGCGATGCAGTAGCTCTGTCCTCTGTACACTCACATATACTCACACACACATATTTTTACACTAATAAGGCATTTGAGTTCTCTGATCATGGATAATGTGTCTAATGTAATAAGTTTTGTTCTGTCAGGATTTAATGAGACAATGACTTTCAGAGTACCCCTCTTCTCATGCACCTTCCTGTATTATTGTCTAATTTTATTTTTCAATATTTCTCTTGTGCTCCTCATTGTCCTTGATGCAAACCTGCATGAACCTATGTACATTTTACTGAGCAGCTCTTGCATTAATGCACTTTATGGGACCACAGGTTTCTACCCCAAATTCCTTTCAGACTTACTGTTGTCTTCTCAGACAATCTCATATGAAGGGTGCCTTTTACAAGCTTTTATCATGTACTCATTTGCCTCCTGTGATTTGTCCATTTTAGCTGTCATGGCCTTTGACAGGTATCTGGCTATATGTCGACCTCTGCACTACCACTCTTTCATGACTAAGAGGAGGCTCTCTCAGCTGGTGAGTTTCTCCTGGCTAACACCTTTATGCATTTTCACCATCAATGTCCTGCTAACATCAAGAATCAAGTTATGTGGTATAAACATTCAGAGAGTCTTATGTCTAAACTGGGTAATTGTTAAACTTGCTTGTCCTGAAGCTGACACCCTTTCAAACAACATCAGTGCATATGTAATAGTTGTCTTTTATCTGTCTCACTCGCTTTTCATAATTTGGACTTATATATATCTTATTAAAACATGTGCGAGGTCCAGCGAGGACAGGGTAAAGTTTACGCAGACCTGTGTGCCACATCTGATCTCTTTGATCATATTTCTCACTGTAATGGCTTTTGATTCGATGTACTTGCGCTTTGGCTCCAGAGATTTACCCCAAAGCCTCCAAAACTTCATCACTATTGAATTTCTCATCATCCCTCCAGTTATGAATCCTCTCATATATGAATTTAAACTCACCAAAATACGAGACAGAATCTTGAGCTTAATTTATTTTAAAAGAAAATGATTTCCATTAAGGTTAGAGTTCTTTATTCAAAATTATTCAAAAATATTCAAAACAGATGCAACAATATGAATACAACTTTTTCTGAGGGCATTTGATTCAGAAACATTTAGACAAGCAGTTGTCGAAGGCAAACATTTATTTGGTTTAGACTAATTTTGCTAATATTTTTTTGTTTTGCAGTATGACATGTCAAATTTGCTCAATCCAGCATAAAAGTTAAATGAAAAGAACATTTTTTTTCATGTTCATGACTAAGAATTTCATTTTAAAAAGGATTCTGCATGATTTTTTGAATAGTGTTGTAAAATTCATCTATACATCATTCAGAAATCATCACAAATTCACATTTGATTTCATTGCCTTGCTGTGTCCTGATATTCAAGTTATATTAGCTAATATATGTGAAAGTTGATTAAACAGATGATTAAACAAGTGCCTTAGGTTTAAAGTAAACAAAATATTGTATGAAATGTTCTTTTCTAAATGGTTAGTGCAGGCCTCACTGTGTGTTACTCCTTAGTTTATGACAAAGTATAAATATAAGGATCAGTGTTATTAGTTTGGGGGCTTTTTTGTACTTTTGTATTTTTTCATTACTATTTGTTTCTGTCAGTAAAACTTTTTACTGGCGCAAATGTCAACATGCAGTTGTTATGGATTATTATAATGTTGAAAGATCATCTCCTGTTAAGCCTCGAGGTGACTGCTGTTGTGATCCGGCATTATATAAATCAAACTGAATGGAATTGAATTGTTACGTACTTTTTTCAGACATTTTTTGTTTATAAATTTGTATGTAAACTTCCCTCTATACATTAATTAATAACACCATAAGTTTGAAATCTGATCACATACCCTCATTTCTTAACATACTGTAGTATTTACTACTTTAAAGATATGAGTTTTGTTTAGCATATCAAGGATAAAATTGTGTTTTTTCCTTTTTTTAAAGTATTTGAATCCCATAGCATAAAATTCCAAAAAAACAAACAAACAACCAATGCAATAATAGTATTTTAACAGTAACTCTTTTCTCTTCTACTCCTTCCTGTGCTTATCCTTCCAACCAACCCTCAGCTCTATGATATCTTCTTTCTAATGGCACACCCTCTAAATTCAAAGTAAAATATATTTCTAAAGCACGTTTAAAAAATTGCTGTTGACCAAGGTGCTATCATGTAATAATAATCAAATGACAAAAAAACACAGGACAAGATGACAGAATTTAAGAAAGGAAACATAAAAAGAGAAAACCTCAGTATGAAATACCACAAAAAAGTAATCAAAACTTCTGATTTAAAAGACAAAAAATAAAAGTGGGTTTTCAAATGGGTTTTAAAAATGTCTCATGTTGGGGTGGTCCTGATGTGAAACGGAATTTTGTTCCACAGTTTAGGAGCAGCCACAGCAAAGGCCCGATCTCCTATGTGCCTTAATCTGGACCTCAGGAAATCTAGGAGCATCTGGTCTGCAGACCTCAGTGATCTTGAAGAAGTGTACAAATTAAAAATATCAGAAAGGTACCAGGGCGATAATCCAGGAAATGCCTTAAAAACAATTAATAAGCTAAATAAAGCTTCTACAAGGATAAAGATCTGATATGATCCATGCATCTCACCTGCTGTATTATACTATTTCCAAACTGTTTGGTACAAAGATAAATCAGAGGTCAAACCAGATCATCTGGAGGCTATTCATTATAAATATAAACTACAATATATAATATATTTTTAATTTGAAAAATTTAATAACTTTAATCATTTTGAACAATTAAAACACTTAAAATTAAAAACTTCCCTCAAAAAGAATGAAACGTCCTTTATTTGTACGGATTTAACACTTGAAACCGACATTTTCAGATGTGTGTTAAACAATAAGTTTAGTATAACATGAATGTGAGTGGAAGGACAAACTCTGTTTAAACAAGAGGAGACCTCTGGCAAAACCAGGCTCTTGTGTCACAACTGCTCAGAGAGCACAACATGCTTACGGTTCACTGAGGACTCACACGCAAGACTCTCCAATTTGAGAAGAACACAGTGGGATTTATTATATGTTCCAGGTGTATGTACAAACAGTGCAGGGAATAGTGCTATATACAAAAGTGACAGAGGATCCAGGGCAGGGAGGACAGGGGGGAAAACACTTGCTCCTCTTTGGTCACTCACTGCTCGTTGCCAGCCACTCTCCAACGATACAGCAATGAATAGCTGCCATCCTTCTGCTTAAATGCTGGCAAATGAGGCTCAGATGTTTCCATTTCATGGGTGCGTGGGCCGAGGCATTTACAGTTTGCTACTAGCAAACTGCACTAGCACTAGAATGACGATCCTTTGGTGGCCCAGATCTGGTTTGCCAGAGGTGGCCCACAAATGGGCCAGCACAAGGCCAGTTGCAGACACAACGTAGGTCCTGTGCTGGCCCAGAACAGTTACAGCTCTGGCCCCAGATGTCAGCCTAACGTGTACCTTAATCAAGCATTGTAATAACAACATGTGCCGGAACATAATAGTGCAAAAGTAAAAACTCTGTTCATAAACCCCATAAACCCTCACTAGGTTTTGGATAAAGTGTACACTCACAAACCTGACGCCTTTGCGCTTCTTACCTATGATCGTCAAACTCTTCTGAATCTCCAGCCATTGACTCGCCAAACGCCTGGTTTCTTTCAAATTATAGACCAATTTCTAAGCTTCCCTTTATGTCAAAGATCCTGGAAAAGGTGGTCTGTAAACAACTTCAGACCTTCTTAGATTCCAATGATATCCCTGAAAAATTCCAGTCGGGCTTCAAGCCTCGACATAGTACTGAGACAGCTTTGCTAAGAGTTTTAAATGATCTCCTTTTAACCACCGACTCAGGTTGCTCTGTGGTTCTAGTCTTACTGGATCTGACTTCTGCGTTTGACACAGTAGATCATAACATTTTATTATCAAGGTTAGAGCAAGTAGTTGGCCTTAAGGGCACAGCCTTATCATGGTTTAAATCTTATCTTTCAGAGAGGTCATTCTCTATCACTATGGGGCAATACTCCTCCTCCTCTGCTCCTTTTCTCTGTGGTGTGCCCCAGGGGTCTGTTTTGGGCCCTATGTTATTCTCTCTGTACATGTTGCCCTTGGGATCTATTTTTCAAAGATACAATATTTCTTTCCATTGTTATGCCAATGACATTCAAATTTATTTCCCTTTGAGTTTGAATGTCACAGATCCATTGCATACATTGTTTAACTGTCTTCATGATGTGAGAACCTGGCTATCGCAAAACTCTCTAACCTTGAATGACAGTAAAACAGAAGTTATTGTCTTTGACAGCCATATTCCATTGAACCAGTTAACTGTTACCCTTGGCCCACTTGCCAGCTACCTCTCCAACGTTGTAAGAGACCTTGGGGTACTCCTGGATAGCTCTTTCAAATTAGAGAAACAAGTATCTACTGTGGTTAAATCCAGCTTCTATCAGTTACGTCAAATTGCTAAAGCTAAGCCTTTCCTCTCCCACAAGGACCTTGAAAAGCTTATTCATGCATTCATTACCTCTAGACTGGACTATTGTAACTCCCTCTATTTAGGCCTCCCTCACTCCTCTCTTCACCGGTTGCAATTAGTACAGAACTCTGCTGCACGCCTTTTATCGGGTGCGAGAATGCATGATCATATGACTCCAGTTTTAGCCAAGTTACACTGGCTCCCTGTGAAATTTCGCATTGATTTTAAAATTCTTTTACTCACTTATAAAATCTTAAATAACATGGCCCCTAGCTATTTAACAGAACTTCTTCATTTGTATAATCCCATAAAAGCATTAAGATCTTCAAACCAGATGCTCTTAATGCAACCTAAGTCTAGGTTGAAAACCAGAGGTGACCGTGCCTTTGCCATTGTAGCTCCTAGACTGTGGAACAACCTCCCTATTGCCATTCGCTCTTCTGAGACTGTTCAGTCTTTTAAATCTCGTTTAAAGACCCATCTTTTCACTCTGGCTCTGATGTAAGATAGTTTGATTATCATTTGGTTGTTTTTTATGGTTGTCTCCTCCTGCGTTGTATCTTTCTTATCTTATTTTTATCTGTCTTATTTTATCTTTTAATTTGTGAAGCACTTTGATCATAACTGTTGTTTTTAAATGTGCTATATAAATAAATTTTGATTTGATTTGATTTGATTTGAAACCTGTCAGACCTGCTTTGAAACTTTGGCTACCATAGCAGTATAGTATTGCAACATGGCATTTGGGTCTTCTAACTAAAATAGGAAAATAGGAACATAAATAGTGGCATCATTGCCAGACCTGGCCCACATCTGGTTTACATACACCCTTCCATGACACCGGGACCGAGACCTGGTTTCTATGAGCCTGGGCCACATAAACCAAACCATAATCGGGCCAGATATGGCATGCCATCACATAAACAGTGCGATCTGCGGCAGACCTGGCCCATATCTGGATGACATACCACTTAACATGCCAGAAGTCAGCCAACAGTGCCGGCTTGACACCAGATCTGGTCCAGACCTGTCTGCCATGTGGGTTTTGTCTTTCTGTTGCACATTTCACTGTTTGTAAATAAAGCATTTTCACCTACTGCCAGAGCCTCCGAGTGTGGTCTGCAATTGAGTCTGTTTACCTGACTTGGCACACCAGCCGTGATGTAAACTGTAACTTCAAATCCCTTTTGGACTTTCTTGTTTTGTATGGTTCCCTCTATGTATTAAAACTGATCTACCATCACTACCTCTACTCCTTGCATCTTCTCTGTCATATTTATCTATATCTATCTCACACACATGTATTCTATACATGCTATACATATGCATACTATACATCACATCTAAAGTGCTCTTTCTTGTCATGAAGCCATACTGAAGTCATACTGCTGCTCACACATCACTCTTCCACCTTCTTAACACAATCTTTACTGTGAATCTATTCAAGCTCTATAGAGAGCAGTTACATAAGACATAAAGAACTTTATTCTTAAAAGTAAATTTAATTTTTTTTAAAAATTATTCAACTCAAGAAGTGAAAGCACCGCTTACATCATGCTGACGACGTAATTGTGGCTGACAAGAAGAGTATATAAACCTCTGGTGACATACTTCGTCAGTTGGACAGTATACAGAGAGACTTCATTACACCCTGACTTTATCTTGTAAAAATGTCGTTTGCTCTCAGTTTGAAATGTCACCTAGTAAGGTAAACTAATATTTTGTTATGGATAATGTTTCAGTAATTACTGTTTTTACTCTCTCAGGTTTAAGTGATATTGCAAACTACAGGGTCACTCTCTTTGTTCTCACTTTACTGTGTTACTGTGTGATTTGGCTGGTAAATTTGACGATAATTGTGACAGTCATTGTGGATAAAAGCCTTCATGAACCCATGTACATCTTCCTCTGCAATCTGTGTGTCAATGGACTCTATGGGACAGCTGCATTTTATCCCAAGTTTCTCTACGATCTTCTGTCCACCACTCATGTCATCTCTTATGCAGGATGCCTTTTGCAGGGTTTTGTATTGCACTCTTCAGTTTGTGCTGACTTCTCTCTTCTAGCTCTCATGGCCTATGACAGATACGTGGCTATATGTCGACCTCTTCTGTACCACTCTCTGATGACTAAACAAAGAGTTTCTATTTTTGTATTTTTTGCTTGGCTTATTCCCTTTTATCTTCTCTTCATGAGCACGATAACAACAGCAGTGTTGAGGTTATGTGGCTCACACATACCAAGAATCTACTGTATAAACTGGTTAATTTCTAATCTAGCTTGCTCTGCCTCTGTAGCTAAAATTGTTATTCCTGCTTTTACTTACACCTTTTATATCGGCCATGTCCTTTTTGTTTTCTGGTCTTATGTACATCTGATCAAAACATGTCAGTCATCCAAAGAAAACTGGAACAAATTCATGCAGACATGTGTACCACATGTATTCTCTTTAACAGTTGTTGTTCTGTCTTTTCTTTTTGATATGTTATACATGCGATTTGGCTCAAAAGAAATACCACAAGGTTTTGAGAATTTTATGGCAATGGAAATTCTCCTCATCCCACCAATTATTAATCCCCTCATGTATGGATTTAAATTGACACAAATAAGAAACACAGTTTTGAATTTTATATGTGGTAAAAGTTCAGCTTTGAGACTAAAGTTGTGAGTCTTTCTGCAGAGAGGGGCAAAAAATCTGTTGATATATGTACATATGTGATTTAAGCGAAATGTGATCTGTAGTGTATGAATAGATACTATGACAGATACATATTTCCAGACTGTCTTCATTAATTGAAATATAAGTAGAATTTCCTTTTGGTTTCTAAAATTTGAAATTTAAAAAAGAAAACAACACACATTCAAATTAAACACATTTCCTGTACATTATTAGTTTCTGTCTTGTATGGACAAAAAAAGGTTTCATGTAGTTACATCTTTTTCTGATGTTTAGCTTCTTTTTCTGGTTCACTAAAATGTTTTTATTCACCTAGTTTTGTTACACTTAACTATAATAGCTCTGGGTCCAAAATTGTATTCTCGGGTAATTATTGAAAATCTTAATATGAAATGCTACTAAAGCTCTGTCAGAGGTGGGAGTTGAAAAACTCTCTGACCTAGGCCTCTGTACACCTTTACTTTGAAAACAGTCTTTTGGGTTTTCTTTACATCCTAAATGAAGTGGCTGTCATCACATCAGGCTACAAACCACTGTATATCAAAAAAGTAAATGGTTATGTCCTCTTCCTTGTGAAGCAAATTGTGAAAAGGAGTAACCTGACCTGTGCCTGGCACAACCTTAAGGAGCACTGGTACTTAATCAATTAAAATTAATAATATTGTTCCAGCTGATAGCAATCAGTTCTGTTTGTAAAAATGATACCATTTATTTGAAATGTCTCCACTCAGTTTCATTTGCTTTTGAATAAAAATAAATTAATTAATAAATAAAGACTGGAACGTCCTAAACACAGAGCAAAAATAAACAAAAAGAAGCCAAGCATAAGTTGTGGGACGTCAAGGCAATTTAAAAATAAAAATGTCATGCTATTTATAACATCAGCTGTACCCTATCCTTGCAAACTATAATGGATCTTGCCTTCTGTTTACATTTTCCTTTAAGACACCCAAAACACATTTCTTAAAACATTTTATAACTAATGGTGTTACTGTTGGTACGAGTCTAGTCATTTCTAAGAGTCAATGGAATTTGGACTGAGTAGCCACATAGACACCAGTAGTTTTCCCTCACTCTCGCGTTCTCGTGTGACGGATTGTTTTCATCTTCATCTAAACTACATACTGGTTGACTATTTTCATCCTCTCTCTCAGTTTGCTCTGGTTCAAACTGGAAAGGTTGAACAGAAGCCATTTCCAGTGCGCTGCTAACTGTGAACTCGATGCGGTACAACCGTGTGATGTCACTACCCAGAATGACGTCACTACCCAGAATGCATTGAGAAGTAAATAACAATGGCAGCCTACTGGTAAATCGGTTTTATATAAAATGTGCGTAAAAGGAAAACATTTGGCGTGTTTTAATACCACATAAGAGAGTGATATTATACCCCTTCTGTCAAAAATATTCATGAGCTTTTTGAGTGTTAGGTTCTATGAATTATTCATGAGCTCAGGAAGTAATTAAATTATGATAATAATTAAATTATGATAATAATTAAATTATGATATTCATAAAAATTATGATTTTCATAAAAATATGATATTCATCCAAAATATGCATTGCTTTTCTTCCCCCAAAAATAAGAACTAATTGCTTATTTTAGAAAAGTTTTTATATCAAATAGCATTCTTTTATTTTTTTAATCCAATAAAAACTTTTTCCTTTTTTCCCTAAAGAAATGCCATCTGGTGGTGGGTCAGCGCATGACAGCGCATGAGTGCACAGGGCGCGCACGAGCGCGCCTGTGTGTCTAGGCGCGCTCGTGCGCGCGCCTGACTCGGGACCGGGCCTGTGTCTCTGGGACCGTGTTTATGGGTGAAAATGTGTTAAACCAGTATAAATGTGCTTAGTTAAACTTGTGCTTTTGTAACGTTCAGTATGGCCAGACATACAGGGTGCATGCCTTGTGGGAAAAGTTTATTTCAATTTATATGCATTTGTTTAATCCAAACAAAGAAATTTAAAATCAAAGTCCGAGTCGCAAAAAACTCTCGCGATCATAAACGCACCGCGGCTCCCAGCGGCTTACAGCAAAAAACAAACAACAACAAAAAAAAAACCTCCTCAAAAACAAAACAAAACAAAAAAACCTCCGCGGTTTCTCTCCAAAATACGCAAAACAAAAAACCCCTAGAAATAACCTGTAGGGAACCCCGTATACCCAAAACCTTATACTCGATAACAGGGCAAATCCTGAAACCAAATCCTTAGTCTTTTTTTCTCAAATCCCGCTCAGAGTCTAAGTTCTCCCTTCGCTCCGATCCGCACCGGCCCGCAACCAGAGCAGTCTCTTTTTCCTTATTGTTCGTTCCCCGGCTCATCCCCGAATGCTGCTTACCTCGTTTGAAAGATTGCGCCCGAGACCAACTCCGCCTCCCAGGTGCCCCGCTGCCCTTCCGCCACTCAGACCGAATTCACAATATTACCCTTTGCCAGACCACTAAAACAATTAGCGGAACTCAGACCGAATTCACATTATTACCCCCTTCGCCAGACCACTAAAACAATTAGCGGTACTCAGACTGAATCCACAAATAATACCCCGGTCTCCAGACCACTAAAACAATTAGCGGTACTCAGACCGAATCCACAATATTACCCCCTTCGCCAGACCACTAAAACAATTAGCGGCACTTTTACCTGTGTGCATATCAATCGTCCTAGGTAAACCTTACTGCCCCGATGACAATCACATTACAAAAGGGGCGGCTCCATTCGCACCCCGCTCACCCAATTGGATACAGGCCCGATTTATCTTCTCAGCCATAGGTCTATTCTCTCACCTGTATCAGGATAAATAATCTCACATTTCAGGTTGAATTTAACAGTTTTTCCCTCTCAGAAAAACAAGTTTTCTCCTTTTTTCACAAACAACATGGCCACCAGACCTACCAACCTCACTGTGGTCTCTCAGACCCCCGTAACCAGCTACAGAGCCTCTGCCACGCCAGCGCAACTCAGACGAATGCATCTTTGCAGGGTCCAAACTGCATCTGCTATCCCTTTGGAGGAGAGATTCCCTCTCAACACCGGGGGATTTTGGGGCTATGCTTTCAGCCTCCCGGAGAGCCAAATCTATTTCTACCAGCTAAAAGCAGGTGAAAGTTTTGGCCCGCTGACACCACGGATTGCTTTTAGCTCCTCTGATTGGGCTGTTTTGACCCTCATCGCGACCCCTGAAATCCAGAAGAGCCTGCAGGATACGAGCTGCAGGCTAAGTACACGTACCTCTGAGTTGGTCCTGGTTGGAAATAACCCCCCGCACTCAAAATAACCCTGCCCCCCTCATCCGGTCCCCTTACCCCGCCTCCTCCTCCCCAGTGCTTTTAAAAACCGCAACGACCTTCTCCTCCACATCGTCTGTAAAAAACAGCCATGAGTCACCACAACTCTGGAACTCCCTCTGCTCTAACCCCAGCATCCTTTCGGCCAGCAGCTGCTTCTACTCCAGCCGGGAACCCCGTGATGGATCTTGCTACTCGACCACCGAGTCCCCATCAGGCCTCATCATCTCCGGCCGCTATGCGTTCAGATTCGCCGCTCCTGCCTTCATCACCTCAAGGTTGGAACTCGCCCCGCCACCCTGCTCTCGGATGGCAATCACCCGAACAGACCCCGGTAAACAACCCAGTCTCCGGTGTCTCGCTCTGGGCTTTGGGTGACCCTGTGTGCCGGGCTCTTTTCAGAGAGCCTGAAGACAATGAGCCCCGCCCTGGGGTGAGCAGTGGACAATCTTCATCCCTGGACATCGATGAGGCCGCTACTCTACTCCCCACAGCCGTTTTTGAACTTATAAAACTAACTCTCAAGTACCTTGTCATGTCGCTACTCCAGAAACACCGACAAGACGTGTGTCAAGGATGCGCAGTCTCCCACCCCTCACAGAGACGCCATTCTTGTCTTTTCCCGCTGGAAAAATATTACTTTTTCAAGTACTATGATGAACTCTGCAAAAGATTATGGAACGGACATTTCACCAACACATTATTACAAATTTTACGGTTAGAAGGCTTTTCACCACCACCCGAGCAAGTCAGAGGTGTGGCCCAGGCGTATCTCTTTGAACTCAGAGACGCCCGCGATATAGAGGGCACTCTGCAAGAAATCGATGCCAGTGTCACTGAAGTTACTCGTACAATAATTGATCAAGTGTTAGATGGCAATTACTCACTGTGGCTGTCCTAGTATTTGTTTTTTTCTTCTCTTTTCTATTATTTTTCTTACTGTTAAGTTTTTGTTTGTTTGTTTTTACTCGTTTCAGATGTAATGTTTTTTTGTTTTGTTTTTTCATTACATCAAATAAATTGTTTTTGGAAAAACGTTGTATCAAATAAAACTTTCTTGGAAAAGCATTGCAAGAATCAAACTCATTATTTGTTTTTATTCGTTCAAATGTATTGTTTTTCATTACATAAAATAAATTGTTTTTGGAAAACCTTTACATGAAATAAAACTTTCTTGGAAAATCATTGCAAGAATCAAACTCGTTATTTTTGTTTTTACTAGAATCAAAGTGCAATGTTTTTAATGACAACAAATAAAATATTTTCATGAACTTGTTACATGAGATAAGTAACTGCTCGATCATGAAATAAAACCATAGTTAAACATAACTTCAAAGAGCACACATGGCAGAGCAGATTCTATTGAAACGGGCATATTACGACCCATCTCGCCCCGGTAGTTTTTGCGGAGTGCAAAAATTGATTAAAAGCGTGCAGGATGAAACTGGTACAAAGATTAACGCGCAAACAGCTCAAAACTTCCTCGCAGAACAGGATGCGTACACATTACACCGAGCTGCACGCCTGCGCTTTCCGAGAAACCGTGTGTTTGTCCCCAGACCTCTTAATCAATTTCAAGCAGACCTTTGTGATATGAGAGCGCTAGCTGAGCATAACGATGGCTATCAATATTTACTTACAGTTATAGATGTTTTCTCTAAAAAAGCCTATGCAAGAGTGTTGAAAAACAAAACAGGAGTTCAGGTCACTAAGGCTTTTGAGGCTGTCTTAAAAGACAGCCAAATTCCTCAAAAGCTACAGACAGATAGTGGTAAGGAATTTTTTAATTCCAGTTTTCAATCTTTAATGAAAAAGCATGGTATAAATCATTTTGCTACAGGGAGCGATCTAAAAGCCTCAGTCTGTGAAAGGTTTAATAGAACTCTTAAAAGTAAAATGTATAGATATTTCACTGCTCAAAATACCCGTAGATATATCGATGTGTTACAAGATTTATTACAAAGCTATAACACTAGTTATCATAGTTCCATAAAAATGGCCCCCAATCAAGTAAAATCAGACAATGTAGCATTAGTATTTCAAAACCTATATGGCACTTCGTCTCGTTCTAGAAAAAAGCCCATGAAATTTAAAAAGGGAGATCATGTTAGGCTGTCTAAAGTTAGAGGTGTGTTTGATAAGAGTTATGAGCAAACGTTCACAAGCGAGGTATTTACTATTGACCAATGCATACCTAGAGACCCTCCTGTTTATAAAATCAAAGATTACGATGGGGAAGAAATTATAGGTAGTTTTTACGAGCATGAGCTGCAGAAAATCGCTCTTTGCAAGGATAAGCTCTATCACATAGAAAAAATTCTCTCAAAACGTAAACAGAGAGGTCAGATTTATTTCCTGGTGAAATGGAGGAATTGGCCTGAAAAGTTTAATAGTTGGATTAAAGCCAGTGAGCTTAAAAACCTGACATAACAAACTCCGCACCTCACTCTCATCTTGGTAACCTTGGTAACGTTTCAGCATGAGTCTCAGGGCGCAGGGCTTTTACGTCACACTACCATCAAATGCAAGTCTGAATGTATTTAAGAATAATACAAGTAGCTCTTTCCGTGTGGATTTGGCACACCATCTCAACCTCGATGGGGCCTGGGAGGTGGCTCTCACTGAAATTTCATATCCCTATACATGGCTTAATATTCCGAATGATAAGGCTTATTTTGAATGCAGGAAAAAGAGTGACGCTGAGCAGCAGGTTGATGAGGTGGTTAAGACAAAAATACGCGCTGGCTTTTACGAGGATGCTAACACGCTGAGAGCAGAGATCGAGGCATGCCTTAGACGTATCGACTCGGATATATATCTAAAATACCACCCCATTGTTAAAAAGTTTGAATTCACCGCTGGGGGCATATATCAACTCAGGTTTTTTCCTCCTCTGGCATATATGCTTGGTGTACCGGCAGGTGTCTGGCAACGGTTTGAGCGCAAATTTGCCCCATATCCTGCAGATATAAAAGCGGGATGTTATCATCTATTCTGTTATTCAGATATAGCAGCCTTGCAGCTGGTAGGTGATAGCTATTCGCCCCTGCTGCGTACTGTCAGAATAGAGGGTAATTACGGAGATATCGTGAACCTTTGCTTTAACAAACCAGACTACATTCCTGTTGCTCGGAAACACATAGAAAATATCCATATTGAAATCAAAACTGATCAGAACGAGCCTGTAAACTTTACCTACGGTAAAACGATAGTAAAGCTACATTTCCGCCCTGTCAAGGATCTCATCTAATAACAAAAATATGGATAATAATAGATTTATAAAGTATTACGAATCGCAAGCTGGTAACGAGCTGCCAGGCTTTTCAGGGGCGCCCGTAATTTACGGACGAGGAATAGCATCTATTTTCTCAAAATTGTTTAGATTTGTAACCCCATTCTTAAAGCGTGGGGTCAGCCTTGTTAAACCTCATTTGAAAACAGCTGTCAAAGGGATTGCTACAGATGTTGTGACCTCCTCGCTGTCTAACTTGACTCGCTCAAACACACAAGAACAGCAAGAGGGCTCGGGGTTAAGCTTATTGGCGCGCAGACCCCTAAAACGTCCTCCGGGCCGCAGGCTGACCGAGTTTAAAAAGCGGAGGAAAACTGTGAAAAAGAGACAGAGCGCTAAAACCACCAAACGGGCAGCACGCAGGTCAAAGCAGGATATTTTCTAAAAACTAAGAAACAAGCAACAATGTCTTTACTCCACGAGCGATCAAGCGAATGCACCTTGAGTGAACTGGATCTGTTCACAGCCCCCCTGACCCAATTTTCAATCGAGGACAAATGTTATTCAGAAATATTACCAGTAACAGCGCTCACTGATCGGGGACCTGTGGAATTTTACGTGCCAGGAAACGGGCTGCATTACCTGGATTTAAATGACACATTGCTGAGTTTAAGATTGAAGATAACAAACGCGGATGGGTCTGATATTGATGCTGACGCTAATGTTGCAATTATAAATTACCCTATAAATACCATTTTCTCGCAATGTGACGTCACATTGGGCGACAGACTGATTTCACAAGCCAGCTCAACCCACCCCTACAGGGCTATAATAGAAACATATTTAAATTACTCAGAAGAAAGTTTGAAGACTCAATTTAGCACTGGGCTGTTTTACAAAGATACTGCTGGCGCTTTGGATTCACACGTGGTAACCAACTGCCCGAACCGGGGATTTGTTCGGCGTGCAGCTTACAGTCAGCGGTCGCGAGAGTTCCACGTCATGGGACCGTTACATTCTGATATTTTTTTCTGCGAACGATTATTGCTCAATAATGTGGATCTGAGGGTTAAGCTCATGAGAGCCAACGATGCTTTCAGCCTCATGGCCCCTCAGAATGCTAATTACCACCTGAATATTCTAGGAGCTTCATTGTATGTGCGGAAAGTTACTGTGTCCCCAGCTGTACGTGTAGGCCACGCTTCCGCTCTCATGCAAGCCAATGCACTTTATCCCATCTCCCGGATTAACGTAAAAACATTTTCAATACCTGAGAATTCGCGGATATCACATCATGAGAATCTGTTTCTGGGTTCACTCCCCCGTTATTTAGTCATCGGAATGGTCGATCATCAAGCATTTACAGGCCGTTATGATTTATGTCCTTTCAACTTTCAACATAACGATCTGGAGTTCCTGGCTTTATGTCATGAGAGTAAGCAGATTCCAGCCAAAGCGTTTCAACCCAATTTTGCTGAGAATCACTCCGTAAGAGAGTTTTACAGCCTGTACACCGCTACCGGAAGAAACCTAAGGGATCTCTCCTTATGCATTGACAGACAGGAGTTTGAACAAGGATATACACTGTTTGTTTTCAATTTGAATCCATCAGATGACAGTCAGGCCTTATCACCTGTGATAAATGGAAATTTGAGACTAGAAATGCGCTTCAGAGTACCACTGCCTCACACAACCACACTGATCGTTTATGCATGTTATGATTCCATTCTCGAGATCAACTCCAAAAGAAGTTTTGGTCGATTATTACTGAGAGGCTCCACACATTTTGTATTGAATTATGAACAACCACCAATTGGAGAGTATAATGAGATTGCTAGTTGGGGACCGTTTCTTTGGAGTATATGCAGAAGATGAGTTATTATCATTACTCAAACGTTCATTTAAAAAACCTGCATATCTGATCATAAATACAGATCCACGGGATAAACCTGGAACTCACTGGCTTGCAATATCATTAGAGGAAAACGGAGGGGCCAACTTTTTTGACTCATTTGGTTTCCCCCCAGATTATGCTTTTTATCCTAAAAGCATTGTAACGTTTCTGAAAAAGCATGCTAAACGAGTATCTTTCCATCAAAGACAGCTACAAGCAACACTATCCACGGTATGTGGACAGCACTGTATATTTTTCTTGGCTCAGAAATCGCGTGGAAAGAGTTATGATGATGTAGTTTCTTTATATAGCTCTAATCAAAACAAAAATGATAGCATGGTGTCATGTTTTGTAAAACGATTTATCAGATGTGTATTAATATGTAAAGCTGGCAATTTTAATCAAACTTCATGTTCTTTGAAAGCTTTTAACGATTGTCATTTGTGCTCGAAATAATTTCAATAAAACTGAGAATGTTTCTGTGAAAAAAGTGGTGTATTGTGCTTATTGTTAAATAACAACATGAGAGAAAATTAACTTTTAAAAAACACAATCTTTTATTTATGGTTTGGATTACATCAGAAACTTAACCATGTGGGTGATAAGGCAATTCTCTTTCTTTTCTTCTTTTTCTTCACAATAACATCTTCATCAGAGGATCTGTGGTATTCTCCTGTTTCTCTCGACTCTTTTATTGCTGCTATTTCCCTTCTAGCCGATAAGTTTGTAATAGTGGATAGGGGTATTTTTAGATCCGCCAAAGTTCGTGCAAGCGAACTCCAGCCTGTTGGTTTTACACTTGCCCGAGAGCTCGATAAAAATTTCATCAAATCGAGCATATGACTTCCTGGTATTGGCTTCTGTCTATGCATCAATTCCCCGTCCTCAGTCCATCCTCCGTGCCCTTTTGATGCTATTATTCTATGCATTAGATATTCAGTGTTTCTCTTTGAGCGAGGGTTTATGTGGTTTAAAACATCATGTAAAACTTTATTCACACTACCCGTCTGCTCCCCCTCCTGGCTTGCCTCTTCTTGTTGGTAATCATGTGATCTCTCAGTCTCCACTACTTCACGCTCCCCAGGGAGGCTTAGTGTTATTTCTCTGCTTTCATCTGATTTTTGTCTTTCAAGTACAAGGTACTTTTGTAAAAGCATGTTATACTTTTTTATCTTCTCATCGGAGGGTAGCCCCTGAGTTTCCAATACACGTCTCATTTCACTGTCGAGCTCATCTGCAGCCTTGTCTCTGATGGTTGGTCGATAAGCATTTGCGTGTGTTTCCTGTAAGCGTTTGATCTGGTCAGGTGAGATCAAATACATTTTCTGCATTGTTATTTACGGATCGCGCCTATAGCTAAATCAGCTACCATGGGTAAAACTGTTGTGAGGAGCGGTAAAAGAAAACCTCCTTTTTGATTCAATAATTTTTTCTTCTTCCTAACTCCAGCCTTTCGGCATGCCATTTGTCTGATCTTCTCCTTATATCGTTTCAGCTTATGATGCTGGCATTGTGTGATTGGAATATTTCCTTTTAAGAGATTCATACAAATCTCACAAATAGCCTGAATTAAATCAGGTGGGCATTCTTGTAAAATAACCTTACGAATTTTAGGCGAGCTTCTGGTTAGTGTTATCAGCAAAGCAAAGTTTCTTCTCAATCTTACAGACATTGTTTCTGTTATTTTTTCTTCGGTAAGAAAACACACAGCTGTTCTGAGGGTAGTATCCCTGTTCTCAGTCTTAGTTGCTCTGGACAGGTGGGGGTTAAATCTATCAATAAATATCCGTGTGGCTCTCTCGTGGCTTCTTCAAAACTCTCCAAAAAGAAATGCACACGTCCTGGGCATATTTGTCTAGCTAGTGTATTAACTTGTAATTTATCACGAGGGTTTTTAAATAACACCATATAAGTACTGTTCAGACTGATCGTCCTGCTGTGTTTGCCTTGTAAAAACACATTTTGTGTCAAAAACATTACGCTCATATCTTTATGATGCCTGTATTGCGTGAAAATCCTGACCACTTCTGGATGATTAGCTGCTTGAAAAATAACATCATCCAGTACAATGAGATGACTTTGGTGTGAGGGAAACAAGCTCTCATCTTCAAAAGATTCAGGCAGACCTTCAATGAATTTAATGCTTTTATTTTTCTCTTGAAGCTCAGAATACAGAGGCTGAAAGGATGTATAAACCCACACAACATTGTCAATAAGCTTGTTCAAAACATGTACACAGTTTTCCAATACAGATTTCACAAAAAATGTCTTTCCCGAGCCACTTGGCCCAACAACCATACAGGAAAATGGCACATGAAGTCTGGGATCAAACTCGATTAAAGCAGGTTGAAACATTTTTTTTAAAAAAAACAAACAAAAAAACAAAAAAACAAAAAACAAAACAAAAAACAAAAGAATAATCAATAACCAAAGGGCAAAGTCAGACCTCCTGGCAGCAATCTACGCTTGTCATAAACAACCCGGAATTTTTTGGGGAATGATGAATTTTTCAGTGCAAACCCAGCTTTATTACGAAGGATAGTGTGCTGTGGTGCCTCAAGTGTAGACCCTCCTTCACTGTTATCAATGTAATTGTCAACCAGGTTTTTCACAGATTCAAAGTTGACCCTTTCGCAGACATCGTGTGTTTGTGTGATCCCTTTTGCTTTCAAGACAACTTTACCTTTTTTGGTCATATAGCCATAGCTTTTGGGTCCAGCTGCAACAAACTCTGTAATGAAATCATCCTGCTCTAGTTCATTGGTGAGGTCACCCAAATATCTACCTAATTCTAGTTCAGATTGATTTTGTTTGGTGAGATAAACAACACTGTCAGTATCGTAGTAAATTGCTCTCTCCTGCAACTGATCCAAATAACTGTAGAGTTTCATACGCCCATATGAAGTAGTGAAGGCCGCAATGAAGATGTTATCTGTGGAGTTTGGCAATGGGGTACATAGATCGCCATAACACCATTGAATAAGCGCTACATCGTCACTGACAAAAGAGAAATAGGTCACTTTGTATTTTGGAGAAAACATCAGATTAAAGAATTCCTCGGGGTCACTCACCAGTTTGCTCTGTGTGAGATTATTTCTCTGGCCAAATTTTCCCCAAAAAGAGTTTAAACACAGTTTGGCCATTTGTCTTTTAGCTGGGTTTAGTTTTATGTTTTCAGGGTCTAAAGTGATGCCTTGCTTAGCCTGGTAGTCTTTAATGTAAAGCTGTTTATCCTCCTCAGTTACAACATCTGATGGGTAGCCTGAAGCTTCTTGTTTTTTGCGCAGGAAATGATGTACATAGTCTGTGAATATTGTGTTACTCTGTTTCTCAAAGTGCCACACCTCGGTGATTCTACTTATTTGATACCCCTTTTCTAATGCAAGATTAAATTCTACAGTGGTCCAAACCCCTTTGAGGGCTCTCTCCTCGTTGCTATGGTTACACGCCCCCTGTTGGTTGTTCATTTCGGCACAGGTGCGGCAGAGGGTAAAGAGAAGCTTTCCTGACTTAGTTTTATAGGGTAAAACTGGAAAATAGAGTGCTCTGGGTGGGTATACAACCGCTTTGATAAACCCAAAGTAGTTTTTAGGGTGCTGAAAATTTCGAAAGATTATTTGAGGATGTCCTAAGGGTAACTACAGGTGCTATTTACAAACGGATACAGCGAGGTAACATCCACATAACCGATTCTCTCCCCAGGGCCTGCACTGCAGCGCAGCTGTGCAGGGCTTGTACGCCCTCCAAAGAGGGCATGGCGGGGGTTCAAAGGTTCTGGCGGTTCGTAATGTTTGAGGAAGTTGATTACACTCACATCAGTACGTTTCAATTCGGTCCACTCATGCTCCCAGATTGTAACAAGACACACGTTATGTTCAGTTCTCAATTTAACCAGTTTTTCTTCAGTGCGGCTGTTTAGCTCTGCAAAAGTTAGGTCTAACAAGGGATTAATGTCGACCTGATTTGAAAAACACTTAACACACCCATGAAAGTAACAACCCAAAAATTCCCAGACATATGGTTTATTATTAATTAGGGCATATCCATCTAAATAATAACTACCCAGCTTTTTTTCTCCTTGATTTAGCGCATGTCTGATAAAAACACCTTGCGTGTACGAGAGATATTCTAGCCATTGAATTGAGGCAGAGGAAAATGATTTGACCTGATTACGGTAATTTAAGGGACATGGTATTGCTAAAGAATTGGCTGGCATGAAGTTTGTTAAAAAAGTTTTCAGGCAGGCACTTGCAAGCGTGTTGCGGCTGAAAGGATCTACTCCTGTTTCTTCAATAAACCCGTTTCTAAACAATTTGCAGCCCTCAGCTAGAATCTCAACATCGTTTTCGCAGTATGACAGGGCCTCTTTCATGAAATTGAAGGTACCGGAGCTGACTGAATCATACCATTTGTAAAAATCATCCCTGCCATTTGTTGTCATTCTCTCTATGCTGTAAGCTGAGGGTGGAGGGTAGGGGCCTACATATTTTAGAGTTTCTCTGGAACTGAAAGAGTGAGGAAAGAAACCCTTTACGCTGTCTGAAAATCCCATTGCTTTTGGGATACCTGACAGGGGCATAGGAAGAAAGCAGCTTGAATCCATGTATCGTTGATTATAGTCTGGGTCTGTAAAGATGATGAGTTTGGATCCTTGCATAATTAAATGTGGTTTTAAGCCTTGTTTAGCCATTCGGGATAAAATAAGGTACCCGTCAAAACCTTTTGCATTATGGGCGATAAAAATACAGCCCTTAAAGAGTGGACGTCTAAAATGAGCGAGAAACTTTTCTGCACAGTCCTCACCAACACAGTTCCAGGATTTACCGTCTAAAGTTCTCGTACAAACCAGAAAGGGAGTGTGCTCACCGGTTTCATTTACAAACGTTTCAAAATCGTAAAAAATCAACTTGTTGTTGTGTTTTGTCTCGCGTTCTAAAACCTGCATGTAGCACTGATGCATTTGCTGATCAGTGGAGATTTCCTGGCGACAGATTGGGCATTTCCTGTTTTGACATTTGTGAGGTTTTTCGTTTGCTGCTAAATAATAAAGTCTGGAACACTTGACACATTTTTTATAGAGCTGACAGTTGCTGGCGGATCTTTCACGCCTGTCAACGAGTTTTTTATGGCTCTTGAAACAATAGGGAGACCGACAGGTGCGATTACAATCATGACACACAATAGGAGAGATGGAATATTGGCTACAGTCAGATTGCATGCAGACTGAACAGCGAGCAGGACAAAAGTGGGCTAACACGTGGTTGTACCCCATGTAACAATGATTACAGAGATAGTGTGTTCCTATAAATCCTTTTAGATTTTTGATAGCGTAGTAATGATTATCAAATAAAAATAAACAAAGGGGTCTTTCTGTATTTGGTGTACTAGTTTCAAATTTACAAAGGCTGCGATCGTGTTCGTTACGGTAAAATACTATAATTTTACATCCGAGTAACCTTTCAAATGTAATTATTTGATTAAAACCAACAGGCGTTTGATCATTTAAACCAGCTTTTTGCTGAATTTCTCTACCGAAAACCTCTGCTTGTTGATCGTTAAAATAGGGGTGCAGAAGGTGGGCAAGACTTATAGCAAAACATAACTTATTTGTGGGGTTATGAACAATATATAAAAAGCGCCTTTTCTTTCTGACAATTTCATTGTCAAGGATGTGTTTAAGCATCCTCTTTCCACTACCGGCTGGGGGTCTAACGATCTGAGCTACAAGCTCGAGCGAGCCCTCGCACATTACTGACCAGTTTGACTGTACCGCCCTGAGAAATAAATTTTCAAATTCACTCAAATCACGATTGTCCCTTAAAATGGCTGAAACATTATTCTGCAACTGAGGTCCTATCAACTCTAATTGTATAAGATCATCTGGACGTGCATGGGAGAAAATCCTGTCTGAAATTTCACGGGCCCCGCCCATTACGCCTTGATAATAGTGTGCATAATCAGGTATATCGTTTGGAGGAGGGAAATTCAAAATTTCTCTAATTTGAACGTTATTAAATTTATTTCTGACAACTATAGATGGTTGTGGTGAATTGCTGGCGCAGCTCTGGTCTGGATTACCCCCTTGTTGAAAGGGGTGATCGGGCGCATTATTCATGGGGTTAACAGAGACAATCTCAGACGATTGTTGTTGATTAGACTCATTGAAACCGTTTAACAACGGTGGGGGTGGACTGTGGTTAACAGACTCACCGCGTGGTGTAGAACTGAGCGAATGCTGGCTATCATTAAAAATATTTTGATTTAACCTATTTATTTGACTCAATAATTCTGGAGGTATTTGAACCTCGTGCTGTATTTGTGCTAAGGCTTCTAAAGCGCTATTAAGAGCGGCGAAAGGGTCAGAAGAGGCAATGTTTTGCTGAGAATGAGCCTCAACATGCTCGACTCCTAAATTCTCAGTGTTATTTTGGTGGGCACTTTCACTACGGGCTAGTTGTGCAAGAGCTAAATCAATCAGTTCTAGAGGATCGTTATTATTATTGATCACCTCAGGGTGTTCATGATTCTGCGGAGGTGTATTCTGTGAATGACGGGCGTTTTCATTTAACCGGGCTAACTCTATTTCTAAAGTAAGAAAGGGGTCTGGAATACCTTGTTCCTGGTTGTCCATTTTATTGTTTAACAAAGAATATATTTTAAAAAATAAAATAAAATAAAAATAAAAACAATTAAATTAAATAAAAACTTATTATAAGATGAGCTGAACTAATTCAGCGATCAGCGAAACTGATCGGAGAGCAATGGAAGCAAGTCTGTCTCGCCGTACACGTATCTGCCTTGTCCTCCTTGTGCTGGCAGGCCTGCGGGTCCTCCTAACGGTCCTCCTACTCCTGTTTCTGAGATGCCCTAAGAATTTAAGGGTAAGATACATATCAGTTAGTGATGTTTAATAGAAAAGGCGATAGTTTTTTTTATAAAATGAGAGAAAAAGAAAAAGCGAGAGTGACTGACCTAGATTGGATCTCCGAGGCAGGGGCTGTGGATGTCTTGGCCCCGATGCAGGAGGAGAAGCTCCGAAGCCGGGACTGGGAGCGTGTTCCGCGAACAGTTGTTCCCTCTCCCAGGCGGTTAGATTCAGGTTTTTCCCCGAGGGACGCTGGGGGCTGAAGCTCCGAAGCCGGGACTGGGAGCGTGTGCCGCGAACAGTTGTTCCCTCTCCTGGGCGGTTAGATTCAGGTTTTTCCCCGAGGGACGCTGGGGGCTGAAGCTCCGAAGCCGGGACTGGGAGCGTGTGCCGCGAACAGTTGTTCCCTCTCCCGGGCGGTTAGATTCAGGTTTTTCCCCGAGGGACGCTGGGGGGCTGAAGCTGGGCAAGCCCTTGCAGAAAGCAAGGCCTGTCTCTCGCGGGTCGAGAGACGGATGTTCTTGCCTGTAGCTCGCTCTAAAACCGGTGGTGGTGAAGAACTGGGCGAAGAACTAGGTGAACTCGAAAAAACATAGTTGTCCAAATCCGATATGTCTGAAAAAGTTTGATAAGTTAAAAAGAGGGTTACTGTTTTTGTTTTTCTTGTACAATTAACTGTTAAAAGGGACAAGAAGAATGAAGCAGACCTACCGATTTGATCGAGATTATCCAAAAGAGAAGAATCAAACAGGCTTATTTCAGAGTCTAAAAAGAAATAACAAGGAGTATTTAAAAACAGGAAATACAGTAAAATATAAGCATTATATGAACAAGAGTAAGAAAAAAAGAGGTACCTGAGGAGGACATGATCGCTGCTAGTGTACTCAAGCACTTTTAGCTCTGAGTGATAAACTGGGAGCTTATATATATATATTTTTTAAAGTGTATTACAGGTGTTAGACTACCTATTTTCTGGATGGCTTTGAAAAGCTTATTGAGAGAAAATGGTTAAAAAAAGGAAAGCAAGAGTAACACTTACCGATTGATATGCACACAGGTAAAAGTGCCGCCAATTGTCGAAGTGGTCTGGAGACCGGGGTAATATTGTGGATTCGGTCTGAGTGGAGGCAGCTGTTGAAGTGGTGTGGAGACCGGGGTATTATTTGTGGATTCAGTCTGAGTGGAGGTAGTTGTCCACGCGTCCGAAGTCAGACGGCTTGTGAGAGAGGACGCGAGTCTTAACCTGAGCGGGGGGATCGTGAAAATCCAAGCTGAGCGCGATTGGGTGAGCGGGGTGCGAATGGAGCCGCCCCTTTGTTATGTGATTGGCAGCGGGGCACCTGGGAGGCGGAGTTGGTCTCGGGCGCAATCTTTCAAACGAGGTAAGCAGCATTCGGGGATGAGCCGGGGAACGAACAATAAGGAAAAAGAGACTGCTCTGGTTGCGGGCCGGTGCGGATCGGAGCGAAGGGAGAACTTAGACTCTGAGCGGGATTTGAGAAAAAAAGACTAAGGATTTGGTTTCAGGATTTGCCCTGTTATCGAGTATAAGGTTTTGGGTATACGGGGTTCCCTACAGGTTATTTCTAGGGGTTTTTTGTTTTGCGTATTTTGGAGAGAAACCGCGGAGGGTTTTTTTTTGTTTTTCAGGAGGATTGGCAGGTTATGTGCCTAGGGTTAGGGTGGGCGCCGCTGGGCGCTGAATTTGAGAAAAAATGACTAAGGATTTGGTTTCAGGATTTGCCCTGTTTTCGAATATAAGGTTTTGGGTATACGGGGGTTCCCTACAGGTTATTTCTAGGGGTTTTTTGTTTTGCGTATTTTGGAGAGAAACCGCGGAGGTTTTTTTGTTTTGTTTTGTTTTTCAGGAGGTTTTTTTTTTGTTGTTGTTTGTTTTTTGCTGTAAGCCGCTGGGAGCCGCGGTGCGTTTATGATCGCGAGAGTTTTTTGCGACTCGGACTTTGATTTTAAATTTCTTTGTTTGGATTAAACAAATGCATATAAATTGAAATAAACTTTTCCCACAAGGCATGCACCCTGTATGTCTGGCCATACTGAACGTTACAAAAGCACAAGTTTAACTAAGCACATTTATACTGGTTTAACACATTTTCACCCATAAACACGGTCCCAGAGACACAGGCCCGGTCCCGAGTCAGGCGCGCGCACGAGCGCCCTGTGCACTCATGCGCTGTCGTGCGCTGACCCACCACCAGATGGTGTTTCTTTAGGGAAAAAAGGAAAAAGTTTTTATTGGATTAAAAAAATAAAAGAATGCTATTTGACATAAAAACTTTTCTAAAATAAGCAATTAGTTCTTATTTTTGGGGGAAGAAAAGCAATGACCTATGAACTAGCATATTTTGGATGAATATCATATTTTTATGAAAATCATAATTTTTATGAATATCATAATTTAATTATTATCATAATTTAATTATTATCATAATTTAATTACTTCCTGAGCTCATGAATAATTCATAGAACCTAACACTCAAAAAGCTCATGAATATTTTTGACAGAAGGGGTATAATATCACTCTCTCACATATATGTTATTGAAAGCACAGTGCATATTTTAGCGCAAACGGTGTCCTACTGCCTACCTTTACAGGGACTCCATTCTTTTATGTAGCGTCATATAAAATAATTTATTAATAACAGTCTGTGGTTCTCTCATATGGAGGACCAGAAGAGCCACGCGCATCGAAATAAAAATTTCTGTGCTTTAATAATGAATTTTAGAATAAATTCTGCAATTGTAAATTCATTTTTGAATTCCAATTTAATAAACTGCATTTCAAAATCCTTTTTCCAATTGCATTTCAAAATCCTTTTTCCAATTGCACTTTAATAAACTGCATTTCAAAATCCTTTTCCAGTTGCACTTTAATAAACTGCAGTTCAAAATCCTTTTTCCACTTGCAATTTAATAAACTGCAGTTCAAAATCCTTTTTCCACCTGCAATTTAATAAACTGCAGTTCAAAATCCTTTTTCCACCTGCAATTTAATAAACTGCAGTTCAAAATCCTTTTCCACTTGCAATTTAATAAACTGCAGTTCAAAATCCTTTTCCACTTGCAATTTAATAAACTGCAGTTCAAAATCCTTTTTCCACTTGCAATTTAATAAACTGCAGTTCAAAATCCTTTTTTCCACTTGCAATTTAATAAACTGCAGTTCAAAATCCTTTTTTCATTGCATTCTCCATCCTTTCCTGTTCGCTCTGGGATTAGCTGCTGGATTAGCTGCTGGATTAGCTCTTCGATTAACAACTTGCTGGAGGCTATTCAAATTAGCCACACCGTGGGATGTAAGGAGCTCTCTGATTGGTTGGTCGGACACAGGCTGTCTGCCAGCCTGGATTTTTCTAGCTCAAAGCTTCTCCCTGCTACGAAGCGTGTGTGCTTGTACAAAGGCCGTTCAGCGTCGGGATTTACACTCGGCTCGACACGGATATGTGAAGAATGAAGGGACCCTGCAGCGAAACGGAGAGCCAACCTCTGACTGAGTGCCTGTCTACACAGTCTGACCACCTGTTGAAGGTAAGGTGCTAACATGGCTAACGCTAGCGTCACCGCACGTAGCCCCGTTATTTTAAGATCATCTTAGCTAATGAAAGTTTTACGTCGCAGCTGTACGAGCTCGCTACGTGTTTTATAAGCTGCTGTGCTCTTCACAAATAAAGCTGGAAGCAGCTCAGACTGTTAGAACCAGCACTGAGCCCTGTTACATTTATACGGTGTTAGAGCAATGGCTGCAACCTACAGCCTTTAAACTAGCGATTACAAATGCTGACAGTAAACTCGTCAGTCCAGATGTTACCACATTACTCTGTGGTACTTAGAGTTAAAACAACTGAGACAGGCTGATTAAAATAACAGCTGTCAGTTCTCTCATTCAACATATAAAGACTGGAGATCACACTACTGATTTCAGTTCATTTAATATGTGAGTGCACAGATTCATTCTCAACTGGACATAAATGATGATCAAAGGTTGTATATATGATGAATTCATCAAATCCCAGCCTCTAACACAGTGCGCTGAATCTTAGCTTTGAATGTCCAGTATATTCTAATCAGTGCAATGTAAGCATTCACCGAACCTATAGTATCTACACCTGTGTGGCAAATGTGTGGTAAAGATACAGATAATGAAATTTAATTATTAATACAATATACATCATGAAAAATGAAAGCTGAAATTGATTCAGTTTAGTACTTTTCTCTGTATGCTCTGTGATTATAAAGGCCTTAAATTCTGTGATATATACTGTAAATGATTTTCACAGAGGTCTTAAAGTACTTAAATCACTGCTGATAGTCTGGTTGTTTATATTTTCACATGTTTTTGTGTCTGTAGGGCTGTTTGATGACGATTTGGACTCCTATGGGAGATGAGGACACACCCACATCTGTTCCATACTGCAGCCATTGATGGTGTTACAGCTCTGAGTCAGATTTGGGCCATCAGACGCACACACTGGAAAACCAGCACCTGGACTTCATGCAGGAGAGACGGCCTCAGTGATGGACTCTGCATCCTCTACTTTACCTCTAATCTCTTTCTTCTTTAACACACAATTAAAATCACTCCAAAAGAGTGTAAACTTACTGAGGAAGTCTCTAACTTGTACACATTTGTACTTTTACTTGTTTTATGAGTTATTTTTAAGAAGAGTAAAGTTATTCACATAAAGTTGTTATTCTTCTGTATTTATTCTTTTGTATCATGTACCACAGTCATACTGAACTTTACAGACCTGGTGAATTGGAGAAAACAAAGATCACACACACATACATACACACACATATCATTCAGCTTCAGCAGTATTTCTATTCATCTTATGAATTTCCAGTCTAATGTCAATTCACGGAGTTCAGTTTTGGTCTTAAACTCCAGAGAATACCACCTGGTTCAACAATCTTTTTATCTGATTATTGGCAAAATGTTTCTTCTGAAAGAAGAAAACATTTTGGGCTCAATTTCAGCCTCAGGCAAAATTGAGCCCAAAGAAACAACAACAAAGTTTAGTTCCTCTGGATTTTCCATGGAAAATTGTTTTATCACTCATCCAGGTGACTTCTCCAGTGTCACGGATGAGTGATGAATGTATCTCCCACTGGAAACCATTGTGTCCAGTTAAGTCAATCGACTTTTTTTAAGGAGAGTTGTTAGATGCTGTGCTCATGAGGACAATGGGTTTTAACTTGCAGCACAACACAAAGCTGCCATACTGGATCAACGATCAAAACACTTAATTGAGCAGAATTAAGGCAAAATGTAATATCCTCATATGATGACACATCACACATGATCCAGCATTGTTCTAAGAATGCAAACTTTCTTAATGGAAGTTTCCACAGCTGCCAGAAAGGGACAGATTTCTGGCTGGTCTTAATGAGTGGTCGTTGCTCTCTCGTTTCTCTGGAATTGCTGCACAGAGGATGTAACACCCATGATAAGCACTGAGGTTTGTGTCCTTGTCAGAAATCAGCAATACTCAGCTTCCAGGTAAGGAAAAGTGGAACCAGAAGATATTCAATGCATCTCTCCACAGCTGCTGATGAATTCTACAAAAAACAAGTTTGTTAAAAACATTTGCAGGTGAATCACCACTGATTTATCAGTGACATCCATTTACTCAAAAATACTGACAAGTGGATAACTAGGATATATAATATCTATATAGATATAATTTCAAAATGTCCTGTACAAAATGGAACTGTATATGACAAATGTGGTGTGGTGCTTGTGGAATTTTTAACAAGGACCCTACAAAACTTTACAGTACTCATGCTGCCAAACTTTTGACAGCTAGGTGTGCAGTAGGGCTGGGTATCGTCACTGATTTCTAGAATCGATTCATTCCGATTCACAAGGTCCCAAATCGATTCGATCCACGATTCGATTCAATTCGATTTGAATCTGGGAAATTTTGACAGTCAGAATATTATAATTCAGATTTCATTGACATATTTTTGTATCTATAAAAAGGAAGCTGACACACGCAAGACTTATCAAAGGTGTGAGCGTCACAGCAGATGCCTTTGTGTCAAAGTAGCTGAAAGATAATACAGAAAAACATGAAGGTGGTTTTCCTGGCTGGGATTTTATAAAAAT